>NC_090933.1:540217737-541637737 GCF_040938575.1 Ambystoma mexicanum
GTCTTCCTTCTGCCCCCCCACTCCTCGCTGATGCCCTGTGTCTTCCTCCTGTTCCCTCCCACCCCTGCTCATGCCCCATGTCTTCCTCTTCTCCCCCCTCCTATGATGCCCCTTGTTGACCTCTTGTTCCACCCACCCCCCGCTCATGCCCCGTGTCTCCCTTCTTACCCCCCACCCCCCGCTCATGCCCGGTGTCTTCCTCCCCCCCCACTCCCCGCTCATGCCCCATGTCTCCCTCCTTTCCCCCCACCCCCGCTCATGCCCCGTGTGTCTCTCCATCTCCCCGCCACCCCCCGCTCATGCCCCGTGTGTCTCTCCCCCCCCCGCTCATGCCCCGTTTGTCTCTCCCCTCTCTCCACCCCAGCTCATGCCCAGTGTGTCTCTCTCCCTCCCCCGTCCCCCTGCTCATGCCCCATGTGTCTCTCTCCCTCCCCCCAACCCCGCTCATGCCCCGTGTCTGTCTCCTGTTGCCCCCCACCCCCCGCTCATGCCCCGTGTCTGTCTTCTGTTTCCTCGCTCATGCCCCGTGTCTGTCTCCTGTTCTCTCCACCCCCCGCTCATGCCCCGTATCTGTCTCCTCTTTCCCCCAGCCCCCGCTCATGCCCCGTGTCTGTCTCCTGTTGCCCCCAACCCCCCCGCTCATGCTCCGTGTCCGTCTCCCTCCTTTTCTCCCGCTCATGGCCCGCGTCTCCCCTGTTCACCCCCAGCCCCCGCTCATTCCCCGTGTCTGTCTCCTGTTCCCCCACCCGCTCATGCCCCGTGTCTGTCTCCTGTTCCCCCACCCGCTCATGCCCGTGTCTCTCTCTTGTTGCCCCCACCCACCCGTTCATGCCCGTGTCTCTCTCTTGTTGCCCCCCACCCCCATGCTCATGCCCCGTGTCTGTCTCCTGTTCTCCCCACCCCCATGTCTGTCTCCTGTTCCTCCCACCCACGGCTCATGCCCCTTTTCTGTCTCCTGTTCTCCCTACCCCCCGTTCATGCACCGTGTCTCTCTCCTGTTGGCCCCACCCCCCCGCTCATGCCCCGTGTCTGTCTCCTGTTGCCCCCACCCCCTGCTCATGCCCCGTGTCTCTCTCCTGTTGCCCCCACCCCCTGCTCATGCCCTGTGTCTGTCTCCTGTACCCCCACCCCCGCTCATGCCCCGTGTCTCTCTCATGTTGCCCCCCACACCCTGCTCATGCCCTGTGTCTGTCTCCTGTACCCCCACCACCGCTCATGCCCAATGTCTTCCTCTTGTCCCTCCCTCCTATGATGCCCCTTGTTGCCCTGTTGTTCCCCCCACCCCCGCTCATGCCCTGTGTCTTCCTCCTGCCCCCCCACTCCTCGCTGATGCCCTGTGTCTTCTTCCTGTTCCCTCCCACCCCTGCTCATGCCCCGTGTCTTCCTCTTGTCCCCCCTCCTACGATGCCCCTTGTTGACCTCTTGTTCCACCCACCCCCTGCTCATGCCCCGTGTCTTCCTTTCCCCCCCACTCCCCGCTCATGCCCCGTGTCTCCCTTCTTTCCCCCCACCACTGCTCATGCCCTGTGTCTGCACTGTGTGGCTCTCCCACTCCCCCCACCCCCGCTCATGCCCCGTGTGTCTCTCTCTCTCCCCCCACCCCCCGCTCATGCCCCATGTGTCTCTCTCCCTCCCCCACCCCCCGCTCATGCCCCGTGTGTCTCTCTCCCTCCCCCCACCCCCCGCTCATGCCCCGTGTGTCTCTCCCCTCCCTCCACCCCCCACTCATGCCCAGTGTGTCTCTCTCCCTACCCCCACCCCACACACATGCCCCGTGTGTCTCTCTCCCTCCTCCCCACCCCCACTCATGCCCCGTGTCTGTCTCCTGTCCCACCCACCCCCCGCTCATGCCCCGTGTCTCTATCCTGTTGCCCCCCACCCCCCGCTCATGCCCTGTGTCTGTCTCCTATTGCCCCCCACCCCCCGCTCATTCCCCGTGTCTGTCTCCTGTTCTCCCCACCCCCCGCTCATGCCCTGTATCTGTCTGCTGGTACCCCCACCCCCCGCTCATGCCCCCTGTCTCCTGTTCCCCCCACCCGCTCATGCCCCATGTCTGTCTCCTGTTCCCCCACCCACTCATGCCCCGTGTCTCTCTCTTGTTGCCCCCCACCCTCCCGCTCATGCCCCGTGTCTGTCTCCTGTTGCCACCCACCCCCCGCTCATGCCCCGTGTCTGTCTCCTGTTCTCCCCACCCCCCGCTCATGCCCCGTGTCTGTTGTTCCCCCCACGCCCCGCTCATGCGCTGTGTCTGCCTCCTGTTCCCCCAACCCCACTCATGCTCCGTGTCTGTCTCCTGTTCCCCCCACCCCCTGCTCATGCCCTGTGTCTGTCTCCTGTTGCCCCCACCCCCGCTCATCCCCCGTTTCTGTCTCCTGTTGCCCCCCACCCCCCGCTCATGCCCCGTGTCTGCACTGTTGGAACAGGGCAGACACGGGACATGAGCATGGGTGGGACCCCACCTTGCCCTACCCCCGCACATGCCCCGTGTCTCTCCTGTTCACCCCCGCTCATGCTCTGTGTCCGTCTCCCTCCTTTTCCCCCGCTCATGGCCCGTGTCTCCGCTGTTCACCCCCACCCCCCGCTCATGCCCCATGTCTGTCTCCTGTTCCCCCACATGCTCATGCCCCGTGTCTGTCTCCTGTTCCCCCACCCGCTCATGCCCGTGTCTCTCTCTTGTTGCCCCCCACCCACCCGCTCATGCCCCGTGTCTGTCTCCTGTTCTCCCAACCCCCCGCTCATGCACCATGTCTGTCTCCTGTTCCTCCCACCCCCACTCATGCCCCTTGTCTGTCTAATGTTCTCTCTACCCCCCGTTCATGCACCGTGTCTCTTTCCTGTTGGCCCCACCCCCCGCTCATGCCCCGTGTCTGTCTCCTGTTGCCCCCACCCCCTGCTCATGCCCCGTGTCTCTCTCCTGTTGCCCCCACCCCCTGCTCATGCCCTGTGTCTGTCTCCTGTACCCCCACCCCCACTCATGCCCCGTGTCTCTCTCATGTTGCCCCCTCCCGCTGCTCATGCCCTGTGTCTGTCTCCTGTACCCCCACCACCGCTCATGCCCAATGTCTTCCTCTTGTACCCCCCTCCTATGATGCCCCTTGTTGCCCTATTGTTCCCCCCACCCCCGCTCATATCCCGTGTCTTCCTCCTGCCCCCCCACTCCTCGCTGATGCCCTGTGTCTTCCTCCTGTTCCCTCCCACCCCCTGCTCATGCCCCGTGTCTTCCTCTTGTCCCCCCTCCTATGATGCCCCTTGTTGACCTCTTGTTCCACCCACCCCCTGCTCATGCCCCGTGTCTTCCTTTCCCCCCCACTCCCCGCTCATGCCCGTGTCTCCATTCTTTCCCCCCACCACCGCTCATGTCCTCTGTCTGCACTGTGTGGCTCTCCCACTCCCCCCACCCCCGCTCATGCCCCGTGTGTCTCTCTCTCTCCCCCCACCCCCCGCTCATGCCCCGTGTGTCTCTCTCCCTCCCCCCCCCCCGCTCATGCCCCATGTGTCTCTCTCCCTCCCCCCATCCCCCGCTCATGCCCCGTGTGTCTCTCCCCTCCCTCCACCCCCCCACTCATGCCCAGTGTGTCTCTCTCCCTACCCCCATCCCCCGCACATGACCCGTGTGTCTCTCTCCCTCCTCCCCACCCCCACTCATGCCCCGTGTCTGTCTCCTGTTGCCCCCACCCATGCCCCGTGTCTGTCTCCTGTCCCACCCACCCCCCGCTCATGCCCCGTGTCTCTCTCCTGTTGCCCCCCACCCCCGCTCATGCCCCGTGTCTTTCTCCTATTGCTCCCCACCCCCCGCTCATTCCCCGTGTCTGTCTCCTGTTCTCCCCACCCCCCGCTCATGCCCCGTATCTGTCTCCTGTTGCCCCCCACCCCCCGCTCATGCCCCGTGTCTGTCTCCTGTTCCCCCCACCCGCTCATGCCCCATGTCTGTCTCCTGTTCCCCCACCCACTCATGCCCCGTGTCTCTCTCTTGTTGCCCCCCACCCTCCCGCTCATGCCCTGTGTCTGTCTCCTGTTCTCCCACCCCCCGCTCATGCCCCGTGTCTGTTGTTCCCCCCACGCCCCGCTCATGCCCTGTGTCTGCCTCCTGTTCCCCCACCCCCACTCATGCCCCGTGTCTGTCTCCTGTTCCCCCCACCCCTTGCTCATGCCCTGTGTCTGTCTCCTGTTGCCCCCCACCCCCGCTCATGCCCCGTTTCTGTCTCCTGTTGCCCCCCCCCCGCTCATGCCGTGTCTGCACTGTTGGAACAGGGCAGACACGGGGCATGAGCATGGGTGGGACCCCACCTTGCCCTACCCCCGCACATGCCCCGTGTGTCTCCTGTTCATCCCCGCTCATGCTCTGTGTCCGTCTCCCTCCTTTTCCACCGCTCATGGCCCGTGTCTCCCCTGTTCACCCCCACCCCCGCTCATGCCCCATGTCTGTCTCCTGTTCCCCCACCTGCTCATGCCCCGTGTCTGTCTCCTGTTCCCCCCACCCGCTCATGCCCGTGTCTCTCTCTTGTTGCCCCCCACCCACCCGCTCATGCCCCGTGTCTGTCTCCTGTTCTCCCAACCCCCCGCTCATGCACCATGTCTGTCTCCTGTTCCTCCCACCCCCACTCATGCCCCTTGTCTGTCTCCTGTTCTCCCCACCCCCCGCTCATGCCCCATGTCTCTCTCCTGTTGGTCCCACCCCCCCGCTCATGCCCCGTGTCTGTCTCCTGTTGCCTCCCACCCCCCGCTCATGCCCCGTGTTTCTCTCCTGTTGCACCCAACCCCCTGCTCATGCCCTGTGTCTTTCCCCTGTACCCCCCAACCCCCGCTCATGCCCCGTGTCTCTCTCCTGTTGCCCCCCACCACCGCTCATGCCCCGTGTCTTCCTCTTGTCCCCCCTCCTATGATGCCCCTTGTTGACCTCTTGTTCCCCCGACCCCCCGCTCATGCCCCGTGTCTTCCTCCTGCGCCCCCACTCCTCGCTGATGCCCTGTGTCTTCCTCCTGTTCCCTCCCATCCCCTGCTCATGCCCCATGTCTTCCTCTTGTCCCCCCTCCTATGATGCCCCTTGTTGACCTCTTGTTCCACCCACCCCCCGCTCATGCCCCGTGTCTCCCTTCTTACCCCCCACCCCCCGCTCATGCCCGGTGTCTTCCTCCCCCCCACTCCCCACTCATGCCCCGTGTCTCCCTTCTTTCCCCCCACCCCCGCTCATGCCCAGTGTGTCTCTCCATCTCCCCCAAACCACCCGCTCATGCCCCGTGTGTCTCTCTCCCTCCCCCCACCCCCCGCTCATGCCCCGTGTGTCTCTCCCCTCTCTCCATCCCCCGCTCATGCCCAGTGTGTCTCTCTCCCTCCCCCGTCCCCAGCTCATGCCCCGTGTGTCTCTCTCCCTCCCCACCAACCCCGCTCATGCCCCGTGTCTGTCTCCTGTTGCCCCCCACCCCCCGCTCATGCCCCGTGTCTGTCTTATGTTCCCCCGCTCATGCCCCGTGTCTGTCTCCTGTTCTCTCCACCCCCCGCTCATGCCCCGTATCTGTCTCCTCTTCCCCCCGCTCATGCCCCGTGTCTGTCTCCTGTTGCCCCCAACCCCCCCGCTCATGCTCCATGTCCGTCTCCTTCCTTTTCTCCCGCTCATGGCCCGTGTCTCCCCTGTTCACCCCCAGCCCCCGCTCATTCCCCGTGTCTGTCTCATGTTCCCCCACCCGCTCATGCCCCGTGTCTGTCTCCTGTTCCCCCCACCCGCTCATGCCCGTGTCTCTCTCTTGTTGCCCCCACCCACCCGTTCATGCCCGTGTCTCTCTCTTGTTGCCCCCCACCCCCATGCTCATGCCCCGTGTCTGTCTCCTGTTCTCCCCACCCCCCGCTCATGCCCCATGTCTGTCTCCTGTTCCTCCCACCCACGGCTCATGCCCCTTGTCTGTCTCCTGTTCTCCCTATCCCCCGTTCATGCACCGTGTCTCTCTCCTGTTGGCCCCACCCCCCGCTCATGCCCCGTGTCTGTCTCCTGTTGCCCCCACCCCCTGCTCATGCCCCATGTCTCTCTCCTGTGGCCCCCACCCCCTGCTCATGCCCTGTGTCTGTCTCCTGTACCCCCCACCCCCACTCATGCCCCGTGTCTCTCTCCTGTTGCCCCCCACCCCCTGCTCATGCCCTGTGTCTGTCTCCTGCACCCCCACCACCGCTCATGCCCAATGTCTTCCTCTTGTCCCCCCTCCTATGATGCCCCTTGTTGCCCTATTGTTCCCCCCACCCCCGCTCATGCCCCGTGTCTTCCTCCTGCCCCCCCACTCCTCGCTGATGCCCTGTGTCTTCCTCCTGTTCCCTCCCACCCCCTGCTCATGACCCATGTCTTCCTCTTGTCCCCCCTCCTATGATGCCCCTTGTTGACCTCTTGTTCCACCCACCCCCTGCTCATGCCCCGTGTCTTCCTTTCCCCCCCACTCCCCGCTCATGCCCCGTGTCTCCCTTCTTTCCCCCACCACCGCTCATGCCCTGTGTCTGCACTGTGTGGCTCTCCCACTCCCCCCACCCCCGCTCATGCCCCGTGTGTCTCTCTCTCTCCCCCCACCCCCCGCTCATGCCCCGTGTGTCTCTCTCCCTCCCCCCACCCCCCGCTCATGCCCCGTGTGTCTCTCTCCCTCCCCCCACCCCCCGCTCATGCCCCGTGTGTCTCTCCCCTCCCTCCACCCCCCACTCATGCCCAGTGTGTCTCTCTCCCTACCCCCACCCCCCGCACATGCCCCGTGTGTCTCTCTCCCTCCTCCCCACCCCCACTCATGGCCCGTGTCTGTCTCCTGTTGCCCCCCACCCATGCCCCGTGTCTGTCTCCTGTCCCACCCACCCCCCGCTCATGCCCCGTGTCTCTCTCCTGTTGCCCCCCACCCCCGCTCATGCCCCTTGTCTGTCTCCTATTGCCCCCCACCCCCCGCTCATTCCCCGTGTCTGTCTCCTGTTCTCCCCACCCCCGCTCATGCCCCGTATCTGTCTCCTGTTGCCCCCCACCCCCCGCTCATGCCCCGTGTCTGTCTCCTGTTCCCCCCACCCGCTCATGCCCCATGTCTGTCTCCTGTTCCCCCCACCACCGCTCATGCCCAATGTCTTCCTCTTGTCCCCCCTCCTATGATGCCCCTTGTTGCCCTATTGTTCCCCCCACCCCCGCTCATGCCCCGTGTCTTCCTCCTGCCCCCCCACTCCTCGCTGATGCCCTGTGTCTTCCTCCTGTTCCCTCCCACCCCCTGCTCATGACCCGTGTCTTCCTCTTGTCCCCCTCCTATGATGCCCCTTGTTGACCTCTTGTTCCACCCACCCCCTGCTCATGCCCCGTGTCTTCCTTTCCCCCCCACTCCCCGCTCATGCCCCGTGTCTCCCTTCTTTCCCCCCACCACCGCTCATGCCCTGTGTCTGCACTGTGTGGCTCTCCCACTCCCCCCACCCCCGCTCATGCCCCGTGTGTCTCTCTCTCTCCCCCCACCCCCCGCTCATGCCCCGTGTGTCTCTCTCCCTCCCCCACCCCCCGCTCATGCCCCGTGTGTCTCTCTCCCTACCCCCACCCCCCGCACATGCCCCGTGTGTCTCTCTCCCTCCTCCCCACCCCCACTCATGGCCCGTGTCTGTCTCCTGTTGCCCCCCACCCATGCCCCGTGTCTGTCTCCTGTCCCACCCACCCCCCGCTCATGCCCCGTGTCTCTCTCCTGTTGCCCCCCACCCCCCGCTCATGCCCCTTGTCTGTCTCCTATTGCCCCCCACCCCCCGCTCATTCCCCGTGTCTGTCTCCTGTTCTCCCCACCCCCGCTCATGCCCCGTATCTGTCTCCTGTTGCCCCCCACCCCCCGCTCATGCCCCGTGTCTGTCTCCTGTTCCCCCCACCCGCTCATGCCCCATGTCTGTCTCCTGTTCCCCCCACCAACTCATGCCCAGTGTCTCTCTCTTGTTGCCCCCCACCCTCCCGCTCATGCCCCGTGTCTGTCTCCTGTTGCCCCCCACCCCCCGCTCATGCCCCGTGTCTGTCGCCTGTTCTCCCCACCTCCCGCTCATGCCCCGTGTCTTCCTCCTGCGCCCCCACTTCTCGCTGATGCCCTGTGTCTTCCTCCTGTTCCCTCCCACCCCCTGCTCATGCCCCATGTCTTCCTCTTGTCCCCCCCTCCTATGATGCCCCTTGTTGACCTCTTGTTCCACCCACCCCCCGCTCATGCCCCGTGTCTCCCTCCTTACCCCCCACCCCCTGCTCATGCCCGGTGTCTTCCTCCCCCCCACTCCCCACTCATGCCCCGTGTCTCCCTTCTTTCCCCCAAACCCCCCGCTCATGCCCCGTGTGTCTCTCTCCCTCCCCCCACCCCCCGCTCATGCCCCGTGTGTCTCTCTCCCTCCCCACCAACCCCGCTCATGCCCCGTGTCTGTCTCCTGTTGCCCCCCACCCCCCGCTCATGCCCCGTGTCTGTCTTCTGTTCCCCCGCTCATGCCCCGTGTCTGTCTCCTGTTCTCTCCACCCCCCGCTCATGCCCCGTATCTGTCTCCTCTTTCCCCCAACCCCCGCTCATGCCCCGTGTCTGTCTCCTGTTGCCCCCAACCCCCCCGCTCATGCTCCATGTCCGTCTCCTTCCTTTTCTCCCGCTCATGGCCCGTGTCTCCCCTGTTCACCCCCAGCCCCCGCTCATTCCCCGTGTCTGTCTCGTGTTCCCCCACCCGCTCATGCCCCGTGTCTGTCTCCTGTTCCCCCCACCCGCTCATGCCCGTGTCTCTCTCTTGTTACCCCCACCCACCTGTTCATTCCCGTGTCTCTCTCTTGTTGCCCCCCACCCCCATGCTCATGCCCCGTGTCTGTCTCCTGTTCTCCCCACCCCCCGCTCATGCCCCATGTCTGTCTCCTGTTCCTCCCACCCACGGCTCATGCCCCTTGTCTGTCTCCTGTTCTCCCTAGCCCCCGTTCATGCACCGTGTCTCTCTCCTGTTGGCCCCACCCCCCGCTCATGCCCCGTGTCTGTCTCCTGTTGCCCCCACCCCCTGCTCATGCCCCATGTCTCTCTCCTGTTGCCCCCACCCCCTGCTCATGCCCTGTGTCTGTCTCCTGTACCCCCACCCCCACTCATGCCCTGTGTCTCTCTCCTGTTGCCCCCCACCCCCTGCTCATGCCCTGTGTCTGTCTCCTGCACCCCCACCACCGCTCATGCCCAATGTCTTCCTCTTGTCCCCCTCCTATGATGCCCCTTGTTGCCCTATTGTTCCCCCCACCCCCGCTCATGCCCCGTGTCTTCCTCCTGCCCCCCCACTCCTCGCTGATGCCCTGTGTCTTCCTCCTGTTCCCTCCCACCCCCTGCTCATGACCCGTGTCTTCCTCTTGTCCCCGCTCCTATGATGCCCCTTGTTGACCTCTTGTTCCACCCACCCCCTGCTCATGCCCCGTGTCTTCCTTTCCCCCCCACTCCCCGCTCATGCCCCGTGTCTCCCTTCTTTCCCCCCACCACCGCTCATGCCCTGTGTCTGCACTGTGTGGCTCTCCCACTCCCCCCACCCCCGCTCATGCCCCGTGTGTCTCTCTCTCTCCCCCCACCCCCCGCTCATGCCCCGTGTGTCTCTCTCCCTCCCCCCACCCCCCCGCTCATGCCCCGTGTGTCTCTCTCCCTCCCCCCAACCCCCACTCATGCCCCGTGTGTCTCTCCCCTCCCTCCACCCCCCACTCATGCCCAGTGTGTCTCTCTCCCTACCCCCACCCCCCACACATGCCCCGTGTGTCTCTCTCCATCCTCCCCACCCCCACTCATGGCCCCTGTCTGTCTCCTGTTGCCCCCCACCCATGCCCCGTGTCTGTCTCCTGTCCCACCCACCCCCCGCTCATGCCCCGTGTCTCTCTCCTGTTGCCCCCACCCCCCGCTCATGCCCCTTGTCTGTCTCCTATTGCCCCCCACCCCCCGCTCATTCCCCGTGTCTGTCTCCTGTTCTCCCCACCCCCGCTCATGCCCCGTATATGTCTCCTGTTGCCCCCCACCCCCCGCTCATGCCCCGTGTCTGTCTCCTGTTCCCCCCACCCGCTCATGCCCCATGTCTGTCTCCTGTTCCCCCCACCAACTCATGCCCCGTGTCTCTCTCTTGTTGCCCCCCACCCTCCCGCTCATGCCCCGTGTCTGTCTCCTGTTGCCCCCCACCCCCCGCTCATGCCCTGTGTCTGTCTCCTGTTCTCCCCACCCCCCGCTCATGCCCCGTGTCTTCCTCCTGCGCCCCCACTCCTCGCTGATGCCCTGTGTCTTCCTCCTGTTCCCTCCCACCCCCTGCTCATGCCCCATGTCTTCCTCTTGTCCCCCCCTCCTATGATGCCCCTTGTTGAGCTCTTGTTCCACCCACCCCCCGCTCATGCCCCGTGTCTCCCTCCTTACCCCCCACCCCCCGCTCATGCCCGGTGTCTTCCTCCCCCCCCACTCCCCACTCATGCCCCGTGTCTCCCTTCTTTCCCCCCACCCCCGCTCATGCCCCGTGTGTCTCTCCATCTCCCCCAAACCCCCCGCTCATGCCCCGTGTGTCTCTCTCCCTCCCCCCACCCCCGCTCATGCCCCGTGTGTCTCTCCCCTCTCTCCACCCCCCGCTCATGCCCAGTGTGTCTCTCTCCCTCCCCCGTCCCCCACTCATGCCCCGTCTGTCTCTCTCCCTCCCCACCAACCCAGCTCATGCCCCGTGTCTGTCTCCTGTTGCCCCCCACCCCCCGCTCATGCCCCGTGTCTGTCTTCTGTTCCCCCGCTCATGCCCCGTGTCTGTCTCCTGTTCTCTCCACCCCCCGCTCATGCCCCGTATCTGTCTCCTCTTTCCCCCACCCCCCGCTCATGCCCCCAACCCCCCCGCTCATGCTCCATGTCCGTCTCCTTCCTTTTCTCCCGCTCATGGCCCGTGTCTCCCCTGTTCACCCCCAGCCCCCGCTCATTCCCCGTGTCTGTCTCGTGTTCCCCCACCCGCTCATGCCCCGTGTCTGTCTCCTGTTCCCCCCACCCGCTCATGCCCGTGTCTCTCTCTTGTTGCCCCCACCCACCCGTTCATGCCTGTGTCTCTCTCTTGTTGCCCCCCACCCCCATGCTCATGCCCCGTGTCTGTCTCCTGTTCTCCCCACCCCCCGCTCATGCCCCATGTCTGTCTCCTGTTCCTCCCACCCACGGCTCATGCCCCTTGTCTGTCTCCTGTTCTCCCTATCCCCCGTTCATGCACCGTGTCTCTCTCCTGTTGGCCCCACCCCCCGCTCATGCCCCGTGTCTGTCTCCTGTTGCCCCCACCCCCTGATCATGCCCCATGTCTCTCTCCTGTTGCCTCCACCCCCTGCTCATGCCCTGTGTCTGTCTCCTGTACCCCCACCCCCACTCATGCCCCGTGTCTCTCTCCTGTTGCCCCCCACCCCCTGCTCATGCCCTGTGTCTGTCTCCTGTACCCCCACCACCGCTCATGCCCAATGTCTTCCTCTTGTCCCCCCTCCTATGATGCCCCTTGTTGCCCTATTGTTCCCCCCACCCCCGCTCATGCCCCGTGTCTTCCTCCTGCCCCCCCACTCCTCGCTGATGCCCTGTGTCTTCCTCCTGTTCCCTCCCACCCCCTGCTCATGACCCGTGTCTTCCTCTTGTCCCCCCTCCTATGATGCCCCTTGTTGACCTCTTGTTCCACCCACCCCCTGCTCATGCCCCGTGTCTTCCTTTCCCCCCTACTCCCCGCTCATGCCCCGTGTCTCCCTTCTTTCCCCCCACCACCGCTCATGCCCTGTGTCTGCACTGTGTGGCTCTCCCACTCCCCCTACCCCCGCTCATGCCCCGTGTGTCTCTCTCTCTCCCCCCACCCCCCGCTCATGCCCCGTGTGTCTCTCTCCCTCCCCCCACCCCCCGCTCATGCCCCGTGTGTCTCTCTCCCTCCCCCCACCCCCCGCTCATGCCCCGTGTGTCTCTCCCCTCCCTCCACCCCCCACTCATGCCCAGTGTGTCTCTCTCCCTACCCCCACCCCCCGCACATGCCCCGTGTGTCTCTCTCCCTCCTCCCCACCCCCACTCATGGCCCGTGTCTGTCTCCTGTTCCCCCCCACCCATGCCCCGTGTCTGTCTCCTGTCCCACCCACCCCCCGCTCATGCCCCGTGTCTCTCTCCTGTTGCCCCCCACCCCCCGCTCATGCCCCTTGTCTGTCTCCTATTGCCCCCCACCCCCCGCTCATTCCCCGTGTCTGTCTCTTGTTCTCCCCACCCCCCGCTCATGCCCCGTATCTGTCTCCTGTTGCCCCCCACCCCCCGCTCATGCCCCGTGTCTGTCTCCTGTTCCCCCCACCCGCTCATGCCCCATGTCTGTCTCCTGTTCCCCCCACCAACTCATGCCCCGTGTCTCTCTCTTGTTGCCCCCCACCCTCCCGCTCATGCCCCGTGTCTGTCTCCTGTTGCCCCCCACCCCCGCTCATGCCCCGTGTCTGTCTCCTGTTCTCCCCACCCCCCGCTCATGCCTCGTGTCTGTTGTTCCCCCCACGCCCCGCTCATGCCCTGTGTCTGCCTCCTGTTCCCCCACCCCCACTCATGCCCCGTGCCTGTCTCCTGTTCCCCCACCCCCTGCTCATGCCCTGTGTCTTTCTCCTGTTGCCCCCCACCCCCGCTCAAGCCCCGTGTCTGTCTCCTGTTGCCCCCCACCCCCCGCTCATGCCCCGTGTCTGCCCTGTTGGAACAGGGCAGACACGGGGCATGAGCATGGGTGGGACCCCACCTTGCCCTACCCCCGCACATGCCCCGTGTCTCTCCTGTTCACCCCTGCTCATGCTCTGTGTCCGTCTCCCTCCTTTTCCCCCGCTCATGGCCCGTGTCTCCCCTGTTCACCCCCACCCCCCGCTCATGCCCCATGTCTGTCTCCTGTTCCCCCACCTGCTCATGCCCCGTGTCTGTCTCCTGTTCCCCCACCCGCTCATGCCCGTGTCTCTCTCTTGTTGCCCCCCACCCACCCGTTCATGCCCCGTGTCTTTCTCCTGTTCTCCCAACCCCCCGCTCATGCACCATGTCTGTCTCCTGTTCCTCCCACCCCCCACTCATGCCCCTTGTCTGTCTCCTGTTCTCCCCACCCCCCGCTCATGCCCCATGTCTCTCTCCTGTTGGTCCCACCCCCCCGCTCATGCCCCGTGTCTGTCTCCTGTTGCCTCCCACCCCCCGCTCATGCCCCGTGTCTCTCTCCTGTTGCCCCCAAACCCCTCCTCATGCCCTGTGTCTGTCTCCTGTTGCCCCCCACCACCGCTCATGCCCCGTGTCTTCCTCTTGTCCCCCCTCCTATGATGCCCCTTGTTGACCTCTTGTTCCACCCACCCCCCGCTCATGCCCCGTGACTCCCTTCTTACCCCCCACCCCCCGCTCATGCCTGGTGTCTTCCTTCTGCCCCCCACTCCTTGCTGATGCCCTGTGTCTTCCTCCTGTTCCCTCCCACCCCCTGCTCATGCCCTGTGTCTGTCTCCTGTTGCCCCCCACCCCCCGCTCATGCCCTGTGTCTTCCTTCTGCCCCCCCACTCCTCGCTGATGCCCTGTGTCTTCCTCCTGTTCCCTCCCACCCCCTGCTCATGCCCCATGTCTTCCTCTTCTCCCCCCCTCCTATGATGCCCCTTGTTGACCTCTTGTTCCACCCACCCCCCGCTCGTGCCCCGTGACTCCCTTCTTACCCCCCACCCCCTGCTCATGCCTGGTGTCTTCCTCCCCCCCACTCCCCGCTCATGCCCCGTCTCCCTTCTTTCCCCCCACTCATGCCCCGTGTGTCTCTCCGTCTCCCCCCCACCCCCCGCTCATGCCCCGTGTTTCTCTCTCCCTCCCCCCACCCCCCGCTCATGCCCCGTGTGTCTCTCCCCTCTCTCCACTCCCCGCTCATGCCCAGTGTGTCTCTCTCCCTCCCCCGTCCCCTGCTCATGCCCCGTGTGTCTCTCTCCCTCCCCCCAACCCCGCTCATGCCCCGTGTCTGTCTCCTGTTGCCCCCCACCCCCGCTCATGCCCCGTGTCTGTCTTCTGTTCCCCCGCTCATGCCCCGTGTCTGTCTCCTGTTCTCTCCACCCCCCGCTCATGCCCCGTATCTGTCTCCTCTTTCCCCCACCCCCCGCTCATGCCCCGTGTCTGTCTCCTGTTGCCCCCAACCCCCCGCTCATGCTCCGTGTCCGTCTCCCTCCTTTTCTCCCGCTCATGGCCTGTGTCTCCCCTGTTCACCCCCAGCCCCCGCTCATTCCCCGTGTCTGTCTCCTGTTCCCCCACCCGCTCATGCCCTGTGTCTGTCTCCTGTTCCCCCCACCCGCTCATGCCCGTGTCTCTCTCTTGTTGCCCCCACCCACTCGTTCATGCCCGTGTCTCTCTCTTGTTGCCCCCCACCCCCATGCTCATGCCCCGTGTCTGTCTCCTGTTCTCCCCACCCCCCGCTCATGCCCCATGTCTGTCTCCTGTTCCTCCCACCCACGGCTCATGCCCCTTGTCTGTCTCCTGTTCTCCCTACCCCCCGTTCATGCACCGTGTCTCTCTCCTGTTGGCCCCACCCCCCCGCTCATGCCCCCTGTCTGTCTCCTGTTGCCCCCACCCCCTGCTCATGCCCCGTGTCTCTCTCCTGTTGCCCCCCCACCCCCTGATCATGCCCTGTGTGTGTCTCCTGTACCCCCACCCCCGCTCATGCCCCGTGTCTATATCCTGTTGCCACCCACCACCGCTCATGCCCAATGTCTTCCTCTTGTCCCCCCCTATGATGCCCCTTGTTGACCTCTTGTTCCCCCCACCTCCTGCTCATGCCCTGTGTCTTCCTCCTGCCCCCCACTCCTCGCTGATGCCCTGTGTCTTCCTCCTGTTCCCTCCCACCCCCTGCTCATGCCCCGTGTCTTCCTCTTGTCCCCCCTCCTATGATGCCCCTTGTTGACCTCTTGTTCCCCCCACCCCCCGCTCATGCCCCGTGTCTTCCTTCCCCCCCACTCCCCGCTCATGCCCTGTGTCTCCCTTCTTTCCCCCCACCCCTGCTCATGCCCGTGTCTTCACTGTGTGGCTCTCCCCCTCCCCCCACCTCCCGCTCATGCCCCGTGTGTCTCTCTCTCTCCCCCCACCCCCTGCTCATGCCCCGTGTGTCTCTCTCCCTCCCCCCACCCCCCGCTCATGCCCCATGTGTCTCTCTCCCCCCCACCCCCGCTCATGCCCTGTGTCTGTCTCCTGTTGCCCTCCACCCCCCGCTCATGCCCCGTGTCTGTCTTCTGTTCCCCCCGCTCATGCCCCGTGTCTGTCTCGTGTTCTCTCCACCCGCCGCTCATGCCCCGTATCTGTCTCCTCTTCCCCCCACCCCCCGCTCATGCCCTGTGTCTGTCTCCTGTTGCCCCCAACCCCCCACTCATGCCCCGTTTCTGTCTTCTGTTCTCTCCACCCCCCGCTCATGCCCGGTGTCTGTCTCCTGTTGCCCCCCACCCCCCGCTCATACCTCGTGTCTGTCTCCTGTTCCCCCCACCCGCTCATGCCCCGTGTCTGTCTCCTGTTCCCCCCAACTGCTCATGCTCCGTGTCTCTCTCTTGTTGCCCCCCACCCTCCCGCTCATGCCCCGTGTCTGTCCCCTGTTCTCCCCACCCCCCGCTCATGCCCCGTGTCTGTCTCCTGTTCCTCCCACACCCCACTCATGCTCCGTGTCTGTCTCCTGTTGCCCCCCACCCCCCTGCTCATGCCCCGTGTCTGTCTCCTGTTCTCCCCACCCCCCGCTCATGCCCCGTGTCTGTTGTTCCCCCCACGCCCCGCTCATGCCCCGTGTCTGTCTCCTGTTCCCCCACCTCCGCTCACGCCCCGTGTCTGTCTCCTGTTGCACCCCACCCCCGCCCATGCCCCGTGTCTGTCTCCTGTTGCCCCCCGCTCATGCCCCGTGTCTCTCTCTGTTGTTCCCCCCACCCCCGCTCATGCCCCATGTCTGTCTCCTGTTCCACCCACCCCCCGCGTCTCTCTCCTGTTGCCCCCCACCACCCGCTCATGCCCTGTGTCTGCCTCATGTACCCCCCACCCCCGCTCATGCCCCGTGTCTGTCTCCTGTTCCTCCCACCCACTCATGCCCTGTGTCTCTCTTCTGTTGCCCCCCCACTCATGCCCCGTGTCTGTCTCCTGTTCCCCCCACCCGCTCATGCTCCGTGTCTCTCTCCTGTTCCCCCCACCCCCTGCTCATGCCCCGTGTCTGTCTCCTGTACCCCCCACCCCCCGCTCATGCCCCGTGTCTCTCCTCTATACCCCCACCCCCGCTCATGCCCCTTGTCTGTCTCCTGTTCCCCCACCCGCTCATGCCCTGCGTCTCTCTCCTGTTGCCCCCCCACTCTTGCCACGTGTCTGTCTCCTGTTCCCCCACCCGCTCAAGCCCCGTGTCTCTCTCCTGTTGCCCCCCGCCCCTCTCATGCCCCGTATCTGTCTCCTGTTCCCCCCACCCTCTCATGCCCCGTGTCTCTCTCCTGTTGCCCCACACCCCCTGCTCATGTCCCGTGTCTGTCTCCTGTACCCCCCCACCCCCACTCATGCCCCGTGTCTGTCTGCTGTTGCCCCCCACCCATGCCCCGTGTCTGTCTCCAGTCCCACCCACCCCCCGCTCATGCCCCATGTCTCTCTCCTGTTGCCCCCCACCCCCCGCTCATGCCCCGTGTCTGTCTCCTATTGCCCCCCACCCCCCGCTCATTCCCCGTGTCTGTCTCCTGTTCTCCCCACCCCCCGTTCATGCCCCTATCTGTCTCCTGTTGCCCCCCACCCCCCGCTCATGCCCCGTGTCTGTCTCCTGTTCCCCCCACCCGCTCATGCCCCATGTCTGTCTTCTGTTCCCCCACCCGCTCATGCCCCGTATCTCTCTCTTGTTGCCCCCCACCCTCCCGCTCATGCCCCGTGTCTGTCTCCTGTTGCCCCCCACCCCCCCGCTCATGCCCCGTGTCTGTCTCCTCTTCTCCCCACCCCCGCTCATGCCCCGTGTCTGCCTCCTGTTCCCCCACCCCCACTCATGCCCCGTGTCTGTCTCCTGTTCCCCCCACCCCCCGCTCATGCCCTGTCTCTGTCTCCTGTTGCCCTCCACACCCGCTCATGCCCCGTTTCTGTCTCCTGTTGCCCCCCACCCCCGCTCATGCCCCGTGTCTGTCTCCTGTTCCCCCCACCCCCCGCTCATGCCCTGTGTCTGTCTCCTGTTGCCCCCCACACCCGCTCATGCCCCGTGTCTGTCTCTGTTGTTCCCCCCACTCCCCGCTCATGCCCCATGTCTGTCTCCTGTTCCCCCCACCCCCGCATCTCTCTCCTGTTGCCCCCACCACCCGTTCATGCCCCGTGTCTGCCTCCTGTACCCCCACCCCCGCTCATGCTCCGTGTCTGTCTCCTGTTCCCCCCACCCGCTCATGCCCTGTGTCTCTCTCCTGTTGCCCCCCTGCTCATGCCCTGTGTCTGTCTCCTGTTCCCCCCACCCGCTCATGCTCCGTGTCTCTCTCTTGTGGCCCCCCACCCCCTGCTCATGCCCCGTGTCTTTCTCCTGTACCCCCACCCCCCGCTCATGCCCCGTGTCTGTCTCCTGTTCCCCCCACCCGCTCATGCCCTGCGTCTCTCTCCTGGTGCCCCCCCCGCTCATGCCACGTGTCTGTCTCCTGTTCCCCCCACCCGCTCAAGCCCCATGTCCCTCTCCTGTTGCCCCTGCCCCCCTCTCATGCCCCGTGTCTGTCTCCTGTTCCCCCCACCCTCTCATACCCTGTGTCTCTCTCCTGTTGCCCCCACCCCCTGCTCATGCCCCGTGTCTGTCTCCTGTACCCCCCACCCCCGCTCATGCCCCATGTATGTCTGCTGTTGCCCCCCACCCATGCCCCGTGTCTGTCTCCTGTCCCCCCCACCCCCCGCTCATGCCCTGTGTCTCTCTCCTGTTGCCCCCCACCCCTGCTCATGCCCCGTGTCTGTCTCCTATTGCCACCCACACCCCCGCTCATGCCCCGTGTCTGTCTCCTGTTCTCCCCACCCCCCGCTCATGCCCTGTATCTGTCTCCTGTTCCCCCACCCCCCGCTCATGCCCCGTGTCTGTCTCCTGTTGCCCCCCACCCTCCGCTCATGCCCCGTGTCTCTCTCCTGTTGCCCCCCACCCCCTGCTCATGCCCCGTGTCTGTCTCCTTTACCCCCACCTCCCTCTCATGCCCCGTGTCTCTCTCCTGTTGCCCCCCACCACCGCTCATGCCCCGTGTCTTCCTCTTGTCCCCCTCTCCTATGATACCCCTTGTTGACCTCTTGTTCCCCCCACCCCCTGCTCATGCCCCGTGTCATCCTCCCGTCCACCCTCTCCTCGCCGATGCTCTGTGTCTTCCTCCTGTTCCCTCAAACCCCCTGCTCATGCCCTGTGTCTGTCTCCTGTTCCCCCACCCGCTCATGCTCCGTGTCTGTCTCCCTCCTTTTCCCCCCGCTCATGGCCCGTGTCTCCCCTGTTCACCCCCACCCCCTGCTCATGCCCCGTGTCTGTCTCCTGTTCCCCCACCCGCTCATGCCCCGTGTCTGTCTCCTGTTCCCCCCACCCACTCATGCCCCGTGTCTCTCTCTTGTTGCCCCCCACCCATCCGCTCATGCCCCGTGTCTCTCTCTTGTTGCCCCCCACCCCTCTGCTCATGCCCCATTTCTGTCTCCTGTTCCTCCCACCCCCTGCGCATGCCCCGTGTCTGTCTCCTGTTGCCCCCACCCCCCGATCATGCCCTGTGTCTGTCTCCTGTTCTCCCACCCCGCTCATGCCCTGTGTCTCTCTCCTGTTGGTCCCACCCCCCCGCTCATGCCCCGTGTCTGTCTCCTGTTGCCCTCCACCCCCTGCTCATGCCCCGTGTCTCTCTCCTGTTGCCCCCCACCCCCCGCTCATGCCCCGTGTCTGTCTCCTGTACCCCCCACCCCCGCTCATGCCCCGTGTCTCTCTCCTGTTGCCCCCCACCACCGCTCATGCCCTGTGTCTTCCTCTTGTCCCCCCTCCTATGATGCCCCTTTTTTACCTCTTGTTCCCCCCACCCCCCGCTCATGCCCGTGTCTTCCTCCTGCCCCCCCACTCCTCGCTGATGCCCTGTGTCTTCCTCCTGTTCCCTCGCACCCCCTGCTCATGCCCCGTGTCTTCCTCTTGTTCCCCCCTCCTATGATGCCCCTTGATGACCTCTTGTTCCAACCACCCCCTGCTCATGCCCCGTGTCTCCCTTCTTCCCCCCAACCCCCGCTCATTCCCCGTGTCTTCCTTTCCCCCCCACTCCCCGCTCATGCCCCGTGTCTCCCTTTCCTCCCCACCCCCCGCTCATGCCCCGTGTCTGCACTGTTGGAACAGGGCAGACTTGGGGCATGAGCGGGGGTGGTGGCCCCACCTTGCCCTACCCCCGCTCATGCCCCGTGTCTCTCCTGTTCACCCCCACCTCCGCTCATGCTCCGTGTCTGTCTCCCTCATTTTCGCCCCGCTCATGGCCCGTGTCTCCCCTGTTCACCCCCACCCCCCTCTCATGTCCGTGTCTCCCTTCTTCCCCATCAATGACATTTGTGATGTCATCTTTGATGTCCTGAGTGGTAGTGTTAGCAGTGCACGGTGGCGCGAGTTATGGTTGCTTATCTTACCATAACTGCCGAATTTCAGGGGGTTTTCGGTTTTACTTTGAACTATAACGTCCCTTTAACAAAGTTGTTTCACTGAATATATATATATATATATATATATATATATATATATATATACATATATATATATATATATATATATATATATATATATATATATATATATATATATATATATGTATATATATTTTCCCGACACTGACAGACCGCCAGTCATCGAGGAGCACACTACATCCAGTTTCTTATTCAACACATCACGACAAAACATGTGCAGCCGGAATTAATACCGGCTCCCAAAGAAAGTTAATGTGTTTCACGGCAACCTTGCCGCTTGCTCACAACACCTCATCTCTGACACCCCTTCGACGAAAATACAGAGGACATGGTAATGAAAAGAGGACTTGTGATCCGTAGACAGTGGCGGCCATCTTAGATTGGGCATTTCTTCCACACATGCTTACCAAACAACATAGCGTTGCCCTTAGTCTAGGTAGACTATGGCAGTCACCGATATTTTTACACATCTGCTGTTTGCTCATATCTGCAGGAAACAGTGTCCACTATCCTGCGCTTTTTATTACGCCATATCCCATGTGTTGCCAAAAATGCAAGCAATCGCAAAAGTGCTTTAAGTTTCTACTTCATATGTAACAACGATAAAGTGCTGTGTGCCAGGCATCATTTTGGGGTTTCTTTTGACCATATTATGTAAAGTGCATAGTGCCACACAATTGGATCACCCGTAGAATCCTTGATATTAGCAACATTCCATCTATATCATAACATAGCAGACAAACATTTATTTTACTATCCTTCTATTCTGGAAAAGGCCATCAATAAAGTGCATAGTGCAAGCAGCATCATTTTACTGGGCAATTTCTTTGATTTTTAAAAATGTCGTGCAGTTTTAATGCATGACTGACTCTTTCCCAGCCCAATAGTCATTTCACAGGTCCATGTCTATTATGAATAGCCTTCATTGTAATATTCTATACCTCAATAGCGATCATTGTGATGACCTCTGCTGAATGGTGAAAAGCAGACCCAGGCATGCCTGACATGTGACTGAATTTGCTCTTCCGACATGCTATTTTACAAATCCCACTTCTACTTTGCTAACTTGCTGAACTACAGAATGTTGAAAGGCCGAGTTCTTCTGGCGCAGATTCAGGAACCTACAGGTTGCTCTCTGCAGCAGGTGTATGGTTCTTCTGAAATGACTTAAGCGAGAGTTTAATGTGTTGTCCTACTTGGATAACATTCACAAATGCACAGGACTCAATTTCCTCTTGACAAATCCCTTCACCTAATCCTTACTTTTTCCTTTAATCTGTCTTTCTTGGTACTGCTATCATTCCTCCAGTTGTGCTTCTGCCAGTGTTCCCTAAACCATGTGGTACTATAGTTGCACCTTTCAAAACCCAGGACTCTAAATAGCACTCTTTTAAATTACTTGATGGTATTCCCGGCACATTGGACGTGCAAAGAGGCATCAGCTGCTATGAGACAACCACTACAAGTTCAAATGAGCCACAGCTAAATTCTATGTTTCTATTAATGCATTTGATATAAAGTCCACAATGGCAGAGATGAAAGCCATAATGGACACACGTTAAATGTCTCACATGACATGAACAGATGCCACCAACACTAGTAAGTATCCCAGCCAATTTATATTATGCACTGTACATGCCATTATTCCAACTGCAATAGTGTAAGCTATGCGAGGCAATACAATTAGGATTCGTGCAGAAAATATGAGTATGTAAAAGCCACCTGAAATATCCATGCATAACTTAGTTAGGGAAAGTATATTTATGGATGTTCTGTGCCAATATATGCTCATTTTTAGATGATGACATTCACTTCAATTCACATTTTATTACAGTAACCAGTGTGCAGTTAGGGCCTTCACATAGCTAGTGCATAAAAATGATTGCTTGCATAGTAGCTGCACGAGAAAGTGTTCATTTTAAACCTTTTTTTCGCAGGCTGCTACTATTGCTTTAATTCAAGTCCGTTGCATGTCTTTTGGGATTTAATATGTACAGGGTCATAATAATAACCAATCAAAGAGGTATTCAATAACATTTGGACAGCCAGATTCAGAACTAATACAATTATTGACTTTCACTGCTGCAGTATTGAAACCTGACTGCAACTGGATAATTGTTTTCTCAATTTATTAAAACGCCTCTTGATAAAACATCCTTTATTTCAAAGACCCATGGTTTATAGAGATTACTGTAATAAGGTCATTTCCTCTGAGCTCACAGAGTCAGTCGAGAGAGGTGTAAGCATAAATAGCTGTATATTTGCTAAATGACTGCATTATCCAACTGTAAGATTCGATGCTCTGTGATGCAGTACATTCCCTGTATGGACATTTTAATATGACATGTTCTCCCGTGCTTTGCCTTCCAATGCTCTGTCAGGCATTTTGATCATGTCACTCCTTTGATGTCTTGTGATGCCTTGTAATTAGGTTTGATGCCGTGGTTGTTGTGTTGAGTCATATTGTGAACTGCTGCACCTGGCTGTGCGTGTTATGCATGTTAATCTGTTATGCCTGTTAATCTTATGTCATTTATGCCTTTGATCACCATGAAGAAGCTAACCTGCATTAAAGGAAATCTTCACATCCGTATCGCACCATATACTGATGTATTCTCCTTTTTTTTCACTGAGCATAATTTACATTTCGAATGATTAATGTCTGTGAACTGCACCTGTTCCCATCCTCTGTCTTGTGACAATGTAATCCCCTGCTCAATAAACATAAGTTCAAGTGCCATGGTGACAATAAGTCATAGAACACGCCCCTGCTTGTAACTTCAACATGACCAAATGTATTGTGTACGCGTTTACGTAATCACGTTTCTCCACACAAACACAGAAGTCACTCTCTCATGGGCTGCATAACCCCATTTATTTTGTTCCCTGGCTTAGCACAAAAAAAGTATTGTTCATTATTATCATATGCAGAATGAATTAAAGAAGTTGAGCTGTTAATATATCAATATGGTCTGCATTAAAAACTAAGTTGTGAAAAACATTGATGGAAGGAATTCAAATGGTCGACAGTCATCACAACAGCAAACAGTCACATTCATATACTTTTCAATGGTTTAGAAATGAAATTCAAACTGCTCCAACAATGTATGTCCAATTATACAAATATGTATTTTCTTTGCTGTATTAGCAGATGTTTTCCTCTTCATTTTAATATTTGTCATGCATTTTATTTCCCTCCAAAAGGAATGGAGCATTTGTGTTTGTTGTGACAAATGTCTCAATCCAAGATCCCCATGAAACTTAATAGTTTTAAATCTTTGGAGATGTAGCTTTCAAAAGACATGCTTGTAATTTGCAATTCTCATTAGAACCATTTCAAAATATACACATGTCAGTCAGTCAGTCAAATATGTTTATTTTCGGAAAAAACAAATTTTCCATAATACAATTCTCTCAATCAAGTACAAATGTCATAAATCGGTTCAAAATGCAAAATATACATAACACTTGAGCAGCATATCTTCAAGAACATTAACATTTTAACATTAAAATGGCGATCAGCCATAACCTCTTTTGGAACCGTGGTAAGAATCTTACTGTCAGAGGAAAAATACTGTGTCTCATCTGTAAGGAACTCATGGTGGCAACAGTAAAGACAGACACAAGTGATCACAGTTCAAGGGTGTTTATTAAACTGTATGCAGGTTGTGAACAAGCCTAATCTAAACCTAAATCTAAGATGGGAGCAAGTGTTGACAATAAAATGAAAAATAAGGCAGTTCTAGCGGTGTTGTGTCAAATAATAAGGGCCTATACTAAGAAACCTGTTGCCAAAACTTACACTAATAGAGAAAGGGTGTGGGATAGCCATCAAGAAAATAAAGAAGTGTTCTAAAACAATATGTCAGGATGTGATAACTTGGGTCTCCCTTACCCATGTTTTTAGAATGGGGTAAAGTGGGAACTTGGAGTACAGCACAGGCGTGAGCTTCCCCAGCACAAGACGACAGTTGCTTCCAGCTCTCAGGACCGTCGACGGCCAAGTCTCATTTCTCTTAAACGTCGCTTGCCTTCGAGGGCCAGAAGTATTCAAATAACAAAACAAATGTTCCTTTAACCAAATGAAAGTTTGTTTAGGGTGATAATGGTTCACCCCTGGGTCCCCTTCATCTGGGTTCTGACCCTTCTCAATTGTATTGTCAGAAAAAATAATCTCTTTACAAAGTGATTCAGTTTCCTTTTAACATTTGGGATGATGCTCCTTTACCCCCTGGTCCCCCTCTTCTGGGTGCTGACCCCTCTCAAATCTTTCAGCTTCCCTCTACCGGGTTCGCTATGGCTTTTCTCCTTCACAAATCTTAATGTCTTTTTAAACAGTTCTCATTGACATCCCGCTACCGGGTTCACATTTGTCAACACACTGTTTCTTGGACATTAGACTTAGCCCCTCTTTATCTGCATCCCACATGTGGGTTCACTCTTGCCACTTCATTAGCATTCCTCTTGCGGGTTCACTCTTCCCAACTTCACTCTTTACTTTTGCTTTCTCTTCTGGTTTTTACTTTTACCACTCTTTGGAGTGACAACTTTTCACTCTTGGATCCCCCTCTGCCAGGCTCTGACCCCTCTCAACTGTTGGCCTCCCTCCACCAGGTTCACTTTGGCTCTTGCTTAGGGTGATAGCGACTCACCCATGGGTCCCCCTCTACTGGGCACTGACTCCTCTTTACTTTCACAATTATGGCGGGATTCACTTCCCTTGCTTACTCTCAATGCAAGATTCACTCCCTTGCTTTTTTTTTTTAACTGTGTGTATATCAAAGTCTTTCGATTGTACAGGGATTTTACTTGACCTCGTGTATGACCACTTTGACCTATATTGGCAGTTCTCCTACGGCCTTCTGCTATCTGTGGTTTCAATGAAGACTTGGTCAACCAGAGTCTCTAAAGTTAGCACCCACTTGGCGTTGGTTCCCTTCTGCAGCTGGTCTTCCCTTACACAATCTTAAAGTTCTTTGAACTTCATTCAAATTGCCACTTTGTGACTTTCATTCAACACAGCCTGGTTCTTATTGTTTCTCCCTTCGACTCATTGGCTTTTATGAACCACTTGGCTTTTATATTCACTGGGGTCAAGGCCGGTACCACGGCTGCAGGAATCTCCCTCGTTCTTGTTTGTCGGCGTAGGCTTGCCCCGTGTACAATTGACATCTGCTGCAAGACATTTGTGCTATTGTTTGCAGTGTTATGTCCGGTTTCCCGAGGATTCTGTGGACCTGGGATGAAAAGGGCAAGGTCGCTTCTCTCTTCGCCACGCTCTAGATTCCCGCCACCTTTCTCCTTCTCATGAACTGCTGTGACTGGTTAGCCATCTTCATACTGTGCTCTCTTGCTCCACCTTTTATCCCTGTGGGGAAAGGAAAGGGCCGTCAGGTGTGTGTGATTCAGGTCAATTGCCTGACTTTGCCTGACCCTCGGGTTGGGATTTGTCAGCTGCACAGTTTAGTAGCCCTTTGTCTGTCACAATATAAGGAAGTGTTCAGGGTGGAACACAAGGGTGTTAGAGTTCCTGAGTATCCTATGGGGTAGGATGCAGAAAAGGTATTGTCAGAAGGGTGAGATTGGTGGAGTTTATGAAACAGGTAGGAGGGTTTGTAGGAACTGTAATTGTGCGTCACTTTCGACAGGGGTTTCGGAAAGTGACAATCAGAGGGACAGGATTGGTAGGGTTTGTGGGGTAAATTGGAATAACTGGGATTGTGAAATAAACAAGGGGGATTGTGAGAACTGTAGTATTTCACCTGAGCTGGTTGGGAGTGAAGCAAATAATAATCAGAGGGATTACCCTGCTTGTCTGCCTTCAGGATTGGGATTAGAGAGGGCCAGCCCTTTATTGGCTACCTGAATAAGAGATTCTCGAGGTCTGCTTGGGGGAATGCCCTCAGCTTTCTCACACATCCCACAGAATCGCCTCACCACCCTAGGCCCCGTCTCCTCCCAGGTGATACTCCCACAGTACACCACTGTGTGAGTTGGGATCAGGAAGCATCTGCTTTCCCCTAGCCACGAGGGAGGAGACTTTAGGCAGGGTTTCAGTGAGGGATCCGTATGATTCTTCACAGTTTGTGGATGTGTGCGGCGTTGTTCCTTATACAATTCCACACCATTTCACCAATCTGCACCAAATGTTGCATAGTTACCTGTTAGGGCCTTCTGGACATTACTGGCCACATGACATTTGGACAACCCACCCATTTCCCCAGATTTCATCACCTTCACACATGAGACGGTTTCCTGAAATCGGGAAAACATTGATGTGGTCTGCGAAGAACCGGTCTCGACACAACGTCCTTATGGGACCTCAAAAAACATGTTTCAAGGTCCTACGATGCATGGTTTGGGAGAAGTTAGCACTGCAATACACCACAACAAAATGCACCACACCAGGGTGAGGGTACAAGTGGGGAGAAAGCACAGAAGGTCCCAATATGCAGCAGCACACCAACTCTCCCCTCACCCCAAAGTCTGCTCTGGGGTATGTCAGTCAGCCACATCTCAGTGCATCTTACTTCAGAGGTCAACGTACATCAAGCAATAAGCAAATTGGCACAGCAAACTTCAGGATAATTGATTTTCAACAATTGATGAGAGCGGTCATATCTGTCTACGGAACCCGTTCAGAAAACGGGTACTTTTTGCTAGTCTAATATAAAGATAATATATAGATAGACCTATCAATACAGATAACAATACACAGACAGTTCTGAATGACTTTATTTCAGTAAATTCAAAGAACTTTCTGGAAAAACCATGAATAATAAAAGATATATTGGATTACCTCAGGACAAAGTGAAGTATCTGTTGTTTCACCAAAAGTCTTTGAGAGGCCTTTTATTTGCTCGGTCTATGATAGGAAAGAGGCTAAGATTAAACATTAAACCTTGTGACCAGTGCTAGTTGGATGTGTTTAACATGCATCTCTAATAAGGATACTGACATTGGATATCTGAAATGTGAGAAATACAAATCCATGATGAGAATGGAGACATAGGTCCTGATTTCTAGAATTATTTGCGTGTAAAACAGGGATTTGCGCACCATTCTGCATGAAAATCCCCATTCGTCAAGCAGGGATTTGCAAGCAGAATGGCACGCAAATCCGTTTTACAAGAAATGTTTCCATGAATCAGGGCCATAGAACATACAAAGAGGCAGATGAAATCACAATATTTCCTCAATCAGTTTTAATAACAATTATAATTTCTGAATGGATCACATGCACAGGTCAAATAACATAAAAGGACAGTAGACCAAGTGGAATTTGAAATGGTCTGTACATCATATTAGAAATGGGAAGCATAATGCATTAAAAACGTTGTTCTTCTTTATATTCACTTCAGTATGTGTATGATAAAAGATATTGGAAACAGCTTTTCCCAGTAACATAGTCATGTATGCCCCTTTTTTTATATAAATTGAGAAAACCTGTCCATCTCCGAGGAAAAATGCTTTGTGTACACACAGAAAGGATTGCCTCTTACATCCACCAAGTCATTTTTGGCACTGCAACCATCTTTTATTTTTGGAAATCCACATATGAGAAACCATTGAAGTATCCACAACACATTTGTTGGGAAAATGTTGAGAAACATACAGTGTTTTCGCATTTAGTTCAATTTGACCATCCCATCACAATACAGGAAGGCATCTTATTTGAAAAATTAGGTTATGAAAAAAGGGAAATTACAATTACTACTACATTTTGGCATGAAAGTGATCAACATAAAAAAAAAATTACAAGCTCAATGCTGAGATGTTAAAATAAATTAAATGGTTATGCTGCTAAATATAAAATATTTGTGGCATGATCAGAAAGAACACATTGAAGACATGTTTTGTTAGGAGTAAAACACTGCACAAGTTTAAGGTGTGTCAATATAATTGTTGACACAAAATGAACATAAGGTTGATTTACCTGTATGATGATCATGATGGTAGGAGCGATTCAAAACTAAAGATGAAGTTCAAATTAGAGCAATGGTCTTTTTTTAATTATAAGTTCCATTTTGACCCTAGGATCCACGAGTGAATATGTGAAATGTGGGCGGATGCAGGATGGGCTGTCCTTTGACCAGGTTAGGTAGTGTCTTTACAGGGCAGAGAATACAGTGTCGTTGAATGGCAATTGCCACTGTCAACACTTGGATGCAGGAGGCGGTATCAACTTTATGTCAATAAACCGCTTTATGTTTCCTGACTTTATTGTTGGCATTTAATAGTCGAATCAAGCAGTGTTACGAACATTTGAAAGATAGTTCAAGTCTGTGCAGTTTTTTGGGAATGTCATCGAAGCTTGTATTGTTATGTTTCCTCACTTGAATGTCAAAACAGTAGAGTTGTGTATTCCTCCAGAACTAGCTGCCAATCTACCATGGAATATCCCTGCTAAACCGAGTCTGCAGTGTGAATTTGGTGATGGTGTAAACACAATGTGAGGAGGCATGTCTCTAGTGGCCAGCAGGACCAATGAAATATGTTGCTTTGGTGGGAACGTCTACAAAGTACTTACTCTAGGCACCACGTTTGAGAGGCCATTAGCATTTGACATGTAATCATTGTATAACAGTGAACCATGCATCATCATAAGTTATCACATAGTTGATTATTTTTTATATTTGTTTTAAAATCATGAGTTCACTGCAGAATGACAGTGTACACATCACTGGTGTATATTATAGCAGAGCATGGGAAATACATTGGGACAAGTAATAATTAGAAAAACAATAACATGAGTTGCATTAACAAAATAGACAAGCAATTCATACAGTTAATTCATTCTTAAAATGTTTATTTGATATGGTTAAAGCTGCCAAAATAAAATTAAAACAAATACATTTCACATGTTTTTAGCAGTCACTCTTGAATATATCTCCCTAATGGCTCGTGATGCAGGTATAACTGCCAGTCTTCTGTAAATCCACCACATATAGGCTCTGTACTCCACAAGTTTATACCATCTGTTAAAAAATGGAAATTGTTCACTTGACAAACGAGAACTATACAGCTTATTTTTTAATATTTATTTTTCTAATTGTACACTCTGCTAGGACTGTGAAAGGCAAAATTACTGAACATCACGAGTTGACAAAAATAGATCTAAAATTAGTAATATAAAATGTATATATGAGGCCATATAAATATTCTGGGGACAGTATAAAAAAGAAAATATATTTCTCAGAAAAAAAATGGGTGGGATTTATTTTGTGAAAAGAAACTTTGAAAACGTATGTTTTACTGATTAACATGCAAACAATCATTTTTTCACTATAAGAAATAACTAAGAAATATTACATACAAAAAGATAGAAAACTTGAGATTGTTGGTTTAACAGATTGTAAAGTAATCTGAAACAAATTGGTTGATCAGCAAAATAAATAGACAACATACAAACTCATTACTAGAAATGCATTGACAAACAGTGCCACAATGTTCATCCATAAGGAACAACAGTGTTCAAAGAAGGCAACGTGTAAGGCAGACTGCCCTGAAGCCACCTTGCTGAGTTGTACATAGTGGCAGAAGGTCATCTTAAAATAGATAGACCCTGCAGGTGGAGTGCTCTTTGGAACATGTGTTTCCTTCCAAAGTTGGCATTACTTGACAACAAAGGCAGTGACACCAAGTGGGAACGTCTTCTATTCCACTAGGTTCTTGATTGGGAGAATCGTCCTATGCATCTCATTAATTTCCTCCAGACTTTACCTTGATTACCATTTCTTCATCCATGTAATCCGGTTCATATATGAACACCTGAATACAGGTGTTGCTTCTTAGATACAGAAACAAGGACAAATAACTGTTGGAAAAAAGTAAACATGAAATTCACAATCTGCTTTAAATGAATAGAAGTAAAGCCAATTCTGCATTTAAAAAGATAGTGAGATATGAAAGAGAGAGTAGGAACAATTGATAAAAGAAATTAAATCGACAAAAAGAAACATTGAACTTGTCAATGGGTTCATGGTGCCAAAATAAACATTTGTGGAGACATTTTGTGATAAAAAGTTAATTTACAAGGTATAGTTCCTTCATTATATAACCTGGGAGGTAGGCATTTGTGGAAACAGACAAATAAAAATAAGCATGCTTATTCAAAGTAGACGATGGTGGAGTTAATCAGATTTCACCACAAATTACGGTCTGGTCAGTGGCAAATATATACAATGAACACTGAGTGGCGCAAGACTCTTATACTGTCTTTAAATTATGTGCTCAGTATCACACACTTTAGTTTACTAGTGAATCAAGGATTTGAGACTCACTCTGCAATTAAATGCTTCATTTTCTACAGAATGTACTGTATGAAAATCAAGTAAAAAGCCAACCTGACCATTACAACCCCAGTACCAGAAGGCATAGTAATATGAGATGGAAACATATTCTCTGTGTTTTACTGTTGTAGTTCCATAACTTAAAGATTTACTGTAAAAGTAAGGGCGTGAAAGGGTCACTTGTCTAGTCTGTTTTGACAGCAGAGGTTTCAGTTGAAATGTTCCAATCACTTGAGCATGAACATGCATATGGCCCATGCGTCATACAAAATGTTGGTACCCTCAGTTAATGAAGTCTCCACCCCTACTTTGCTTGTGCCTATCCTCTGTAAATAAAGAGCTGCTAGGAAAACGTGCCCCTGATAATAAAGAGGTATTTTACAAAGAAATGTTACCAGGAACTTCTTAAGGTGCTGAGGATGTTTTGTCCGGAACAGTGTTGGCCACTGGCATCATTGTCCTCCAAATGATAGCTCTCCGGGAGGCTGAGGACCCTCGAGCACATCCCTTAATTTGTCTGGAAGGTGATGAAGAAGGAGGGTATCGTATGCAAGCTATGTTAAGGTATTATTATTCTTGCTGATCTTTAAGAAGCTGCGACGAATGTTATAATACACCGGTATTGTTCTGTCTATCCCTATGTTGACATACACTTAAAATTGGTATTTGACCAATGCCATATAACCCCTACACCCCATGGAAAAATGTAAACATAGCAAGTACTAGTTGCTACATGCCATGCTACGCCTCTATGCTTGTGGTGTAAGTGACTCCAATCAAGCAATCCCACTAAGTCAGTGCCTTGTCTGGGATGCCCAAGGGAAGCCCTTATTTATGTATTTTTATGGCAAGTTATAATCTGGATGATGAACCCTTGTATAACGCCCCTCTCTTAGAATCCCCCTTGACCCCACTGAGCCAAGAAGTAGGCTAGTTTTGCAAATTTAAAAGGTTTATTTGAAAAATTAAACAATATATATATATATATCACACATCTATAATATATTGATAATGGATAGTACAATTGTGAATATGAGCAGTAATCAGCAAGAGGTTATCCTACAGTAGCACAGTTCTTGGTTACGTATGAATAGGAACAGAAGAATGAGGTGGGAAAGAATGCTTTATATCGTTCAAGGAAACGCAATGATGAATGAAATGCAGTACAGAAAATAACTTGATATGGCTTCAACAAAAGACAATGTAATCACTTTTCCTTGACAATTCACCCCCCCCCCTTTATGCAATATAAGGAGATGGAAAGAAGAAACACATTTCTCAGGAATGCAATCAAATATAATTCAGTTCCTCCCTAGCAAGCTTAGAGTAAAACAGGTATGAGTTTTAACACAGGCAAGATACTTTGATGTGGTTGCAATTAAGTGTAACATATGCTAAAAAGGCTTTTAATTCCCTATAGGGGGTTCAGGGTGAGTGATATCTAGTTTATATTAGTTCAGGCTCACTTTAGCAATGCTCTATGAGTAACTAGCAGGTTAAAACAAATTTTAGCAAAGGAAAGCAAGAAGCTGCTGATTTTTACACGTGGCTGAAATTGTGCAACATGTCAAATCGCAGCAGATTTAATCGCGTGCGTCGAGCGTAATTACGGAGGCCCTATAAGGAGTAGCAAGTCGGTTCTAGGTTCGTTGGAAAGCCTATAATCTTAGCTTTAAGATGACAGTCGCTCCTAGCACAAACGGTTCCGGAGATACGGCCGATTTAGTCAAGGTAGTTTTTCGGATTTTAAATTTTAAAGCTCAGAATGACAGATGACAGTTTTCAGTTTTAAAGATGACAGAATGACACGATTCTAGGAGGCAGTTCTAATACGATAAAATAGTTTGGATTAGATTATTTTAAACTAAGAGATTGGTTTTGGCACAGTGAGTACTCACACTATATTTTTGAGATAAGCCGTCAAGGTCTGGTCAGGTTGGACGGGACTTCCGGAGGGTGGTTCAGAAGTCCGGGCTACCTGGGTGAGCTCTGCTCTCTGGGTCTGTGAAGCACCGGTTCTGCTCACAACGGTCTGGTTTGTGGTTCTCTCTGGTTCCGGATACAGAACTGCTTTCTGGATACTGCTACAGGTTCTTGCAAAAGTTCTTGGCAAAAATTCAAACAGCTCGCCCGGCTGTTGAATAGTTTGTTGATTTTGAGGCCTGCTGAGGAGTATTCAGCTTGTGGATTCAGGCCTCTCTGCTACAAATTCTGGAGTTAATTTCTGCTACAGGTTCTGGAGATTGATGGATTTGAAGTCTGGATCTCTGGACGTGAAGTCTGAAGTCTCCCGGCAAAGCATCCCGCAAGAAAGTGGAAAGTGAATGTCCCCACCTGTCCTGCACTGTCTGCTTTTATGTGTTTAGAAAGTGGGTGTGTGCGTGGCATAACTGAGCCTGCCCCTCTCTACTTGTCATTGGCCCAATTCTCCCCTCTCCCATGATTGGGGGAAGGAAATGGATTGTCATCATGATGAGGTCTGTTTATGGGTCACAGGATCCTCCCCTGGTCAATTTGCCCACAAATCTATATTTGATTCAAATGCATATTTCCCAGATACACAAGTGGTTGACATTACATGTACATATTACAGATGAATTAAGACAGGTCTCTGTTCAAGCCCCATGTTCCTGCGAGCTGGGATTCAGAAATGACAACATTTTGCGCTTTTTGGTTGGTTTACCAATATCGGACATTTACCAAAAATTACGCAAATGTGCGCAATGAGTATGGACATTAATTGATGAAGTGTCAGATTTTTAACATGCAGACATTTGGAGTAAGACCCTATTTTACGCTAGCGACCCCCCAGAATACACCACAGGGTCCTAACACCTCTTAAAACGTGCACAGAAAAATCACAAGAATAATGATATTACTTATATAATTCTGACAAGTCCGTACTATGAATTATCCATCTTTTTTTTAAATTATGCTCTGGCCCAAAGGGGTGTGGTTTCCCCCAAGCACATGGTGGAGTTTCTGGTTTGTCCACTTCCCCCAAGCTCAGCTTGCTAGCAGAGGCACTGCCCCTCCCAGTTTCTCCCAAGAGGAAGCCATTTTACGACCCCCCCAATATAACATTTTCCTGAGTCCAGGACAGGGCTTTGTTCAACTTCCTGCAGTCCCCAGGTGCTCCTCCCCTAACCCAATCAGAGAGGTGTCATCTCCTTTTGGCAGGGGCAGCAGGATGCAGCTAGGCCTGGGAAGAGTGGCTAAGCCGGTTTCTCCTGTTGGGGGTAGTTGTCAGGCAGAATTCAGCTAAATGTCACTTTAGTTCCCAGTTTTCTACATTCAAATCCAACTTACATGCAGCTATTTTTTGTATATACATCAAATAATTACTTCCTTCAAGTAATTTCAGAAAATAGTTTTACATTGTATCCACCTCTTAGCAAGTCTTTCCTTGGCCTGGTTTGGGTTCATTTGTTCAGTTTTACACCAAAGTCTGGTGGTTTTAAAACGCCAGCTTTCTGATAGTGGTGAGCACCGGTATTGCATCCATTTTTGACATTAAGAAAATGAATTCCCCACAGTTCTGGGTTGCTTTTGGCAATCAGCATTGCCATTCCCAATGGTTTCAGGCTACTGTGTGTGTAGCCCAATGGTGGTTTTAGGCATTGCCCTCCTGTGCTCACAACATAGGCAAAAATGGGTGGCAGCCTATTCTTCATGTTTTCCCTGTGCACTCTCTGGGGAGTTCTGGCCGTCATGATGTTTTCAATGCCAGTAACACGGAGTTTTATGGTAGGGCTTGGATGCATGGGTAAAAACATCCCAAAAGCACCCCCTCTTGCGATGGCCATTCTGATCTTTCACTGATGGAACTCGCAAGATCTTTTTCCAATTCCGTAGATGGCACAGTTCAGCATCTTTTCCTCCCTCCAGTCGATCAATCAGTTCTCCTTGCTGGTCCTGATCCCCGGGCACCTCGGATCTTTGCTCCCGGTCCCCAGTTGTCCTACTTGGCCAGTCTCCAGGTTTTCTTTCTCATAGGACGACAAAACAAAAGCGGCAATACCTATTCATAGATATTTTTCCACCACTATTGATATAGTGGGGCGACATATACATTTTATAAATCACGAGAATAGATCATAGCATTCTTATTTTGAAAAACAAGATATCATCTTGAAACATTTTTTTTTTCCAATCATAATATTTTAGAGACTATATGTGCGATATTTTAAGATGGGAACTGAATTAATCTGGAGCGGTCTCCTCTGGTATTGCAGAGGACTCCTCCAGTTGCTGCAGAGTGTGCCTGGGATGGCAACACTTTAGCTGATTTATATGTACCCACTTGTCTTCCCCTTCCGCCAGACTACCTTTGGGGATGCGGATCTTATACGCTACAGGGGAGATCTTGTCTATAATTTCAAACGGTCCCTTCCATGTAGGCAAAAACTTTCGCTGTTTGGCCTGGTTCCTTTGGAAATTGTATAGATAGACCCGGTCCCCCACCTCGTATAATTTCTGGTGGTTTTCAGGTCATAGTAGGTTTTCATGTTATCAGCTGATCGTTCTAGATTCTGCTGAGCATAGGCAAAAGCATGTTGAAGGTGTTTCCTTAAATTCTCCACATACTCATGAGTTGTGGAGGCATTTATCAACGTCTGCTCTTGGGTCCTGTAGAGCAAATGCTGGGGAAGCACCATCTTGCGTCTGTTCATCAACTCAAATGGTGACATTTTAGTTGCAGATGAAGGGGCAGATCTGATGGCCATTAGGACCAGAGGTAGTCGGATATCCGAACTTGGCCCAGAATCTGCCACAAACTTTTTTAAGATGCTCACAATGGTTCGGTTGTAGCATTCTACTGCCCCAGAGGAAGCTGGCCGGTAAGCAATATGTAACTTCCTTTTGACCCCCAGTATCTCCCACATCTTTGTCATTACCTCACTGGTGAAATGGCTACCTCTGTCTGACTCAATCCTTTGAGGTAGACCAAAACGGGAAAAGATGTGGTTAATCATCAGGGCAGCTGCTGTTTCTGCCTTGCAGTTTGGGGCCGGGAGACATTCCACCCACTTGGTAAACAAGCATGTAACGGTCCAACGTGTACTTGTTTCCTCTAGACGAGCGAATTACAGGGCCTACAAAGTCGATTTGTAAATCTGACCATGGCAGTTTCATCCCCCTCTTTTGGAGAGGTGCACGGTGTGTGAGGGATGATGGCTGAAATTGTGCACACACAAGACACCCCTTCAAGTATTGGTCGAGGTCCTGCCCCATGTGTGGCCAGTATGCAACCTCTCTTAAGATTTCAAGTGTTGTATGAAACCCCCTATGACCGTCGGTGGCCACATCATGGGCGTGATTTAACATCAGGCTTCGGAATGAGGTAGGAACCACCCACTGATCATGGCCAGCTTGGGATTTCCTTACCAACAAACCGTCTTGGATTCGGAACATTTTTGGACATTTCATCAACACTCTTAGGTCCTCTTTCCCAATGTAATCAGGGGAAAGTTCTCAGGGTCCTCAAGGTGTTGGTAAAACTTACCAATGATTGGATCCCCCTTCTGAGCTGTAATTAAATCAGCATCAGGGGTCTCCTTACTCCATTGGGCAGTTGAAAGATCATTGTGAGCATTTGTCTGGGACCTAGTGATAGCAGTGACCTGGATTTCCCCCAACAGGGACTTTATTTCTATTAGCTCCCCTCGGATGGTCCCGGTTTTGGCCAGCTGATCAGCTAAGTCATTTCCAGTTTTGTCTGGTCCCTCTACTTTGGAATGACCCTTGATCTTTATCCAGTAGATGTTCATCCCATTCGAGGTGACCAGATCATCAATGTTTTGAATTAACTTCCCATGTTTCAAGGGTTTGTTATTAGCACATAACTTGCCTCTGGTTTTCCAGTTGATGTTGGACAGCAGTGAGGATGGCTTGATGCACAGCCATCAATACTGCCACCTGACTACTTCGGGGACCAATTTTGCATCCAGCGGAGGGTTCTGGGGACTCATTCACCCATGCGTTCCCTACGCCGGCCACAAGTTCTTTTTCCCCGTTGTTGTCAACATGGTAAGAGCATCCATCCACATAGACAGTGGACATTCCCTCACACTTGTCTTCTTCAAAGACTTTGTGTGGGGAATTAAGGTATGCCTCCATGTTGTCCTTGATCTTTAGACTTTCGTCCTTGAGACAGTTTTCTCTGGCACAATCATGCAAGTCAGCCAGGCCTTGCGCGAGGGGACTCTTCTTGTTTTGGCCACATCTGACCTCCACAGGAAAGCCTTGCATTGACAGAATCCAGGAAGTAATTCGGGATTACTCACATTTCCGGGCCGGATTCTGTCACTTTGGAGATATTGCAGAGGCTGGTGTGGAGTCTCCACTATGATGTGTTCCCCCTGGATAAACGGGCTGTAATTCTTCAATGCCCACACCGTTGCCAGGAGTGCCTTCTCACAATCGTTGAATTTTTCCTCCACAGAGGATAAAGTTTTGCTCGCATCGGAGATTACTTTATTGACCTTGTCATGCTTTTGGTATAATACTGCCATCAAGCACGTATTAGAGAACCCTGTCTCCAGGAAGAACTCCTTGTTTCTGACAGGGTAAACTAGGCAAGGCACTTGTGAGAGGCTTCTCTTGAGTTGTCTTACTGCCTCGGATTGTTCTGGACCCCAATCCCACTTGACCCCCCCCCTTCAAGAGATGAATCAGGGGTCTAGTGATCTCTGCATAGCCCTCAATGAACTTTCTGCTGTAATTAGTCAGTCCAAGGAGGCTCCTTAGTTCCCGCAGAGTTGTGGGATCCTTCAGTTTCTGGAGTGCTTCCACTTTCTTTTCCTGGGGACAGAGACCCTGAGGAGTAATCTCATGCCCCAAGAAATTAACACGGGTTCTACACCACTGTGCTTTCTGAAAGGAAAGTTTTGCTCTGGAGGCCCTCAACTGTGTCAGAACATAACGGATCTCCGCTATGTGTTCCTCCACAGATGAACTTTTGATGAGGACATCTTCTACAGGTTACCCCTCGCACCCAGGTCGGGCATGGCCTTATGTAGGAAAATGTTGAATTCATTGCCGGAGTTGAGGTATCCGAAGGGAGTCCGTGTCCATGTGTACTGCTGGCCCCTAAAGGTAAAAGCCAGTTTGTATTGGTCCTCCCTACTGACAGGCACAGTCCAGTATCCATTGGTCAGGTCTATTGCTGTGAATACCTGTGACCCCTGAATCTGGACCAGCCCTTGGTCAATGTAGGGCAGAGGCCATCGGGAGGTATGGACCCGTTTGTTGAGCTCCCTAAGGTCGGCGCAGAGTCTCCACTGGCCGTTTGGCTTCAATATTCCCAGCACCGGATTATTGAAGGTGCTGTGTACTCGACGGATTATTCCCCGGGACTCAAGGTTCTTAGTTATTTCAGTAAGGGACTCCATGGATGTGAGAGCCAAACAATATTGCTTCACAAACACTGGAGTCATTCCAGGGTCCATGGGAATTGTTGTGGTGTGGATGTCGGTGCGACCACCATCATATGAGTCTACCGCAAAGAGATCTTGGAAATCCAAGAAAACTTGTTTCAACTTTTGCTTCTGTTCCAGAGTCACGCAGGCATCAGCTAGGTTGACTCTCTCTTCCACCATCTGCCTGAAGCCTGGAAAGACTTCTGGTTTTGCTATCTCAGCGGCCTACTCCAGCTGGGTGGAGAAGTCCCTGGTCAGAGTGCTGATTTGGACTGGAGGCTTCAGGTGGGAAAGGCAGCCCTCATGGACCTGGGACATCACCTCATCCCTCCTGAAGGGAGTCACATCTTACTTACCATAAGGGCAAGAAGTGTACACCAGGAAGTTCCCCCCATGCCGGGTGAAAATCCTGTCTGTTGTTGTATTGTCATCACTGTCACTGTCAAAACAGTCCTTGGGGATTTGTCCTAACAGTTCATTTCCTAAATCAATGGAGAAATGTCGGTCATCAATCGCCATTCCAATGATGGTGCCTGCGGTTAGAGTAATACTCTGTAAGTCGCTGTTATCCACCTCTATTGGAATTGTCTCATGTTCTATGTTGACTAATGGTGTTGGGTTTATCCCTAACCCTTGCTGTTGGAGAGAATCATTTAGATGAATATAAGCATCAGGGTTTTTCAATTTTTTTCCTCTTTTAACTTTCACTTCCAGGGAGAATTGTCGGGTCCTTTCTGGGATGGTGACTTCCTCTTTAATCTGAATTTCAACTGCATAAGGTAGCAATTGAGCTGACCTAAATGCTTTTTCTGAATCATCAAAGCCCATGGGATTATCCGCTAATCGGGACCAAGCTTTGAAGTTTATTAGGTCCAAACTAATGGCAAAGCGATTGAGAATGTCACTGCCTAAGTAAAAGGCGGCAGTGACGTCTCGCATGACCCAACAATTATGGACTATCCTCTTGTTGCCAATGGAGATTTTGAGCATACACCTGCTTGGCAGGAGATGTTTGGAATTGGGTGCTTCCAGGTTAATTTCCCATTTATCTATCAGTTTGAATGTGGGAATGGCTGGATCTTTTGGGAGTTGGCGGAACATGGCTTCGCTGATGAAGCTCTTACCGTTGGTCACACACATGCGAGCGAGAACAGAGGCCTTCCTATCATTTAACTGAACAGGGATGAACAACTGATCTCCAATTTGCTGAATATCAGTCAGGCTCTGAGCTGATTTCACATCTTTCTGGACTATAGGAGTTGGAGTGTCTGATTGTGGATTGGTAAAGAACTTCAGAGTGTTTCCTTCCAGTGTGGAATACCACCTTAAACTGGAAGGAAGGTTGATTTTCAGAAATAGAGAGGACCCCCCACCACCAGTCTGTTGTCCTACTGCTATTACTGTCACATCTGGAATTTGGTTGTTCTGGAAGTGAAATTCTACTTGGTCAGATTTTTGTTGAACCATGTGGCAGGTGCCATTTAAACTAACATGGTTGACACTCTGTTTTAATTTTATTGGTCGGCCAGTCTGGGTCCAGAGGACCTTGTTTACACAATCTATTAGGGGTGACAACCTTCTCAGGAGGTCGTTCCCTAGTAAACAAGGGGTGCCTTCTGGAGTCACTACTATGACCGGGTGTTTCAACTTGTGACGCCCAATTTTAATGTCCAAATCTGCCGTCCCCTCGACAGATATTTCCTTCCCGTCAAAGTTCTGGAGTTGTCCAGGAAGAGAGGTGAGAGGAATACGATAAGTCTCTCCCCTTCCTAAATTCAGTTCATCAAAGGCCCTTCTGGACAGAAGGGTAGCTTGAGATCCAGTGTTCACCAGCGCTGAAATTGTACCCTGCCCCTGTACTTGTACCGGGGCATAATATCTTCCCTCCTTCTCCTCAAGGGGGCACAGATAATGCACATTTTTGGACAACTGGTGGGCCAATTTTCTGGTTTTGGACATTGCAAGGGAAGAGATTTGGGCAGAATTCTGTGGAGACTCTTGGGAATCTAAAAGAAAAAGTTGGCAACTGGAGATCAGAGCCATTGTGGGTTCCCCTGGTTCCGGTTCTGGGCCACCCCCCTTTTTGGAGGCATTCACCAGGATGGGTTTGAACCAGGGGATTTCGGTATTGTGGGTTCTGGGATGAGATGATGGGCGGCGGTAGCTCAGTCTCCATATCTCCCCAGTCTGGATTGGAATCCCTTGGGACCCATTTTTCTTTGGGAGGAGTTCCCCCATCTCTAAAGGAGAAAATCCTTTTCCCAGGATCCTCTGAGGATCCCTCTCCCTCAAATTGGAAGATCTGTACCTCCTCCACAAACTGGGCCTGTTTGGGTACTTTGTTTCTCCTACCCCCCCTCTGCTCCTTTGGAGGCAGACTTTCAGGGGCAGGAGATTTCGTTTCCGGTTCCTGGGATTCCAGGGGCTGTTTACAAGTGAGGAAGGAACTTCCTCCACAGCTTTACACCCCCCTTCCCTTTGTGCCTCCTCCCTGGGAACCGGTGGGTTATCGGGGTGCTGCCCCCGTCATTGTTCTGGAGCACCAGGTCCAGAGTTTGGGGCGTTCTGTGCTGGCATGCCCATCTGAGGGTTCTGTTGTGCCCTCAGCATGTGACCCAGATCCCGTGCCACGTGATGGACCTGGCGCTCAAGTTGTGAAACCCGCTCAGGCTGATACGGGGTTCTGTTTTCCCCCCTGGGCTGATCCTGGGAAGGGTAGCTATGCCTTCTCTGGTAATACCCCGGGTTGGGAAGATTTGGGTACCCCTCCACCCTTGGCCTCCCCTCTCCCAGATTAGGTTGTCTGGGCTCAGGGAATTGGGGAAAGAAGGATGGATGATTTTGGGGCTGGAAGTTGGGTGGATACCTGGGGAAAAAATTCTGCCCAGGGTTTGGTGAATTTCTGCCCTACTGGGGTAAGTTAGGAGGGAAATTCCCTGGGTTAGGTGTTTGGCCGGATCCCCCCCCTTGGGCTGGAGGAGTCCACACATAACCCAGGATGGGTCGTTTTCCCTTGTAGCGGGGACTTACATAATCAGGGGAGGAAGGGACCCCATTTGTGGGACTACCTCCTTGACTCCCTGTCTGTGACTGGCCCGAGGGCCTTCTGGTGTTAGAGGTATTTGGTGCAGGCAGGTTTTTAGGCCCCCCCATCTCCAAATCTAAAACGGGGCAACCTTTACCTCTGCCACCTTGGCAGCAGCAGGGTTGCTGTTGGTTTTGGGGGTTTTCTGCGCATTCTTTTTATTTTCTATGAGCTTCTGCACCTCATAGATCCGGGTAGCCTGTTCAATGTCCCAGTCTAGTGACCTCTTCTTGTGAAAATCTCTCACTAGCTGGGCCATGATGTATTTGGGCAAGGCATGGAAAAAAGTATTGACAAACTCTTTGCTGTCTGTGCGCAGCCCTTTGGTGGGGTGCGCAAAGGCACGCTTCAATTCTTGCACAAATTCTTGTGGGGCCTGATCCTCCCCACATTGCAAATTGTTGGCTGCCTTGCGAGCCTCTTGGGGATTTCTATGAACAGAAAAATGTTTCAAGATGGCCGCCCTATATGCGGACCATCTTGAATGGTTTTGGTCCTTCAGCCCTGCAAAGAAACTGGATTATTCTGGGGAGAATGTCCATTTGACGTACTGGATGCAGCTACTGCTGTCCTTCAAATGGAAAGTCTCCATCATTTGCTCATAGAGCTCCAAGTGTTCCCAAACAGAATACTTGGCGTTCTTATGATAAGGCGTGATGACACTCCTCATTGCCTTTATTTGTTTCAATGGGTCCTTAAGCAAGGCCCTTTTTGCCTTATTGGCCTTTTTGGTTCGGGTAACCCTGGTCCATTCATCCTCCGACTCAGAAGCACTGCTCCCAGAGTTGCCCGTCTGATCTTCCAGGTTTTCCCGGATTCTGCGAGCCTGGGAATGGCTGGCAGAATGTGGGAACCTGGTCTCCTGTGTCCTGTGACGCTCAGAGGAGTCTTCAGATCCCTCCTTGCTTCCAGGATTTGATGGGTACCCCATCCCCACTGACCTAACTGGGCAGAGGTTTTCAGGATGCCCTTAGTGGGCCTACTCTCCTGGGGTTCCCCACTAAATTGCACTGTGCTTGGGTGCCCATACCTGGATGCCCGCCCCTCCATTCCTGGGTGGTACTGGCCTATGAGCCCCATACTTTTAGCTGGATAGTAATCTGCCATCCCTGTGGCCCCGTGCTCATGTGCCCCAAGGAACATGGGGGTGGCAGAGTCCAGGGACTGGTAGAGATGAAGGCCTCTGGTACTAGGGCTCCTGAGGTTATGCTCAGGCGTTTCCCTTTCCCAGCGAACTTCATCTCTATCAGCCCCTGCTCCCTTTTGCAATGCAAGAGCCTGGGCTTTCAGCTCCTCAACCAAGGCCTTACTCGACTCTATCAATCTCTCCTGCATGGCTACCTGTTGCTGGAGCCTATCACTGTGCTGGCAGAGAGCCTCATTCTCTCTCTGTGCCTCCTGATTGGTCCTGGAGTACTGGGCCAGTCTTTGCTGCAGGAGGGTTACCTCCTGCGTCCCATCCCTACTGGCCTGCTCCTTTCTTGCCAGAGTATCTTCCACCCTCCTGGTGTGCTCTAACAGGTTCTGATGCTCTTTTGGAGGTCACCCAGCCTCTTGAGGGCCAAGTGATTTTCTTCCGTTTTTCTTTTTAAATGGCAGACTTCCTGGCCTAAGGTGTCCCTTTCCCGACTAAGAGTCTGCATCTGTGCCGCCAGGTCGTCCCTTTGCCTTTGAAGGGCACCAGCTTTCTGGCGCTCCTGATCAAACTCTGCCTGGGTATCCAGGTCTTTCAGGATCAGTTTATTGCTCTCTGCCTTTTCCCTATCTAGGTGGCTTTGCAGGGTGACTACCTCCTCAGCACATGCCCTATTGAAATCTAATTGTTGCTCCAGCTTTTTCTGGCTCTGCAGTAGGGAGTCCAAACCTTCTTAGTACTCCTTCTGCAAGGCCAGAAATCTGGTATCCTGCTCAGACTTTTCCTGTTGCAGGATACACATTTCCTCTTTGATTTTAATGAGATACTGTCTGCTCTCATTTTCTGACTCCTGGCTTCTGTGCATCCTCTGCTCAGAAGAGACCAGGTCAGATTGGGCCTTCTCTAACGCGATCTGTTGCCTATTTGCCAGATCTTGGCCTTCAGCACATTTGTCCTGCATGGCTCCCATATATAGATACAAATATGCCGCTATCCTAACCATCTTGTCGTGTTCATCTTTAGCTTTAGGAGCCATGTATAGTTCACTCAGGGCCACATGTAAGGGACCCTGATCTCTCCAGATATCTAACCCAGTTGCAGTGACCTGTCGTGTGATTGCCTGCAACCACGCATCCTGGCCCTGCTCAGTCCAGTCACCTCTCACAAATAGCTTATGTAAGAAGTGCTCTCTGGCTATTTTGATGTCTACCAGTGTCGTCATTCTGGAATTTGAGTTCCTTCCTGACTTACAGAAGTTTGTATTTTATTTTTGCGAAACAGACCGTTTACTTTGAGGGCTGCTTTCACAGTGTAAAACAGCGGGGTGATCTAACCGGATATGTGTATCCGGTCAGTTGACACACTGTATTAAGCTGCACAAGTTGTAAATCTAATCCAGATTATCCCGGACGAGCCCCCACTCTGTAAGTGACTCCAATCAAGCAATCCCACTAAGTCAGTGCCTTGTCTGGGATGCCCAAGGGAAGCCCTTATTTATGTATGTTTATGGCAAATTATAATCTGGATGATGAACCCTTGTATAACAACCCTCTCTTAGAATCCCCCTTGACCCCACTGAGCCAAGAAGTAGGCTTGTTTTGCAAATTTAAAAGGTTTATTTGAAAAATTAAACAACATATATATATCACACTTCTATAATAAATTGATCATGGATAGTACACTTGTGAATATGAGCAATAATCAACAAGAGGTAATCCTACAGTAGCACAGTTCTTGGTTACTTATGAATGGGAACAGAAGAATGAGGTGGGAAAGAATGCTTTATATGGTTCAAGGAAATGCAATGATGAATGAAATGCAGTACAGAAAATAACTTGATATGGCTTCAACAAAAGACAATGTGATCACTTTTCCTTGACAATTCACTCCCCCCCTTTATGCAATATAAGGAGATGGAAAGAAGACACACAGTTCTCAGGAATGCAATCAAATATAATTCAGTTCCCCCCTAGCAAGCTTAGAGGAAAACAGGTATGAGTTTTAACACAGGCAAGATACTTTGATGTGGTTGCAATTAGTTGAAAAATATGCTAAAAAGGCTTTTAATTCCCTATAGGGGGTTCAGGGTGGGTGATATCTAGTTTATATTAGTTCAGGCTCACTTTAGCAATGCTCTATGAGTAACTAGCAGGTTAAAACGAATTTTAGCAAAGGAAAGCAAGGAGCTGCTGATTTTTACACGTGGCTGACATTGTGCAAAATGTCAAATCGTGGCAAATTTAATTGCGTGCGTCGAGCGTAATTACGGAGGCCCCATAAGGAGTAGCAAGTTGGTTCTAGGTTTGTTGGAAAGCCTAGAATCTTAGCTTTAAGATGACAGTTAAAGCTCGCTTGCTCATGAAAGTCGAGCCCTGATCCATCAATATCTCCATCAGAAACCACTTTTTGGGACGAAAAAGTGAGCCAGTGTTTCAGGAACTGCTGCGTCGTGTTGGCTCTCAGGGGAAGACCTTTGGGATAACATCTGGTGTAATCTACAATAACTAGATTGTATTTATTCCCCAATTTGGAAGTTTCCAGGGGTCTCACAATATCCATACCAATCTGGGAAAATGGAACCTCAATTATTGGTAATGGATTTAAGGGGACTGGCAAGGGTATAGGTGGGCTAGTTTTCTGGAAGACTCTACATACTTGAATAAAGGTTTTAATGTCAGTGTGAATTCCAGGCCAGTAGAATCTGTTTGAGTCTGAGACTGCCCCAGATGGCTTGCCTTCAGATGGGAATGGGATATCTCTAGGACCACCCACTTGTTGGTTCTAGGTTCGTTGGAAAGCCTAGAATCTTAGCTCCTAGCACAAACGGTTCTGGAGATACGGCCGATTTAGTCAAGGTAGTTTTTCGGATTTGAAATTTTAAAGCTCAGAATGACAGATGACAGTTTTCAGTTTTAAAGATGACAGAATGACACGATTCTAGGAGGCAGTTCTAATAGGATAAAATAGTTTGGGTTAGATTATTTTAAACTAAGAGATTGGTTTTGGCACAGTGAGTACTCACACTATATTTTTGAAATAAGCCGACAACATCTGGTCAGGTTGGACGGGACTTCCGGCGTGTGGTTCTGAAGTCCCGGCTATCTGGGTCAGCTCTGCTCTCTGGGTCTGTCAAGCACCGGTTCTGCTCACAACAGTCTGGTTTGTGGTTCTCTCTGGTTCCGGATACAGCACTGCTTTCTGGATACTGCTACAGGTTCTTGCAAAAGTTCTTGGCAAAAATTCAAACAGCTCGCCCGGCTGTTGAATAGTTTGGTTGGTTTTGAGGCCTGCTGAAGAGGTTTCAACTTGTGGATTCAGGCATCTCTGCTACAACTTCTGGAGTTAATTTCGGCTACAGGTTCTGGAGATTGATGGATTTGAAGTCCGGATCTCTGGATGTGAAGTCTGTAGTCTCCCGGCAAAGCGTCCCGCAAGAAAGTGGAAAGTGAATGTCCCCACCTGTCCTGCACTGTCTGCTTTTATGTGTTTAGAAAGTGGGTGTGTGCGTGGCATAACTGAGCCTGCCCCTCTCTACTTGTCATTGGCCCAATTCTCCCCTCCCCCATGATTGGGGGAAGGAAATGGATTGTCATCATGATGAGGTCTGTTTATGGGTCAGGGGATCCTCCCCTGGTCAATTTGCCCACAAATCTATATTTGATTCAAATACATATTTCCCAGATACACAAGTGGTTGACATTACATGTACATATTACAGATGAATTAAGACAAGTCTCTGTTCAAGCCCCATGTTCCTGCGAGCTGGGATTCAGAAATGACAACATTTTGCGCTTTTTGGTCGGTTTACCAATATCGGACATTTACCAAAAATTACGCAAATGTGCGCAATGAGTATGGACATTAATTGATGAAGTGTCAGATTTTTAACATGCTGACATTTGGAGTAAGACCCTATTTTACGCTAGCAAACCCCCAGAATACACCACAGTGTCCTAACACCTCTTAAAACGTGCACAGAAAAATCACAAGAATAATGATATACTTATAAAATTCTGACAAGTCTGTACTATGAATTATCCATCTTTTTTTAAAATTATGCTCTGGCCCAAAGGGGTGTGGTTTCCCCCAAGCACATGGTGTTGTTTCTGGTTTGTCCACTTCCCCCAAGCTCAGCTTGCTAGCAGAGGCACTGCCCTCCCAGTTTCTCCCAAGAGGAAGCCATTTTACGACCCCCCCAATATAACATTTGCCTGAGTCCAGGACAGGGCTTTGTTCAACTTCCTGCAGTCCCCAGGTGCACAGAAAAATCACAAGAATAATGATATACTTATAAAATTCTGAGAAGTCCGTACTATGAATTATCCATCTTTTTTAAAATTATGCTCTGGCCCAAAGGGGTGTGGTTTCCCCCAAGCACATGGTGGAGCTTCTGGTTTGTCCACTTCCCCCAAGCTCAGCTTGCTAGCAGAGGCACTGCCCCTCCCAGTTTCTCCCAAGAGGAAGCCATTTTACGACCCTCCCCCAATATAACATTTGCCTGAGTCCAGGACAGGGCTTTGTTCAACTTCCTGCAGTCCCCAGGTGCTCCTCCCCTTACCCAATCAGAGAGGTGTCATCTCCTTTTGGCAGGGGCAGCAGGATGCAGCTAGGCCTGGGAAGAGTGGCTGAGCCGGTTTCTCCTGTCGGGGGTAGTTGTCAGGCAGAATTCAGCTAAATGTCACTTTAGTTCCCAGTTTTCTACATTCAAATCCAACTTACATGCAGCTATTTTTTATATATACATTACATAATTACTTCCTTCAAGTCATTTCAGAATATAGTTTTACATTGTATCCACCTCTTAGCAAGTCTTTCCTTGGCCTGGTTTGGGTTAATTTGTTCAGTTTTACACCAAAGTCTGGTGGTTTTAAAACGCCGGCTTTCTGATAGTGGTGAGCACCGGTATTGCATCCATTTTTGACATTAAGAAAATGAATTCCCCACAGTTCTGGGTTGCTTTTGGCAATCAGCATTGCCATTCCCAATGGTTTCAGGCTACTGTGTGTGTAGCCCAATGGTGGTTTTAGGCAGTGCCCTCCTGTGTTCACAACATAGGCAAAAATGGGTGGCAGCCTATTCTTCATGTTTTCCCTGTGCACTCTCTGGGGAGTTCTGGCCGTCATGATGTTTTCAATGCCAGTAACGCACAGTTTTATGGTAGGGCTTGGATGCATGGGTAAAAACATCCCACAGTGGGCACCAGCCAACCCTTTGCCCAGGGAATGGGTGTGTGTAGAAGGGTGAATGTCTTGCAGTGACCATTGAACAGCTGAACCTTCCTAAGGCACCCATGCTTCATTAAATCCTTATTCAAGACAGCACAGCCCCATTCCTCTTTTACCAGTTCTGGCGTATACTGGATGTACTGCCAATGCCTTTCGATTTTCCCAAAATTCCATTCCCCATATGGGGAGTGGTAATGCACTTCTACTGACAGATATGGCCCCCTTTATGTCAGCTAAAGATTATCAGGACATCTATAAATTGTGTGTCAACATTGTCCATGCCAGTTTTGACCATCCATTTGATTTATTAGTTTTTCCATGTGGATGTCGTTACCTGTTTCCTTTATGGCTGGTCACACAATATCAGTGTGGCAGAACCTGCCAGTGGCTTGTAGGCTCTTCTGCAGTCAAGATTTCATATAAAGCTACTCTCATGTGTCAGAAGTTAATGTCCATATGTGTCACAGAGCAGTTGTGTTGTGAATGAGCAACAACAGGTCTGCAATTTTACTCACTTGTATTCTGTATAGATGTGTGGTGTGGCATTGTGAGGAATTTGACCATCCGCACGGGGAGTGTACGTTCCCCTGGGCTTTCTAGATTTTTATGATAATGAAATTGAATGATGGGAGATCAACCTCCGAAAATGTGTGAGGCCATTCTGCACACATTTTCTCTGATCACCGCACAAAATGCATAGTCACGTGCACTCAGGGAAGACACAGCCTACAGGTGGTGTCTTCCCCTGTCTTGTTCAGCTGGAATGTGACAGCCATGAGTACATCAAAGCAGCTAAGAAGGGGGCAGGCACAACTTCCTCCAGCCATGGGAAGCCTAATTAAAATGTAAAAGGCTCAATGGATCTGCCTTCCTATTGTGGTAGTTCGGCTGGAGAGAGTGCATACTAATGAGGATTCATTAAGGAAAGCCTAGAGAAGAGGTTTGGTTGCCAAACAGACAACAATCAGGAAGGTGGGGTTAACAACTCTTCAGTAAGCAACGTGTCAACTTGAAGCTAGTTCCCACCCTTCTGTATGAAAGGCAGTGAATGGCATGTCTGGGTCCATTAGTTACCACTGGTTTTCCTGCAGAGCAGATCCCTTTCAGAGAGACGGAGAATGTGATTTGGGTGAGACAGGAAGTCTGCTCCCATCACAAACTTTTAAGGGAGACCTGTGCTTTGATCAAGAGTCACGGAGGGCTCAGTTAACCAGACAGACACGTTGATCTACAGCAGACACAAAGATGGGTGGAACTCACATATATGTTGTCAGCCCTTACCTTTCCTGTTGCAGAGCACTCTGTTCCTGACCTCATGCATAATAGAAGTTTGTTGGTGGGGAACCACAATTGGTTAATTAAGGTAGGCTTAGCCTGCACCAATCACTGGGGCCCAGTTGGCTTTCAGAGAGGGCTGAACCCCTCACTTAGCAGATCATCTGACGACTTTGAAAGGAGTGAGAAGAAGGACTCATTTGGACCTGGGCTGCAGGTACAGTCAATCTTCCATCTTCCACCACTGAAGGAAATCCAGCAGTTCCAAGCTGGAAGCAAGAGCAATGCGCCCTGGAACCACCTCAATTCTGTCAAGCATCAAGAACGTCTTAAGCTCCAGGTACATTGTGGTTCTGCTCACCTGGTCCTTCCCTGAAGGCTCCTGGAGACAATTACAAACCTTTGCCCCTTGGTGCTGAAACCAAATAACCTTGAACAGTTAAGACTGATTGCTTTACCAACTACCCTCTCATCAGTATCCAGAGTTCTTCCCTTTCTTTCATGAAATTGTCTGTCCTCTGCGTTTCTTTACAGGGTGGGTTCTATTTTGTAGTGTTCTAGAACTGTCTGTTGTAATAATAGAAAAGTAGATATGTTTAATACAACCTCTACTGGACAGTCCCTTTTATCATTGGGTAATCGTATTTTTGCTGTGTTGCAACTATCGTCGATACACGACCTTGCAGAGATAAGCCTGCTGTTCCGTTCATGCTACCAAAATTTGACAAGGAGGGTTATAATTGACTTGTGTTCCAATCTGTTTGGATCCCTTCTGGTGTATTAGAGGTGTGGGGCTGATTGATGGTTTAGACACCAATATTCATCCCTGGACCACTGGTGCCCCAGGAGTGTTGATATGTCACAGGAACTCCCTCTTCAGTGAATCCCAAAAGTTTTTTAGGGTTACTAAATCCAAAAGGACATCATTTTCACCAACCCCTATATGGCTCTCTACCTTGCTGGTGAAAGACATTTTGCTTTAAATATGCAATTTACTTGTTTACAGTTAACACTATGCAAAGGGGAGATTACCTCTCATTTGCACTCCTGGCTGGCTTGCCTACTTTGTCGTCGGGTTAACCTGTACCTCCAGGTCATTCGGGCCACTTTGCCCTTCGTAGGGGCTCAATGGGAACAAAACAGCCCCCAAATTGGTGCTAGGATCCTCTGCAAGCAATTGAAGTCTTTTTCAGCTGAGTGTAATGTGTACTAACTTCTACTCTAAGGGATATATGATATCCTTCAATACATTATTTATTTATTTATTATATAAGATCTGTAGGATTATAATAGGCTACTCCTTCAATATTTAACAATTCTAAATACAACAGATCTATATGTATATTGCAGGTTTTTTAGTTTCAGTTTTTTACTCACTTGCTCAGCCAACCTAAATGTGAACATAGACCCGAACATGCATAGCATATCCACTTCATTCACTCTGTATTAAACAATGAGCACAACCTATTACTGCCCATTAGGACATCAAGAAAAGTACGAGTCAGTGTGCATAAAAATAGGATTTTTTAAAATCTCTTTCCTTGTACGTTCTCACTGGATTTGACTTCTCATAGTCATACCACAATTCATAAATAAAAAATATACCAAACACCAACTTGCTTTGATGGGCTCTCTTAATCCACAATGGAAAATAACTCAGCTAATCAAAGTATGGATCAACAGTACAAAAACACACTTCTCTCTCAATCGTTCAATCGTTCAACCTCTAAACACCTGACATGGTGCAAGGTCCAATGTAAATGCAATACACCTGAACTGGTATAAAATCAACCTACACACATTTCCTGTCATTGCATTTCAATACCCAATAAATCATAAAACATCTTCTCCTATGTCAATGCACACTATAATCACTTATAGTAGTCCTAAATCCCTTCTTAACTTGACCTACTCATAGGTGGCTAGGATGCAATCATAAATCAAACTTGCTAGAAGCTAAGGCAATTCATAAATCAAATGCATAGCAAGAATTAAAAAAAAAAACACAAAAAACCTCTTGCAGTGGCAACTAAAGCGTGCCCGTTGCTTTGATTTTTACTAAAGCACAGACCAGCAATTATTAAAAGTGTCTAACCTTAAGGTTCTGAATGATCAAAGGACATACTTCTGTGTGAGTGACCCTTTAATGCATATGCTCAGATCCCGGTACTCTGAATATGCAATTCACTGGGCAGCATGGGTGTCCAGTCATAATTTCGAAAACATAATTTCGAAAGTCAAAAAAGTCGAATCAAAAATGTCGAAAAAAAAAATGTCGAATTGTTTTTTTTTTCGATATTTTTTTTTGGGCTCTAGTTTCTGTGAAAAAAAATAGGGAAAAATAAAAAAAAGGGGGGTTGGGGGGGGAACCCCCCCATTTCGAAAAAAAACCGTCATTAAAAAAAAATTCGACATTTTTTTTTCGACGTTTTTTTTTCGACTTTTTGACTTTCGAATATTTTGTATTCGAAATTATGTCTATGAACCTCTGTTCTGCTGATTACCTGGGCCTTTTATAGTTTGAGGGGGGTAGTGGACACAAATGACTCTTAACATGCACTTTTATCGGCCAGTTAGGGTTTTTAATTACTGACATGGTGATTTCTGTTCTTGTGTGAGAAATTCCATGTCTCTTGTCCTCAAAAAATGAAGTATGTTAATCTGGGCTGCTTGGCTCAGCTACATCATAATCTACTCTTGTCCGAAGGTCCTTCTGACCCCATCGTGTCCAAATCCATGTTTGTGAGACCCATCTATATTTAATTCCCATCCCCACCAGCCCAGCAAGTCATTACTGTTTTTCCAGAGGTGAAACAGTATGGCCTCCAGTGGCATTAAATGATTGTAAAGATTGCGAATTGGTGAGGAAATATATCAAAATTCCATGGCAACTCAGAATGTTGAGTGTTGTGTTCTTCGAACACGTGACCCAAAGACAATATTTAAGGACACCACCATGTCCACAGACCGTACTGTTAATACAGATGAGTTAGATATCACAACTAATTTACAGAAGTCAATATGCATGAAAGCATGATGACAACGTTAAAAGAGCAATGTGGCCGCCTGTCAAGTTCTAATAATACGTTTTGCATAATGGATAGCTACATTTTGGGTAAAACTAATTCAGGTAGTATGGGACAAATATTGTTAGATGACAACATGATACAGTATGAGAGCCCTATGATTGAAAATGATGTAAAAGAACAACGACATGGTGTACATACGGATGTGGGTATCACTGTGAATAAAGTAATTGTAGCAGCAGGTTTGCACGTGGGAATTCCTGACAGTAGACACTCAATTTTAGTGTTGGAAGAACTGAAATTCTGAAGTGAACATTCAGGTTTATCTCAGTCACCACTCAGTCTAAGTATACTTCAGACTGCAGAACATCTAATAGCTGAAAATGAAGTGCATGATAATGATGAGGAGGTTGCAGCAGTGGTAGAATTGGCAAAGGAGGATGCTAGTTCTGACTCAATGGACTATGCAGTTTTTTATCAGTCACAAAGAACAATGAAGGGAGGAAATTCTAGTCAAGGTATTAAAAAATCAAAAATAGAAAAAAACTCCAAGAGAAACATAAATAATGGATCTAGAACATTTCTCTGCAACTTTTCTCTGCCTGCAATTGAGGAATCAATAAGGGTGGACAAGAAAATTTGAAATCAAGTTAGAACAAAATGTGTGACTAGTGGAAATACGTTTTTTTTTCTTTTTAAACTTTATTTAATACTGGCATGCAAGCAGTACAGGAAGAACATGGTTCACGTACAAACGTAAAGCAAATATGTGTGACATAGGTATATAGTTAAGCTGTTAGAGCAACATTTGGGATCTGGGGGATAGGGTAGGAGAAGAGAGGGGACAGGACACATGGGGTCATACTGGGGATATTACAGTTCATGTAGGCTTTGTCTTGTCTTCCTCTGCCTCCAGGTATGTTCTCAGGGGAGCCCATATGTCTTTTGGTCTTGAGGTAGACTGGACCCCTCAGATTTAAGTTGCTTTGCTTTCTTGTGTGTTGATCAGTTCCCGTAACCAACCTTGGTGTGTGGGGGGATCTTTTGACTTACATTTCTTGACGATATTCCTTTTGGCTACTGCTCCACCTTCTGTGAACAGCCTGCGGGCTTTGACTGATGCCTTCCCTACGTCTCCCAGTAGGTATTTCAGTGGTGTGATCGTGATGTTTGTATTTAATATATTGTTCATCATCTTCCCCACTTCATTCCAGAATTGCTTTAAAGAGGGGCAGTCCCAGTACATGTGTATGGCTGTTGCGTTGAGGCTGCTGCATTTGGAGCATGATTGTGGTTTAGAGGGGTCAAATTTGGAGATTTGTTTAGGTGTAATGTGCAGCTGGTTCAGGATTTTGAATTAGATAAGTCTGAAGTTTGCGCACAGGGAGATGGTCTTCATGTATCTGCAATAGTTTGTCCATTGTTGTTTGTCTATTTGGATGTTCAGGTCTTTTTCCCATTTGGTTTTACTGTTGTTCTTGGATGGCGTGTTGGACTGAGTTATTCTGTATAGCATCAAGACATTGCCCACAAATCCATCTTCTGTAAGGATTTCGGTTAGGAATTTGTGAGTTGGTGGAGCACTTGGGAACATCAGCCATTTTTTCTTGCAGGAGGCTTTTAGCCTTTGGTAATGTAGTATTGTGGATAGACCCTTTCCTGTTCTGTTTTGGATCTCTGATGCCTTGAGGAACCGTCCTTCAGGAAACAGGGCTCCACCCTTAGCCTGTTTTTCAGGGTCCCATAATGTTTGTATTGTTCGATCTATTGTGGGTTCTAGGCCTGTGTAGTGCCATAGAGGTAGGTGAGGCCAGTATGCTATTTCACATCCCACTCTTTTGAGGATCTGTGACCATGCTCGTACTGTTGATTCCATCGGTTCAGCCAGTTTTTTTTCTCTTGGTACCTTGGCAAATATCATACTTTTGAGTTCCAGAGGGGACGCTGCACATTTTTCTGTATGTGTGTGAGCAAATTGTTCCGTATTGTTGGACCAGTATTTTCTGAAGTGAGTCTTTGCTGCATAGTACTATAGCTGGAAGTCCAGGGCGGCCAGGCCGCCTGTGTCATAATTCTCGCATAGTTTGGACCAGCTTAACCTGGGTGTTTGACCTCCCCAGATGAATCGTGTGGCGAGTTTCTGTAGTGTATCGAAGAATTTCCTGCCCGGCCAGTTCGGGATGCAGTTGAATAGGTAAAGTAACTTTGGTACTACCAGCATTTTCAGTAGGGAGATGCAGCCATACAGCGACAGTGGCAACTTGATCCATGCGTTGAATTTGCATTCCATTTGTGTCAAGTATGGGGTATAGTTATTGGCAAGTAGAGTTTGTTTGTCGGACGCCATTATAATGCCCAAATATCTTGCAGTGGTAGTGGACCAACGTAGTTCATTCAGACCTGCCGTCTGGATAGTGGACTCGGGAAGCAGGATTATTTCTGACTTGGTTTGGTTGATTTTGTATCCGGAATGCCTGGTGAAGTCAGCTATGTCAAGTAAGACTGGTGCAAGATGAATGTCGGGGTTCCTGATATATAGCATTGTGTCATCCGCATATAGGGAGATGAATTGTGGGGATCCCATTATGCGGATCCCCCTCCAGGCATGATTGTGACATAGACTTGCAGCCATTCCCTCAATGGATTATTGAGGGAATGGCTCAGGAATATTTCTGACTTGGTTTGGTTGATTTTGTATCCGGAATGCCTGGTGAAGTCGGCTATGTCAAGTAAGACTGGTGCAAGATGAATGTCGGGGTTCCTGATATATAGCATTGTGTCACCCGCATATAGGGAGATGAATTGTGGGGATCCCATTATGCGGATACCCTCCAGGCATGATTGTGACGTAGACTTGCAGCCATTTCCTCAATAGTTAGTGCAAATATTAACCGAGAGAGTGGGCAGCCTTGCTTGGTGCATCTTTGTAATGTAAAGGTGGATGATAATGTTTGTTTTGTTGGTGCACACCCTGGCCGTGGGTATGCGGTATAGTATGTTTATGGATCATTGGAAACTGGCACTGAACCCCATTTTACCTAGGATTCCATACATGAATTTCCAGGAGATGGAGTCAAATGCTTTTTCTGCGTCTAGTGTAACTGCCACCGTCTGTGCCCTGTGGTCTAGTTGGGATGTGATGGCGAAGAAGCGTCTGAGGTTCAGGGCAGTGGAATGACCCGGAAGTAACCCTGATTGGTCCGGGTGTACTAGTTTGGACATGTATGGGTTTAGCTTGTTGGTTATGACCTTGGCAAAGATTTTTGTGTCAACATTGATGAGGGATAGCAGTCTGCACAAGGAAGGAGAATGCGCTGGCTTGTTTGGTTTTAGTAGAACCGTAATGATGGCTTCTCTCATTGTCGGAGGGAGTGTACCGCTCTCCAACGACTCTTCTCACACTTCTAGGAGGCGCGGGGCCAGTTTGTCTCCAAATATCTTGTACAGGTCCGCAGGTAGGCCACCCGACCCTGGTGCTCTGCCCGCCTTGAGGTCTTTGGTTGCTTGTAGTAGGTCTTCTAGGGTTAAAGATAGGTCAATAGTAGCCCTTTCTTCTCGGGTGAGTTTGGGGAGTGGGAAAGAGTCCAGGTATTCTTGCAGTTCTTCCACTGGTACTTGGTCCGCATTCATGTATAGCTTATTATAGAAGTCTTGGAACACCTCATTTATCTTCAGGTGGTCTATGTGTGTTGAACCCTGATCGTCTGTGATGCTGGTGATTTGTCTGTGTCCCTGTTCTGTCTTGATGAGGTTGGACAACAGCTTGCCAAATTTATTGCCCTCTCTGTATCTCCTGGCTCTTATTGGTTGCGATGTATACCACACCTCTTGTTCTGCCAGTGTCATGAATTTAGCATGAGCCTCTTGTAGCTTGGTAAGTTTTGCAGGTTCTGGGTCTCTTCTATATGCTGCCTCAGATTCTTTGATGTCGTCTTCGGCTAGGGTTAGCTGTGTGTGTATGCTTTTCAGTGTGCCGTGGACATTGGAGATCAAATGCCCCCTTAGCCATACTTTGAAGGATTCCCAGATTGTATGGGGTGATTTCACTGAGACTTGGTTCCTGTTGAAGAATTCCTATATCTCAATCCAGAGTGATTCGTGGAGCAAGATGTAGCGTAGTAGGTTCGGGGGCATTCTCCATTGGTGACGTTCTTCACTGGGCATCCCGATTTGGACTTCTAGTACCACCGGTGAATGATCCGAGATTGTTCTAGGAAGTATAGTGCATTCCCTCAGGCCAGAGGTGCTGTTTGCGGAGCAGAGCCAATAGTCGATTCTAGAGTTACACCTGTGGATATATGAGTGGAATGTGTGGTCTCTAGTGTTGGGGTGTAGTTCTCTCCAGGCATCTGCTAGCGGTATAGTGGTCATGGCCTGTTTAATGGTGAGTGCTGCTTTGGAGCTCGGATGTTGTGTTGTGGATGTTCTGTCTAGTTGGGGTTCCAGTATGGTGTTGAAATCTCTACCCCATAACACTTTTGAATCTTCTGCTGGGGATATTAGGGTCACTATATGCTGATAGAACTCTGGTGTGTCGACATTTGGGCTGTAAGTGTTTATGATTATTAGTTCCTGGCCTTGTTATAGACCACATATTATTACAAATCTTCCGTTTGTATCTAGTTTGGTTTTTTGCACCTGGAATCCAAGTCTGCGGTGGATTAATATCAGGACTCCCTGTGACTGTGACAAATAATTTGCCATGAACACGTGTGGGCCCCATGCGTGATTTAGCCATTTGCTCCGTGGTGTGCGTTTCTTGCAGCAGGAGGATATCGATTCTGTTTCTATTGGCATATGCAACTATTTTCCTTGCCTTGATTGGGTTTAGGAGCCCCCTCACGTTCCAGGATAGGAGTCTGGTACTACATGTTATTTGTTGAGTAGCCATTCGCAAGCATGCAGTCATGTGTGCATTATTACCTTGACGCTGTAATAGTCTTCTTCACTTTGCAACCATGCCAGGTTTTTCTTGTTTTTGTTCCTACCAGTTTTAACTGAGCAATCTTTTTGGCAACAGGCCATTGTCCTGTACTGGCAACTGGCCAGTTTCCCTGTCTTCCCCCCTCCCTCACCATCCCCCCAATCGGGCGGTGTAACCCACGAAACAGAGTGCAACATTGCTGGTGAGAACTTCAACTGGGGTAGAGGGGGAACCAAGTGGCTGCTATCTGTTGGAGAGCCGCAGCTTTCCTTGTATTGTGGTTTGGCATGCTGCTTCTTTGTGTTTTGGTTGTGTTTCAGGACTCTTTGGGTGTTTCTGGAATGTGGCGCTCAACATATGCCATGGCGTCTTCTGGTGTTTCAAAGAACTGTGTCTTGCCAGCATGTTGGATGCGTAGTTTGGCAGGGAACTACATTGCATATATTATTTTCCGGTCTCTGACTGTTTTTTTTAACAGGGTCAAAGGATCTTCGCACAGTTTGAACTCCCATCGAGAAATCCTGGTATATGTGGATGCGGTTAGAATCAAAGGTTAGGGGACCCTGTTCTCTTGCCAGGCGGAGGAGGAGTTTGTGATCTATATAGCTTAGCAGCTTGGCTATAAACGATCTGGGCGGAGCTCCGGGTTTGGGAGGGGGAACTGGTGCCCGATGTGCCCGATGTGCTCTTTCTATTATGAATTGCTTTGAGAACTGTGCGTCTGGAAATAGCAAGTGGAGTAGGTCTTCTAGGAACTGTTCCATAGGTACATTGGTCTTGTGTTCTGCCACCCCAACCATTTTTTGGAGGGCCTTGATTTCTTTCTGAATCTTGTCCATGGTTTTGTTGTGGGTGGTGGCTGAGTCTTCTAGGCTGGAAATCCTGTCTGGCACTTCCGAGACCCTGGTATTGAGTTTTTAAATGTCTGTATGGATAGAGGCCATATTCTCTCCAATGTCGTCTAGTTTGGCATTGATGGCAGCAAATCCCTTTTCCATGGCCACCATGTATGGGGCCATGTGTTGTGTAGAGGCATCAGGGGTAGGGTTGTCTGGTGATTCAGCAGATTTTTTATCGTAGTCTTTTTTGGGGGGTGGCAAATGCATCCATTGAGGCCTTCTTCCTTTCTTTTTTCTTGGTGCCTCTTGCCATGTTCATATGTTGGTGAGGAGAGGGTGTGTACTGGACCCCCTATTCCAGGTGTTAGTGCTTTGGATTGGGGACTGTGGGGGTGCTTGTTCAGCAGAGATGAGGGTTGTTGTGTCCTGGCAATTGTAGGGAAGGGGGGGAGGAGGGGCCGCGGTCCAGGATCACTGCGGGACCCACTGCGTTGGCGTCTCACCCCCACCTACCTTGATAGTGTTCTCTGCACCTGAATTGAGGTCCGGTTCTGGTATGGGGTTGGTCGGCTTCCGGGGAGAGATATGACCTGGGCGTGAGTAACGTGCCCAGTACGGCCCAAGCGGCCCGCTTCGACCCAGTGCGGCTGTCTGCGTGGTGGTGCTGCAGCTGTCCTCTCCAGCCGCAGAGGTTGCGGGCGTCCAGTCCCTTGGAGCGGCGGACTCGGTGGGTCCCGCTCTCCACTTGGCCCCTCCAGGGGGTTACAGCAGCCTTCGTGTTGCTCTCTGGGGAACGATCGGGCCGCGGTGGGAGGGGGGAGGATCCGTGTGCGGCTGTTGGGCGAACTGCTCAGATTTTGCTGGTGGTGTAGTTCGGTGTGCGGCTGTTGGCCGAACTGCTCAGATTTTGCTGGTGGTGTAGTTCGGGTGCGGAGGGTTTGATCGGTCCCAAAGTGGGTCCGATCATGCTGGGTGCGTTCATGCATCTTCCAGGTTGCATGGGTATGTTAGCAGCAGCGTCGTTCTGCAGAGTTTTTAGGACAGGATATTTTCAGCCGCGGAGATCTGCAGTCGGGGGGCCATCTTGCGCGGCATGTCACAGCGCCCCTCCTAGTGGAAATAAGGTTGATAAGCTTAACGAGGAAGAGGTTTTTTATAGTGGATCAAAGTGATAGAAGGGACAATACAGATGTTCAAGAAATTCAATAGGTTTGGAACGAACAGGACAATCAATTTAGTATTGTTGGTCTGGAACTATACCCCAAGTATACCAAGAATTGAGAATATGTTGGTGAGTGGTGGAATAAGTATCTTGTAGACCAAGGAAGAGTGAGTGAGGCGGGGGCAGAGTGAATTATAATCAGCAAAGAAGGGTAGGAGAGGGTGAGCAGCGATAATTAATATGAATTAGCATATACCACAATGGAAGAAAGGAGGCATTTAGCCTGTAGGGAATCTTTTAATTTGGGATGTAAGAAGAACTTAAGAGTTAATACGCCCCTAAGAGTAAGCCAATTCGTTTTTAGAAAATCTCTCATTGGATCATGAGTCAGTAATCTTGAATAAAACCAAGGTTCTTCCTCTTTTAGTGTGTGTCCTATCACTTGAGCAATTGGAATTCAGGATATTAAGCGTGTTAAGATTTGAATTAATATCACTTTGATAAAGTTATATTAAATTTTAATTAAGGTGTTGTTATGAATCAGGTTTTAGTGATTTCTAACAAAATTTGAGCTTGGGGATACGATATCACTCAACATAGCTCTAAGCAATTGATAGTTGTGAATAGAACATCTTGCATAACCCACAATATTTTTAGCTGGTTTGTGTCCCCATATTGAAAATAACATGTTTTAGACCAGTGGATCAAAAGAGCTAAATTACTAACACTGACATTTTAAATAAAACTACTGCAGATAGGGAAGACTGGAATTGGCTGGCTTCAATTTTGAATTTGAGGTGGGCCAACCACTAGTGGGTCAAATCAAATACCCATAACCCCTATACTCCATTGTGACTGCCTAGTGTAAGACATCACATTGTTATCATGAAATACAAGAGAGGCAACCATCTGTTCACTGAAGAGGGGCTCAATCTGTGTTCAGTGGATATGTCGTGTCTACAAGAAACATGGCTATTCGTGCCTCCGGTGGTAGATGGCTACACATTGCTTTTGTTGCCAGGGACTCTGGTTGGAGTTAATAACAATCAGATTGTCCAGGCTTCTATATATTGTCACCCAAATCCGTTTGTGCAGGCAATAGAGTTAATATGGGATCCTGAGATTTATATCTCCTTGGATTATACACCTATAGTGAACTTAGACTGGAATCCTGCCAAAATCACTTGTGTAGAATCTGTTGATCTGTAGAGGAGATTTTGTTTTCTTGGCAATGTATGTGCGACTCGAATTCAATTATATTATGTGGTGATCTAAATGCAGATGTGTATACTTGCCATCAGATAAACCAGCCGTAGGGAAGGGAAAGAGGGAGAACATGGTTAAGCCTTACGGAAGTTTGCGGCTTATCTATGTTGAATGGAAATGTTACGATAAACACTACTCCAATGAGAGAGTTAACAAAAGAAATACCTTAGATTATTGTTTCCTGTCAGGTGAAATATTTGTAGAAATCAAATCCCTGCATGTTGAGCTGAATACAACTAGCGACCACTGACCATTGAGGGTTGTATGGTTGGTACAAGCCCAGGATTGTGAAAGTAAAAGATATGGTTATGACATGGAGGTAACACATGGTAAAAATAGAGTAATTTGGAACCAAAAAATGTATACAATTTTAATAACTTATTAACAGCTATGCATCAAGGAGAATTATTTCCTGGTGTGATCCAGCAATATTGTATCAGAAATTATTACAGGATGTTTTTACAGAATTATAAGGAGAAAAAAAGAAACCTGGGTTTTGTGATTGGGTCCTGTGATTGAGCAAAAAAAGAAAGACAGCTGTGTAACGCCCTGAAAGGTCTACCTGCTAATAAGATAACACAGAGGCAACGTCTGAAATGTTCATTTAGGAATTGTTTACGTAACTATGAACATGAACAATTCTTAATTGATGCCCAACAAATGCTTTATACATTGACAAAAGACAATACACCCGGGTTTTGATCTATAGTTAATAACAGTCAATAGCAACAAGACCGCCAAGGCAATCGTGTAGGTAAATCCGATAACAGAAAAAAATTGGATATGAAATTTTTCTAAAATGTATGACTCAGGAAAAGAAAATCATATATCAAATGTTAGACCAATGTATATTGCCTGGGAACTAGAAACCTTGATACCATTTCTTCAATAATGCTTCGGAGTAGTAATTCAAGAGAACCAGGGCCATTTAGTACTTAAGGCATACCGAAATACTGTTTACCCTCTATTATTGTACCAATTGATAAAAAAGGCCCTTGCATGGATCCTAGCAATTACATATCCATAGCCTTGCTGCACATAGAAGTAGTGGAGATGTCGAAACATTTATATGTGTCATTTATACATTTCTGTATGGCTTTTGATGGAATTGATAGAGGCAGGCTATGGGCAAAATTGTGGGCTTATTAGAAATGCTAATTGCATTCACACCAACACAATAGTTTCAGTAAGAATAAATAGGCAGAGTCGGCTTTCTTTGCCCATTGAGAGTAAGCCAGGATTAAAGCAGGTATGTTTGTTAGCAGGCATGCTTTTTACTTTATTTTTTTGGGACATTGAAACCATTTTTTCTAGTGCGCATGATTATCCCCTGGTAGTGGGTGATGCGCGGGTACATTATTTATTGTATGCTGATGACATGATGGTAATGAATTATATTCCAAAAGGGTAACAACACCAATTGAACGCATTGGAAAGATATACTAAAGAGAATAGTTTACAGATACATGAATCAAAAACAAAAATATGTGTATGTAAAGCCGGAAGAATCAATCCATACTCTAAAGATCAATGGTGTATATAGCCCAAAGCACCTTAGAGAAAGTGGATAGTTTTATCTATCTTGGATTCCATTTCTTTGGATCTAAGAACAAAAGTGTGATATTTGAACAAAATGAATCAAAATTGAAAGCACTGTTGACACAAGCAATTCAAGTGAATACGAGTACAGTTTTTATTCCTTAATTCCAATCACCAAACATTTTTAAATAAAGGTTATTCCATTCATTACATGTGGAGCAGAAATGCTAATTTATGTTTTGAGAGATGACTGGTAAGTGTTTGTTCTGGAAAAGGGTGCCACAGAGGGCCCCTGTGCAGCTAATGAGGTATGAGTTGGGTCTGGCTTTATTATACTTTGGGGTAATATGGAAACATTTGAGAATGTTAATACATATTAGTACCCCGGAGACAAACATAGTAGATGAAACGCTGCACGTGATTGGCTAAAACAAGGCCCATACCTGACAATGAACCCTGCATTCCATCTCATGCGCCGATTCTCAGAGCACGACGCACTTCGAGATTGTTTCCCTTCATTCCACGGTGCGTCATTCCGGCTCTCAACGTTTTACAAGATACTGCAATCAAAGGATTTCCACAGCGCAGCACAAATCCATCACAATTTACAAGTCGCACTGCTGAAAATGGCAAGTACGCCCACAAACAACGTATTTCCACAACCTAATGAAGTCCAACCGAACTTCAATATTCTCAGCCCACATACAGTAGAGGAGTGGCTTCACCTCAGTGACAACGACACTGAAGAGGGACAACAAAAAGAATTAAGTCTTAGTCCCTTTCCTATTGCAACTACTGTGTCATCTGCACAGTGTAGACATGCTTCTGTGGATAGCCTATATTTAAACAATATTGAACTCTCTAAATGTGAGGCAAATACACAGCAAGCCACAAAATGGGCAATTGATACTCTGAAAAGTTGGCTTCAACAAAAAGGTATAAATCTTTCATTCGAATATGAACCCATACATTGCCTAGCAACTCTTCTGCGCCAATTTTATGCAGAGGTGCGCACTTCCACTGGATCTGAATACCAACCGCAAAGTTTAATAGCGCTCCGTGCTGGAATCAATCGGCATATAAATAATCCACCATTTAGCAGAAATATAAACATAATGCGCAATCAAGAATTTTTAAGCGCTAACAATGTCTTCATAAGTATCATAAAGCGTCTTCGCCAAGCAGGAAAGGACACCTCTGTCCATAAAATGTCTATTTCACCTCCAGATCTACATCATTTGCGCAACTGCGGTGTATTTTCTCTCAACGCTCCAGATACACTGTAGTTCAAAGTGTGGTTTGACATACAAATCCACTTTGCACGGTGCGGACGTGAAGGATTAAGGCAATTACCACCAAATGCATTTACTATTGTTATAGATGAAAACGGACACAAATATGCCAGCCTAACCTTCAATGAGGTCACTAAAAATCATCATCCACTACTTGAGCGACATCGCAGTAACTTTCGTGGACGCATGTATGCAATCCCAGATACTCCCGACTGCCCTGTCCTGTCATTATTGCAATACATATCCCATCTTCCAACAGATGCCCCATGTTTTTTCGTGGCACCCCACAATCTAACTAAAGAGGAACTTTCTACAGAACAAATATGGTATACCAAAAAACCATTAGGAAAGAACACACTCGGATCATTTATGGTTAAGATTGGCAGACGTGCTAATTTGCAAAACCACTACACCAACCACTCCATCCGAGCAACAGCAGTACAACTTCTGTCAAACGCCGGGCTAGAAACACGACAAATTATGGCTGTGACTGGACATCGCAACCCATCCTCTATCGAAAGTTATTGGAAACCCCAATCTGACGAGAAACTGAAATGGTCTACCATCCTGCATCACAGATCAAACAACATAACGTCCTCTCCCTCACCATCAACAAGTTCCTCCACCAACATCCTCTCTCTCCTACAAAACTGCATTCCTTTTTGTGCCGCAACCTCATCTGTCACCTTCGAAAACCCTATTTGTTCCTCTAATTCCTTTCCCCAATTTTCTAATTGTTCTTTTACTTTTCTTGGTAATGTACAATTCAACAGCAAATAACAACCATGCTTGATTTCAGCCAATGTAATGCTCTAGTTTTATATTGCACTTCTTTGCAAATCTGCAAATTGATAGCTATACATTGTTTTCTCTCAGTTGTTATTTAATTTGATGTTATTGCTTGATAAAACACTCCTTTTGAAATATAAATTCCAATGCACAGCACTAGTTTTCCTGTTCTACCTTGATATCGTACTCCTTTGCAAATGTTCAATTTAATTACTACAAATTGTTTTCTCTCAGTTTTTATTTAATTTGATGTTACTGGTTGATAAAACCCTCCTTTTGAAATATGAATTTCAATGCACAGCAACAGTTTTCCTATGCTAGTTTGATATCACACTCATTTCCAAATAAGCAAATGAATTGCTGCAATACATTTTCTCTCAGTTTTTCATGTAATTTGATGTTACTGGTTGATAAAACACTCCTTTTGGAATATGACTTTCAATACACAGCAACAGTTTTCCTACTGTATCTATAATCACTTAAATGTTTTAGCTTCACACAGCTTTCTATTTTAAATTTCAAATGCCACACAAAGCAATATGTGTCCTCCTTTCTTTCTATGCCATTGACTATGTACTCTTTTCAGAAAACATTTACTACATTTCTTAAGTGCCTTTAAAAAGCTGTACTGGCTGGCATCTTTGTTTTAATGCTTAAATATTTTGCGTAATATTCACAAACTAAACATTGTTTTGAAAAACCTTACATGTGTAATATCTGTTTTTTTCAATTTGCATCCGGATTAAAAGCATCCGCTTTTGGGTAGCATTCATTGTGAACAAAACAACGTTCACCACGCAATACCTTTTCCTTCTTCCAACATGGCTGCCCTTAGCCCCATACAACTGAACTCAACAAAGCATTCCACACTTTCAGTTCAATCAAGACCATGTTTCAGCAACAACACGTAGCTGCGAAGTCGCGCACAACACCCAACAGCAAGGTATGTTTAAATAAAACAGTAAACATTGGTAAGAGTATTCCGGACTATGGTCCGAAATACTAATAGCAATATGTCCCTTGTGGCAGGGGCATTACCGGCTCATGGTAATGCCCCGGGGCCTTCGTTAAGGCCCTCGCTACGCTCGGGCCTATAACTATGGGCCCCGGGGCATTACCTGAGCCGGTAATGCCCCCGCCGCTCGGGGCATATTGCTTAATTACGTACGCAGAAGAACAGTCTATTTTGTAATTATGGGACTCTCAAAGAAACATTGTAGTTTTTCTATTGTTGTTGTATTGCTTGATACTTTTATATTGTTGTCATTTCATGTTTTTAGATGCCTGTATTTGTGTGATGAAATAGTATTTCTATGTTCTTATCGTGTTTGCATCTGTGTGGTGAAAAACATCCTTGTAGAACTAAGTCACCAAATAAATAAATAAATAACCAAATAAATAAATAAATGCATACATGTATTTATAGTTTTCTATATAATGGGCATCTATGAAGCCTACACATAAGGAAACTAATGATCTCATAGCATCTGCTGTAAGCCTTTCCATTATTGAAACACAATTTAAGAGCTAATGGTTAAATAAACGAAATGTTTCTACTTCTGGAAGGTCTCACCTACTCTGCCATCATCTTTCCTATGGTGCTCACCGTGCCATCTGCCTATAGCAGAGTGCTTATCACTCTCATTTACAAAGAGCACTGGGCAAAGGGCACAAAGCTCTGTCAACAAAGCCTCCAGACAGCTCATACATTAAACAAAAGCATGTGTCTTCTCCATTTCCAAAACATATTCCTAGCTATGTCTGGGGCATTTGTTACAAAGGACGAGGACAAATGTTCCAATCCCATTTGCAAGCTGCTTTTTGCACTTTCTGTCTTTTTATAACAGGTATTGCTACACACTACTCATACATAATGTATGCAAATAAGCATTTCTATATGTTTCACGCTATATAATAAGACCTTACTCCACTAACTTATTTGAGCTATACAAATTAATATATATGCTAGTTTAGAATTTACATCACTTTAAAAGCACTGTCAGTCTAGATGAGATGCTGCTTGTTTCAACTCATCTTGTGCCTTGCTATAAGGCAGGTTAAATGGCGTCTAAGCACTTCTAAAAGCGTGTAAGGGCTGCTAAGCTGAATATGACATCAATTAACAGATTCTTACTAGATCTCAGAATCTAGTAGGCAAATTCTTCCCTTTTGTTCTATGAGCTCAAAATAAAACTCGGAGGTGCAGCTTTTTCTACATCTCGTCCTTCATTGTTTGCTCCAGGTGGGGTAGTCTCGGCAGCATCATATGTCCTGTGATTTGAAGAAAAAAAGAGAATTGTAACAAAGTGCCCTGTTTAACCTTCTATGGAGATTGTCTCTGCCTTTGGTAAGCCATGTTGCAGCCCCTGCTTGTAATATGCCTTCAGCTCAACTTGCAAGTTGCTTGCAAGTAGCTGTAAGATCGAGAGTGATCACAACTTGCTAAAATTAAAAATGAACTTCTTATTAAAGGAGAGTTTGAGTAACCCTGTGACTGTTGAATTTAACAGAATGTGTCTCCAAATAGAAAGCAAATAAGTTATAGCTCTAAATCTAGCATTTCAATCAGAATATAAAACAATCATTTGCTCCTACTGAAAAGTTTAAGGAGACGAACCAAGGGCTACGATATCCTAAGTTTGATCGCATCCACAGGATTGACCTTGAATTCCTTAATCGTAAACGTAAGATGAGATCAGAACTTCGACAGTGTTCAAGAGCAGAATACACCACCCAAAAAAATAAAAATAAAGCAGTCTTATAAGAACTAGCTAAAAATGCATAAAGCAACAATACTACAACGTGATGCAGAGTTAATGCTGTCTAAATGAGCAAACAAGAATAATCGCGATTTTTGGACCCTTATAAATAATATTAGTGGTCCCCAAGATGCATTGCAAGACAATATGGTGCCTGAAAATACGTGGAAAAATCACTTTGCACAATTGTACAGCAAGAAAACTAAAACTAATGAAGATCTATCTTATGACCTTAAACATTGCGACCTAAAATTTGATCGAACAGCCATTCAGGAAATTATCATGAAACTAAGCTCATCCAGAGCATCAGGTTCTGATGGACTGACTAACTGTATTCTAAAAAACAATCCCGAAGTATGGGCTGATTTCTGCTATCAGCTTTTCTCAACAATTGCTCTTTCTGCAAGAATCCCAACATCATGGAAAAGTGCTATTTTAGTACCCATATTCAAAAAGGGAAATAGACAAGATCCAAGTCAACTATTGGACTTCGACGTAGTCTGCATGCTTTTGAGAAATATGTTACCGACAATGCCTTTGTGGTGAACACACATGAATCAGAGATTTTGGTGTTGCAGGAGTTTAGAGGTCATATAAAGAGAGACAAACTATGCTCTCTACTACAACACAAATCAAATATTTGGGAATGCTTGGGTAATCTCTCTAAAAGCAAACTGTAAAAAAATGGCGATTCAAGCAGGGTGGGTAAATAAAAAGTATGGTCAATTTTCACTCCTGCCAGCTCTGCGGTACTACAATCAGAAGGCTGTTCCTGCCCTTATGTATGGTACCAAGTGCGTATTAGGGTGTTCTTTCGATTTGTGGAACTCCTTTGAAAACATGTTCTGGTCCCGAGTGTTATGTCTACCAAGAGGCACTCCTAGAGTTTGTATTAGATATGAGCTTAGTTTGATCTCTCTGAATGCAAGAGTTTCTTGGTTGACGCTTAATTTGTTTCGAAAGATGACTCTAGACCCGTCATGTCCGCAATTTGAAATATTGAAACATGCAGTAAACACAAAGAGCGCCTCAGTTTTGGCCATGTGGGCTGCTCTATCCAATGATATACTGGTGGCATTAGATATCGACCTATCTACCTTGCAATCCAATCCAAATTATGTGAAGAAAAAGCTGTGGAGATTGGATTGGATTCAAACAGGTGAACAGTATCAAAAACTTTGAATAACAAAAAATATTCCGAATCAAAAACAAGCAGTAAATGAAACTCAAAATTATTTGAACATTTTTCCTGACCAAAAGCGAAGACAGCTTTATATGAAGTTTCGTATTAACTTGTTCCCTTTGCAATGTGGCGTGATTGCTTTCTAGCATACATGTGTAAATGAAATACTAGCTCTAGTAAACTGTGCTATCATTTTAGAACACACATAAGATTGATTTATTTATAATATTAATCAAACAAGAATATGAGCTACTGAAAGGACAGTTATGTCCACCCAATTCTATGTGAAGATTTGGGTGTTTCTAATTGGGGTTTCTTTCACTTCAACACAATTCAATTTGTGACATGTTCCTGTCCATTTGAAATTGAATCTTTTCTATATAAAAGATAATACCCAGATAAGCATCCTTTCATCCAAATATCTATTTTTAAATGGCTATGCTTTCACAATGTGTACCAATCAATCGTGGAAGTGTGGAAGTTGTACACCTATTAAAAACAATGCCACTGCACCCGTCTAGCCTCATTGTGCTGCACCAGCTGTACCTTGGGTCTGTGTTAATCCAGCCCCTGCACTACTGCAAGCCACCTAACAAACATTCTATGAGACAATTCATGAGTTATTTACTTTCTGGAGTACCAGGTCAGAAAAGGGTAGATTTTACAGATGGCATGAATTTGAAAGCAGCAAGAGCAGGAAAGATAAGAAATGGGACTGGTAAAAGAAAGTGAAGAATGAACAATCATGTTGTGATTCTGGGTAGACGTATAACAGGAAGTGAGTGAAGGGAAATTAATTGAAGGAGTGGGGAACAGCCATGGGGAGAAATAGGAGAAATTATAGATTTTACATTTTAGATGAATTAAAGTCAGAGAACATTAGGGATGTAGGGCAGTGAACCAATTGGAAATGGAAGATTGAAATTGATCAATGAAAGGAGGGAAAGACACAGCATTGGGTGTGTTTAAGTAGCTAGGGATGCACACAATGTAGCACTTCCAGGTAAATAATCTCAGGGTGGTATGGTTGTGACAGTTGACTGTCCCTTTTGTCATCATCATAAATTGTCAGCTGGTATGCGCGAGGCCTGTGTGCACTAGGCAGGGGTGGAATTTTAGGTGAAGTAATTTGCCACAAGCTGGGTACGTGCTGCCTCACCACGTGCCCTTTCACCTCCCATGCACAGTGGCCGTGGATGTGGTTGGGGATGTGGGGGCACCACCATGTCCACCAGCACGCCCTGCCGGGTTGCAACGTTGTGCAGGACACATGCTGCCACTATGATCCTGCACACTACTGGGGGTACATATAGCAGCTGCCCACCAGAGCGGCCAAGGGAGCGAAAGCGTGACTTCAGCACTCCGAATGTGCACTCCACTATGCCCCGGGTTGCTATATGTGCTGTGTTGTATCTTACCTCGGGTGGTGTGGTGGGGTTCCGAATTGGCGTCATCATGTAGGTGCTCAGAGGGTAGGCACTGTCCCCTGGGGAGGTGATAATGGTTGTCATTAGTGGGGTTTGACATTTCTCTGTCTCTGACATGCATGCATGTGCAGAGGCATTTATACTCACCAATTAGCCATGTGTCGCCATGCCGCCCAGCTTCCAGGTCCCAGTTTAGGGGTGACATTCTGAATATGAAACTATCATGGCTGGACCCTGGATAGTTGGCATATACTGAGGTGATGATTCCCTTGCCATCACATACAACCTGCATGTTGATGGAATGCCAGTGCTTGCGGTTTCGATAAATGTGATCAGTGGCCTTGGGAGTGCGTAGAGCCACATGGGTGCAATCAATGGCACCTAGCACTTTGGGGAAGTGTGCCAACTCGTAAAAGTTCTGGACGACAGCCTGCCTTTCTGCAGGTGTTCTGGGCATGTATATGTGCCTGCGGACTGAGGAGCGTACAGTCATGATGGCCAACAACTGGTTTAGGCAGCATGACTGCGTGGCCTGCGAGACACCCCCGACTATGGCAGTTGTCCGCTGAAATAACCCAGTAGCCAAGAAGTGCAGTAAATTGAGCACCTTTTCCAAGGGGCTCAGTGCTTGGGAGCACAGGGTGGGTGATGTGAGGTCATCCTCCCACTTTCTGACCAGTTCTAGGATTATTAGTGGTGGAAACCTGTACCTCCCATACACCTGGTCAACAGGCATCCCAAAAAGGCTGGTCTTGGGTAAAAAAATGTGGGGCCTGGCTATCCTCCTCCTCCTGTGGTGTCCCACGACCACTGCTGCGAGGAGCGGTATATTCTTCATAGCGTATGAGATTGTTTGTTGTTTGCGTGCACTTTTATGCTGCGCGGGGCCGCTTATGCCTGATTCCTGCTGGCGTACGTGTTTCCGGATTAGCGCGTCTTTTTTGGCGCACAGCTTTCCCCTGTTTGATTCCATGAATACGTGTCGTTACCGTGCATGTGGGTGTTTCGAGCATTTACCACCTGTACTTCCCCCGTAACGCCCACATTTTCACACGTTGTGCCCCATTCCGCGTTTTACACTTTTCTTGTGTGCACTACACGATGTGTGCTTTCTCTGTGCGCATCGCGCACGCCGTTTAGTGACGTGTGCGCCCACATGTGCCACCCACGGATTTGGCGCACATGCCAGGTTTCACAAGCGCAGCGCATTCCATGAATCGATGAACGGCTGCGTGCGCGGCTTTAGCATGCGTGCGCTGCGATTTTCACACTTGCGCTCTCCTTTTCGGCGCACATTTATTCCATGAATTACCCTGTATGTCTCCTCTGGATACAAGTAAGACAATGTGTGCATATAATCCACACAAAATGTAAGTAACCAAGGACAATATACTTGGAACATTCATATGCTCGTTCAATATGCAAAACACACATTTGATACTGTGAGAACACACAAGCACGGTGAATATGATTGGAATGCTTGCAATTTAGCTTGCAATATGCCTATTCAAGTTCACGCTTCCAAAAATTGACAAGTCAACTGAACACTCACTATATGGTCAGAGTGTAAGTAACCTGCTAAACATGTAAAGGCCTTATTCATTTCATATTACTTTACATTTTTACCAAATTTTCTAAATGCTTTAAAAAATGTTATTCAAAACGTCAATGAAAAACAAAATGCATTAATTATAATGCCTTGTCAACATGGCTGTCTGAATCCCAAGTTTCCCCAAGTAGGGACAGTTTTGTGTTGTGCTTGCCGGGGCCCAGAGTAGATCCCTAAGGAGCATTTGTGGGCTGGCCGGTTGTAAAATTCGAGTGTCCGTCTTGATCTCATCCGCCATCTATTTCACTACGTGTCGCAATTGTCCTGCCAAGTAATACAGTTCAAAATTGGGGGTTTTCAGGCCTCCCTTTTCAGAGGGTCTCTGCAGTATGTGCAATGCGACTCTGTGCCTTCCCCCTGCCAGAGGAATCGTCTACAGAGCTTATCTAGGTCTCTAAAGAACAGTGGGGCACGTTGAATTGAACGTTGCTGAAGCAGTTTAACAGTCGGGGCAGTGCCACCATTTTGAGGAGTCACGCCCTTCCTGCCACTGACAGTGGTAGTTTACTCCAGAAGTCCATTGATTTTTCTAGGCCCTCTCTAGCTCTCACCGTGTTCAAAGTGTGTTCTATTTTGGGGTTACGGTGGATGGTGATTCCCAGGTATTTGAATGAGGTGGTCTTCCACTGGAGGGCCATGGCAGGGAGATTCTCGATTCTATCCTTGCCCAAGGCAGCCAGGGAGAAGAGGCATGATTTTTCTTTATTAATATGGATCCCCGTGTATCTATAGAACCCATCCAGTGTCTCCAATATATATGGTAGTATGTGTTCGGGGTTATTCAGGTACGGCAGGGTGTCGTCTGCGTACATAGACACCAAATGCGCTACACCGTCTATTATTATGCCCCCATCCCCATATTCCTGTCGTAAATAAGCAGCTACCGGCTCAGAGGCAATGATGTATAACATGGAGGAAAGTGGGCATCCCTGTCGTGTGCTCCTGTGTAGCTGTCATTTATCAGAGTATGTTTTGCCCGTATGCACTCTGGCCATCAGGCCCGTGTATATGAGTTTGGTCCATTTTAAGAAGGCGGGTCCAATCCCCATCTTCGTCATGGTGGCATACAGCCAGTTCCATCTGACTGAATCAAATGCCTTAGTGGCGTCCAAAGACGCCACTGTGCATTTTTCGGTCTGCCATTAGTGCTGTGTATGACATGGTGAAGGCTGCACAGGTTTTCGGAAATGGTCCACCCTGGCACATATCCCGTCTGGTCTTGATCGTTCAGTTGAGGGTTCACTTTTCACAGTCTCCCCGCCAGAAGTGCTGTCAGAATCTTGTTGTCTTGGCTTCACATAGACAAGGGCCTATATGAGCCACACTCCTCCCCATCCCTCCCAGGTTTTAGTAGTGGGATAATTACAGCCTCCCTCATGGAGTCAGGGAGGGTACCTTCTTCGTACGCTGCATTGAATACTTTGGCAAGGAATGTTGCCAGGACATCTTCGTATGCCTTGTAAAACTCTCCTGGGAGCCTGTCGGTCCTTGGGGTTTTCCGGATGGTAGGGATCTGAATTGTGACCAGGACCTCGTCTGGGGTAATGGGTTCGTCTAGGGCTTCTGCCATCTGCGCATCTAATTTGGTAGCTTGATGATGTCGAGGACATCCTCTATTTCGGTATCTGTGGCCGAAGGAGTGCTGACATAGAGGTCCTGGTAAAACATAGAGAAGACTGAGTTTATTTCAGTTTGTGTGTGCACTATCTTACCCTCGGGGATGCGGACATGGCATATGGGTGCCCTAGAGGCTTCACGCTTTTATAGCCAGGCTAATAATTTCCCTGGTTTGTAACCCAGGGCATGGGTCCTTTCGGTATGTTTTGTGTATCTAAGTTTTCCCAATTTTTACCAGTACATTAAGCAAGCCTGTCTGAGCTCTACTTCTTTTTTCAAGTGTTCGGGGTCTGATTTGGCCCCCGCCTCTAGTTCTTTCAGTTCCCTTTCAGTGTGTGCTAATGTGTTTTCAATGGACCGTCGGGCTCTCCAATAGCAGCAATCATTTCCCCCCTTATAACAACCTTGTATGCTTCCAAAACTGTACCAACGTGTCGTACACTATCCTCATTTATCTGCAAGAATTCATGCGTGCTTTCTCTGATCTGTTCACGAAAGGCGGCATCTAGCAAGGTCTCGCGTCTGAGCCTCCATACAGGTATGGGGGGTCTAGTTGCAAACACCATCCAGGTGACGAGGAGTGGGGTGTGATCTGATAGAACTCTGGCTATGTATTGTGCATCACCGAACGTGGCCTGTTGCTCTTCGCTTACGAATATATAGTCTAACCTGGTATGGAAGGCATGCGGGGGAGAATAATATGAGTATTCCCTGTTCTCAGGATGCTGCTCCCTCCACAGGTCTTTTAGCTTGAACTGTTGTGTCAGCGTGGCTAATATTTGAGCGGGTGGGGATGGACGGTTATGTTTGTTATCTGATGTATCTTTGCAGGGATCCATGGTGCAATTATGATCTCCACCCCATATAAGCGTGCTATCTCTGAATGGACTCAGCCGTTTGTGTAGGGAGTGGAAGAAAACTGTGGTGTCGTGATTGGGTGCGTAAGTGTTGATTAAACAGATCTCCTACCCTCAATTGTTCCATGTAGTAAGGCCATCCTTCCTTCGTCATCCGTTTTAATGGTGATGGTTTTAAGAGGGATGCTTGGATCGTCCCAGATCAGGACCCGCCTGGTGTAAGTGGAGTATGTGGAGCCTATCACTGTACCTCCCCAAGTTCTGGCTATTTCTGCTTGCTTACGTGCGTCCAGGTGGGACTCTTGTGGCAGAGCGACTCCCATCTTATTTCGTTTGATGTGTGCATAGATACGGCATTGCTTGACATAATTGTTCATTCCTCTGACGTTCCACGTCATAATTCTGATCTTGTCAGCCATAATATTTGTAAACCCAAGTGTTCTTGTGGGTAGCGCATCTGGTGGCATCTCTTCCGGATCTGACAGTCTTCGAAGACCAGGGTGGTCTTGGCTTCTTCCCTTTTGTTCCCACAACCTTTTTACCTACTCCCATTTGCCCTCCCTCCCCTAACTTTAAACTCCCCTGTAACAAAACTTGTCCAGGGGGGTTTCCCCTGTTAGGACTATCCCGTTTCCACCCCCATTCAACCCTGTACTGGCCCCCTGGTGCCCTACGGGTGGGTTAACGATACCCAAATTACTTCTGGGGCGGAAGAGTTCTGCTGTTGTCTGCTCTCTCATCAGGAGCAGTCCTTCTCCGGTGTGGCTCCTGTAAATAATCGATCTTGCTGTGCATAGGGTATGGGTTCCGTCTCTTTCTTGTGTGAACATGGTCTGATCCTTGCAGTTATTAAACTTGTCTTGCCTTAGACCTCGCCCGGCAGTCCTTAGCGTGTGCTGTGTACTTTTGCTTCGAGGTCCTGGATCTGTTTGCTGTCCATCCATTCCTGGGCTTCAGCAGGTGACTCGAAGAGAAGTGCCCGATTACTGTGTAGGACTTTTAAACTCGCTGGGTACAGGAGCATATATCGTAGTCCTGCCTTTTTCAATCTTGCTTTCGTGTAGATATTTTACGCTCTCTTCATTTGGACGTGGAAGGTGTAATCGGGATATATGGCAATCTTTGCTGAGTCTCTTTGGATCTGGCCCCCCATTCTCGAAAAGACCAAAATTGTTTCTCTATCTTTACAATTGAGCACTTTAGCTATCACTGGTCTAGGCGGAGCTCCAGGCGGCGGTCGTTTGGTGAGGGATTGGTGGGCTCGTTCAATAGTGAACCCTTGTGAGAGTTTCTGCGCTCCGATCTCCTGGATCAGCAGGTTCTCTATATATTTAGTGGGGTCGGTTCCCTCGATTCCCTCGGGCAGGCCTAAGATCCTTATGTTATTTCGGCATGCTCGCCCTTCGGGTTCTTCAGCCTTGTCTTCTAGATGCTTCACTTTTTGTGCAAGTTCATCAACATCCTTCATAAACTGTGTTTTAGCCTCTGTGTTTTCTCGGACCTGGGCTTTAAGTACGGCTGTCCTTCCAGCGATAGTACGGACATCTTGTCGCAGTAGGCGCAAGTCTATGGCCACTGCGTCTATTTTGTTCTCCAAGGTTGTCTGGAGTGTCTTGATGGCCTCCAGGATCTGTAAGTTGCCCGGCTCCGCTATGGTCCCAGGAGATCTGGCCAGTTCAACTGCAGTACTTTTAGTGATGGCTTCAGGTCTTGTTGGCCCACTGGCCGCGTAGGTTTCCAGAGTGGTCTGCTTTTGTTTGGCTTTCCCTCCCTTTGAGGACATTACCCAGAGGGGAAGGGGTTCTTGGATTTCTGGGGGGGGGCAATCTGTCCCTTGTAAGTGCCGCACAGCCGGAGGGCAGCGGCATTCCCCTTCGCCCTCTGTGGATGCTGTTGCAGTAGAGGCGCTGAGCGGTGTCGCCCCGATAGTTCTGGGGTGCTGGGTGTTGTCCCTTGTGTCTCCACTAGCTTGTGCTGTGTCTCCACTGTGGATATCTGTTGCAGATTTAGAAGCTCACTCTTGTGCTGGTATGAGGTCTGCCCTTCCAACAAGGCGACACCACGCGAGAGCGGTGTGTGCCAAACAAGCTGTGTTCAATGTGCTGAGCTGTCCCAGGGCCAGTGGGCTGTATTGGTGATGCAGTCGTCATCAGGTCAACCATGTAATGGACTGGCCGCTCATTTGCGTGTTCCAGCACTTAGAATGGGGCTGATGCAGCTTGCAGCTCTTAGTATGCTTTAGTTTTTATTTCCTTTTAAATGGGTAGTCTCCCCAGGCATGCAGGCACTCCACTCAGCTAGCGCTGCATTGGTCTGCATATGCCCAGATGCCCGCTGTGTGTGCTTTGGGTGTCAAGAAAACACACTGTCCCAAATAAGGTGGAGACTCGGCTCCAGTGGGCTGTGTCTCCCGCGCAGTATCGTGTGGTGGGCCGTGCTGGCAGCGGCTCCAGTTTACACACTGTCCTCCTGCACCCCACTGCTCAGAGCCAGCAATAAAAAACTGTTATGGCTACTGTGTGCGCCATTCCGATCCGCTGCGATATTGCCTCTGTTGGGGGTTGCTAACACCTTTGCAGTGTGGGTGCCAAAGTCTCTGCGCACTCTGTACTATGCAGGGCCCAGAAGGGGAGGAGCACGCTGCGCACTTAGGGTGTAGTGGTGTATCGATCCGGCTGATTATCCTCTTCCCGCCAACTCCTCACCTTGTCCTCGCAGCTCGGTCAGGGCCTCTCCGCCTACGCCTGTGCGGTTCTCTCCTCGCTCAGCCACGCAGGCCTTCTATCGTTCAGGATCCCCTGCCGCGGTGTTGTTGCAGCTCCTCCTCAGGGTCCGGCAGCCGCTCTCCATACACTGGGTGCTGCTACTTCCCAGCCCACTTGCGCCATCACAGGTTTCACTCGCAGCAGTTGGACCGCGGTTCGTCTCCCGCTGATCCCGCTCTCGTGGTCCCTTCAAACCACTGTCTCCTCACGGGGCTCCAGGGTCAATGGGGTTGGGTAGCATGGCCAGGCGATCCTGTTCCTGCTCCTCCGCCTTGGCAGTTTTTGCACCGCTCTTGAATATTTGATTGCGCTACAGGATCGCAATCCGCCTCTCAGCTTTTGCGGGCTTGCCGGCTCCTTTCGCAGCGGACCCGGTCGGTCACTACAGCACTTCCCCGGTCCTTCATTCCGCAGCCACCATTTTTCGCTTGGCGCGACAGCTCAGTATCTCACGGTATTACCCAACAAGTCGGGCGTTCTGGACTGGACAGCGTAAATTTGGACAGAGCCGCTCGAAGCCTTCAGTAATGTTATCGCAGTTAGTCAGACATTTTAATCGTAAATACAGCATACTTTACCAGCATATCCTGGTCACATCATGCGGAGCTCGCAGAGAGTGCGACCTTCCTATATGGCGGTTAGCCACACCCTCGATGATTGCATAGTTCTTGTGTTGGAATTGGGGTTGTGATGTAGGCTGCTGGGATTTTGAATGCTTTCATTTTCTTGAACATATACACATTTAACTGTTTTCTGGGTTCCATGTCATTCCATCGCCTGTTTTTATTTTGCGGCATTTTTTGCCACATTCGAATTTTTAATCCCCCAAACCTCCCTTACCACCTATTTAGAATCCTTATATTCCTCTACCCACCCCCATGTTTTTTTTTTCAGTAAAAAATCTGCTGCAAAAAAATGGTGATGAAAGGACGTCATGCCATTAACTGATCTTTCACGGTTCACTTTACCTCACTTTACCCCACTCTGCCAAAAACGAAATCACCTAGTAGTGACTCCAATTAGTGTGAGTGATAGAAAATGTGTCTTACATACATTTTTGAATAAACGAAAGCATTGTTCCATATTGCCACGAAGAAGCCACATGTGCTGTACATTGTACTTTAAATAAATGTATCACAAAACAACAATAATAACATTTTAAAATATAGGTCACACTGCAGGAAAAAAAATACTTTTAGCTCACTAATTGTAAAAATTGCATGTGAACCATATACATGAGATCGCAGAAAAGTGAAATTATTAATTATGTTTCTCATATGTTTTAAATATATGTACCCTTCCAAAAATGTTACAGCTTAACATTGATGCAAACTAGTCTTGTTTGTGTCAGACACCCAATAATATCTTCTAGAATTGCTCCACTTTCGCCTTCCATTCATCAGCAATTGTTCTCACTTTTTATAATTTAAACTATGAAGTTGCTGTGTGTAAGCAAAGGCTCAATTTCTGCATGCATATCAAATTATATTGGGCATCACCACACGTTTGGCGGTGTGGTAGAAAAGTGGCAGCCATTTTGTTACCTTCACTTTTGTGGTAGTAATAGAATTACCAGAAAATGTACTGCACCACCGAGTTATATGCTGCAGATAAATCCTCCACTACAAAGCAAAGATAGCTGGATTTAAAACAGCAGAATTACCACTTGCAGTAATATGGACAACATTCCCATAGAGTCTGATGGACTCCAAAAATGGGGACAAGCACCACCGAGGGGTAGTAACAGTGAATGGGGAATTACAGCTAAGCTTGTATTGAAGCCCATTACCTTTAACAATGTTCAAAATGTACATACAGGTCCACAGTCCACAAATCAATTAAATTGATATAAGATTGACAAAGAGAAAGGAGAAATGCATTTTTACACCACTGACGCACCCAGTCACAAATTGCTTTGTTAATGTTTTACTTTAATGATACCTGTTTTATATATAGCATTTGATAACTGATTTCACCCGCTTCGTGTGAAATAATAATAGCTGTTATTAGTATGAAACCTAGGGCCTATTCACAGAGCGTTTTCCAATTGCGTTTTGCCATTATAAAACGCTTCTGTGAATTAGGCACTTTGGGCTTGATTCATGGAAAAGTGTGCATTTATCCAGCAAGGGCTGCATGCCGAAAAGGATATTGCGCGAGCCTGGATGCACAGGGCCATCTTAAGCACTTTGGAGGGCCGGGGCATGGACACCTCTAGGGCCCCCCTCCAACAGACCAAAGGAATTAACGGATATAGAATATCTAGTGCGCGGCACCCCGTGTCACAATAACAATGCATAGCTTGATATGCTGCCTCGCAGAGATCAAAATAAGCATGGCAAACCCCCTTTCAGCCTCCTAACCCTCTTCATTCTTGCTGTAATCAGAGTGATAAACAAGTAGCATTTCAAGGGCAACATTACCAGTCTACGCGAGGGTATTTGTATTCAAGCATAGGTACAGCAAACATTTCTTCAATAGCAGCCACGTGGAAGGTATACTGGACATAGTATAACTGCAGGGCACAGAATTTATGACAAAGGTACACATAATCCAGAATAGTCTGAGATTAGCTGCCTCAGAGACAGCAAAAGTGCTCAAGCATGAATACAGACGACCAAAAGAAAGCAAGAATAAAACTACACATATCATAGCATAGAGAGTGGATGACGATTTGAAGATACCAGGAAGGTGTCTGTATCCAGACAGACTGAGATTAGAAGTGGGACATGGTTTTCAAGCAGTGTTGCCATTTGAGAGCAAAGAAACAAGGGGCTGTGGTATGTAATATATCAATCTCACTATCATTATAGACAAAGCAACACTATATATAGCCAGTGATACAATGATGAGTATTTTTTAAAGATCATACTCTGAGGACGAAATCACTCTGAAGGGCTGAACATTTTGAAAGGTTTAGATACTTGCAATTTTGAAAAGTGAGGAAATACAAGATTAAATGAGATACCCAGGATCACACATTGATTAAGAGGTGACGCTGGGATTTGTACCCACCATTTATGCTCTTTACCAATTTATTTTCTGGTTTTTACCTTGAACTAAAATAATCCCATTTTACAGAACTGACTTTGAAAATTTGAAAATCACATAACCCAATACACACATTTTAAAAAACAAAACGTTATAAAAACACATTATTTAAAATGGGAATGATTCTAGCTTCATTCTCTCCATCATCAAGGAAAGTATATAAATACCAGCATACTAACGGATGTGATCTTAAAATATTTCAGATAGGTTTCTCTTTTGTATTGTAAAGCTTGAAATACACGCCAAACACAGACTTGTGCAATGGTATTTAAAAACGTGCAGATAAACCTTTCAATTGCACATAAAAGCAAACCATTTTGTTGTCACATAAGCAGACCTTAAAATATGCTGGTAAGAAGCCTGCAATATCTGGCCTGCACTCTTCTGTCTAGACCTCCTTCGACTCAAATGGCCTACATGATAGGAAAGATCAGGTAATTGGCCAAACAATGCCACCAGTATGTGATAAGAAAACCTTTTCATAGAAGGCAGTACAGTACTGTCAGTGATATAAGATTTGTCCAGGATCACTGTATTGTCTGCTGGTAAAGCCAGGATCCAAGCATGAATACTTTGGTTCCAGAGTCTGGAATTTGGATGCATAAACACCTATGACATTTAATTGTCATCATTGGAGGTGCCTGCCTAGCTTTTACTATTCCCCATCTAAACAAACCAATTTCTAGACCATCAACATACTAATGCTATGTTAGTTTCTATAGAAACCTCTATCTAGTGTAGGTGTATTGGTGATGCTAACACCTGGAGTGCTATAGAACAAAAGTACATTTACATGAAGGCTTAACAACTTCATACATTGGAAACGCTAAGTCGGCCTTGCTGGAATTTTGTATTGTAATCTTGCATGTGAACCCATATCTCTACAATGAAGTGCTTAACATACTGAGCTATCCTCTGAACCATTGGGACCCTTAAATGCATCAATATGTATTTCAACTCTGTCTATTGCACATGATCAATCCAATCCCTACATAAAGGGGAGAATGCTACAGGTGTTGTGCCACGCAAACTATGTATACCACAGTAACATAGCATTACAGGATGAAAAGATCAGAACAAAATGTACTTGTCAACAACAGACAGAAAATAGGTTTAGCCTTAGCAGCACAGCATAGAAAATCCTGATGTGTGATACTTAATTTTGTCGACTTAGGGAAACTGACTTTTTTTTAATAAGGCTCCTTCTTGGGGCCACCTCCAAGGTGGGGGCCCGGGACAAATGCCCCTTTTGCCCTCCCATAAAGACGTCTCTGTGCGTACAGAATAAAAAATGCGCACTCTGCGTATTCATGGAACTGTTTGCAAAAAGTAATCTTATATGCAGGCACGGCCGGAACGCCCCCGACACGCCCCAACGCAACGCAAAAACAGCCAGAACAGCCACCTTTGCGTGCTCCCCGCGTGCAAATAGATGCACCCTTCAAACAGTGTGTGGGGCCCCTTCAAGCAGGCCTGCATTTTGGGGATACTGCACGGAGTCCCCCCTAACTGTTACCTGCACCCTGACAACATGAGTACGATACTTCGTAACTCGGGCAAAACTCGGAAAAGCTATGTGCGAACCCCTGTAAAACATTCCTGCACCCCGCTACTCTGCAAACATGCACCCCTAAATTAGATCGGAAGCCTGGCTGCATACACATACCCCAAAATCCGACACTCGATCTTACCTCTGCAAAGTGAATCCTATCCGCAAGTGTCTCTACGCTTGCCTTCAGGTGGCGGATAGCATGAAGGCTTTGCATGGGCATTTCCCCACCGAGAAGTTGCGTGGTTGGATCCATGAATACGTATCGTTCTGCGAAATAGTGGGCATGCCACGGATTGCCTGTGGGCTATGCCTCGTAATGCCCACATTTTCCGGTGTTCTTCCTCATTTTCCGAGTTCCCTCCCCTTCCCTGCCTTCTGCACAAGCCACACCTGTGCTCTGCGTGGTTTCTCACGCAAGGCACTCGGCCACTCGCAGAGACGTGCCGAGCCAGCGCGAAGTCACTGCAAAGTAATAAAAAGTTCTGCGCAGTCGATTCCATGAATCAAAAATTGGCATTTCGAATCCAGTTTGGCGTGCAAAGTCCCTATTTTCCGTGCAGATAGTTCCATGTATCAGGCCCCTAAGGATGCACATTTGTAAATCAACTCCTATTGCAGTTATGTACCCATCTTCTTATTGTCCACATTGCCAGTTTGCGCCCTTACCAGTGTTTTCGTGCTGTGCTACTGCTTATCATCAGATATGAAATATGCTAAGGTCTATCGATGTGGTGTCAGCATTAAGGAACAAGTCATTTATATGACGTAAGGGTTTCACATCAATCTAAAACAAAATATAATGAACATAGGTAGCAGTCAAAGAGAAAAATGTTATTTTCCATTAACTTTGAAAATGCTGTTTGTGACCACTTTAATTATTTTCCTCTCTTCACTTCCTTGGTGACACATATAGCTTGGACACTGACACATAATATATCGCTCGAGGACATACTTCTTAAATCGTTCTACAAACACTAACAGCTTAATTTGTATTGGTATGACTACAGGAGAATTCCGTACATACTTTTAAAACGTAGAGTGCTATATGTTGCTAAATGATTCCATGCTACGTTCTTTAATCCTCTACTGTTAAAAAGTACATGAGTGCATCTTCCAAGGTTTTACATAATTGCTGATATTTTGTTTATTAATTAAGCAGTGCTTTATTAACTCTGGGAACAGTTGCAAATGAGCCACATGTTACAAATGTCGAGGACGTTCTCAAAGGAAAAGATTGAATGTTCATATACCTAGCGATTGACATTGCTGCTATATTAAAATACATATTTCATAGCTGGGAGAGCTCCATATCATAAATGCAATCAAATTAAGTTGTCTGTTGAATAACAAGGTTGTCCTTCTACTTCTGCTTTTAAAATGTTGAAGTCTAATACATGTTATCATCAAAAATCAATAAGGACGAATATGAAAGCTCATGGATTGGAACTATGTCCCTACCTGATAGCCATGATAATACATGCAAACAACCTGACACATATTTGGTGAAACCATCTCTCACCCTGAGATTAGAATTCCAAGTTTGAAGATTCCCACTAAATGTCAAAATAACAGTCATGGAAAGTCACACGAAATAATTGTAAGGGATTCAACAACTTTGCTACTCGTGATATAATGAGGCTGTTTTAATAAAATACCTTTCAATGGGAAAATCCCATTAAAAACTCGTTTTGAATCAGGGCCAATAAGGTTTGAAAATCAGCTACGTTAGTTCTCAATGAAATCGATAAAACGGTGGGGGCAGAATGCTTGTAATCATTAGTAGTCCTGTACACATTTCTCTAAATCTGGCCCATGTTAGCAGACACATCTTTTTGGAAAAGATGAGTCCCCTCCACAAGAACAGGAATAGTTTTTGCATGCTGATTAAAGCCAGACAAACGTGCGAATGACAGGTTTATTTGTCGACTTCACCAATATGTTCCTCTGGGGGGATTTGTCATTCATTCAGTCAATCAGAACTCATGAACCTCCTAAAGGAAGTTTGTCCGCCTATATAGTGCACTTCTCACTCCCTTTAACTTTGTGGGTTTTAGTAGGATGTATGAGAACACGTGATACAGGGCAGTCTGACACTTGGAGGGTGCGTGGGGGATTTTGGAGAGTTTTGGAGCATTCTGGAGAGATTTGAAGGAGTGACTTATGCGTCTATGTTGTCCTTTTTGTAGTAGCTTGTGGTGTGTGTTTTACATCCATCTATGGCTTTGATAACATTGTTGGAGTAATCAGTGATGGTATTGACGGTTCTTGTGGCTTGTTTAGCATATGCAAAGTAGAGTTCTAACGAGTGGCCACCGAGACCTACAGGTTGCATATTGGCAATTGTAGATGGTGTGGTTCTTTCCCAGCCGACAATTGTTGATAAAGTGTGTGACCAGCAGATGAACAGTGTTCAAAGCAGGGGACATGATGTGTTTTGTCAATGTGCAAGGCAGCAAGGACATTTTAGAGATTGTTTGCGGACACAAAGCCCAAATACAAAGCACAAGGCCTTAGCCACTGTGCTTCCACATATTTCAGCAAGTCCCAAATGTTAACACCACTTTTGCTTCTGCCCTGAAACCCTGTCATGCACAAGGTTGCCTGTTGACCAAATGCACTCGCCTTGCGCCCCGTTCAATTACTCTGCTACCATTCTTGGCTGCTGGTGAAAGCAAAGACCAGAGAGTTTGCTGTCAAAGCAATGTAGTCATGTTCTGATTTCTGGTACACATGTCCATGGTGAAGTTAACATATGTCCCCATAGACTGCCGTAGTGCTCAGGCCACAATCATAACAATGTTGTAAAAATCTTTTTAGCACGTTGTAAGATAAAATAATGTAGGCTGGGAACATTTGATTATAAGGCACCAGAATGAATATTGTTCCACAAATGTGTAGGGCAAGAGATCTACTGCCAACATAATAGCCATCTCTAGCGTGGAGTAGGCTGATTGTCATATGTATGGCCACACTTAAATGCTTCTTTGATACTCCCTTGATGCAATGAATAGTCACTGGTATTACTATGGGCTGGGGGGATCTGGAGTGTAGATCTTGGCATGCTATTCCCAGGGTAAGTACTGGTGCAGTTGTAGTCAGACTGGTGGCAATATGCTACTTTTTTGCAGGCATGGGGTGCTGTGTAAAACAGAGTATTGGACTTCTTCCCAAGTCTCTGCCTAGTGATGCTACATTTGAGACAGCATCAATGTGCGCCAAGGTTCATCCCTGCTTTGGCACACTCTTTTCTAGTAGAGTGTGCACATGGTCAAAAGTGCCTGTACTTTTCTTTTTTGGGAAGCACTGGCACACTTTTGAATTAGCCAAGTGACAGTCACTGACTGGAGTGTCCCCCACCTCCTTGAATCTCTGATGTTTCCTCTGAGATAAATCAGGTGAGAATGATTCTCCAACAGGGTGCCCTCAGGGTATCTCAGAACCTTTTGCTCCTTGTCCAGGGTGACACACAATGACATGTGTGTCACCTGCTGGTATCAAGAGACATTCACTCACTGGTGTGCCACCTGCCTCACTGAATCTATGCTGATCCTGCCCAAGTAAATGGGAAGAGCGTGGCTCTCTGACAAGCTTCCCTGAAGGATTCCTGCCTCCTGTTGCTCCTTCTCCAAGTTGTTAGCCAGTGGCATGTGTCTCACTCGCTTGCGTCAAAAGACACACACTAAGTAGTCTGTTGCAACTTTCAATTAATCATTGTTGCTCCCCCCAAGGCAAATCAGGAGAGCGTGATTCTCTTAAATAATTGCCATTAACGATTTCCTGCTCCTCCCTCTTCTTTTTCCTGGTGTCACTGGATGGCACATGTCTCGCTTGCTCACACAAATAGATGACCACTGAATGCTGTGTTGTTGACCTCCCCAAATCTCTGGAGAGGGCACGTGTGTTGTTTACCTGCTCCAATTCAGGCAACGTGTCACACAGTGCTGCTTAAGCAAATTAAGCAAAATCAAACATAAATCTCACTGACTGATTGGGTGCTAGTCACTCACTTCCTCTCCATACCCTTCCTCCTATAACTACTTTAGATATCTCCACACTTGCGTAAGTAATCTAATCCTACCAGGAACAGCCTCCATTATCTCTGAAAGTTGCCTGAAACTGAATGGGAGATTCAGCCATGTGTTCCCCTTTAATTCATATGTAGAAACATCTGACAAACTCTTCAAAATGTGGATATGTAACGGTTTCATAACACAGCACACTCCAGTCATGGACTCCTTCCCCGAACAATGAATGTGGTACACAATTAAAGTGCTTTTTATCTTTAATAAACCATGGATTCGTTTTGAGTAGGCCCCCAACCCGTCTCGCACCCACCTTCACAAACACCCCGTGTCAAAATGGACTAGGAACCAGGCCGGTGTGGATCAATAAGATATTTATTAATTTTATGGTTCAATGAAACTAAAAGCAAAATCAAACAATTGGACAGCAGCCACCAATGTTGTGGCAATACAAATGCAAAGATTCTCACAACAGTTAGTTCAAAATCCCTACAATTCAGATGAAACTTTAATGGCAAACAGGAAAACAGATTTTAGTGTAATTGATAGCATTAAAGTTAAGTGCTCCCCCTGCAACACTCATCCCCAAACATCAGCTAACTTAATTCCCTTTGCAGGGAAGGCAGTGGCAGGGAGTAAAGGTAAAGAGAGAATAATCGAATTTAGAATACTGCCCACCACCCCAAGATGGGAAGTCAGAAAAGAAAATGAAAAGCAGATTAATGAGCAAAGCAGCAGAATCGGATTTAGTTATTACTCGCACAGCAGCTCACAACCGCGGTGGGATAGCGAGGAAGGACATTCGGTTTGCTGCACTTTAGAAGACAAGGGAGCCTACAGACTACTACTCAGCATTCTAGGGCAACATGACCACAAGGTAGGAAAATCGATGTTGGGACAGGAAACAAATGCAAAAGAAAAAGACACGCAACAGAATGGGAATTTGTTTTTACATGGGACTTGTGATGACAGGCAGCCATGGAAAGGGCTTAGCTGTCAAAATTGGAAATCAACTTTTAAGGACAAGGAACAGAGGCAAATAACAGGTAGGATTCTAACAGAAAGGGGTTGTTCTCAGTGGGACTAAGGTTTGAGTTTTTCAATGGGACAGATGCAAATTAAGAATTCGTAGGAAGCACAATACGCTAAGGATTTATACAAACTACTGAAATATCTATCAAAGGAATGCCCTAACATACACAGGCTAATACAGGTTCTTCTATAGAAAGGTGAATGAATTATAATGTCAATTTGGGACTTTCAATTGGGTTTTCAATGGGATGCAAGATTCAAAAGAGAGGGGTATGCAATTTGGGACTATGGTTATTTGCTACTTACAATGTAAGCTTGGGTTTGGGATTCTGGAAAGCCTGCAAGGTCTCTGGTCATTCTGGACAGCTCGGGCAATGGATCTGGTCACTGCGCTTTCCTGGATGGGATTCTGGACAGCTAAGCCAGATTTGGTCACTGCGCTCTCCTGGATGGGGTCAGCTAGGCAAGGATCTGGTCACTGCACTCTCTTAGATGGGATCAGCTAGGCAAGGATCTGGTTACTGGACTCTCTTGGGTGGGATCAGCTAGGCAAGGATCTGGTCACTGCACTCCCTTGGATGGGATAAGCTGACTCCGCTCCTGTCTCCCCTTGATTCTTGTGTGTCTGGATCTGCAATACGTGTATCTTGCTGTGGATGGATGGATTCCTTGTGTCTCTCTGAGTTCCCCTTATATAACCCAAATGACATTAATTTTACAATCTAGGGGGAAGTACTCTGGAATTACTCCTAGACTGGTATAGGACAGTCTGTCATTCCTCTCTTCACCCCTCTGGGCCTATTGGTTCAGGGGAGAGAGCGTCATTTGTCTGTTTGTATTTATGACACTTCTTTGTTTCTTATGTCAACTTTTCAACAAAAATGAGTTATGGATCATAACTCCAAACTTATAATAGCCACCACCATAAGAAGTGAAAATGTGGTTTCCGTATATCGCAGGGAATTAACTCCATGCGAGGTAGCATATTCTTTGGCACATTTTTACCCTTTTCTTGAAATGCATAGTAGCTAAAATTCTGCCATCAATTAAACATGCTCATAACATCACTTTCCATCTTTCCACCTAGTTTCATATTTGTCTGATTTATAAATCAGCCAGCAACTCTTCTTTCCTGGTAGTTTCAGTTCACAAAGTGCTAGAAACATGCACTTGGTCTCTCTACATCTGTCTAAAAATCAAATGGAAAACTAGCATAATACAAAATTATTACTTAATCAGATTGCTGGGAAAATGTCTTAAAATGAAGAAGTCCCTTAATGACAATGTGGAGGATTAGTCACATGTGGAGGCGGTGCTGCAACCCCCAACAGCAAACTGTCTCCTCCTGGCTCGGCTTGCAACAAAGGACTTTTATGATGCCCTTTGAAGTTTGACAGTTCATCATTCAGAGTGGGGGCTGGAGGAAATCCCACTTCTTGGTCAAGCACTAGCCACACTGGCATTCTTTGTTCCCTCTTCCAGTACTGCCTGCTAGTCTAGCAGGGTTGAGAATCCTCACACTCTTGGCCACCTCACATGCCATTGCTAAATAGTTTACTTATAATCGTGACTTCGAGGGGATGCTGGACTTCCATTTTCTTTTTCTTTTTCTGCATGAGCCAAACAGGTTTTACTGGTTCTCAAGGTAGCTGAAGTCGCATGGGGAAGAATATAATGTACATGTGTAGCCAAACCCCTCATCCACACATATTCACTGACATATCTATGCAAGCAAAATTGTCATTGCACATTGGCTTTAAATCATAATGTTTCTTGATTTCCTTTTACACGTGTGCAGGTAATGTTTCATTTAAAGTTTCAAATGTGGTTCTGTCGTTTCGAGCGGGTTTGCATGTACTGTTGGTTCATGGACACAGAGGGGTCCTGCCCAAGGTTCTTTGATTGGACACAGAATAAAGAGGGAAAACATGCAGTTTCTTTCATTCACAATGTTTTTAGCGCGGTGGTTCACATCAAAGGGAAAGAAAGGCCATGTCAGGTTGCAATATAGAAATCTTTGCCCCTCATGTGATTTATCAGTGAGACAATGCTGTTTTGGTATGCCTTGCCTAACTTTTTGGCATTCAGATGGAATAAAGCATGCAGGGCTATTTTTCAATGCAGCGCATTACTTTGTGGTATTTCAGATGAAAGAAAGAACAAATGCAGGGCCGTCTTGAATGCTGTGCGCAACTTTGGTATTCAGATGACAGAACAGCAAATGTAGAGCCATTCTGAATGCAGGACATTTTCTTATAATTCAAATGAAAGGAAAGCAAATGCAGAGCCTTTCTTTCGGTGGCAGTATTTAAGGCTTGCCAAACGTGTGCAAGGAAGACAAAAGCACAGCCGTTTTGTGGTCCTGTATAAAAGCGTTTTTCTTTTTTTTTTTAGGTGAAGGGGATTTCTGCTTAGAGCCTTAAATATACCCCACAGGTGGTTTGTGTTTGTTGTGGTAGTGTGTGTCTAGGCCTAGACATGAGTTTACACTAGTTTCTTAAAGGATGTGTCAATGCTCAATGCACTGGCCACAAAACAGAATTAAGCTTCTCATAGAGTTGTGGATAACATGGTTATTCCCAAATTGAGCTGGCTGGACTGAATTTACTCAGACAAGCTAGGTCTACAAGACCAGAACATCTATTAAACAATTCCTATTTCAGATGTTGATGTGGGGCCTTGAATGCACAATTTATAAGTTGCTTTGTTTATTACATATTAGATATCTCAAAATTCCCTAAGGCACATGAGACATCTAACAGTGTTTTGAACTTGGCATTATATAGGTTGGCAAATGATTTGACAACACCATTTAATAATGCACGATTGTCACAAGAGTCTTGCCAGACTCCTGTAATGACAGTCCTAATGTCCCTTTTATAAGAAGTACAATAGGGAGCTATTTAATGTTTATGCTTCTACCCACCTTCTGCAGTGTCCCACATAGTTATTTGGCAAAAGTGTCCTAACATGTTTTGTAAACTAGAAATCTGTGCAACAGAAGCCAGGCAGGCATCTATTGATCATGAATGCTTGAAGAGGAAAATTAACAAGGTCAGGATCACAGGAGAGGTGAAAAGGCATGGTGGAAAAAAGCTATATCCCTACTCAATAAGAGCCAGGCTGAGGTGAATAACATAGATGGTGTCTTTGTCTTTGGGTATAGAGAAATACTGAAAGATACAATAGCCCCCAAATTGCTTTTTCTTTTCCTGTCTAATATTAAAACAGTAGTATAGAAGGTAGGCCATTTTCAACTCAGCTAAAGTGACGGGCCAGAAAGATACGACTCTGGGCAAAACATATGGATGTAACACCCATATTCCCTTAGAAAAAGCTGAATTGCATGTAGGAATATTTTCACCTGAACATACTTGTTAGTTTCATGATACCTACAATTCTAAAAGTGTCTAATTACACATTTGGTGGTAGTGCTAATACATCTATTATTTTTCTGTCACTTATATCTCTTATATTCAAGGAAAAAACTTTAGTTGCAGTGGTGTTAAGGTGAGCAATACATTATAACAAAACCTTTGAAATTCAAGGAAAAATACTTTTTTAAAATGTTATTTATTGTCTATTTATTGTTTCAAAATACAAAACATATAAGCCAGGTACTTCTATAAAAAACAGATCCTCTTCAAAAACCCACATTTTCCATCTTGTGTCCAAACATCAAAGGGGCTTTCTAATGTCTTGCTACTTGCCCTCCAAGTCCTCCACTACTATGAGGTGTGTTCTAAAAGCTTGAAAATGGCAGGAACCGATTTAACCAAAGCCAGTGTGACTGGCACATGTTCCCCAGATAGCTGAATTTTCCACCAATCGTCCTCCGATCTGTAGCCATACTTATTGACCACTTCTAACATAAGGTTCCCTCTTAAGTCTCTCATTGCAGTACAGGACATTATTAAGTGTTTAAGTGTTTCCGTTGACGAATTCTCTTTGCACAGCCTACATGTGAACAATCCATCTTGGTATTTATGTGATCTTAGAGTTTCCTTCATTGGGAACAAATTTAGGTGTATTCTCAGGAACTGGGATCGAAAAAAACAACTAGGGAAGAGCTGTAGGTATTTCGGCAAGCAATTCAATTGTGCTGCGTCTCCCAGTGTCTTCCCATAAAGCTTGAGCCCTTGTCTCTCATCATGACTCCTGATCCAGTCCAGCCTGTACAGTTATTTTTTTTTTTATCTTGTCAGGATTTTGGACAAGTGTCAAGGTTGACTCACCCAGCTCGATCAAGACGTTTGTACAGCTTTTCTCCCATTCAATTAGTATGGACTCAGACTTTTCTGTAAGGACTTTCTGTATGATTATAAAACCTCCGGATCAGCCTTCATCTGCTTACCTGCTCTGGATCATCCTGTTTCTCCTTACCTGCTCCGATCATCCTGTTTCTGCTTACCTGCTCCGGATCATCCTGCTTCTGCTTACCTGCTCCGGATCGTCCTGCTTCTGCTTACCTGCTCCGGGTCATCCTGCTTCTGCTCACCTGATCCGGCTCATCCTACTTCTGCTTACCCGCTCCGGATCATTCAGCTTCAGTTTACCTGGTTCTTACTCCACGCCACAGCTATCTCCAGTCAAGAGGGAACTTCTACACCGACATCTGTAAGAACAAAGAAGAACAGCGTTAACATGCGCACATCAGTAACGCTGCGCATACTCACCGAATCTTCCCGCGACGCAGGAATCCAGGTTAGTTGCACAAGCGCACAAACCCCTGTAAGAACGAAGAGACATTATTCATTGCGCTCGCTTCAATAACGCGGACACTTATTCACTGCACTCTCTCTCTCTACACGGTGCATACTTACCAAAAGCCTCCGTGCAAATTTACCTAACCACCAAGTCTCCAGTAGCGCTGAACCCGGACTCGAGATGCTAATAGCACATAATTTCTCCTGCAAGGTAAAGGGAGAGAGATTAGCAGGCGCGCTCGAATTGAAGGCACTGCACAAATCTACCAGCAGCTAGCTTCTACACACAACGCGACTCACCCACAAAAATACTGGCAAACAAAGACAATATGGACAATTATGGACACTCAACATTATCTGTGCATTGTTCACTTGTGGGAAGGACTTTCTAGCCAGTGAAGAAACTGGCGCCTTGAACTCTCAGCCTCGCTGTGAAGACATAAAACAGCATTTGGCATCTGAAATCAGCCTACAGACATTGGCACCAATCACATGAGTGAATCGCGCCCCTGCAAATGCAGGATGGAGTGCACACCCTACTAAAGATCAAGGTAAGCCCATAGGGGGACATCACAGCACACAATAAAGAGAAGGGAAGGGCCCAGGGGAATCGGGTGAATTCAGGTCTGAGTGTACACCTTGTATTTGACAGGTATTCCTCCTGGTGAAACAGGGGAAGTGAAGACTCAGGGTCAAGGGAGGCTTGTCTATTGCTCCTGCAGAGACACAGGTGAGTGTGGCAGGCACACCTGGTAAGTCCCTTTGTTGTCGAAATAGGTCTTGATAATGTACCTTTCATATTCATCCTTACCCTTAGTGTCGCCCCGGAGTAGAAATCTTTCCGTGGTTCTATGATGTTGTCCGGACAGCCCCACTTCTCTAGTTTATGCCACAAAGATGGACGCATGATTGTATCAAACGCTTGAGTTAAGTCTACAAATGCCAGATATGGTTTTGTACCCCTGCTACACTCAGATCTTACTTTGAGGATGTTAATGATAAAGATGTTAATAGTCGTCCCTATGCCCTTCACAAAGCCGGATTGCCACTTGTCCCAATGGGCTGATGCTGTTGCCCATACCGATAGACTTTTCAATAGTAAAGTTGCAAACAGTTTACCGGCCACATCCAGTAGGGCTATGGGACGATAATTAGCAGGGTCCGATCTCTGTCCTTTCTCGAAGATGGGTACGATGGTTGATGTCTTCCACAACTGAGGAATCTGCTTTTCTTCAATGATGGATGAGAATAGCGTTGCAAGGAATTCTGCCCATTGAACTAGGTTTTGTCTAAGCATTGCATTTGTCAATCCGTCGGGTCGGGGCTCGAGAGTCGCTTACCTTGTTGATACAGTTCATAATCGATTCTGGGTCTAAGTCCAGTCCCTCCCATGAAGATATGACAGGGTTGTTAGTTAAGGCCTGCACCAGCGTCTTGTCTGAGAACTTCTTCAAGTAATCAATCCATACATTGGCTGGAATGGAGTTCAACACCAATGATTCTTGGGGTTATCTAATTGGTTTAAAACTGATCAGATTTCCCTAATATTTTGTGTCTTGATCAAGTCCAACATATTTTCAGCATCATTTCTCAAGATGTTTTTCTTATACATTTTTACCCAATTTCTGTGCTGTTGCTTTATTTCCTTATTTGTTCCCCCAGTTCAGGGTCTGGATTTTTCACAAGCTGTTTGGTAGCCTTCTTCAGAGTCTTTTTCTTGGCTGCAACCTTATCATCATAAATGTGCGTATACTGGTAGGTCTGGTGGGACACCTTGCCCCTTTTAATTTCAAAGGCCTTGAATAAAGCTGTATAGTCTAACCTATTGGTACCTTAGGTTATTTTTGCAAAGTCGATCGCCAGTGCCAGCTGTTTTGTTAGGTACTTGATTTTAGCTTGTGGGATTCTCAATCGGTTACGACCCGGTTCAGGCTCTAGGGACATCAATTCCTCCACAGGCCTTTCCAAGGAGTCAATTTACCATGCCAGACTAAGCACGTTATGATCGCTTACTTCTTTATTAATGACTGACAGTGTAGATGTACAAATGTAGTCCGGTATCTGTCCGTTACCCTAATTCTGCTGCCATTGCTTGTAAATACTCCAACTCGTTTAGGCCCCCTTTATCATCAAAACAAACACAATTCAAGTCCCCAAGGTTCCTTCTATTTAAGCTGTAAAGTGTCTATCAAATTGGCCAGTTGGTCTAGATATGCCTTGCATGTATCCAATGATTCCCTCAAATACAAAGCATCTAATGCAAAAGCATTGAATGCAAAAGCCTCAAAAAGTAGGTGACGTTTTTTTTATTATAATGGGTTTTAAGGGGTAAAAAAACAGGGGTTGGGGGGACCCCCCATTAAAAAAAATGAACAAAATGCATTTTTCCAATGCATTTTTTTTCGAGGCTTTTGCATTCGAGGCTATCACTATAAACCGCCTTGCATTCATTCCGGGCCAAGTTCCAATATAAATTGGTCAAAATCATCTGGTTTTTCTTCGTCCTACCAACAGTTAAATTGACCACCACAATCTGAATGTAAGGATTTGTGAGATAGCCTCAATATATTGAAAACCCAGGCGATCTTTGATAGCAATCAACAACCCAGATGATGGCCTGCCTTTGTCTCCTTTAATTGCTGGATTTAGATAGACCTTGTATCAGTCCAGAGTCAGATCCTCCCTTAGCCACGTCTCCTGGAGGCATATAATATCATGCTCTCCCAGAGACGTGTCTCCCTCTGAAAATAGATGAATGACGCCCCTTGTATTCCAGCATGCCAGTGTCACCAGGGCTGTATATGAGTTCTACCAGGGCCATTTATGAGTTCTGTTGGCATTATAGCATATTGATTTTGTCGTCTCGAATGCCCACCAGTCACTTCCAGTTTTCGTCCGACCCCTTTAAGTCTACCTTCTTGGATCCACTTATATAGTTTGGTACCCTCGTGGGGTCTTTCAAGGGCTCAGATCTCTTATGCCCACGGTGGCTTCAGTTGTTCTCGGTTCTCCTATGCCTGTAATGGCAGGAGTTAGTTTCCTTGTTGTCTCTCTTTCTCCAAGATCTTCTACTTGGGATCTTTTTGATCATAAACGGCTCGATCTTGTTCTTCTTTTTCACGAATGCAAAGATCTGCTGCTCCTTCTTGCGTTTCTGGTACTTTGCATTTGTCTTGTAGGAGAGCTCTGTTTCGGGGCCATGAGTATTGGATGCCTCCTTGGGGGATTAAATTGCACCAAGTCAAACCCCAATGGTCTTAGACAACAAGCTTCTTCCAACAACAGCTGACTTATCAAGGGCACAGATGGATATAGGGCAACTCTGTCTGTTCGTTGTTCATCCAGAAATTCAAATGTCACCAGATCGTCCGAGGTAAGCAGACGTAGGCTGGGCACATGGTGAAGCAATCTCACAACATTGGCCCTATTTGAGATCAGGCCATCCTCCATTAGTTCCATCCGTTCCAACAGCAGGCCATCTTGGCATACTAGGCTCATCCTCTGGGAAGAGTCCTCCCGTGGGCATCTTTCTTTGCTTGGTTTTGTGGACTGCAGGTCCATGCTGTGTCTTTCTCTCGCACTATGGCCCTCATTACGACCCTGGCGGATTTCGCGGTGCAAAATGCACCGCGGAGCATGGCGGAAAGCCGCCGATAGCGCCATGGGGGTTGGCGGATTTACCACCCCATGCCGACCTTGGCGGAGCGGTAAATCCCCAATCCCCATTTTACCCTTCCCCATTCCCATTCTTGCCCCATAGGGTATAATGGGAGTGGGGAAGGAGTTAATTACGCCGCCGTAAAGTACGGCGGCGTAATTAACAACGAGGTCCCTTAGCGCCATGGTTTTCTCCGCCCGGTAAAACCAGGCGGAGAAAACCTCCATGGCGCTAAGGGAACTCGTAGTACGGCGGACGGGTCCGCCGCGATTACCGCTGGCGGTATCCCACTCCGCCAGGGTCGTAATGAGGGCCTATGTCTCTTAACCTCTGGAAGCCTAAGTGGGGAGATTGGACCAGACTCACCCACCTGGCAGGGTGATTTGTCACTCATGTCAATCCCCGGCCTCTCAGTGTCCTTCCCGTTCACCACCTTGGGGATCTGCCTGGTGTTAGAGGTACCCACAGTTGCCTTTATTTCTTTGTTTCGATACTCCTGCTTTTTAACCAAATGATGTGGCTTGGCTGGTTCTGATGGCCTTTCTGTCTGTTGCACTACGTTCATGGACACTTTTTCATAGATCTTAGTAATGGTAAGCTTTTCTGTGCCCATCGGCACCCAGTCCTCCTTCCAGCTGATACAAGGATTCTGTGCTCTAGCTGTGCCTTTATTTATGTCCAAGGTGGATCCGACAAAGCCAACAGGCCCCTGTGGCTTCTTGCCCCAGGCCGGTTTGTCAGCTACAGTTGTCAATCTAGTCGACTCCTCCACTGAACAGTTGTTCAAGTCAGAGCATTTGTCAGGGGCTCCCTGTCTTCTTGTTCCGAAATTGAGTAGGTCGACATATCACATAGGTCTATAGACACCGTGTTGTCTAGACCCTCTGATTCTCCCACTCTTTGCTGATTCGCAGACACTTGGCTTGATTGTGTTTTCTCTGTCAGCATGGGTACAGCTGGCATAGGATTTCTTGTCTCTGATTGTTTTATTGATTGTTGGTTTATCATCGTCAACCTTTTTACGAACGCTCTGACTCCACTTGATCTTGTTTTAGTGTAGGTTTTCATATTTTTAGTTTTGGCCTTGGCTCTCTTTTCACGAGGGTTCGGCCAAAATTTCGCTGATTTCCCCTCTGTTGTTTTCGCGTCTTCCACCTCCCCTAGCAAACCATCATGCTTTGTCCCCTGTTGCTTCTTTTTAAATATAGGACATTGTTTCTTCTGTGGTGATGAGAGGCCCTTCACAGAGCTGGCCGTTTGACCCTTGTCTGGCAACACTTAATCAGTAACCTGAATAGATGGATCTTGTCCAGGGGATGAGGCTAGAATCAGGATTGAATCACCCTCTAATACATGTGTCATATTGTTGCCATTAATGCTGCTTGTTTTTCCTTAAGGGCAGATCGGCTTGGCCAGATTGTGACATTGCAGTCTGGGGACTCTCTTTCTCTTGTTCTACCAGATTCACTTGGTTAACTTGCTCATCTTGCTGCGTTACTAGTTTAATAGAGTTTGCCAAAGGCAAGGGCCGAGTCGGATCCATGTTCAAGTGATGGGTTTTGTTCGCTTTTAAACGCATGGATGCTCTTCTCTTTTCCTTTTCTTTAATTATTGGGTCTAAGATGGTATGAAGTAGTTCCGCTACTTTTGCCGTACTAGTCTCCAAATTAGTTTGCACCCCTGTGACAAAACCTTCCATGAATATAGCCTTTGAATGAAGCATTGCTAGCATGGCTGTCTGGTCTTTTAGTTGTTCCCCAACCTGCTCATATAATTTCATGAAAGGGTTCATTATTGATGGTAGTGTCGTGATTGTTTGGAAATCTGTGAACCACCGTCACTGTCTTCTCCTGCAGCTGGAGCGATTCTCTTTTTTTTAAATACTTTATTTATAGTTTTAAAAGAAACAGAAAATACATATAAAAATACAGTAATAAAACATATATACAGAAACTTACCCTGAGATTACATTACTAAATATAGATAAATCAAACCCAAGTAAAATACATATTCCAACTAGCCCTGTTTCACCCACGCCCCCTCGCCACTCCAAACATTAAACATCTTCATGGAACTAGTACATATCTCAGAATTTCCCCCAAATTTTATCATAAATCTTCACTTTCCTCTTTCTTTTGTAAATTGCATTTTCCATATCTGCCAGTTTATACATTTCCTCAAACCAATCTTCCAATTGTGGAGCCGCTCACCACTTCCAAACACGTAAAATATTTATTTTACAAATCAATGCTCCCCGAAGGAGGCATTTCTTCTGAGATATTGTTGAAATATCTAGCATTTCATCACATCCAAGTATCATTGTCTTGAAATCAAGATCAATATGTACTTCAAGAACTCTCAAACAAACACCACACACCTCAGACCAGAAATCACGCACACGTGCACAATTCCAAAGCATGTGCTCCAGAGTTCCGACCTCACCTAAACAACCCCAGCATTCGCTCGAATCAGACATACCTCTTTTCTCCAATCTTTTCGGGCTCCAATAAACCTGATTAAGTATTTTGATTTGCATGGATCTCTCACAAAGACTTAATGAACATAGATTCACATGTGTGCACGATTCTCACATTCGTTTGAGTAGCCCTTGTGTTGGTCCTATGTACTTCCCTCTGGTCTGTGCAATTTCCTACCTGGGCTGTTTGCGTCACTGCCTGGGTTGTAGTCACTTTGTCATCTGCCCACAAAGATTCCACTGGATCTGGCTAGATCTTTTGTAAAGGCCAGTTTTTGACATTTTGTTAGTTGTTGTAGATGAACTAGTGGGGGTCAATGATGCCAGTTTTGACTTACCCCCTGCTGGCTTTGGGGCACCTGTGGCAGGTTGATCTAGCCCTGTCTTATTATCGGGTAAATTTGAATTGAAGATAGTAGGGGGTCAGATTGAAATCAGCACTCCACTCCCAACGTGCCTTGCAGTAACAAGTGATCCAGAATATCTTTCATTGGTTTTGGTTTATGTAACAGAGAACCAGGGGTTTTGCTCACATGCTTCCTATAAGAAAAAAAAATTATGGGTATTGTTGCGATTATGGGCTAGACCCATCAGTCCCCAGGTAGCGCTAGGCAAGCAAGTTGAAAAATATGTTTTATTCCCTTGCATGCTGTCTTTAGGCATTGTAAATTTGGATCCTTTAGTGTTCTTGTCGTACAAATGAACAACCTTTGCACTCCTTTCAACCCCCCCTCCCTTCCCAAGTCACTCACAGAGCCTAGCTACAAGGGCGCTGTAGAGTCAGTCTTTGGTGAACTCAATGCAGCATCCCTTGCATTGTTTCCCTCCATAGAAATGGCAGGTTGATTAGCAGACTCTGGTACGGTGGCCACCAGATCCCCCAATCCATAGGCAGGGGGTATTGTCACCTTCAGATCTGCGCTGTAATCCTTCACGGCGTTGGCGACGTTTAATGTCCTTAACGTTAGCGCCCCTCCGTTAGGCTTCAGTTATATATGTCAGTTCCAATTACCGAGTTTACAACACAGTGTGGGAACAACGGTGGAACCAAGAAGGAACGCACACAAGCCTCCAGTGCCGACTTTCTGTCCATGTACGTGGCCGTACTAGAGACCACACGAACATCAACGCTAAACGGGGGCGGGTGACAGTTGGGAGCCGATCTGTTTATTTCAGTCACTTTGAACAGTTCAGAGCTCACCTTTTGAATCGGAGAGAGAGTCGAATCCTTCACGTCCCTCACATCCTGCTGCGAGAGACTACTGCTTTCCTTTTCACGCTCTCCTGCCGGAGTTGTTTCTGTTGGTTCAGTTGTTTCAACTGCTCCCGCATGCTCCGGAAAAGCAGTAGCAGTTTTCCGTTCTGGTTCAGTTGTTACAGTTGCAGTGGCTATAATTGCGGCTTTGACCACTGTGGGAGTCACCGCCAGCTCCACTTCCTCCTCCACAAGGTCATCTCGCGAAGCATTCGCCTGCCGCAGCAGCCCAATTGGCAGAGTAGCAGAGTACTGTGGTAGCAGAGTGACTCGACCGCCCCGTGCACCCTGCACATTGTCACACAGACACTCTAGCTCCACTTTGCCGGTCCAGATAATAATAATGTACTTCAGGAATACACGTGTCAGCAGCAAAAATGGTAGACAGACTGTGATTTTCCCAGCACACAGTCACTCTGCCTTTACTCTGTCTCGGCTCTGCCGGTCCAGGGAATTGTCGGGGAGAAATTCTCCCGGGGTCGGCTGGGCCGTCCGCGGACCTCCGGGCAGGAAGGCCCCAACTCCTCCCGTATATCCCAAAAAATGAGTATGAGACACACGCAAGAAGAAAGGTGATTCTGCTGTTTATTAAACAAAACGGCAGGGATGGGTCAAGGATCGTACGCGTCCGTCCTGACTGTCTCTCCCTCGAAGGGCTCGCAGGCCCTTTTTACCTTAGTATGATGTCCTACTTGCGTCCCCTGGGAAAGTTTAGCAAAAAACCTATCGCCACTCTGGATTGGCTCCTCGAGTGGTAGGGTTAGTATAGCATACGTATAGAGAGCGTTGTTAGTGGTTGAGGGTTAGTCAGGTGGTATATTTGGGTTGTCCCTTCAAATTGATACATGAAAATTGTTACATGAGGATCCCTGAGGATTGGTCGATGTTAATGGCGTCAGTGATAAGAGACCCATGTTCTGATTGGTTCACACACGAGCCCCCCAGTCTGGGACCATTGTCGTTCCCAGCTCGCGGTGCACCTGTCATTTGCAACAATGTTTCACTATGGGTATGTGCAGACAATGTGAAGATTTATTCATATGCTGGAAGGCCGACTACTCCCACCTCCGCAGATGTCCATTGAATCATTTAATTGTATCTGCCTGTGTCTTGAAGTGGGGGATCCAGGCGCCTCCCTCCTCCTGGGCCTGGCACCCTGTCAGGTTCGGCTCGGTCACGTGAGGTGGGACCGTGGTCGAGGCAGAATTCTGAACAATTAATATTGTTTTTTCCACTGTGTGCCTGGTTTAATTTGCAGGTGTGACCTTGGCGTCAGATTGCGGCATACAAGTTTGCAACATTGTGCCCTTGACTGTCTGCTATCGCCGGGCTCATTCTGCAGGGTCAGCAACTGTACTCTTGCTCATTCAATGTTCATGGAATCTCTCGCTTGCGGCCTACTTGGGCCTGGTGTAGAGGTGGAGCCGTTTGGCAGACAGGCGCTTTAGGTTATGGTATCATGGTGCTTTTATCCCCAGTATCGTGTTTACGTTATATTTCTCATTATGGCGCATGGGTTTAGGAGAAGCGTGAGCAAGCTTTTTAGATAAATTCATTGTGCGTCTTGCGTTTCTGCGTTTTTTAAAAAAGCCTATGTGACAAATAATAAAGATGCGCGTCAGTGGGTGTGTCCGTCACCTACGTCATAGCACTGAATATGTTCTTCGTGTGGATTGGTGTTGGAGTGTCCAGTGTGTATGTTGCACGGATGTGCTGACCGTTGGCTAGGTCGTCATGGCATCTCTAACGACGTGTTGATTTTAGCGTTGGGTGGTTCAGTCGAGACCATCCATGTCGCAGGTGTCGGCATGGGCAGGGCAGGCTGGTGGGCAGGCGGGTGGGCACATCCGTATGTTCCTGTAAAAGGGTATTTGGTCATCTGGTAGATAGGCAAACTCCTCTCGTGGCGGGTGCCTGGGCCGTGATCCTCTAGGCCAGGGGTGTGAGGGGATTGGTGGGAGCCTTGTGTTCCATTCTCCCACTTCAGAATAATAATGCACTTCAGGAAAACACATGTCAGCAGCAAAAATGGTAAACAGACTGTGATTTTCCTAGTGCACAGTCACTCTGCCTCCACTCCTGAAATTCAGCTAAAGCCGCCTTAACTTCACGCCCCCATTGTGAAGCCTATGACCACAATGACGACATCACAGATCACCTCACTGATGACATCACTAATTACATCACAACAGTATCCAGCATTAAGGATGGCCTTCAGCCATGGTCATTGTTAATGGTCAAATATATTTCACATATTAATGGGTACTAATCATAGTCTTCAGTCATGGACACTGGCCACAGTCTTCACCCAGGTGCACTGTATATTCTAAAACACTACGTCACTTCATCACAATGTTTAGTCAATGTAAGCATAATTTATTGACAATAGCTATGTTTCTTATAATGTGAAAAGTTTGAATGAAATGAAAAACCTTAATACATGAATAAATAATACACATTTGAAAACACGAACAGGCCACCAAATGTAGTCTTTGGCCTTCACCAGTGGATACAGCTTTCAGCTTTGTCCAATGTTTATTATATGCACTAATCGGCCACTAGCCATGGCCTATAGCACAATACTGGCCAGTGGCCACAATATCTGGCCGTGCGATGTTCTAATATATAAATGTGCCACTAGCCATAGCAGTTTGTTTATATTTTGGCCATGTCCACTTCCTATTTTAAAATACTAACAGGCCATAAGTGATGGACTTCAGCCCTGCCCACTGTATATTATATACACAAACTAGCCACTAGCCATGTCCTTCAACACAATACTAGGCAGTGGCCACAGCCTTTGGCTGTGCTGACTCTATATTCTAACATATTAATAGGCAATAAATATGGCCTGTAGCTATGGCCACAGACTTCAGCTTTCAACGCTGCCCACAGTATATTTTAAAACATTGATGGGTCATTAAACAGGGCTGTAACCATGCTCTTTGGTATTTTGCAACACTAACAGACCACTATCAATGGTTTTTGGAGATGTCCAATGACCACAGCCTTTGTCATGGCCAAGTCCACGGCCTAAATTGTTATTAAGGTAATCAAAGTTTTCTTGAGCTAATTTATAAATGATGTCTAATTCCATTATTGATGTAATCAGTTACATGCAGTGTCATTAGTATTGTCACCAGTGATGGCATCAGTGATGTGATGTGTAATGTCATCAGTGTTCTCATACATCATGTAATTACTGATGTCATCAGTGATGTGATCTGTGGTTTCATCATTGTGGTGATAGGCTGCGCAACAGGGGTCGTGAAGTTAAGTTGTCTCTGCCTGAATTTCAGGGGTTTAGTTGTGTTACGTTTTCAACTTAACGTCCATGCAACTAAAGTGTATTCGTTGAATTTCAAGGGTATTGTTAATCCAAACATATTTGACATTTATAATACAGACAATTGAGCTAATGAAAACTGTATCATGTGTAAAAAGTAAAATAAAAAGAAATTGTGCTTCCGCATTCCCCAAATAACCCTGTTCTTGAAAATCTTTCTTTGTATATATATTTAACTTTTAAAAGTGTTTCTGTTGATGAATTGAATGTTATTAAAGAGTTAAATTAACTGTGTACAAAGACTACACGCAATATATCTTAAAATACATTTTGACAAGACTATTGCCAATATGCATATGTAGATATTTATTTATTTTTATCGGTTGTATAGCCGCAGCTATCAAAATGCATGCACAGCTAAATGCAGCAATGACTGTGGGGTCTACTTGTGGCTCCGACATGGGATAACTGTGGCTATAATAAAATACATAAGGATATGCTGGGTTTTTTAACACACACTGGGCCTCATTACGAGTTTGCTGAGCTGGTTACAATGGCGCTGGTAAGCTACTGGCACCGTTATTATCGAACCGGCAAACTAAGTGGTCTGCGAGCGGGTGCATTTCAGCCCTCCAGTTCTGACCTGCCGGGCGGAATGTCACCTGCTCGCAGACCATGTCGGATGCAACGGCACCATTCACAAATGGTGCCGGTGCATTTGGCCTCCCCATTCCCATTGAGTCCTGGTAATTGGCCATTCCCGGGCGCCGGTAAATTCATGACTCTGTACAGGCATGGCTAATGCCAGAGTCATAATGAGGCCCACTGTATTGAAAGGATCAATTAAAGGTCTTTGATCCATATTTACAGCATGTGTCTTTATTGTCTATTTTTATAACTGAAGAGTTGGCCCTGAAATAAAACGTTTTTGTGGATAAGGAAAAAAGAGGTAGGAACTGGGAATGAAAAACACTAGGATTGATACATATAACAAAAGGTTAAAAAAAATGTATTTCTCTTCGCGTTTTATATTTTGTAAATTTGTTTGTGTTTTATTTTCGATAGAAGGGGTACAAAAAATGTACACTCAAAAATATACCAAGCATTTGCAAATGATTTTATGATCTGAAAGAGCCTTGCCCTAAATGTCTAGGGTGCCACCTCCCACCTTGATCAAGCTGTGACAGGATTTACACATCACAGCAAAATTATAACAATCAGGTGCAGGCAGGAAGGGCTAAGGTTGGGCGTTAGTTGGTGGAAATGATCTGTTCATCGAATTGGAAGTCTGTGGCACAGATGACAAATACTGCTCTGCTGATCTTCCTCCATGTGCTTTGACCTTTTATTTCACATGAGCCTACCTATAGGATTAATCCACTTCATCTCAATGAACAGGGACAACATGCTGACTGTCCCCAAGCGTTGCGATGGCTTGTGTGAAGTTCCCCTCTGCAAAACCTTACATGACCTCCTCGATCTCCTTTTTGCTGTGTTGATCCTTTACGCTCAAATATTGCCAACTATCAATTACTTTTGTTAAGCACATTGCTTCTTCCATGGTGGTAAAGCTGTAGCCACCCACATCACCTCATCATCACTGCTGGTCGTAATCATTTTAAAATGCAGGACCACGGAGGAAAAATAAAACTTAAAAATAAACAACACAAATATTACTCTTAATATCCAAAAATGTAACAAAAACTGCCAAACTACAAAGCACAACACAAAGGACAAAGGTATAGGATGAAGAAAGGTAAAAAAACAAATGGATAAATCAAGGTACTGCTTTAAAAAGTTCCTGAAGGCTCACAATGAAGTTCACCCACCAAGGCAAAAAGGAATGACAGAAAACAAGAAAAAGGTGATTGGGAGAGGGGTGTAACCACGGTTATGTGATATAGCCAACTGGAATGTGTTTTCCATACGCATGGGTATGCCCAAGCCCAATGAAGTGTTTGTGCCGAAATTACTGACCAATCACATGACCCAATGAGGAGTTGCGCCTGCATTTGAGCAGTAGCCACGTCAATGGAAAGCCAAATCACTTAGCAGACTGCGTTGAAACTGCTTCATGCTTCGCAACTTGTTTTTATCAGCCAATCAGATCATTGGAGGAGGTACCCTTCTAGCCGCGTCAACGAATGAGCCAATGATACACTGCAGTACATTGACGCTGCTACGCCCATGCCATTTGACAAAATCTGCATGTCCAAAATGACCCAATAGGACTTTGAGCTTCTTCAGCGGGGCTACACATCTTTGCGCTTTATGCGCCAGCCAATCATATCACGTGCTGCAGCTCAGCGCATACACGTGACTCCTATCCTCATCAATGAACAGTCCAATCACATGTTGCAATATATTGCCAGGGTTACTCCCACGCCATGTGTGCGAAAGTGTCCAATCAACGCGCGTGTCAGTGAGTAGCCACTAATAATACCCCTCCCACAAAAAAAAAAGTTTATATTAATCATTGCTATTAGTGCTTGTTATTGAAAGGTTATCCAAGTAACTGCACAAACATTTGGCACTTTAACCCTTTAATTATTTTTCCTTTTTACACACTTTTCACCTAATTCTCTTTTCCCTTGTCTTGTGATTAGTTCAGTGCGTCTATTTTTTGTTTTACTTTTTTATTTGTCTTTTAAACATTAACATTTTTTGTGGCATTGTCTTTTTAGTGTTGTTATTTTAGTTGTTTTACATTCACCTGCCCAGTTGGACATTCCAACATGTCCAACCATGACAACAGCAAAAGTGATGATGATGTCAGCTGGGTCCCCCAATCCTGCCACCAATGAAGAAAGCAACATCAGTGATGTCATCAATGACATTTGTGATGTCATCTTTGATGTCATGGGGGCTAGTCCTTGCAGTGCACAGTGGTAGCGTGAGTTATTGTTGCATAGCTCACCATAACTGGCACATTTCTGGGGGTTTTCGGTTTTACCTGTAACCATAACGTTCCTATACCAATGTATTTCCAGTGAATTTCATAGGTTTTTAGTAGTGCAACTAAACCATAGCGTCACTTTATCAAAGTCTTTTTCACTGAATTTCATATGTTTTGACCAGGATACCCTTAGTTTGTAAAGATGTACTGTAGAACATACTGAATCCACTGGCACCATGTTAAAGCGCACAGACATCGCAGACTATGCGTCTGGTTGTGACTTCAGGGGGCATCTAACCGGGCCCTCTTACGTAGTGGAGTTCTTCTTTGTGTTGCTGTTCATTGTGCAACATTGCTTTGTACTGTGTAAAGTTTAAATCGGTGACAGTACTTTCATTTGCTTTGAAAGCGTCTTCATAGGAGTCATAGTTTTCTAGTATCTCTTCTTCTTTTCTCCATGGATTAAAAAGTTGTAGCAGGGACATGTAATATAGTTCTTTCTGTTGAGGAGTTTTTGATGACAATTTGATATGATTAATTGAGCTTCGTTTGGTAAGTTTCACTAAGCTGCCTTCACAATCTGTCACTCTATGTCTACCTTTTTTTCATCAGGTTTTCTATTATTTTTGTATGTGAAGTTTTGGGCTATGTGGTATAGACACATGGTTTCCAAAGTGGTACTCCTGTTCGGGTAGTATGTGTCTAGTAAATTGTTTTCAAAATGTCTTGTCTGTTGGGATCATTTTTGGCTATTGTTTCTATGTCCTCATATGATTTGAGAACTCTTTTTCTAGATTTAGCAGGACCAAGACTAAGCCATACTATATTTTCAGATTTTCCATAAAAAGCTGTACCAGTTAAACGATCTGCAGCTTCATAGGAGCCACATTCTCTATGAGAGAGCATTTTTATGCCTAAGCTGTACAATTTCGGAGATAGTGTTTTGTCTGATGATAGGTAATTCCAGAGGTCTTAAAGCTCTGTTTTTTCTGCTTTTGTTAAGTAGTCTGTAACATATCGTGCAACTGCAGTGGAATTGTCTGAATTGTACTGCACATCTATGTTTGCATTCCATAAGAGGGCAATGATTGCATTGTAATCGTTGATATATTTTGATTCGTCTGTTCTTTTTATATAATACGTGTTCTTAGGTGATTTAGCTTTAACACTACGTCTAACTGAAGACGTGAAGTTGTTCACTTCACCTGTTTCTGTAACTGGTCTAGGGAAACCAAAGCGGCATTTGGTGTAGTATTTCCCTTTGTTTTTGTATTTGCAACGACAATATTTGCCACATTTGTGTCTTTGTAATTGTACAATTTGTGCATGAAGATCACTATCTGTTGCTTTTGATCGAATTTCACAAGAGACATATTTTTCGATAAACTTTAAAACAGTGGAATCACTGTCTTGACTAAATTTAGGAGAATCTTTTATCCATAAAAGCATATGGATATGTGGTGCTCCTCTGGCTTGGTATTCTTTTCTCCAAAAGAAGTGTTGCACTTCTCTGAGGTGAGGAACAGTTTTATTACAAATAAACTGTAGCATAGCAATGAAACGTTGATGGAAATATCTTGAAACATTAACATGATCTAGAGAGCAAAGTTCTCCAGGTGTTAGTATATCTATGTTTGTTTTGTTTTTGTTTGATATGCGTAGGAAATCATGTAAATCTTCCCATTCATATTCTGCACAAATTAATGTAACAAACCAAGTGGGTTGGCAAAGGTTTCTTATCATACAACCTACATCTCTGTGACGTCGGAACCAGTACTCTTTCGTACCACGCATGTTTGTTTATAGATTTGTAATGCTTGATTGTAAAACCTCATCTTTTTCTTGCACTTTTTTGTATTAATTGCATGGCTGACATATTATGAAAGTGGGTTCCTGATTTCAATATGTGTGCAACTCCGTAACATAGAGTTGCTAGTTCACTTTCAAAGAGTAGGTGGAATATGTATTCCACATTTTGTCTAAATCTGGGATCTTCAGAATACATTTGTAATGAGTGGTATTCTGATGCTGTATTCTGAGTGGGTCTATCATCGTCTCTTCCTCCTTTGCCAGTAGGAAAGAGTAGAGGAAAAGCACGTGCTTCTATACTTTCTTTCCATATGCTGATTGGTGATCCTTTGGTTTGTCGCATTTGGTAAGTTTCTAGTGCGTCATCTATGGTGTCATTAGAGCGTGATGGATGAATGGTCTAAAATATTGGATACTGTAGCAGGATATACAAGTTCAAATGTACCAGTTTATGGTGACTCTTGAATTATTTCAGTTTTTTCCCTTAAGTTTTCTTCAATATTTATTTCTTTGTAGTATTCATTATTGTCTTTTAGATATTGCAAGGCTTGTCTAACTTTATGTAAGTCTACGAGTTGTTGCCAAATTATTTTGTCTCTTGTTGTTACACCATTTACTAAGACAATTAAAGATTGCTCTATTGGACATTGCACTCCCAAAGTGTGCACATTTTCTTTCAGATCTAATGGTAAATGAACTACTTTGCCACAAATGCCTTTCACCAATTCAAAGGGAGGTAATTTTGCTGTTTTTGGTTGAAGGCGTATTATTGCTTAAAATGGGTGCACTGTTTGAATTATTATGCTCACATATAAATTGAGTTGTTGCAGGGGTTTTGGTAGTATTAGCACATGAAGGAGTTTGGTTGTTGTAAAGTTTTGTAGTGCAGTAACTGCAAAGTATTAAGGGGTCAGTTATTTCTTATCTGTTTTCTGCTATAAGGTAGTGAGCTAATTCAAACCATTTGGAATCTTCATTGTCTTCAATTTTGTATGTTACGTCTATAGTTTTTGTGTTACTTTTATAAAAAGTTCTGTGGCAACACACACGCACATGGTTTGGTACTTCAGGGGATGTACTTTTAAATTGTAGTATTTCTTTTTTGTATGTGTGTAGCAGAAGGTTGCCATGTGCAGAATTGTTGCTAGTCTGTTGTAAAGCTATTGCATTTTGTAAGTGGCTTTCACTTCCAAAATATTTTCTCTGGATATGGTTGATTTCTTCGAGTAGGTCTTTGGGTGTACCATGTAGAAGAGTGTTATTTAAATTGGCTAGTGCTAAAGCAGGACTTCTAGCATAGTACAGTATATAGACTAGATGTCTTATAGTTGAATGATGTGTTGCTATCATTTTGATATGATGGAAGGTGCTTTTGCAAATAGGTCATGAAATGCAGGCTAATGAATGTCCTTGTAGTCCTGTTTATTTGCGCAATGGACAGGTATCCATATTTTGCAGCACTTTCATTTTGATTTTGTCTTTGCCTTTCACATACTGATTGAGGAACTGGCATAAGGATTTGAAAGATTTTTGGGGAATTTTACACATTGACATGCATGGCCACTTGTATACTGGACGTTCTGGTTCAGTCGAATGGAGAGGTAATTCTGAGTTTTCTGGGGATATTTTTGTAAGCAGTATTTCTTGTTCCATTATGGTATTATTAATTTTTTTTCAAAACCTCATCCACTGCTATGGATGGCAATTGTGTTTGTTTGGTTTTCTTTGTATGCTTCTTCTTTAAAATATGGTTCTGTGCTTGTGGTGTGTCTCCATTCACCTCCACAGATAATTAAGAAGTTATTTTTGTTGACATTCCGTTTATTGAGAAGTTTTTTTGTAATTTAGTAGTTAGTTTTGTTAGTGCTTTCATTCTGTTTAACACTAAAATGCATAACTTTCTTTTGAGAAGGATTGTACTGTCTATCAAAGCTTCTAAGATTAATTTTCTACGGTAGGTTTGAAGGGTTATGCATGTTTTGTCTCCTGTTTTTATAACATTCTGAAGGACTCTGTGGCGGAACATTTTTGCTAAAATATAGTATATCAAGATTTTTAGGAGCAGTTTTAGCAGTAGTGGGAGCTGAATTCTTGTTAAGCATTTTTTGTTTCGTTTTACATTTTGATAGAGGAGGCAAAGTTTCTGTACTGGAAGCATGTTTTGTTTCGCTAAATGACTGTATTTGCTGTTTTGTTTGAACGTTTTGTACAAACTCTAGTAGAGATGGATGCTCATTTTGGACACTTTTATTTTCATTTGCTCTATTTCTGCGTTGCTTTCTACAGACTTCCTTTTTGTTAGGCATTCTTTGGGGTCTGTTGAAAAAAAAAGAAGTTATGGGTTGGGCCGTTCTACAATGTATGTGTGCTGTGTGCATGAGTGTCTGAGTAAGATGTATGTGGTGGTGTGTGATTGTGCATTGGGCAGTTACAATTAGTTGGGAAGGCAATTCTTCTCTTTGTGTGTTACTAAACTGCGGTTCAGATAGGAGTAGAAAGTGAGCTAGCTGTGAGGAGAAGCATTAATAGTAAACCTAATGGTATAAAATTAAAACAGTTCTTTGTTTTGTAGTATTAACATTCTAAGGGTTGAGTATGTTATTTGTGTTCCAAAAAAACGGGTATTTGTGTGCCATTCTGCCTGCTAATCTCTGTTAAATAAATGGGGATTTGTGGGCAGAATGGTTCAGAAATCGCAGTTTTTGGTGCACAATTATATGAATGAACCACACAGTGTGTTTGAGGAACAGAAAGAATATTAAGGTAGTATTGTAATTACTCTTTTTTTCTGGAATGAGCAGGTTTCTTCGGATATGTTGTTTGTAGTTCAGATGCTGTTGATTTTCAGGAGAGTGGTCTTCACTGCAATTGTAAAAGAAAGAAGTTAGTAATGTTGTGTGTTTATAGCACTGATGTTAATGTAGATGCTGATTTTTATGTTTTTGTGGTAGTATTCTTGTTTGATATCTGAACATAGGGTATGGATACATTTCATTTGACTATGTGCAGCCTTTATATTTTATTTACAATATGTTAGTTCAACATGCTTTGCAAATGAGTAGAATTTTAAGTGCATGAAATTCACTTGGTTTTTAAAGCTGTGTTGTAGAAAGCGACAGGTTTGGAATTGACAGTTGATTATAGTAGATGTGAAAAATGTCAATAAGTTCATTTTATAGGTAGACATACCAACAATCGGGAGCCCCTGAGAAGGAGATTTCACCACAGCAATCGGGAACATTTATTTTCACCATAAGATTTCATTGGGATTAGCATTAATTTAGGAGAGAGACAGTAAAAAATTGCGCGATTTTTCAATGAAAAATCAGGAGTCTCGTGCCTAAATCGGGAGGGGTGGCATATATGTGTAGTTTATGCAGGAAACAGTAAATAATAGTGAGATTTTTCAATGAAGAATCGGAAGTCTCGCGCCTAAATCGGGAGGGTTGGCATGTATGTGTAGGTTATGCAGCAGACAGTAAAAAATAGTGTGATTTTTCAATGAAAAATAGGGAGTCTCACGCGTAAATCGGGAGGGTTGGCATGTATGTATAGGCTATGCAGGTTTAGTGGCATTACTCTGTTTATATGGATCCATAACAGTTGTACATGTACTGTGAATAAAATATGCATACCTGTAGTTTGTATTCATGCATGTGGATATGAATGCAGCTGTAAGTACGTAAATCTTGGTGACTTTTAGAGTGACTTGTAGAGTAGTTTGTGATGTCATCTTTGATGTCCTGGGTGTTAGTCTTAGCAATGCATGGTGGTGGTGCGAGTTATGGTTGCTTAGCTTACCATAACTGCCGAATTTCAGTGATTTTTCAGTTTTACTTGGAACCATAATGTCCCTTTAACAACGTTTTTTGTTACTGAATATATATATATATATATATATATATATATATATTCAGTAAAATAACTTTGTTAAAGGGACGTTATGGTTAAGTTGCGCTACTAAAAACCTATGAAATTCAGTGAAAAAACTTTGTTAAAGGGACGTTATGGTTCAAAGTAAAACCGAAAACCCCCTGAAATTCGGCAGTTATGGTAAAATAAGCAACCATAACTCGTGCCACCGTGCACTGCTAACACTAACACCCAGGACATCAAAGATGACATCACAAATGTCATTGATGACATCACTGATGACTTTACATGGCTGGCTCTCCCTTTTTTCCTTTACTGACATATCTAATCCACATAGTTTTCTTCAGTAACAGTCAGGACGTAAACATTGAAAAGGTACTATTTTTGTAAACTTAGGGTCATGTCAAATCATATGAAACATATATATAGCTGAAGACACAGGCTTGAAAGAGAGCAATCCTTTCTGTGCATGAAGATAATCATTAGGGTTATCAGCACTTTCTCATAGTTTTATTTTTATTACTCTACCTTCCCTGTATATGCTCATATTTGTATACATTATGCTCACTCTCCTTTCCTTTGGCTGCAGTCACATCATGTGATACACATACATATGGTAAGTAGCAGCTTTGAAACAGAGCAATAGTTTCTCTGCATAAAGACAATCAGTTAGGTTATGAACTCTTTCTGCTACTATTTCTGCTTTTTTGTTTACTTCACTGTCCCTGTATATACTCATATTTGTATGTGTTGTTGTCTCTTTGTGTTTTGTCTGTAATAATTATGTATTAAGTGGGTTTTATTATCTGCTTATTACATGTTTCACGGTACGCAAAACTTTAATAAGAAAGCAGTTATCATTTCAGTATTCAACATGGCAAGATTATGAATATGGCACCTTCATCATGTATGCTGCACACACTGCCTATGTTTCTGCATGAGTACCTTAGTATACTGGATAGAACTTCATAATAGAATGCTATTTATATCAATGCATCGCTTAATGCACTAATTAGCTCATGATATTTATCCCAATGATCCTTGACAGTTTTTGGTCAGCATTATAAGAATCCCTTGTACAGAGTTTTTATGAAAAGTAAATGCACATGTGATGTCATCAGTGATGTCATCAATGACATTTGTGATGTCATCTTTGATGTCCTGGGTGTTAGTGTTAGTAGTGCACGGTGGCGCGAGTTATGGTTGCTTATCTTACCATAACTGCCGAATATCAGGGGGTTTTCAGTTTTACTTTGAACCATGACGTCCCTTTAACAAGGTTTTTTCACTGAATTTCATAGGTTTTTAGAAGCGCAACTTAACCATAACGTCCCTTTAACAACGTTTTTTTACTGAATTTCATAGGTTTTTAGTAGCGCAACTTAACCATAACGTCCCTTTAACAAAGTATTTTTTATTGAATTTCATAGGTTTTTAGTAGCGCAACTTATCCATAACTTCCCTTTAACAAAGTTTTTTTACTGAATTTCATAGGTTTTTATTAGTGCAATTTAACCATAAAGTCACTTTAACACATTTTTTTTACTGAATTTCATAGTTTTTTATTAGTGCAACGTAACCATAACATCCTTTTCAATGGAGGAAGACCACTAGCATCCTAGGTTCTGAAAGTGGGAACCCGGGGTGGTAAAAAAAAGATTTTTCTTCCCAAACTGGGACGCCGCAGGCAGGCGTCCCGGTGTAGGAAGGAAAATCTTTTACCAAGATGGACACCAGGGAAAGGGAAGGCAGGGTGTATAAAGAGAACACAACAGGCCATCGGCGGTGGGTCGGGAAGACCAGGAGAGAGACACGGGGCATGAGCAGGGGGTGGAAAGAAGGGAGACACGGGGCATGAGTGGGAAAGAAGGGAGACACGGGGCATGAGCGGGGGGTGGGGGGGAAGAAGGGAGACAAGCAGCTTGAGCGGGAAAGAAGGGAGACACGGGGCATGAGTGGGGGGTGGGGAGGAGAAGGGAGACACAGGGCATGAGCGGGGGGTGGGGGTGAACAGGGGAGACACAGGCCATGAGCGGGGGGAAAAGGAGGGAGACAGACACGGAGCATGAGCGGGGGTGGGGGGGAACAGGAGAGACACGGGGCATGAGCGGGGGTAGGGCAAGGTGGGGCCCCCACCCCCGCTCATGCCCGTGTCTGCCCTGTTCCAACAGAGCAGACACGGGCATGAGCGGGGGTGGGGGGGAAGAAGGGAGACACAGGGCATGAGCGGGAAGTGGGGGGGAAAGGAAGACACAGGGCATGAGCGGGGGGTGGGTGGAACAAGAGGTCAACAAGGGGCATCATAGGAGGGGTGGACAAGAGGAAGACACGGGGCATGAACAGGGGGTGGGAGGGAATAGGAGGAAGACACAGGGCATCAGCGAGGAGTGGGGGGGCAGAAGGAAGACACGGGGCATGAGCAGTGGGTGGGGGGAACAAGAGAGAGACACGGGCATGAGCGGGGGGTGGGGGGTACAGGAGACAGACACGGGGCATGACCGGGGGGTGGGGGGCAACAGGAGAGAGACACAGGGCATGAGCAGGGGGTGGGGGGCAACAGGAGACAGACACGGGGCATGAGCGGGGGGGTGGGCCCAACAGGAGAGAGACACGGGGCATGGGCGGGGGGTGGGGAGAACAGGAGACAGACACGGGGCATAAGCGGGGGGGTGGGGAGAACAGGAGAGAGACACGGGGCATGAGCGGGGGGCAACAGGAGACAGACATGGGACATGAGTGGGGGGGTGGGGCCAACAGGAGAGAGACACGGGGCATGAGCGGGGGGTGGGGAGATCAGGAGACAGACATGGGGCATGAGCGGGGGGTGGGGAGAACAGGAGACAGACACAGGGCATGAGTGGGTGCTGGGGGGCAACTGGAGACAGACACTTGGCATGAGCGGGGGGTGGGGGAACAGGATACAGATACGGGGCATGAGCGGGGGTGGGGAGAACAGGAGACAGACACGGAGCATGAGCGGGGGGTGGGGGGCAACAGGAGACAGACACGGGGCATGAGCGGGGGTGAGGGGCAACAGGAGAGAGACACGGGGCATGCGCGGGGGGTGAGGGGGTACAGGAGACAGACACGGGGCATGAGCAGGGGGTGGGGGGGCAACAGGAGAGAGACACTGGGCATGAGCGGGTGGGGGGAACAGGAGACAGACACGGGCATGAGTGGGGGGGCAACAGGAGAGAGACACGGGGCATGAACGGCTGGGGGGAACAGGAGACAGACACGGGGCATAAGCGGGGGGCGGGGGAACAGGAGACAGACACAGGGCATGAGCGGGGCGTGGGGGGAACAACAGACACAGGGCATGAGCTGGGGGTGGGGAGAACAGGAGACAGACACGGACCGGACCATGAGCGGGGGAGTGGGGGCAACAGGAGACAGACACGGGACATGAGCGGGGGGTGGGGGGAACAGGAGACAGACACGGGGCATGAGCGGGGGGTGGGGGGAACAGAAGACAGACACGGGGCATGAGCGGGGGGTGGGGGGCTACAGGAGAGACATAGTGCATGAGCGGGGGGTGAGGGGGTACAGGAGACAGACACGGGGCATGAGCAGGGTGTGGGGGGGGCAAAAGGAGAGAGACACAGGGCATGAGTGGGGGGCAACAGGAGAGAGACACGGGGCATGAACAGGTGGGGGGAACAGGAGACAGACATGGGGCATGAGTGGGTGGGGGGAACAGGAGACAGACACGGGGCATGAGTGGGTGGGGGGAACAGGAGACAGACACGGGGCATGAGCGGAGCGTGGGGGGAACAACAGACACTGGGCATGAGCTGGGGGTGGGGAGAACAGGAGACAGACACGGGGCATGAGCGGGGGAGTGGGGGCAACAGGAGACATACACAGGGCATGAGCGGGGGGTGGTAGGAACAGGAGACAGACACGGGGCATGAGCGGGGGGTGGGGAGAACAGGAGACAGACACGGGGCATGAGCAGGGGTGTCAGGGGCAACAAGAGAGAGACACGGGCATGAGCGGGTGGGGGGAACAGCAGACAGACACGGGGCATGAGTGGGTGGGGGGAACAGGAGACAGACACGGGGCATGAGCGGAGCGTGGGGGGAACAACAGACACTGGGCATGAGCTGGGGGTGGGAAGAACAGGAGACAGACACGGGGCATGAGCGGGGGAGTGGGGGCAACAGGAGACAGACACGGGGCATGAGCGGGGGGTGGGAGGAACAGGAGACAGACACGGGCGATGAGCGGGGGGTGGGGAGAACAGGAGACAGACACGGGGCATGAGCGGGGGGGTCAGGGGCAACAAGAGAGAGACACGGGGCATGAGCGGGTAGGGGGAACAGGAGACAGACACGGGGCATGAGTGGGTGGGGGGAACAGGAGACAGACACGGGGCATGAGCAGGGGGTGGGTGTGAACAGGGTGGACATGGGCCATGAGCGGGGGGAAAAGGAGGGAGACAGACATGGAGCATGAGCGGGGGTGAACAGGAGAGACACGGGGCATGAGCGGGGGTAGGGCAAGGTGGGTCCCCCACCCCCGCTCAAGCCCCGTGTCTGCCCTGTTCCAACAGTGCAGACACGGGGCATGAGCGGGGGTGGGGGTAACAAGAGGTCAACAAGGGGCATCATAGGAGGGGGGGACAAGAGGAAGACACGGGGCATGAGCGGTGGTGGGGGGCAACAGGAGAGAGACACAGGGCATGAGCGGAGGTTGGGGGGCACAGGAGACAGACACGGGGCATGAGCGGGGGGTGGGGGGAACAGAAGACAGACACGGGGCATGAGCGGGGGGTGGGGGGCTACAGGAGAGACATGGGGCATGAGCAAGGGGTGAGGGGATACAGGAGACAGACACGGGGCATGAGCAGGGTGTGGGGGGGCAAAAGGAGAGAGACACAGGGCATGAGTGGGGGGGCAACAGGAGAGAGACACGGGGCATGAACAGGTGGGGGGAACAGGAGACAGACATGGGGCATGAGTGGGGGGCGGGGGAACAGGAGACAGACATGGGGCATGAGCGGGGCATTGGGGGAACAACAGACACAGGGCATGAGCTGGGGGTGGGGAGAACAGGAGACAGACACGGGGCATGAGCGGGGGAGTGGGGGCAACAGGAGACAGACACGGGGCATGAGCGGGGGGTGGTAGGAACAGGAGACAGACACGGGGCATGAGCGGGGGGTGGGGAGAACAGGAGACAGACACGGGGCATGAGCAGGGGTGTCAGGGGCAACAAGAGAGAGACACGGGCATGAGCGGGTGGGGGAACAGCAGACAGACATGGGGCATGAGTGGGTGGGGGGAACAGGAGACAGACACGGGGCATGAGCGGAGCGTGGGGGGAACAACAGACACTGGGCATGAGCTGGGGGTGGGAAGAACAGGAGACAGACACGGGGCATGAGCGGGGGAGTGGGGGCAACAGGAGACAGACACGGGGCATGAGCGGGGGGTGGGAGGAACAGGAGACAGACACGGGCGATGAGCGGGGGGTGGGGAGAACAGGAGACAGACACGGGGCATGAGCGGGGGGGTCAGGGGCAACAAGAGAGAGACACGGGGCATGAGCGGGTAGGGGGAACAGGAGACAGACATGGGGCATGAGTGGGTGGGGGGAACAGGAGACAGACACGGGGCATGAGCAGGGGGTGGGTGTGAACAGGGGAGACACGGGCCATGAGCGGGGGGAAAAGGAGGGAGACAGACACGGAGCATGAGCGGGGGTGAACAGGAGAGACACGGGGCATGAGCGGGGGTAGGGCAAGGTGGGTCCCCCACCCCCGCTCAAGCCCCGTGTCTGCCCTGTTCCAACAGTGCAGACACGGGGCATGAGCGGGGGTGGGGGTAACAAGAGGTCAACAAGGGGCATCATAGGAGGGGGGGACAAGAGGAAGACACGGGGCATGAGCGGTGGTGGGGGGCAACAGGAGAGAGACACAGGGCATGAGCGGAGGGTGGGGGGCACAGGAGACAGACACGGGGCATGAGCTGGGGTGGGGGCAACAGGAGAGAGGCACAGGGCATGAGCGGCGGGTGGGGGGCAACAGGAGACAGACACGGGGCATGAGCGGGGGTGGGGGAATAGGAGACAGATACGGGGCATGAGCGGGGGGTGGGGAGAACAGGAGACAGACACGGGGCATGAGAGGGGGTAGGGCAAGGTGGGGCCCCCACTCCCGCTCATGCCCGTGTCTGCCCTGTTCCAACAGTGCAGACACGGGGCATGAGCGGGGGGTGGGGGGGAAAGAAGTGAGAAAAGGGGCATGAGCGGGGAGTGGGGGGGAAAGGAAGACACGGGGCATGAGCGGGAGGTGGGGGGGAAGAAGGGAGAAACGGGACATGAGCGGGGGTGGTTGGAACAAGAGGTCAACAAGGGGCATCATAGGAGGGGGGACAAGAGGAGGACACGGGGCATGAGCAGGGGGTGGGAAGGATCAGGAGGAAGACACAGGGCATCAGCGAGGAGTTGGGGGGCAGAAGGAAGACAAGGGGCATGAGCGGGGGTTGGGGGGAACAAGAGGTCAACAAGGGGCATCATAGGAGGGGGGGACAAGAGGAAGACACGGGGCATGAGCAGGGGGTGGGAGGGAACAGGAGGAAGACACAGGGCATCAGCGAGGAGTGGGGGGGCAGAAGGAAGACACGGGGCATGAGCGGGGGGTTGGGGGAACAAGAGGTCAACAAGGGGCATCATAGGAGGGGGACAAGAGGAAGACACTGGGCATGAGCAGTGGTGGGGTGCAACAGGAGAGAGACACGGGGCATGAGCGGGGGGTGGGAAGTACAGGAGACAGACACGGGGCATGACCGGGGGGTGGGGGGCAACAGGAGAGAAACACTGGGCATGAGCAGGGGGTGGGGGCAACAGGAGACAGACATGGGGCATGAGCGGGGGGTGGGGCCAACAGGAGAGAGACACGGGGCATGAGCGGGGGTAGGGAGAACAGGAGAGAGACATGGGGCATGAGCGGGGGGTGGGGGGTAACAGGAGACAGACACGGGGCATGAGCGGGTGGTGGGGGGTACAGGAGACAGACACGGGGCATTAGCGGGGGGTGGGGGGCAACAGGAGAGAGACACGGGGCATGCGCGGCGGGTGGGGGACAACAGGAGACAGACACGGGGCATGAGTTGGGGGTGGGGGAAACAGGAGACAGATACGGGGCATGAGCGGGGGGTGGGAGGGAACAGGAGGAAGACACAGGGCATCAGCAAGGAGTGGGGGGGCAGAAGGAAGACACGCAGCATGAGTGAAGGGTGGGTGGAACAAGAGGTCAACAAGGGGCATCATAGGAGGGGGGACAAGAGGAAGACCCGGGGCATGAGCAGGGGGTGGGAGGGAACAGGAGGAAGACACAGGGCATCAGCGAGGAGTGGGGGGGCAGAAGGAAGACACGGGGCATGAGCGGGGGGTGGGGGCAACAAGAGGTCAACAAGGGGCATCATAGGAGGGGGGACAAGAAGAAGACATGGGGCATGAGCAGATGTGGGGGGCAACAGGAGAGAGACACGGGGCATGAGCGGGGGGTGGGGGTACAGGAGACAGACACGGGGCATGACTGGGGGGTGTGGGGCAACAGGAGAGAGACACGGGGCATGAGCAGGGGGTGGGGGGCAACAGGAGACAGACACGGGGCATGAGCGGGGGGGTGAGGAGAACAGGAGACAGACACGGGGCATGAGCGGGGGGTGGGGGTAACAGGAGACAGACATGGGGCATAAGTGGGGGGGTGGGGCCAACAGGAGAGAGACACAGGGCATGAGCAGGGGGTGGGGAGAACAGGAGACAGACACGGGGCATGAGCGGGGGGTACAGGAGACAGACACGGGGCATGAGCGGGGTGTGGGGGCAACAGGAGAGAGACACGGGGCATGCGCGGCAGGTGGGGGGCAACAGGAGACAGACACAGGGCATGAGCGGGGGATGGGGGAACAGGAGACAGATACGGTGCATGAGCGAGGGGGTGGGGAGAACAGGAGACAGACACAGGGCATGAGCGGGGGTAGGGCAAGGTGGGGCCCCCACCCCCGCTCATGGCCCGTGTCTGCCCTGTTCCAACAGTGCAGACACGGGGCATGAGCGGGGGGTGGGGGAGAAAGAAGGGAGACAGGGGGCATGAGCGGGGAGTGGGGGGGAGACACGGGGCATGAGCGAGGGGTGGGGAGGAAGAAGGAAGACACGGGCATGAGCGGGGGGTGGGTGGAACAAGAGGTCAACAAGGGGCATCATAGGAGGGGGGACAAGAGGAAGACACGGGGCATGAGCAGGGGGTGGGAGGGAACAGGAGGAAGACACACGGCATCAGCGAGGAGTGGGGGGGCAGGAGGAATACATGGGGCATGAGCAGTGGGTGGGGGGAACAAGAGGTCAACAAGGGGCATCATAGGAGGGGGGACAAGAGGAACACACGGGGCATGAGCAGGGGGTAGGAGGGAGCAGGAGGAAGACACAGGGCATCAGCGAGGAGTGGGGGGGCAGGAGGAAGGCACGGGGCATGAGCGGGGGGTGTTGTGAACAAGAGGTCAACAAGGGGCATCATAGGAGGGGGGACAAGAGGAAGAGACGGGGCATGAGCAGTGGTGGGGGCAACAGGAGAGAGACACAGGGCATGAGCGGAGGGTGGGGGGTACAGGAGACAGACACGGGGCATGGCTGCGGGGTGGGGGGCAACAGGAGAGAGACACGGGGCATGAGCAGGGGGTGGGGGGCAACAGGAGACAGACACGGGGCATGAGCGGGGGGTGAGGAGAACAGAAGAGAGACACGGGGCATGAGCGGGGGTGGGGGTAACAGGAGACAGACACAGGGTATAAGTGGGGGGGTGGGGCCAACAGGAGAGAGACACAGGGCATGAACGGGGGGTGGGGAGAACAGGAGACAGACACCGGGCATGAGCGGGGTGTGGGGGGTAAAGGAGACAGACACGGGGAATGAGCGGGGGGTGGGGGCCACAGAAAATCTGACGCGCTCCACGCCCCTCGCCATCCAATCAGCGAACACGTCACATGTCATGACGCAAGCCCATGGGCCAATCGGGGTGCTGTCCGCGGAGCGAACAGGGAAGTCCGTCCGCGAAGCGAACGCAGATATCACTAATTTTTTTGCCTTACATTTTGGTCATTTTTCAAGAAACTACTGGACAGATTTACACCAAATTTACAAAAGCACGCTTTTGGGACCAGGCTGCCGCTCCTGCCGCAAATTTGGTGTAAATCCGTCCAGCGGTTCGGGCTGTAGCCGCGCGCAAAGTTTTTTCCCATTCAGTCTATGGGAAAAAAAAAAAGTTTTGGGACCCCCCTATAACTTTTCCCCCCCTGAACGAATCCTCACCAAACTTTGCAAAAAAAATCAGAATGACCCAACTACTTTCTTTGCAAAGTGTGGTGAGGATCCGTCCAGGGAGAGCGAAGTTATAAGCCGACCAAAAAGTGCTCTTCCTATGTAAACAGCAACTTAACCATAACTACATGGCCACTACCGTGGCCATGTAATTCAGTGAAAAAAACTTTGTTAAAGGGACGTTATGGTTAAGTTGCGCTACCAAAAACCTATAAAATGCAGTGAAAAAACTTTGTTAAAGGGACGTTATTGTTCCAAGTAAAACCGAAAAACCCTTGAAATTTGCCAGTTATGGTAAGCTAAGCAACCATAACTCGCGCCACAACCGTGCACTGCTAAGACTAACAGCCAGGACATCAAAGATGACATCACAAATGTCATTGATGACATCACTGATGACATCACATGACTGGCTCACTATTTTTTCTTTTGCTGACATATCTAGGCCACATCGTTTTCTTCAGTAACATTCAGAAACTAAGAATTTTATTTTATTTGTAGACGTATCCTTCTAGTAGGTTCTTACAGTAATTCCCTTAGAGTACAGTCACATCATATGAAACATATACATATGGGAAAACACAAGCTTGAAAGACAGCAATCCTTTGTGTGCATAAAGATAATCACTAGATTTATGAGCACTTTCTGATAGTTCTGTTTTTTTTTATGGCTGTACTTTCCCTGTATATGGTCATATTTGTATACATTGTACTCACACTACTTTCCTTAGGGTCCAATCACATCAAGTGATACATATACATAGGGTAAATAGCCGCTTTGAAACAGAGCAATCATTTATTTGCATGAAACTAATCAGTTAAGTTATGAATTGTTTCTGCTACTACTTGTGCTTTTTTGCTAACTTCACTTTCCCTGTATATACCCATATTGGTATGTGTTCTTGTGTCTTTGTGTTTTGTCTATAGTAATGCAATTATGTAATACATGGGTTTTATTAGCTACTTATTACATATTTCACAGTACACAAACACCTATTAAGACAACAATTATCATTTCATTATTCAACATATTAACATTACGAATATCATACCTTCATCTTGTACGCTGCACACAATGTTATGTTTCTGTATGAGTAGCTTAGTATACTAGGTAGAACCCCATAATAGGATGCTATTTATATCAATGCATCGTTCAATGCACTTATTAGGGTATATTTCTTGCAATGATTCTTGACACTTTTTTTCGCAACATAATAAGAATCCCTTCTACACATATTTCATGAGAAGTACATACACATGTGATGTCATCACTGATGTCATCAATGACATTTTTGATGTCATCTTTGATGTCCTGGGTGTTAGTCTTAGCAGTGCACGGTGGTGGCGCGAGTTATGGTTGCTTAGCTTACCATAACTGGCGAATTTCAAGGGTTTATCGGTTTTACTTGGAACAATAACGTCCCTTTAACAAAGTTTTTTCACTGCATTTTATAGGTTTTTGGTAGCGCAACTTAACCATAACGCCCCTTTAACAAAGTTTTTTCACTGAATTTCATAGGTTTTTAGTAGCGCAACTTAACCATAACGTCCCTTTAACAAAGTTTTTTTCACTGAATTTCATAGGTTTTTAGTAGCGCAACTTAACCATAACATCCCTTTAACAAAGTTTTTTCACTGAATTTCATAGTTTTTTAGTAGCACAACTTAAATAATCACTTTGACTTTATATACATGTCATATGGAACTGACTAGATCTCTTCTTATGAACTTGATGTCCGCGAACTTATTTAATGTTCGCGGACATGTTCGAAGAACAGTACCACTACCTAAAAACTGTGGGGGGGGGGGTGGTGGGGTATGTTTGATTGTTATATCATAATATAGGAACATATAACAAATTCAAAAAGCAGCACACAAACACATTATATATAGTAATACATAAGAAATGTAACCCATATATGTAACACACTAACCATTCATTTAAATACAATATGTTCTGAAATGGAATATACCACAAGAGGATAAATTGGCTTCCAACATAATTACCTCACAGACACAACAGAAATGAGAACAAGACCAGACCCACTGAATATATAGGACTTATCTTACCAGAAATAGTAAGTGTACTTCATTTTACTCATATATTTATAAACTTTCTGTATTCTGATAAATATATTATCTTTTTTTTTTTTTCTCACAGAAATGTCTAGTACTCTGGAATGGCTAGAGGACAATTTCCCACATGAAGAAATGTCACAAGATAGTGAAACTAATGGTAAACACTTTATAATATAAACCATTTATTTATTATTTATTTTATATACATTTAACATATATATTATTTTTTTGTACAGAACATACCAAAATAGAAAAAACTTCAGAAAACCCTGTTATGGATAACAGTCTTCACAATATAGAAGAAAAAATGGATGTATTGTTGGCTAATTTTAATAATTTAAAAACTTTTGTAGAAAATCATTTCAAACCAAAAACCTCGTACCATTGCCCCACATGTACTTGTCCCTCCTCACTATATCCCAGTCAATTATCCCCAAACCCTCTCCATAATCGAAAACGTTTTGATGAGACTTCCATCCCTTCTTCACCTAATACCAATCATGTTGAAACCCCAAATTCTCCCGGTTTTGTTTCTGTTTCTGCCTCACCTTCTCTGTCATAAATTATTAATATATGTTAAATAAATTTTAATTTTTATATTGTATTGTGAATAGTTTCCGTTTTTTCTTTTAAAAACAAGAAAAGTGTCCGCGGACAGTGCGAGTGTTCTGAAGTGTTCGTACATAAACGAAAATGGAGGTGTCCTGAAGAACACCACACCTGTTCGTACTGTTCGCTAGCAAGTTCAAACTGTTCTAAGAACGCTATTGGTGTCCTGAAATGTTCGTACGTAAACGAAAATGGAGGTGTCCTGAAGAACACTATACCTGTTCGTAGTGTTCACTACCCAATTGAAACTGTTCTAAGAACACAATTGGTGTCCTGAAATGTTCGTACATAAACGAAAATTATACATGTCCTGAAGAACACTATATCTGTCCTTACTGTTCGCTACCAAGTTTAAACTGTTCTAAGAACACACGCGGTGTCCTGAAATGTTTGTTTCACGTGTGACGCACTTTTAATTACTTCAGAACCCGAACAGTGTCCGTAGGACATCAATGCACATGCGCTAACCAATCTCCGTGCACTTGGTGTACTGCGGACAGGCTCTTCCTTCACGGACTAGTTCGCAAACGGATCATATGACCGCGCCCACGCTCATCGTGTGTCCTGAAATGCGGACACTGTTCGTGTCCCCGAACAATTTAAAAGTACATTTTCAGTTAATCCATAATATTTTTCAATAAAATCTCACCATGCCACAAGTCCCACATAGCAATCTTTAGTTTCTATATACCTTTTGAAACTTTCCGATCCTTTTTTTGTGTTCGATCTGTCCGCGGACAGTGCGCATGTCCGCGAACCGCGCACAAGCACCCCTATAAAAGACCACGCCCAAGAGCTTATTCCCATTGTGTTTCTGGCTATTCTTCAGAACACAGTGATTTTTGCTGCCACCTGCAGACTATACCATCATAGAGATGGCATCCTTGGCTGCTGAACTGCCACTTGGTGCTGCACCTGCTTCAGCACCATCCCCACCCCCTCCACCACCACCACCTCCCCAAGGGCCTGTTGAGGGGAACAGGAGTGAGGATGCGGAGGAGGAAGAAGAGGATGATGAGAATGAGGTAGAGGAAAACCCTACTATCCGCACTAGGCATGAGTCTTGGGTGTGGCGGTTATTTACCATTCATGGTAATGGTCCTAAGGCTCGTGCGAACCGTGTTACCTGCAATGAGTGCAAAATGATACTCAGTCGCTGGAAGCACGGTAAGTACAGCTTTGGGACCACTACTATGCAGCGACACCTGGGGTCATTTCACTCTGGGGCTATTTGCAGGGTTGTACCTTGCGAAGAAAGTAGCAGGTTGATTTCCTCTACTTCATCCTCTGTTTCTGATCCTGTCACCACAAGGAACACCTCTGTGGGACAGCGTCTTCCTCAAGCTGCCTCACAGGCCATACAGAATGCTGATGACCCTTACCTTTCGAGGGTCACAGTTGTATGTATGTACTGTGACACAGTACTCTGCAGGGGGGAGCGACTTCGGAGTGCTTTTGAGACTATCGTCTCAGAGCACGAGAAGACCTGCTCACTACCCAAATAAAACCCACTCTACATCTTCCTCTCTCAGCTCGCCCTTTCTTATCCCTCTGGTTGGTGTCCCCCCTTTACCCTCCTTTACCCTCCTCTCCTAGTGTGTCGTGTCTGAAAAACCAAAAAAAATACAAAATTACAAAAATCCAAAAAAAATAAGGCTCTTTTCAGAGCCGCCTTTCCCAGTTAAAAAATAGAAGTGAAAATAAATGAAGCAGGGATCTTTGTATTTTTTAGAAGTCCGCGGACAGTTCGCGAGCATTAAAAAAATTGGGTTGCTACTCCATCACAAACATTGTAATTTTCTCTGGAAAGAAGTGGTGGCTCTGAAAAGAGCCTTTGGGTGGTGTTTGTAAGTCAAAAATTGTAAATGCTTAACATCTACTTCAAAATCGTTGTTGTAATTCCCAAAAAGGTCGCAATGCATTTTGTACATTTCTCAGAAAAATCTGATTGCCAGCATAAGTAAGATGGACTCCATCTCTGCGAAAAATGTATGTACTACAAAAAATAATATTTTCATTGTGAAAAGAAGACATGCCAAAATCTCTTAGAAAGGCACAAACAGCCTTATTAACATTGCGCCTTGCTTTTTCCATTTGTGGACCAAATGAAGAAGAACGAAGCCACATTTGTGTCTCTGCGCAATCCGTGAAAATATCAATTGAGAATTAGGAAACATGTCCATAACCTTCCTAAGTCCTTCTTTCATAGCAAATTGCAAACAAATTCCAGTCACATGTCCTAAACTGTTCCCTCCACAATGAATTACAATTATGTCTGGATGTTGCTCTGTCACAAAAGTAGCACAGAGAGGTAGCAAGTCCAACCACTTCATTCCACGTACTCCATGCCAGTGTACTTCCACATGTGGGAATCCAAGATCTACAGCTACTCCACAGCTTTCTGCATGCACCTTCAACCAATGTATCCACGAATCTTCTAAAATCCAAACAATCTGTTTTCTGAAACACACAGCCATAGCTATCTTTTGTTCTCTCAGCAAAGAGAGTATCTGAGAAAATCTCTCCTGGCACAACACACCCACCAAACTTTCCTGACCAATCCCTTTCAGTGCTTATTCTCATTTGCATGACTTCTTAACCCAAAAATCCCCGGATGTAACTCCCGATGTCCGCGAACTACCGCCATGTCCGCGGACATATCGTAACATGAACAGCCCTTCTACCATTTCCACTACACTCTCTCTGCCATTCCCTCATTGGATGTACCTCAAAAATCACATGACCATGCACCAATCACATTCAAGACCTCTACATCTAACTGCATCATCATAGATCAGCACTGCAAATGTACTCTGAATCTCTCTGAGTACAAGTGTCATATCATTGGCAAGCAGCATCTACCAGAAATACTGTACAAGTCTTCAAGATTTCTACTTGCAGCTCCATGCATATCCATATGCATGAACACAAACTTCAGGTATGCATATTTTCTGTATAGTAGATGAACACATTTTCAAACAGACTTTTACCTTGTAAAATCTGTAACATGAATTTACTGTACTTTTTTTCAATTTCCTAAAATCAACTATCACTTATAAACCTTTATACTATTTACTTTCTTTATACACACACACTCAAATCATGTTAAACTAACATGTTTTAAATGAAATATATAGACTACATATATTCAAACAAAATTGCATGCAAACACAATCTATGTTTAAACCTTTATAAAAATACTTATACAATTTCATATTTTGGTTTTTATTTATTTATTTACTTAATTACTTTAAATTAGACATGACATTGAGGCGCTATTACCTAGAACAGTTTACTTACCGAAATAGTGGTATTCACTAGTATATTATAAATTTCACAAGACATAGTAAAGATATTTTTTTTTGCTACAGTTAGTCATTCATATGTACTGAACTGATACAATGTATCTTTTGTAAATAAATTAGTTTAATGGTTTAATGGTTTTACAGAAGGCACTGAGGATTTCAATTAAAAAAATCAATATCTAAATTAAAAACAGTGTTATATACAAACAAAGTTACTAATTTGAAGCTTTTACAATTGCAGTGAAGACCAGTTTCCTGAAAAGAAGCAGCCACATTCGAAGAAGAAAGAAAAACTAAGAAGTTACCTGTTAATTTTTAAAAAAGTAAGTAAAATATCACCATAATATTTGTATTATTAATCAAATATACTATAACATTAATACGAGCTATTTCGGTTTCTAAAAAAAGAGATTTTGTACCATTTTGTCCAAAAATGTCCATGTCTTAAACAGCGATTTACAGCCAGAATGGCCCACAAATTTCTATTTTTGGACACACAAATTACCCAACTGAGCCACTACAATTTTCATATTATAGAACAAACAACTGTTTTAATTGTATAGATTAGATTTACTATTTGTACTTTTCCACACCACTAGCTTACCATTTTTTTGTCATCTGAACCCCATTTTAGTAACACATAAATTCAAGAATACCTATCCCTGCTAGCTTTAGTTCCCAATGCACAATCACATACCATTACATACATCTTTGTCATCTTACTCAAACACTCATGCACACAGCACATATACATTCCAGAACACCCCAACCCATATCTTCTTTATTTTTTTCAACAGACCCTAAAGAATGCCTACCAAAAGTCAAGTCCGTAGAAAGCAACGCAAAAGTAGAGCAAATGAAAATAAAGGTGTCCAACATAAGGATCCATCTCTAGCAGAATTTGTAAAAAAAGTTGAAACAAAACAGCTAATACAATCATTTAGTGAAACACAAGAAGTTTCAAGTACAACAACTTCGCTTCCTCTATCAAAATGTAAAACAAACCAAAAAACAATTAACAGAAAATCAGCTATCAGTACAGATAAAACTACTTCTTCAAATTTTAATATAGTGCAAAGTAAGCATACCAAGAAAAGTATTTTAGCCAAAATATACGGTCACAAAGTCCTTCAAAATCTTATAAAAACAGGAGAGAAATCAGGTTCAAAGCTTAAAACCTATCGTAGGAAATTAATCTTAGAAGCATTGATGGAGAGTGCAATTCTTCTCAAAAGAAATGTATTTATTTTACTGTTAAACAAAATGAAACCACTAACAAAACTAATAACTAAATTACAAAAAAGACTTCTCAATAAGCGAAATATCAACAGAAAGAATGTCTTAAGTATCAGTGGAGGTGAATGGAATCACACTACAAGCACAGAACCATATTTTAATGAAGAAGCGTACAAACAAAAGCAAACAAATACAATTGCCATACATAGCAGTGGTCGAGGTTATGAAAAAGTGAATAGTACCATAATGGAACAGGAAGTACTTCTTACAAAAATATGCCCTGAAAACTTAGAATTACCCCTCCATTCAACTGAATCAGATCGTCTAGTGTACAAATGGCCATGCACGTCAATGTGTAACATTCCCAAACAATGTTTAAAATATTTACGCCAATTCCTCAATAAATATGTAAAAAGCAAAGACAAAATCAAAACTAAATTACTGCAAAATATAGATACCTGTCCAGTGCGCAAGTACACAGGACTACAAGGACATTCATTGGCCTGCACTACAGGACCTACTTGTATAACCACTTTCCATGATATCAAAAGGATATCAACACATCATTCAACTATATGAAATCTAGTCTATAAACTGTACTATGCTAGAAGTCCTGCTTTAGCACTAGCAAAGTTAAATAACATCCTTCTACATGGTACAGCAAAAGACCTACTTGAAGAAATTCACTATATCCAGAAAAAAATATTTTGGAAGTGAAAGCCATTTACATAATGAAATAGCTTTAAACCAATTAAGCAACAATTCTACACATGGCAACCTTTTGCTAAAAACGTACAAAAAAGAAATACTAAAATTTAAAAGTACATCAGCTGAAGTACCAAACCATGTATGTGTATGTTGACGTAGAATTTTTTATAAAAGTAACACAAAAACTGTGGACCTATCATACAAAATAGAAGACAATGAAGATTCTAAATGGTTTGATTTAGCTCTCTACCTTGTAGCAGAAAACAAATATGAAATAACTGAGCCCTTAATACTTTGCAGTTATTGCACTACAAAACTTGACAACAACCAAATTCCTTCACGTTCTATCACAAATAATTTGGAATTATACCCAGTACCAAAACCTCTACAACAACTTAATTTATATGAGAGCATCATAATTCATACAGTACACCCATTTCAAGCAATAATATGCCTTCAACCAAAAACAGCAAAATTACCTCCCTCTGAATTGGTAAAAGGCATTGGTGGAAAAGTAGTTTATTTACCATTAAATCTAAAAGAAAATGTGCATACTCTAGGAGTGCAACGTCCAATACAGCAATCTTTAATTATATTAGTAAATGGAGTACCTACAAAAGACAAAAAAATATGGCAACAGCTGGTAGATTTATATAAAGTTAGACAAGCCTTCCAATATCTTAAAGATAATAATGAATATTACAAAGAAATTAATATTGAAGAAAACTTGAAAGATAGAACAGAAATAATTCAAGAAACACACGAAGCTGGTCAATTTGAGCTACTAGATCCTGCTACAATATCAAATACTTTAGACCATTATACAATTCATCCTTTGCACTCTAATGACACCGTAGAAGATGTACTGGAAACGTACCAAATGCGTCAAACAAAAGGATCGCCAATCAGCATATGGGAAAAAAGTATAGAAGCACGTGCTTTTCCTCTACTCTTTCCTACTGGCAAAGGAGGAAGGTATGATGATAGACCTATTCAAATATCATCTTCAGAATACCGCTCATTACGGATGTATTTTGAAGATCCCAGATTTAGACAAAATGTGGAATACATATTTCACCTACTCTTTGAAAGTGAACTAGCAACTTTATGTTACAGAGTTGCACACATATTAAAATCAGGATCACACTTTCAAAATATGACAGCTACACAATTATTAGAAAAAGTGCAACAAAAGGATAAGGTTTTACAATCAAATATTACAAATCTATTAGCAAATATGCGTGATACTAAAGAGTACTGGTTTCGACGTCATGGAGATGTACGTTGTATGATCAGAAACCTTGGCCCACCCACTTGGTTAGTTACATTAAATTGTGCAGAATATGCATGGGAAGATTTACATGATTTCCTACGCATATCAAATAAAAACAAAACAAACATAGATATACTAACACCTGGAGAACTTTGTTCTTTGGATCCTGTTAATGTTTCAAGATATTTTCACCATCACTTCATTGCTATGCTACATTGTGTTTGTAATAAAACTGTTCCTCCCCTTGGAGAAGTGCAACACTTCTTTTGGAGAAAAGAATACCAAGCCAGAGGAGCACCACATATCCACATGCTTTTATGGATTAAAGATGCTCCTAAATTTGGTCAAGACAGTGATGCCACTGTTTTACAGTCTATTGAAAAATATGTCACTTGTGAAATTCCATCAGAAGCCACAAATAGTTATCTTCATGCACACATTTTACAATTTCAAATACACAAATGTGGAAAATATTGTCGTCGCAAATACAAAAACAAAGGGAAATACTACACCAAATGCCGATTTGGTTTCCCTAGACCAGTTACAAATACAGGTCAAGTGAACAACCTCAAGTCTTCAGTTAGACATAGTGTTAAAGGTAAGTCACCTAAAAATACATATTACATAAAAAGAAAAGAAGAAGAAAAATATATAAATGATTATAATGCAATCATTGCCCACTTATGGAATGCAAACATAGATGTGCAGTACATTGCAGACAATTCTACTGCAGTTGCACTATATGTCACAGCATACTTAACTAAAGCAGAAAAGACAGAGCTCCAAGACCTCTGGAATGACCTGTCAAAAGATAAAACAGTGTCTCAGAAATTATACAGCTTGGGCATAAAAATGCTCACCCATGGAGAATGTGGATCATATGAAGCAGCTGATCGTTTAACTGGTACTGCATTGTATGGTAAATCTGAAAACATAGTATGGCTAAGTCTTGGTCCAGCTAAATCTAGAAAAAGAGTTCTAAAATCATATGAAGATATAGAAACAATAGCCAAACATGATCCCAACAGCCAAGGCATTTAAAAAAAACAATTTATTGGACACATACTACCCAAACAGAAGTAATACTTTGGAAAACATGTGTCTATACCACATAGCCCAAAACTACACATACAAAAATAATATGAAACCTGATGCAAAAAAAGGTAAATATAGAGTGACAAACTGTGAAGGCAGCTTAGTTAAACTCACTAAACCAAATTTAATGAATCATATCAAATTGTCATTAAAGACTCCTCAACATAAAGTATATATTACATGTCCCTGCTACAACTCTTCAAACCATGGAGAAAAGAAGAACAAATACTAGATAACTATGACTCATATGAGGATGCTTTCAAAGCAAATGAAAGCACTATAACTGATGTAAACTTTACACAGTACAAAACAATGTTGCACAATGAACAGCAACACGAAGAAGAACTCCAAGCCCAACTAGATAAGGACACTCCTGACAGTAGTCAACCTTCTGTGACAGGTAGCCAAGAACCACTGGGAGAACCACTAATAATAAATGAGGCAGAATTAGCTATGATAGAAGTAGAAAACACCATGTGTCAGTATGAAGATAAAGAAGACCTAACTATACTACAGTCAAAACTAAACAATGAGCAAAATAGCATTTTTCAAGAAGTAACAAAACAAATTGCACATGGTGTAAAACATGAAAATAAAGAATGTTCCTGCCATGATTATAAACCTATACTACTGTACGTCAGTGGTGAAGCTGGTTCTGGCAAAACATTCCTAATCAAAATCATTAGTAAGTTCCTTCAACAATTGAAAAACAACAAACTGTCAGCTGTTGTCACTGCCCCCACAGGTTTAGCCGCCTACAACATAGGTGGTGTTACATTACACCGATTACTACTATTACCAGTAGAACACCAGAACAAATTAGACTATTACAAACTTTCTGCAGAAGCTGCAATTGAATTACACAGAGTATTGAAACAAATGAAAATGCTACTAATAGATGATGTGAGCATGGTCTCCAACCTGATGTTAGCTTTGATTCACCTCAGATTACAAGAAGTACTCAAAACAGACTATGAAGAGCTCTTTGCAGGAAAACACATTATTGTTTTTGGTGATCTGCTTCAATTAACACCAGTAAAAGGTGAGCCTATTTTTAAAACATTAGGACACAAACTCTGCCGTAAAACTGTTGGAAGCATTGGAAATGTCAACCTTTGGCAACATTTCCATAACAGAGAATTAACAGAAAACATGCAGCAATCTGCAGATCTCACTTATGCCAACATTTTAAAAAGTATCAGAGTGGTTATAGTTTCTAAAGAAGCAGAAACAATATTGAAAACCTGGCACATTAATGCACTTTATGGCGATAATGCATGTGCTACAGATGTTATGGAACAATTAGCCCACAAAAATGTCAATTGTATGGCCTTAATGCCAACTCTTGCAAGCTGTTTCAAATTCAATGAAATCATGCTAAGTAAAGAAATGCAACCAATCATGGAAATTAGCGCCACAGACAAACTAGATGTACATCGTATGACACTACCCATGTGTGACCAAGCCACAAGACTAAATAGTTTAGAAAAATCAATCTCAAACACAGCAGGCTTAGAAAAGATATTAAAATTATCCTTAAATTGCAGAGTAATGCTTAAACGTAACCTTGATGTGGACCAAGGACTAGTTAATGGAGCACTGGGTACAGTTGTTGGCTTTCAAACATACCCACGCGACAACAAAATTCTGTTTGTCAATATACTCTTTGACAAACTTTCAGAAGTAAAAAGGATAGGACGCTCAACAGCTAGATTCCTTCTCTTCAAAGATATATATGTACGCAGAGAACAATTTTCTCTAACTCTTGCATATGATATGATATGGTATTTGTAACGCGCCTATACACAAGTGTTTCAAGGCGCGACGAGGCAGGGAGGGAGGGAAACAAGGGGAAGACAGACAAACGATCCTACTAGGCCAGGTGTCATTCAGATCGCGCAAGTGCAGAGGTAAGGGGAAAAAGGAGAAAGTGCAGGGGGAGGAGGTGGGGGGGAAAGTGCAGTACAAGGTAAGTAGCGTAATAAAATAATAAATAATAAATAAAAGGGCCAGCTGGTGGCAAGTGCGAGGTAAGTGCAGAGCAAGTGCTGGGAAGGGGGCTGTAGGGATACAGTGACAGTGACAGTCCCACAGTGCAGGGGGAGCCAGGGAGGCAGTGCCCTGGACCGAGGTCACTGAGAGTGGCCCAGATGCAGGTTTAGTGCAGAATTCAGTGGGGAGTTAAGCAGGTTTAGCAGGGGAGAGGGAGAGAGAAGGCAGAAGCGAAGAGGAAGGTTTTGAGGTGCTTCCGGAACCGGAGATGGTTCTCCTCGAGTTTCAGGGAGGCAGGAAGGCTGTTCCAGAGGGAGGACCCTGCTGCGGAGAGAGATCTACCCCCAGCTCGTTGCTTCGAGAAGCGGCTGACCATGAGGGAGTTGGAGACGGATGAGCGAAGGGCTCGTGAAGGAAGATATTTAGGAAGAGAGAGTTGAAGGTATTTAGGCCCCAAGCCCCAGAAGGCCTTGTGGACAATGCAGAGGGTTTTGAACTTAATCCTCGCAGCCACTGGGAGCCAGTGAAGAGATTTCAGTCCTGGAGAGATACGGTCCCTGGGCTTGAGGCCAAGGACAAGTCTCGCAGTTCTGTTCTGGATAAGTTGCAGAGGGCGGAGAGTGGAGGCAGGCAGATTAAGATAGAGGCTGTTACAGTAGTCCAGCCTTGAGAGAACCAGGGCTCGGGAGACAGTGAGCTTCTGGGGGAAGGAGAGGAAGGGAAGAATACCTCTGAGGAGGTGCAGCTGGTAGTGTGACTTCTTAGAGATGTCAGATATATGAGGAGAGAAGGAGAGTGTGGAGTCGAAGATGACCCCGAGGTTTTTAGCCTTGCAGGTAGGGGCAGGAAGGGGGCCAAGGGAGGCCGGCCAGAGAGCTGCAGGGAAGGAGGGAGTGGGTGTGCCGATGAGTAGAATCTCAGTCTTACTGGCGTTAAGGCAGAGGTCATTGGCGGCACACGATTCATAAATCACAAGGTCTTACCGTAGACAAAGCAATGATAGATATTGGTAACACAGTCTTTAAAGAAGGCATGAGCTACGTAGCACTATCACGCTTACGTACACTTGACGGTCTATTTCTAATCAACTTTGATGCAAGTAAAATAAACGCTGATATTCCTTGCATTTTAGAATACAATAGACTTCGCTCACTATAAACTCCCCACCTAAACACATATTCTGTTCCACAAAAAGTAAAACGTTATAAAAGAAAAATAAATCAAACAGAAATGCAACAGGATGTCACTGCAAATCCTCCAAAGAGAGTAAAAGAAACTAATACTTCATCAAGTACCACAAGCAAAAAAAGAATCAATTAGGGAAAGTAAACCAGGTACTTCTTTAAAGACGGAAGACAAACTCCAAAAAAAGCAGTTAGATACAGAACTACCTTAGCCATTTAAATTCTCAAATATAGTTGCTGTAAGTTGCTACACAAATGTAGCAATTAATATTCTATTTCAATTACCACCAATTGTTGACAACATTTACTTACACAGTACAGACCCATTGTGTTTGCAAATGTTAGTACTTCACAGAAATGCAGCAAACAATCCTCACAAAACGTATAGTGTTTATGGAATAAGACAACAATTGGACTACTGTGCTGGAATGGTGAAATTCACTATAAACTCACAGGAAGATCCACAAGAATTTCGAATGTACTTACTACAAGTACTGGAAAACAAAAACATACCTATAAATGAAATCTTTCGGATTTCATACATGTAGAAACATACATGCACTCTCTGCAACAATGTGACACAAGAAGAAATCCCCAATGAACGCTTCATATATATATCAATACCAAATTGTGAATCCATTCTATTTCAGCGACTTGGTAAGAAAACCTTCACAACAATAGGTATAATCTACCACGCAGGAGCCACAACCAATTCAGGGCACTACACTGCATATATAAAAAAGAAATGTGGATGGTTTGAATGTAATGATAGTACCATTACTCTAAAGCAGAGATTACCAGCAAATCTTACAAACGCTTATTTGATGTTCTTAAAACCAAAATTTGATAACTAAACTGTATTTAAACCCTAAGAAAACTTGTGTTAAAAAAATATAAACTGTTAGAATACTCCAAAAGCTATCTAACTGCTCAAAGATTCTACAACAACTAATCAGATGAATGAATACCTCTAAATTAGACCCAAAAATACACAGTTAGAATACGCCAATTGGTATCTAACTGTCCCAAAATTTAACAATATCCAAATAGATAAATCAATGCCACTAAAATATATCAAAAAAATAGACAGTTAGAATATGCCAATTGGTATCTAACTGCTCCAAAATTTTATAATATCCAAACAAATAAATAATATGTTACTGCTCCAAAAAAATGCAACAAGCCAAAGTATAAAGCATTAGCCAGAAACAACAAGTGAACACTGAAAACAAACAAACAAATGAACTGTAGCATAACAGAAAAAGGTTTTTTTTTTTAATCCAACATGGATTTTTTTTTTCTCCCACAGACCCAATGATTTTAGCAACAAATACAGAAACTGAGCAAATTGCACAGTACTCTGATTTGTAATATACTAAATATGAGGGTCCAAAAAAAAAGTATGTTGATTATACAATGTAATAAGTCATTACAAAATACTAATACTAACATGCTATTTTCTTTTATCACAGAAATTAACAAAAAATACATGTACTCTGGATACTAGACCAAACAGTAAGTATACAATAATAAGGAGAACCATAGCAGCATATCACATCCATAGTATCTAATACCTTTGTTCCTTATACATTTGTTTTTCACCCAAAGTTATAAGCAAATATGAATGTGATATGCTGCGTTGGTTGTTGCCAGGGCATAGAGTCTTGGGTGCATGGCCAAATGGCCATGCACCCAAGACTCTATGCCCTGGCAACAACCAACGCAGCATATCACATCCATTGAGTCAAACATTTCAACTATGGTCTATGGAAACTTTTAATGTCCGCGGACATTATGAGTGTTCTTAGAAAACTTTCAACTTGCCAGCGAACAATACGGACAGCGTTTTCAGGACACCCCCTACGAACATTTCAGAACAACGCGAGAGTTCTTAGAACACATTCAACTTGACAAAGGACAATACGGACAGCGTCCTCAGAACACCCCCATTTCGTTTATTTGCAAACATTTCAGGACACCATGAGTGTTCTAAGAAAACATTCAACTTGCCATCGAACAATACGAACAGCATCTTCAGGTCACCCCCTACGAACATTTCAGAACAACGCGAGAGTTCTTAGAACACATTCAACTTGACAAAGAACAATACGGACAGCGTCCTCAGGACACCCCCATTTTGTTTATTTGCGAACATTTCAGGACGCCGTGAGTGTTCTTAGAACACATTCAACTTGCCAGCGAACAATACGGACTATGCCTCAGGACACCCCCTACGAACATTCCAGGACACCGCGAGTGTTCTTAGAAACGTCTTCAGAACACCCCCAATTTGTTTATTTGCGAACATTTCAGGACATCGCGAGTGTTCTTAGAACACATTCAACTTGACAGAGAACCATACGGACAGTGTCCTCAGGACACCCCCTACGAACATTCCCCGGACACCACAAGTGTTCTTAGAAAAGTCTTCAGAACACCCCCATTTTGTTTATTTGCGAACATTTCAGGACACCGCGAGTGTTCTTAGAACACATTCAACTTGACAGAGAAAAATACGGACAGCGTCCTGAGAACACCCCCTACGAACATTCCCCGGACACCACAAGTGTTCTTAAAAGCGTCTTCAGAACACCCCCATTTTGTTTATTTGCGAACATTTCAGGACACCGCGAGTGTTCTTAGAACACATTCAACGTGACAGAGAACAATATGGACAGCGTCCTCAGAACACCCCCATTTTGTTTATTTGCGAACATTTCAGGACACCGCGAGTGTTCTTAGAACACAATCAACTTGCCAGCCACAACCCCCCATTCATATTTGCGAACATTTCAGGACAAAGCGAGTGTTCGACAAGGTCTTCAGAACACCCCCATTCTGTGTATTTGAGAACATTTCAGGACACCGCAAGAGTTCTTAGAACATATTCAACTTGACAACGAACAATACGGACAGCGTCCTCAGGACACCCCCATTTTGTTTATTTGCGAACATTTCAGGACACCGCGAGTGTTCTTTGAACAGTTTCAGCTTGCTTGCGAACAAAACGGACACATATTGAGTCCTCAGAACACCCCCATTCAGTTTATTTAGAACATTTCAGAACACCTGTGATGTCCGCAGACAAATTGAACACAAAAAGAACGTCTAACACATAAAAAAACACAACTTTCATCCTATCTCATACACTCCCACCCTCCCCAAACACTCCTAAACACCAACACACTCTACTAAATACAAATTTTGAACAAAGTTTCACCGCGCTGTCCGTGTACGTCCGCGAATCCAAGATGGCGGGCGCTACCGAAAATCTGACACGCTTCACGTTCCACGCCGTCCAATCAGCGAACACATTGCATGTCCGCGGACATCACGCAAGCCGATTGGCCAATCAGGACACTGTCCGCGGAGCGAACAGGGCAGTGTGTCCGCGGACCGAACACAGATATCACTAATTTTTTTTTACTTACTTTTTGGTCCTTTTAAAAAAAAACTACTGGACGGATTTTCACCAAATTTGCAAAAGCACGCTTCCGAAACGAAGTCGCTGCTCCTGGTCCAAATTTGGTGAAAATCCGTCCAGCGGTTTGGGCTGTAGACGCAAGCAAACTTTTTTTCCCATTCAGTCTATGGGAAAAAAAAAAGTTTTGGGACCCCCCCCCGTTATAACTTTTCCCCCCCTGGACGAATCCTCACCAAACGTTGCAAAATAATTCAGAGTGACCCAAATACTTTTTTTGCTACGTTTGGTAAGGATTCGTCCAGGGAGAGAGAAGTTATAAGCTGCCCAAAAAGTGCTCTTCCTATGGAAACACCAACTTAACCATAACTACATGGCCGCTACCGCGGCCATGTAATATATATATATATATATTAATATATATAGATGTCATCTTTGATGTCCTGGGTGTTAGTGTTAGCAGTGCAGAGTGGCGCGAGTTATGGTTGCTTATGTTACCATAACTGCCGAATTTCAGGGGTTTTTCGGTTTTACTTTGAACCATAACGTCCCTTTAACAAAGTTTTTTCACTGAATATATAATATATATATATATATTGAATGAAAAAACATTGTTAAAGGGACATTATGGTTAAGTTGCACTAATAAAAACCTGTGAAATTTAATGACAAAACGTTGTTAAAGGGATGTTATGGTTACAAGTAAAACCAACAAACCTCAGAAATTTGCGAGTTATGGTAAGCTACCGTGCACTGCTAAGACTAAAACCCAGGACATCAAAGATGACATCACAAATGTAATTGATGACATCACTGATGACATCACATATATGGGCCACTTATTTTAGTTCACTGAGATATCTAGGCCTGGTGGTTTTGTATCTAGACTTTAACCTTGTCATATGTTATTAAAGTAAAGTCCATATGGTTTAGTCTCAGCTGATGGTGCACATACATGGGGAAATAAGCATTGGCATACTTCAAACATTGAACAAAGTAACACTTAAAGTAACAAATACTTAAAAAAAACTTTATGTGTGTCCTTATTTTGACCACCTACATTCATGCCAAGCAAACACAGTATATCTAAATCCTTCCCTAAAAATCTTATTAGTAGTTAGATGTCATGTATTTGTTTTTGTTTATACATCCTACTGTTTACTTGTTTCATATGTAAACAGTCATGACCTTCTACAATCCCTAACAGGCCAATGTATGTACATGGAACCAGTTATGGAACATACCACTTATAGGGAACACTTGTACATATTAAAATATACACTGCTTTACACAGTTAAACAGAAGCACAAGATTGCAGAATGCTGTTTTCTCTTCTAATGTATGTAATCTTCAGAATATTATCTCTACATTCATTGCGTACTAATTTTAAAACACATACTCGTAACAATCCACCTTCTACTTTACATGAAACACTTAGTACCCTGTTCCTCCATTTTAAACCATTACTTTAGATGTTTATATTCAAATGGTATATAAAACATACATTTTAAAACTTTGGTTCTGACAACATTAAATAAGCATTCCTTAAACCCTTTGTCAATCTAGCTTGGTGTGTGACCATAGAGTCATTACAAACAAGCCAATCTACTTCTGCACGCACCCATGTTGTGAAATGTCCACAGTGAATGAATGCCCCCTCAAGAAAAATAATTGCACTCATCTTAAAAGTTTTCTTACTAAACTATAAAAACTTGACTATTTACAAAATTCGTTGCTGATGTGTTAATTTCCCTATCATCTAAACTGTATCTTTGAAACATAATCAATACATATGTATTAAAAGAAATGATTTTGCAGTGTTGATTGTAAATTACAACCAGTCACTATATTGCATGTCATGGAATGCTTTAGTTACAATATCAGAAAAATGTACACTTTTCTGATCAGGGATAGGAACATATACTCATCTTTCAGAAATATACTGAGTACTGTAATCTTTCTTATATTGTTGACACATATGATTCCACTCGGAACTAATTCCCACATACCTATCTATACTAACAGTTTCCTGCACTAATAAATTGATGTCAGTCATTAATCATCCTTATGTGTTTTGAGAACATTGTTGATTTCTATTGACATTGCTGAATGTGTACTGCCTGGTTATTCATCTACAGATATTTTAAGATATGAAAGTTCCACACAAGTTCCACACATAGCTGCTTGTCTGCAAGCTGTTTCTTGCATCAATGGTGTCATTTGAAACAACATACACAAAGCTGCATTAGAATAGAATTCAACTCCTGTTTCATTACTAAATCTACAATGAGAGTATGTCATAATTGAACAACTCCCCAACTCCAGTAGATTCTGTTATTTTTTATTCTTAAGATGAATGTTTTTATTTGAATGTAGTTTCACTGACTTCTTATGTTTCATAGCTAAGTTTGTATTTGTATTTGTATTTTATTTTATTTATAAAGCACCCTACGCCAAAGCGCTGCATTCTTTGCAGGTACATGTATAAGGTTCAGGTTTAGAGCATACAGTGCACACAATCTATTATCTTGTTTGCAAGAACTGTCAGCTGACACATTTCTTTCATCAAAATGTATTAAAATAAACCTTAAATATTTTTCACACTAGACAGAGCTACACATGACATTCCTTCTTTGAACACTGTTTGACCAATGTCAAAATGTGCTGCATCTAAAGTCAATGCTTGTGATTTATGAATATTAATTGCATATGCAGCTTCACAAAGGTATCCTTAAAAGCATGAAATGTGCATAGGTCTGAGAAATAAAACTAGTTTCTTCTACATGATTAACCTTGAATTCAAAATGTTCAATCTGTGTAATGCGAGCAAAAGTGTGAAATGCAATCACTCTTCCCATCGCTCCATTGAATAGACCAAGTCCTTCATTCAAGCTCCTCGTTAACATTACTTGTGCATTCATACACAGTTTTAAAACTGCTTCTAGACCTGGTGTTCTAGAAATTGATTTCTCTAATTGAACTAATCAAGCTTTTTCTCTCTTATCCATCTCTAATGGCATAAAATGACCATCTAAAACATCACACAATTTTATTACCACAATATCTCCACAATATCTTTGCTTCTCTGACGATAGCATTGTAGAGTTAAACTTCACATCAAAGCAACACAAGAAATGTTTCTTTCCTTAAGAGTAAACATGGAATCATACGGACTGCAATCTGCCTGAAACATGTTAGAAATCAGTCTTCCCTTTAGGACTGCTTTCACAATCTCCTCAAGAACATCGATATGACTCTTATTAGGTATTTCTGCATACTCTAAGTCTGAGGATTACCTCATATTAATGGTAAGTTCCTGGAATTCAAATCATTTGCAAAGGATAAAATGATAATTACTTCCTATACTTGTTTGACTATCCATAGATTGCAGCATTTTGAAAACTGGTTCACCTTTCACAGGAGTTAATTTTAACAAGTCTTTAAAAACAAGTAGATGTATACCTCCAAACAAAATGTTGTAGTCAGTCTTCAAAACCTCTTGTATTCACAAGCGAATGAAAGCTAGCATCAAATTAGAGACCATGCTTACAGCATCTGTAGTCAAGGTACTTCATTTTCTAAGAACCTTTCCTACTTCTTGTGCTGCACTTTATACACATTTTTAAACTAGTTTGTTGTCATGCTCCACTGGTAGTATCAACAGTCGATGTAAAGTAACACCTCCTACATTGAATGCTGCTAAACCTGTAGGAGCAGTTACTATACATGACAAAGAGAAATCAGCTACATTTTAGATCATAGCTCTTATTGCATGTTTTAAAAAGGATGTACCTGTTCCTGCTTGTCCAATAACATACAACAGTACAGGTGTGTATTGCACACAAGAACATTCATGCTTGTCATGCTGTAAACCATGTACAAACCTATTTTTAATGTATAATACACTTTTTTGTTCTATATTAAGTTTACTAACTCTTTCCTCCCAATTTACATCTGCAACTTTAGTTTGTTGCATTGCACTTTATGATATGATATGATAGGTTATTTATAATGCGCTTAATACCCAGAGGTTTCTAAGCACGGACCCGAGAATCAAACCTGTGTTGCTCTGTGTCGTCTCACTTCCAAGGCGAGGTCGTTGCCGCTGAGCTATCGTCCGGGGACTACTTCTTCCATTGCAGGCTCAACATCAGTTTGAATAATTGGCTCATCAAACACATTTTGACTTCCTGCTGCAGAATCTTGACTTCCCTCAGGAGTCTCTTTTGCCAATCAAGCTTCCAAAAGTTCTTCTTGACAGAGTTCTTTCTCCAGTAACTTCAAGTACTGCTCAAGATTTTTCACTAAAAAATGATTCTTCAAAAAAGTTTCAGAATTTCCAAGCAAATCACTCTCTGCACGCCATGGGAAGAACAACTGCTGAAGACAAAAATGAAATGAATCCTTTTTTTTCTCCAGTTTGGCAAGACATTTTAATGTGGTTGATGAGACTTTTCTTCTCATGTCTCAAAAGACAACCAGTACAACCATGTACTTTAAACTGTCCTCTGTCACTGTTTGCTTCAATATTTTGATGTGAGTAGCATTCTGCTACTTCATATAAACAAAGATCCTCCAACTCTACAGATTGATTTGGATGATATGTATCAATCAAGTTGGTTTTCAACATCTCTGTACCGTTAGCTTCTGCTTCAGCTAACTAATAGTACTAACTGGCCAAGTCTTGACCAAAGTACATTAAAACTATGTCCATACAGAGGCAAACTAGTTAGCCAGTCAGCAGATTCGTAGCTACCACACTTTCTATGTGAGAGCATCTTTACACCAGAACTTAGAAGTTTCTGACTAAGACCTTACCTGATAAATCTGCCCATACCAGAGCTACATTGCTCTTTTCAGCTTTTGTCATGTATGCTGTAATATAACGAGCAACAGCTGTTGTATCATCAGCAATATACGTTACATAAGTATTTGCATTCCAAAGCTGAGCATTGACAGTATTGTAATCATTAATGAATTGGTATTGCTTATCTCTTTTTAAATTATAGGTATTTCTTGGGGACTTACCAGTAGCATGGTGTTGAATAGATCACATAAAACTATTCATTGACCAACTGGTGTCACAGGCCTTGCAAACACAAATCTGCACTGTAGTACATGTCTTTACTTTTGTATTTTCTCTGATAGTACTTTCCACATGAGTGCCTTTGGAAGCTTTCCAACTTGTTCACTAGATCAGCATTCACATGCTGAGCAAGACTGGAACAAGAACATATTTTTCTATGAACTCCATCATACAGCCATCACTTTCTTGTCCAAACTGAGTAGCCTCTTTTATCCACAAGAGCATATGTATATGTGGAGCCCTACATGCCTGATACTCTTTCCTCTAAATTAAATGTTCTGCAATGCCTAATGGACCATTTTATTTATTACATATAAAGTGTAACATGACTGAAAATCTGTGATGAAAGAACCGCATTACAATTACAGGGTCCATAGAACGCAATTCTCCTGGTGTCATGTGTTCTATGTTTTCTTTCTGTGGATTAGCTTCACAAATCCACCCAGCAAGATCATCCAACCATACTAATGGGCCATTGTATTTATTACATATAAAGTGGAACGTGACTGAAAATCTGTGATGAAAGAACCACATCACACTTACAGGGTCAATGAAACACAATTCTCCTGGCTTCATGTGTTCTATGTTTTCTTTCTGTGGATTAGTTTCACAAATCCACTCAGCAAGATCATCCAACCCAGCTCAGCGCAACTGAAAGTGAAAAACCAAGTTGGAGAGTGCACGTTTCTGATCATGCCTTCAACCTCAGAGTGTATCCTATACCAATATTCCTTAGATCCTCTCGTTGTAGCCAATTATACCTGGCATACTGTAGCCATAACCACAAAGTACAATTCCAAACCACTTCTCAAAACAAGAAGTGTTCACTGGAATTTACCAATTAAAATGAACTTTCCATGTAAGATGGCAGAATTCTTGAATTATCACAAATAAGGAAAACAACATTTGACAACAATCAAACCAGTTAGTATTGATCAGCTGCTTTCCATCATAAAATGTGTCATATTTAAAGACACATTCAAACACTTCCACAAATTTGACACAAAAAGAGTTACTAACATGGAATCATAGGCAAGAGCTTGCTATCCAACTTGGAAGCACAAACACAGATGCCATATGTCTGTCTGTACATAGTTTACCAACATATGTGATCAGATAGCATGAAACCCAAACAAATTGCAAAGGTTTCAGATATGGTTGCTGTTTATTATTTATAAATTACTACCAACATTTTGTTGTGTCTACCTCACAGGTTAGACTCATGTACATGCACTGGTGCTCTGCATTATAGGACCCATACTGCTTTACATACAATACAGTGATGAAATCTATTTCAAATCTGTGACCAAAATGTTAGAATCAATTTCACATTATATTGTTGGTGAGGAAACTATACATAGCTGACCTACAAAATACAACAATTAGATTGGAGTGGAAGTGCTGCAGTATAATAAAACTCCACATGGAAATCTCTGCTCTTAGTGCTTGAGTAATGTGGAAAAGTATTTACCAGCTCATATAGTGTAAATATAATCAGCAAAGTAGAGTTTCACTGGGTGGGTACTGAGTTTGTCAGGTTGTGATATATCTGTGGTCGGCAAGTACACAGTACATGTTTTGTATGATAAGCCTGAATGAAAAGTGAACTGATCTTATACACCACAGAATCCATTTTGTTCATAAAAATTAATGATGCAGCATGCACATATAAGGTCATAACTATGGAAGGTGATAAGGGAGGCGAGCTGCAAGGTAATGTCCTGCCTCTCAGTTGTTCCACCCAGATTCAGTGTGCATGCCTTACAACCCTCCACCTAAGGACTGTAGGCCAGCTCCAGGTAGACAGCATTGAATAAACTGCTGGTCTGGTGACTGGGCCCTACCACACACTTGCTACTCCCATCACCCATTTATTCAGTTCTTCTTAGGCATCATCATCAAAGTATGTGCAAAGGCAAGCACATCACCTGTTTGTAACTGGTCAGGCATCATGGGGCCAGTGGCTTGACCCATTATCATGTGTTTCACCTACAAATTAATTACTACTACTGCTACTCAACAAAATATATCACCATGTATGTCCTGCCTCCACTGCCCATCCCCACTCTCACAAAGGTTTGAATGGCCAAGTGCGCTGGGCAGCCCCATAAAGCGGCCCTAGCAAACCTCATCATGAATGACCTTGCCCCCTTCCCAGTGGACATTTCTTCAATAATACCAGCATACTGTAACCATAACTTCAGAGTACACTTCCCAAACCACTTCTAAAGAGAATACATGTTCACTGGAAACTTACCAATCGAAATGAACTTTCCCTGTAAGATGGCAGAATCAATCAATTACCACGAATAAGAAAAATAACATTTGCCAACATCAAAACCAATTTAGCATTTATCATTGGCACTCCATCATAAGACTTGTCATATTTAAGGCCACATTCAAAATCGTCCACAAGTCTGACACAAAAGGAGTTACAAATATGGGGTCATAGTGACGAGCTTGATATCCAACTTTGAAGCACAAACACAGCTGCAATATTTTTCAAGGGTAGCAGTATGCTGCTTGTTTAATGATACAGATTACTATGGACACCTATTCACTTTATATCTCCCTTTGTCTCTGCATTGTTTAACAACAAATTTGATTATGTAGCATGAAACCCAAATAGGTTCCTGCCCTTCCAAAGCACACCATTTCCCAGCAAATTGTGAAACTGCCAAATATGATTACTGATTATTATTTCTAAATTACTACCAATATTTTGTCTTATTTACCACACAGGTTAGACTTGTGCATCCACTGGTGCAGAGCATTATATTACCCATACGGTTTTACATAAAATACAGTGATAAATCTACTTTCCAATCTGTGACCGAAAATGTGAAACTCAATTTCACATATATTGTTAGTAAAGAACTGTACATAGCTGTGCTACATAATGCAACAATTAAATGAGAGTGGAAATACTGCAGTATAAAAAATGTCCCATGTAGACCTCTCATCTAAGTGCTTGTGTAATGTGGGATGGTATTGAGCAGCTTATGTAGCATAAATTAGATGAGCAAAGTAGATTTTTACTAGGATGGCACTGAGTTTGTCAGGTTGTGATATATATGTGGTTGGCACAGTACATTTTTTGGATGCTAAGCCTAAATGAAAAGTGAGCTACATTAACCATGGCTTTCATAACCTAACAATTCATGAAAAAGAATGCATATATTAAGAGAAATATTTGCATACACCATGTTATTTGCAAAGTCATACCTATATAAAGAAGAGGCAAACACATTTGATGGATTACTTAAGAAAAGCTTAAATGCAAACTATGGTGCCTTACCCACTTAGCCACTATGAATTCACCTTCCTCACTTTGCTTCATAATTTCTTAGAAACCAAACTTACCAGTAGAAATTAACTTTCCCAGTAAGCTGGCAGAATCTACAAATCTTCACAAATAAGCAAAAGGACATTGACAAACACCATAACAAGTTAGCATTCATCAGGAGCACTGCCTCATAAGACTTCTCAAATTTAAATCCACAAACACGTCCACAACTCTACCACAGTAGAAAGTCACTAATATAGGGTCACAGGAAACACCTTGATATCCAACTAAAAAGCACATACGCTTCTGCAATATCTGTCAAGGGTAGAGTTTTGCTGCTTAGTTGACACTAGTGTTTCTTATGACCCCCATTTGTTTCACATCTTCCAATGTCAGTTGGAAACAACCTTTAATTGGAAATATATTTGTTCTCACACATAACCATAGCATAACATGTACTACTTCTTGATCACTCTCCTGAAAACACTGGAGTAAAAATATGGAAACAACTATTATCCAAATAATACTTATATCAGAAACCTAAACATACATAATGTATTTTATGTAAACTACAATTCATATTATGCTTGAAATATATAAAAACACACAATCACACACCTTCAGCTTCTCCAAATAATGAATAGATCTTCACGATAGCCAAACACTGAACATGGTCTGAGTTCTGGAATCAGAATTACAAAAGTTCTCAAAAAGTTCACTTTTATAGCTTTCAGAAATCAATACCACAAAAAGAAGACTGTACAAAGCAAACAAGTTAAATGGCTAACACATTTGAACTATAACCTATATAGTCAATAAACCCTTAAACAATCCTTTGAAAGAATACTTTGTAGAACATGTAAAAATGCAATTTTATGAAACCATTTAAAAAATTATTTGAATAATAATAATAATAATAATAATAATAATAATAATAATAATAATAATAATATTTATTGTGATTTAGTTTACATTGAAACTTTATACAAACATTTATAGAACAATTATGAACATCTAAAAACATATAGAACACAATTAAATCAATTTATATTCAAGCTAAAATGTTCATATTTCATCAAAAGGCAAACAATGATGCTACCAGCTTACAATTTAGCATTTCGCTACTCTCAGATATACAGTCTATTACATATAGCCTATGGATATGCCCTCCAGCTCCGGGTTAACATCTAGTTATTTACATGAAGGGAAATTAATAATTTGCATTGTTATCTCGTTCATATTATGAGGGAATATTCTCAAGTCACATGTAGAGTTCCACTTCTGTTCCAGCAGATTTGGATCATCTTGTTATCGTTTTTAAACTCCTTATATTGTTATGGTAAGGCTGACTTCCACCTTCAGCCAGATGTTATACAATGCCATCAATAGGCTCATACTATTGGATTTGATACAATGGAGCCAAAATAGTTCCTCCTTAATATATTCATAGTTATGTACATATTGACCCAGTAGGAGGTTGATATTGCTTGTCATTTTATTACTTTCGGTTAACAGATGTCTAGCTGTCTCCAATTGATCTTGCTCTTTGCATAAGCGACATAGCCGTAATTCCATTGGAATCTTGTCCCTTCTACCCGTGACCATTAATGAAGGTAATTGTTCTAACCTTAGTAGTATTATAAAGTGTCTGTGTATAGCTGCAGGGCACAGGTTAAGATATCTCTGGGGTTTTTTAAAGTTATATAATCTATGCTGGACAAAATGATAGTTTATTAGCTTACTAAGATGATCATAGTTCTCCAGCCAGCACCGGAGCTCGATATGGTTTCCCAGTGCCCTCTGTGCATCCTCTGGGTCACTACCCATTCTTATTTGCCACCCAATGTCAGCACATAATTTGGTCATCTGATTCTTGGCTGTACACATAGAATTTGTCTTTGACATCTCATGATGGGCTGCTTTCAATAGCCCATTTCTTGTATTACTGATCATTTTCAAATATAGTATGGCACACTTTTTTAATACAAACACTTTTAATGAGATCAGCCCAAGCTCCAGTCTTATTTTTGTCACAGGGATGCCAGGTGGTAGGCCCAAGATTGAACACCAGAATTTAAAAAAGTTAAATAATTTGACAAATTACATAACCGCGGCTATAGCCCAGGTTACACTGAGAGGACCTTCCCATAGCCGTGGGTAGACATACATTTTTCAAATGCACTGGAAAAACACATATTGCAAAGGTTTGACATGTAAATCACACATGCCTTGAGGTGAGAACATCCAAACCGAAAGACATGTAAATATATGCGCTAAAACACCCATAAAATAATATTATCACTGTCCAAAATACAAACAGCTATAACTACAGGCACAAATAGTGGCTACCAAAGCCCGCCACAAAGTATGATGTCCCTGTCTGGGGAGGTTAGTTCAGGGGCAACATGCTCACCTCAGAAACAAGATGACATGAAGCAACACAGGTTTGATTCCCAGGTCTGCGCTTAGAAACCTCTGGGTATTAAGCATGCTATAAATAACCTATCATATCATATCATAATTGGAGCATGGATAGCTATGGGTCTGGTCAACCGCCAGTAGCTCCGGCTACCCGTAACATTTTTCAAGATTCAAAAAGACATATTAACAAGGTGTTAAAATTCAAACAACACAAAGGTGCACATGACAGCATAGAATCAAAAACACAAGTAGAATTGTGCACCATAATATCCATGAAATATCATGATCAATGCACAAGAATTCGTAGTGTTGTAGCTGCGGCTAAACCGATAATTATAGCCACAGCTGCAACTGAAAAAAATACACAATGTCCCATTGGCTCAGTGATACCTGTGGCTAGAACTCCCTAACAGGGCAGACATTTCATTGGCTGCTGTCATAACAGTGGCTATTTAAAAAAAAAGGCACCAAGGGAATTTTCTTTTTTAAAATGTTCTCTGGGTGGCTCTTAAAAGAGCCTTTGGGTTCTTTTACCAATATATAACCAAACAGTATATTTTCAATCAGAGAAATACTCTTCACCTCGAATAAAATGAAAATAATCTTATAACATTTATCTGTGCTCTTTCTTTGGATGATTAATTGATTTTCCCGAAGAGAAAAAAACCTGAGCATCCTGTCAAAAATATTTCTCCACATTTGCAGCATAACCCTCTGAATTCAAACACTCCATCCAAAATAATATTATAGAACCAGAATAACTTTTTAAGCCAAGGCTTTGACAACACATGACCTATGTCCTCAACATCACCATGAACCGAATTTTCAAAATTCTCAAATTCTCCAAAGTCTCTTGAACAATGAAGTCCCTCTCCTTCTAAATTTGGCTCCATGTTTCAAATATCCAATGAAACAACACATATAACCCAAAAATAGCACAATCTCCTAAAACTACACCTCACTCTCAAGCAAGAAAAATGTACTATGTAGAAAAACTCTTAATACAATGATACAGTATAATCTACAGTTTTATTGGCATATTTAAACATCACTCAAAACGTACTATCTCTAATAGGTTCAACAGTTGAACAGCTTCTGATGTACTTGACATCTTATTGGCAGCCGCCCGCCACACAAACAATGAACAACCAATCAGAAAGTAAATACAAGAAATTCCACCTTCTCTCCTCTTGTGCTCTTCCTTCATTGCTTATTCTAATATCTAAAATGACATGCAGTATTTATGTCTGCTACTCTAAAATGGAAAACTACATGGAATGGCTAGGGGACAATTATCCTACAGATGAAGACATTAAAAAAGAAGATGCTCAAGAGAAGGAATATGCCACATTCAGGATTTTCTCAGTCCATTCTTTATATTTATGTAAAAGAAGACTAACAATAATATTTTAGGAACAAATATCAGTCACTAAACTACTATTAAATGTCTATACAAGCATTAAAAGTGTATTATATCTTCAATTTCTTAAAACGTTTTAAAATATTTTCAAACAGATGAAGAAGTCATTCAAGTTTCACAAAGAATTAAACAAGAACTATCCACAAAACTAATCATGGATTCATTAACAGAATTAAAACAACTATTAATGAATGTTCAAAAAGATGTACAATCAATGAAAATGGACACTGGAAATTTAAGACAAATCATGGACAGTAAGAATCCAGATAATTGGTCTAAAGAAGAAGATATACCAAGCTTTCAAACTAAAAGAAAAGGAAAACCCACAACCACATCCCCCTAAAAAACCTGTTTTCAACAAACTTTGTTTCCATAATGATGTACCTTTTTCAAGTATGAACACTTATTTGTATTATTAATGAATACAAAGTATTACAATTTTTACAATAACTGTGTCCAAATACTACACTCAATATATATTAAAAACCTTTCCAAGATGACTAGCCACACAAATGTTAAAAGTTTCAATACATTTGTATAGCCACAGCTACACAACGCATGATGAACCAGTGGCTGTTTCCTTCCCGTGGATGCACGGTATACCCGTGTGTAACAACCCAGCACATGTGGTGGGTTTAGGATAGACGCGGACAAACACCACAGGTCATGGCTACTCCAAGACACGATCATGAATACACCAATGATATCCCATTTTGTGTAGCGGGGGCTACAGGATTGTATTTCATTTTTAAACTGAGCATGGAATATGAATGACAAAAGAGACAGTATTAATACAATGGTTGTTATAAAGAGTACATGATGATAAAGAGAGTACGCCAAATGTGCTAAAATACTACACTCAGTGTACTCAAAAACATTCTTTTTAAGGATTACTTATCACATATAAATATACAAATACAATAAAATAACATTCATCACATATCAATACACAAATACAATGAAATAACATCCAAAAACATTTTCTAAAATAACTCATCACTCATAAGTGTGGCTAGAGTACATTGACATTTTTTCTAGCCGCGGTTACAATATGATACTTTGGGGGATAAGTCACACAGATTTGTAATAAATCATTCTTAGAAAGGACTCTTTCTGGTAGAAACAGCATACTTTTTTTGCACATTTAGGCCTGTAGCTGCAAACGTAGACCAACAACCCATCGGCTATGAACCTCCCCAGTTGCTTCTATTGTATTGATTTTACACAATTTTCTTCTGGTTTTCTCCACAGTCTCACATTTAAGAAAGTCTGAAAAAACACAACCAGAATACATAAGACTCCCAAATACCTACTGTGTCACTTGCCATGCTCTTTGGCCATGGTTAGTGATTTTTTTCACCCCACCGTCACTATATCTATAAAAATAACTTTAATAAAGAAATAAAAGAACAGATAACCCATAATGTATAGCCACGGGCAAAGAACTACTCTCATGGCTATCTGTAGTCCTGTCTAGCCTCAGATATAGCCACGAATATTGAACAAAACTGCCACAAAGAAAATGTGTTCCTGCCCCCCGCAGGCCATCATAAAGTGCCCCCTCATTTGTGCCAGCTCCCTCCACTCTCCAAATGGACTCCTCACCTCCCCTTCCCCCACAACACTTGCAGTTTGTTTTGACATATCAGCTATTCGAGGCTATAGCCATGGCTACAGAAACTTTTGTGTTGCAAACTCAGTCCCTGGATCTTCTATAACTCCCTAATTTCACTTGGTGCCCCCCCAGCAACCTCCCCACCTCTAGACTAAATTCATTTGCAATTATTTTAACCTACAAATAGCTCTTTAACTAATTTTCTTTTCCCATTATCCTCAGCTATAACATGGTTATCTCTTGCATCGAGAGAAAAACAAGATGGTGGCTTTTTCTTTTCAAAAGACACCCGGTTTTAGATAAATTCCCAAGATATAGCTAACTATTTTGTAGAAGGGGCACCCCCTTGTCTGAATGCACTGAATAGCCCCAAACCATGACTGGATCGTGAGTCAACGCTTTGTGTCCAAGTTGTTTTGGAGCTGGAACAAATCTGCCCAGCGGTTTGGGCTGTGCGCTTTGGTCAAAAATGTACTTTGTTTGTCTATGAGAAATTTAATGGAAAGTAGGCTGCACTTTTGGCCGAACATTTTCGGGTCATTTATGGAATTATTTTGCGCCAAAATCTCTAGCACAAGGGTCAAAAATGCATGCGCACATGTCCAAACCATGTGCAAGCGCCCGTTTCCTGATTCATGGAAGGCACTGCGCGTGGCTTACCTGGGACCTGCTCCGAATCCGCGCGTGTCTTACATGTCATTGTGACATCCCCAACAACTTGCGCGAGACGCCCAGTAAAGGCGCACACCGTCCAGCGCACACGCCCAAAAGGGGGGTAGATCTCACCGAATGGGGAAAAACATGCAAACATGTGGGCGTTATGGGGGAAGTACAGCCTCGAAATCCTCACAACGCCCACATGCGCGCTAACAACACGTATTCATGGAATTGAAGAGGGCAAACCCATGCACACCAAAAGACGTGCAAAGCCGGAAAAACGTACGCCACACGAAAGCAGGTATAGGTTTCCACCTCATATCATCATAGACCTGGTCACTGAGTGGGAGGATGACCTCACATCACCCACCTTTTGCTCTCAAGCACTGAACCCCTTGGAAAAGGTGCTCAATGTCCTGAATTTTTTGACCACTGGGTCATTTCAGCAGACAACTGCCATAGTTGGGGTGTCTCACAGCCCACACAGTCACACTTCCTACACCAGGGGTTGTACCCCTCAGATTGCAGGCACATATACATGCCCAGAACACCCGCAGAAAGGCAGGCCATGATCCAGTACTTTTACAGGGTGGCACACTTCCCCAAAGTGCTTGGTGCCATTGATTGCACCCATGTGGCCCTACATCCACCTAGGGCCACTGAGCACATCTATTGCAACCGCAAGCACTGGCATTCCATCAACCTGCAGGTTGCAAGCGATGCCAAGGGAATCATCACCTCTGTCTATGCAAACTATCCTGGGTTTACCTATGAGAGTTTCATATACAGAATGTCAGCCCTAAACTGGGAACTGGAAGCTGGCAGGCATGGCAACACATGGCTCATTGGTGAGTACAAAGGCCTGTGCACATGCATGCATGTCACACACAGACAAATACACAAACTCAACTAAGTAAAAACCATCATCACCTCCCCAAGAGACAGTGCCTACCCTCTGAGCACCTACATGATGACGCCAATACGGAACCCCACCACAGGTAAGATACAACACAGCCCATATTGCAAACAGGGCCAAAGTGGAGCGCACATTCAGAGTGCTAAAGTCATGTTTCCGGTCCCTTGACCTCTCTGGTGGGAAGCTACTATATGCGCCCCCCAGTAGTGTGCAGGATCATTGTGTCAGCATGTGTCCTGCACAACCTTGCAACACTGTGGGGGGTACCGGTGGACATGGTGGTGCCCCCATACCCTCAACCACATGCATGCCCGCTGCGCATGGGATGGTTAAGGGCACGTGGTGAGGCAGCCCGTACCCAGCTTGGGGGTAAACTTTTCACCTAAACTCGCACCCCTGCAGAGTGCACACAGGCCTGGCACATTCCAGGTGACAATCGATGATGACAAAGGGACAGTCAACTGTCACAACCTTACTACCCTGAGAACGTGTCCTCGGAATTGCAGCATTGTGTGCATCCCTAGCCACTTAAACATAATCATGTGTGACCAAAAGGCACACATGAAAGCTACAGATTCCACCACCCCCATGCAAACAACACATCCAAACCCTGGTATGTCACCTAGACCCCCCCAACCCCATGTCACCCGCCGACACACCAGGCCATGGAATGCAAAGTGAAAACTCCAAAATAAATTCACAACACATAACACAACTGTCACAAAGTGTACTGTGACAAATGGAAACAGGCCATAGACAATTCCCTCAGACACGGACTCCGCAGAAAAGACTGATCCAAAATATCCAACCTATACCAATAGGACGTAAATGCATGCCACCAAAGGTCAGAACACCAAAAGTTTGAACCTTTGGTGGCATGCATTTCAGGCAATTAAAAAAAAAATGCAGATGCTGCGGAAGTGTCCCCCGCAACACCCCGCTCACTACACTACACAGTAAAGTGAAAAGTGAGCGGTGGTTGTTGGCTGGAAACCCCTGCAGCTGCAGAAAAAAATAATCAAAACAAATGAACCTAGTGATCTAGTTCCTGATCATGAAAGTGAACGCGAACTTGCGCAGCAGGGACACAGCATGTCTCTGAAGGTAAGTAGTGTGTGCATGGGGTATGTTGAGGTGGAGTTGGGGGTCGGGATGGGGGTGTGTTGTGTGTGTGTTGTGGGTGTGGGTTTGCAGGGGTATTCAATGCATGTTTGCATGTGAAATGTACAAACTTTCAGTGTTGCATACATTTTCCAGGCGAACTACTCCGTTGTGGACTCATCGGCAACAGAAAAATCTCCCCGATCTCCTCACACATCAAAAGCAAACCCAACACCGGACAATCTATTTACCAGCATAACATATCATGAACACAAGACCCAACAGTGACAATGTAAGACAGTGACCAATCACTATAGCACAAGTGTCTCAATGTGACATTGCCACCACACGACCCCCTTCCATCTTGAGTGTGGCTCTGACTGCTAAAGGGGCCAGGGTACCGCATACAGCATGAAGTGCATCAACAATATAGACAGGCAAGGCAATACATGAATAAGCCACATGAAAATATGCACAGTCAACAATATGCACACTAAAATGCAGGCCTACCATGCAATGGATAAACCATCATTATCCCCACTTGGGGTGTATACACATGTTGGACTTCAGACTGGCCTCAGATGTGACAGAAGCACAATGCCTCTGTGTATGTTACTGTCACACGGTGCCATCCTTGCGAGCCCATGGAAAGGGGAAACAGGAGTGGCATGTGTGTCAGGACCCCAAGCCACAAACACTAAAATGAGAGAAGCCTGTATGGGCTCAGCAGGAACACACAGTGGATGGCTTTGGATGCCACAAAGCACTTCACTGTGGCATGAATGCACAATAGACAAAAAAGGAAAAAGAAATAAAAATGGCCATTGTCGACCGGGGGGGTGGGACCCTCAGCAGGGGGGAGGCGCATGGTCTGAAGTGAGAGATCAGTCGTCGCTGTTGTCACCCTCTGGCTGAATATCAGGAGGTGTGCGGGGTAAGGGTGCCTGCCCATGCATAGCCCCGGCATGCCCCTCCATGGCAGCAAGCATGCAGGTCTGGTAAGCCTGGTCCTGCAAGAAGATGGCACATACGTCCCCATGCAGCACCTCATGTGTAGCACAGAGTTCTGCCTGCACAGCCTCATTTGAAAGACGGACCTCCTCAAGGCTTGCATGAAGGTCAGCCGAGATGGTGCGTTCCAGCTGCTCCATCCACTGTTTTTCCTGTGTATCCTGCCCCATCAAAGGTGTAGCCAGAGTATTTCTGAGGGAGATGTTCTCTTTCTTTAGGACTTCCCTGTGGGCCTCTGCCTCAGCATCAATGGCTGCCAATGTGTCCAGCCTGTGTCAGCGGCACGTGGACCACATTGCCTGCTGCTGGAGCTAAACCTGCCTATCAGTGGGGAGAATGGAATCGGCCACATGTTCCATGCCCTGAGCGATCATCTCAATAGCTGCCCCCTGTTGCTGTGCAATGGCATACACTTGATTCTCCCAAACAGTGTTCCCGGTGGCCCACGGCCACTGCGTTGGAGGACACCACACCTGTCTGATAGGTTGTTATATATGATAGGTTATTTATAGCGCACTTAATACCCAGAGGTTTCTAAGCGCGGACCCGGGGATCGAACCTGTGTTGCTCCATTTCATCCTGCTCTAGAGGCAGGCACCTTGCCGCTGAGCTATCCTCCCGAGACTAAGTTCCCTATCCTCCCAAGGAGGCCTGGTCCTTTCTGCAATGGCGCTGCCTGTGGCTGCAGGACTGCATTCCTTCACTGGTCTGCTGCCCCAAGGACAGAAGCAACTGGTGTGGAGCGTGACCCTGCATCCGTAACCACCACCGGCGGACATTGCAACACTCACTGGCCCCTGGAGGGTTCTACCCCCACTACAGGGACAGAACAGCATCCACTGCAGAATCACTCACCTGCAAAGGCATGGATTGATGAACATCCGATTCAGCATCAGAGTCAAAGAGATCCTCAGAGGTGTACCCAGAGCCAGTCTGGGATAGGATGGTCTGGAGCACCAATGGATGCTCATAGCCTACCACACCACGTCCTCCACTGGTGCATGGTTGGTGCCCTGAGCCCTCCACCCTCTCTGCCATCTCCTCCTCCTCCTCTGCTTCCAGTGCCTCATCACTTGTAACAAAACAAAAAAACACATGAGCACACATGTCACCAGCATATACCACACACATAGACATAGCAATATTGGCAGACAACACATGAAGCAGCCATGTCACACATGACACAAACTCCGGCATGCATGCAGTGGAAATTAAATGGAAGGGGACCCTGAAAGCAGACATGGATGCTTGTCAAATGTGAAGCCTACACATGTACTGCATGTTGCATAGCACTTGCATCACACCCAAGCTCCTGCATCGCATAGACTTACACAAAAATGACAGATGACAACAAACATATGGCACATAGCATAGGCATGGCAAAACTGTCAACCAGCCCCAGATGGAAGTCAAATAGTACTGTCAGTGGCCCATGTAGAAAGCATGTCACCATACATTTCATGTCAATCGCTATGACAAAAAGCACACTTGTGTCACATGATGCAGCAATGCCAGTGTGTTGCAATACAGTGAAGGAAGGCACATGGATACATAAATGCTAGGTCACCTTGACATCACACAAGTGAATAGGCATGTAGAGGGCTGAAACAGGTCTCAGAGGTGTGTGGTTGCAGTGCAGTACATGTGTACGGTCTCAACTGTCAATCAAAACACAAACGCAGTCATGTCAATGTTGTGTGATGATGGCAGTGTAAGGTTGATTACAGTCATCATGTGCAAATTGTTGGCAGTGGATTTTCAGGATACAGTACCCACCCCCCCACCCCCCAATCGGGGGAATGGCTGGGAGGCAGTGCATGTCGCAGAATGGTGGATCAGAGTACTGTGTTGTAGCAGACAGTGTGGGCAGGTGTCTACAGCTATAAACAATACAGAGAAATCTATAACTAGTAGAAAAATACCTCACTTGGAGGGTACGTTATCCTTTCTGTTATCATTCAATTTAGTAACACACAAAACAGAACAAGGCTGAAGCTTCTTTTGAGCTGGTTGCTTAATATACTCTTAATGTGTAGCCCTAACACTCTCCTTAAACGGAAGAACAATCTTTCATTTTTGTGGTTGCTCTCTGGCCCCAGTGAGCGCTGTGGTGCCGCTTATCAAGAAAAGAAGATAGACAAAGGGGTACTTGCCCTGTTCCTTTAGTGAATTAGGTCACTTGTGAGCTAAATACTAGTTGAGTGTTGTCCTTCTTGAAGAACACCTATACAAAAGTTTAAAATTGCAGCTAGTGTTCATTATCTACGAGCTGCATGCTTAGTTAAATCAGACAGTTCACGTGGGACTATGCGTCACACTAGTGACAGTTTAATCGCCCTCCGGGAAGTGTGTCAGATTAACTCAAATCGAGTTCTAAAAAAATGTGAGTTAAGATTATGAATAACACTCTCTTTACAATGTCAGATTACTACTCAATGTAAACACACTGGTTAGTATTCTGGGAGGTTATAGTTCAAAATAAAACATACATTTCAAATATCGACGTCATTGGTCAATAGTCCAAAAATACATTTCAGATATGGGCGTCATTAGTCAATGTTCACAATGGCTTAAGTCAACTGTGTGTCGCCCTTAATCGTGGGACATCATAAAGTCTGCTCAACCAGTTTCAATGATTTATCCTTCCATGCATCATCTTTATCAGGACCAATTTCTTAGTTTTTTGAGCAAATCTATGCACCCATCGAATACTGTGCAGCAGTTTCTGTGGGACAAGAGAAGAGAGAGTCAAAATGACTACTCCCGTTTTAGAGGCTGAGTTTTTGGCAATTACTATTTAAAAATATTTTTGCACAATGCTTTTAGTAATTATTCAGTTAATGAAGGTCATATATATGACAGTTGTAACAGGCTAATTCCCCTCCCCTCTTGTATGAGGCAAAAGACATTTTTCAATCATACTTTGGTATAGTTGGTCATACCTTTTGCTTCTGTTGTTTAAACAATGAAGATACACATCTGATGGGGAGTTCAAGCAGGTTAAATGCCAATTGGCATTCCTGCATAGATTCTTCAGCAGAAAGACAACATGGACGATGTGTTTTACTCCCAGTCTGCAGGAGGCATTTTAAGGAGAGACAGGCTGCTTGCATATGTTCTACTTGTTAGTAGCTCTTGTGGCAAAAAATGCCCATGGTCTTGTATGGTACTTAATTGACATTACCTGACTGGTGTATGGTTGCCACGCTTATACTCTGTCAGGTTAGGTCAATGATCCTGCGGATCCAGTTATTGTCACTCTTATTCGTTCTGAGGTGTTTCTATGGGGACAGAGGAAAAGGTAAAGTAAAACCCAATATAAATCATGCTAGAGTACTGTCAGTAGTGCCTCCCATATGTCCCATGTTAATAGGGCTTGACCCCTGTTGGTGGCTGCCTCATCAGTGCATACTTTTCGTGGTGAGGCAGCATCCCTAAGTTATAAATGCAGTGACCCACTTATAGGTATCAAAGTGAGCCAATGAGCTGCATGTTAGTTCCACGCAAAGTTTGTGTCAGACATGCTTTGCTTGCACTTACTTAGTACGCCTTCAGAATGCTCTGGATCTCCCGCACGGCTTCTATTCACTCCTCGCAGTGTTCAATATTCCTGTGCAACGCGCCTTTGCAAGCACGTATCTTATTTATATTCTCTATGGCGTCTCAGTGGCCATCTTAGAATGGGTCAAGGGTTGTATAGGCATACTGTCCGCCATCTTGTGATGGGCCGGAATGTCCTCAATATTCCACCGTATTGGAATGGGCAAAGAATAATTCTGTGATGTATTGAACTGCTCTAATTAAAGCAGAATGCTTTCTCAGTCGCTGGATATTTCAAAATAGAGGCAGCCTCTATCCTATTCGAATATTTTGTATCATGTATTATTCAAACCTACTCCTCCATTTACGAGTATATATAAATGAAAGTAGAGCTACTTCAATTTTGCAAGGTCCTGGACACCCACAGCATACGCCCTATGCAAGATCCTACCCGGTTGTTTTTCACACTGGCCCTTCCTTAGTAAAGGCTGATTTTTCCACGTAAGACCAAATCTGGTGAACAGCTAGTCACAATTTGAGAGAGGGTCAGATCTTCTAGGGTCATTTCCTCCGACTCTCACTAACCCTTTGAGGGGAAATACATGTCCACCAGCAGGGACCAATGGCAAAAAATATGATAGTTAATAGGCAAAGGATATGATATGTTTGTGTTTACTTAATCAGTGCCAGTCTGTTCCATTGGATCTCTTCATTAAGGCCATTCCTCACTGTATCCAGACGGAAAATCCATTGTTGCTCTTTCTTTATTAGGATATCGTGGACATTTCCACCTCTACGGGGTTGGTCTATTTTTTCAAGTATTGTCCATTTAAAGTCCTCCCCCGTATGTTGTTGGGATACAAAATGTGAGACCAAAGGTGCTGTTAATTTCCTGGTTCTCAGACAAGACTTGTGTTCAATGAGTCGTGTTTTAACTGGACGTGCTGTCATACCAATGTATCTTAGGTTGCAGGTACATGTAATAGGGTATATAACCCCTTTGCTATTATAGTTCATAACACGTTTCTGTATCCATGGCGTCTTCCACCCAATATCGATGGTTTTACTTCTTGTGGTTTGTTTACACATGAATCACGCCCCACATGGGGTGTGGCCAGTTGGACTTGTTGTGTCCCACAGGGTAGTATGCTCTGTGTTTTCCTTTGGGGCCACCATTGTGTGAACTAGTCTGTCTTGGATATTCATTCTCCATTTAATAGCAAACGTAGAATGAGCTATCTCGGTCACACCTGTGTTCAAGATAGGCCCAAGTTTGTTTATCTCTCTTTTTAAGATATTGAAAATGGAGAGTAACTGAGTACTGCGGTGATGGTATCTCCTGAAGTTTCTTTTTTGTGCTATTGCAAGGTTATCTCACTTGGGATATTTCTTGCTCGTTTGTGGGTATTCTTCATGATTTTCCTTGGGTAACCTCTCTTCAATAGTTGAGGTTTTAATTCTTCTGATTGATGTTTAAAATCAGAGACCTTAATGCACGTCCGCCGGTAACGCAAAAATTGCCCAAATGGCAGATTATCGCTTAAAGCACATGGATGATAGCTGCCATAGTTCAGGAGGGCATTCCGATCAGTCGGTTTTTTATAAACCTTTGAAATCAAGCCACCCTCAGATACAATGATGTGGAGATCTAGGGGGTGTGTTTCAATCCTATTGTAATCGATGGTAAATTTCAAAAACGAGCTTTGTGCATTAAGCCAATGGTGGAACTGTAACATGTCATTCGCACTGCTTTCAAAGATGATGAAAATATCATCGATATACCTCCGCCACACCTTGATTTGGTTCAGGAAAGGATTTGTGGCGGGGTATATATGTTCCTTCTCAAAATGGTATACATGGAGATTGGCTAGGCTAGGGGCGAATGTTGCACCCATAGCCGTGCCAGATATTTGCTGGTAAAACTGTTCATTGAATAGAAAACAGTTCTTTGTCAGTGCTATTTCTGTAAGGCAGTGATGAAGCCCACGTGACCGGTGCTGAGCTTAGAGTTTTTTTGCACGTGTTGTCTATATTTGTTCTTCAGCTTGTGTGAGATGGTGATGAGAGAAGTTCTTCACTAAGGAAAGGCTGGCTGTGGAAAATTCTGCCCCCTGCTCCGTGTCACTCTCAGTGAAAATGTCTGCTATCTGGGTCTGCCCCGGTTGTTGCCGCAACGTCCTAAAAAATGTGGTGCTTGTTGTTGTTGTTGATTATTCCCACCTCCGTAATTACCTTGAAAGCCTTGTGCATTAAACGTACTTGTTGCATTGACCCACCTGGAGCAGCTCCTCCTTGTCCTTGTAGACTATTGTTAGAACTGTTACTGGAGTTATTAGAGGAGGCTGTGCTGTTGTTTCTATAGTTTCTGTAACCACCTTTTGGGTTTGCTAGGGAAGCATTGCGTCTTGCTTGCTTGGCTTCTGGTGTATAATAATCTTCGGTGGTGTATGGATACACTTTTGTATGTTCAAATACTGCTAAATCTTTCTTCAGTTTTTGAACTTTCCTTACAGTGTTCATTTCTTTGAACTCATTCAGAGTGACGTCTAACGGAGCAAGTTTGATTTTGTATGCTTCAATATCAATTGCATCTTTAATGGATATCAGTTTTTGTTCTAACTCTCTCACCAGGTTTTCTGAGATGGATTTGGCCATGTTGATTATTAATACCAGCAAATCACGAGTGCATTTGTTTGCAATTAAAGGCCAATCCTTACAGATGTTCCAGAAAAATATGCGGCTCGATCCGAATGATGAGGCCTTACAATGAAGTTGAAATCATTTGTAAGAAACTCGAAAGGGCCCAGCTACATGGAGCCCTTTTGACAGAATATCTCCGGGCCCATGCAGCCCCGAACGGCCTCATAATTCGGAGCACTGACAAAGAACTGTTCTCTATTCAATGAACAGTTTTACCAGCAAATCTCTGACACGGCTATGGGTGCAACATTCGCCCCTAGCCTACCCAATCTCCATGTGGACCTTTTGAGAAGGAACATATATACCCTGCCACAAATCCTTTCCTGAACCAAATCAAGGTGTGGCGGAGGTATATCGATTATAATTTCATCATCTTTGAAAGCAGTGCGAATGACCTGTTACAGTTCCACCATTGGCTTAATGAACATAGCCCGTTTTTGATATTTACCATTGATTACAATAGGATTGAAACACACTTCCTAGATCTCCACATCATTGCATCTGAGGGAGGCTTGATTTCAAAGGTTTATAAAAAAACCGACTAATCGGAATGCCCTCCTGAACTGTGGCAGCTATCATCCACGTGCTTTATGCGATAATCTGCCATTTGGGCAGTTTTTGCGTTACCGGCGGACGTGCACGAAGTTCTCTGATTTTAAACATCAATCAGAAGAATTAAAACCTCAACTATTGAAGAGAGGTTACCCAAGGAAAATCGTGAAGAACACCCACAAACGAGCAAGAAATATCCCACGTCAGATTACCTTGCAATAGCACAAAAAAGAAACTTCAGGAGATACCATCACCACAGTACTCAGTAACTCTCCCATTTTCAATTTCTTAAAAAGAGAGATAAACAAACTTTGGCCTATCTTGAACACAGGTGTGACCGAGATAGCTCATGCTACGTTTGCTATTAAATGGAGAATGAATATCCTAGACAGACTAGTTTACACAATGGTGGCTCCAAAGGAAAACACAAAGCATACCACCCTGTGGGACACGACGAGTCCAACTGGCCACACCCCATGCGGGGCATGCGTCATGTGTAAACAAACCACAAGAAGTAAAACCGATACTGGGTGGAAGACGCCATGGATACAGAAATATGTTATGAACTGTAATAGCAAAGGGGTTATATACATTATTATATGTACCTGCAACCTAAGATACATTGTTATGACAGCACTTCCAGTTAAAACACGACTCATTGAATACAAGTCCTGTCTGAGAACCAGAAAATTAACAGCACCTTTAGTCTCACATTTTGTATCCCAACAACATACGGGGGAGGACTTTAAATGGACAATACTTGAAAAAATAGACCAACTCCGTAGAGGTGGAAATTTCCACGATATCCTAATAAAAAAAGAACAATAATGCATTTTCTGTCTGGATACAGTGAGGAATGGCCTTAATGAAGAGATCCAATGGAACAGACTGGCACTGATTAAGTGAACACAAACATATCATATCCTTTGCCTAGTAACTATCATATTTTCTGCCATTGGGCCTTGCTGGTGGACATGTATTTCCCCTCAAAGGGTTAGTAAGAGTCCGAGGAAATGACCCTAAAAGATCTGACCCTCTCAGTAATTGTGACTAGCTGTTCTCCAGGTTTGGTCTTCTGTGGAAAAATCAGCTTATAATAAGGAAGGGCCAGTGAAAACCAGGGCGTATGCTGTGGGTGTCCAGGACCTTGCAAAACGGAAGTAGCTCTATTTTCATTTATATATACTCGTAAATGGAGGAGTAGGTTTGAATAATACATGATACAAAATATTCGAATAGGGTAGAGGATGCCTCTATTTTTAAATATCCAGCGACTGAGAAAGCATTCTGCTTTAATTAGAGCAGTTCAATACATCACAGCATTATTCTTTGCCCATTCCAATACGGTGGAATAGTGAGGAAATTCCAGCCCATCACGAGATGGTGGACAGTATGCCCATACAACACTTGACCCATTCTAAGATGGCCACCTTGACGCCGTAGAGAATACAAATAAGATACGCGCTAACAAATGCGCGTTCCACAGGAATATTGGCAGCGCGAGGAGCGAATAGAAACCGCGCTGGAGATCCAGAGCATTCTGAAGGCGTACTAAGTAAGTGCAAGCATAGCATATCTGACACAAACTTTGCGCGAAACTAACATGCCGCTAATTGGCTCACTTTGATAACTATAAGTGTGTCACTGCATTTATAACTTATCGTAGCTGCCTCACTATGAAAAGTATGCACTGTTTAGGCAGCCGCCAACAGGGGTCAAGCCCTATTAACATGGGACATATGGGAGGGACTACTGATAGTACTCTAGCATGATTTATATTGGGCTTTACTTTACCTTTTTCTCTGTCCCCATAAAAACACCTCAGACCGAATAAGAGTGACAATAACTGGATCTGAAGGATCATTGACCTAACCTGACAGAGTATAAGCGTGGCAACCATACAGAAGTCAGGTAATGTCAATTAAGTACCATACAGGACCATGGGCATTTTTTGCTACATGAGCTACTAACAAGTAGAACATATGCAAGCAGCCTGTCTCTCCTTAAAATGTCTCCTGCAGACTGGGAGTAAAACACATCGTCCATGTTGTCTTTCAGCTGAAGAATCTACGCAGCAATGCCAATTGGCATTTAACCTGCTCGAACTCCCCATCAGATGTGTATCTTCATTGTGTAAACAACAGAAGCAAAAGGTATGACCAACTATACCATAGTATGATCGAAAAGTGTCTTTTGCCTCATACAGGAGGGGAGGGGAATTAGTCTGTTACAATTGTCATATATTTGACCTTCATTAACTGAATAATTACTAAAAGCATTGTAAAAAAATATTTTTAAATAGTAAGTACCAAAAACTCAGCCTATAAGACGGGAGTAGTCATTTTGACTCTCTCTTCTCTTGTCCCACAGAAACTGCTGCACAATATTCGATGGGTGCATAGATTTGCTCAAAAAACGAAGAAATTGGTCCTGACGAAGATGATGCACGGAAGGATAGATCATTGAAACTGGTCAACCAGACTTTATGATGTCCCCCGATTAAAGGCGACACACAGTTGACTTAAGCCATTGTGAACATTGACTAATGACGCCCATATCTGAAATGTATTTTTAGACTATTGACCAATGACGTTGATATTTGAAATGTATGTTTTATGTTGAACTATAACCTCCCAGAATACTAACCACTGTGTTTACATTGAGTAGTAATCTTACATTGTAAAGAGAGTGTTATTCATAATCTTAACTCAATTTTTTTTTAAACTCGCATTGAGTTAATCAGACACACTTCCCGGAGGGGGATTAAACTGTCACTATTGTGACGCATAGTCCCACGTGAACTGTCTGATTTAACTAAGCATGCAGCTCATAGATAATGAACGCTAGCTGCAATTTTAAACTTTCGTATAGGTGTTCTTCAAGAAGGAAAACAATCCATTCAATTTTTGCTCACAAGTGACCTAATTCACTATACGAACAGGGCAAGTCCCCCTTCGTCTATCTCCTTTTCTTGATAGGTGACACCACACCGCTCACTAGGGCCAGAGAGCACCACAGAAGGGAAAGAGTGTTCTTCCGTTTAAGGAGAGTGTTAGGGCTAAACAGGTGTCTATAGCATCACATCAGTCATCTGAGACTACAGCAGATGAGAGGAGGACATAAAGCACAACACATGAGTAATCATCAGAAGTTCACCAAGACACGGAGAAGCTACAACACCAGTTGCATAGAGGCAGCGAGGCTGTACCAGAGGGAGTCCTATACACGAGACAGACAAGGACACCCAAAAAATGGGCGTGATGAGGCACTGACCCTGAGTGACCCTGAAAGAGATGACCAAATACCATGAGACGTATGAAATACCAGAGATGGAGTAGAATGAGTAGCATGACACGGACCCGTAGGTGCTTGCTGGGAATGCATGTGGTCAATGAATGAACACTCATGTCCACTGTGAGCCTGTGCCATCTGCACAATGCAAGTAAGACACCCTGCATCAAGGACAAATGAAGTACCACACTGTACAGGTCTTGCAGAGTTGCAGAGGGAAGTGGGCATATACACAGAATTCTGGGACAGGCCATTTCTTGAGTCCAATATGTGAATCACCGTACCATGGAGACAAGAGCATTGTTCACCATCTCGCTTAAAACAGTGAGTGTGGAGTGCATTTAATCTGTTCCTTTCCATATTCTGCCTTCTTCACGTACAATGAGTGATATCCTCCAAAATGGGTGCCCACACCAAAGGCAGCTTAATGTTGCAATGATTGGCTGGAGCCACCTTTAACTGGCCAATGGTATAAGCCGGAAGGCAAATGCTGGCCTCCCTTTCCAAGGCCCCACTCCTAGGCTCCGATCTTCTCCCTCATTTCCACATTACTGCCAGAAGCCGGATAGATGTTCTCCATGGGATGCAGATAGCCTCCCCTGCACCAGGAGGCCCTGGAGTGCTATACGTCGCAAGGCACAATTTGGACTGCCGGTATGCTGCACTGACTGCAATATCTATTGTGCGCCTCAAATTTCATGAAGCTAGAGAGACTGCATCAAAGCTCGCATTGCTCACCATTTCGCTTAATACAGTGAGTGTGCAGTGTTTTAATCTGTTCCTTTCCATATTCTGCCATCTTCATGTACTATGAATGAGTCCCACAAAATAGTTTGCCGATCGAGGAGCAGCAAACCCACACCAAAGGAAGCTTAATGCTTCATTGATTGGCTGGAGCCACCTTTAACTGGCCAATTAGAATATGCCGGCAAGCAAACACAGGCCCCCCTCTCCAAGGCTCCAATCCTAGGCTCAGAGCTTCTCGCTCAGTGCCACATCACTGCCAGAAGCTGGATTGCCATTCTCTGTGGGATGCAGACAGCCTCCGCTGCACCACGAGGCCCTAGAGCAATCTGCCTTTCAAGGCACCATTTTTTGCTGCAGATATGCCGCACTGACCGCAATACCTATTGTGTGCCTCATATATCATGAAAGCAAGAGAGATTACATCGCAACTAGCATTGCTCACCATCCTGCTTACTACAGTGAGTGTGCAGTGCTTTTAATCTGTTCCTTTCTATATTCTACCTTCTTCACGTAGTATAAATGAGACCCTCAAAAATTGCCGCCTGGTCGAGGAGCAGCACACCCACACCGAAGGCAGCTTAATGCTGCATTGATTGGATGGAGCCACCTTTAACTGGCCAATGGAATAAACCGGCAGGTGAACGCCGGCCCCCTCTCCAAGGCCCCACTCCTATGGCTCCTGTCTAAGCCTGTCAGAGCGTGGAGGAGCAGGAGCCACAAGAGACCGCGATCGCAGCTCCATACTTTGCCTCGCTGTTATCCCACTAACTTCCCTCCTGCAGTACCCGTCAAGCTGTCCCTACGACCAAAACCTATCCATACTTGACAAAAGTAAGACTACCGATAGTACAAATCATGCATGCAGCACCAGTTCAATCGACTAGCTCCCACTCACAGCTACAGCCGGTGCCTCATCACGCTCCACCTACTCCCTTCACCAACCATGGCCTAATATCAATGCATAAGTGCACAGCTCATAGTGACTACTGCGACCACCAACTATTTAGGTAGGTTCACCTTGGTGTGATCCTGTGTGTATTGGAGGCCCTTTGGCCCTGCCTCAAATCTAGGTGTGTTTTTATATGTATTGCAGGCCCCTGGCCACCATTCAAATCTAGGTGTGATTTTACATGTCTTGCAGGCTGTTTGGCCCTGCTTAAAATCTAGGTGTGATTCTACATGTATTGCAGGCCCTTTGGCCCTGCCTCAAATTTAGTTGTGTTTTTATATGTATTGCAGGCCCCTGGCCACTGTTCAAAATCTAGCTGTGATTTTACATGTATTGCAGGCCCTGTGGCCCTACTTCAAATCTAGTTGTGATATTACATGTATTGCAGACCCTGCCTCAATTCTAGGTGTGTTTCTACATGTATTGCATGCCCTTTGACCCTGCCTCATATCTAGGTGTGTTTTTATATGTATTGCCAGCCCTTTGGCCCTGCTTCAAATCTAGGTTTGATTTTACATGTATTGCAGGCCCTTTGGCCCTACCTCAAATCTAGTTGTGATTTTACATGTTTTGCAGGCCCTTTGGCCCTACCTCAAATCTAGGTGTGATTTTGCATGTCTTGCAGGCTGTTTGGCCCTGCCTCAAATCTAGGTGTGATTCTACATGTATTGCAGGCCCCTGGACACCGTTCAAAATGTAGCTGTGATTTGACATGTATTGCAGGGCCTGTGGCCCTACCTCAAATCTAGTTGTGATATTACATGTATTGCAGGCCCTTTGGCCCTGCCTCAAATCTAGGTGTGATTCTACATGTATTGCATGCCCTTTGACCCTGCCTCATATCTAGGTGTGTTTTTATATGTATTGCCATTCCTTTGCCCTGCCTCAAATCTAAGTGTGATTTTACATGTATTGCAAGCCCTGTGGCCCTACCTCAAATCTAGTTGTGAATTTACATGTATTGCAGGCCCTTTGGCCCTACCTCAAATCTAGGTGTGATTTTACATGTCTTGCAGGCTGTTTGGCCCTGCCTCAAATCTAGGTGTGATTCTACATGTATTGCAGGCCCTTTGGCCCTGCCTCAAATCTAGTTGTGTTTTTATATGTATTTCAGGCCCCTGGGCACCATTCAAAATCTAGCTGTGATTTTACATGTATTGCAGGCCCTGTGGCCCTACCTCAACTCTAGTTGTGATTTTACATGTATTGCAGGCCCTTTGGCCCTGCCTCAAATCTAGGTGTGATTCTACATGTATTACCAGCCCTTTGGCCCTGCTTCAAATCTAGGTGTGATTTTACATGTATTGCAGGCCCCTGGACACCGTTCAAAATCTAGCTGCGATTTGACATGTATTGCAGGCCCTGTGGCCCTACCTCAAATCTAGTTGTGATATTACATGTATTGCAGGCCCTTTGTCCCTGCCTCAAATCTAGGTGTGATTCTACATTTATTGCATGCCCTTTGACACTGTCTCATATCTAGGTGTGTTTTTATATGTATTGCCAGCCCTTCGCCCTGCCTCAAATCTAAGTATGATTTTACATGTATTGCAGGCCCTGTGGCCCTACCTCAAATCTAGTTGTGATTTTACATGTATTGCAGGCCCTTTGGCCCTACCTCAAATCTAGGTGTGATTGTACATGTCTTGCAGGCTGTTTGGCCCTGCCTCAAATCTAGTTGTGTTTTTATATGTATTGCAGGCCCCTGGCCACCATTCAAAATCTAGTTGTGATTTTACATGTATTGCAGGCTCTTTGGCCCTGCCTCAAATCTAGGTGTGATTCTACATGTATTGCATGCCCTTTGGCCCTGCCTCATATCTAGGTGTTTTTTCAAATGTATTGCCAGCCCTTTGGCCCTACCTCAAATCTAGTTGTGATATTACATGTATTGCAGGCCCTTTGGCCCTGCCACAAATCTAGGTGTAATTCTACATGTATTGCATGCCCTTTAACCCTGCCTCATATCTAGGTGTGTTTTTATATGTATTGCCAGCCCTTTGGCCCTGCCTCAAATCTAGTTGTTTTTTATATGAATTGCAGGCCCCTGGCCACCGTTCAAAATCTAGCTTTGATTTTACATGTATTGCAGGCCCTGTGGCCCTACCTCAAATCTAGTTGTGATATTACATGTATAGCCAGCCCTTTGGCCCTGCCTCAAATCTAGGTGTGATTCTACATGTATTGCAGGCCCTGTGGCCCTACCTCAAATCTAGGTGTGATTTTACATGTCTTGCAGGCTGTTTGGCCCTGCCTCAAATCTAGGTGTGATTCTACATGTATTGCAGGCCCTTTGGCCCTGCCTCAATCTAGTTGTGTTTTTATATGTATTGCAGGCCCCTGGCCACCATTCAAAATCTAGCTGTGATTTTACATGTATTGCAGGCCCTTGGGCCCTACCTCAAATCTAGTTGTGATTTTATATGTATTGCAGGCCCTTTGGCCCTGCCTCAAATATAGGTGTGATTCTACATGTATTGCATGCCCTTTGGCCCTGCCTCATATCTGGATGTTTTTTCAAATGTATTGCCAGCCCTTTGGCCCTGCCTCAATTCTAGGTGTGTTTTTACATGTATTGCTTGCCCCTGGCCACCATTCAAATCTAGATGTGTTTTCATACATATTGCAAGCCCTCTGGCCATACCTCAAATCTAGGTGTGGTTTTACATGCATTGCATGCCCATGGCCACCACCCAAATCTAGTGGGATTTTATATGCGTGGCAAAATCCCCATCTGCCCCCCCAATCACAGAGAGGATCTCTATCTCACCAGCCCACAACCACCCTGACACACAGACAATAGACCACCCACAATTACCATTATTGCTCCCAACCCGGGAGCACCAAGCTTCAGAGACCCAAGCCCGAATACAAGATCTCAACAACTACTATCCCCACCCCATCACCCAGCGAAATTACCTGTGCCAGTTACACATGGCTTGTGTGCTCTCGAACCCACAAGACATTCATCATCTACTTTCCTCTCCAAGGCATGTCTCTCCCCCTGCCTACAAACTCGGATTGTAAGAGGATTCAATTCAACACTACAGCCAAGTCAATGCCTAGTCTGGGATACTGAATGGAAACCCTTATTGATATATCTTTATGTCCAGTTCATGCGTTCTGGATGACTACCCCTATATAACACCCCTCTCTTGGAATCCTCCTGACCCCACTGAGCCAAGAAGTAGTTCTGTTTTGCAAGTTAAAGGTTTATTTGAGAATTTAAACAATGTATATATATATCACGCTTTATAATAAATTAATAATTGAATATCACACTTAATCTGAGCAGTAATCAATAATGGATAGTCTGGCACTAGCACACTTCTTTATAATCAATGATGAGTGGTTATAGGATGGATAAGATAGCAACAATACTTTATGGTTTCAAATGGATGCAAGGTGGAATGAAATTGCAGTACAGAAAATACTCAATATGCGTTCAACAAAACAATGTAATCACTTTTCTCTGGCAATCCCCTCCCCCCTTTATGCAATGCAAGGAAATGGAAGGAAAGCACACAGTTCTCAGAAATGCAATCAAATGTAATTCAGTTCACCCCAGCAAGCTTAGACTACAGATCGGAGTTTTAAACACAGGCCCAAAATGCTTTTATATGTGCTGGCAATGAAGTGAAAAATATACTAAAATGCTTTTAATTCCCTCTAGGAGGTTCAGGGTGAGTGAAATATACTTGGGATGAGTTCAGGCTCACTTTAGCAAGGATCTAGGAGTAACTAGCAGGTTAAACGAATTTTTGGCAACTGAAAGCAAGCAAACTGCTGTTTTCACACGTAGAGAAATTTGCAAATCGCGGTAAATTCGCGAGTATCGGGGGTAGGAATGCGGTTCTAGGTTCGTAGGAAAGCCACGATTCTAAGCTTTCTGGGGAAAGTTACTGCAAGTCTCTAACGGTTACGGAGATATGAGCGATGAAATAAAGGTCGTTTTTCAGATTTGAAATTTTAAAGTTCAAAAAGACAAGTGCAGCTTGCAACTAGAAAATGACAGGTGACAGCTTTACAAATGACAGGTGACAGTTAGGAGGCAGTTCTACTTAGATTAAATAGGATTGAATTATATTATTTTAACTAAGAGATTGGTTCTGCACAGTTCTACTAGGTACTCACACTATATTCTTGAATTAGAATGGGCCTCGCCACGGATCTGGTCAGGTTTTAGACTGGACTCTGGTCTCTGCACTTCACAGTGATCTTGGTCAGCTCTCTCTCTCTCTAGCCTCTCTGGATTCTGGATATTGATAGATTTGAAGTCTGGATCTCTGGATGTGGTATGGTCCGGCAGAGCGCGTTGCAGCAAATGGAATTGAAGGTCCCTATCTGTCCTGCCTGTCTGCTTTTATGTGTTTTGAAAATGGGTGGAGAGGGTAGCTTCCTAGGCCCTACCCCTCTCCCCTTGTCATTGGCCCAATTCTCCCCTCTCCCATGATTGGGGAAGGAACTGTGAGTCAGAGCGATGTCATTTTATGGCTTGCAGAGAGGACACTCCCCTGTCAAATTGCACTTAATCTATATTTGATTAAAAAAAACATATTTGTACAGGTACACATTTGTTTAAAATTACATGCACCCCTCACATATCACAGGAGGTATACCCTGTCCAAATCTGCTCTTCCTGGGAGCTTGCATTCAGAAATGGCAACATTTGCACTTTTTAACTGGTTTCGCAATATCGGACATTACCCCAAATTTACACACATGTGCGCAAGGAGTATGGACATTAGTTGATGAAGTGTCAGATTTTTCACATGCACACATTTTGAGTAATATCCTCTTTTCCGCTAAAACCCCCCTGAACATACCACCGGGTCCTAACACGTCTTAAAATGTGGGCAGAAAAATCACAAGAATTATGGTATCATTTAAATAATTTTCACAAGTCCGTACTATGAGTTATTCATCTTTTTCTAAAACCATATTCTGGCTATAGAGGTGTGTCTTTTCATGTCACATGGTACAGAAACCAGTCCTTCCAGTTTCTGCCAAGCTCAGAGACCCTGCCCCTCCCAGCTTCTGCCAAGAGGAAGCTGTTTTACGACATCTGCAATAAACCATCTGCCTGGGTGAAGGGGGTTGCATTGTTCAGAGCTCCTGTATTCTGTGGGGGCTCCCCTTAATTCAATTATCAGAGAGATGGCATATCCTTAGTGTGGCCAGCAAAAGGCAGATAGGCCTGGGAACACAGCTGTGACTCAAGTTTCACTCCTGATGGGGGGTAGTTGCCAGGCAAAATTGGAATCTCTTTAAGCCAGTTTTTAGCTACATGTCATTTCTGTTCCCCAGTTTTCTGCATTCAAATAAAACGAAACATTTTTACACATGCAGCTAGAATGCTGATTCTAAGTTTAAAACTATGACATTTAAACAATTGAAACCTATGTGACACTCAAAAGTAGGTCACTCAGTCAATTTAAACATTTAGATTTTTAGTGTCTTTCAGTCCAAATTTACTTAAACTGCTGAAATCCACAGCTCAGCCAGTCTTGTTATAAACCTTCAAGTCACTTCAGAATATAACTTTACATTGTATCCACCTCTCAGTAAGTCTTTCTTTGGCATGTGTTGGGTTCATTTATTCAGTTTTCTACAAAAAAGTAAAATCTGGTGTTTTAAAACGCCGGCTTTTTGATAGTGGTGAGTACTGGTACTGCACCCCTTTTTGGGATTTAAGAAAATGAATTCCCAACAGTTATGGGTTTGCTTTTGGCAATCAGCATTGCCATTCCCAATGGTTTCAGACTACTGTGTGGGTAGTCCACTGGTGGTTTTAGGCAGTGTCCTTCTGTGCCCATAACATCGGCAAAAATGAGTGGCAGCCTATTCTTCATGCATTTCCCTGTGCATTTTCTGGGAAGCTCTGGCCATCATGATGTTTTCCATGTCAGTACTGCACAGTTTTGAGGTAGGGCTTGGATGCGTGGATAAAAACATCCCACAGGATACTACGGCTCCCAAGACCACCATATATCTGAAGACTCCCTGCCCCTGGGAGAATAAGGAACAAACACCTAGATTCTCGCCTACTCACTTGCCAAAAAAAGCCACTAACTACCACCACATACATCAACCAGAGAAACAAACTACTGAACTCCAGAACAAAGACCCTCTCAGCGACTTGAAATCAACACACACTGACAAGTACTAGCTCACCTTCCAACCTTATTACACACACCAGCCCATCAGCAATCACAAACCCCCACACAAAACCACACAAGGCAACAAAAGGCAACACCCACTCAGCCATAGAACGCAAACTCGAAATGGAAACCCTATTCAAACCTAACTCCACAAAAATTGACACCTCAGACAATGTGAAGACAGACACCACAACCCACCTTAAGGGAGCCCTTATCAATGCCAGATCCCTTTTGGCACATGCCTTGGATATCGCTGACCTTATCACCACTAACAGCCTAGACTTCCTTGCAATCACAGAAACCTGTTTGCACCCAGCAGCCAGTCTTGCCCTCTGCCTGGCTATCCTGAAGAGTTAAACCATCTTTTGGAAAGATAGAGCGGTATCCAACAGAGGCGAAGTTGCAATTATCTCCAAAAACAACCTGAGATTGAGAGAAACCCTGATTCAAGCCTTCCCATCGGAAGAACTCATCTCACTGAATATCTCCCTATCTGCCACAACCACCCATACTCTCCACCTAATCTATCGACCCCCAGGCCCTCTGACATCATTCAAGAAAGACATACCTCACAAAACTTTTTAACTGTTTGTGGGAGGTGGGATCTGTCACTCAGACAATGGCAGAGTCCGCGACGACCCTGATATTAAAGCCGGGGAAAGATCCCAGAGAATGTACATCCTACCGCCCGATCACTATGCTTAACTCTGATGAGAAGATCTATGGTAAGGTCATAGCCCGTCGGTAAGGGGAGATTCTTCCGTTAATAATAGACAGGGACCAGACCGGCTTCATCCAAGGCTGGTCAGCCCATGATAACATTCGCCGAGCAGTGGATCTGGCGGCCTGGCCCCTAAGATCGCAGGTACTTTGTCACTCCTATCTTTAGATGCACATAGGGCTTTTGATAGTATGTCTTGGGAATATCTGGAGCGAGTTCTGAAGGGCTTTGGCTTCGGCCCGAAGTTCTCTAGTCTGATCCTTTCCAATTTTCGAATCCCATCAACCCGAGTGTAGGTTAACTCACAGTGGACCAATCAGATAGCCCTAGGAAGAGAAACCAGAAAAGGCTGCCCTCTACCCCCCCTAGTGTTTGCCTTGGCAGTGGACCCCATAGCACAGCAGATTCGCCTTCACATGGGGATACAGGGTTTTGAGGTTAAAGGCAATGCCACAAGGTCGCGTTGTACGCAGACTATGTGTTTTGCTTCCTGAGAGATGCGACCAGCTCCATCCCCAATCTCATGGCCTTACTGGACCATTTTGCAGCGATCTTCGGTTTCATGATAAACACGGCAAAATCGATGGGTATGAACCTCTCGGAACCCCTGGATAACTTAGTCACTTTACAGAACACATATCCTTTCCAGTGGACTTCCATGCACATTACTTATCTAGGAGTGTGTCTGACCCCAGCTTGATGAAAGCCAATATCCCCAATCTTTTAAAGAACTCCAAAGATGCGCTACAAAACTGGGTTGCACAAGAAATATCATGGCTCGGGCGAATCTGTGCAAATAAAATGTCCCTCCTCTCGAGGCTGTTATATCTATTTCACGCCTTACCGATATTGATCCCAGAACGAGACCTCTTTGAACTACAAAGGGAAATAGGTTGTTTTGTCTGGCAAGGTAAAACACATAGAATCCTGCGTAAACTCCTCACGAGGGGGAAAGCACATGGAGGTTTGGGACTCCCTTCTATACCACGCTATTACAGAGCCGCGCAGATAGCGGTAATTCTAGGCTGGACTGACCCACCAGAATCGCCCAAATGGCATGACATTGAACAATCAGCATCCCAGCTCCTGTTAAATTTGCTGTTGTTTCTCCCGAAAACAGCCCGTACCAATTAAGGCCTCCTCTTGCCCACCACGGCAACAATGCTTTATTGCTGGGATAAAGCTGTTGCCCAAAGAGGCTTTTCATCGGGCCTTGGCCCGCTATCTCCGATCACACAGAACCCAGCCTTCACATCGGATCTACACCATGATTCTTACTGGTTCTGGTCAACGGCGAAGCCATTAAGATTATATGACCTCTATGAGAATAATCTGCCTTTAACATACGAACAATGCAAAGGGAAATTTAACCTTCCAGAAACAGAGAGATTCAAATATATACAGTTACGCCACTGGGTAACTAACCCGTCCATAACACGAGCTGCCACTAGGCCTCCTATGGGTATAGAACTGACGGTTTTGGACGGTCATCACTCTCATAAAATTGCTACCTACTATTGTCTCCTGGAAAATGTTCCTATCGAAGAAAAGCTACCTTATATGCTAGCATGGGAAAGGGAACTGGGAGAGACGATATCACAGGAATCATGGCAGAGAATATGGGGGAGAGCCCAGAGGATATCCTGGTGCACCGCAATAAGGGAGGGAGCGCTTAAACTATGCTTTCGATAGTACCTGTCCCCGCACAGACTACACACTATGAATCCAGATTACCCGGATACGTGCTGGCATGGATGTGGGGAGAAGGGTGACCTGGGCCATTTGTGGTGGCATTGTTCTATTATATATTCCTTTTGGCTTGAGATAAGGTCTAAAATCAGGGAAATCATGGGCGCCTCGATCCCTATGGACCCGCAGATACTAGTATTGAGCGACGCAACAGATGATGGCTCCTTTCCAATGTCGGGCCCCAGGGCAGAGCTGATTTCTCATCTGCTTATGGCTGCTAGCCTCACACGTGCCCGCTTCTGAAAGGCTGTAGAGGGCCTCCATATAGCATATTGGTGGGTGAAGGTCTGGGAATTACTGGGGATGGAAAAACTAACAGCTATGCTCTAAGGGAAGTTGCCCAAATTCTCTTGCATATGGGGAACATTCCTCGAATACTTGGCGGAGAAGGAACACATGTTCTTCCAACCAAGAATATTGAAATACTTGCTGAATCCATGACTCGAGACTAGGGGCTGGTGCATCAGGCAGAATGGGACAATGAGAGGCAATGACTGGCTGGCTATTAGGTGTTTTTTTTATTTTAAGCTCTCCTTCTCTCACTATTCGTGTCTGTACAATCGACCTTTGCTATTAATTCTTACTGGTTCGCTTGGGATTAGTAGCGGTTTATATGAAATAAGCATATGATCTCTTAAACAAAGTTGAACTAAGTATACTGATTCAAATCAGATATTTGGGATGTTTGTTTTATAATATGTCATGTTATTGTACTAATGAAATTTAAATAAAAATAACCTGTTAAAATAAAAAGAAAGACATACCTCAACTCTTCGCAACCAACATCAATCCCCTATCAAAAATCATCATCCTGGGGGATTTCAACCAAGGTCTTAATGACCCATCAGATTCCCAGGCACTTGCCCTTGCAAACACCATTGAAGATCAAGTCTTCACCCAACAAATCTCCAACCCCACACATGACAAAGGACGCATATTGGACTGGCTAGCAGACCTCAATTGCCACACGTATATACTAGCCAACAACTCATGCCCGTGGTCAGACCACAACGTCATAGTATTCTCCATCAGCAATGCAGTCCACCCAAACATCCCACACCAAATCACTGAGGAGACACTCTCAAGAAACTCTCAGAACATCACCCCAGACAATATGGTCCCCAAGCCACTACCGCTCACTGCCCACCACCTTAATACCAGCTCCGATCCCACCTCCATGGTGACACAACCAAACCCTCCAGGTAGCGATCGATGAAGTTTCTCCGCTAGGCATCAACAAAGCCAAACCTTCAGCCCACTTAAACTACTGGTACACCACTAATCTCAAAGTTCTGTGAGCTGCAAAAATAACGTCTGAGTGCTCTTGGAAAAAAAACACCCACTCACGCAATCAAATTGCACTTCAACACACTAGCCACAGAATACAAACAAGCCACCATCCAATCGAAACCCAACACATACAATGTGAGAATCGAAAATGTTAACTCTGGCACAAGAGAGCTCTTCACCATATACGTGAGCTTGAATCGCGAGCCCTATCCCCTGACCAGTGTATCAAAGATCAACCCTGGTTCCTGGACATCCAAAATGCCCTCATCAGCAGAATTGCCCTACTCCAAAACAAAATCAACACTAAAAAATCCAAACGCACCCCAGTTGCCTGAACCCTAGACCTGCCCCCTACACCACACTCGTCCTCTCCTAGCTTCGAATTCACCCCAGTTACAATCGCCAAAACTACTAAAATCATCAAAGACCTGAAGCCCACAAGATGTCAAGGAGATATCTGCCCAGCTTCCCTCATAAAAAACTGTGCTGACAAGCTTTCTCCATTCATTACAGCCTTGATCAACAACTCGTTCTCATCCGGTAATGTTGCAGAAAACCTGAAAGAAGCCTGGGTACTCCCAATGCTCAAAAAACCTACACTGGACCTGAATGTCCCAACCAACTACCACCCTATTACAACGGTACCTTTCATCCTGAAATTACTTGACAGAGTCACCTACGTGCAAATTAAAAAAATATCTGGAAACCCACAACGTCCTTGGACTCCACCAATCAGGCTTCCACCCCAGTCATGGAACGGAAACCACCCTCTTAGATCTCAAAATCCAAATGGACCAGATTAAGGACAAGAGCAATCGAGCCATTCTCCTCCTACTTGAGCTGTCCACAGCCTTTGACCTTGTAAACCACAAAATACTTTGCCAACACCTTGCCCTAGCTGCCATCTTCTCGGCCAATGCCATAAAATGGATCGAATCCTGCATATCCAACTGAAACATGAGAGTATTCTCTACATTTGTGGCTGCCCCACTCAGCCTCAGTGACCTGTGGAGTTCTCCAAGGCTCCTGTGTTTTGCCAACATTGTATAATGTGTTCACCAAGCCACTTTTCGACCTTCTAGAAAAATTGGGAGTCACGTATACCAATTATGTGGACGATACCCAAATACTTCTATCCACCACAGGCAACTATGATACCGACTCCATCGTACATAACACAATGTACCTTACCATTCAAGCCTGGCTGGCACAACAAGAGCTCTGTATTAATGACGAGAAAACGGAACTACTCATCATTGGTAGTAAACCTAAGTTTAATAATCTATCTCCATTCTACAATTCCTTCATAATTGACATCAACATTATCAAGATAGCAAAAGAGGTAAACACATTAGGACTCATCCTGGACTCCTTGCTCTCCCTAACAAGACATGTCAAAGCAGTTGTGACAGCAGCTGCCTACACTGCCAAACTAATCAATGCCAGCAGATCCTTCTTGACCACTGACAACTGTACCACCATCGCCAGAGGCCTCATTCTGTCAAGGATCGATTACTGCAACTCCGTCTTTGCAGGCTCCAATGCCTGAAACATCAATAAACTACAAATAGTCAATAATAATGCAGTAAGAGCTGCACTTAATATCCCAAAAAAAAACACATATCTTCAGCCAGACGGAATATCGCCTGGCTGCTAGTTAGGGATCGCATCACCTTTAAAACATTATCACTAACTCACAGATTCCTGTCCATTAGCACTCTGAGCTATCTCGCCAGACAAATCTCAAAAGCCCAGTATAACAGACCCACCCGATCAGCCTACTCCTGCCACCTGGCCATCCAAATATTTAGACGGCAAAAAGCCAGAGGATGTAGCTACCCTGTGATTGCAGCAAAACAATGGAACTCCATTCCTCTGGCCCTGAGATCAGACCCTTCCCTCAGGTCCTTCTGCAAAAACCTCAAACCTAGCTCCTTTCCCAAGATACATAGAAGTGATCCTCCTTGAGCTGTAAAAACATTGTCCTAACCTGTCTGTATTCGATATAGTACTTCTCCAGCACATAGTAACCCAATTTAATGTATAACCACCGTAACCTAATGCAAGATGCAACCACTGTAACCAAAGTATGTAACCTACTATGTAAGCAACTCTTGTAACCAACCATATTATGCAAAAAGCACATAGATGCCTCTGGGTGAGGTGAGCTATACAGGTGTCAAAATAAATAAATACATAAATAAATACATAAATACATAAATACATAAATAACTGAACTTTATCTTTAAACAATTACAGATATTACAGGGGGGCCGACACAAACCAATGAAAATGGACAAGAAACAATAGATCCAAATGCTGTAATTGCATTCCTGCAGTAATTGCCAAATTACCTTTCATATGTTCACAATCAAGTTTGAAAGTGGCACAAGCCACAGTTCACTGGCCCCTACAGTGTAGAATATGCCATACCCTCTTCTGTAAAAGTAAGAGGGCAGAGGACGTGACTGCATGTAAGTGATGTTAAGAAATTCAATGGAATGGCCCTCCTGTTAGAATAAACAATGGAAGAGGAACAAGAAGAAGTGACGGCCCCAGATTAGAGAGAGAGCTGACCAGCAATGTGACAAATGATATCACATCACAGAAGAATGTATGTTTCCAGAGCAAAGGACACTGGGACTCATTCTGAGTTTGCTGGTCCGGGAACAACATTGCCGGTAAGCTTATCGGCACTGTTGTTTCTGGACTGGCATATTACAGGTATGCGGGCAGGTGCTGTCCCGCCCGGCAGGTCAGACCTGCCAGGCAGAACGGTACCCGCTGGCAGAGTATTCACAGAAGCACTGGCACCGTAATTAATGGTGCCGGTGCTTCCGTGGTCCTCACGCCTGTAGATTCCTATTGGACTCTATGGGAATGGGGACTTACAATTTCCCGGTGCCTGATTATCCGGTCCACCGGGGTTGTAATCCCCTGTGTTCCTGGGAAGTCAGGTGCTGGTAAATCATTACGGGTCTGGCGGCAAACTGCCAGTATAACCTGCACAGTTACCGCCAGACCCGTAATGAGGCCCACTGTCTCTTTAATAACACAAAACATGCATAATAAGAGATCTTTAGAGAAAATTTACTCTACAAGTATAATGATTGCTGCATTTTCTAAGTGATGATAGTACCAATATAGCTGCTAACATTAGTGAAGGAATGACATGAGTTAGTAGATATGTGATTTGTGACAAACATCTCCTGAGACAAACTTTGAAGTTTATAGCAAAAAATGTAACAACCTGTGGTATCACCACATGACTAAGGTGGGAAGAGAGAAATCAGATGAAAACTGCTTTGTATACTCTCTCCTTTCGCATGCTTGAGTGTTTTCAGATTGTTTGTGGCCAAGGAATTGCCAGTACTGAGGACACATTGCCTAACTCATATTCCAATGTGCAAAACAAGGGGACAATTGCAGGGAAGTTGGTCTTACTTAAAAGGGGTGACACGAGCAGATTCCCTTTATAAAAATCATTTCATAAAAGAAAAGAAAATGCTGAACAAGTTGATGTAACAATAAGTGAACATCCTTTGTTGAAATGTACTAACCAACATGGACATGGGATACCTTTCTGTTGAGACAGTTCTCAGTTACAAATAATACGAGAAGTGCTTACCCCTTTAGGTTGGGTGGAAGGGATGATGGAATGTAGAGACGACGCACATATAGCATTGTCCCTGGGACCTGTAGAAAAGGCTAATAAGATTTGCCTAGAAGAATGGAAAGAATATGCCAGATTATTAACATGGGCAGAGGTTGAAGAAGGACTGGTGCACATAACAAAGCTAGTGAATGCATCCAGGTGATTCAGAAACAATGGCACAGTAAAAGTAGGGGACAATTAAGGATCAAAATGCATCATGGTTATGCCAGGTATGAAAGTAGGCACTGCAGTATTAAAAACCACTATTGGGCCTGCGGTACACAGACCCATATGCAGCTTCCGACAAATTTGGGCTGGCATATGCTAACTGGCAGTGTTATATGTACTGCCACTGGTAGTGCCCCGAAGTGATGTGGTGGAAATATGAGTTTACCCTATGGTAAAAACTGATCAGAAAAAGAAAAAATATGAAACACTGTAACACAGAAAAAGGGACAATTATCTCTCAGAGAAATCTAATGATGCACTAGATGCTAGCTCACCTGAACACAGGCTGTTTAGCAAGGCATCTATGTTCTTCTCATCCTTTATTGCTTGTGTATTGCAAACGGCAGTGAATGTCAAGTGGTTGCAGATAACTAGATGGGAATTACTACAGGTCATAAATGGCACTGAGAAATGGCCCAATGCAATGAAGGAGGACCTGAGAGCTTTCAGGTTGATGACTCTCCAAAATAGGTATGTCCTTGACCTCCTCACTGTCATGGAAGAAGGGGTATGTGCAAAAATTGGCTCTAGTTGCTGTACATTACAACCATCGCATGATGAGCAGAATGGGAGTTTGACAGAAGAAATTACTTCCCTGAAAAATCTGCACACAAGGATGGTCCAGGAAAGTAGTGGCTTTCAAAACGAAGACTGGTTTAAATCACTGTTCTCATGGGTGGCTGCCTGGTTAGGTAACATGTTTAAAATAATAATAGCAGCTCTGGTATTGGTGCTTACAAGCCTCATTATCTTGAAAATAATATTTACACAGTGCAGAAAAACAGGGAACATGGTTGTAGAGCAGCACATGATAACAATAATATTGGGTAAATGTCCACACTCAAACAGACGAAACAACCCAGATGCAAGGCCTCAAAATGCCTATAGGACCCCCTGACACCAGGTGCATGCCTCCTTTTGACCCACACAATTACTCACAACACTGTGTTGATTGTAAGGGAGGCATGAATTGCTAATTCAAGACATATGGGCCAGAGGAGTACATTGAACAAGGTGGTAGCTTGAGGGGTGTGTGTAAAGTATGTATTCCTAAATATGGAAATGACAAAATGAAAGATAATAGAGTTGTGGTCAACAAATTGACCAGAGGGTGGAAAGCGAAGGTGCAGATGAAGCTTGCACCGGGACTAGCCATGCCCAGACCTGTTCCAGAGTATGAAGAAAAGTACAAACTGAGAACCGTTATGTTAACAGTTAGTAAAAGATTAATGGCCATGCAGCCACCATGAAGATTACAAAAGATTGTGTGACACAAGTAGGGCAAGAAGTAGTATGCTTTCACAAAAGCAGGGAAAGGTTGTAGACTACCCAGACAGGGTTATACAAGTAGTATACACATGGACAGGTAAGGAGAGGTTGCAGCATATACGGGCATGAAATAAGGAATGGCGGCATGCAAAAAACGAAGAACACTAACAAGGTGGAGAAAGAGCAGAAGTAACACCATTACTCAGACCAAATTTAGCAAGGCCTCCATTCTGAAATATTACATCTTAATGCAACCGTTCCAAGCGCTTGTGATGTTTAGACAGCAGCCCAAGTACCAAAGTCAGTGTGCGAAAGGGAGTTCTGCCTAAAAGCTGAAACCGTACCAGATAACGTTTCACAGGGCACAGCGTGCAATAAGTAAGTTAATTCGTTTATGTGATAACAGCGAGAAAACAGACATATCTTTGAATGCCAGGTGCAAGTAGCTGCCATGCAAAATGATCCGATAGTGAATAAACACATAGCACCTCAAGTGGCTTCTGACGAAAGGCACACACATGTTAGGCTAGTAGGAAATCCAATAAATGGGTGAAAATGGCTTTGGCACAGTGGTTCCTCGTCACATGGTTGCAACAGTGACCATTTATTACATGCCCAATTAAATAGCACACCTGCTAAGCATATTGTGTATCTGAAGAGGACGATGAGGTGCTAAGGCAATGAAATTGCCTGGAAGAGAGAGAGCCTCAGTATAGGAATAAGATATGGGTGCATTTCAAGGTGGGCTCACAGTGATTCGCCCATCTCTCCTTCCCCATCACGCACCTTGGGACTGCAAAACATAGTCAAGGTTGGATGAACAAATAATTGACCAATTAGAACCTTCTTCACCTTATTTACTAGTGTAGTAGAATGCCAACCAATGGCAAGTTAGATTGAATTGTATCAATTTTAGAAGGATGAACCTAGGAAGAGCTAGTAGATCGTGAAAGTACCAGTAGTGGACATTTAACTTACATATAACTATGTTTTCTATTCTGCTAACCAATTAAGTAAGCAAACAGATGTTTTTGTAATGATAATTACTAACATAACATCAGCTATGATGTTTTTCTAACTTAAATCCTTGTTGTTCCTAACATCATTTTGCTATTGTCTTTTTTGTGCTCTCCCGGCTGTTCGTATCGTAATTAAGCTGGATTTTCTTTTGCACTTGGAGTTACCTCATCTATTGAGGTTTTCTCTTTGTTGCTATACTTGGGCCTATCATAACAGTGCATTCCTCATGATGCAAGTGCTATCCAGCGTGACACACAGAAGGTTGATCTTACCAACTTTCTCTGAGGTACACATGAGTTAACCTCATCTGATGGAGGTACTAGAACCTCCCCTTCAGCATCCCAAATATGCACTGCATGCATGCCCTAGTCCTTACATTTGCTTCATTGTACGTGATCTCGAGTGGTGTACAAGGATCATGATACATACTAGGATATCACAAGTCGCCTGGCGAAAGAAAAGACACTGGAGATATTGATCAATTCTCTAAAGGTGGTTATAGTTTCTGCTTTCCTCATGTAGACATAACTCCATTAAGACAGTTGACAGTGGGTTATGTATTCCTTGCCAATGGGAATATATCATGAGTTCAGCACATCATGCGCTCTGGCATATGTGTACAAATCATTTTCTGCATCAACACCGCTGCTTGCTCACCTTTGCAAATGGCAGACTGTTCCAGCTATTTTGCATTGATCGTAGTGTTTTGGAAATGTGCCTCTGCTTTGATGAATCCGGGTATTTGACCGCAGTGTATATGCCACAAAGCAGTTGTGCACTGCTATTCATGGTGGTCAGAGCCCTCTGCATAGCTGATAACTGCTAAGATGTTGTTCATCTATGACTGTGAAATGGTTGTTTACATAAACTATGGCCACTTCTTGATTCCCTTCCCTATGCATTCTAGCACATGTGGTCCATTTAGATAGAATGCGTGAAAATAGAAATCACTTTTTAATTGGGGGAATTGTAATTGGTTATGTATAACGCGCTTCTAAACTTTGTGCGGACCCGGACATCGAACCTACGTTGTTTTGCACATCGTCTTGCTTCCAAGGCGAGTGTGTCGCCCCTAAACTATTGTCCGGAGTCCTGACACCCTTTGCATTCACTTGTACTCCAGATCCAAGGTGCTGTGCTCTGGAAGTGTCAATATTTGTATGCAGGGTGCTGTTTTGTAGTATTCCGACCTCATATGTAGAACCAAGGAAACGGGAACAAAACAGTTGCTGTCACTCAGGTCAACATCACATGCCATTTGTACATTCTTTAATGTTTTCATAATTGTGCTTCGGAACATGCACTGCAAATATAGAGGTGCCATAAATGCCACCACATGCATGTAATACAAATCCGGCTGTTCTTTTTGAGAAGTGAGTTTAGGCATACACTCTTACCTTTGCTGCATACACTTTTGCTGGGGTGATCCGAAGGGAGATGTGATTATGTGCATGCCTCATTGATGCATCTAGTTCAAAATGGTCTCTGTTTTTCGATCTAAATCCGGGTGTATTGTCCTACTTTGTTTTAATAATTACTTAAGTGATAATTGCACTACTGGTATTGCTGTCACTATCTCGCTGTACTTCATCCATTGATAATTCAGAATAGCAAAATTGGTGGTCATTACGTTCCTGACACATTTACTGTTATAACTGTTCTCTTAATGAGGCCCTCATGTGGTCAAATACATGTACATGTTCGGCTACATATTCCAATGCAGTGTATATAGTGGAAGGAAGTCGATATTTGTATTTGTAGATTTTAAGTTGTTAGCCTGTGAGGGCTCAGAAAGGGAAGCAGGCAGTCTAGCCGTTAGGTAAATGTGTACATGGAACACTAAAAAAAAAAGCTGGGGTGGTGTTAATGTATCCTTAAACTATGTAAACTATTTTGTGGGAAACACTGTTGATGGCTTTCACGAAGTTCAGCTGAAAACTACACAATCTCCATACATGTATATGTGTACATTAACAGCTTGTTCTGTCTTTCGTCCATGTATAAGTCAATTTCGGTAGATATTATCCCATTCTTATACCAATGGAGAGATGTCCTACACCTTCATCAAGAGAAACTTATTCTTCTCGCCCCTGTGCACAGATACCTGAGCAATGGGTATTACCACTGCATACAGTTTGACATTTTGCAGTACTGATAACACACCATGTACTCACCGGAAGTGCACCAAATGTGCTGTTGTGCTGGAATCTCTGAATGAAGGATCTGCCGCTGCACTACTGTGCTACTGCTGCTTTCTGAGCTGACCTGTGCCTTCCCCCTCCTATCTGTGGAGTATATGCACAAGAGGAAGGACTGTTCACCTATTGTGTGGAAAAACCAACGATTTCACTAACCAGAATTCCTTGTTTGGATTTTTGACTCCACCTCCCGCGTCCTGCCTCCCACCAAGCCTATTAAGCACTGGGTGCACGCATACCTGCGCGCGCACACCCGGAAGTGCACCGAAAGGGATGTTGTGACTCACCTTTAGGCTCTGGTTCTCCTGGACTTGGTGTACGTTAGCACTCCTGCCCTCCCTGTGACGTATATTCAAGGTTTCACCGAATTTACGTATTTTTTTCTGTTGTTTAGAATCCTTGTTTGGATTTTTGACTCCACCTCCCGCCTCCCACCAAGCCTATTAAACACTGAGTGCACGCACACCCATATGGCACCAAAAGTGCTCTTGTGCTGTTAGGCTGGGAGGGTGGGCGGGTGGACGGTGAATCTCTGTCCTCAAGCTAACACTTAGTTTATTTATTTTCTAACGTGGATGTGCTTTGATTATTTTACTGGACCCTCAGTTGTACATGTACAAGCAACCTTCTGTGCCACGAGGTAAATTACATGTATCTGCACTTGTAATCGTACTTGTATTGTATTCCGGGGTTTCCATATTGTGACTCTGTAATACTCTAACTGTTGCCTTTTAGCGCAGCGTCTCGCATGAGACGTGGGGTATAACTAATAGTTCTGGCTTGAGTAAATTGTACTCATTTTCCAACACTGTGATTGTATCTTGACTCGGTGATCCTAGTTAAAACTGTAGCACCTAAAATCGTATTAAGAGTATGATGGTAACGCTTCTAAGAAGCAGAAAAATATGGCAACCAACAGTAAAAAATCTATTCAGAAGTGTATTTAAGTAAGGTTAAGCAGGTCATTCCTCAACAGAACGAGGCTGACGCTGAGGCTAATATTTCCAATTCTAATCCTCTGGTTGTCCTTGATAGTGAAGGAACCTGTCTAAGTTTCTTAACCAAACAAAAGTCAGAAATTATTCAGGAGGTTGAATTTTCACATATGCATACCCAGATTAATTCTAAAATAAACAGCTCTGACTATGAGAATGACGATCTGGCATCTATTCCATCCAGACCATCCTTTGACCTAGTAGTATCTTTACAAACTAGCTTTCTCAGCGTTTGTGAAAATCCTAATTTCATCAACTCATTTGACAACAATGCTGTAAACTCTGATGTATCAATGATGGCACAAGCAGTTAAACTGGAGCTTGGCAAGCACACAAGACTATCTCTGGGCCATCCACTCCGGTAAAGGCTGCAAGAAACGGCATTGACAATGTACATCTTTTCAATACTCTTCCCTCAACAGGTACCTTTCCCACTCATCGAGTCTTTGGCTCTAACGCTAAATGTCCATTACCTTCGGCCTCCCTTTTTACACATTCACAAACAGACCCATTATTTAATCTTAATGATGACCCTATTTCCCCGCAATCATCCAATATTTTGTGTGGAACTGTTCCCTTCTATTAAACACAAATCCATTCCTATTGTCTCCCTGACTAGCTCACCTATTCTGGATGGCAACGAATATTTTGAAAAATCCCTGCCAGTGATTTCGAGAATACTAAATCTCCTAGATAAAGGCCATGAGCTTACCCACCTGGAAGTGAGGGAGCTTAAACAAATTTCGTCAGAAACACAAGCTAATGTAAATAGGGTGGACGGTTTCTTGTTGGGCAGGGCCTGTGGTTCAGATTTTTATGACCTAAGGGCCCCTGCTGTTCCAAACTTGGTGCTAAGCTCTCAAGGCTCTCAAACTTCATCGAGGGCGTTAGAATCCACTAACATGGGTGTGACACTGGACTATTTGCAAAAATTCTCCTTTGCAGATATAGTCACAAGGAACACCCAACTAAGGGCTGAAGCAGAGACAGACAAAATACTAAAAGCTATAGAGGGACTATCCCAGAAAGTAGCAATATTGGAACAGGGAGTTACAAACTTAGTAGTCAACATGCCCTCTATCATAGTATCTGAGGGGACAATGCAGGACCCAGACAAGGAAAATACCAGATATGACTCTCCTGACAGTCCCTCAGCCCATACAGACATCCTAGAAAATGAGGCTAATATAAAGGAGCCAGCACTAATAGCTACACTAGATTCTATATACTATCCAAGTTCCGTTTCTAATGGTTATTCACTTTCTAGGCGCCAAACACGTTTGGCACAACAGGCCAAAATGGGCTGCTTCGGAAAACTTAAAAAATAAATAATACTACAAAAAAAAATAAAGATAAAAATGCACTGCTAAAGGAAGTAGCTCTTCAGATTCGAGCCAGCTTAATGAAGAAAGCCGAGAGGCTTTACAATTTCATAACGCCAACACTGAGAAAGTAACTAACAATATAGCAGCGACAAACAAAAAAAATAAAAAATACCAAAAATAAAATAAAAATAAAACCATAAAAAATGGAAGGGGATAATCTAGGATCTCCTTCTTCGGAGTCGGGGGGCAGATAAGGAACACGTAGACCCATCCTCCAGCATTGAAACAGGAGTGAACAAAGCAGCCAAGCAATCACAACTATCATAATTCTATCGGGTAGTAGAGAAATCCACATCTCGACAGATCATCCCTATCGAAAAGTTGATGCAGATTGCGGCTATACCTATGACACCAGCACAATCTAACAAACTGGCATACACATTGCACCCAATGGTAGAAAAACAGGCCCCACATTCTGTTGCTGATCTAAAACAGTTGGAGCTCCCAAAGGAGGCTGCCCACAACCAGCTTAAAGTAACTCTGGACAACAAGATAATAGATCATGCATTGGGTCAGGTGCCTCTTCTTAACCATTCTTTGCATGTATCTGAGGGAGGGGGCACAGGTCCACTTAAACAATACTTGGTAAATAATATAAAAACAATTATGGAATTACTCCCAGACTTGTCTTTACTAAGCTTTTCTGATCTGAAATCAGCTCATTCCCTCAGCTCCAACTCGCAACATTGGCCATTAACAAGTGAGTGCCACAGGAATCAAACATACCCTGTGCAGCTTCCTGACCATAATCCCAGGACTGAGCAAGACAAAGAGAATGAGCGCCCCATGGCACTGACTAGTAAACCTAAAATACTACAGCAAGGAAATGAGATATAGGCAGATGGTGTCCAAATGGGAAATAGTCCTTCACTCCCCATACATGTAAAAGACAGTGATTTGCGGAACATTAATTGGCACACAATATCACTTTCAGATCTACCTAGCATTCTATTATATAAACTCTGTGACATGGGGGGGGCCTCATCCTTATACAGATCGCCTATTCTGTCTCTGTTTAATGAAATTCCAAGGTTAAGGCTGATTTCTTCAGCTGATCTTAAACTTGTGGATTTCATACATCCTACGACATATGACCACGTTAGAATTGTTCCAAACTCACGTAAGGTATTTGATACGATTCTTCAAGAAAGTGAACAATTTAACAGAATGGGTTATGACATACTTATTATCAGTAATGGCTGGACACAAGGAAGGGACATTGAATAACATGTGAATAAACCACAAATTAATGTGCAAGAATCATTAGAGTCCAACTATGGACATGCCCCAATTTTGGGGGTGAACAGCAAGATTGGAAATGGCTTGCTCTTTCACTGAGGGACTCCATATCTCAAATTAAATCCTTACATCAAAAACTTTAGTTTCTCTTACATACCTGTATATTGGAACATCCTTTCATGGAATTCCAATGTTATGGTTTCTAAATTATTGTGTGCGAAATTTAAAACCTATGAGCTGATCTGCATCCAAGAATCATGGATGACCTCCCACCTCCAATTAGATGGTTTTAATTGCACACATCAACTAGCAAGGGTGGAGCGTAGAGGTAGACTGGCCGGTGGTTTAATAACCACAGTTAAAATTACTGCAGGAACGAAAATTCTTGAAACAATGGATGCAACTTGGGGAGTACTGGCGTTAGTTTTGGAAACATTCAATGGTCATCTCCCTCTTCACATTTTAGTTCTTAATATATACTGGAATCCCTCTTCTCCTTTGGGTGATGTCATAGCACTGATTAATACTTGTCTTTCGACTATGTTGCTCAAATATAGAGGATTGAACATTATAGTTGCGGGGGGTCTTAATTCAGAAATTAAATACGGCATTGGCCTATATAAAAAGATAGGCTCTATTTCAACTCGCAGTATTGAAAACAATGGTGCGTTCGAAGGTGCCCCTTTTGATTCTTCTCGTAAAACTATTCATGGCCAGATCTGGCGCAATGTATTTGAAACCTGGGGTTTAATACATATGAACGCATCCCTCAAATCCTATACAGAAGAGTTTACATGGTCGAACGGGTAATATAAATTGATCATATTTTTTTGTCTAACAGGCTTTCTGACGCCATGTTACATTCTCTGTGACTGATTCAGAAATGAGTGATCACAGATTCTTAGAGGTAAAGTTGGTATGGGCATCTTATTCCACCGACTTTGGAAAAACTAACGATGGATTGTTAGTAACATGCACAGGAAACCATATCAAATGGCATGAGGGAACATAAGCAAACTAAATGCTACTTTTCTACATGGATTTCATGGTAACACCTACAGTTATTTCCAGTTGCTTTGTTTCCTACAGGATAATACAGGCACGGCTACTGCCAAACTCATAATGAGGCCCAATGTCTCGATGATGACAGCTCTAAGAGACACCACAAGTCGTTAGTTTTGGTCCTTAATATATTTTTGAGATTCACCACAGGTAGTAATACAATCGTCATGGGTCCAAGAGGACATCTGGGTTAATTATTTTTCTTCCCTGTATGCAGGGAAATTTGCTATGACTGAAAAGCACTCTGTAATTAGAAACCGTCCTTGGGAATGCAATCTCTCTATCTCGCTTATTGAACATCAGATTGCAGCCTCCAACTCTTCTAGGGCAGCGGGGCCCAATGGCTTGGCAAATGTTATGTTAAAAAGAAACTAAGAAGTCTGGGAAAAAGCATTTTTTATCCTATTCAGGATCTACAGGCGTGAGGACCATGGAAGCACCGGCACCATTAATAATGGTGTCGGTGCTTCCGTGAATACTCTGCCAGCGGGTACCGTGCTGCCTGGCAGGTCTGACCTGCCGGGTGGGACAGCACCCGCCCGCTGAGCTGTAAGCTTACCGGCAATGTTGTTCCCGGACCAGCAAACTCAGAATGAGTCCCATTGTCCTTTGCTCTGGAAACATACATTCTGTTTGGACGCAGATTCCAACATTTTTGCAGGTATGGTTCTGAAACACATAGTGGAATGGACAGAATCAAACCATATTCTCTCTGACAGACAGTTCGGCTTTCGGAAAGGTATGGAAACAGAAATAGGGGGTTTGTTATTCACCTTACTGCTCGAAAAAGCTTGCAAGAAATCTGCAAGCACTATCTTTCTGGCCTCTATCAACCTCTCCATCACTTTCGATAAAGTGGATAGAGTACGACTGTGGTAAAAACTGGATTTTCTGGGGATGCCTTCTGGGATTTTAGCAATCTTAATACACCTTCATGAGGGATCAGAAATTCATATACATCTAAATATGGAAGGCAATTTATCCTGCCCCATAAAAACAACAAATTGGCTCAGACAGGGGTGCTTATTTGCCCTGACTCGTTTCAATGTATATGTCTCTGATGTGGCCGTGCCCCTTGAATATGTTTCCCTGATCTCCCCTAACATGGGGGGGTAATAGAATTAGTTGGTGTGCCTACGCAGATGTTTTTCTGCTAGTGGATGGATGGTCTTCAACTAAAGCTTATGGCCATGTCCCTCTACGTTAAAGCTAATGGACTCATTATAAATGAAAGGAAGTCAGTCCTAATTTGCCTAACTAATAGGAAAAAAACGCTTTAGAGTGCTTTAGATGGACCATAAATAGCTATATTGAGACAAAAGTAAGATCCATATGTTACTTGGGCTTTCCTGTGTTTAGTAGACCCGCAAATTATCTCTATTGGAATTTCTATTTGGACAGAGCTGATAAACTGATCTCCCAGATGAAAAAAGTGTCCATAAAATATTGCAAGTATTCCATTACTCCTCTCCTCAGGTTCTATAAATTAAAAGTCGTACCCAAACTCACTTATGGTTTTGAAATCCTGCCGTTTGCTACGTCACAACTATACAAGCTTGAGTCCAAAATATGGCGTAGGATTATCTATTATCTCCCGAAGGGAGTTCCCATAAATACCATACGCTTTGAGCTGGGCCTTCTGTCACTGGAGTGCATAGTGCTATGGAGAAGATTGGTCTTGAATAGAAATCTTCTTATGGCACAAGAAAATTGCCTCTTTGCATTAATGAGCAATATGCTACGAAAGGGCATTTCAGCATCCAAATGGCTATTAACCCTTCAGATTGATTGCCTGAACACTCTGGAAAATATTGGCTTAATGCACAAAACTCTCCTATTCAATCCAGATAGATTAAAGCAAAGCTTATGCTATAGTGAATGATTGAAAACAATCGAGAGTGTTTGTGCATGCAGGATTTATCATCATCCAGTCCCATATGGGAAGATCATGGGTAACCCAGAGTCTTATCTTCATTAAATTCCCCGATCCAAACTTGCGGGTTGCATACTTGAGAATGTGTTTCAATGTTTTACGTACTGGTGAAATCTTACAAATTTGTGCATGGGAGAGAACAACACATATCCCATGCCGTTTCTGCCATTGTACTGAAACTATTGAAACACTGAAACATCTATTGCTGGAATGTGTTGTCCTAAAACCGAAACGAGTGGCTGCATTCAGTAAATTTGTTCATGACCCGTCTCAGGTGAACATTGAAGAAGTATGGTGGAACATGTTCCATGGGAAACCAATTGCTCTAAAACTGACCACGGTTAGATTCTTTCAGTAGTCTGCGGTTTAATAGAAGCCTACAGTATCGAGAGCTGAGAAACGTGTTCCTGTATCAAAAGAATCTCAACAAATTTTAGATGTACATATTAAGTTTCATAAGCAAATATCAAACAAATGAATATTTCTAATCCATTCAAGGCCTGAAATAACCATTGATTAAAGGCTATAAGTGGCGATGATAGATTCTTCTCTATAGTGTTTGACCTGGATTGTTATTGTTTGTTGGACTTTCTTTTTTTTCTTTTTTGATTTTAAGACCCTCTATTCATAGCAACAAAATAATGTTTGTGAGATATGCCTTTGTATATATTTTATGTATTTATTTTATGTTTTTATTCGTGTCTTGTCTTAAATGTGACTGTTTATTTTCTATAAGACATATACAAATAAAAACATTTAAAAAAATATACTCATGAATCTGAAAAACACCCTTTAAAATTGTCTTTTTTCCATTTACTCATGAATGTGAAAACATTGTTTAATATGAACACATGTATATATTACTTATGGCAGCATATCAAAACTCCTATATAACATGCAAAATAACAGAGATTCACTAACGCAATGTAAGTTGGTCCAAAATGGACACCATTCTCAAACCCAATTCCACAATAACATAATATACAATTTAATGATTACTTTCTTTTACTCTTAGTCAAGAAGGCAGAAGGAAGAAAGATTTTAAAAAAAAACATGGAATGGGTTAATCCCTTGTTTGTAATCTATCTCTATCCCCAGGAATGGAGAATGTGATATTTACTGCATGATTCATATCAGTTGCAAATTCTTCCCATTCTCATTCCTTTGATATTATTCACCTGTAATGTTTTGGAGCTGAACTTAACAGATTTCTGGTAGAACAACACAAGCCACTGAAACAATGCTCATATTTCAACTCAGTCAAAGTGGCCTTTGATCTCCAGATCAAGATGCTTTAACATCCCCATTTATGTCTGATGAAGATGAACAACACTTACATTTCCCCAGCCATGAAGGTCACTAAGAGTACACTAGACCTCAGAAATGGGGTCAAAAGGAGGACAACCAAGCTTAGAAGTTTGACTGTATTTTTCTATGCCACTGCCAAATTCTGTAATCTCCAAACTCTGAAACCACTCAAAGCTATGATATGTTGATACCTTTCCCCAGCAGCTCTATCTTTCTAGAAATCAAAGTCGTTCATGCACCAAATAAATATTGGCAGCCGAAGAAGCACATTTTTAGGTTTTAGCAAACTTGGTTTCATTCTCGCTCTGTGCTGGGCTTCTGTAGACAGGCAGTCCATTTTATCTATGGGTCTACATACTGAAACATTATATTCCAGAATAGTCCTACTGTGGGGCCAATGAACGATTGACATCCAATTTGAAGCCCAAATCAGGCCAAAAGCTGGAGTCCCATGCATCTTGGGAATCTAACTACTGGGCATAATACTGCATTTGGGGTTCATTTGGAGGTATTTCTGCAGAATTACTACCAAAATCAGTCACCATTACCACCACTTGGTCCGGCAGGTTTACCACAGGAATACGAGTGGTGGTACAGTGGTGTTAGTCGCCATGTTTAGACTCCATAAGAGCCAGGGTTTTTTTTGGTGAAAAATGACCACATGCAGTAATTCCACCAAAGTAATCCCACACATTTTCTGATTAAAGTGAGGATTTACATCCTGCATGATGAAATTCCACGCCAACACCAAATTCTGAATTTGCCAGAGCTGTAGCAACAGCAGTAATTTTGTTTGCACCAAAAAAGTATCAGTAACGGAATTACCACCACTTTTTTACAACTCTGCCAAACTTGGTATGAGGCCCACTGCCTTTTCAGAGTTGTGATTAAGCCAGTTATTTCAAATCCGCGTGTCAATGGCAGTCAAGCCAGAACAGAATTTATCTGCCATGGATACCCTATGTCAGTTCATGTCGATGAGGATTTTGGTATCGTCTGCACAGGAGCAGAACTGAAGTCTGAATATGTATCTTAGTTCTCCCAGTGCCTGCATGAACATGTTATTTAATGCTAGAGAAATGGAGAAGCGTTGGAGGACCCTATAACTAATTAAACATGGTTCAGAAGAGGAAGGGAAAGATCACTGACTGCCAACAGTAATGCTTTGTACAGGTAAATAATGGGAGTGTCTCCCGTGATAATGCATCACTGCTTAATTTACCAATACTTACCAACATTTTATTTCATTTCACACAAACCCACTTTTGCCTCTATTTCACACCTTTTCCCACTAATACTTGTCCTCAAATTAATCTCTTTCTGAGACCACGCTTCCTGCATCACACAATGCTTCAGATTGGCACCACAAACGCCATTCACGCTACAAACAGCCCCACCTCGCTGTTCCCTCCAAACTGTCTGAGTGACACCATAACCGTCACTTATGTTTGGAAAACTTGTATCTCCTTGTCTTTATTACACAAATATCGCTTTTTAATAGCTCTCGAATGTTGGGAGAAATATTTCTGTAACACAGACTGGGGCATTTTGGTTCAATAAAAATACAGCCACGTTCTTTAGTAACATTTGTTACTTTTACTCAATTCAAAGGGACTCAATTTGGTAACATGAGAAAGTTGGAGGGTGGGAATTGTAACCTATGTTTCAAAATTACAAGCACATCTCTGCTGCAGGCACACTTCCTGCTGAAAACAAGGGGGGTCCTGAGAGTCCCTCTACCGGACATTAGTCCCGGTTACAAGAGACTTACGCAGAGTCTTTAGCTCACTTTATTTCACAGAAGAGAAATATCTAAAACATATCAGTCTTTGTCCTGCCCTAGGTCAGTCCAGCACCAAAATGCTAAGCAATTCTCCTCTGAACAAGAGTACCAACAGCAACCCAAGACACATGTTTCGGTCTGGTTGGACCTCATCAGTAGGTCCAACCAGAGATATCATGAGATATCTTGGCCAAATTTGGCTCCTTTTTTCCCACATGTAGGGGGTCGTAACGCCACCCAGGAATCCTAGGTTGCTGTAGGGGGGGGGGGGAGAGAAAGGGTGAACATTTTGGGTTTTTTCAAAAAAATGCCAATAAAATGATGTACAAAGAAGCCTGTGTTTTTTTCCATGTAAGAGCTAGGAACAAAGGGTTTGCTGTGCTGAATTCCCCAATTCCCTGGCTTTCAAGAACAGGGTGAGTGGAAATGAAAAACTGTTTTGTGAGAGGTAGGCGATTTTGGCCATTTTTGCCAATTGGACATGCATGGACGGAATGGAAGAAAAGGGTAGGAAAGCCGAATTGGAGGACAGAAAGGCATATATTTCTGAAAAGTAGACAAAATTCCAAGTTTAGGAAGGGGTGATTTGCGTAGGTCAGGCAACAACTAGGTAGGGGAAAATGCCATAGATTGGTGGAAAAGCGGGAAAATGACTGAAAAAAAGGTATGTGTTGGACATGTTTGGCTTGGTACCTCAATGGCTTCTATGAATTTTGAGAAAATCAATGCTCCGCTACATTCCCCCGACTCTTGCAGTTAGGAAAGCACACATTTTTTGTAGTGTTTTACAAAACAAGCAATACCACAAGCCAAACACTGAGCCATGGTACACAGGAGTGTTATGCTCATGGCCTGAACAGACACACTTAGCATGTGTAAATCGGGAAAACCAATGTGGTGAGGAACAGCAAGCATACATTTTTTGAAAGAGCACAGGCAGACATTTTCAAGGGTAGGTGACTTGTGCAGATTAAAAAAGTGTATGGTGCCTAAAGCAGCGACTAAATGTAGGTCACATTTGGGAAATTAAAGGGTTGTGCGACAAAGGGCACCAGCAAATGGGTCAAACGTTATGAAAACCAGACAAACACAACACATGCTATACCTTGATGCGTTCCCACAGGTGTCCCGATGAAAACGGTACCTCACATGTGTGGGAGCGCCTACCTTGGCGCCAAGGGGAAAGCCTAAAACACAGGTAACCCCAAGTCTGTTTCGACACCTGAATTTGACACTTTGTCCAGACAAGCACAACATACAGATATGGGCCTCGGGTGTCCAAGCCACCAAGGAAACCAGGGAACCCAATGCATTTCCGAAAAGGGGACACCAGTGGGAATTCGCAGAGGTATGATTTGCGCAAATCGGCCCAGAATGCATTACCCAGACACCCCCACAAAGTCCGAAATGTGGGGAAAAAAAATGCATTTTCCGCACATTTCAATCGGTGCACCCATCGAAACATGCCGCCAACAACAAATGGCCAACCGTCCCACGTTCCCACAGGTGTCCCGATGAAAACAGTACCTCCCATGTGTGGAATTCTGCTACGTGGACGCCAAGGGGAAAGCCTAAAACACAAGTAATCCCAAGTCTGTTTTCACACCTGAATTGCACACTCGCACATCATACAGATATGTGCCTCGGGTGTCCAAGCCACCAAGGAAAACAGGGAACCCCATGCATTTCCGAAAAGAGGACACCCGTGGGAATCCGCAGAGGTATGATTTGCGCAAATCGGCCCAGAATGCATTACCCAGACACCCCCACAAAGTCCGAAATGTGGGGAAAAAAATGTATTTTCTGCACATTTCACTCGGCGCACCCATCGAAACACGCCACACAAAACACATGGCCTACTGACCCGCGTTAGCATCGGTGTCCTGATGAAAACAGTACCTCACATGTGTGGGTGCACCTACCTGGGCGCCAAGGGGAAAGCCTAAAACACAGGTAACCCCAAGTCTGTTTCGACACCTGAATTTGACACTTTCTCCAGACAAGCACAACATACAGATATGGGCCTCGGGTGTCCAAGCCACCAAGGAAAACAGGGAACCCCATGCATTTCCGAAAAGAGGACACCCGTGGGAATCCGTAGAGGTATGATTTGCGCAAATCGGCCCAGAATTTATTACCCAGACACCCCCCGCAAAATCTGAAATGTGGGGGAAAAATGCATTTCCACACATTTCACTCGGCGGATCCATCGAAACACGGGGCCAACAACACATGGCCTACCATCCCGCGTTCCCAGAGGTGTCCCGATGAAAATGGTACATCACATGTTCAGGTGCACCTACCTGGGCGCCAAGGGGAAAGCCTAAAACACAGGTAACCCCAAGTCTGTTTCGACACCTGAATTTGACACTTTCTCCAGACAAGCACAACATACAGATATGGGCCTCGGGTGTCCAGGCCACCAAGTATTATAGGGAACCCCATGTATTTCAGAAAAGAGGACACCTGTGGGAATCCGCAGAGGTATGATTTGCACAAATCGTCCCAGAATTTGTTACCCAGACAACCTTGCAAAATCCGAAATATGGGGAAAAAAACACATTTAACGCACATTTCACTCGGCGCACTCATCGAAACACGCCACCAACAACACATGGTCTACCGTCCCGTGTTCCCACAGGTGTCCCAATGAAAAAGGTGCCTCAGATGTGTGGGTGCACCTCCTGGGCGTCAAGGGGAAAGCCTAGAACACAGGTAACCCCAAGTCTGTTTCGACACCTGAATTTGACACTTTCTCCAGACAAGCACAACATACAGATATGGGCCTCGGGTGTCCAAGCCACCAAGGAAAACAGAGAACCCCATGCATTTTCAAAAAGAGGACACCTATGCGAATCCCCAGAGGTATGATTTGCGCAAATCGGCCCAGATTTTATTACCCAGACACCCCGCAAAGTCCGAAATGTGGGGGAAAAAACGCATTTTCCCAACATTTCACTCGGCGCACAAATCGAAACAAGCCATCAACAACACATGGCCTACCGTCAAGCATTCCCATAGGTTTCCGATTAAAATGGTACCTCACATGTGTGGGTGCACCTACCTGGGCGCCAAGGGGAAAGCCTAAAACACAGGTAAACCCAAGTCTGTTTCGACACCTGAATTTGACACGCTCTCCAGACAAGCACAACATACGGATATGGGCCTCCGGTGTCCAAGCCACCAAGGAAACCAGGGAACCCCATGCATTTCCAAAAAGAGTACACCCGTGGGAATCCGCAGAGGTATGATTTCCACAAATCGGCCCAGAATTTATTACCCAGACACCCCTGCAAAGTCCTAAATGTGGGGAAAAAAATGCATTTCCGCACATTTCACTCGGCGCACCCATCGAAACAAGCCGCCAACAACACAAGGCCTACTGTCCCGCGTTCCCACAGGTGTCCCGATGAAAATGGTACCTCACATGTGTGGGTGCACCTACCTGGATGCCAAGGGGAAAGCCTAAAACACAGGTAACCCCAAGTCTGTTTCGGCACCTGAATTTGATACTTTCTCCAGACAAGCACAACCTACAGATATGGGCCTTGGATGTCCAAGCCACCAAGGAAAACAGGGAACCCCATGCATTTCCGAAAAGAGGACACCCGTGGAAATCCGCAGAGGTATGATTTGCGCAAATCGGCCCAGAGTTTATTACCCAGACACCCCCCACAAAGTCTGAAATGTAGGGGAAAAATGCATTTTCCACACATTTCACTCGGCGCACCCATCGAACCACGTGGCCAACAACACATGGCCTACCATCCCCCGTTCCCAGAGGTGTCCCGACGAAAATGGTATCTCACATGTGTGGGTGCACCTACTTGGGCGCCAAGCGGAAAGCCTAAAACACAGGTAAGCCCAAGTCTGTTTCGACACCTGAATTTGACACTTTCTCCAGACAAGCATAACATACGGATATGGGCCTTGGGATTCCAAGCCACCAAGGAAAACAGGGAACCCCATGCATTTCAGAAAAGAGGACACCCGTGGGAATCCGCAGAGGTATGATTTGCGCAAATCGGCCCAGAATTTTTTACCCAGACACCCCCGCAAAATCCAAAATGTGGGGAAAATGCATTTTCCGCACATTTCACTCGGCGCACCCATCGAAACACGTGGCCAACAACACATGGCCTACCATCCCATGTTCCCACAGATGTCCCGATGAAAATGGTACATCACATGTTCAGGTGCACCTACCTGTGCGCCAACGGGAAAGCCTAAAACACAGTTAACCCCAAGTCTGTTTCGACACCTAAATTTGACACTTTCTCCAGACAAGCACAACATACAGATATGGGCCTCGGGTGTCCAGGCCACCAAGTAATATAGGGAACCCCATGTATTTCAGAAAAGAGGGCACCTGTGGGAATCCGCAGAGGTATGATTTGCACAAATCAGCCCAGAATTTGTTACCCAGACACTTTTGCAAAATCCGAAATGTGGGGAAAAAAACGCATTTACCGCACATTTCACTCGGCGCACTCATCGAAACACGCCGCCAACAACACATGGCCTTCCGCCCCGTGTTCCCACAGGTGTCCCAATGAAAACGGTACCTCAGATGTGTGGGTGCACCTACCTGGGCGTCAAGGGGAAAGCCTAGAACACAGGTAACCCCAAGTCTGTTTCGACACCTGAATTTGACACTTTCTCCAGACAAGCACAACATACAGATATGGGCCTCGGGTGTCCAAGCCACCAAGGAAAACAGGGAACCCCATGCATTTCAGAAAAGAGGACACCCGTGGGAATCCGCAGAGGTATGATTTGCGCAAATCGGCCCAGAATTTTTTACCCAGACACCCCCGCAAAATCCGAAATGTGGGGAAAATGCATTTTCCGCACATTTCACTCGGCGCACCCATCGAAACACGTGGCCAACAACACATGGCCTACCATCCCACGTTCCCACAGATGTCCCGATGAAAATGGTACATCACATGTTCAGGTGCACCTACCTCGGCACCAACGGGAAAGCCTAAAACACAGGTAACCCCAAGTCTGTTTCGACACCTGAATTTGACACTTTCTCCAGACAAGCACAACATACAGATATGGGCCTCGGGTGTCCAGGCCACCAAGTAATATAGGGACCCCCATGTATTTCAGAAAAGAGGGCACCTGTGGGAATCCGCAGAGGTATGATTTGCACAAATCAGCCCAGAATTTGTTACCCAGACAACCTTGCAAAATCCGAAATATGGGGAAAAAAACACATTTAACGCACATTTCACTCGGCGCACTCATCGAAACACGCTACCAACAACACATGGTCTACCGTCCCGTGTTCCCACAGGTGTCCCAATGAAAAAGGTGCCTCAGATGTGTGGGTGCACCTCCTGGGCGTCAAGGGGAAAGCCTAGAACACAGGTAACCCCAAGTCTGTTTCGACACCTGAATTTGACACTTTCTCCAGACAAGCACAACATACAGATATGGGCCTCGGGTGTCCAAGCCACCAAGGAAAACAGGGAACCCCATGCATTTCAGAAAAGAGGACACCCGTGGGAATCCGCAGAGGTATGATTTGCGCAAATCGGCCCAGAATTTTTTACCCAGACACCCCCGCAAAATCTGAAATGTGGGGGAAAAATGCATTTCCACACATTTCACTCGGCGGATCCATCGAAACACGGGGCCAACAACACATGGCCTACCATCCCGCGTTCCCAGAGGTGTCCCGATGAAAATGGTACATCACATGTTCAGGTGCACCTACCTGGGCGCCAAGGGGAAAGCCTAAAACACAGGTAACCCCAAGTCTGTTTCGACACCTGAATTTGACACTTTCTCCAGACAAGCACAACATACAGATATGGGCCTCGGGTGTCCAGGCCACCAAGTATTATAGGGAACCCCATGTATTTCAGAAAAGAGGACACCTGTGGGAATCCGCAGAGGTATGATTTGCACAAATCGTCCCAGAATTTGTTACCCAGACAACCTTGCAAAATCCGAAATATGGGGAAAAAAACACATTTAACGCACATTTCACTCGGCGCACTCATCGAAACACGCCACCAACAACACATGGTCTACCGTCCCGTGTTCCCACAGGTGTCCCAATGAAAAAGGTGCCTCAGATGTGTGGGTGCACCTCCTGGGCGTCAAGGGGAAAGCCTAGAACACAGGTAACCCCAAGTCTGTTTCGACACCTGAATTTGACACTTTCTCCAGACAAGCACAACATACAGATATGGGCCTCGGGTGTCCAAGCCACCAAGGAAAACAGAGAACCCCATGCATTTTCAAAAAGAGGACACCTATGCGAATCCCCAGAGGTATGATTTGCGCAAATCGGCCCAGATTTTATTACCCAGACACCCCGCAAAGTCCGAAATGTGGGGGAAAAAACGCATTTTCCCAACATTTCACTCAGCGCACAAATCGAAACAAGCCATCAACAACACATGGCCTACCGTCAAGCATTCCCATAGGTTTCCGATTAAAATGGTACCTCACATGTGTGGGTGCACCTACCTGGGCGCCAAGGGGAAAGCCTAAAACACAGGTAAACCCAAGTCTGTTTCGACACCTGAATTTGACACGCTCTCCAGACAAGCACAACATACGGATATGGGCCTCCGGTGTCCAAGCCACCAAGGAAACCAGGGAACCCCATGCATTTCCAAAAAGAGTACACCCGTGGGAATCCGCAGAGGTATGATTTCCACAAATCGGCCCAGAATTTATTACCCAGACACCCCTGCAAAGTCCTAAATGTGGGGAAAAAAATGCATTTCCGCACATTTCACTCGGCGCACCCATCGAAACAAGCCGCCAACAACACAAGGCCTACTGTCCCGCGTTCCCACAGGTGTCCCGATGAAAATGGTACCTCACATGTGTGGGTGCACCTACCTGGATGCCAAGGGGAAAGCCTAAAACACAGGTAACCCCAAGTCTGTTTCGGCACCTGAATTTGATACTTTCTCCAGACAAGCACAACCTACAGATATGGGCCTTGGATGTCCAAGCCACCAAGGAAAACAGGGAACCCCATGCATTTCCGAAAAGAGGACACCCGTGGAAATCCGCAGAGGTATGATTTGCGCAAATCGGCCCAGAGTTTATTACCCAGACACCCCCCACAAAGTCTGAAATGTAGGGGAAAAATGCATTTTCCACACATTTCACTCGGCGCACCCATCGAACCACGTGGCCAACAACACATGGCCTACCATCCCCCGTTCCCAGAGGTGTCCCGACGAAAATGGTATCTCACATGTGTGGGTGCACCTACTTGGGCGCCAAGCGGAAAGCCTAAAACACAGGTAAGCCCAAGTCTGTTTCGACACCTGAATTTGACACTTTCTCCAGACAAGCATAACATACGGATATGGGCCTTGGGATTCCAAGCCACCAAGGAAAACAGGGAACCCCATGCATTTCAGAAAAGAGGACACCCGTGGGAATCCGCAGAGGTATGATTTGCGCAAATCGGCCCAGAATTTTTTACCCAGACACCCCCGCAAAATCCAAAATGTGGGGAAAATGCATTTTCCGCACATTTCACTCGGCGCACCCATCGAAACACGTGGCCAACAACACATGGCCTACCATCCCATGTTCCCACAGATGTCCCGATGAAAATGGTACATCACATGTTCAGGTGCACCTACCTGTGCGCCAACGGGAAAGCCTAAAACACAGTTAACCCCAAGTCTGTTTCGACACCTAAATTTGACACTTTCTCCAGACAAGCACAACATACAGATATGGGCCTCGGGTGTCCAGGCCACCAAGTAATATAGGGAACCCCATGTATTTCAGAAAAGAGGGCACCTGTGGGAATCCGCAGAGGTATGATTTGCACAAATCAGCCCAGAATTTGTTACCCAGACACTTTTGCAAAATCCGAAATGTGGGGAAAAAAACGCATTTACCGCACATTTCACTCGGCGCACTCATCGAAACACGCCGCCAACAACACATGGCCTTCCGCCCCGTGTTCCCACAGGTGTCCCAATGAAAACGGTACCTCAGATGTGTGGGTGCACCTACCTGGGCGTCAAGGGGAAAGCCTAGAACACAGGTAACCCCAAGTCTGTTTCGACACCTGAATTTGACACTTTCTCCAGACAAGCACAACATACAGATATGGGCCTCGGGTGTCCAAGCCACCAAGGAAAACAGGGAACCCCATGCATTTCAGAAAAGAGGACACCCGTGGGAATCCGCAGAGGTATGATTTGCGCAAATCGGCCCAGAATTTTTTACCCAGACACCCCCGCAAAATCCGAAATGTGGGGAAAATGCATTTTCCGCACATTTCACTCGGCGCACCCATCGAAACACGTGGCCAACAACACATGGCCTACCATCCCACGTTCCCACAGATGTCCCGATGAAAATGGTACATCACATGTTCAGGTGCACCTACCTCGGCACCAACGGGAAAGCCTAAAACACAGGTAACCCCAAGTCTGTTTCGACACCTGAATTTGACACTTTCTCCAGACAAGCACAACATACAGATATGGGCCTCGGGTGTCCAGGCCACCAAGTAATATAGGGACCCCCATGTATTTCAGAAAAGAGGGCACCTGTGGGAATCCGCAGAGGTATGATTTGCACAAATCAGCCCAGAATTTGTTACCCAGACACCCTTGCAAAATCCGAAATGTGGGGAAAAAAACGCATTTACCGCACATTTCACTTGGCGCACTCATCGAAACACGCCGCCAACAACACATGGCCTACCGTCCCGTGTTCCCACAGGTGTCCCAATGAAAACGGTACCTCAGATGTGTGGGTGCACCTACCTGGGCGTCAAGGGGAAAGCCTAGAACAGAGGTAACCCCAAGTCTGTTTCGACACCTGAATTTGACACTTTCTCCAGACAAGCACAACATACAGATATGGGCCTCAGGTGTCCAAGCCACCAAGGAAAACAGAGAACCCCATGCATTTCAGAAAAGAGGACACCCGTGGGAATCCGCAGAGGTATGATTTGCGCAAATCGGCCCAGAATTTTTTACCCAGACACCCCCGCAAAATCCGAAATGTGGGGAAAATGCATTTTCCACACATTTCACTCGGCGCACCCATCGAAACACGTGGCCAACAACACATGGCCTACCATCCCACGTTCCCACAGATGTCCAGATGAAAATGGTACATCACATGTTCAGGTGCACCTACCTCGGCGCCAACGGGAAAGCCTAAAACACAGGTAACCCCAAGTCTGTTTCGACACCTGAATTTGACACTTTCTCCAGACAAGCACAACATACAGATATGGGCCTCGGGTGTCCAGGCCACCAAGTAATATAGGGAACCCCATGTATTTCAGAAAAGAGGGCACCTGTGGGAATCCGCAGAGGTATGATTTGCAGAAATCAGCCCAGAATTTGTTACCCAGACACCCTTGCAAAATCCGAAATGTGGGGAAAAAAACGCATTTACAGCACATTTCACTCGGCGCACTCATCGAAACACGCCGCCAACAACACATGGCCTACCGTCCCGTGTTCCCACAGGTGTCCCAATGAAAACGGTACCTCAGATGTGTGGGTGCACCTACCTGGGCGTCAAGGGGAAAGCCTAGAACACAGGTAACCCCAAGTCTGTTTCGACACCTGAATTTGAGACTTTCTTCAGACAAGCACAACATACAGATATGGGCCTCGGGTGTCCAAGCCACCAAGGAAAACAGAGAACCCCATGCATTTTCGAAAAGAGGACACCTGTGCGAATCCCCAGAGGTATGATTTGCGCAAATCGGCCCAGAATGTATTACGCAGACACCCCGCAAAGTCCGAAATGTGGGGAAACAAACGCATTTTCCGCACATTTCACTCGGCGCACAAATCGAAACAAGCCATCAACAACACATGGCCTACCGTCCCACGTTCCCATAGGTTTCCGATTAAAATGGTACCTCACATGTGTGGGTGCACCTACCTGGGCGCCAAGGGGAAAGCCTAAAACACAGGTAAACCCAAGTCTGTTTCGACACCTGAATTTGACACTTTCTCCAGACAAGCACAACATACGGATATGGGCCTCCGGTGTCCAAGACACCATGGAAACCAGGGAACCCCATGCATTTCCGAAAAGAGTACACCCGTGGGAATCCGCAGAGGTATGATTTCCTCGAACCGGCCCAGAATTTATTACCCTCACACCCCTGCAAAGTCCTAAATGTGGGGAAAAAAAAGCTTTTTCCGCACATTTCACTCGGCACATCCATCAAAACAAGCCGCCAACAACACATGTCCTACTTTCCCGCGTTCCCACAGGTGTCCCGATGTAAACGGTACCTCACATGTTTAGGTGCACCTACCTGTGCGCCAAGGGGAAAGCCTAAAACACAGGTAACCCCAAGTCTGTTTCGACACCTGAATTTGACACTTTCTCCAGACAAGCACACCATACAGATATGGGCCTCGGGTGTCCAAGCAACCAAGGAAAACAGGAAACCCCATGCATTTCCGAAAAGAGGACACCCCTGGGAATCCGAAGAGGTATGATTTGTGCAACTCGGCCCAGAATTTATTACCCAGACACTCCTGCAAAGTCCGAAATGTGGGGAAAAAAATGCATTTTCCGCACATTTCACTCGGCGCACCAATCGAAACACGCCATCAACAACACATGGCCTACTGTCCTGCATTCCGACAGGTGTCCCGATGAAAACGTACCTCACATGTGTGGGTACACCTACCTGGACGCCAAGGGGAAAGCCTAAAACACAGGTAACCCCAAGTCTGTTTCAGCACCTGAATTTGACACTTTCTCCAGACAAGCACATCATACAGATATGGGCCTCGGGTGTCCAAGCCACCAAGTAAAACAGGGAACCCCATGCATTTCCGAAAAGAGGACACCCGTGGGAATCTGCAGAGGTATGATTTGCTCAAATCGGCCCAGAATGTATGACCCAGAAGCCCTGGCAAAGTCCGAAATGTGCTGAAAAAAGCCCAAATTTTTCACTTTGTCGGGGTTCTGGGTAAATCATTCTGGTCTACTTCGTGCAATTTGGACCTCTGTGGATTCCTACTGGTGCCCTCTTTTCAGAAATGCATGGGGTTCCCAGTTTTCCTACGTGGCTTGGACACCCTAGGCCCAAATCTGTAGGTTATCACCCCAAACCCTCTTGTGGTTACCAGTGGGTTAGCCGTTTTCCTTTGCGGCTAGATTGGTGAACCCTCACATGTGAGGTACCGTTTTCATTGGGACACCTATGGGAATGCGGGAAGGTATGACATCTGTTGTTGGCGGTGTGTTTCGGTCATTGAGCAGAGTGAAATGTCTGGAAATTGTGTTTTTTACCTGCAAATTTGGAATTTGCCGGAATTTGCCAGAGGTTCTGGGTAGTAGAATCTGGGCCGATTTGCGCAAGGCAGACCTCTGTGGATTCTCACGTGTGTCCTCTTTTGGGAAATGCATGGGGTTCCCTGTTTTCCTTGCTGGCTCCGACACCTTAGGCCCAAATCTGTACGTTGCCCACATGAAGAAATGGGCTGTGGCGAAAGGCTTGGGGTTAACAGCGGGTTACCCTTTTCATTTTGCGCCTCCGGTAGGTTCACTCACCCACCCCAAGGTTGTGTGATGCAGGTGCTATGCAGCACATGTGTTGCTTTTCCATTTTGAAGTCATCAATGTCTGCTATCAGGGTCCCCTTCTTCTTCATTGCCACTGCATGCATGGCTGAGTTTGTGTCATGTGAGACATGTCTGATTAATGTATTGGATGTGTACATTGTGATGCCTATGTGTGTCGGCTATGCTGTTCATGCGTGTCTTCATGACTCTCTTTTCATTTTGTGCAGGTGATGAGGCACTAGATGCTGTGGAGGAGGAGGAGATGGCACAGGGTCGGGAGTACTCAGAGCCCCAACCAAACACCAGTGGAGGACGTGGGGTGGTGCTGCATGAATATCAATTGGTCCTACAGACCATCCTGTCCACGGGTGTTTCTGAGTACACCCCCGAGGATCTCTATGGCTCAGGTGCTGAATCAGATATTAACACAAATGTCCTGTTGCAGGTGAGTGTTTCTGGCAGGGATGCTGTTCTGTCCAACGCACCTGCACTGGGGGTAGACCTCTCAATGGCCCATTCAGTGTTGGAATGTCTGCCTGTAGCGGTTACGGATGCAGGGTCACACTCCACAATATTTGCTCCTGTTCCTGGGGCAGCAGATCAAAGGAGGAATACAGTCCTGCAGCCTCAGGCAGCGCCAGCACAGCCAGGTGCACATCATCTTGTGGCCGACAGGTATCGTGTCCGGCAATGCGGTGGCCCTGCACCACCGGGAATTACTTTGTGGGACAACTCCATGTACGCAATTGCACAACAACAGGGGGCATCATGTGAAATGATGGCTCAGGCTGTGGAACGGGTGGCCACTTCTATTCTCCCCCCTGCGAAAGGCAGGTAGAGCTCCAGCAGCAGGCAATGTGGTCCACATGCCACTCACACAGGCAGGACATGTTGGCCGCCAACAGGGACCGACAGGCTGAACTGGGGGCTCTGCGCACAGTCATATCTGCAGAGGCACGGGCCCACAGGGATGCCCTGAGGGAAGATAACACCTCACTCAGAGCTACTCTGGGTGCACTTGAGGTGTCCCGGAGTAGACGGTCAGAACAGCAGCTGGAGCAGCTAACATGCATAATCTCAGCTGAGCTCCAGGCAACCCATGAGGAGATCTATGCATCACATGAAGCCTTGCAGGCAGAACTCCATGCTACCCGTGATGTGCTGCATAGGGACCCCCGGAACATCATCCTGCAGAACCAAACCTTTCAAACCTGCATGCTTGCTGCCATGGAGGAGCATGCCAGGGCTTTGCGTGGTCTGCTCCCATACCACGCACACATTCTCATGTAGCACCAGAGGGTGAGAACAGCGATGGCAGTTTTCCCACTATCGGGTGGCCGTGCAGGCCATGAGCCCATGGAGGGATTCTTTTTTTTCTTCTCAACAACAACACATGTGGGTGTTGGGTTGCACCCTGCACCTCCTACCTCCTCGGTGGCCCCCCGCCCCCTTGGTCGACTCATGGCCATTTTTGATTTTTTTAAAAACATTTTTAATGTTTGTTTTTCCTCTTTTTTTTGACTATTTTTCATTCATGTTACAGTGTGTTGCTTTGTGTGGCACCCGTAGGCATCCACTGTGTGTTCCAGCTGGGCCCATACAGGCTTCTCTTGTGTTTGAGGCTTGGGGTCCAGACACATATGCCACTCCTGCTTCCCCTTTCCATGGGCTTGCAAGGGTTTCACTGTGTGACAGTAACTTACACAGAGGCATTGGCCTTCCATCAGTTGTGTGGCCAGTCTGTAGTCCAAACTGTAGTCCAAACTGTGTCTACACCCCTATTGGGGATTACTGATGATTTCACCACTGCATGGTTGATTTGTATATTGTATTTCAATATTGCTCCTTGTGCATGATGCAGTTTATGTTGTATGCAGTACCCTGCCACATTTACCTACCAGAAACACACTGAAGATAGGAGCAGTCGATGTGCTGCCTTTGTCAGGTTGTCACACTTGGACTATTGTGATTGGTCACTGTCAGACTTTGCCACTGTTGAGTCCTGTATTCATGTGTTGTCATGCTGGTAAGTATATGTTCATGTGTGCAGTTTCTTTTTCATATGTGAGAGGGAATTGTCTGTGGCATGTTTCCATTTGTGTCGGTGCACTTTCTGACAGTTGTGTCATGTGTTGCTCATTTATTTGGTCGCTTTCACATTGCATGCCATGCCATGGTGTCTCGGGTGGGTGACATGGGGTTTGGGAGGGGTTGGGTGACATACCTGTATTTGGGTGTGCTGTTTTGCAAGGGGGTAGTCCTTTATGCAGCATGAATGTGTGCCTTTTACTGATACAGCTTTGGGTCTGTTTAAGTAGCTAGGGATGCACACAATGTAGCACTTCCAGGGAAACAATCTCAGGGTGGTATGGTTGTGACAGTTGACTGTCCCTTTGTCATCATCGATTGTCACCTGGTATGTGCCAGGCCTGTGTGCACTCCGCAGGGGTGGGATTCTAGGTTAAAAAGTGTTGCCACAAGCTGGGTACGGGCTGCCTCGCCACGTGCCCTTTCCCCTCCCATGTGCAGCAGCGGTGCATATGGTTGGGGATGTGGGGGCACCACCATGTCCACTGGTACGCCCGCTGGGTTGCAACTTTGTGCAGGACACATGCTGCCACAATGATCCTGCACACTACTGGGGGAGCATATAGCAGCTGGCCACCATAGCGGTCAACGGAGCGGATATGTGATTCAGCACTCCGAATGTGTGCTCCACTATGCCCTGGGTTGCAATATGGGCTGTGTTGTATCTTACCTTGGGTGGTGTGGTGAGGTTCCGTATTGGCGTCATCATGTAGTTGCTCAGAGGGTAGACACTGTCCCCTGCGGAGGTGATAATGGTTGTCATTAGTTGGGTTTTGCCATTTCTCTGTGTGTGACATGCATGTGCACAGGCATTTGTACTTCATGTGTCGCCATGTCTCCCAGCTTCCAGGTCCCGGTTTAGGGGCGACATTCTGAATATGAAACTTTCATACGTGGCCCATGGATAGTTTGCATAGACAGAAGTGATTATTCCCTTGGCATTGCATACCACCTGAACGTTGATGAATGACAGTGCTTGCAGTTGCAATAGATGTTCTCAGTGGCCCTAGGAGGAAGTAGAGCCACATGGGTGCAATCAATGGCACCTAGCACTTCTAGGAAGTGTGCCACCCCGTAAAAGGCTTGGACCACGGCCTGCCTTTCTGCGGGTGTTCTGGGCATGTATATGTGCCTGCAGACTGAGGGGCGTGCAGTCATTATCGCCAAAACCTGGTGTCGGCAGCATGACTGCGTGGGCTGTGAGACACCCCCAACTATGGCACTTGTCCACTGAAATGACCCAGTGGCCAGGAAATGCAGTAAATTGAGCACCTTTTCCAAGGGACTCAGTGCTTGGGAGCACAGGGTGGTTGATGTGAGGTCATCCTCCCACTCTGCGACCAGGTCTAGGATGATAAGGGGTGGAAACCTGTACCTGCCATAGAGCTGGTCATCAGGCATCCCAAAAAGGCTGGTCCTGGGTAAAAAATTGCGGGCCTGGCTATCCTCCTCCTCCTGCGGTGTCCCACGACCACTGCTGCGAGGAACGGTACATTCATTGTAGCGGTATGAGCTTGTTTGTTGTTTGCACGCACTTACATGCTGTGCGGGGCCCTTCCACGTGGCGTACGTGTTTCCGGATTAGCGTGTCTTTTGTGGCTCATGGGTTTCCCCTGTTCGATTCCATGGATACATCTTGTTAGCGCGCGTGTGGGCGTTGCAATGATTTGGCAGTGGTACTTCCCCCATAATGCCCACATTTTCACGTGTTGTTCCCCATTCTGCATGTCTGCCCCTTTTTAGGTGTGTGCGCTGGCCTGTGTATGCCTTCACTGGCCGTCAAGCTCACAGCCTTCGGGATGTCGCAATGATGTGGGTGCCACACGTGGATTCAGCACACAATACAGGTAAGCCACGCGTAGCGCTTTCCATGAATCGACAAACGGCGCTTGCGTGGCTTTCGCACGCATGCGTTGCGATTCTCACACTTGCGCCCCCGTTTTCAGCGCACATTAATTTCATGAATTACCCTGTATGTATTCAAGCTGGAATTTGGCAAATACGTACTCAAAGACACATTTCTGTCAATCCCTGGACATAGACCAGGTATCAAATCATCCTCTTCCTCAAAGATTATGTGTCGGGTATAGGTATGAGTTGTTCCATAGCATTTCAAAATGAAGTGACTGCACCTTTTAAAACATTTCAATTGGTTAACATGTGTCACTGCAAGGCTCCTCCTACAGTTAGAGATGACGGGCATGGGCACACTAAAAACCCTCTTTTTTACTGTATATTTGTGTGTGGAGTAGCTTAGCCATTCGAAAGAATGTCACACGAATGCGACAGGCCAGATGAACTGCTTGCTGTACCAATACTGTACTGGGTATCGTCTCTTTCCATAGCTGAAGTGTCCAGTAGGTAGGTTTCAAGCATCTGTGCAGTTGAAGGTCTGCTCTGTTCCTGTTGATGACCCATCTGTATTATTGATGCGCGAGTCACTGAGAAGGGTGCCCAAAAGTATCTTCTACTGGTAGGCAGCGCCTACAATGCTCAAACAGATTTCAATGTGTGAAAGTGTTGTTCTGCCCACCATAGCTGTCAATCTTGTGCTTGATATTACCAGAGAAATTGGCAACTTTTGGGCCAGTTGCTGTTCTTTCTGTTGCCTGCATCCTTTCTCCAGTTTAATTTGCAAGCACTGCAGTAAAGACATTTGCAGTGTCCCCTCCTTGTGATGTTTGCTACCCCCAGATGCAGAGGAAAAGCATCCACTTTTGCTTTGGAACCTAGGTCCATAAAGGGTGCCAGCACGACCTCAATATTACCTATACATCCAACTACAATGCTGGCATTTAACAATGGATTCCTATGGAATCTAACTTTTTACTCTTGCTTAAAACAGGCAGAATCCATAGTAATTCATAATAAATTCTGCCGGCCACACTTAAGCAGTTCTTCCATTGTTTTTATGCATGGCATAAAGGGGGGCATGTCGTTGGAAATTATTAAAAAACTTAGGTAGCCTTCAAGGAGACAGGACACAGGAGGCTGTTGCTGGAGGTAGGCTTAGGAATTTTAGGAAAGGGAAAGAAACTAGAGTGGTACTAGAATACTCAGGTATAGAGAAATGTAGCGTGAGATAGTGAAAGACTGAAGAATCTGAGAGTTAGCTTAATGGCTGAATTTGGAGGCAGAGAGTAATGAGGAGTAGAACACCATATACGTGTTTCGTGTCCACCTCCAACAACCTTGAAAATAAAGACGTTATGTCTCTCGGTAGCACTTTTTATTAATCAATTGGGGACTTACAAAATGCCCCCCTGAATGTCTTCACATGTCACTAAATATCCGGCAAAAAGAATCTTCTAGAAACATGCTCTTGTGAGCTAATTTTAGGACCATCCTTCTAAATGTGTTTTGGATTTCAATTGCTGGTAACGGCCCTGCTCCACGCCATGTATGTTGTTTTAGTCCACTCATTCCACAAAGTAGAAATTGGGCCACCTTCTGCACACCTATATTAAAACTATTTAGGAAAAACTGGACAGGAGGCATTTATCATTATGCTATACTCGGGTGAACGTAGGATAGCACAGGGGCAAGGTGCTGGTCTTGGAAGAAAGACCACACAGAGTAAGAGAGATTTGAATCCCAGATTTGCACTTAGAAACCAAACTCCGGTATTAAGCACATGATAAAAAACTATTTAAAATTCAAAAATAAAAATAAATATAGTGAATTCAAGACCCACAGGGAAGGAGGGCAATGGGCCTCTTCTTCAGGATGGGGACTCATCTGGTCTGGGTTGAGAAGACTTAAACCCTATCCCCAATTCTCTTCCCCCAACTGAGTGACCTCTTGTACGTCTGGCTTAAAAAAAAAAAAAGGTCACGTGTACCAGTTGAGCTTATGTATCCCTCTTTCTGGACCAAACATGCCTCTTTCAAAATTTTTGAAGAGTTGTACCTTCACATTCACTGCAGTCTTATAATCTCTGTGCACTGCCCCCTAGTATGCATGCCATCGTTCACTGTTATGCCTGATTTAGCCACTGTACATCCATATATTGCACATTGGGGTTGTCAGCTTACACCCCCATTCGGACCAAAATCCTGTGCCCAGCTGTAATGTCCATCTTGGACAGGCTATGCATAGTGAACCCCAATGAAACAGGGGTTACTTTAACTAGCAGTCTAGCCTGCTTAGGAAGCCTAAACAATCTTTAGTGGTGAGCCTGATGAGACTGCTAGGACAGAACCCATTGATTCCACTTCTGACATCACCCGTTACAAAGCTGAGTGGGGTCAAACCAGATTCACAAGGAAGTTAAGGTTTTAAAATTCTGGTTCTTCAGGCATTTGTAGTTGGCAGTGGCGGCATCCGACACTCATTGGCCACCCCAATCTCTTTCACAAGGGTCAGACAGGGCACTTCCTCACAATATCCGTCCATATTGTTTGTCCCAATCTGAGGCTTACCTGCAGACCCTCATGGAGCGCACACAACAGCCACGTGACTGGGAAATCACCTGGACAGAGGAATAATGAGATGTTGCCAGTACAGTCATTTACGACCATCATTATTGTACTTCGGGCAAAACAACAACATTTGCTATTTACCTATATCCTCATTATTCAAGCTCAGATCCAGAAGGAAGCCACAGCATCGTGCATGTCTTACCCCCGAACAGAAACACTCATGCAAAGAATGAGTTTTTGAACATTTCTTTGAACTGTTCGCACTAGAAGCAATGGTGAAAATGTTAATATTGCTGTGTGCCAGTGCATAAAGATGTTTCTGAATGCACCCAACTCTTGCACCTGCAGAACCGCCAGCAGTCCATCCTTCCTCCTACACTCAGGTAGGTCCCCTTTGTAAAATAATGGAACTCATGTGCAGCTTGATGCAAAAGCAGCATTTTAGTGACTGTTTGCACTTCCTATCCACCTATTGGCCTCCTATTCTAATGCTCGCACACATCTCTTTGCAGCCCACCGCTGTATCTACTTCCATGGAAACAGTTGTTGCAAAGCGGCACTTTCACAATTTTCTCTCTGTGCATCATATACAAGGTCATAGTTTTAGATCGCACCTGCCTAGGCTGGCAACGTTTACATTATTGATATTAAGTGATTTGCTTGCTATCACAGAAATGTATGTCTAAAACAATTAACATGCTTGAATAAATTGTTACAATCAGAAGACAGTAGCGCACTAATAACCCTGTCAACATAACGAGGCCATTGGAGTTGGCCTTTGTGAAGAATCGTACACATTTATTTGGTTAGCTACTGTTTTTTTTTTCCTGTATATTTTCTTCTTTACATCTCCTGATTTTGAGGATATGTTACAGCACAGTGGGGGACTGAGCCGCGAAAACAATAGATACAAATGGATATAGTTAAATGCACATCAAAAATCTCTGCAGACTGTTCTGAAATCGAACATCCTGATGCATAAATGTCAGTCCCCAGGAGTGTGCATTAAATATCTTAAAGCAATCTGTGCGCCATTAGCCAACGTACCATGGGTACAAGCATGCAACATAATTGCATGGTTCCCTGAAAAATTCTAAAGAGAAAGAAAAACATAGACAATTCACAGTATGCTGTGAAACTGTTCTTAAAATTAGAAAATTACTTCTGCCATGTAGGATTCATACAACAACAGAATGTGTGGTAGGCCTCACTTAAGGAATAGAGGAACTTAAACGAAGGTAACGGAAAGAAATATCAAATTGGCACTATCAATATGAGGTGAAGTTAAAAGCAACATTGAAAATTAGTTGCTTCCTTCGCTATGGTAAAACACACTGACACAGTCAAGTATTTGCATTTCGAAATGAGTGGTTTCAAACTGAAATAGACCGCAAAGAAGAAGAATCATGAAGTACATAGAGGGTAAAGGACGTCACCTCTTTGTGCCTGTTCGGGCCTGATAGGGCCAAGGGCCGGACCCACTATCTGCATTTCACCTACAAAGTAGTTGGAATACCAAAAAATATTACCCTGTGCCTCCTCTCTCCAGGGATCTACTCCACCAGGGTTTCAATGGATAAGTGCCCTGGGCAGCTATGGCAAGCTAGCCATGTTAACATTTTCAATATTCCATTGACCCCCATCCAACATGCACAGACAATGCACACATAGCCCTTAGTCTCTTACAATGATCTTGACACCCTCTTCATCACTGAACCACGGTTTCGTCCATTACTCCATCCTCCCCCATGCTTTCAACATCCTCCTATCACTGCACCCATCCCCCATTGTTAGTGCACCCAACATGCTTACCAGCCAGGCAGGGGAGGATGTGGAGTGGCAATCATCCACACGAGCAATTGACCATGCTCCACTCTAGACTCTTCCGTCTTCCAGAACAAATTGGTTCAATGCACTCACCTCCTGGTTCCCTTTATCACAAAAGGAAACCATCACCCTCCACCTAATCTACAATCTCACAGGAGTAACTCTTTCATTGATAACATCACTAACTTATTTTCCTTTGCCAAATTAGCGCACACTGATATTGTCTTTTTCGGAGATGTTAATGTCCCATAGTGTCACACTGACCACCACACTCAAAGCAAGCTATGTGGACTGGGACCATGGACCGTAAGCGAGGTGCACATGTATCATATTTTCTTCCCATGTCCGTGGGCCACTGCTCCTTCCTCTTTCCTTGGCTTTGATCACTCATTGAATTCCGGAAGCGTTTTGGAGTCCAAGTAAGAACATCTGCTACTATGCATGCAGTTTCACGGTTTGTATTGCGAGAAAACAGTGAATTCACCACAGTCATTGTTTCCCATATAATTATCCTCTCATTGTAGTTCTGTGTTTCAGGGTTCCTTGTCATATCTTCCTGGGCACTGGTGTTGGGTACCCAATGTCATCATCTAAATAACACATAGTATAAGTGTCCAGAAAATGAAGATTTCCTTCAAATACACATTTTTGGAGGTCGCTGCTTGACGGAATGGAAGTAGTCAGTGTCACAGGTTTCCCCTTTTCTCACCTGTTTTGTCTGTTTTGCGGAGTCCTTTGTCGGCGTTTTCTTTCGAGCAGTTCGGGTCATGTACAAGCCCGCTCGGCCGTCTTCGGATTCCAGGATTCGTTCAGCTTCTTCGTCTGGGATCTAGGAAACTCCAGGAAGCTTGGAATGGAGGCAGCACACGGAGGCGGTCTGTGCGGAACGCGGAAGAGACAGGATCAAGGAGAGAGTAGGAAAGGAGAAGGAGGAAGGTCCGGGAACCAGGAAGCAACAGAGTTCAGGAAAACAAACTATGGAGCACGTCAGGCCACAGCTATCGGTAGCGCAAAGACGCGTGGAACCGCAGGGGAGTGGCTAATTTATAGAACGTGCTGCATAGGACGTGAAGGTCGATAAACCGCATTCCGTGTATGCGGCCATGTTGGGTGTACTACAGCGAGTAACCCCCGACGTGCCAGGGACCAGGAAGACCAGAAGGGGCGTGATCGATGGATCATGACAGTCAGAGGGATCTTCCATTTTCCAACTCCTGGGTTCACATCACTTAGCAGGTGACATCCCGTGCCCCCCCAAACCTCCCACTTCTCTCCACAAACCCCTACATTTGAACCAGTAACACATCTATAAAGATAGAAAAATATGCTGTTTAAAGAATGTAAGATGTGGATGAGCCTGTTCTAATGCTTCCAGTTGGAAAGTAGCTCTGCTTTAGGTCTTGAAGCAGAGGATCACCCTACCACCAGGTTATTTGCTCTACTGTGTAATAGGCCTGCCCTTATGGTGGTTGCCTGTGAGAATGTTTCTCCTTCAGTGTGCGTTCACATTAAAAATGATAACATTGGTATTTTGAATATACAAGGAGAAGGCCAATCTCAACAATTATGTTTGATTTCACAAAGTGTGGCCAGGATGATTGAGAGCAATAACAATGGTGTAGTCAATCATAATATGGTAATCCCAAATAAACCTGTAACCAATGCAATGTTTGAGTCTCACTCCTCCACTTTTCTTGATCCTCTGCCAGCTTCCATCAGTGAATATGAATTTGTTACCCCTCTGTGCTTCTCTTGAGCTCCTGGCTGCAAGATGGTGATATCGATGGAGCACTTCTGATGATCGTGGTGCTCCTTTCTATATATTATCCCATTTTAAAATGGTGCCTACGGACTTGTGGCCATTTTTTCTCCATGCACTTTCCTAGCATTCAACTTGTTCTTGGTGCACAGGGGCCAGCAGCATTGTTTGACCTATGCCCCAGGTTACTGAGCCCAAGCCACCGGCCATGTGCAGAGGACTATTACAACCTCATTACTCTACCTTTCCAGAACTCTTTTTTATCACAGATCAAGAAGCTGCACCCGTTGTCTCCCAGCGATCAACAGCTGCAAGATGCCTTCAACTCTCGAGCACCTCTAAAAACAGATGTTTTCCTTACGTTTCTACCGCAGTATGGTGCACATGGACTCAGCTGGCTGACATGACTTATACATCTCTGGAAACTCCTACATTCATCTTGGCCCTGGTTAACATGAACACAGATTTGGTATGCACTTTCCCATATGACCAGCCCGTTAATGTATTGTGTTTGTGTCAGGGTGGCTTTGCCCAGGAAGACTGGAAAATGTATCATGGATAAGGGCATACACTTGTTGCCTATTTGCCAGTCCTACAGAAAAGATGTTTCTGCACTGCCTCCTCTGGTAAGTGGCTGAGCCCCTAATATAGTATCCAAGGAAAATGTTGCTAACAAAAATGCAGTCAGTAAAATAATCCTGGTGAAAATACCTCTGCAGTAAAAAAAAAGTCTCTGGGCAAAACGTAATAAACAAAATGAAGCTGAAAAGTAGCCAAAAATGCAGTGCTGCTAGGGTCCAGTGGGATAGATGGCCCGGTTTGGGATTAGTATAGTGTAATGATAGGGGATAGGATTGGATTAAAGATGTTGGTTAGAATGAGGGTAAAGGTTAGGTTAAGGGTGGTTGTGGGATGGATAGTGATGTTGTGGTGTGGTTAGTGACAGTGGAGTAACATTGCTGAAAATGTTGAGGGGGGAATGACATCTAAAGGAAAGGGGCCACTCTCAAATGAATGGGACATAATGGTGTGCCACAAAAGTTTATGGGGACAAACACCCTTGTTCCCCCCTAAAATTAAATGCAAGGTTAGTATAGATCAACTTTCAGGTTATGTATTACGACAGGGTTATGATAAGGTTAGGTCTAATAGAGTAATAGTTGGTACATGTTAAAGAAAGGGACAGAGAGTGTGGAGAGGCCTGTTGATGTAGTTGTAGAATAGGGGTTAGGGTAAACCTAGTGGTTAGGGTAGAGTACACATTAGAATTATAATTACTTGTCATTGCTTTTATCCAAAGCGCCTTACATACATTCCATACGCAATTATCATTACCCAATTGAAATTGATACTCAGTTGTATTGACCCAGGTTCGTACTGGGCCATAATATTGTTTTGGGCACCAATAAATAAATGTCCCATTGTTGCAAATGGCTATTCATTCATTTTGTGACACTGTTTGAATACTACCCAAGGGGGAGTGTTTTGATAAAATGTGATGCAAATTGTGCTTTTTAAATAATATTTATTCAGCAACACTGGACAAACCTATTAGCCGCGTAGTAACTCATCAAACTGGACCACATTGGCCAATAAAGTGTCCCACTTTGACCAAGAAAAGTGGCCCACATCAGCATTTTGCATTTTTGGTCCAGCATGGGCCTATTGCCCTATAGGCCAGTCCAAGCCTGCATTGACCTTGGAAAGAGGAAAGATACAGTCGACCTTGGCGGGATTTGAACGTTTGCCCTACGAATCACACACAGATTACAGCAGCGAGCTCTGAAAGCACTGAGCTATCTTAATAACTAAGATCACATCTTACAGTTTCAGTTAGGGTAAGGCTATTACATTTTTGGTGAGCTGTTGATGGGTCTGGAGTTAGGTTCACTGTATTTTCTATTTATAATGTGCTTTATATCAAGTGACATTCAAATAAAATGCTCTACTGTGCTGAAGGGTTAGTGCCAACTAAGAGCTCAGGGTAGAATAAGGGTTGCAATTAGACTGAGGTTGTACTACAGGATTTACATCATTGTTAGGGTTACAGCCGTGTACATGTATATATTTAAAAATAGCTTTTTTGGCAACCTTATTACTGGCAATATTTTCCCACTTTGCTTCACCTGTATTGAATGACTACATTTAGAAAAACATGTTTTGCTGACTACTTTTTTCACATGACTACATTTTCCTGTGACCATTTTCACATAGAACCCCTAGAACTCCTAATATCAGGCTTCTCTTAGATGCCCCTACCTCTTTAACCCCAGCCCCTCATCACCCGTGGCTGGACCTGGTTCTCCCCACTTCCCAAACCCTCACTCCCACTACCCACTCCTCAGCCCCCATTCCCACAGTAGTCCCTGGCTGGTCCTGGTAGCCCCCTCCACTCTTTCTTTACATTCATCAACATTAGGCCTATAATATCACAATTTGTCCACAGCTACTCCTCACTGGTTCCTTCCAGGGACGTCATTTAGGGGTCGACTTGCTAGAATCTGTCCACTACAGAGTGTAATTTGCTTTCTGACTTTCAGAACATTAAGATCGATATAGCCGGTAAGAGAGCTCAGTGGGTTTAGCACTCGATGGAGCGATGTGTGTGCGATCTGCAGGTTGCAGGTTTGAATCCCGGCAGGGCCAACTCAGCCTTTCATCCTTCGGAGATTGATAAATGAGTATACAGGTTGGGTTGGGTGATATTTTATGTATATTTGTTATATATAAAGCGTAAGCGTAAGTAAGCACAAGTGCTATATAAAAAAACATAATTATTATTTGGCTTTGGACGTCTGCTTGCATTCACAGTAATATGGTAACATGAGCCTGTACACACTGATATTAACGATACATATATTAACGATCCATTGTTCTATGAAATGTATATCACATTACAGTGATATCGTAACCATATTTTTCGTATGCTATCTGATGACACTTATTGTTTTGTCAATGGGTGAAAGGTCGTGTTCGATCACTTCCCCTGATGTCACTTTGGGTGGGGTCAAATGACTTTACTTCCTGTCATCAGAGGTCAAGCGTCATGTGATGTCACTTCCGCTACCCCTGGTATTTCAGTGAAATTACGTCCCTGGTTCTTTCTTCTTCCTTCTCCTGGCAACATTTTCTAAAATTATACAGCACAGAGAGTTGGTATTATTCCTATTATTAGGTGTCCTATGTAATGTGTTCTTCATAAAAACACGTATTTTCTGCCTTATCCAATAAATACCCAAAAAAGAAATCGTATAGGTGATCCTACACCCAATCTGGATTGTATAGCACTAAATATGGTTGTATCATATGCAACTGGCTAGCCTGTATCTCTCCATTTATCAATCCATCTGATCTATCTGGGCAACAGCATCTATGAAACGGGTATCTTCCCAGCTGCAGTGCTCGGTTGCTTTCCAGCTAGAAATGCACTTTATGAATCCCATACATACATACATTGCCATTCACAAGAATTGTCAGCATGTCTTCAAGTGTGCCTGGGACAGCCAGTATTTACAGTTTGTGTTCTTACCATTTAATTTATCGTCAGCGCCAAATGTTTTCACCGGGTGCAGTCGCAATTTATAATTGAATTACATATCAAGGGTATTGATATATTTCCCTACTTTCACTGCTAGCTCCATTACTGCATTTTTTTTTTAAGGCAAGAACCAATTTAGCCACAGTGTCAGGATTCCTAGTATCTCGACATTGTGTGGTATTTTTTATTTATTTTATTTATTACTAGCAAAGAGTACCCATTCTAGGCACACGTTCTGTAGACATACAACTCTCATACATTTTTTAAAATCAATGATCCTTTAGGTCGCTTTTGTGAGTCGATTATCGCTTGATGTGCTTTGCACTCTGAAGTAAACTGCCCCGAGAATGGGCACGTGTGGCTGGCTGACATACTACAGAGCAGACGTGGAGGGGAGGCGAGAGTTGGCATGCTGCAGCATACTGGGGCTTTCTGTGCGCTATCCCCATATGTCGTTGTGAGCTCTCTCTACCTGTCACCTCACCCTGGAGTGGTGCTGTGTGTTGTGGTGCATTGTGGTGCAAATATCTCAGAAAAGGTGTGTCCTAGGACCTTGAAATGTCTCTGCTTTTCTCACTCAATTTGATATCAACAAGGACATTCTTCCAGGTTAAAGGTAACACTTTGGGTGCAGCTACATTTATGTATGTATTTATTTATGTAATAATGTTATTTTATAAGGCACTCACTACAATACCATCGGTTTGAGGTCCTCCAAAAGGAAGTGGTGGTGGTGGGGGATGAATTGACAGAAGGAAAAGGGAGAGGAGGACCAATCAACAACAATTTCGGACCATGTGCAGATGATTTAAGCAGACATGGTGGGGAAAATGGCAAGTAAAGACTGCCACAATGTTACACAAGATGATAAATCGAATTACAGTAGTACTCATTAAGCCTACGTCCAGTTAGAGTAGATGAGATGAGGAACAGCCAGAAATGTTTGAGGGATACAAATAAATCAATCAGTATCATATTTACAATTACCACACAGGCAAGAACATGGCAATCTAGCCCGATGTGAGTACATCACTCTAGGCCAAGGCTAGGTACCGAATGAGGGTGCACTCTAGCTTCCACGGAATAAGGTATTCTATGTTATGTTGATGTATACCTCACATTGCTGCCATTTCTATTGTCTCCAGGTACTCTTGTGGCTCTGAAAGACAGAATAGAGTAGACAGAGGGATAGGACAAGTGTTGTGCTCAGCAGTTGGTTTGTGTAGAGCCAGGAGTAATGGACATTTGTACAGTGTGCTTTGATTTTGTACACTTTTGGCATATTTTTTCCAGATGGGAGACATCCAGTGTCTAATTTGGGGGGTGTTTAAGGTTAGCAGCGGGTTTGTGAATTGGTTTGAGAGTGATGTCTGGTTTAGGGTTGTTTAGCAGGGGGGTTCCTAGCCATCTGCAGTATATATGGAAAGTATGTGGTGAGTGGCAGTGGTTGGGAAAGGAGATGGTTGATAGGTTTGGGGTATCGAGTTGTTGAAATTCTCTGGGTACTGTGCGCCTATAGGATTCCTTTTTCTTTTTGTTGGGGCACCCATCTTCACATGGGGGTGAGCTTATGTTGCTTAAGAAATGTGTTGTGACAATGTTGGGCTTGCCTGGGTAAGTCAAGTATCAAAGGTGTTTCTGAAAAGGAAAGTTTTAAATTGCCTATGGAATCCCTAGAATGTCTCTTAAATCCTGAAACTTATAGACATATTATTCCACCTGGTGAACCCAGCAACAGTGAAAAGTTTGCCACTGAACCTCCTTCCTGCTACTAGCCCTTTTTTGAGAGTCACAGATTTGGACAGAATGAACAATCTGGGAGTGCAATCATTCTTTGCTTTATGCTACAAGTCTATATGCCTGTGTCACCAGTGGTTCAACAACTTCTTTAATATTATGTTGCAGAAGTGTGTGTGCTTAGTAGAAACTTTAAATATCCTTTTCCTGCAACTGTATTGCTGACTATAAACAAGCATTAATAACCTGGTGTTCATTTGGAGCATGCAATTCTTTTAAGTCTAATAATGAAAGATTCCAGTCAGTGTGTGTGGGGCAACCCTCGCAGTCATCAACTCAGAGGAAATGGTTTTTGCAGGAATCTCTGAGGAATCTAATGGTGGAGACTCAGAGCTGTTCACTTGGTCCTGTTATGTTTCTCCATATTCCCTGTTAGGTAACAATTATTGTATGTAGTAAGAATCAAGGTCTGTAATGCAACATAGGTCAGCAGGGGGAGCAATGGTCTCCTTCTAGACCATGCATCTGACATAACTAGGATTTTGAGCTGCTCTCTCTGCAGGCAAATTATCTTCTGGGGGTTCAGATACACAGTGTTTCTGATCCTCTGTTAATTACTTTCTCAATCACTAATTAAAAACCTGCTCTGACACCCCAGTGGTTGATATCTCTGCTAAACACAAACATGATCCTGCTTCTGATTTCTGTTTAGACGTTGTTCATCTCAGGTTTGATGAGAGGGTGATTTGTTCTGCCAATCGCTTTTGGGCTTACTCTAATTCCAGATTCCCATGCTATCCAGAATTCGAAGAAAAATATAGAGAATCCAGACACAGTTGCTACCTTGCTCTTGGCTTCCAACAACTGATGCAGTCTACTCTGTAATATTCATCAATGCCCCAAAACATTCTCTATAAACACAGGTTTGTGCTCTGGAAAGTGAACGGGCTAGTCATTGTACATGCAGGAGTGTGTGTTATTAGTGTCTGAAAATTGAATGCATTCGAAAGAATCCTTCCCTCACCGAAATCTTTGGATCATTCTTTTTCATTGAGTGCTAAAGGATTGCCTTCTGAGTTTGATCCAATCTTTTTCTGCTAATGTGGATCAATTTCTTAACACAAATTTATTAGGGTCAACTTTGAGGTATTAGTAGGAAGAAGTATGTCCTTACAGGCAATTTGGTCTGGATTCCTCAATACAGGGCCATCATCCTCCAGATTTCTACTCTGTCTGGCAAAATCACCCATGCAGGGTTCAAAAACACAATTTTGGGAGTCTTCTCCTTTCTTTTCTGGGTCTCCAGAGACTCAACCTTTTACCCTGAATGATTCTTCTTTTCAGGAAGAACGTTGTCTAGGCTTGTTTCCATTGGGTTTATGTTTTATCATGCTCTACATGTACATATTATTTCCAAGGGTCAGATTACAGAAAGGTTGCACCGGTGCAAGTGCAAGTTTGCACACTATTGGCACTAGGGCAAAGTTTGCCCTATTTTTTAAAAAAAACACTGCAACTTATTAGAACACCTTTTTACAGTGGCAAGTGCAGTTTGGCATGTTATAAGCATTAGTTTGCCATAGAGTAAAAATGCATTGAAAATATATGTTTTTTGCGCTAGTGCAATTGTGTTGCTTATAGCATGCCCAACTGCGCTTGCCACGGTGCAAAGGGTTTCTAATAGGGCCCATCATTTTTTCTAACTTTGCCCTAGTGCTAATACCGTGCAAACCTGCACCAGTGCAAAGTTGCTGTAATCTGGCCCCAGATTGAGGGCTGAGAAATGCCCAAGTTGTAATATTTAAAGCCATTAACATCCTGACATCATGATCACTTTGTGAAAACTGGTTATCAGTAGGGATTTTCTTTCATAAAAGTATGCCCATCACTGCACACCCTTTCAAGAAAGGAAAACATGCCTACCTAACTTGGCCACTGTAGAAAAGCGCTTTTACTCTTTGCATGACAGTTAATGGGAGAAGGATGAAGTACGTGTATTTATTTGCGTGGGGAATGCAGGGAGAGTAAGCAACAAGCATGGAAAGGACAGGTGGCAGGACTTTGGGTTAGCAGGGAATTAGCCATTATGTCATTTGTATGCAAGCCTGCATCACAGCTTACAACACACAATTCGAGGAAGCTAATTGGCCAGATCCCCTGTGCCTGCTGCCAATAGCTAATATTTGTTTAAGGCTTTCATTTAGTCTAAAATTCTTCAAGGTGTCAGGAGTTGCAGGACAACGTTTTACCAGTTATTTTTGTAACCTCAGAGTAAGAAACAATGAGACATTTGTTAGAGTGTTAGAGGGCCTTTCACACTTTATTATTTATTTGTATTTATTTATTTAGTGTCTTATGGCCTAAATGAATAGGCCTCAACACAAAACTCCAATGATAACATACAATTATAAAATTACACAATTTACATAGATTTCCAACAGAAAAGAGGAGATAAAAAGGGAAGTATTACAAGAACACATTCATTTACAGGTTACATGTTTGTAAAAAGGAATACAAAGAATCAATAACGATCTTGAGCAATGATCCAAATAAAAACGTTCCCAGAGTACATCCCAAGGCTAAAGTCTAAGTCCCTCAATAAAGTGATCAAAGATGTGGTTCCTGAGGGAAGTCAGACCAGGACATTCTCACATCAGGTGTTTTCACGAGTTGACAGAATTCAGGCAACGACTACAAGCAGGATCATCTACTTCCTGCACTTTCCAATGGAATTCATTTTCCTTGGCCGGTAATAGATTTAGGTGAAAGCGCAACAGACATTTAGCAAAACCCCAGGACGGGTCCAGTAACAGATATAGAGCACAGCATTGTTGTTTTCGATGCACTCCACCTGCATCTCTGTTGCTCTTATAAGTCTTAGATTTTTCACATGTATTGATCCAATCATGTTGACAAATCTTCTTCCTGGCTAACATATGATTTGTGAAAGATATAGACACCAAGCTCAAGTACCTGCCACATGGCTGAATGAAGACGCTCTCAATTAGGGCCTCAGAAGTGTTCATCTGCTCGAAAATGGAATTTGCAAGTGGTTGGCAGACCTTCAAGCGAATTCAGGCCCAATTCCGCACAAAAGACCGCCAATGGGACTGATCTTGGAAGACCAAGGGTGCTTTTCCAGAGCAATCCTTCCACATAATCGAAGTCATGCTCTGTTAGCCCATAACACACTGTCGGAGACCACTTTTGATTCAGAAAATGTAAGCTGAGGCTTAAGTGAGTATTTCCCAAAATGGTCGGTTAATGACTTCATTTGACATGCCATGTGCTTAGACTTGGCAATCACCTGCTCAATTAGGAGTGTTTTCCCCTTCACTCAATAGATGGTAAGACCCAGATATTTCAAGTATCGTACCAATTTTAACAGCATTTAAGATCCAGTTTGTTGACACCATCCCATGCCCTGCATGGAACAACTGTATTTAAGATTTAGCCTTATCATGTGTTAGGCGGTAACCCTTAAATGCGGCGGTAACTCTATAACTGCTGCATTTAAGGGTCTGACAAATCACAGGCAGGCGGATTCACACCCAGCTCTGAGCTGGGGCAAATCTGCTGTGAATTTGCTGATTTTTGGTGCTATCACCACTGGCGGTAATAGCACGAGCGGCAATAGCGCTGAACATTCCCCATTGGGCCCAATCAGGAATGGAAAATCCCTAATGGGCCCAATGGGGAATGGGGATTTACCGTTCAGCCAAATCCATGATCCGGTGCTAATAGCGGCGGGGGTTTGGCGGTAGGGCTAATAGCCCTGGTGGTAATACCGCCGGGGTTAGAACCCAACTCGTGATGAGGCCCTTAGAGATGTTCATTGTCAATGCGTTGTCAAAAAGTTGCTGGATACTAACCTTGGCGTGGTCCAAAAGCAAAATGTCTTCTGCATAGGTGATCCAGAATATTTTGCACCTTTGCATGATGGGGGAGACAAACACTGCTTCTGCAAGATCTACTCCAATATGTAATGGAAAAAGATTAAATAGTAAAGGTGCCAGGACTCAGCCCTGGGGTAATCCATTGGAGGTTTGAATGATTGAAAATGTATTGCCCACCAACTTAATCTCACTCGATGTGATGTACCAAACTGCAAATTAATCAGGGCAGAAAGTAGTTTGCTAGGGATACCCCAGTTCCTTAACTTGGTACAGAGAAGGTTTCATTTGATTTTATCAAAAGCCATCGACAAGTCGATGGATACCACGGAAATGTCAAGGTCTCGCTTCTTCCAAACCCTCTGCTGTAAATGGTTGATGATAAATCCCACCGTAGAGGTCCCAACCCCGGTACGGAAGTCAATCTGGTTGGGCTTTAGGATGCCTTTGTTAGTTGCCCATAGAGAGAGATCAGCCAAAACTAAGGAAGCAAATATGTTTGACTCAGAGTTGAGGAGAGCTATAGGTCTGTAATTAAGGGGACTCTATTTATGCCCCTTCTTGAAGAAGGGCACCACAATTACGGTTTTCCATGAATCAGGAATGTTGGATGTACAAGGGCAGATTCAAAGACTCCTTATAAGATGAATGCCCAAAAGTTGGTTTTAGTGTTAAGGACTGCTTTGCAAAGCCCAGCTGGGCCTGGGGCTCTCGAGCAGCTAAGCTTTTGTATGATGACTTTGATATCCTCACAATCGAAGTCAAAGTCCCATGACACCCTTTTTTGCATTACTTTCCAAACCCTGTCCTTATTTATATATGTCATATGTCATTTGGTTATAATTCCCAAATGGTTTGTGTGGTCATCGACATGTGTTTCGGTCCAATTGGACAAAAAATACTGTTCTTGTTCTTCTAAAGACCTTCCTCAGGACGCAGAGCCAGGTAAGGATGTAAAACATACAGAAAATAAAACCTATCTGGCTTTTGTGTCATCCCTATTACTTTTTGACGTGACTACTATTGTCACAAATGTAAATCTGAATAGTAAGTACATTACATCTTACTAACCCCCGTGTTAACACTCCAGAGATGAAGCTAGATGTGTTGGATTAAATCCTTCACTGGCATTTTTATTCTCGTTTAGATAGGTCCTGTGAAATAGCAAAAGGAAAAAGCCTAACTTTTTTCCTTAATTAAAAATGATCCCTATCAATAAGTATGGGTCAAAAGTATGTGTATAAAAACACTTACAATTTTGTGGCCTCTATATGAATATGCATTTTTCACCATCAACAGCAGACATGCGCCTTGTTTCTTTTTTCTTTTTCTTTCTCTAAAATCCTAAAAAAGGAGGATAATCTGTCTGTATCCACTTCGTCTTGTCATAGTAAAGCAAGTACACATCATCTTATGAGGACTTACCCCCTTGGTGATTCACATCCAAGTTGGTAGTCTTTTTTGATGAATAACTTCCTTACATCATCATATTGTCAGTATCAAACACAAATTCCATCAGTAGTAGATCGTAAATTCAGGAATTTCTATAAAAATATATATGTATGTAATCAGTGAAATTCATAACACCTCTCTGTTCAAAGTTCCCACAACATCCCATCAACTGCCAAATTGTGACATATCTGGATGAGCCCCCACAAGATACTCCTCTCTTAATACATATCAAAATGATAAAGTGGAAGCAATTAAGTCAACTTTGTTGTTTTTAGTGTAAATTTCGACTTGCCGCGAACACATGGCAAACAGATCATTGTATTGCGCCAAAATAAAAATCAAACTCACCCGCGAAAGCGGGAGAACAAATTGCATGCCGAAATCCATTAGGCACCTAACTATACGGCCGGGTTTATTATTTCATTGGCCAAGTAACATAACACAGGGTCATCACTTTGCGCCATTACAAAGCTCAGGCACAAACCCAAGTTTGAAAAATGAACCAGCATAAACCTGCGTAAAAAAACACTACAATAGATTCCAGCCGTTCAGTAATAGCAGCCTGGTTCATTTATTTGTAGTTGGCCTATAGACTGATAATCAGCAACAAGGCCAGATTACATTGAGTGGAGAGACTCACAACCTGAATACAAGGAGCAAAGTAAAATAGGGGATCTAATAGGCTGGCCCATTGTTGCTTTGCTGGTACCAATAGTCCCCCACAAGTCCTACCTACAATTTGTTGACATAACACGTTACCCTCAATTATGACCTCAACTGTCAGGAAGGATTCCTGTATTAGGATCTATTCAATTTTGCCAGGTTTCATAATGGCATTATCCTGACTGGATAGGTGCTTGAAGCCTTGTGAGTTCCTACTAGCAACGTTAAAAACACTTTCTTACAAAGCGGGGCCTCCAGATCACCAGATCACCAGACATTTTCAATTAGGGACCCAAATCCAGTTACCTCCCCGCTTCATGTTTAGATGGTCAATTGGGGCTCTTGTACAATGTGGCAGGCTACTTCTCCCGAGGGATCACTATATTTGCAAAACAAGGAATCAGGACACGAACTGATATAACCATGCACTTCAATACCCTTCAGTCCTAAGTCATCTCAATGTGAGAACAAGTGGTTTTGAACAAGGGTAGATGTAAATTTAAATGTAAATGAAAATGTAAATGCAATGGGTTATTTTTAACGTGCTTAATACCCAGAAGTGCAGACCCGAGGATCGAACTTGTGCTGCTCAGCATCTTCTTGCTTCCAAGATGAGCGTGTTGCCCCACGCTATCCTCCCGAATCAGTGAGGATGTCAATGATAGCTGTGTACAAATTATGATAGAAAAGAGTTCCACTCTAGAAATGTCCCTTGCAGTGATAATTTGCAGTGCCAGGGACAAAATGGAGCTACGAATCATAATTAATACTTCTTCATTGTGAAACACATACTCAATTATGAACCAATTGTTCCTTTCCAAGTCATATTTAGTACAGTTATCTTGGGCAGAACTCCCCCCAACAGCTTACTCGTATTGCCCCCAGTCTCTCTAGTACTCCATCTAGTATAACCTAGTATGTGATTGTCAACTTTGCTACATACATTAGACATAGAGTTTTGAGGGCACCCATTATGGCCTTGAGGTTCCTCTGCATGGTTGTTATTAACCTACTAGCATTCAGGTAGCTCAATGGAATGGTGGGTATTGTTGGCATTTCCACCCCCCTTTCATTATTCTTTTGAGTAGGTCTCCCTTGTGGGTGGGTTTGCAGCAAGAACTGCTTGGTTTGACAAGCCATCTCCTTAGGGCCCGAAGTAAGATTGCTATTTACACTTGTAGGTGTTGTTGTCTGTGTCTTCTGACGCTTCCTCATAAAGATAGCAGCCATTTTTGGCCCTTTCGTCACAGGGCTTGTGCTTACAAAGGGGCCTGAATCACCTTGATTGCTCCCATGCAACAGGGCTTACTAAGTGCACGTAGGAATTTCAATTTAATGCCATTGTTGATGTTGTCTCTCTTCCAGATTTTAGATTTTTGCTCTGCGGGTTCTGTGCTTTGGGAGGCGGTGTCCCAACATTTTTTTCTCTTCTTTTTCCCTTTTGTTTTTATTATTACAGGTTCCATTTGGGGCTCTGTTGGAGATGTGGGCTCCTCGCTGTCCTCCCATATTCCCTCTTCCCCATGCCACAGAGTAGGTGGGCAAATCTTGAAAATTCTTCCAAAGTAGACTGGGAGAGAGGCATATTATCAAAGGCATTATGAGCCAGCTCTGCTTCCGTCGACCTAACACCTCGCTCATTTTGGGAATTGGTAGCCCGGTTGCCACTTACCATAGTGGTTAGGTTTGCTTGTTTGCTGACTAGGTGAGTGTTCAAAGTGGTTGAGTTCAATTTTAAATCACTCAAAAGGATAGCATGATGGCTCAACTCTGGTATGATTTGGTTCAATGATTCTTTAACTTTTGTGTTGATTACAGTCTTTAGCCACCCTAAACATGAAAAACAGCATTCTACTTCCTTTGTCATTTCTGTTAGAATGTCAAAGTGGACCTGGACGTCCCCTTTTAATAGTCCAAAAACATTCACAAGAGAGTTTAACACAAAGTCCAATGCGGTTAAGGTTATTTTGCTGTAGGTGTTTGATGCATCGAATTTGGTAATTTAATGGCACCAGTTACCATATTTAGTTGATCCAGTTTTTCGTGTATGTCCATCCCCCAGCGGGGTCAGTCATTGAAATAGAGCGCAAATTAAGCGCAATCGCCAACTCGATGTAAGATGTGTGGTTTTCACCTTGGATTTGCCTCACTTGTTCCAGCTGTTCAGCGTCTCCAAGGTCCACCTCCAGATTTGCTTCCGTCAACTGGTAGAAGTTAATAGCCTCACTCTGACGTAGGTGCCCCAAACCTAGACTACAGAATTCAGTGATCTTCCTCTTCTTCATTGATGCTGATAAAGTGAAGACATTTGCTGCCAATGAAGCCTGACCTGGCAGTCCACTGTCAATTTGGGGAATCGAGGTTATATTGTTTTACCTGTGTAACTGTCTCCGCTTCACCGGAGAAAGCAATATATAGTCTATTTGAATTGCCTTCGGGTCGTCGTGGAGCCAGCCACTCTGCAGGTTATAGATGACATACATACTGTCGAAATTCAAGCAACTAGGGATCTTGTTCAACAGTTCTGTAATTCTGCCAGGCCACAAAGTTGCAATAGTGGCCCAGGCCATAGTTCAATAGGAAACAACATGGGTAAAGAAGTAAAAACTCACTTCCACGTTTCCCAGCTTCAACGAACTATTGGTAGTGCCACACGAGTAGAAAGATGCACCAGGATTCCAGACTTCCCGTGGACGACCGCAGACCACCACTTAATCGCTCACTTCTGTACACGCTCCATTCTGGGTAGAGGCTTATGTCATATAGCTCTCCTCTTCCTGCAAGTCGTCACTGATGAAGTTCTTAAAGGAGCAGCACGAACGCTGCACATGTCCATGCTCCGACAGGCAAAGTTTCCAAAGTAAAAATTCAACACGAAGGAGAGGAGGAAAAAGAGGGGCCAAACACTTAATCGCCCACTTCATCTACTTTCACACTGTATACAGAAGGTGAAACAGCGCCATACTTTGCTTGTGATGTTCTCTCTATGAACCAGGGACTTTACTCTAAGCCCTGGTTTTCCTCGCACAGTTCTGACATTTCCCTTCCACCACTGCCTGCAGCTACAATGGCTTGTGTAGAATTAGGGTCAGGAACTTTGATAGTAGGCTTTTATGACAACAAAGGTGGACAGGGTTTTAAAGTGGGCAGCACTGCAGTTATTCTTCTCTGGCAATGCCTGGCCCTCAACAAACAAGGCAAGTGACTAGGAGGAAAAGGGCTCGAGTAATGAAGATTGCGTTAAGTAGTACAGACCAAGACTGATTAAAAGGGGTCAGTGTCCTTTTCCTCCCTAACTGATTACTACACATAGGGCCTCATTACGAGTATGGAGGTAGCCATGCCCCTCCATACCGGGTTCCAGTACCGGGTTCCTCCAATGAGGACTTACCTGGCTATTCCAACCATGGAGGACCCGGTAAGTCCTCATTGGAAAAACCCATCCCCATTCCCATTGGAGCCCCCATAGGACTCAATCGGAATGGGGAGCGAACTAATAACAGGCCCGTTAATAACGGGCCCGTTATTAGCTCTCCTGTCCCCTCGCGGGACCCGCTATGGACGCCTGGTTTTACCAGGCGTCCTTACCGGGTCCCGCAAGGGAACCTTGTAATAGGGCATCCCGTAATGAACGTGCCGGTCCCGTACCGGCACCCTTCATTACGGGAGCGCCTGCCTCGTATTAGGCCCATAGTCTTCTGAACATATTCCTAAAATAATTATCCAAAGCGATACTTACAATACATTCTGCTAAATGAATATTTTCCTGAACGAAGGAAGTTGCTTTGTGTTACTGTCAAGAGTGCTCTGGAAATTCTCAACACATTTGGAAGTGTTCAATCGAACAAAATACGTTGTTTTTCATTAGCCTTTAAATGACCTATCTTGCTTTCATTTTCAGCTGATCATGTATTAATGATAATGCCGTTCTACAATATTATGTTACAGAACATTTTTTTTTTTTTAAAGGAGTGTGACGAAGGTAATTCTTAAAAGTCAAGCTCTACTTCACATAATATCCACATACATCATATGCACTATTACTCTTTACATGAATTGAGAAATCCAGTTAAATGATTAACTTACTCTAAGGCTCTCATTAGGGGAATGGCAGTAGTGGTAAAAACTTGCAGTATTATGAACTACTACCTGTTTTTACACCTGCCTTTTTCTAGAATAGCCGCATGCAATGCTCCATGGGACTATCACGTGGTAATTCATGTCATATTAAACAGTCAAATACATACATCACTCTGTTTACCTCCCCAAGGAGAGGGCCTCCAAATATGAAAACACAATTTTCTGTACTTAAGCGTGTCCCAGCATTGCAGACACTTTTTTTGTGTGTGTTTGGTCATTGTGACACGCAACGGTGGTGAAAACGTAGGCATTTCACCATCTTTCCTACGTAATACAGACAAAGTTTAGCATGTACCCATATGTGCATATACATAATATTATAAGGAGGTAGCCTAGCAGTATAAACAGCTACCACGTTCTATCATTTTCCACCCTTTAATTGATCCAAAAAATTGAAAAGTATATGCAGCATTTGTGGAATTCCACACGTGCTATCTCAAAAGTTCAGATTTTGCAAAATAATGTGCAGAAATATCGCCTGTCGTAGCCTTACATATCCATTGCGGTATTGTGATTCATAACTTAGCCTAAATAGTGGAGAAATGATGGTCTAAATCGAAAAAATACACAAAACAGAAAAAGGGCGAAAAAAATGGCGAAAAAAGCGAGCAGCCTTCAGCCCTGAGCAGAATAATGAGATCGAAGTTAGCTGGGAACACTGTGTCGAAGCAGACATTTCAGGATACAGGTGAAAAGACATTTATCATACCACACATAACCATCACGCAGCCTCCAGCCATGCCATTGACCCCTTCGCCCCTCATTTATCAGGGCATTGCCAGTGTGTTGGTTTCTGAGCATTTCCTCGCACTCCAAGAAAGTTAGGAATGCCACCGTTTGCAGAATTGCTTTGAATACAGGGGGAAACAATGCGTACACATTTTAAACACGAGACATAAACCCCACACGTCTGTCTTTGTTGTGCTGTATACATCTAAAACATTTAGCATATAATTTTTCTTCGATTTGCAACTTGCTTAATCTTTGAATGCTCATTAGCGTTATAAAATATAAGGATTTGTGTGTTTTGCTTTGTTAACTATTTGAGTGAATTTGCGAGGACGGCCATTTAGGCTTGGGAAATCATTCGTAAGCATATACCCAGTGGGGCGCATGCTTGCGAAAGACCAATGTAAAATATATGTGTAAAAAAAACACGCTTAACGTTTCTAAGCACTTATTTTACGATATTGTCATGTTTTTTTTTTTTATGGCAGCAAGTGGGCACAGATCCGAATTCAGGATTCTGCTACACCCTTGTTCTCCGTCACATGCATCCGACAGAATTTAATGCTGTGGATTCCCATGGAACCCATTGTCAACACTGTTTTCCTTGAGTAAATGCTATGTAGCATTTTCTCAATTTTCACTGTGAAGAGCAAAAGGGAGGTGTTTGCATGATTTCTCAACCCCTTTAGACCTGTCTTTTGCACTCCGAAGTGCAGATGACGCAAACTATGTGGAGAGGACCTGTTTGCACCTAAGTACAAACGTAACCGATCCTCTCTTGTAATTTACTTTGACTTCGAAAATTGCCCCATTTGGGTCATGATACAATACATGGGGAACAAATGTACAAATTATATTTATTCCACATTTTTAATTTATTGTGTATGGCGGAGATCGTGTATGGAACAGAATTACCGCTTCCACCACCCGCTTCTTCTCTGCCATACAAATATGCACACATTTATGACAGCATGGCATTTTGATACTGGCATAAATGCTGCCTGGCATGTGTTAATGGCTAGTCCTATTGACCTAATTTGCACTGCAAAGTGTAAATGGAAGACGTACAAGATGGGGCCCCCTTTCCTCTTCAATTACATTTTGATAGGTGGGAATTCCCCCTTTTGACTTTAGTCATGCCCCCTTTTGATAGGCTTTTGATATTCATTTTTATACCAAACATTTTTGAGAGCAAAAAGATGTCAAAATGCTATCAAATGTGTATTTTTATAGGAAGTTTGCTATGTTTTGATATGAAAAGGATATCATTTAACTCAGTTTGAAATAACGTTTATATTAAAATGATTTTAATATAAAATTTATATTAAAATGTTTTTAATATGGGAGGGTGCTGGGAGAGCGCGTGTGCACTGTTGCTTGGTCGAGGCCATAGTAAGTTGTGAGGAGTTAGACAGCGAGTGTGAGGTGTTGGTGACTCTTTGATGATGCAGGCGTGGGTGAGGCCTTGGTGGTATGACATCATGATGTTATATAAAGCTTGCCTTTGATAATCCTTTGAATACATTTATATAAACTTTAACATTTCTATTTATGAAAAAAATGTGCTATCAAAAAAATGTTCTCTCCCCATCCCACTTGAATTGGATGATCTGTCCGAGGACACGGCGGTAGTCCACAGATGGCACGTGTCACATCCGGGTCTTTTGAGGATGCCAGGCATGGAAATGGAACTGTGCAGTCCAGGGTATTAGCCAATCATGTTTCCGGAAGTGGTATGCAAGGAGAGAGTGTGGTAGAAGGTCTGTTGGCTGAGAGGAGTGTAGATGGATATGTCAATGTCTTTCAGGAGACAGAGTGTGTGGATTTTGGGGGACTTGTGGATCTATTGGTTGCAGGTGTATGCAGAAGAGTGTGGAGTGACTGTACATCTTGGATTGCATCATGTTCATGTGCACTGGTATGGAGTGTGTAACATGAAGTGAGTGGACTTGCTCCCATTTTGTGTCAATTTGCTCACACTGCAACATACGGACATTATCATTGTTCATTGTGGAGGGAATAGATTAGGGTATGTATCTGGAATTTCATTGCAGTTTGCAATGAAGGAGACATTTGGCAATATGAAGGAAATGTTCCCGAACTCTTGACTAATTTCTTCTCGCATTGCCCAGAGACAGATGTGGATGTGCTCTAGTTCATTTGGTCCGCAAATGGAGATAGCGAGGCGCAATGTCAACAAGGCTGTGTGTGCATCTCTGGGAGATGTTGGCATGACGTCTTTCCATAATGAAAATATTACATTTGACACTGTCAATATTTTCCCCAGAGATGGAGTACATCTAACTGATGCTGGTCATCACCTTTTTTTGCAACATATTAAAACTTCTTTGAAGCACTTTTTGTAAATATAAAAGTATTTTCCAGCAGGTGGAAAAAAAATGCATTGAGGCACGGCAAAAACAAAATGCCTACTGTTTTGAAGTTGAAAGAAAAAGTTTAGTTCACTAGAATGTTGCTTCATTCACTTTAAAACTTGGAAAAAAAATATAAAAAAGCCTCTTTTCAGAGCCACCACTTTCCCATGCAAAAGAGTTGAATGTTTTTGGTGCCGACACATCACCTACATTTTTTAGATGTCCACGGACTATGGCTCTGTCTGTGGACTTCACAGCTGCATAGGAGCTTGCACCTTTTTTTTGGTACTTCTATTTTTGAACTGTGAAAGGTGGCTCTGAAAAGAACCTTTTTTAAATTTGTTGTGTTTGTATTTTTTGTGGCTTGTTTTTTTCAGGAGAGAAAAGGAAGGGGAGGGAAGGCAGGGAAGGGGCATCAACCACAGGGACAAAGGGGCAGGTGGAGAGAGGAAGATGTTGGGTGGGCCTTAATTCGGTAGGGGGCAGTGTTTCTCATGCTCCCTGAACACAGCCTCAAAAGCACTTTGAAACTGATCTGCCTACAGAGCGGCATGTTACAGTACATACAGAGCACTGTCACCCATGAAAGATAAGAGTGGACTGTGTCATGTATGGCCTGAGAGGCTTCTGCAGGGATCCTCTGCCCCACAGGAGTGTCTCTTGTGGTGGCAGGACGGGATGATGAGGGTGTGGTAGTGGATGTCAACCTACTCATCCCTTCGAAAGGTATGACCTTTCACACTGCTCCCTTGTCATTAGACCTGAGGTGGCTCTGCATGTAGGTGGTCCCATAGCTGTACAGACCTGGTTTTCAGCAACTGAGCACAACCGTGTACTCAGTGCATCTAACCTTGTCCGCATGAGCCTTAGGTACCCCCCACAATGGTGGTAAAATACTGCCATACTGAAGATTTGCGTCGGGAGCCGGAGAGAGGGCTTTTCACTGCCGCATCCTCATCCTCCTCTTGATCCACCTGATTATCACCACACCTGTTCCCCTATCCAGGCCCTCCACATGATGGTGGTGGTGGGGGAGCAGCTGCAGTGGCCATTGATGCCATTGTCTCAAGAAGTACAAAGTAGAGATACCAAACAGCCAAAATCAGCAGCAGGTGTTCTCCCCTGGACAGCCAGAACACAATTAGGAGCAATAGTGGGTGGGTCACTTTAGGGGCGCTGTCCGCGGATGGTGTGCATGTCCACGGACAGTCGATCCCCAGACAGGGCCTTAAAATTTATAAAAATTGCCAGACCAACTAGGATACGGTCTAGGAGCTGTGCAAGGGTGAAGTGTCAGCTTCAAATAACCTGGATTGGCCTGGGTGTTAGTCTTAGCAGTGCACAGAGGTGGCACGAGTTATGATTGCTTAACATACCATAACTGGCGAATTTTAAGGGTTTTTCGGTTTTACTTGTAACCATAATATCCCTTTAACAAAGTTTTTCTATTGAATTTGATAGGTTTTTATTAGTGCAACGTAACCATAATGTCCTTTAACAATGTTTTTTTCACTGATATATATATATATATATATATGAATCTCAACTACAACACTTTGTCAATGTCTTTATCTTGTAAGCAGTAAGCATGAGCATACAGGTTCAGGCCCTATAAGTGCATGCATATCATTTTCATGTTGTCACAGTGGTTACTTTAATCAGGGCTCACTACACCTATTCGCTTTGTCATGGGTCAACAATTAAAAACCACATCACACAAAGCACCTATAGTATGTTTTAGTACAGCTGTTTTCCCAGAGTCAAAAGTGCTGTGCACTTTCTCAATACTTATACATGTCTAATACCCTATCCAGCCAACACAAATATCTCTTCTAAAATAACAAATGTGTTATAAAATATAACTGTGGCTGCTTTAAGCAATCTTCTCTGTGTCTATATAAATGCCCTGTGTGTTGGGTTTGTCAATGGCTTTTTTTTCTTCTAAAAATGTGTTGATTTGCAAACTGTCTAAATCTGCATTTTTGTTTGTTATGGCTGTGTCATAAAAAAGTGTGATTCCCTTCACAGAGAGGCCTATTCAGACATGTGCTGTGTGCCAGTTCACAATGCCTCATGTCACTTGTTTGCATAGTCAAAGCATGGCATTTAAAATGTTCAATTGCATATAACCACACAGCTTGTCATATTATTGTGTGCGCTGTGTCAGCACTGTATGTAGTGATAGACCGTAGCCCCAAGGATTTCATTTTACACAGAGAATGTCCCCGCTGCTGGAAACTTCATCAACCAACTCGACTTTAAAAAAAGCTTAATTATATAAAACCAATGTTTACAAAATGACCTTATCATGCTGGGCAGATTCCAGAGACAGTTTTTCCATTTCCAGACACACTTTAACTTAAATATATAAAAATGAAGGCTGGAAGTTAATCCTACTGCAGCTAAAGAATACACACATTTTGTTTTAAAAGATTTCTTAATACACTGCTATTTATTTACAAGCTTGCAGTAAATACATAGAATCAACTCACTTTTTAAAATTAGAATGTCTCTTTCGTCACCAGACTTTAGATGTCCTGGGATCTTCAGTTCCAGCCGGGGCATGCAAATGTCCCGAAATCTGCATTGATGTTCTGGCAGGCTTACAAAGCATTGGTTTTGAAAGAAATCCAAACCCCCTGTGGGATGTTTCAACCCACTAATCCAAGTCCTGCAACATCATTGTGCATTACTGGTAGCAGAAACAGCAGAAGGGCCACTGGAAAGCATGCTGCTCACCAGAAAGTGCACAGTGAAAACCTGACAGATAGGCCACCATCCACTTTTTCCTCTGTCAGTGTTAATACAGGAGACCATTGCAAGACCCCATCCTTCGGCTGCACACAGAGCAAAATCAGTGCAAAGTAATATAGAGCTGTTCAAAATCCGTTTTAATTGACGTCAAACATTGGTAAAATCACAGCTCACAAAACCACTAAAAAGATCCCACCTCCTTGTTGGGGGGTCAACATCATTCTCCTGCATGAATCTACCTGAATCTGAGGTCCACAGAACAGCATCTATATTTGAACAAAGTATCTTTTGAGGATTGCTTACTGGTAAGGCAGCTGTCAAAAATGGGTGCAATATCGGTGCTTGACACTGACCGGCGCCAGCAATCTAAATTCTGACAGGAGACCTGTATTTCAGGAGCTAAACAGTAACCTGATGTAGCTAGACTTCAAAGGCTGGCTGTCCATGGGAAGCCTTCACACCTAGTCTTCTCAGCAACAGCACAGGAAATCACATGGTCCTGTAGATTAAGAGGGAGGAGATGCTCCCTGCAGTCTGGAGAAAGGATCAATAGACTCTTTCAATTGAATAGAATATGCTGATTTGGGTGTGCATGAACAACACTGCTCTGGGGGAACGCAAGACATGTGATATCTGAGTCAGAGCCAAACTTCTGGGGGCGGAGACAAACGACTGTGGATTCAGAGAGTCCAGCAAATATATATGTTATGAGAATACTGATACCAAGCGGACAAAAATGTACAATTTGGAGATTCTTAATATGAAAAAGTCACTCACAGTTTGAGACGAAGTTGGACGCTGTGGGATGTTCTGAGGCCAAGCTCCATAATTATTAATATTGTGGATGCGGTGTTTATGCTAGAAACCTAAGAACTTCCAGTAATATGCTCAGAGAGGGTGTGTACCTCTGTGTAAGATTTGGTGCAAAACCCATCTTGCTAAACCCACTAAAATCGTGAATAAGTTGTCATTTCTGAACCCAAGCTCCTAGAAAGAGCAGGGTTGAACAGAGACCTGTCTTAATTAACTTGCGATGTGTACATTTAATTTCAACAACTTGTGTATCTGGGAAGGATGTTTGTTTATGAACAATTGTTTTCTAAATAAATGCAAAGGGGAGTGTTCTTACCTTCAGCCATAAAGATGATGCCTGATGACTCATTCTGACTCACTACTCCGTTCTCCAGTCAGAGGACAGAAAATCCTCTAACCTATCCGGATCCTCAGAGGGTTGGTTGGGCATGGAAAGTCAGCATCCACACCCCCTTTGAGAACACATAAAAAGAGACTGCTGAGACCCAGATAGACACACTCATTTTTCCACTACTCATCGATTCCTGCGCAGCACGCTGCCCGACCATATCCAGACAAAAACTCCAGACTCCTGAGGCTCCAGATCTTAGACTCCAGATAGACTCCAGAACCAAACTCTAGAACTAAACGCCAGAACCTTGGAGAAAAGAGGCCTAATCCACAAGCGAATCCTTTTAAGAGGCCCCAGAATCCAGCAACCTAACCAAACTATTCAACAGCCTTGCCGTGCTGTTCGCTTCTGGCCCAGAACCCCATGCCAGATCCGAGATCCAGAGAGAACAGTGTTGTATCCAGACCGACAAGACCAGACAGCTGTGCAGTGCCGATAGCAGACCAGAGCCCACGCTGTGAGCAGAACCAGTGCCAGAGACCATCCGGTGGCGAGAGTGCAGTCCCAGGCCCATTCCAGTCCAAAACTAGTGAGTATCCCGTTTAAGAATTGTACAGAACCAATGTCTTAGTCTAAAATAATCTTATTTAAACCAATTCAACCTGACCAGACTTGCATAGAAATTGTGTGTCCATTCTGTGATTTCAAATCTGTAAAAGCGTCATCTGTCATTCTGAAAGATTTACTTTATTTTTGAAAATCTACCTGCACAAAAACCGCTGTATCTTTTGAACTGCACGTCCCAGATTTAACTGTCAATTTAAACCTAAGATCTTAAGCTTTCCAACAAACCCAAAACGACATTCCAACTCCTTATAGTTTTTCCGTAATCGCGCTTTACGCACTCAGAAAAAGTGCAGCGAATTGAAAAAAATAGCTCCTGTCAAAATTGCTGTCTTTTGCTTGAAACTGCTGAATTTCGTTTTCAATCTGATAATCACTCATGAATCATTGCTAGTGTTGACCTGTCTCAATTCAAAGTCACTATCACCTACCCTGAATCTGCTTTAGTGAATTAACATAATTTTTTGCATAATTTTCACTTCTTTGCAATCACATTTAAAAGTAGTTTTGCCTGTTTAAAAGCATATCAGTTTTCTCTAAGCTTGCTGGGGGAACTGGAATTTGAACTGCATTTGATTGCATCTCTGAAAACTGTGTGCTGTCCTTTCCACTCTTTATATTGCCTAAGGGGGGAAGTGAGTTGTCACAAGGGAAAAAGTGATCCTATTATCTCTTGTTGAAACCATATCAAGTTTATTTCTGTGCTGCATTCTTTCCCATCTTGCATTTCCTTGAAACCATCCAAGTCGTCTCTGCTACCTTATTATTTCAATACCAACTCCTCATTGATTAAAGAAAGTGTGCTCTTGTAATATTACCCATTGTTGATCACTATTATATTCATAAGTGTGTTATCAAATATACATTTATTCATAAACGTGTGATAAATATATATTGTTTAATTTTTCCAATAAACCTTTTAATTTGCACAACAAACCTACTTCTTGGCTCTGTGAGGTCAGGGGGATTCAAAGAGAGGGGCGTTATATAAGGGTTCATCATCCAGATTTAAGAACTTGGCATCAAAATATATAAATAAGGGCTTCCATTGGGCATCCCAGACTAGGCATTGACTTAGTTGGATTACTGGATTGATGTCACTTATGCCCCGCAGCAGAACACCCGCCACCCGGCTTATGTCCCATTCAGGCTGTTTGGGAGCTTTGAAAAGTCACGGGGAGCTTAGAATACAATGGTTCATTCACATGGTTGTTATGTTCAATGGTCACATGCCGGCTGAAGATTACAGGTGCCTTTGGGCTACGCTTCCTTTACAATGACTGGGGACATACAAATACAGTTTAGTCACACCAGGGGCTTCATTGCAAGGTTGGATCATTCTGATGTGGTTTCATATCATTTGTAATAAACAGAGAAACCAAAATAGTTGAATCAGAGCACCAGGCTTCATTTGTGTGTCATCATCTGTGAATTCTCTGTCCTGCCATAGGATTTTCATAAATGGAAACTGCATGTGTGTTGCTGGAACACAGCTTTCTGCACAACTGGGAGAATGGTAGAATTCAGTGCCCCAGTATTTGCATGCATTTGCCTGTGTTTTTTGTTTCTTCACTTTTCATTTTGTTATATATTATAAACTATATATTCACAGGCCCAGTAACTCAGCTTTAAAAAAAAAAAAAAAAAAACATAGTGCAGCTTTTGGTTTAATATGTTCACAACGCTTGCTTATCAGGTTATGCCTGAGCATGTCCTCCGATATAATTTTGATATCAAAACATTTTGATATAAAATGTTTTAATTTTCATATTAAACTTTGGTAACATTTGTATATAAAAATCGTTTTTAATGTTATCCCAAAACATGTGATATACATTTTTTTAATATTGATATAAAACAATTAAAAAAACTTTACATTTTGATATATACAATCTGATATAATTTTGATATAAAAACAGTTTGATATTAAACATTTGTGATTTTGATAGCACCTTTTTAAAAAATAAATACAAAAAAGATAAAGTTTATATAAAATTATTCAAATGTTTATTATATTTTGTTTAATTTTGATATCAAAAATGTTTTTGATATCAATGTAAAAAAAGGATATACACATGTTTATGTAACAAATGAGTACAAAAAATCTGATATAATTTAGATATAAAAACCAATCTGATATTAAAAATGTTTGATGTCAAAAAGAAATGATTTGATAGCAATTTTTGTTTTAATAAATGTAAATAAGATAACGCTTATATAAAATTATTCAAAGGCTTATCAAATTTCGTTTCATTTTGATAAAGAATTTTGTAACATTTTTATATAGAAAGTTGTGTTTAAATTTTATATCAAATATTTTTGGGGATATCAATGTGAGAAAAAAGGTTTGATATCAAAAAGAACATTTTTGATAGTACATTTTTTTTAATAAATAGAAATAGGATAAAGTTTATATAAAATTAATCAAAGGCTTATCAAAGGCCAGCTTTATATAACATCATGACGTCCTACTATCATGGGCACAACCCACTACCTTGTCATCAAAGCATCACCGACACCTCACACTCGCCAGCTAATTCCTCACAACTCACTATGCCCTTGACCAAGCAACAGCACACACATGCTCTCCCAGCACTCTCCCATATTAAAAACGTTTAAGTATAAACTTTGTATACCCTTTTCATATCAAAATTTCTATAAAAATACACATTTGATAGCATGTTGATATCTTTTTGATATCAAACATTTTAGATATTAAAAATCATGCCAAAAGCCTATCAAAGGGGGGTAGGACCAAAGACACAAAGTGTCCGTTCTCCCCTGTAAAAATTTACTTGAAGAGGAAAGGGGGCCCCACCTACTACTCAGGTGATTTTGACTGCTTTTTACACTTGTCCCACTTTGCAGTTCAAATGACTAATGACAAATGATCCCTTCATGCAAATTATGCAAAAAATGAAAATGACCTCTAGTATGTCCTAATAGAAAGGAAATTAAACAATCACCATATTAACCTCATTGACATACCTGACAGTCCAAATCTATTATGGCTGTATTCTAGGTCAAACAAATCCTTTGGCGTTATCAAACACACCTAACGTATTTTCCATGCAAAAATAGCATTAATTTTAAGTGCCAAGAATTGACTCATCTGCTACATTACAATACTAAATATAGATTGTTCCCGGGGCTGTCATGATGTCCGCGGACATCAAACGCACCTTCTGATTGGTTAATAAAAAACGTGAGATCCGTCCACACATTTGAAACCGCCACCATGTTGGATTCACAGACAGCCGCCTTGGTGAGCGGACATCGCAGTAAAAACATTAAAAAACACAACATTGCACTTGACAATCTAATTAAACAATCTCTGGGGAATTGAGAGGTGATGAGGATGGGATGAATTATGGCCATAAAAACGCAAATAAAACAAGTGTTTTTAAAGCTTTGAAGTCCACAAACAGGCCATATGTTTGGGGGCATTCATACATATTTCTGCTTTACAGGGTTGGTGAAAAGCACTTTTTAGATGGCTTATAGCTTTGGCGCCACTCAATGAAACTGCATGAAATTTTGCAGTATCATGTTGGACCTGACCCTGAACGGTTCTGCAAAGTTTGGTGCTGTTTTGCCAAGAGTGAGCAGAATTAGAGGGGGCTTCCAAAATATTTGAAAGGTAGTTAGTGCCGTTTGACGAATCTGCACAAAGATTTGCAAAAAGATTCTAGACATAGATTTGACTGTTTATGCAAAGATTGGTGGGATTTTGTCAAAAGAGGGCATAATAAGAGGGTGTGTCTCAACATTTGTAGACCTTTGTAAGTCTCCAGATCACCCATGACATCTTGTTACCAAGATTATAAAAACAAACCCCTGTAGGGATTGTTTATCAAAATTAATTGTATATGTGATGTCATCAGTAATGTACAGGGAAACTTAAGTAAGGAAGAAAGAAACAACATCACCAGAAAATCTCAAGAACATTGAAGTTCATCATCATATATACAAATTAATTATGTGTTTGGGGCATGATTATTGCCCCATATCTGTGCACCATGAGCTGAGACCAAACCCTAAGTAAAGTAATTTAAGAACATACTAGATGGTTAACATCTAAGGTGTCGATTCATGGAATTAATGTGCGCCGAAAATTCCCGTGCAGAGGTGACAAAACGTGCGATTCGCAGTAAAAGTACGAAAATCGCAGTGCAAGTGCGAAAATCGCAGGGAAACCAGCACACATCGATTCATGGAAGGGCGTGCGTGAGAAAAATATCGGCTGTGCGCTGAAAAAGTGCGCGGCGCACGCCGGCGCACAGGATATCTAACGGCGTGCGCCACGGCCACAACGAAATCGCACATAGCGCGGCACACACAACAAAAGTAGGCGGAACACGGGGCATAACACTCAGAATGGGGAACAAGTCGTCAAAATGTGGGCGTCACGGGGGAAGTGGAGCACCCACACGCTCGCCTACAGCACGTATTCATGGAATCCAATAGGGCAAACCAGCGCACGGTCAAACCAGCGCACAGGCCCAAACACGTCCGCCACAAGAAAGCAGGCGGTAGTGTCCCTGCCCCTGAAATAAATGTGCGCCAAAATGTGCGCCAACAAAAAGAACCTATATACAGCTATGATGAATGTCACATACTGTGGCCCTCTAAGACAAATGACGTGCAAAGGGGTATGTGACAAACACGGACACCCGCTGTGTGAAAAATAGCGTGTGTGTGTGTATTCTGTGCTGTGCAGAAAGTCCCACACGAGATTTGCCTGGGTACGTGTATTCTGGGGTGCGCAGAAAGTCCCACACGCGATTTGCCTGGGTATGTGTATTCCGGGGTGCGTGGGAAGTCCCACACGCGATTGGCTGGGTACGTGTATTCTGGGGTGCGCGGGAAGTTCCACACGAATTGCCTGGGTCCGTGTATTCCGGGGGGCGCGGGAAGTCCCACACGCGATTGGCCTGGGTACGTGTATTCCGGGCTGCGTGGGAAGTTCCACATGCGAATTGCCTGGGTCCGTGTATTCCGGGGTGCCCGGGAAGTCCCACACGCGATTGGCCTGGGTAGGTGTATTCCAGGGTGCGCGGGAAGTTCCACACGCGATTTCAGCAGGGTACGTGGATTCCGGGGTACGCATGAAGTTCCACACGCTAATTCTGCAGGGTACGTGTATTCCGGGGTGCGCAGGAAGTTCCACACGCGATTTGAGCAGGGTACGTGGATTCCGGGGTGCGTGTGAAGTTCCACACGCTAATTCTGCAGGGTACGTGTATTCCGGGGTGCGCGGGAAGTTCCACACACGATTTCTGCAGGGTACGTGTATTTCGGGGGTGCCGGGTAGTACTACACGTGAATTGACCATGTGGGTCCTCCCAGGTGTTCCCTCTACACCCTCCAGGGCCCCTGCAGGCAGCCCACACCACAGGGGACAACCCTGAACCCCTGCACATGTCCCGCAGGCAGCCCATCCACCATGGCCATGCCCCCCAGCCAACCCACATGTCACCTTGCACTACTGATCAACAACGCATGTCTCCCAGCACCCCCACCCACCAGCATCCAGGGGCACCCTCCACCAGGCCCCCACAAATGTCTCCCGCCACCCCCCAGCAGTCAGGGGCACCTGCCAGCAGGCCCACACACATGTCTCCGCCACCCCCACCCCCCAGCAGTCAGGGGCAGCCTCCACAAGGCCCCCACTCATGTCCAACTCATGTCCCCCTGCACCCCACCCCCCAGCAGTCAGGGGCACCCTCCAACAGGCTCCCACTCATGTCCCCCTGCACCCACACCCCCCAGCAGCCAGGGGCACCCTCCTCCAGGCCCCCACTCATGTCCCCCTGCACCCCCACCCCCCAGCAGTCAGGGGCACCCACCACCAGGCCCCCACTCATGTCCCCCTGCACCCCCACCCCCCAGCAGCCAGGGGCACCCTCCACCAGGCCCCCACACATGTCTCCCACCACCCCCACCCCCCAGCAGTCAGGGGCACCTGCCAGCAGGCCCACACACATGTCTCCCACCACCCCCACCCCCCAGCAGTCAGGGGCACCCTCCACCAGGCCCCCACTCATGTCCCCCTGCACCCCCACCCCCAGCAGCCAGGGGCACCCTCCACCAGGCCCCCACTCATGTCCCCCTGCATCCCCACCCACCAGCATCCAGGGGCACCCTCCACCAGGCCCCCACACATGTCTCCCACCACCCCCACCCCCCAGCAGTCAGGGGCACCTGCCAGCAGGCCCACACACATGTCTCCCACCACCACCGCCCCCCAGCATGCAGGGGTAGCCTCCACCAGACCCCCACTCATGTCCAAATCATGTCCCCCTGCACCCCCACCCCCCAGCAGCCAGGACCACCCTCCACCAGGCCCCCACTCATGTCCCCCTGCACCCACACCCCCAGCAGTCAGGGGTACCCTCCATCAGGCCCCCACTCATGTCCCCCTGCACCCCCAGCAGTCAGGGGCACCCTCCACCAGGCCCCCACTCATGTCCCCCTGCACTCCCACCCCTCAGCAGTCAGGGGCACCCTCCACCAGGCTCCCACTCATGTCCCCCTGCACCCCCACCCCCAACAGCCAGGGGCACCCTCCACCAGGCCCCCACTCATGTCCCCCTGCACCCTCACCCACCAGCATCCAGGGGCACCCTCCACCAGGCCCCCACACATGTCTCCCAACACCCCCACCCCCCCAGCAGTCAGGGGCACCCTCCACCAAGCCCCCACTCATGTCCCCCTGCACCCCCACCCCCCAGCAGCCAGGGGCACCCTCCACCAGGCCCCACTCATGTCCCCCTGCACCCCCACCCACCAGCATCCATGGGCACCCTCCACCAGGCCCCCACACATGTCTCCCACCACCCCCACCCCCCAGTAGTCAGGGCACCTGCCAGCAGGCCCACAAACATGTCTCCCACCCCCACCCCCCAGCAGTCAGGGGCAGACTCCACCAGGCCCCCACTCATGTCCAACTCATTTCCCCCTGCACCCCCACCCCCAGCAGCCAGGGGCACCCTCCACCAGGCCCCCACTCATGTCCCCCTGCACCCACACCCCCCAGCTGCCAGGGGCACCCTCCACCAGGCCCCCACTCATGTCCCCCTGCACCCCCATCCCCAGCAGTCAGGGGCACCCGCCACCAGGCCCCCACTCATGTCCCCCTGCACCCCGACCCCCCAGCAGTCAGGGGCACCCTCCACCAGGCCCCCACTCATATCCCCCTGCACCCCCACCCCCCAGCAGCCAGGGGCACCCTCCACCAGGCCCCCAATCATGTCCCCCTGCACCCCCACCCCCCAGTAGCCAGGGGCACCCTCCACCATCCCCCCACTCATGTCCCCCTGCACCCCCACCCACCAGCATCCAGGGGCACCCTCCACCAGGCCCCCACACATGTCCAACTCATGTCTCCCAGCACCCCCACCCCCCAGCACTGTGGGGCACCCTCCACCAGGCCCCCACTCATGTCCCCCTGCACCCGTACCCCCCAGCAGTGCAGGGCACCCTCCACCAGGCCCCCACTCATGTCTCCCAGCACCCCCACCCCCCACCAGTCAGGGGCACCCTCCACCAGGCCCCCACTCATGTCTCCAAGCACCCCCACCCCCCACCAGTCAGGGGCACCCTCCACCAGGCCCCCACTCATGTCCCCCTGCACCCCCACCCCCCAGCAGTGCAGTGCACCCTCCACCAGGCCCCCACTCATGTCTCCCAGCACGCCCACCCCCCACCAGTCAGCGGCACCCTCCACCAGGCCCCCACTCATGTCCAACTCATGTCTCCCAGCACCCCCAAACGCCAGCACTGTGGGGCACCCTCCACCAGGCCCCCATTCATGTCCCCCTGCACCCCCACCCCCCAGCAGTGCAGGGCACCCTCCACCAGGCCCACACACATGTCTCCCACCACCTCCACCCCCCAGCAGTCAGGGGCACCCTCCACCAGGCCCACACACATGTCTCCCACCACCCCCACCCCCCAGCAGTCAGGGGCACCCTCCACCAGGCCCCCACTCATGTCCCCCTGCACCACCACCCCCCAGCAGTCAGGGGCACCCTCCACCAGGCCCCCACTCATGTCCCCCTGCACCCCCACCCCCCAGCAGTCAGGGGCACCCTCCACCAGGCCCCCACTCATGTCCCCCTGCACCCCCACCCCCCAGCAGTCAGGGGCACCCTCCACTAGGCCCCCACTCATGTCCCCCTGCACCCCCACCCCCCAGCAGCCAGGGGCACCCTCCACCAGGCCCCCACTCATGTCCCCCTGCACTCCCACCCTCCAGCAGCCAGGGGCACCCTCCACCAGGCCCCCACTCATGTCCCCCTGCACCCCCACCCACCAGCATTCAGGGGCACCCTCGACCAGGCCCCCACACATGTCTCCCACCTCCCCCACCCCCCAGCAGTCAGGGGCACCTGCCAGCAGGCCCACACACATGTCTCCCACCACCCCCACCCCCCACCAGTCAGGGGCAGCCTCCACCAGGCCCCCACTCATATCCAACTCATGTTCCCCTGCACCCCCACCCCCCAGCAGTCAGGTGCACCCTCCACCAGGCCCCCACTCATGTCCCCCTGCACCCACACCCCCCAGCAGTGCGGGGCACCTGCCAGCAGGCCCCCACACATGTCCCCCAGCCAACACGTCATCACAATCCAGATCCCAGGCTCCTATGCCCACCCAAATCACACCCCACGCCACCCCAGTCCAAACACCCAACCAAGCTTTACATCCAATCAAAATGGAAATACCCATTACATGATAGATAACAAATAAGCAGTATGCGCATGAGTACAAGTCTGTCAGACCCACACAATGGCAACACATGACTGTGAAAACCCACATTGTGACAGGCATGAAACCAATGAGAGAAGTCCACACATTGAAGTAAGAAACAAAAATGTATTACAGTGTAAATGAAGTGAATGAAATCTAAACAAACAATAATGGCAACAAATATCAAAATGCAGCATGTCCACAAAAATAATAAATAACAAAAATGGGAATCCAAAATAACCGTAAAGAAATTGTGTCCAAAGTCACTGTCCAACAAAGCAAATCCAAAGGGAAAGTAAAGTGAAAATCCATTGCTCCATGGTGAAAAAATATAATAAAAGATTAAGGCCACAAATCCACTGTCAAACTATGTACAAAGAGCAAATCCATGGTCCATGATCCCAACGATGTAAATGAAACCTACAATAAAACCTATCTAACTAATAACTATATACAAAAAAGTGGGGCATAGTCCAAGCGACCCAAATTAAAAAAAATAAATAAAACCTAACACTAATTAACTATATACAAAGGCGGCGGGCTAGTCCAGCGGCTCACTCCGTGGTGTCCTGGGCCAGGGCATCATCGAACTCCTGTTTGATGTCCCGGAGGCGGTCCTGTTCCATGGCCCCGAGGGTCTGCAGGGACGCCGACATGTCCTCCTCCAACTCCCTGCGGATTCCCTCGAGGCACTCGGCCCGCCTCAGGGCCCTCCGCATAGAGTTCTCCGCCCTGACCATTGTGAGCCGTGCCTCTTCCGCCCGCCGCCACTCCGCACCTATCTGCTGGCCCAACCGCTGCCACACGGAAGACACTTCCCGTCCTGGGTCCTCCTGCCCTCTGGCCGATGCCTGCCCCTCGGATGTAGATTGCCCCGAGCCATGATGCCTCCCACGTTGACTCCGCTGCTACCTCCGACGCAACTGCGTCTGCCAGCACGACGGCATCCAGCTCCCCACCCACCGGCATTCAGGGGCACCCTATACCAGGCCCCCACACATGTCTCCCACCACCCCCACCCCCCAGCAGTCAGGGGCACCTGCCAGCAGGCCCACACACATGTCTCCCACCACCCCCACCCCCCAGCAGTCAGGGGCAGCCTCCACCAGGCCCCCACTCATGTCCAACTCATGTCCCCCTGCACCCCCACCCCCCAGCAGTCAGGTGCACCCTCCACCAGGCCCCCACTCATGTCCCCCTGCACCCACACCCGCCAGCAGTGCGGGGCACCTGCCAGCAGGCCCCCACACATGTCCCCCAGCCAACACGTCATCACAATCCAGATCCCAGGCTCCTATGCCCACCCAAATCCCACCCCACGCCACCCCAGTCCAAACACCCAACCAAGCTTTACATCCATTCAATATGGAAATACCCATTACATGATAGATAACAAATAAGCAGTATGCGCATGAGTACAAGTCCGTCAGACCCACACAATGGCAACACATGACTGTGAAAACCCACATTGTGACAGGCATGAAACCAATGAGAGAAGTCCACACATTGAAGTAAGAAACAAAAATGTATTACAGTGTAAATGAAGTGAATGAAATCTAAACAAACAATAATGGCAACAAATATCAAAATGCAGCATGTCCACAAAAATAATAAATAACGAAAATGGGAATCCAAAATAACCGTAAAGAATTTGTGTCCAAAGTCACTGTCCAACAAAGCAAATCCAAAGGGAAAGTAAAGTGAAAATCCATTGCTCCATGGTGAAAAAATATAATAAAAGATGAAGGCCACAAATCCACTGTCAAACTATGTACAAAGAGCAAATCCATGGTCCATGATCCCAACGATGTAAATGAAACCTACAATAAAACCTAGCTAACTAATAACTATATACAAAAAAGTGGGGCATAGTCCAAGCGACCCAAATTAAAAAAAATAAATAAAACCTAACACTAATTAACTATATACAAAGGCGGCGGGCTAGTCCAGCGGCTCACTCTGTGGTGTCCCGGGCCAGGGCATCATCGAACTCCTGTTTGATGTCCGGGAGGCGGTCCTGTTCCATGGCCCCGAGGGTCTGAGGGTGGAGGGGAGTCAGATGACATGGACATCCCCCCTACCTGCGGACGGGCCTGGGATGGGGCATCCCTGCTGGTGCAGTCACAGTGTCAGGGACAGTGACATGCACAGGCCCCTCCACAGCGACCTGTGCTGCCTCCTGCCCCTGGACTGCACCACTTGCACCAGCAGGAATGGCCCTACCAGGCCCCATATGCACCTCAGTAGCGGCCTCCTCCTCCTCTGTGGAAACCACCAACCTGGATGGCTCCACACTGTCTTCCGCCGTTGCAAGCCCCTGTGGGGGCTCACCCACCCCTTCCGCTGCAGCCGTGGGGGCATCCCCACCACTTTGCTCAACAGCGCCGTCTCCGCCCTCTTCTTCACTTGCCGCTGTGTAGAGGGAGACATAGAACACAAGCATCAGGGTACTGTACAATGGTCCCCTAGAAAGGAAGCAATAGCAGATGAGTGGCACTGTCAAAGATCGCTTCCATCATGTCCCTCCACAACACATGGGTCAGTGCAAGCAAAACACAAACAGTAACAGGCATGGCACATGCTATGGACATTTGCATACATGTCCAAGGGACTCTCCAAACATGCAATGTTGTTATGGAACTCACATGCATCATGGGTAATGCCTATTACATGCACACACATCACTGTAGTTTCATCCATCTGGCCTTGTACACCCCAGACACAGTGGATACAAGGATAACTAGGCTGCATCTGTGAATCTGTACATTGTCACAGACATGTGTCATGCATCCATGGCATTCACAAGTCACAGACACGCAGGTCAGACACACAGACATGGATACCATACATCTACATGGCATCAGCACCCATCCCTCACCCCCACCGATGTCCAGGAACACAGACTGGCATGCTCTCATGTGTCCAATCCGCATAGGGCTCCCCATGTTGCATTTAAACACATGCACCAACCGTGTGGTTCACACATTACTGGTCTCACATGAATGACCATGATGTCCCTGCACACATACATGCGTACATGGCCTATGTCACACATACAGGCAAGCATCAGACAACCAGCACACTGTAACATATCCTGTCTCACACAGCAATGCTTGCCCACTTACCGCTCAACTCCAGACGGGTCTGCCTCGCAAGGATCTGGGCGTGGAGCGCTGGGTCTACACGTTCCAGGACTCCCAGCTGGATGGTACTCATGCGGCCCCAGCCCCCCTCCATGAGGCGCCGGGCCTTCAAGAGCGTCCTGGACCTCAAGTCCTCCCAGCGCTTCTTGACTTTCTGGATGTTGCTGTAAGAGGATTCAATTCAACACTACAGCTAAGTCAATGCCTAGTCTGGGATACTGAATGGAAACCCTTATTGATATATCTTTATGTCCAGTTCATGCGTTGTGGATGACTACCCCTATATAACACCCCTCTCTTGGAATCCCCCTGACCCCACTGAGCCAAGAAGTAGTTCTGTTTTGCAAGTTAAAAGGTTTATTTGATAATTTAAACAATAGATATATATATGTCACACCTTATAATAAATTAATAATTGAATATCACACTTAATCTGATATGATAAAGATTAACAACGGAGAATCTGGCACTAACACGCTTCTCTATAATCAATAAGGAGTTGACATGAAATGGATAAGGTAGCACAGTGGTAAATAGGTACAGAAGTATAATGTGGTAGAGAATGCTTTATAGAGTTCAAATGGATGGAATGTTGAATGAATGAAATGCAGTATAGAAAATACTCAATATGATTTCAACAAAACAATGTAATCACTTTTCTCTGGCAATCCCCTCCCCCCCTTGATGCAATGCAAGGAAATGGAAGGAAGCACACAGTTCTCAGAAATGCAATCAACTGTAATTCATTTCACCCCAGCAAGCTTACACTACAGAAAACAGATAGGAGTTTTGAAAACACAGGCAAAATGCTTTGATATGTGCTGGCAATGAATTAAAAAATATGCTAAAAATGCTTTTAATTCCCTTTCAGAGGTTCAGGGTGAGTGATATCTACTCTCTATGAATTCAGGATCACCTTAACAATGCTTTAGTAGTAACTAGCAGGTAAACGAAGTTTTTGGCAAGGAAAAGCAAAACTGCTGTCTTTTTACACGTGAAGAAATTTGCAAATCGCGGCAAAATTCGCGGATGCTCCGAGCGCTATTACAGAGGAACCACAAGGACTATCTCTATCGTTTTGGGGTCCTAGGAAAGCCTAGGATCTCAGCTTCCAAATGAAAGTTACTGCAAGTCTCTAAGACAAACGGTCGCGGAGATATGAGCGATTTTGTGAAGGTCGTTTTTCAGATTTTAAATTTTAAAAGCTCAAAATGACAAGTGACAGATTTTGCAGCTAGAATGACAGATGACAGATTTGGAGCTATCAGGCAGTTCTACTTAGGTTAAATAGATTGAATTAGATGAATTTAAACAAAGAGATTGGTTCTACACAGTTCTGCTGGGTACTCACACTATATTCTTGAATTAAATGGGCCTCATCACGGATCTGGTCAGGGTTTTAGACTGGGCTCTGGTCTCTCTCTGGGCACAGCGTCTGGTCTCTGGAACTGCTCGCTCTCTGGTCTGGTCTCTTAGTTCTGGATAGATTGAAGCCTCTAGTTTGGCTTTCTGGAGGTTGATGAATTTGAAGTCTGGATCTCTGGATGTTGTATGGTCCGGCAGAGCGCGTTGCAGCAAATGGAATTGAAGGTCCCTATCTGTCCTGTCTGTCTGCTTTTATGTGTTTTGAGAGTGGGTGGGGATGTTGGTCATAACTAAACTTGCCCCTCTCACTTGTCATTGGTCAAATTTCCATTCCTCACTTGATTGGCGAAGCTAAGTTGTGTCAGAGTGATGTCATTTTATGGCTTGCAGATAGGACACTCCTCTGTCAGATTGCACACATTCTATATTTGATAACAAAAGACATATTTCACAGTTACACAGTTGCTTGAAATTACATATACATGGTGTGGCTGAATTTAGCCATGTCTCTGTCCAAATCTGTTGTTTCTAAGAGCTTGCATTCAGAAATGGCACATAATTGACTTTTTAACTGATTTTTCAATTTCTGACATTGACCGAACTTTACATACATGTGCGCAGGGAGTATGGACATTAACTGATGAAGTTTCAGATTTTTAACATGCATACATTTAGAGTAATATCCACTTTTCCGCTGACACCCCCCTGAACATACCACCGGTTCTAAAAACCTCTTAAACTGTGGGCAGAAAAATCACAAGAATTATGGTATCATTTATAAAATTGTCACATGTCCGCTCTATGAATGATCCATCTTTTTAAAGTTATGTTCTGGCTCCAAAGGGGTGTGGTTTCCTCTCAGCACAAGGTAGAAATACTGGTTTATCCAGTTCTGCCAAGCCAGCTTCTGTCTCCAGTTTCTCCCCCTCCCAGTTTCTGCCAAGAGTAAGCCACTTTTACGACCCCTGCAATATAAGATTTGCTTGGGTCCTGAAAGGCTCATTGTTCAAGAGGAAGCCATTTATGATCCTCTCAATAAACCCTCTGCCTGGGTGAAGGGAGTTGCATTGTTCACTCTCCTGCAGAGCACAGGTAATTCAATTATCAGATAGATGGTATATTCTTAGTGTGGCCAGCAAAAAGGCAGATAGGCCTGGGAACACAGCTGTGACTCAAGTTTCACTCCTGATGGGGGTAGTTGTCAAGCAAAATCAAGTTCCTTAAGCCAGACTTTCAGCTAACTGTCATGTTTTTTGTTGCTTTTTAAATTAACTTGCAATTTTACACATGCAGCTAGAATGCTGATTCTAAGTGCAAAACTATGACATTTCAACAGTTACAAAGGCATGTGACACCAAACATAGGTCACTCATTTAATCTAAACATTTTCGATTTTAGTGTCTTTAAATCCAGTGCAACTTAAACTGCTGACTCCATAGCTCAGCCAGTTTTGTTATAAGCATTGTTCTGGGCTCTTCATTTCCCAGATTTTGTAGGCACACAAAACTCCATTCTGCCAAATGTCTGCTGGTGTTCAGTGAATATTTTGCACATATTGTAATGTTTGAAAATAGGCATTTTGAGCCTGCCTTCAGAGAAACACAGGGTGGTTTTAAAACGCCGGCTTTTGGATAGTGGTGAGTACTGGTACTGCACCCATTTTTGGGATTTAACAAATGAATTCCCCACAATTCTAAGTTGCATTTGGCAATCAGCATTGCCATTCCCAATGGTTTCAGACTACTGTGCGGGTAGTCCAATGGTGGTTTTAAAGCGCTTTGAAGCTAACCGGCGCTACTGTTTTTCCTTTGGCAACCCATTTCCCTCATGGCAACCCGGCCTTTCATTCTCGCACTGGTGGGTGGCAAGTGAGGCAACCATTTTGGTGGGCGCACAAACTGCGCAGCTTTCCTGGATTTCGGCGCACATGTGGGTTTTCCGCCATCTTGACTTTTCTAAGCCCACAGCACCAAATGTTGTAGCATGATAGCTTAAACGTGGGTCAGGACACCCAATAAGCCCCCCCACGCGACTGCACTTTGAATTTGAGTCGATGGGGAGTCGCGTGCCCAAGGGTTTTGACCCACGCACCGGTCTGTCCGCATAATCTTCTTCCTACTCTGTAGATGGCACAGTTCATCATCTTCTTCTCCATCCGGTACTGATCGATCGGTTCTCCTCGCCGGTCCTGATGGGAATATTGGGCGGTCCACTGGGCCCATTGGATCTTCGTTCCCGGTCTCCGGATCGCCCTCCTTGGCCCGTCTTCAGGTTTTCTTTCTCCTAGGACGACAAAGGAAGAGCGGCAATACCTACTCACAGACGTTTTTCCACCACTGTTGAGATAGTGGGGCAGCATATGCATTTAATCATAACGAAATATTACATTCTTATTTTGAAAAAAAAACAGTATAACTAAGAGACAGTTTCATGCAAATCACAATATTTTAGAGACTAGATGTGGTATGTTTTATGATTGGAACTGAATTAGTCTGAGACAGTACCCGCTAGGATTCCAGAGGATTCCTCCAGTTGTTGCAGAGCATGCCTGGGATGGCAACATTTCAACTGGTTTATGTGGACCCACTTGTCTTCCCCCGCTGCCAAAGGACCTTTGGGGATGTAGATTTTGTAGGCCACAGGGGAGATTTTGTCTATGATCTCGAATGGTCCCTTCCATGTAGGCAAAAATTTGCGCTGCTTGGCCTGGTTCCTTTGGAAGTTGTATAGATAGACCCGGTCTCCCACCTGATATTCCTTCCTGGAAGTTTTCAGGTCATAATGGGTCTTCATGCTATCAGCTGATCTTTCTAGATTCCGCTGAGCATAAGCAAAAGCATGTTGGAGGTGTTTCCTTAAATTCTCTACATACTCATGAGTAGTGGAGGCATTTATCAGTGTCTGCTCTTGGGTCCTATAGAGCAAATGCTGAGGAAGCACCATCTTGCGCCCAGTCATCAACTCAAATGGTGACATTTTGGTTGCAAATGAAGGGGTAGATCTGATAGCCATTAGGACCAGAGGTAATCGGATATTCCAACTTGGCCCAGAATCTGCCACAAACTTCTTTAATATGCTCACAATTGTCCGGTTATATCTCTCTACTGCCCCAGAAGAAGCTCGTCTATAAGCAATATGCAGCTTTCTCTTGACCCCCAGTATCTCCCACATCTTTGTCATTACTTCACTGGTGAAGTGGCTACCTCTGTCTGACTCAATCCTTTGAGGTAGACCAAAACGGGAAAAGACGTGGTTAATCATCAAGGCAGCTGCAGTTTCTGCCTTGCAATTTGGGGCTGGGAGACATTCCACCCACTTGGTAAACAAGCATGTCACAGTCAACATGTACTTATTCCCCCTAGCCGAGCGAATCACAGGGCCTACAAAGTCGATTCGTAAATCTGACCATGGCAGTGTCATCCCCCTTTTTTGTAAAGGCGCCCGGTGTGCGAGGGATGTCGGCTGAAATTGTGCACACACAAGACAACCCTTCAAGTATTGGTCGAGGTCCTGCCCCATGTGTGGCCAGTATGCAACCTCTCTTAAGATTTCCAGTGTTGTGTGAAACCCCCTATGACCGGCAGTGGCCGCATCATGGGCGTGACTTAACATCAGGCTTCGGAATGAGGTAGGAACCACCCACTGATCGTGGCCAGCTTTGGATTTCCTTACCAACAAACCGTCTTGGATTCGGAACATTTTTGGACATTTCATCAACACTCTTAGGTCCTCTTTCCCAATATAATCGGTATCCGTCAGGGGAAAGTTCTCAGGGTCCTCAAGGTGCTGGTAAAATTTACCAATTATTGGATCCCCCTTCTGAGCGGTAATCAAATCAGCATCAGGGGTCTCCTTACTCCATTGTGCAATTGAAAGGTCGTTGTGAGCATTTGTCTGGGACCTAGTGATGGCAGTGACCTGGATTTCCCCCAACAGGGACTCAATCTCAATTAGATCCCCTTGGATGGCCCCGGTTTTGGCCAGCTGATCAGCTAAGTCATTTCCAGTTTTGTCTGGTCCCTCTACTTTGGAATGACCCTTGATCTTTTTCCAATAGATGGTCATCTCATTCGAGGTGACCAGATCATCAATGTTTTGGATCAACTTCCCATGTTTCAAGGGTTTGTTGTTAGCACATAACATGCCTCTGGTTTTCCAATTAACCAGGTGCTCCACGAACCCGTTCCGTACATAATCCGAATCGGTGATTATGACCAGTTCGTGGAGTTGATGCTGGACAGCAGCGAGGATGGCCTGATGCACAGCCATCAATTCTGCCACCTGACTACTTCGGGGACCAATTTTGTATCCAGCGGAGGGTTCTGGGGACTCATTCACCCATGCATTCCCTACGCCGGCCACCAGTTCTTTCTCCCTGTCGTTGTCAACATGGTAAGAGCATCCATCCACATAGACAGTGGGCATTCCCTCACACTTGTCCTCTTCAAAGACTTTGTGGGGGGAATTAAGGTATGCCTCCATGTTGTCCTTTATTTTTAGACTTTCGTCCTCGAGACAGTTTTCTCTGGCACAATCATGCAAGTCAGCCAGACCTTGCGCGAGGGGACTCTTCTTGTTTTGGCCATATCGGACCTCCACAGGAAAGCCTTGCATTGACAGAATCCAGGAAGTAATTCGGGAGTTACTCACATTTCCGGCCCGGATTCTGTCACTTTGGAGATATTGCAGAGGCTGGTGTGGAGTCTCCACTATGATGTGTTCCCCCTGGATAAACGGGCGGTAATTCTTCAATGCCCACACCGTTGCCAGGAGTGCCTTCTCACAATCGTTGAATTTTTCCTCCACAGAGGATAAAGTTTTGCTCGCATAGGAGATTACTTTATTGACCTTGTCATGCTTTTGGTATAATACGGCCGTCAAGCACGTATTAGAGAACCCTGTCTCCAGGAAGAACTCCTTGTTTCTGACAGGGTAAGCTAGGCAAGGCGCTTGTGAGAGGCTTCTTTTGAGTTGTTTTACTGCCTCGGCTTGTTCTGGACCCCATTCCCACTTGACCCCCCCCTTCAGGAGATGAATCAGGGGTCTGGTGATCTCTGCGTAGCCCTCAATGAACTTTCTGCTGTAATTAGTCAGTCCAAGGAGGCTCCTTAGTTCCCGCAGAGTTGTGGGGTCTTTCAGTTTCTGAAGTGCTTCCACTTTCTTTTCCTGGGGACAGAGACCCTGAGGAGTAATCTCATGCCCCAAGAAATTAACACGGGTTCTACACCACTGTGCTTTCTGAAAGGAAAGTTTTGCTCCGGCGGCCCTCAACTGTGTCAGAACATAACGGATCTCCGCAATGTGTTCCTCCACAGATGAACTTTTGATGAGGACATCATCTACATAAGCCAGGTTACCCCTCGCACCCAGGTCGGGCATGGCCTTATGTAGGAAAATGTTGAATTCATTGCCGGAGTTGAGGTATCCGAAGGGAGTCCGGGTCCATGTGTACTGCTGGCCCCCAAAGGTAAAAGCCAGTTTATATTGGTCCTCCCTGCTGACAGGCACGGTCCAGTATCCATTGGTCAGGTCTATTGCAGTGAATACCTGTGACCCCTGGATCTGGGCCAGCCCTTGGTCAATGTAGGGCAGAGGCCATCGGGAAGTATGGACCCGTTTGTTGAGCTCCCTAAGGTCGGCGCAGAGTCTCCACTGGCCGTTTGACTTTAATATCCCCAGCACCGGATTATTGAAGGTGCTGTGGACTGGACGGATTATTCCCCGGGACTCAAGGTTCTTAATTATTTCCGTAAGGGACTCCATTGATGCGAGAGGCAAGCGATATTGCTTCACAAACACAGGAGTCATGCCAGGGTCCGTGGGGATTGTTGTTGTGTGGATGTCAGTGCGACCACAGTCATATGAGTCTACCGCAAAGAGATCTTGGAAATCCAAGAAAACTTGTTTCAACTTTTGCTTTTGTTCCAGAGTCACACAGGCATCAGCTAGGTTGACTCTCTCTTCCACCATCTGCCTGAAGCCTGGGAAGACTTCTGGTTTGGCTATCTCCGCGGCCTCCTCCAGCTGGGTGGAGAAGTCCCTGGTCAGAGTGCTGATTTGGACCGGAGGCTTCAGGTGGGAAAGGCAGCCCTCATGGACCTGGAAAATCACCTCATCCCTCCTGAAGTCACAAGTCACATCTTCCTTACCATAAGGGCAAGAAGTGTACACCAGGAAGGTCCCCCCATGCCGGGTAAAAATCCTGTCTGGTGTTGTATTGTCATCACTGTCACTGTCAAAGCAGTCCTTGGGGATTGGCCCTAACAGTTCATTACCTAAATCAATGGAAAAATGTCGGTCATCAACCGCCATTCCAATAATGGTGCCTGCGGCTAGAGTAATACTCTTTAAGTCGCTGTTATCCACCTCTATTAGAATGGTGTCATGTTCTATGTTGACTAATGGAGTTGGGTTTACCCCCAACCCTTGCTGTTGGAGAGACGCATTTAGATGTATGTAAGCATCAGGGTTTTTCAACTCTTGTCCCCTTTTAACTTTCACTTCCAGGGAGAATTGTCGGGTCCTTTCTGGGATGGTGACTTCCTCTTTAATCTGAATTTCAACTGCATAAGGTAGCAATTGGGCTGACCTAAATGCTTTTTCTGGATCATCAAAGCCCATGGGATTATCCGCTAATCGGGACCAAGCTTTGAAGTTTATTAGGTCCAAACTAATGGCAAAGCGATTGAGAATGTCACTGCCTAAGTAAAAGGCGGCAGGGACGTCTCGCACGACCCAACAATTGTGGACTATGCTCTTGTTGCCAATGGAGATTTTGAGCATACACCTGCTTGGCAGGAGATGTTTGGAATTGGGTGCTTCCAGGTCCATTTACCATTTGTCTATCAGTTTGAATGTGGGAATGGCTGGATCTTTTGGGAGTTGGCGAAACATGGCTTCGCTGATGAAGCTCTTACCGTTGTTCACACACACTCGAGCGAGAACAGAGTCCTTCCCATCATTTAACTGAACAGCGATGAACAACTGCTCTCCAATTTGCTGAATATCAGCCAGGCTTTGAGCTGATTTCACATCTTTCTGGACTATAGGAGTGGGAGTTCCTGATTGTGGATTAGTATAGAATTTCAGAGTGTTTCCTTCCAGCGTGGAATACCACTTTAGACTGGAAGGAAGGTTGATTTTCAGAAATAGAGAGGACCCCCCCATCACCAGTCTGTTGTCCTACTGCTATTACTATCACGTCTGGAATTTGGTTGTTCTGGAAGTGGAATTCTACTTGGTCTGATTTTTGTTCAACCATGTGGCATGTGCCATTTAAACTAACATGGTTGACACTCTGTTTTAATTTTATGGGTCGGCTAGTCTGGGTCCAGAGGACCTTGTTTACGCAATCAATTAGGGGTGACAACCTTCTCAGGAGGTCATTCCCTAGTAAACAAGGGGTGCCCTCTGGGGTCACAACTATGACCGGGTGTTTCAGCTTGTGTCGCCCAATTTTAATGTCCAAATCTGCCGTCCCCTCGACAGGAATTTCCTTCCCGTCAAAGTTCTGGAGTTGTCCAGGAAGAGAGGTGAGAGGAATTTGGTAATTCTCTCCCCTTCCTGCATTCAGTTCATCAAAGGCCCTTCTGGAAAGAAGGGTAGCTTGAGATCCAGTGTCCACCAGTGCCGAGATTGTACCCTGCCCCTGTACTTGTACCGGGGCATAATATCTTCCCTCCTTCTCCTCAAGGGGGCACAGATAATGTACATTTTTGGACAACTGGTGGGCTAATTTTCTGGTTTTGGACATCGCGAGAGAAGAATTTTGGGCAGAATTCTGTGGAGAGCCTTGGGAATCTGAAAGAAAAAGTTGGCAACTGGAGATCAGAGCCATTGTGGGTTCCCCTGGCTCCGGTTCTGGGCCGCCCCCCCTTTTTGGAGGCAGTCACCAGGATGGGTTTGAACCAGGGGATTTTCTTGCTGTTGGTTCTGGGATGAGATGGTGGGCGGCGGTAGCTCAGTCTCCACATCTCCCCAGTCTGGATTTGCATCCCTAGGGACCCATTTTTCTTTGGGAGGAGTTCCCCCCTCTCTGAAGGAGAAGATCCTTTTCCCAGGATCCTCTGAGGATCCCTCTCCCTCAAATTGGAAGATCTGTACTTCCTCCTCAAACTGAGTCTGTTTGGGTCTTTTGTTTCTCCTACCCCCCCTCTGCTCCTTAGGGGGCCGACTTTCAAGGGCAGGAGATTTTGTTTCCGGTTCCTGGGTTTCCAGGGGCTGTTTACAAGTGAGGAAGGAAGCTTCCTCCAAGGCTTTACACCCCCCTTCCCTTTGTGTCTCCTCCCTGGGAACCGGTGTGTTATCGGGGTGCTGCCCCCGTCATTGTTCTGGAGCACCAGGTCCAGAGTTGGATACGTTCTGCGCCGGCATGCCGATCTGAGGGTTCTGCTGAGCCCTCAGTATGTGACCCATATCCCGCGCCATGTTTTGAACCTGGCGCTCTAACTGGGAAACCCGCTCAGGCTGATACGGGGCCCTGTTTTCTCCCCTGGGCTGATCCCGGGAAGGGTAGCTGTCCCTCCTCTGGTAGTACCCCTGGTTGGGAAGATTTGGGTACCCCTCCACCCTTGGCCTCCCCTCTCCCGGATTCAGTGGTCTGGGCTCAGGGAATTGGGGAAAGAAGGATGGATGGTTTTGGGGCTGAAAGTCGGGTGGATATCTGGGGAAAAAGTTCTGCCCAGGGTTTGGTAAATTTCTGCCCTCCTGTGGGAAGTTTGGAGGGAAGTTCCCTGGGTTAGGTGCTTGGCTGGATCCCCCCCCTTGGGCTGGAGGAGTCCACACATAACCCAGGATGGGTCGATTTCCCTTGTAACGGGGACTTACATAATCAGGACAGCGAGGGACCCCATTTGTGGGGCTGCCTCCTTGGCTCCCTGTCTGTGACTGGCCCGAAGACCTTCTGGGCCTAGCATTATTAGGTGCAGGTAGGTTTTTAGGCCCCCCCATCTCCAAATCCAAAACGGGGGTGACCTTTACCTCTGCCACCTTGGCAGCAGCAGGGGTGCTGTTGGCTTTGGGGTTTTTCTGGGCATTACTTTTGCTATCTACCGGTTTCTGCACCTCATAGATCCGGGTAGCCTGTTCAATGACCCAGTCTAAGGATCTTTTCTCGTGAAAATCCCTCACGAGCTGGGTCATGATGTATTTGGGCAAGGCATGAAAAAATGTATTAACAAATTCTCTACTGTCTGTGCGCACCCTTCTGGTGGTCTGCGCAAAAGCACGCTTTAACTCCTGCACAAATTCTTGTGGGGCCTGATCCTCCCCACATTGCAAATTGTAGGCTGCCTTGCGAGCCTCTTGAGGATTTCTGTGAACAGAAAAATGTTTCAAGATGGCCGCCTTATAGGTGGACCATCTTAAATGATTTTGGTCCTCCAGCCCTGCAAAGAAACTGGAGTATTCCGGGGAGAAGGTCCACTTTACATACTGAATACAGCTTTGGCTGTCCTTCAAATGGAAAGTCTCCATCATTTGTTCAAACAACTCTAAGTGCTCCCAAACAGAATACTTAGCGTTCTTATGGTAAGGCGTGATGACGCGATCCTGATCGCCTTAATCTGCTTTAAGGGGTCCTTTAGCAAGGCCCTTTTTGCCTTATTGGCCTTTTTAGTTCGGGTAACCCTTGTCCATTCGTCCTCGGACTCAGAGGCACTGCTCCCAGAGGTTCCCGTCTGTTCTTCCAGGTTTTCCCGGATTCTGCGAGCCTGGGAATGGCTGGCAGAATGTGGGGACCTGGTCTCCTGTGTCCTGCGCAGTTCAGAGGAGTCTTCAGATTCCTCCTTGCTGCCAGGATTTGATGGGTACCCCCTCCACTGACCTAATTGGGCAGAGGTTTTCAGGATGCCCTTAATGGGCCTACTCTCCTGGGGTTCCCCACTGAACTGTACTGTACTTGGGTGCCCATACCCGGATGCCCACCCCTCCATTCCTGGGTGGTACTGGCCTAGGAGCCCCATGCTTCTGGCTGGATAGTAATCTGCCATCCCTGTGGTCCTGTGCTCACGTGCGCCAGGGGACATGGGGGTGGCAGAGTCCATGGACTGAGAGGTATGAGGGCCTCTGGTACTAGGGCTCCTGAGGTTATGCTCCGGAGTTTCCATTTCCCAGCGAACCTCATCTCTATCCGCCCCTGCTCCCTGTTGCAATGCAAGAGCCTGCATTTGTGCTTTCAGTTCCTCTGTTAAGGCCTTACTCGACTCTATCAGTCTCTCCTGCATCGCTACCTGTTGTTGGAGCCTATCATTGTGTTGGCAGAGAGCCTCATTCTCTCTCTGTGCTTCCTGATTGGTCCTGGAGTACTGGGCCAGTCTTTGCTGCAGGAGGGTTACCTCCTGGGCAATGTCCCTATTGGCCTGCTCCTTTCTTGCCAGAGCCTCTTCCACCCTCCTGGTGTGCTCTAACAAGTTCTGGTTTTCTTTTTGGAGGTCACCCAGCCCCTGGAGGGACAGGTGATTTTCTTCCATTTTCCTTTTTAAATGGCAGACTTCCTGGCCTATGGCGTCTCTTTCCTGACTAAGAGCCTGCATTTGTGCCGCCAGGTCGTCCCTCTGCCTTTGGAAGGTACCAGCTTTCTGGCGCTCCTGGTCAAACTCTGTCTGGGTATCCAGGTCTTTCAAAATCAGTTTATTGCTCTCTGCCTTCTCTCTATCTAGGTGGCTTTGCAGGGTGACTACCTGCTCAGCACATGCCCTATTGAAGTCTAGCTGTTGCTCCAGCTTTTTCTGGCTTTGCAGTAGGGAGTCCAAACCTTCTTGGTGTTCCTTCTGCAAGGCCAGAAATCTGGTATCCTGTTCTGACTTTTCCTTTTGCAGCACATCCATATCCTCCTTCATTTTAGTGATGTACAGTCTGCTGTCATTTTCTGACTCCTGGCTCCTCTGCAGCCTCTGCTCAGAAGAGACCAGGTCAGATTGGACCTTCTCTAACACCATCTGTTGCCTATTTGCCAGATTTTGGCTTTCAGCACATCTATCCTGCATGTCTCCCATATATAGGTACAGGTATGCTGCTATCCTGGCAATCTTATTGTGTTCCTCTTTGGCTTTAGGAGCCATATATAGTTCACTCAGGGCCACATGTAATGGACCCTGATCTCTCCATGAGTCTGACCCTGTTTCAGTGACCTGTCGCGTGATGGCCTGCAACCAGGCATCCTGGCCCTGCTCAACCCATTCACCTCTCACAAATAGTTTATGTAAGAAGTGCTCTCTGGCTATTTTCATATCTACCAAGGTCGTCATTCAAGAGATTGGTCTCTGTCCTGACTTACAGAAGTTAGTATTTTATTTTTGCAGAACAGAACTTTTCTTGGAGTGTCCCTTTTGAGGAATGCTTCACAGCGTAATGCAGCGTGGTGATCCGACCGGATGTATGTATCCCGTCAGTTAGCACACTGTATTAAGCTGCACAAGTGGTAAATCTAACCCAACGTCTCGGCTCGAGCCCCCAATTTGTAAGAGGATTCAATTCAACACTACAGCTAAGTCAATGCCTAGTCTGGGATACTGAATGGAAACCCTTATTGATATATCTTTATGTCCAGTTCATGCATTCTGGATGACTACCCCTATATAACACCCCTCTCTTGGAATCCCCCTGACCCCACTGAGCCAAGAAGTAGTTCTGTTTTGCAAGTTAAAAGGTTTATTTGATAATTTAAACAATAGATATATATATGTCACACCTTATAATAAATTAATAATTGAATATCACACTTAATCTGATATGATAAAGATTAACAACGGAGAATCTGGCACTAACACGCTTCTCTATAATCAATAAGGAGTTGACATGAAATGGATAAGGTAGCACAGTGGTAAATAGGTACAGAAGTATAATGTGGTAGAGAATGCTTTATAGAGTTCAAATGGATGGAATGTCGAATGAATGAAATGCAGTATAGAAAATACTCAATATGATTTCAACAAAACAATGTAATCACTTTTCTCTGGCAATCCCATCCCCCCCTTGATGCAATGCAAGGAAATGGAAGGAAGCACACAGTTCTCAGAAATGCAATCAACTGTAATTCAGTTCACCCCAGCAAGCTTACACTACAGAAAACAGATAGGAGTTTTGAAAACACAGGCAAAATGCTTTGATATGTGCTGGCAATGAATTAAAAAATATGCTAAAAATGCTTTTAATTCCCTTTCAGAGGTTCAGGGTGAGTGATATCTACTCTCTATGAATTCAGGATCACCTTAACAATGCTTTAGTAGTAACTAGCAGGTAAACGAAGTTTTTGGCAAGGAAAAGCAAAACTGCTGTCTTTTTACACGTGAAGAAATTTGCAAATCGCGGCAAAATTCGCGGATGCGCCGAGCGCTATTACAGAGGAACCACAAGGACTATCTCTATCGTTTTGGGGTCCTAGGAAAGCCTAGGATCTCAGCTTCCAAATGAAAGTTACTGCAAGTCTCTAAGACAAACGGTCGCGGAGATATGAGCGATTTTGTGAAGGTCGTTTTTCAGATTTGAAATTTTAAAAGCTCAAAATGACAAGTGACAGATTTTGCAGCTAGAATGACAGATGACAGATTTGGAGCTATCAGGCAGTTCTACTTAGGTTAAATAGATTGAATTAGATGAATTTAAACAAAGAGATTGGTTCTACACAGTTCTGCTGGGTACTCACACTATATTCTTGAATTAAATGGGCCTCATCACGGATCTGGTCAGGGTTTTAGACTGGGCTCTGGTCTCTCTCTGGGCACAGCGTCTGGTCTCTGGAACTGCTCGCTCTCTGGTCTGGTCTCTTAGTTCTGGATAGATTGAAGCCTCTAGTTTGGCTTTCTGGAGGTTGATGAATTTGAAGTCTGGATCTCTGGATGTTGTATGGTCCGGCAGAGCGCGTTGCAGCAAATGGAATTGAAGGTCCCTATCTGTCCTGTCTGTCTGCTTTTATGTGTTTTGAGAGTGGGTGGGGATGTTGGTCATAACTAAACTTGCCCCTCTCACTTGTCATTGGTCAAATTTCCATTCCTCACTTGATTGGCGAAGCTAAGTTGTGTCAGAGTGATGTCATTTTATGGCTTGCAGATAGGACACTCCTCTGTCAGATTGCACACATTCTATATTTGATAACAAAAGACATATTTCACAGTTACACAGTTGCTTGAAATTACATATACATGGTGTGGCTGAATTTAGCCATGTCTCTGTCCAAATCTGTTGTTTCTAAGAGCTTGCATTCAGAAATGGCACATAATTGACTTTTTAACTGATTTTTCAATTTCTGACATTGACCCAACTTTACATACATGTGCGCAGGGAGTATGGACATTAACTGATGAAGTTTCAGATTTTTAACATGCATACATTTAGAGTAATATCCACTTTTCCGCTGACACCCCCCTGAACATACCACCGGTTCTAAAAACCTCTTAAACTGTGGGCAGAAAAATCACAAGAATTATGGTATCATTTATAAAATTGTCACATGTCCGCTCTATGAATGATCCATCTTTTTAAAGTTATGTTCTGGCTCCAAAGGGGTGTGGTTTCCTCTCAGCATAAGGTAGAAATACTGGTTTATCCAGTTCTGCCAAGCCAGCTTCTGTCTCCAGTTTCTCCCCCTCCCAGTTTCTGAAAGAGTAAGCCACTTTTACGACCCCTGCAATATAAGATTTGCTTGGGTCCTGAAAGGCTCATTGTTCAAGAGGAAGCCATTTATGATCCTCTCAATAAACCCTCTGCCTGGGTGAAGGGAGTTGCATTGTTCACTCTCCTGCAGAACACAGGTAATTCAATTATCAGATAGATGGTATATTCTTAGTGTGGCCAGCAAAAAGGCAGATAGGCCTGGGAACACAGCTGTGACTCAAGTTTCACTCCTGATGGGGGTAGTTGTCAAGCAAAATCAAGTTCCTTAAACCAGACTTTCAGCTAACTGTCATGTTTTTTGTTGCTTTTTAAATTAACTTGCAATTTTACACATGCAGCTAGAATGCTGATTCTAAGTGCAAAACTATGACATTTCAACAGTTACAAAGGCATGTGACACCAACCATAGGTCACTCATTTAATCTAAACATTTTCGATTTTAGTGTCTTTAAATCCAGTGCAACTTAAACTGCTGACTCCATAGCTCAGCCAGTTTTGTTATAAGCATTGTTCTGGGCTCTTCATTTCCCAGATTTTGTAGGCACACAAAACTCCATTCTGCCAAATGTCTGCTGGTGTTCAGTGAATATTTTGCACATATTGTAATGTTTGAAAATAGGCATTTTGAGCCTGCCTTCAGAGAAACACAGGGTGGTTTTAAAACGCCGGCTTTTGGATAGTGGTGAGTACTGGTACTGCACCCATTTTTGGGATTTAACAAATGAATTCCCCACAATTCTAAGTTGCATTTGGCAATCAGCATTGCCATTCCCAATGGTTTCAGACTACTGTGCGGGTAGTCCAATGGTGGTTTTAAAGCGCTTTGAAGCTAACCGGCGCTACTGTTTTTCCTTTGGCAACCCATTTCCCTCATGGCAACCCGGCCTTTCATTCTCGCACTGGTGGGTGGCAAGTGAGGCAACCATTTTGGTGGGCGCACAAACTGCGCAGCTTTCCTGGATTTCGGCGCACATGTGGGTTTTCCGCCATCTTGACTTTTCTAAGCCCACAGCACCAAATGTTGTAGCATGATAGCTTAAACGTGGGTCAGGACACCCAACATTGCGGGTTGCCACCCCCTCCGCGTGGATGGCCACCACCTAGTCATCCCAGATCCTGTCCCGTCCTTCCTTGTTGGTGTGTGACGATCCGAAGAGGGCATCATACTGCCCCAGGACTTGCTCCACCAGGACACCAACTTTGGTGGCAGTGAAGCTGGTGCCCCTCTGCCTCTCTGGCCGGGGGTTGCCACTGGTGCCAGATGTTGCAGTGCCGACATGGCAACCCCAGAGGCAGGAGTGGGTGGGCAACAGGGTCCTGGGGCTGGGCTGTGGAGCGATGGTATACTAGTCGGGAGTCTTCTGTTCCAGCAGGGGTGGACACAGCAACTGGACCCCTGCAGATGGCAGATGTGCAGGCACAAAATGGTAGGGCACGGTGGCAGCAGGCAGGCAGGCAGGCAGCAGCAGATGGCTCGTGGGAGGCTGCTCCGGGCTCTGGGGGGCAGTAATTCGGCCTTCTGCGCAGGAGCGTGGTCTTCCGTGTGCTTACGCGTGGCCAGCTTGATACGGAGTGAATTGGCACGTGAAAATCCTGCACGTCAATGTGAAATTCGAGGAAAGGGCCTTAGCGCGTAAGCGCGTCAGCACGCATACGCGATTCCATTGGACCAAAGGCCCTCAGCGCGTAAGCGCGTCTGTGACGTGACACGCGCGGGTGTTTCCCTCATAGCATGTGATGACAGAGCACACGTGGAAACACTGCACGTCAGAGTATCATTGCGTGTAATTGGAGGAAAGTGCGCGTACACGCAATTGGCCTGGGTACGTGTATTGCAGTGGTGAGTGGGAATTCTCACACGCAATTTGCTTGGGTACGTGTATTACAGGGGTGAGCGGGAATTCTCACACGTGATTTGCTTGGGTACGTGTATTACAGGGGTGCGCAGGAATTTTCACACGCGGTTTGCTTGGGTACGTGTATTACAGGGGTGCGCGGGAATTCTCACACGCGATTTGCTTGGGTACGTGTATTACAGGGGTGCGCAGGAAGTTTTACATGCTCGCCAACAACACGTATCCATGGAATTGAACGGGGCTAAGGCATGCGCACAAAAAAACGTGCTAATCCGGAAACACGTATGCCAGCAGGAAGCAGGCGTACGTCAACCCGCGCAGCATAAAAGTGCGCGCAAACAACAAACAAGCTCAGACGCCAGGATGAACATACCATTCCTAGCAGCAGTGGCCGTGGGTTAACAAAGGAGGAGGAGGAGGATAGTGAGGGCCCGAATTTTCACACCCAGAACCAGCCTTTTTGGGATGCCTGATGACCAGGTGTATGGGAGGTACAGGTTTCCACCTCACATAATACTGGACCTGGTGAGTGAGTGGGAGGATGACCTCACATCACCCACCCTGTGCTCCAAAGCACTCAGCCCCCTGGAGAAGGTCCTTAATGTACTGCACTTCTTGGCCACTGGATCATTTCAGCGGACAAGTGCCATAGTGGTTGGGGTGTCACAGGCCACGCAGTCACGCTGCCTACACCAGGTCTTGAACATCATCACTGCACGCCCATCAGTCCGCAGGCACATATACCTGCACAGAACACCTGTAGAAAGGCAGGCTGCCGCCCTGGATTTCTACGGTGTGGTACAATTCCTCAAAGTGCTAGGTGCCATTGACTGCACCCATGTGGCACTATGTCCCCCCAGGGCATCTGAGCACATCTATAGGAACCGCAAGCACTGGCATTCCATCAACGTGCAGGTAGTATGTAATGCCAAGGGAATCATCACCTCAGTATATGCCAACTATCCAGGGTCCACCCACGACAGCTTCATTTACCGAATGTCTACCCTAAGCCGGGACCTAGAAGCTGGGCGGCATGGCGATACATGGCTGCTTGGTGAGTATGAATGCCACTGCACATGCATGCCTGTCAGATGCAGAGTTATGTCACTACCCCACTAATGATACCCATCACCTCCTCACCAGGGGACAGTGCCTACCCTCTGAGCACCCACATGATGACGCCAATTCGGAACCCCATCACGCCTCCCGAGGTAAAATACAACACAGCCCATATTGCAACCCGGGGCATAGTGGAGCGCACATTCGGAGTGCTCAAGTCACGCTTTCGCTCCCTTGACCGTTCTGGCGGGCAGCTGTTATATGCGCCCCCAGTAGTGTGCAGGATCATAGTGGCAGCATGTGTCCTGCACAATGTTGCAAAACGCCGGGGCCTGGCTGTGGACATGGTGGTGCCCCCACATCCCCAACCACATGCACACCCGCTACGCATGGGAGGAGAAAGGGCACGGGGTGAGGCAGCCCGTACGCAGCTGGTGGCTAATTACTTCACACCCCTGTGGAGTGCACACAGCCCTGGCACATACCATCTGATAAGCAATGATGACTCGACCTGACAATTATGACGAACAAAGGGACAGTCAACTGTCAGAACCATAGCAGCCTGAGATTGTTCATGTGAAAGTGTCACAATGTGTGCATCCCTACCTACACAAACACCACCAATGCAGTGTCATCAAAAGACACACTTCAATGCAGCAAAAATGAATACCCACTTGCAAAATACTACGTGAGAACAGTCCCATGTCACCCAACCCCTCCCCGGCACGGCCACACAACACACCATGGCATGTCATGCAATGTGAGAGCAAACAAATTAATCCCCACAACATGCCCCAAGTGACACCAACTACAGTGTCCCTAATGGAAACTAGCCACACATGAAATGCTCACAGTAATGGAGGACCAACAACACATATTACCAAATACTTACCAAGAATACCAATCACCTGCACAACCTCCAACCTACCATAAACATGACAGTACAGACTTAAAAAATTGGTATCCTCACTACCTGATAATGCCAGTACTTCGAACACTTCCAAGTATACAGTGTTAGCGCCACGCAAGAGTGTAGGTGCACTGTGTTAGGGAGAATTCTCTGTTTAGGCTGAATTGCCTAACCTAGTGAGTCCCCCTGCAGCTTTGCTGGATTTCGGGAGTTTGTTTTTTCCATCCTGCCAAGAGTGAGACTCTTTTTCTCCCACTCTTTGACATGTATGTGTGTAATTCCTTTGAATGTCAATGTGTTCTATGGGCTATGGGGTCTTTTACTCCATAGGGTCTCATGTGTTTTTCTATGTGTGTTACACCGCACCCTATGTGTCGTAGCACTGCGGCGTCCTAGCGGACCCCCACCATAGACTCCATACCCGGGGACTGACTACTGTCTCCCCGGGCATGTAAAATCACCATTGGCTTTACTAGACCTAAATTTATTAACAGAACTAGTACAAACCATCTTATTGTGGACGTACTAGTAGGGGTAATTCGATTACTCCTGGATCTGTTACTCGAGGGGGCACTGTCCCGTCCCCCCTCGTCGAGTTTTGGCTGGTGGCAGTGGAAACTACTTGTTATGTTCGACCCCGAACCTAAACCTATGGGATTCGTCCCATTGTTGGAGATTGATACTTTTCCTCATTAATCTCTAACGTACCACCGGTCTACTTATCTTAAATAAGTTATCGGATGGTATTTTCTGCCAGAACTCGGTTTTTAAAATGGCGTCTGTGTTCGTCTCTGTGACTCCTAAACCAAAGGTCGGGCCGTTTGTTCCACTTTTGGCGGGCTCTGTACAGAGACCCTCCAAAGTGGTGCCATTCTGTCTGGGTTACCACAGGGGTGTGGGAGGGAGTTTAGGCACCCTGGACCGAGTTGCCTTGCCAACTCCGGTCGCACTCTGGAGTGATTGGCCCAAGTGGTGAGCCTCCCCGCTCACCACTTAGCATGTGTTGATTGACAGCTAGGCTGAAAGAATGGGGGTTTTCTGCATAAAAGCAGGGCTTTTGGGACTGGATCTTCAGAAGTCGCCACAGGACCTAAAGAATCCGACGAGGGTAACGCTGAGCCGACCTGCATGACGACACCTCCGGTGGAGCCCTGCGGAACCGACTCACCACTTCCCGACGACAGAGGAGATCTCCCTGCTGGAGAGTCTCTTCCCCTGACTGGTGGGAACAACCAGTCCCCTTCGCTTTTTATTCGCCTCAGGACGCAGTGGTCGAATTGCCCATGCAGAGCACCTCGGCAACCGGATAGCCACTACCCCTGTACTGCGACCAAATGTGGTGCCTTGTGACAGAGCTATCCGTGGCTGGTCTCTTCCCTGGTGGTGCACCGGACTTCGCTTTTCTTCAACGACGAGATCATCTCTACTCTTGCCAAAGACCCGACGTGCATCCACCACCAGGAACAACTGCCTCCGCCGGAGCTGCCCTCCACAACAAGGTACTGTGTCCGTCTGGCTTCCCATTCGATCGGTTCGAGTGAGGTGTCTTAATCCTCTCCGTTCCTTTGGGTCGCCTCCAAGCTTTTCTCATTCATTGTTCTGAACTGGTTCAATCTGCCGATAACAATTTGCTACAAAGACTTGGATGCATCTTCACTAGAGACTTTTTGGGACATCGCGCCTTGCCTCTCTCCGAGTGGGCCTGGCCTCTGAACTTTACGATCTATTGTGATTCTTGCCTTCCTGCCTTGCATTTTATCCGCGTATGATTGAACTGTGTTGATTTCATAACCTGCCTATCTTTTTCTTTCCCGTCCTAACTAATATTAGAGTGTCATCTAGGTTGAGGTATACACCTCTGTCTGAAAATAAGTGGTACTGGTAGAACCTAGACTTATCGAAATATTGCTAGGGGGATTGATCGTTTCTTCTTCGTAGAGTAATTGTGTTTGATTTGTTTTGCCGTGAACTTGCCATAGTGTTTTTCATAGATGTTTCATTATCAATAAATACCTTAATATCTTTACACTAAGCCTCATTGCGTGTTTGCTTGTCTTGCTGGGAAGAATTGCCCTATCTTGTATACTCCACATACTGCTCAACTCTTCTTTAGGAAAGTCTGACTACTCAGCCACACCTACCAAGTGAATCTGTGTGGTACAGACTGCTAACAAGTGGGTTCACCGCCAATCACCTGTAGTCCTAAATCTTTTGCAGTGGTCCCAGAGGGAACTGCACAGGTTTCCGCCTAACACTGGTGCACAGCGGTGGGATTTGTATCGAGTTTACAGTTTAGAGTGCTTTTCGACACTGTAGGATAACTAACCACAAAACTTTGCACAAAAAGCAACTTTCAAAAAACATGTCTACGATGGAAACTTACAGTCAAGAGTCTTTGTCAGGTGAAAATACTGAGAGTTTGCTAGCTCTCTGTAGGCAAGAGAATCTTTCTGTAAGAGGCAAGAAGTTAGAACTAATAGAGAGATTGCTGGCAACCAAAGTCTGGGTACTGGTTCAGAGGAACCAAGCTCTCCAGCAAATGTAGATAACAGTAATGGTGTTGATCTAAATCGTAATTCTGATGATAGCGATGCAGAGGCTGACGAGGACGGTGAGGCTAACGAAACTGTCTCCCCTGCTCCTCTACCCGCCTTACCAGCTGTGCCTACGGGGCCCATACCAGGTCCCACAAGTAACCCTGCTTATTTTGAACTTGAAAAAATGAAGCTCGAACTAGAATACAAATGGTTCTTGGCTCAATCCGAACGAAACCAAGAGCTCGAGTTCAGACGGATGAATGCCCAGGCTGAGCAGAAGCAAGCTGAGTTAAGACTCAGGGAAATAGAACTTGGTCACGAGTTAGAGATGAAAAAGTTGTCTATGGAAAATGCTTCTCTCTCCTCTGGTTCCTCTAGGAGCTCCAGTCCCAAAAGACCCCGGATGCCGAAGGAATTAGTGGGTATGTATGAACCGAGATTGGATGTGTTGGATTCGTTGAAACTGTTTGAATACAATCATGGGCTCCAGGACATCACCGGGAATGCTTTACTTCCCTGGTTGTTCTCAAGGCTCCCTCCTGTTGCGACTGATGTGGTAATGGAGTTGGGGGAGGCGGATAAGACGGATTACGAAAGTGTGAAACTAGCTTTAATAGCTAGATTCGGGAAGACCCCTTCCCAATATCTTAAGAGGTTTAGAACCCTCAAAAAGCATGACGGTACCCCTTGGGCTACCTGGGTGAGTGAAGGGTTGAAAAACTTAGAGGGATGGATTAAGGGTTACAAAGTGAACACTTATGAGGGTATGAGAAATCTTTTTATGTTGGAGTCTATTTATGATGCCTGTTCTCCTGAGCTCAGACAGCACTTGGCTGATTCGAAGGAATTGGATTCCAGGGCACTAGCTAAGGCTGCTGACTTGTGGGTTGCCAATAGGGCTACTCATTAGGATTCTGGGGCAAATCAGAAAAAGGATGAGGGAAAACAGCCTAAAAAAGACTCAAAAGAGAATTCTAATAACTCACATTCCAAAGAGGGCCCCGAACAAAACCAGAAGGGTAAGACACAAGGAAAACCACAGCAGAATAGTGTGTCTTCTGGCGCCAAACCGGAAGGAGGTCAGAACAAGCCACCATTCCAGAAAGCATTCGGTAAATGCTTTGTTTGTGGCTCGACTGACCATGTGAAAGGAGATACCAGATGTAAGGGTAAACCTTCAGGGGTCCAGCTTGTCTCCTTAGCCTTCGCTCCAGAGGAGGAAGTCCAAATGGCAAGTGGAAACTTTCTACTGCTAGCTGACGAACCCATTGGAGTCTCAGCCAGCATTTCTTTAGTATCTCTGGGGTTGTGGGAACAACAGAATTTAGATGTCTATAATTCTATCCCCTATAATACTAAAGAGTATTATAAGGACAGTGTCCAGGTGAATGGTCAGGAGACTCCTGCCATTAGGGACACTGGGGCCAGCATAACTGTGGTGGATAAATCTTTTTTTCAGGCTGAGGATGTTGCTAAGGCACCCAAACGCCTCACCAAGTTAGCTGGAGGGCCTGTGCAGATGCTTCCCCAATTACCAGTTCTCATCCAGTGTAACGACATGACTGTGAAGATACCTGTCAGCATACAGAGTGAGGTACCAGGACGCGTACTGTTGGGTAACGATTTCAAAACTCGCGGAGTTGTATCGCATACTCCCAGACCTCCTAGTAAACGGTTACAGGAGCTAACCAGACCTGCAAGAGAGAGGACCATGCGCGGTACTCTCGGGGAGATGATGAAGAAAGAAATCACTCCCGCTCCACTGGAATTGTCGGCCGCTGTCTCCAAGACATCAGAAGCGAAAGGGAAACCTAAGACTTCTATCCCGAAACCAGCAGCCAGCATTCCAGTGCAGCCAACACGGACTTCCCCGCGGTTGTCCAAAGTTACACCCGTAACTCCACCTACAGCCGAGGCTGAGAGGGAGGTACAACCCTGCGTGGTAGAATTAGACTCTGAGGAAGAGCTAATAGAAGGCCAGGAACTCATTGGAGATCTGGATCCTGTTGACCATCCTGAGCTGCAGTCTTTACTGGCAGAAGGTGGACCCAGCAGGGCAGACTTCAGTAAGGGGCAGAGAGAATGTCCAACTCTGGAAGGTCTTCGCCACCAGGCCAAAGCTCAGGCTGAAGGGTAAGAGCCTGGGAAATACAGGTTGCACTGGGAAGATGGCCTCTTCTACAGTGAACCGACCGAGTCTGCACCTGGAGACTACAAAAGACTTGTAGTACCCCAAGAGAACAGACCACAGTTCTTGCAGTTAGCCCACGAGATTCCTTTGGCTGGTCACTTGAGTTTCAAGAAGACTAAGGAAAGGCTCTCACTCTACTTCTATTGGCCGAAGATGGGGGCCGAAGTAGAAAAACACTGCAGGAGCTGCCACACCTGCCAGATCTCTGGTAAGGTTGGCTCCAAGAATGTGGCACCTTTAGTGCCTCTCCCAGTTGTGGGAGTCCCATTTGAGAGAGTAGGGATTGACATTGTTGGTCCCCTTGATCCTCCAACCTCCTCAGGCAACAGGTTTATACTTGTTGTAGTAGACCATGCTACTAGGTATCCTGAGGCAATTCCTATGAGGACTGTTACAGCCCCGGCTATGCTAAGGCCCTCCTTGGTATTTTTACTAGGGTCGGGTTTCCTAAGGAAGTAATCTCTGACAGGGGGTCAAACTTTATGTCCAACTACATGAAAGCCATGTGGAAAACCTGCGGAGTTACTTACAAGTTCTCAACAGCTTACCACCCACAAACCAATGGGTTGGTAGAACGGTTCAACCGAACCATGAAGAGCATGATAGGTGCTTTAGAGGAACCCCTTAAGCGTAAGTGGGACCTTCTACTGCCATGCCTTCTCCTTGCATATAGAGAAGTCCCTCAGGAGGGAGTAGGCTACTCTCCCTTCGAACTACTCTATGGTCATCCCGTCAGAGTTTCATTGGCCCTGATTAAGGAGTGGTTGGAGAGTGCTCCTTCTCCCAAGCCAGTCAGAGTGACTGACTACGTGATAGGTCTCCGGAGGAGAATGTCACACATGATGACGGAAGCAAGCGATAACTTGAAAGCTGGACAAGCATTGGTCAAGCACTGGCACGATCAAAAGGCTAACATGGTTGAGTTCGCTCAAGACCAGCTCGTTCTCGTTATGATCCCAACAAAGCAGAGGGCCTTGCAAGATAAGTGGATGGGACCCTTCCGAGTTGTGGGTAAACTCGGAGAGGTTAACTATCTGGTGGACTTGGTCAATCCCAAGGAGGCTCCGACAGTCTTTCACACCAACCGACTTAAAGCGTATGTCTCACGACCTGATGTAGGAGCGTTGCCTCTAGCTTCATCCGAGGAAGAAGAATAGAGTGAAGCTCTTCCGGATCTCCTCAGAGGCGTACCTTTAGATGAAAAAATTGAAGGAGTAAATCTCTCCTCCAATCTGACGCCCGAGCAACAAGAAGAGTGCAAATCTATGTTGAATCAGTTTGCCTCTCTGTTCTCGCTTTCCCAAGGCTTGACCCCTTGGGGCCAGCACGACATACTCACTGGTGACTGTCTGCCCGTCAAAAGCAAAGGATACCGCATGTCAGAAAACCTACGAACCCACATCAAAGGTGAGGTCAGCAAGATGCTTGATCTCGGGGTAATAGAGCCCTCTACTAGTTCATGGTCTAGCCCAGTTGTGTTAGTACCAAAGGCCGGATCTAAAGAACTTAGATTCTGCGTGGATTATAGAGCTCTTAATGCAGTCACCAAGACTGATGCACACCCTTTGCCAAGAACAGATGAGTTGGTGGACAAACTTGGCACCGCCAAGTTCCTCAGCACATTTGACTTAACGTCAGGCTATTGGCAAATAGCCCTGACAGACCATGCCAAGGAGAAAACTGCATTTTCTACCCCCGTTGGCTTATACCAGTTTAAGGTAATGCCTTTCGGACTGAAGAATGCACCTGCTACGTTTCAACGGATGGTAAACCAGGTTCTGAATGGGATGGAGGACTTCTGCATGGCATACTTGGATGACATCGCAGTGTTCAGCAATTCCTGGGAAGAACATGTAATCCACCTGAGAGATGTTTTGCAGGCTCTTGGACGAGCCAATCTGACCATAAAGGCAAGTAAATGCCAAATTGGAGAGAGTAAGGTAGTCTATCTTGGGCATGAGGTAGGCGGTGGAGAAATAAGGCCTTTGCTCAGTAAGATTGAAGCTGTGCAAAATTGGACAACACCGACTACTCAAACCCAGGTGAGAGCCTTCCTAGGCCTCACTGGGTATTACAGGAATTTCATAGAGAACTATGGGACCATAGCTTCTCCACTGAATGTCATCTCCTCGCCCAAATTTCCTAAAAAGGTTAAATGGAACGAGGAGTGCAATCAGGCTTTTGAAAACCTGAAACAGGCTCTTTGCCAAGCCCCAGTACTCAGAGCTCCTGATTACCGCCAACACTTCATTGTGCAGACAGACGCTTCCAATGTAGGGATAGGTGCCATACTCAGTCAACTGGATGGGAAAGGTAGGGAGCACCCCGTTTGCTTCATCAGCCGCAAGCTGAAGGATCCTGAAACAAGGTGGGCAACAATCGAAAGAGAGTGCTTTGCTATTGTGTGGGCTCTGAAGAAGTTTAGGCCGTACTTGTATGGTTCTACTTTTATTATTCAGACTGACCACCAACCCTTGAGATGGTTAATGCAAATAAAAGGGGAGAACCCAAAACTATTGAGATAGTCGATCTGCCTGCAAGGGTTTCATTTCACCATTGAGCACAGGTCAGGGTGTCACCACCGAAATGCTGATGGTCTCTCTAGGATGTATGTCATCGACTAGAGGTATGAGATTCATCCAGGAGTGGATTAAATCCTCCTGTCCCTTAGTCTGGGGGGGCGCGAGTGTTAGGGAGAATTCTCTGTTTAGGCTGAATTTCCTAACCTAGTGAGTCCCCCAGCAGCTTTGCTGGATTTCTGGAGTTGGTTTTTTTCCATCCTGCCAAGAGTGAGACTCTTTTCTCCCACTCTTGGACATGTATGTATGTAATTCCTTTGAAATGTCAATGTGTTCGATGGGCTATGGGGTCTTTTACTCCATACGGTCTCATATGTTTTTCTATGTGTGTTACACCGCACCCTACGTGTCGTAACACGGGGGCGCCCTAGCGGGTCCCCCACCATAGACTCCATACCCGGGGACTGACTACTGTCTCCCCGGGCATGTAAAGTCACCATTGGCTTTACTAGACCTAAATTTACTAACAGAACTAGTACCAACCATCTTATTGTGGACGTACTAGTAGGGGTAATTCGATTACTCCTGGATCTGTTACTCGAGGGGGCACTGTCCCGTCCCCGCTCGTCGAGTTTTGGCTGGTGGCAGTGGAAACTACTTGTTATGTTCGATCCCGAACATAACCCTATGGGATTCATCCCATTGTTGGAGATTGATACTTTTTCTCATTAATCTCTGACGTACCACTGATCTACTGATCTTAAATAAGTTTATCGAGTGGTATTTTCTGCCAGAACTCGGTTTTAAAATGGCGTCTGTGTTCGTCTCTGTGACTCCTAAACCAAAGGTTGAGCCCTTTGTTCCACTTTTGGCGGGCCTCTGTACAGAGACCCTGCAAAGTGGTGCCATTCTGTCTGGGTTACCTCAGGGGTGTGGGAGGGGGTTTAGGCACCCTGGACCGAGTTGCCTTGCCAACTCAGGTCGCACTCTGGAGTGATTGGCCCAGGTGGCAAGCCTTCCCGCTCACCACTTAGCGTGTGTTGATTGACAGCTAGGCTGAATGAATGGGGGTCTTCTGCATAAAAGCACGGCTTTTGGGACTGGATCTTCAGAAGTCGCCACAGGACCTAAGAATCCGACGAGGGTAACGCTGAGCCGACCTGCAACGACGACACCTCCGGTGGAGCCCTGCTGAGCCGACTCACCACTTCCCGACGACAGAGGAGATCTCCCTGCCGGAGAGTCTCTTCCCCTGACTGGTGGGAACAACCAGTCCCCTTCGCTTTTTATTCGCCTCTGGACGCAGTGATCGAATTGCCCGTGCAGAGCACCTCACAACCGGATAGCCACTACCCCTGTGCCGCGACCAAAAGGTGGTGCCTTGTGACGGAGCACTCCGCGGTTGGTCTCTTCCCTGGTGGTGCACCCGACTTCACTTTCCTTCGACGACGAGATCATCTCTACTCTTGGCCAAGACCCGACGTGCATCCACGACCAGGAACAACTGCCCCCGCCGGAGCTGCCCTCCACAACAAGGTACTGTGTCCGCCTGGCTTCCCTTTCGTTCGGTTCGAGTGAGGTGTCTTAATCCTCTCCGTTCCGCTGGGTCGCCTCCAAGCTCTGCTCATTCTTTGTTCTGAACTGGTTCAATCTGCCTATAACAATTTGCTATAAAGACTTGAATGCATCTCCACTAGAGACTTTTTGGGACATCGCGCCTTGCCTCTCTCCGAGTGGGCCTGGCCTCTGAACTTTACGATCTATTGTGATTCTTGCCTTCCTGCCTTGCATTTTATCCGCATAGGATTGAACTGTGTTGATTTCATAACCTGCCTATCTTTTTCTCTCCCGTCCTAACTAATATTCGAGTGTCATCTAGGTTGAGGTATACACCTCTGTCTGGAAATAAGTGGTACCGGTAGAACCTAGAGTTGTCGATATTTTGCTAGGGGGATTGATCGTTTTCTACTTCGTAGATTAATTATGTTTGATTTGGTTGCCGTGATTTGCTTTAGTGTTTTCCATATATGTTGTGTTATAAATAAATACCTTACTATCTTTACACTAAGCCTTGTTGCGTGTTTGCTTGTCTTACTCTGAAGAATTGCCCTATGTTGTATGCTCCACATACTGCTCAACTTTTCTTGAGAGAAGTCTGACTGCTCAGCCACAGCTACCAAGTGAATCTGTGTGGTACAGACTGCTACCAAGTGGGTTCACCGCCAACGCCTGTAGTCCTAAATCTTTTGCAGTGGTCCCAGAGGGAACTGCACAGGTTTCCGCCTAACACCGCCCGCCTGTCCCTGGCTGACGCCAACATGTCCTCCCTGTGTGACTGGCAGATGGAGTCTGTTGCCTGCTGTAGTTGCTCCATCAGCCTTTCTGGGGGGACAATGGAAGTGGCCACCCTATCCATGGCCTGAGCCATCATCTCTGATGATGATGCCTGTTGGGTTGCCATACTGTATATGGATTGCTCCCATGCGGTATTGCCAGGTGGCCACCACGTCGGCGGGCACCACACCTGTCTGGGGCAAGGCGAACTGCGCCTTGCTGTGCCGGCACTGCCTGAGGCTGCAGGACTGCATTCCCCCTCTGATCTGCTGGCCCAGGAACAGGATCAGATGTTGCGGAGTGTGACCCTGCATCCGTAACCACTAAAGGCGTACCTGCCAACACTGACATCCCCATTGAGGGTTCTACCCCTGGTGCAGGTGGGTCGGAGAGAACAGAATCCCTCCCAGGAACACTCACCTGCGACGGCACATAGGTCTCATCATCCAAATTGACACCTGAATACAGCTCGGGGGAGGTGCACCTAGAGACACCCCCTGAGAGCACGACCTGCAGCAGTTGTGGGTTCTCACCCACCACCACACCCCTCACTGGTGGTCGGTCGGCCCTGAGACCCCTCCTGGGTCTGCACCATCTCCACAACCCCAGCAGTATCAAGTGCGTCATCCCCTGCAAAGACATGAAAGAAAAGAAATGGAAACAGGCATTAGCACTATGGCACACAATTAGGGCTGAGAAGCTACAGAACCAGTACTTGATTGACACATGTCCCACATGACTAAAACCCTCCCATGCATGCACCGTCACTGCGTATGAAGGGGAGGCAAATGGCACACATTGATGACACCAAGATGGAAGATCAACACATTTGCTGCATGCTGCCTAGTAGTGGCATCACACATTGGCCTGTGATTGGCAGGTCAAATACACATGCCATCACACAGATAGCATGTACCCTAGCCATAAAGTGAAGAGGGAGAGGAGGGCACCACTTGTTCATTCAGTCTAGTTAGCTCATGAAATTGCTTTTTTAATTGAAATAGTTCAAATGTTTAACCTGGAGCTGCCAGTCCAAAATGGTCCTATAGCACAGGGACATGTCTAAACAAATGATATCCAGGAAACAAAGTCAGTCCACTTTACCATAGCCATGTCAGACATGTGACAATAGGACTGAGAAATGCCTAGTAAAAGTGGTGGAATGCAAACAATCTGCCTGAATAAACAGAGAAAAATAAGCAACAATGTTGTGGCAAGATGACACTTCAAGGGCAACTGGCGTGGTGTTGGGCTAGATGTCTACTGTTGACAGAAGGGATACTGCTATACCCAAATGCTGGTTTCGCAGAATGTATTGGATGAGGCACATGGGTGACCCACACCACTCAGGCACACACACCCTCACCTGGCACCCAAACAGAAGCCCTCACACACACACCATGCACATGGACGACACACACATGCATGTGCACTCACCGGACAATGCCTCGTAATCTGCCAGTCCTCCCACGCCCTGGATCTGTTCTTCTGTGACGTAGGTCCCAGCAACATGCTCATGTGGAGTGAGTTCTATGTCCTCTATTGGAGACCCACCTCCAGTCACTAGAGTAGCGGCATGACTTGAGACCAGTTTATTCTTTGCCCTGCGCTTCAGGTCATTCCAGCGCTTGTAGCATTCAGTAGCTGTGCGCCTCACGATTCCAAGGGCACTTATGATGTCCGCGATGGTCTGCCAGTGTGCCAGACATTGTGCAGGTGTGGTCTTGGATCCTGCAATAATCACCATTTCGCGGTCATGTGCGGACACATACTCTACAAGTGCATTCAGTTCAGCCTCATTGAAGCTGGGCTTCCTTGACGGGCCGGACTGTGTAGCCGTGTCTGGGGCATCAGCCTCTACTGGACGAACACTCTTCCACTTCCACTTGGAATGTGGTAGGGATCCTGAGTGTCCTATGCCGCTCTGGACACTAGGGGCAGGAGCCCCGGTGGACTCTGTACTAGGAGTGTGGGATTGCACACTCAGCATGGGAGTTGGTGCAGGCATTAGCTCAAGTGTGATGGTGTCAGGGGGAATGTCAGCAGGATGGACTAGGACCGACACTGTCCTGGCTGGGTGTGTGAGAGGTGGGGTGGATGGAGCCGCAGCTGCCCCTGCAGCCTCCCCACCCTGCCTACTCGGGGCAGCAGATGACCTAGCTGCCCCTGATCCACGTGGCCTGATGACACCAACGTGCACCGGCGCACGTGGCCTAGACCTTCTGACCTGGAAGTCAGCCATGGAGTCACCCTGTGCCAGGTCTGGTGCCACAGTGGGCTGGTCCAACAAGGGCTGAGCATGGATGGTGTCAGCCACCTTACCCTCAACCGGGGGCGGGGGGCATGGGTGTCCCTGACTGGTCCTCCACACATGGCGGGCTAGGGGCACCCTGCAAGTCACGGCCACGTCCCCTTCCGGATCCACCACGGCCACCACTTGGGGCTCGGCCACCTTTGCCACCCTTACGGCTTGGTCGCCTCCCAATCATGGCACTGATGTTATTGTGCGTATGGGAGTCGCTATGAACTATTGTCCTGGGCAATTGGGGGTCAAAGGGGTTGGGTACCAGATGGTAATCATACCCTAGTGCTTTAGCAAGTCTGTATGTCACCCCTGGGGAAAGATGACGTGTCACGCAACGCACAGGCACCCCAAAAAAGGGAAGTAAGGTGCACGCAACCCCTCCTAGACCAGGTGTGTGGAAAAATAAACCTGCACTACGCTGTGGCACCCAGAAACACAAGAATGAACGTATGCATGTCACACGCAGCCTAGAATGACCTCTGAAGGGGTACGTGACACACGGGGCAAACACAGATGTTAAATACGTGCGCAACTCACCGTCTGCCAGGAAAAAAAGCGTGAAAAAGACGCACGTGTGCGCGTTGGCAACACCCCCGCCAAAAGAAGAATTGTACGCTGTCTGAGGAGACAGGACAACAGTAGAAGGGAACGCTGTTTGAGGAAACAGGCCCAGGAAAAAGAGGAAAAGAGAAAAAGCTGTCAGAGGTAACAGGGAGTACGAACTTGAAACGCTGTGATGTAAATCGCGTGTGAACCGACAAGAAGTACAGATTTCACCCACTTGCTCTCCAAGAAAAGCACGTACAAGGAAATGGTGTTCTACACATACCGTTTATACCCACGTCACAGACGGGCATACGCGCTGAGGCCATTTCCACCAATTACACGCTTTGACACTCGGACGTGTATTTTTTTTTACACACGCCATTCTCAACTGCCTTGTGCGTGACGTCATAGACGCGCCTTGGGGCCTTTGGGCCAATGAATTAATGTACGTGTGCTGACACGCACACGCGCTAAGGGCCTTTCCTCGAATTACACGCAGACGTGCAGGATTTTCAATTGCCAAATCACTCCGTATCAAGCTGGCCACGCGTAAGCACACGGAAGACCATGCTCCTGCCCAGAAGGCTGAATTACTGCCCCCCAGAGCCCAGAGCACGCTCCCACCTGCCATCTGCTGCTGCCTGACTGCCTGCTGCCCACGTGTCCTGCCATTTGCTGCCTGCACATCAGCCAGGGGTGCTGTTGCTGTGCCCACCCCTGCTGGAACCAAAGACTCCCGATTGGCATACCATCGCTCCACAGCCCAGCCCCAGGACCCAGTTGCCCACCCACTCCTGCCTCTGGGGTTGCCATGTCGGGCACTGCAACATCTGGCACCAGTGGCAACCCCCGGCCAGAGAGGCAGAGGGGCACCAGCTTCACTGCCACCGAAGTTGGTGTCCTGGTGGAGCATGTCCTGGGGCAGTATGATACCCTCTTTGGAAGGTTGCGCGCTGACAAGGAAGGATGGACTCGGATCTGGACGGACATTGTGACTGCCATCAACGCGGAGGGGGTGGCAGTCCGACTATTCCATCATGTGAAGAAGCGCAGGGAGGACTCCAGGTCCAGGACCCTCAAGAAGGCTCTGCACCTCCTAAAAGCAGCGGATGCTAAGGGGCGCCTGGGCCACTTGTCGGAAGATCAAATGAGGGTCCTGGAACGCATATCCCCAGCGCTCCACGTCCAGGTCCTTGAGAGGCAGACCCGTCTGGAGTCGAGCGGTAAGTGTACATGCATACTGATTGTAAGCTGTGCTTGTGGTGGTGTGGCAGGAGTGTGCAGGTTGCACATGTGGTTTTATGTGGCCAAGTATGGGGGGGTACAGGGCCGTGAGGCTGACACATGCGAGGGCTCTCATGTGTGACACATGGATGGTGCTTGTGTGTGTAGGCTTGCATGGCAAAGGATGTGGAAGAATGATTGGCAGGTGTGACATGGATGCCGACCTGAACACTGCGACAGTTGGCAGATGTGTACATAGGGCATGCAAGTGTGGTGGTGTGCGTGCATGTGTAGTGCACTCCCTGTGTCGCATGTGATGTCTGGCTCATCTTAGCCTGCTCATGCTGTTGTATGTGTATGGATGGTGCTGGCTGTTGCGATATGGCTGTGGTATAGCTCATGTGTGCAAGTTGAAATGACATGTGTGTTGGGGATTGTGATGCCATGTCTGAGGTTTGCCAATGCCACTCATGTACAACTGTCATGTGTGTATGTGTCCATTGTACAGTGCCCTGATGCCTGTGTTTTATTTCTCCCTGTCTGCAGCGTCAACTGATGAAGAGGGCGGAGAAGGTGCTGTGGAGCACAGCGGCGGGGATCGCACCGCCAGCCGGAGACGCAAGGCCCGGCCCCCCTCCCAGGTTGTGATCTCGTCGGGGAGTGAGGAGTCCGGTGCCGCGTCCCAGGACGCAGCTGCCGGGGGGAGGTCCAAGAGGCGGAGGTCGGAGTTGGACTCCTTGGCAGCAGAAGGGGCAGCTGGGACCCCACAGGGCGCAACGGAGGAAGAGGGCACGGAGTCATCCAGGTTGGTGGGGGGTTTGGTGGAGGAGGAGGCCGTGCAAGCAACAGAGGCGGGGTCTAGAGATGGGGATTCCACTGGTGCTAGTGGTGCAGTGCAGGACCAGGGACAGTTGGCAGCACAGGCTGCCGTGGAGGTGCCTGTGTGCAATCCTGTCCCTGCTCCTGTCACTGCATCATCTTGCACCAGCAGGGATGCCTACCTCCAGACCCGTTCTCAGGGAGGGGATTGGCTTACACCAACTGGCCTTCCACTCCCTGCGGATGTGGCTATCCTGCAACAGGTTGAGCCTGTCCAAGGTGGGGTGGCGTTGCGTCAACGGGCCATGCGAGCTGACCTGCAGTCTTTCCATGATGAGACTGCACGTCTTCTCGCATGGCTCGTTGACCGCGTTGAACCACTGGGACAGCTCACCATGGCCGGATTCCTCCGTTTCCTGGACCTTGTTCCGACCCCCTCCTCAACGGAACCCCCTATGCCCCAGTCGTCCTCCATGCCATCTTCCCACACATGTATCACCTGGGTGCCCTGTGGAGCTGCCTCTGACCGTGCGGCTAGGCTGGTGGACAACAGATCCCTGCCACAGTCGGGAGTCGGACGTCCAGCAGGGGTGGCCACATCAACAACTGCACCCCAGCAGGAGGAGGATGTGCAGGCACTTTGGGACAGGGCACATGGACAGCAGCAGCAGCAGAAGCAGGAGGCTGTAGGTGGGAGCCACGATGGCTCGGGGCCTTCGACATCGGAGGGGCAGGCATCGGCCGGAGGGCAGGAGGACCCAGGACGGGAAGTGTCTTCCGTGTGGCAGCGGTTGGGCCATGCCATAGATGCGGAGCGGCAGCGGGCAGAAGAGGCACGGCTCACGATGGTCAGGGTGGAGAACTCCATGCGGAGGGCCCTGAGGCAGGCCGAGTGCCTCGAGGCAATCCGCAGGGAGTTGGAGGAGAATATGTCGTCGTCCCTGTGGACCCTCTGGGCCATGGAACAGGACGGCCTCCGGGACATTGAGCAGGAGTTTGATGATGCCCTGGCCCACAACATCCAGAAGTGAGCCATTGGACTAGCCCACTGCCATTGTATATAGTTAATTAGTGTTAGGTTTTATTATTATTTTTTTTAATTTGGGGCACTTGGACTATGCCCCACTTTTTTGTATATAGTTATTAGTTAGGTGGGTTTTATTCTAGGTTTCATTTACATCGTTGGGATCATGGACCCTGGATTTGCTCTTTGTACATAGTTTGACAGTGGATTTGTGGCCTTCATCTTTTATTATTTTTTCACCATGGAGCAATGGATTTTCACTTTACTTTCCCTTTGGATTTTCTTTGTTGGACGGTGACTTTGTACACAATTTCATTACGGTTATTTTGGATTCCCATTTTCATTATTTATTATTTTTGTGGACATTTAGATTTTTGTTGCCATTATTGTTTGTTTTGATTTCATTCACTTCATTTACACTGTAATACATTTTTGTTTCTTACTTCAATGTGTGGACTTCTCTCATTGGTTTCATGCCTGCCACAATGTGGGTTTTCACAGTCATGTGTTGCCATTGTGTGGGTCTGATGGACTTGTACTCATGCGCATACTGCTTATTTGTTATCTATCATGTAATGGGTATTTCAATTTTGAATGGATGTAAAGCTTGGTTGGGTGTTTAGACTGAGGTGGCGTGGGGTGTGATTTGGGTGGGCATAGGAGCCTGGGATCTGGATTGTGATGACGTGTTGGCTGGGGGACATGTGTGGGGGCCTGCTGGCAGGTGCCCCGCACTGCTGGGGGGTGGGGGTGCTGGGAGACATGAGTGGGGGCCTGGTGGAGGGTGCCCTGCACTGCTGGGGGGTGGGGGTGCAGGGGGACATGAGTGGGGGCGTGGCGGAGGGTGCCCTGCACTGCTGGGGGGTGGGGGTGCTGGGAGACATGAGTTGGACATGAGTGGGTGCCTGGTGGAGGGTGCACCACAGTGCTGGGGTTGGGGGTGCAGGGGGACATGAGTGGGGGCTTGGTGGAGGGTGCCCCTGACTGGTGGGGGTTGGGGGTACTGGGAGACATGAGTGGGGGCCTGGTGGAGGGTGCCCTGCACTGCTGGGGATGGGGGTGCATGGGGACATGAGTGGGGGCCTGGTGGAGGGTGCCACACAGTGCTGGGGGGTGGGGTGCTGGGAGACATGAGTTGGACATGAGTGGGGGCCTGGTGGAGGGTGCCCCTGACTGGTGGGGGGTGGGGTTGTTGGGAGAAATGAGTGGGGGCCTGGTGGAGGGTGCCCCTGACTGGTGGGGGGTGGGGGTGCTGGGAGACATGAGTGGGGGCCTGGTGGAGGGTGCCCCTGACTGCTGGGGGGTGGGGGTGCAGGGGGACATGAGTGGGGGCCTGGTGGAGGGTGCCCCTGCACTGCTGGTGGGTGGGGGTGCAGGGGGACATGAGTGGGGCCTGGGGGAGGGTGCCCTGACTGGTGGAGGGTGGGGGTGCTGGGAGACATGAGTGGGGGCCTGATGGAGGGTGCCCTGCACTGCTGGGGTGTGAGGGTGCAGGGGGACATGAGTGGGGGCCTGGTGGAGGGTGCCCCTGCACTGCTGGGGGGTGGGGGTGCTGAGAGACATGAGTGGGGGCCTGGTGGAGGGTGCCTTGCACTGCTGGGGGGTAGGGGTGCAGGGGGACATGAGTGGGGGCATGGTGGAGGGAGCCCCACAGTTCTGGGGGGTGGGGGTGCAGGGGGACATGAGTGGAGGCCTGGTGGAGGGTGCCCCTGACTGGTGGGGGTGGGGGTGCTGGGAGACATGAGTGGGGCCTGGTGGAGGGTGCCCTGCACTGCTGGGGGGTGGGGGTGCAGGGGGACATGAGTGGGGGCCTGATGGAGGGTGTCCTGCACTGCTGGGGGTGGGGGTGCAGGGGGACATGAGTGGGGGCGTGGCGGAGGGTGCCCCTGCACTGCTGGGGGGTGGGGGTGCTGAGAGACATGAGTGGGGGCCTGGTGGAGGGTGCCTTGCACTGCTGGTGGGTGGGGGTGCAGGGGGACATGAGTGGGGCCTGGGGGAGGGTGCCCTGACTGGTGGAGGGTGGGGGTGCTGGGAGACATGAGTGGGGGCCTGATGGAGGGTGCCCTGCACTGCTGGGGGGTGAGGGTGCAGGGGGACATGAGTGGGGGCCTGGTGGAGGGTGCCCCTGCACTGCTGGGGGGTGGGGGTGCTGAGAGACATGAGTGGGGGCCTGGTGGAGGGTGCCTTGCACTGCTGGGGGGTAGGGGTGCAGGGGGACATGAGTGGGGGCATGGTGGAGGGTGCCCCACAGTTCTGGGGGGTGGGGGTGCAGGGGGACATGAGTGGAGGCCTGGTGGAGGGTGCCCCTGACTGGTGGGGGGTGGGGGTGCTGGGAGACATGAGTGGGGGCCTGGTAGAGGGTGCCCCGCACTGCTGGGGGGTGCGGGTGCAGGGGGACATGAGTGGGGGCCTGGTGAAGGGTGCCCTGCACTGCTGGGGGGTGGGGGTGCTAGGAGACATGAGTTGGACATGAGTGGGGGCCTGGTGGAGGGTGGACCACAGTGCTGGGGGGTCGGGGTGCAGGGGGACATGAGTGGGGGCCTGGGGGAGGGTGCCCCTGACTGGTGGAGGGTGGGGGTGATGGGAGACATGAGTGGGGGCCTGATGGAGGGTGCCCTGCACTGCTGGGGGGTGGGGGTGCAGGGGGACATGAGTGGGGGCCTGGTGGAGGGTGCCCCTGCACTGCTGGGGGGTGGGGGTGCTGGGAGACATGAGTGGGGGCCTGGTGGAGGGTGCCTTGCACTTCTGGGGTGTAGGGGTGCAGGGGGACATGAGTGGGGGCCTGGTGGAGGGTGCCCCACAGTGCTGGGGGGTGGGGGTGCAGGGGGACATGAGTGGGGGCCTGGTATAGGGTGCCCCTGACTGGTGGGGGGTGGGGGTGCTGGGAGACATGAGTGGGGCCTGGTGGAGGGTGCCCTGCACTGCTGGGGGGTGGGGGTGCAGGGGGACATGAGTGGGGGCCTGATGGAGGGTGTCCTGCACTGCTGTGGGGTGGGGGTGTTGGGAGACATGAGTTGGACATGAGTGGGGGCCTGGTGGAGGGTGCCCCACAGTGCTGGGGGGTGGGGATGCAGGGGGGCATGAGTGGGGGCCTGGTGGAGGGTGCCCCTGACTGGTGGGGGGTGGGGGTGCTGGGAAACATGAGTGGGGGCCAGGGGGAGGGTGCCCTGCACTGCTGGGGGTTGGGGATGCAGGGGGACATGAGTGGGGGCCTGGTGGAGGGTGCCCTGCACTGCTGGGGGGTGGGGTGCAGGGGGACATGAGTGGGGGCGTGGCGGAGGGTGCCCTGCACTGCTGGGGGGTGGGGGTGCTGGGAGACATGAGTTGGACATGAGTGGGGGCCTGGTGGAGGGTGCACCACAGTGCTGGGGGTTGGGGTGCAGGGGGACATGAGTGGGGGCCTGGTGGAGGGTGCCCCTGACTGGTGGGGGGGTGGGGGTGCTCGGAGACATGAGTGGGGGCCTGGTGGAGGGTGCCCTGCACTGCTGGGGGGTGGGGTGCAGGGGGACATGAGTGGGGGCGTGGCGGAGGGTGCCCTGCACTGCTGGGGCGTGGGGGTGCTGGGAGACATGAGTTGGACATGAGTGGGGGCCTGGTGGAGGGTGCACCACAGTGCTGGGGGTTGGGGTGCAGGGGGACATGAGTGGGGGCCTGGTGGAGGGTGCCCCTGACTGGTGGGGGGTGGGGGTGCTGGGAGACATGAGTGGGGGCCTGGTGGAGGGTGCCCTGCACTGCTGGGGTGTGGGGGTGCAAGGGGACATGAGTGGGGGCCTGGTGGAGGGTGCCCCTGCCCTGCTGGGGGTGAGGGTGCAGGTGGACATGCGTGGGGGCCTGGTGGAGGGTGCCCTGCACTGCTGGGGGGTGGAGGTGCTGGGAGACATGAGTGGGGGCCTGGTGGAGGGTGCACCACAGTGCTGGGGGGTGGGGTTGCAGGGGGACATGAGTGGGGGCCTGGTGGAGGGTGCCCCTGACTGGTGGGGGGTGGGGGTGCTGGGAGACATGATTGGGGGCCTGGTGGAGGGTGCCCTGCACTGCTGGGGGGTGGGGGTGCTGTGAGACATGAGTGGGGGCCTGGTGGAGGGTGCCCTGCACTGCTGGGGGATGGGGGTGCTGGGAGACATGAGTTGGACATGAGTGGGGGCCTGGTGGAGGGTGCACCACAGTGCTGGGGGAGGGGGTGCAGAGGGACATGAGTGGGGGCCTGGTGGAGGGTGTACCTGACTGGTGGGGGGTGGGGGTGCTGGGAGACATGAGTGGGGGATTGTGGAGGGTGCCTGCACTGCTGGGGGGTGGGGGTGCTGGGAGACATGAGTGGGGGCCTGGTGGAGGGTGCCTTGCACTGCTGGGGGGTGGGGGTGCAGGAGGACATACGTTGGTGGGCAGTAGTGCAAGGTGACATGTGGGTTGGCTGGGGGGCATGGGCATGGAGGATGGGCTGCCTGCAGGACATGTGCAGGGTAGTCCCCTGTGGTGTGGGCCGCCTGCAGGGGCCATGGAGGTGTAGAGGGAACACCTGGGAGGACCCACACGGGCAATTCACATGTGGTCCTCCCCGCGCACCCCTGAAATACACGTACCCTGATGGAATCGCGTGTGATAATTCCCGCGCACCCCTGAAATACACGTACCCTGCTGCTTTTGCGTGTGATACTTCCAGCGCACCCCTGGAATACACGTACCCTGATGGAATCGCGTCGCGTGTGATACTTCCCGCGCACCCCTGAAATACACGTACCCTGCTGCTTTTGTGTGTGATACTTCCCGGGCACCACTGGAATACACATACGCTGATGGAATCGCGTGTGATACTTCCCGCGCACCCCTGAAATACACGTTCCCTGCTGCTTTTGCGTGTGATACTTCCCGCGCACCCCTGCAATACACGTACCCTGATGGAATCGCGTGTGATACTTCCCGCACACCCATGAAATGCACGTACCCTGCTATTTTTGCGTTTGATACTTCCCACGCACCCCTGGAATACACGTGCCCTGATGGAATTGCGTGTGTTACTTCCCGCGCACCCCTGATGTACACGTACCCAGGACAATCGCGTGTGAAACTTCCCGAGAACCACTGAACTACACGTTCCCCGCTTGGCGTTTGCTGTTTGGCAGCCCTGTGAACTGGTCCAGGGTTAGCGCAGCCCTTTGCGATGATTTGGGAATTTTGAAGGCTTTTCCTTGCGCAAGGGCGTTCTTGGGGGCCTAACTGGCGTTGCTGCAGGGTCGCTGCACCACGCTGCACCACGGCTGGTTTTTGAGGCTAAAATCCATGAATACGCTGTGCGATGAAAAGGATTTTATCGCACGCGGCTGGCGCAGTGTATCGCACGGGGACACTGTGCGCCAGCCGCATGCGCCACTTTTGTGCGAATTTCTATGAATTACCCTGTAAATATATAGCACCTTTTACATTTTCATATTCTGACTGTCAGTGAACAAAACCACCTGCCCTAGATATGTCACTGAACAGAAACAAGTGGCCTAGATATGTGATGTCATCAGTGATGTCATCAATGGCATTTGTGATGTCATCTTTGATGTCCTGGGTATTAGTCTTAGCAGTGCGTGGTGGTGGCGCAAGTTATGGTTGTTTAGCTTAGCATAACTGGTAAATTTTCGGGGGTTTTCGCTATTACTCGTAACCATAACGTCCCTTTAACAATGTTTTATCAATGATCTATATATATATAACATGAAAAATGTGTTAATGTGTTTGTTCCTTATACAATTTCACACTGTTCCACCAATCTGTGCCAAATTTGACATAGTTACCTGTGAGAATCCTCTTGACGTAACTGGCTGCATGTGGACATCCCACCCCATTCCCTGGATTTTAGCCCCTGCACACATGAGACGGTTGTCTGGAAGCACCGAAACTTCAAGGTGGGCGTCATTTTAAGCCTCTCGATGTGAGGAACAAAACTTCTCAAAGCCCTAGAATGCACCGTTTCCTAGATATTTTCTCCACTGTGCATGAAATCGACAAAACATCAATGTGGTCATAGAAGGACCGGACAAAGCTAATTTTAAGGGTCTCACTGCCAAAAACAAAACTGTGAGGGAGGGACCTCAAGAACCAAGTTTCAAGGTCCTAGGATGCACTGTTTCTGAGATATTTTCACTGCAATGCACTGCACTGTGCCAGGGTGATGTGCGAGATGGGGAGAGTGCATAGAGTTCCCAGCATGCAGCAGCAAGGCAACACTCACCTCCCCTCCATGTCTGCTCCAGGGTATATTAGCCAGCCACACCCACCCATTCTCAGTGCAGTTTACTTCAGAGTGCAAAGCACATAAACAATAAGCGGCTCACAACAGGGATCTACAGAAGCATTGTTTTTCAACAATTAATGACAGTGTTATCATATCTGTCTACTAGCTGCATGGCATTTGCACACCCTACACCTTTCCCCAGATTCCATCATCTCAACACAGATACATTTGCCTGAAATCGTCGAAACATCAATGTGGTTGTAGAAGGACCGTACACAGCTCGTTTTAAGCATGTTGACACGAGAATCAAAACTCAAAGGTCCCATAACGACTTTGTAAACCACATTTCAAGGCACTAGGATGCTGTTAGGCCGAAACCTGTGCAGTTCCCTCTGGGACCACTGCAAAAGATTTAGGACTAAATGTGTTTGGCGGTGAACCCACTTGGTAGCAGTCTGTACCACACAGATTCACTTGGTAGCTGTGGCTGAGCAGTCAGACTTCCCTCAAGAAGAGTTGAGCAGTATGTGGAGTATACAAGATAGGACAATTCTTCCCAGTAAGACAAGCAAACACGCAACGAGGCTTAGTGTAAAGATATTAAGGCATTTATTTATAACGAAACATCTATGGAAAACACTATGGCAAATTCACGGCAAACAGATCAAACACAATTACTCTACGAAGAAGAAACGATCAATCCCCCTAGCAATATTTTGACAAGTCTAGGTTCTACCGGTACCACTTATTTTCAGACAGAGGTGTATACCTCAACCTAGATGACACTCTAATATTTGTTGGGACGGGAGAGAAAAAGATAGGCAGGTTATGAAATCAACACAGTTCAATCCTACGCGAATAAAATGCAAGGCAGGAAGGCAAGAATCACAATAGATCATAAAGTTCAGAGGCCAGGCCCACTCGGAGAGAGGCAAGGCGCGATGTCCCAAAAAGTCTCTAGTGGAGATGCATTCAAGTCTTTGTAGCAAATTGTTATCGGCAGATTGAACCAGTTCAGAACAATGAACGAGAAAAGCTTTGAGGCGACCCAACGGAACGGAGAGGATTAAGACACCTCACTCGAACCGATCGAAAGGGAAGCCAGGCGGGCACGGTACCTTGTTGTGGAGGGCAGCTCCGGCGGGGGCAGTTGTTCCTGGTGGTGGATGCATGGCGGGTCTTTGCCAAGAGTAGAGATGTTCTCGTCGTCGAAGGAAAGTGAAGACCGGTGCACCACCAGGGAAGAGACCAGCCGCGGAGTGCTCCGCCACAAGGCACCACCTTTTGGTCGCGATACAGGGGTAGTGGCTATCCGGTTGCCGAGGTGCTCTGCATGGGCAATTCGACCACGGCGTCCTGAGGTGAATAAAAAGCAAAGGGGACTGGTTGTTCCCACCCGTCAGGGGAAGAGACTCTCCGGCAGGGAGATCTCCTCTGTCGTCGGGAAGTGGTGAGTCAGTTCCGCAGGGCTCCACCGGAGGTGTCGTCGTGCAGGTCGGCTCAGCGTTACCCTCGTCGGATTCTTAGGTCCTGTGGCGACTTCTGAAGATCCAGTACCAAAAGCCCTGCCTTTATGCAGAAAACCCCCATTCATTCAGCCTAGCTGTCAATCAACACATGCTAAGTGGTGAGCGGGGAGGCTCGCCACTTGGGCCAATCACTCCAGAGTGCGACCGGAGTTGGCAAGGCAACTCGGTCCAGGGTGCCTAAACCCCCTCCCACACCCCTGTGGTAACCCAGACAGAATGGCACCACTTTGGAGGGTCTCTGTACAGAGCCCGCCAAAAGTGGAACAAAGGGCTCGACCTTTGGTTTAGGAGTCACAGAGACAAACACAGACGCCATTTTAAAAACCGAGTTCTGGCAGAAAATACCATCCGATAAACTTATTTAAGATAAGCAGACCGGTGGTACGTTAGAGATTAACGAGGAAAAGTATCAATCTCCAACAATGGGACGAATCCCATAGGGTTATGTGCGGGGTCGAACATAACAAGTAGTTTCCACTGCCACCAGCCAAAACTCGACGAGGCGGGACGGGACAGTGCCCCCTCGAGTAACAGATCCAGGAGTAATGGAATTACCCCTACTAGTACGTCCACAATAAGATGGTTTGTACTAGTTCTGTTAGTAAATTTAGGTCTAGTTAAGCCAATGGTGACTTTACATGCCTGGGGAGACAGTAGTCAGTCCCCGGGTATGGACTCTATGGTGGGGGTCCGCTAGGACGCCCCAGTGTTACGGCACGTAGGGTGCGATGTAACACACATAGAAAAACATATGAGACCCTATGGAGTAAAAGACCCCATAGCCCATAGAACACATTGACATTCAAAGGAATTACACCATACATGTCCAAGAGTGGGAGAAAAGAGTCCCACTCTTGGCAGGATGGAAAAAAAAAAAACTCCCGAAATCCAGCAAAGCTGCAGGGGGACTCACTAGGTTAGGAAATTCAGCCTAAACAGAGAATTCTCCCTAACACTCGCCACCCCCAGACTAAGGGACAGGAGGATTTAATCCACTCCTGGATGAATCTCATACCTCTAGTCGATGACATACATCCTAGAGAGACCATCAGCATTTTGGTAGTGACATCCGGACCTGTGCTCAATGGTGAAATCAAACCCTTGCAGGCAGATCGACCATCTCAATAGTTTTGGGTTTTCCCCTTTCATTTGCATTAACCATCTCAAGGGTTGGTGGTCAGTCTGAATGACAAAAGTAGAACCATACAAGTACGGCCTAAACTTCTTCAGAGCCCACACGATAGCAAAGCACTCTCTTTCGATTGTTGCCCACCTTGTTTCAGGATCCTTCAGCTTGCGGCTGATGAAGCAAACGGGGTGCTCCCTACCTTTCCCATCCAGTTGACTGAGTACGGCACCTGTTCCTACATTTGAAGCATCTGTCTGCACAATGAAGTGTTGGCGGTAATCAGGAGCTCTGAGTACTGGGGCTTGGCAAAGAGCCTTTTTCAGGTTTTCAAAAGCCTGATTGCACTCCTCGTTCCATTTAACCTTTTTAGGAAATTTGGGCGAGGAGATGACATTCAGTGGAGAAGCTATGGTCCCATAGTTCTCTATGAAATTCCTCTAATAATCAGTGAGGCCTAGGAAGGCTCTCACCTGGGTTTGAGTAGTCGGTGTTGTCCAATTTTGCACAGCTTCAATTTTACTGAGCAAAGGCCTTATTTCTCCACCGCCTACCTCATGCCCAAGATAGACTACCTAACTCTGTCCAATTTGGCATTTGCTCGCCTTTATGGTCAGATTGGCTCATCCAAGAGCCTGCAAAACATCTCTCAGGTGGGTTACATGTTCTTCCCAGGAATTGCTGAACACTGCGATGTCATCCAAGTATGTCATGCAGAAGTCCTCCATCCCATTCAGAACCTGGTTTACCATCCGTTGAAACGTAGCAGGTGCATTCTTCAGTCCGAAAGGCATTACCTTAAACTGGTAGAGGCCCACAGGGGTAGAAAATGCAGTTTTCTCCTTGGCATGGTCTGTCAGGGCTATTTGCCAATAGCCTGACGTCAAGTCAAATGTGCTGAGGAACTTGGCAGCGCCAAGTTTATCCACCAACTCATCTGTTCTTGGCAAAGGGTGGGCATCAGTTTTGGTGACTGCATTAAGAGCTCTATAATCCACGCAGAATCTAAGTTCTTTAGATCCGGCCTTTGGTACTAACACAACTGGACTAGACCATGGACTAGTAGAGGGCTCTATTACCCCGAGATCAAGCATCTTGCTGACCTCACCTTTAATGTGGGTTTGTACGTTTTCTGACATGTGGTATCCTCTGCTTTTGACTGGCAGAGAGTCACAAGTGAGTATGTCGTGCTGACCCCAAGGGGTCAAGCCTGATGAAAGCGAGAACAGAGAGGCAAACTGATTCAACATAGATTTGCACTCTTCTTGTTGCTCGGGTGTCAGATTGGAGGAGAGATTTACTCCTTCAATTTTTTCATCTAAAGGTAAGCCTCTGAGGAGATCCGGAAGAGCTTCACTCTCTTCTTCTTCCTCGGATGATGCTAGAAGCAACACTCCTATATCAGGTCGTGAGACATACGCTTTAATTCGGTTGGTGTGAAAGACTGTCGGAGCCTCCTTGGGATTGCCCAAGTCCACCAGATAGTTAACCTCTCCGTGTTTACCCACTACTCGGAAGGGTGCCATCCACTTATCTTGCAAGGCCCTCTGCCTTGTTGGGATCATAACGAGAACGAGCTGGTCTTGAGCGAACTCAACCATGTTAGCCTTTTGATCGTGCCAGTGCTTGACCAATGCTTGTCCAGCTTTCAAGTTATCGCCTGCTTCTGTCATCATGTGTGACATTCTCCTCCGGAGACGTATCACGTAGTCAGTCACTCTGACTGGCTTGGGGGAAGGAGCACTCTCCAACCCCTCCTTAATCAGGGCCAATGGACCTCTGACGGGATGACCATAGAGTAGTTCGAAGGGAGAGTAACCTACTCCCTCCTGAGGGACTTCTCTATAAGCAAAGAGAAGGCATGGCAGTAGAAGGTCCCACTTACGCTTAAGGGGTTCCTCTAAAGCACCTATCATGCTCTTCATGGTTCGGTTGAACCGTTCTACCAACCCATTGGTTTGTGGGTGGTAAGCTGTTGAGAACTTGTAAGTAACTCCGCAGGTTTTCCACATGGCTTTCATGTAGTTGGACATAAAGTTTGACCCCCTGTCAGAGATTACTTCCTTAGGAAAACCCGACCCTAGTAAAAATACCAAGGAGGGCCTTAGGCACAGCCGGGGCTGTAACAGTCCTCATAGGAATTGCCTCAGGATACCTAGTAGCATGGTCTACTACAACAAGTATAAACCTGTTGCCTGAGGAGGTTGGAGGATCAAGGGGACCAACAATGTCAATCCCTACTCTCTCAAATGGGACTCCCACAACTGGGAGAGGCACTAAAGGTGCCACATTCTTGGAGCCAACCTTACCAGAGATCTGGCAGGTGTGGCAGCTCCTGCAGTGTTTTTCTACTTCGGCCCCCATCTACGGCCAATAGAAGTAGAGAGAGAGCCTTTCCTTAGTCTTCTTGAAACTCAAGTGATCAGCCAAAGGAATCTCGTGGGCTAACTGCAAGAACTGTGGTCTGTTCTCTTGGGGTACTACAAGTCGTTTGTAGTCTCCAGGTGCAGACTCGGTCGGTTCACTGTAGAAGAGGCCATCTTCCCAGTGCAACCTATATTTCCCAGGCTCTTGCCCTTCAGCCTGAGCTTCTGCCTGGTGGCGAAGACCTTCCAGAGTTGGACATTCTCTCTGCCCTTTACTGAAGGGCCTGTTGGGTCCACCGTCTGCCAGTAAAGACTGCAGCTCAGGATGGTCAACAGGATCCAGATCTCCAATGAGTTCCTGGCCTTCCATTAGCTCTTCCTCAGAGTCTAATTTTACCATGCAGGGTTGTACCTCCCTCTCAGCCTCGGCTGGAGGTGGAGTCACGGGTGTGACTTTGGACAACCGCGGGGAAGTCTGTGTCGGCTGCACTGGAATGCGGGCTGCTGGTTTCGGGATAGAAGTCTTAGGTTTCCCTTTTGCTTCTGATGTCTTGGAGACAGCGGCCGACAATTCCAGTGGAGCAGGAGTGATTTCTTTCTTCATCATCTCCCCGAGAGTACCGCGCATGGTCCTCTCTCTTGCAGGTCTGGTTAGCTCCTGTAACCGTTTACTAGGAGGTCTGGGAGTATGCGATACAACTCCGAGAGTTTTTAGATCGTTACCCAACAGTACGCGTCCTGGTACCTCACTCTGTATACTGACAGGTATCTTCACAGTCATGTCGTTACACTGGATGAGAACTGGTAATTGGGGAAGCATCTGCACAGGCCCTCCAGCTAACTTGGTGAGGCATTTGGGTGCCTTAGCAACATCCTCAGCCTGAAAAAACGATTTATCCACCAATGTTATGCTGGCCCCAGTGTCCCTAATGGCAGGAGTCTCCTGACCATTCACCTGGACACTGTCCTTATAATACTTTTTAGTATTATCGGCCTTAGCTAGTTCCCTGGAATCCAATTCCTTCGAATCAGCCAAGTGCTGTCTGAGCTCAGGAGAACAGGCATCATAAATAGACTCCAACATAAAAAGATTTCTCATACCCTCATAAGTGTTCACTTTGTAACCCTTAATCCTTCCCTCTAAGTTTTTCAACCCTTCACTCACCCAGGTAGCCCAAGGGCTACCATCATGCTTTTTGAGGGTTCTAAACCTCTTAAGATACTGGGAAGGGGTCTTCCCGAATCTAGCTATTAAAGCTAGTTTCACACTTTCGTAATACGTCTTATCCGCCTCCCCCAACTCCATTACCACATCAGTCGCAACAGGAGGGAGTCTAGAGAACAACCAGGGAAGTAAAGCATTCCTGGTGATGTCCTGGAGCCCATGATTGTATTCAAACAGTTTCAATCAATCCAACACATCCAATCTCGGTTCATACATACCCACTAATTCCTTCGGCATCCGGGGTCTTTTGGGACTGGAGCTCCTAGAGGAACCAGAGGAGAGAGAAGCATTTTCCATAGACAACTTTATCATCTCTAACTCGTGATTAAGTTCTATTTCCCTGAGTCTTAACTCAGCTTGCTTCTGCTCAGCCTGGGCATTCATCCGTCTGAACTCGAGCTCTTGGTTTCGTTCGGATTGAGCCAAGAACCATTTGTATTCCAGTTCAAGCTTCATTTTTTCAAGTTCAAAATAAGCAGGGTTACTTGTGGGACCTGGTATGGGCCCCGTAGGCACAGCTGGTAAGGCAGGTAGAGGAGCAGGGGAAACAGTTTCATTAGCCTCTCCGTCCTCGTCAGCCTCTGCATCGCTATCATCAGAATTACGATTCAGATCAACACCATTACTGTCATCTACATTTGCTGGAGAGATTGGTTCCTCTGAACCAGTACCCAGACTTTGGTTCGCCAGCAATCTCTCTATTAGTTCTAACTTCTTGCCTTTTACAGAAAGATTCTCTTGCCTACAGAGAACTGGCAGACTCTCAGTATTTTCACCTGACAAAGACTCTTGACTGTAAGTTTCCATCGTAGACATGTTTTTTGAAAGTTGCTTTTTGTTCAAAGTTTTGTGGTTAGTTATCCTACAGCGTCGAAAAGCACTCTAAACTGTATACTCAATACAAATCCCACCGCTGTACACCACTGTTAGGCGGAAACCTGTGCAGTTCCCTCTGGGACCACTGCAAAAGATTTAGGACTACAGGTGTTTGGCGGTGAACCATTTGGTAGCAGTCTGTACCACACAGATTCACTTGGTAGCTGTGGCTGAGCAGTCAGACTTCCCTCAAGAAGAGTTGAGCAGTATGTGGAGAATGCAAGATAGGACAATTCTTCCCAGTAAGACAAGCAAACACGCAACGAGGCTTAGTGTAAAGATATTAAGGCATTTATTTATAACGAAACATCTATGGAAAACACTATGGCAAATTCACGGCAAACAGATGAAACACAATTACTCTACGAAGAAGAAACGATCAATCCCCCTAGCAATATTTCGACAAGTCTAGGTTCTACCGGTACCACTTATTTTCAGACAGAGGTGTATACCTCAATCTAGATGACACTCTAATATTTGTTGGGACGGGAGAGAAAAAGATAGACAGGTTATGAAATCAACACAGTTCAATCCTACGCGGATAAAATGCAAGGCAGGAAGGCAAGAATCACAATAGATCGTAAAGTTCAGAGGCCAGACCCACTCGGAGAGAGGCAAGGCGCGATGTCCCAAAAAGTCTCTAGTGGAGATGCATTCAAGTCTTTGTAGCAAATTGTTATCGGCAGATTGAACAAGTTCAGAACAATGAACGAGAAAAGCTTTGAGGCGACCCAACGGAATGGAGAGGATTAAGACACCTCACTCGAACCGATCGAAAGGGAAGCCAGGCGGACACGGTACCTTGTTGTGGAGGACAGCTCCGGCGGGGGCAGTTGTTCCTGGTGGTGGATGCACGGCGGGTCTTTGCCAAGAGTAGAGATGTTCTCGTCGTCGAAGAAAAGTGAAGTCCGGTGCACCACCAGGGAAGAGACCAGCCGCGTAGTGCTCCGTCACAAGGCACCACCTTTTGGTCGCGGTACAGGGGTAGTGGCTATCCGGTTGCCGAGGTGCTCTGCACGGGCAATTCGACCACAGCGTCCTGAGGCGAATAAAAAGCAAAGGGGACTGGTTGTTCCCACCAGTCAGGGGAAGAGACTCTCCGGCAGGGAGATCTCCTCTGTCGTCGGGAAGTGCTGAGTCGGTTCCGCAGGGCTCCACCGGAGGTGTCGTCATACAGGTCGGCTCAGCATTACCCTCGTCGGATTCTTAGGTCCTGTGGCGACTTCTGAAGATCCAGTCCCAAAAGCCCTGCTTTTATGCATACATGTCCAAGAGTGGGAGAAAAGAGTCTCACTCTTGGCAGGATGGAAAAAAACAAACTCCTGAAATCCAGCAAAGCTGCTGGGGGACTCACTAGGTTAGGAAATTCAGCCTAAACAGAGATTCTCCCTAACAGATGCACCATTTCTGAGATATTTTCACCGAAATTCAGCCCAATGTACAACACTGTGGCAGGGTGTGATGACAGGTGGGGACGCGATTCGACATGAGAAACAAAATTCAAAGGAAAGAAACTTTTTTTATGGCCTTGTACGAACAGTTTCTGAGATATTTTCACTGCAATGCACCCCAACGTACAACACTGCGCATGGGTGTCACGACAGGTGGGGAAGCGTTTTGACACAAGAAACAAAATTCAAAGGCAAAAAACACATTTTATGGTCTAGGACGAACCATTGCCGAGATATTTGCACCACAACGTACCGCAACACAAAGCACCGCGCCAGAGTGAGGTGACAGGTGGTGAGAGCGCACACCACAGGTGGGGAAAAGCAGACAGTAGGTGCCAGTATGCTGCAGCACACCAACTCTTGCCTCCCCTCCACGTCTGACCTGGGGTATGGAAGCCAGTGAAAAGCGACTTAGAACAGCAACCTACAGGATCATTGATTTTCAAAAATTCATGAGAGTGTTATCATGTCTGTCTACATAACACGTGCCGAGTATGTGTACATTTTGCTACTCATAATTAAAGCTAAGATTTCCTGATTTCATGTCTTTTTGCACAATTTTCAACCATTCCCCAAAGAATAAAGGTTCCAATCCACTGTAAAGACAGTGGGCCTCATTACACGGAAGGCGGTAGGGGATTACCGGCACCGGTAAGGGCACCGGTGCCGGTAATCCCCACCGCCCTACTACAAGGTCCCTCAGCGGGTCCTGTCCTTAACGTGTGGTCAGAAAACACATTAAGGACAGGACCTGCTGAGGGACTTCAGTGCAAATAACGGTACTGCAAATTGTGGTACCGTTATTTGCTCCTTCCCCATTCCCATTGAGCCCTATTGGGGGCTCAAATGGGAATGGGGAATGGTTCCCGGAATGGGGATTTACTGGTCCCGCAAAGGTTGGAGTAGGCCGGTAAGTCCCTATTCCGGGAACACAGCCTCCGATGGCGGTAAGGGGGTAACCAATGCGCTAATAGCGCCATGGCTACCGCCTTCGTGTAATGAGGCCCTGTGTCCCTTTGCCATAGATTCACGTCTTTCACAATGTGGCTTAAGATGTTCTGGAGTAACACTAGTTGCATTAAATTCCCCTGATTTCATACTACTTTGGCTTCCCCAAAAACTCAGAATCCTCCTTGAACCACAAGGCTACTCATACAATGCAGGCATGATAAAAACTCCTATGTACCTGTTAAAAATTAAAAACACGAAACCTCGATTTTCAAAGCGCATTTCCTTCACTTTGCACCAATAAATGTGTGCCCCATTCACAAGGGGCATCTGACATCACACATCACAGGTGCACACATTTGAATTTCTTGTTTCAGCCCCTTTCATCTATTTTTCAACTAAAGGGATGTTCCCATGCATTTTTAAGTGAATCTAAATTTACAAACAGGGCCCACTTCAAAGTGTGCACAAAGGAGAAGTATTGCTGAGCCTTTCATGCATTTAAGTGCGACCACAGTTGTTTGAACCACTGCTGCTTCCCCTGCAGTACCATCCCTTAAACTGGGATTGAAATACTTGTTTGTATTTTTGCTTAGATTTCACAATGATGCACCATTTAAGAGCTTGTCACTTTGAAATGTTCTTTGCAAAGAGGACACCATTGAGTTGTTATGATTCCTTGGCCATGTGTTAGAAGAGTGGAGGTGGTGCCAGAGGGTGTAGGCAATGTCAGGAGGCAGGAGATGGAGAAGCCAACAAGACGCTCATGACGCATATATGTACCTTTATGTAAAACTCACAGTTTGAGCAACCCCACTGATGAGCAGCCCTCCACAAAACCTAATGGCAGTCAATGAGACAAACTTTATTGACAAGTCTATTAGAAATTGAAAAACAGCTAAACATCTTCTGTGGCTCTTTGTAGTGGGTCCATCTCCCAAGAGTAGGCCATGATGTATGTGACATAGGCAAATAGAACAAAGTTAGGTAAATTATACTTTCACAGTTTGTCTTTGTTGAAGTCTTGTAAAAGTAAGGATGGACAGAGTCGGGTAATTAGTAGTAATAATAAGTAGCAGTAATGAAAAAGATCCACTGATGCAATAGCTCTTTACAAGCCAAAGCTCAATATAAGGAAGCTGGACACTCATAGTGGCTTTCAAACATGATGGAGCGCTGGGGTGGGCTTGTAATAACTTGCCACGAAGAGTTTTATGTGAAAGAGTCGTGGGCTTTACAATTTCGAATGGTAGTAGGCCTACCAGGCACTATGACAAAGCCAGACCTACCCCAGTTGTAGGACGTACCCCTCTAATTCACCCTCACTCTCAATATGGTGCTGTGGGTTGCTAGCATTTGTGTGCAATTTCAAAGTATATTTAGACTGAATTGCATCATATACCTGCACGTTTTGAGTTATGGATGCAGGCACACCGGCCCAGTTTAGGGGAAACGTTGTATGATATTCTGATATAAGTATGAGTGTATCTCCCCTTTTATTTCACAAATTGAGTCCCAATGGCATGTTTCCCTATCATGTAAAGTCAAAACCGAGTGGCTGCATGTGATTTAGGTTTGCATAATGTTCTATGTGAGTATAAATGAAACAAGTAAGATTACTCTCATTCCAGAATGTGGTTTATATCTATGACCTTCACAGATTGCACATTATCAAGTACATCTTCACTAGGCTATCATACAGACTCTTCCAATCATAGCTGAATGTTAACTATATCTGACAAAACACATTGGGTGAGATTATTATTTGCAAAGAGATGGATGCCAGCTGCACAGACGGTCGCTCTCTATCACACTGAACACCCAGGTCAGAATCATATTTTCATTTGTTCTGTAATGATGTATCAATTGATTTAAAATGCAATGAGAATGCACTGTTGATTTCCTATCATATCATGTATTTTAGGAGGACCCTTTCCAGACCACCCTCTTCTGGGATTAAGCAACAAAAAAAACAACACATATGTTATTTCATTTGGGGAATTTGCATTATCACATTGAAATTATCTGTTCAGTTTTTAGGAAATGCATGGACCCGCTCAGAAATTAGAAATCCCTCACTCAGCAAGGCCCTTTCTGATCTGCTTCTATTAGGTTAGAACAGCCTCATGTTCCTGTTCTCTGACCGGAGCAGGAATCCTCCCTTTAGCCGTTATGGAATTCCAGCTCTTCGTTTGGTCTCTCTGATTAATCCATCGCCTTTGGTCCTTCTTCCGGAGTCAAAGTGCTGAATTCCTTGTGTGTTCCTACTTTTTAAAATGTGGAACGTTCCCACACTGTCATCAACAATGCTGCACATCCTAATTGGTCAAGTCCTTTCATTGGCTGTCCCCATTGGATGTTCATATGTCTGAATATGGAAAAAGTAGGGCTGATTTTCGCATAGTAATATGGAATTATAAATATGTGTTTTCTTTTATATTTTTTCCATATCAACATGCCACATTGATGAAATGTGTATTAGTGTAAATCACTGGCCACACACGTCGGGATGTGCTCCATGAATGTGTGGTCTTTTTTCATAAAGTTATAAATATTCATTTGTTTCTTAATTTTCATAGTCATATACAATACACGTCTTGAATTATTTAATAGAGGATTATCAGCTGATCACAATACGCCCTCTGCCTTGTATCTAAGTTACATAATTGAAGAGTTATGCGGAATCACAGGTTTTTAAATATTGATTGCATTTAAACCACGAAAAACAGACATGACCGATCCGACCCTCCACTTAGCACAACGACTCAAGTGACTAAGCCCTTGTAATGTTTTCACTCAATGCCTGATTGAGCTGCCTGACAGATTATTTGGTTTGGTGTTTCCATTAGTGCCATCTATTCATGATTTATGAGGAGTCAAACATCAAAGCTGGATACGCTAAGTGGTGTGAATTGACCTTGAAGCTCGACAATAGAAGACCAGGCCTGATGTTTATCAACCAACACACCATACAAGATATATTTGTCGAATTGAAGCTGTATTTAAAATAATATCTTCTGCCTGGGATGACTTCACAAGGGTGGGCTGCCATTGTATTGCAGGGCGTGCTACAAGGGCCTTTTATTCTTCTGTGAGCTTAATGGGGTTTCACAGCAACAGACAAACACTGTTCACTCCTGATGTTCCATCTAACTGACTTGCTGAGCACCAACCCACACAGCAAAGCTGTGTTGAACAAGTGTTTACATTATAGTCAGATTATCAAGAACACAGCAAAACATATATTTTCCTAAGCCATGTGAGAGTGATAACATACTTATTATTTCACATGCAAATCCTTGTGTAATTATCATAGGTTACACTATGACACTTTTGCTTTTCATATGTATATTCTTCAAGGAGTACATCAATGTTTTACCTGCGTGTTGAACATGAATTACAATGTTTACGCTGGAACATTTCTGATACATTGGAACTTTAATTATAACATACAGTTCCATGATTTGTAAAGAATGTTGTGATTGTTGCTTTTACATGGTGGATGGCGGATTTACCGCCCCATTCCAAGGTGAGTGGGGCAGTAAATCCCCATTTCCCATTTTACCCTTCCCCATTCCCATTTTTGCCCCATAGGGCATAATGGGAATGGGGAAAGGCGCTAATTACGCCACCGTAAATTACGGTGGCGTAATTAGCACCAAGGTCCCTTTGCGGCATGGGTTTTAACGCCTGCAAAAAGCAGGCGTTAAAATCACCATCCCGCAAAGGGACCTTGGAATCAGGCGTTAAGGGTCGGCGCCGTTTACGGCGCCGTAAACCCCTTAACGCCTGGGTCCTAATGAGGGCCATTGTTGTAATATGGTAAGGTTTCATGAATGGAGAGTTTCTTTTTAAACAGGTTTTTCTGCATCTCCTGTTTCCACTTTAAATATGTCAGAACCCAGTATTTGGGTCAAATGTACTGAAGGCCCAATTGAGTTCATGGGGCAGTTTAGTTTGTGGCAATATTTGCATAATTATTTATGTGTTTGTTGCTCAAGGTAGCATGTAACTGGTGAAAATGTTAATGAAAAAGTAACATATTGTTCTGGCGCCTCTCCAGTTTAAACTTGAGTCAGACTCTGATTTGAGTCAGACTCTGATTGTCTTTGGTTCTCCCCTTACAGCAGCAGCATCTCTCCCCAGCCACAGTTCATGGAACACCAGGGAATCGACAGGGGAGCAGAAACCCCTGAGCAAAGCTTGGTTACCTTGGGGGAATCAGGACCCAGGCCCGCTAAAACAAACATGCACATTCAGCTACTTGGGCCAGCATAAATGTTCTATGAAAGCCTGCGTAGAGAAGGTGTGCAGGCCTACCTGATATTTGTAAAATTTGCTACTTCAGGTGGGAAAGACAAGGCCAGATTGGCAGGGCCAGTGATCCAATGGAGGGAGGAGGAGAATCAAGAAAGTGTGAGTCAGGAACAGGAAGGTGTAGGTAATTCAGGTGAGGTCAGAGGAAACTGAGATGGCAGACCAAGAGACCAGCAGGAGGAAGGAAGGATCAGTGGGATATGGAGGCAATTTATTGAAAATATATGGCATTGCTTAGTGAGTGCAAGTGATGCTGAATTGTCAGTGTGTGTGAAAGTGTGTCAGATATTGTTAGGTATGATTAGGCGGGTGGAGAGTGAATGAAGAAGAAGATGTCGAACAGGGCAGCCAACTGAGGTGGGCGGTTTGTATTAGTGTTCCTGTTCCTTCCGATGACCCAGCAGAGAAAGTCTGCAGAGTGATTGAAGAAACATGCAAACTGTGGTTTTCTGTCTGCTAATCATTCAATACAAGGACCAAAACAACTGTGTTTCCCGTAACATTGTAAACAAAAAGGGCATACCCCGTTCGCAGTGAAAGCTAGGGTAAGGAAAACTCGAAAACAAATCAAATACTTCCACCGGAAAATAGCTAGTTAGATTTAAATTAGAATAGATATCTACAGGTACTTGCAACAAAGTTGCTAAATGAGTCACTTGTATATTATGAATGGAGAAACAAAAGGATAAATTGGACGACATAGTGTCAATTAAAAGTAGAACACATGTATTATTCATATAACATATACTCAACAAAAAATAAAAGCAACATGAAAACTATGTAATCGATGTCAGAGTAAAATGAATCAGAACATATAGAGCATATAAAACAAATCCACTGGAAGAAGATTACTGAGCAGTGATGTGACCTAAAGAATGTGTAGGAAAAAGAAAGAAAAAAGGGAAACTGAAAAATTTGCTGAACCGATGCAGTAGTGCAAAGGATACAGGTTCCAAAAGAAGAACAAAATATTTTACTTTTTCTTATGGGTTGAGAATCAATCTTCAAACCAATATTAATCATAACATATGGCTGAATTAAGTGTTACGTTCCATTTAATTTCAAAGAAAGCATGCATGTTTTAATCAGATACTCCACAACACCTCCAAGTGGAGTTTAAACTAAATGGCTTAGTATCTAATTCAATAAAGACAGTCTTGTCTGGTTTGATAAGGGTCCACCAGGTATTCTTACTGACAATAGTTTGTAGTACATCTGGACCTCCGGAGCCGGCCAGCCCACTGGGACTACCATGCATATCAAATGTCCACAATCACATGACCAGGTATTTCAAAGGAGGACAATGTGCACATGCAGATCATGGAATTAGCCCACTTGCAAGGCCCACCACTCCCACAGAGTGCCCAAGAGAGTTAGAACACAGGGGCACAAGAGTCGGACTGTGAGTACCTTGGTAGGGTGGCCCACCACTGAATGCATTGAAGCATAGCTGGCCTGGGGTATTACTGGGACCTATTCTATTTTATTTTCATTTTTATTTTATTGTTCATTTATAATGCACTTAATACCAGTGGGTGGTTCCTAAGTGTGGGATTGGGATTCGAACCTGTGTTGTGCTGCGTTGTCGTGCTTCCAAGACAAATATGTTGTATGCTGGATCCGACAAGACAGACATGATTTGACTATGCAAAGCATGGCCATGCAAACACCTCCTTAGGCATCTGTCCACCCAATTACATGTTTACACCTGCATCCCTGACAGCCTGACCTGTAAGCATGCAACATGGACAGGCAAACACTGCAGAGGTACATGCATGTATACTGTTGCCCCCAGCACAAACATATGGCACTGTCCCTGAGAGGTCAATGCACTACATGGGAACTCATCACCAGCTGCCAGACATCCTTACCACTCACAGATCTGAGTGTGGAGGGCCAGGTAGAACCTCTAGAGGACCTGCAGCAAGACAGATAACACCCTGTAACAGCCCACATGGTGCACCTCCACGGGTCATCTGCATTGAGGGCTGCTACCACCTTGGTATGGCTCTCAGTCTTGAGGTACTCCCAGCGTTTGCACACAATCTTCTCAGAATGGACTACCACCCCCTCTGCATTGATGGCAGCCATGCTGTGCATCCAGATCTGATGACATCCTTCGGGTCCCAGCTGTGTCACTGAGATGAAGAGGGCATCATAATTATCCAGGACCCAATCCACCAAGATGTCAACTTTGGTGGTGGTGAAGTTGGCAGCCCTCTGACTCGCTTACATGGGGGTGCCACTCAGAGGTGAGGAGGATGGAGCCGGCATGGTAACCCCTGAGACAGGTGTGGATCAGCTAACAAGGTCCGGAAACGGGCTCTGGAGCTCTGGTGGTGCAATTGAAAGGTGTGAGTCACAGGCCAGCAGATGAGGTGGTCACAGGACCTTACAGGCCAGCCACAGGAGCACAGGTAATGGGGGGATAGCAGGCACTTACATTCTACCAGGCAGCAGCAGATGGTGAGTTGGGTGACAGTACAGGGAGGGAGGATGCAAAGAAAATGGCATCTGATCATGAGGCAGCGTATATGTTACGTGTTATGCACTGCATGCAGCATGCTTACACAGCACATGGAAATAACTGAGATATTTAATAGGTGTGACGCGCATTACCAATTTTGCATGGGAAGGGGAGATGGAGGATCTTCTATCGCTGACACGTATTTGGGGATAATTTGCAAAATGTTGCCTTTAAGTTGCGCATACCTAAGTTTTTGATTTGGGGTGCCTAGCACGTATGCATTTCTTTTCTTTGAGGTGCCTCTATGCATCGCGTACTGCATTTCTTAGGTTTGGGTTGCCTCACCAGTATCGTAAATGCATTTTTTGGTTTTGGGAGGCCTTCTAAGTATTGCATACCCTTTTTTTTAATTTTGTGCAGCCCATGGAATATCGTGTATGCATTTCTGGGTTTTGGCAGGCCTTCTATGCATTGTGTACAACTTTTTTGTTTTGTTTTGGGGAGCCCATACGGTATTGTGTACACATTGATCGGTTTTGGGAGGCCTTCTATGTATTACATATTACTTTTCTTGTTTTGGGAAATCCATACGGTATCGCGTATGCATTGTTTAGTTTTGGGAGGCCTGCTATGCATCACGTTTTGGTTTTGGGAGGTCGTCAATGTATTGTATACTGTTTTATTTTGGTTTTGGGGTGCCTTGGAGCCTTGCAGGGCCTCTCATCAACGTAATCCATCATGCAGCCTGTTGTTTCTTTTGGGTGTGATCTACCTTTGTGTGTGTATTTCACTTTGCCTGCATCATGATAGGAAAGGCTCCAAGCGGGAGAGGATAGGGATGGGGACGTGGTGAGGACATATGTGCCTCAGCCCCAGGAAGAGGATGTGGTGAGCCTCCAGGATGCCAAATTCGGTGGTGGTGAAGTTGGCAACCCTCTGACTCGCTGACATGGGGGCGCTGCTCGGTGGTGAGAAGGATGGACATGGCAACCCCTGAGGCAACGTGCGTGGTCTAACAGGTTCCTGAAAATGGGCTCTGGAGCTGTGGTGGTGGAATTGAGAGGTGAAAGTCACAAGCCAGCAGCTGAGGTGGTCACAGGGCCTTACAGGTAAGCCACAGGAGCAAAGCCAAAGGGGGAAAACAAGAACTCGAAGTCAGTGCTGGTGGGCAACAGGCACTTACACTCATGCAGGCAGCAGAAGATGGTGAGATGGAAGGCAGTAAAGAACAGGGAGGGGGGCAAAGAGAATAGCACAGAGGCAGGAGCAAGTTCTTGTCGGATCTGATCATGAGGTAGCGTGGAAAACAGAGTAAGGAGCCTTAGCTCGTAAGTTGCATTCTAGGCGCTGTACAGAGCATGATTACGTCTCACATGGCAATAACGGGGAAATTGCAGAGGTACGACGTGCATTACCGGTTGTGCATGAGAAGGGAAGACAGAGGATTGCTGTCACTGACATGTATCTGAGGGTACTTCGCAAGCCGTTGCCTTTACATTATGCATACCTCATTCTTTCATTTGGGGTTTCCTATCACGTACACATTTGTTTTCTTTGCAGTGCCTCTCTGTATAGCGTACTGCATTACTTAGCTCCGGGCTGCCCATACGGTATTACAAATGCATTTTTTTGTTTTGGGATGCTTTCTACATCATGCACAGTTCTTGTTTTGGTTTTGGGGAGTTCATACGGTATTGCATACCATATTTCTTAGTTTTGGGAGGCCTTCTGTGTATTGTGTACCACTTTATGTTGTTTTGGGGAGCCCATATGGTATTGTGTATGCATTGCTTGGTTTTAGGAGGCCTTCTATGTATTGTGTACAACTTTGTTTCTGTTTTGGGGTACCCACACAGTATTATGTACACATTGTTTGGTTTTGGGAGGCCTTCTATGTATCATGTACAATTTCTTTGTTTTGGGGTTCCCATACAGTATCACATACACATTTTTGGGTTTTGGGAGGCCTTCTTCATACTTCATACTGCTCTTTTGGGGTGCCTTGGAGCCTTGCAGTACCACTCACGTAGCCTGTTTTTTTTTGGGTGTGATCTACATTTGTGTGTGCTTTTTGCTTTGCCTGCAACATGAGTGGGAAGGATCCAAGAGGGACAAGATGGGGACAAGGACGTGGTGAGGACACATGTGCCCCAGCCCCAGGAGGAGGACGTGGTGAGCCTCAGCCCACAGGTGACCTGGCACCTGGATGAGGACATGGTCAGAGGCCATAGAACCACCAAGGGTCACCAGGGACAAGAAGGGACACTCTGCAGAGAAGGAAGAGGCACAGCACATGTCCAGTCACAGGTAAAAGAGATGGGGCCACAGAGGAAGAATCCCTCACCGAAGAGGAGCTTGAACTGCTCATGACATATGCACTGGAACACCAGGCTGAACTCTTCTACTTGGCTGGCAGCACCCATACTCCCACACAGCAAATGAGGATGTGACAGGAGGATGCAAACCTCATACATGCCTGTGGTGTGAAGAGGCACACTGCTAAAGAGGTCCACATGTGGATGGACAAACTCCTATAAAGGACTAAATATAAGTTAACTGTTAACCTGGCCTTTGCCCAGGCCATTGGGGGGGTCACCAGAGGAGGAAGAGCTGACTCCATTCGAAGTGGTCACAAGTGGACTGATCAGCAGTGATCAAGTGCAAAGCGTGGGTGGCATGGACACCTATATGGACACATCTGGTGAATGACATTTGTGCGTATTGTATGTGTTGACAATGTTACATGGCATGCTCATATATGTGCTGGAGTTCAGTTAGCTGGCATCCATGGGCACTGCATGATTGCTAGTGTGTACACTTCTGTCCCATTACCTGCATTCGGAGAGAAGGTTGTGTGTTTTACTTGTGTGGTACATGTTGGTGTAACAGTATACATCACTGTCTGATGGCGTTCACTGCTCTGCCAGTACATGCATGAGTGGCAATGGCATGCAACATGCATATCATTGTACATGTTTTAAGTGTCATACATGCATATCGTATATTGGGGGAGATAATCAATGTGTGATTTATGTGTGTCTAGCCATTTTGTGTTTGTATGCATTGTATTGCACATGTGCATGTTTTACCAGGTACTCATGCCTCAGAATTGTGTTGTCTGTTTTTGTGCAAGTGATGATGCAGCAGATGTAGTGGTGGAGGAGGAAGAGGAACTAGTCACACAACAGACCACCAGTGGAGGCCAGGGTTTCGTGCCCCAGGACAATCCCAAGAGACTTCAGGCACTCCTTGGTAGGAGTATTTGGACTCTTCATACTCTTTAAATGCAGTTTCTGATTCAGATTTGGAGGACACACTAAGGGATATGGAGTAAGCCCCAATTGGCAGTCTGGATGGGGTTGTTGAGTCCGAGGAGGTAAGCCTGGAATCATGGGCCCGGTCATTGGGAAGCCTTTTGTCTACAGTGGTTATGGCTGCAAGATTGCCTTCGCCTGTGTCGGAGTAAGGAGCAGTGGCTGATGTCCAATGGAGAGTTGCAGACCTGCAGCCAAGGATAGGGGTCCCACTGTGACGGGCCTTGATCCCAGCAACCCACTGCTGTCAGCCCCACACAAGTATTGGATGTGTGCATTATGGACAATAAGAGTGGGAACTGCAGATGCTGCATGCAACCATTTGACATGGCAAGGTCATACATGAGATGGCTGCAGCCGTCCATCACCTGGCTGATAACATCTCCTCACCAGCAGGTTCGGATGCACAGCAGCAGTTGATGGATGACCTGATGAGGACACTGCATGCAGAGATGTAGTCCTCAAGGCTCTCCCACAACCTGGACCTGGAGTCAAACCTCAAAAGCCAGCATGTTGATCTGACGTTCCTATGGGATTCCCTGCACTGGGATGTGGTGGCACAGAAAAAAGCCTTCAGCTGGAGATTTTGGCATCTCGAGACCCCATTCGCTGTGAGATGAAGAGCTTGATGTCTTCACTGCAAGATGAGCCTTTGGCTACAAGGACTCACCTCCACCAGGAGATGGACGTCCTGAGGCTGACGCTCACCCAGCAGTCTGATGCATCATGAGCGAGCGCACATGCAGACTATGTGGCGATTCGGGATGAAGTCCACCGTGACCTCTCTGCCATTTGGGTTAATTATGCATGCATCTGTGTCACAAGTGACCCTAGTCAATGAAGACCAGGCTTCGGCACTTCGGTTCGCACTTCCACAAACAACAGCAGACTCAGAAGTCTGTACTTCACTTATCAACCTTGAGCCATCGACAGCCTTTGACACTATCAACGAGTGGATCCTCATCATCATTCTCCACTCTCTAGGCATCATGGACACTGCATTTAGATTGTTCAACTCTTATCTTGCTGACTGTTCACAAATCATATTCCTACCACACTTCTCCTCTTCCTCCTGCCCTGTCCCAACAGGGTCATTGCACCTGGACTTCCTATCCACCATATTTATGAACCTGTGCCTGACGACCCTCCCAACCCTTATCCCCTCAAATGACCTGTACTGCTACAACTAAACTGATTACACCCACATCCTTTCCAAGTTCCCCAAGACCTTGGATGCTTCCCATCGTGATGTCAACTAGGGCCACACAGATTTTAAGACAAAGCCTGGAAATTAACCACCTCCTCGTAAAACCTGGTGGAAGCACAATCATTATTTGCAGCCACATAGCATTCTTCCACCAACTCACACCCTGGTTGTGCTCCTTAGAGCACACTCCTAAGGCATACAGCACAGTGGAGAACCTGGGATTCACCATGAACTATGAAAGAACACTCTATCACCACAAGAACGTTGCTAGTAGATCCTGTCATCTACATCTCCACCTCCTTAGATGATCCTTACCTTGCCTATCCTACCCTCACAGAGTCTTGTCAATGTTAGAAATCATCCTCTCCCGCCTACACTGCTCTTATTCCATTTATGATGTGATAGGATATGCAGATGGATGTGCAGCCTTCTCTATGTATCCATGCACTCCACAGGACTGATTTAGACATTGGGACCATCAAGATCTGTAATGCTTGGCACATGTGAACCACTGACAGTCTTTACCTGAGTTCCACTTACAAGTCACTTGTTGCTTACTATTGGGTTTATGTATGTTCTCTCATCTTCAATGTATTGTATGACTTTTTAAAAATAAATGTTGTTTGAATCTTGTACTGTGAATGAATGCACTGTATGTGACTGTATGTTGTGGGCACATGCATGTGACACATCATCGCCTCCCCACAGCTTATGTTCAACTGTTGTTCCTGCACGTTTTTGCTTTACATGCTATGATCCCTGTCCCTTCCTGGGAATGATTCATCCTGGGTGCCTGTGTTTGGGCTCTGATAGAGGGGCAAGTGGCAGCTTGGGAGTGATGAACTGTCCAGGAAACTATTTTGTTTAATCGAGGGGCAGGTGGGTATGGTGGAGTCTGGAGTGGGGGTGCCACAGACTTATATGCATGGTGATTGAGGACCTTGGCCTCTTTCTGCGTTGCATGTTGTGGTGTGTTGACAATGTGGCTTGGGGGATGTGAAGCTGAGGAGTCCACTTTGGCAGGTGGCCTTTCTTTCCCAGTCTGCCCTTTACACTTGCCCCCTATTGTGCCTCTTCACCCCCAACCAGTGCTACCTTTCCATCAGTGTGCCTCCCGGCCTTTCTGCCCCTGATTCCTTCTTTTCATCTCCTTCTAAATCTATCTTCCTCTCTTCTCCCCTTCTCTCATCCCTCACCCACTCTAACAGCCCCTTCTCTCCCCTCCTCTCCCCACCAGCAGAACTCACCCTTGCTCCCAACTGTTCTCTCTGCTTCACATCTGAACATTATCCACCATGTCTCTTCTCTCCCCAGTCCCTCTTGCCCTGTTTTATACTTTCATCCTTCCCATCAACTTGCCCATTTGTACTTTCACTCCCTAGCCCTCCCAATCTGCCCTTGTTGTCCCTCTCCTTCCACTGCATCCAAGGGTACCCCACAGGCCCTTGGATAACCTGACAGTGGGTGTGCCTGAATTCTATGCCTGCCATCGATGCACTGCCTTCTGCCTGCATCCAAGGGCAGACTAACCGCTGTGTACAGTGTGCATAGCATATCTTCTGGTGGCAATTGTTTTATGTCATTGCCAGTGATTACTCTGTTCCTGAGTTCACATTTTGGTGTATTGATTGGTACTCAAACTCTTTGGTGTGACCTTCTGGTTGTTGCCATACTGGGTACCCAGTCCATTTGTGCATGCAACACACTCTCATCATGTTGTTTGATCCCTGGTCCAGAACTGCATCTCTGCTTGAGGGCACCCACACAGCCTTCCTTATTCTGGCATGCCTCACACATTCATGGCTGCAGTTTTAGAAAATAGATTCCACCCACGTTGTAACTGTGTCAATGGTATGACCCTCTGGTGGGTGTTTTCCACCTACAGGCAGGGCAGAGGCTGAGCATGCTGGAAGCTCACTGTTGGCCAGTTCATAGTGTCTCGGCCATGATGTTCAGCCTTCACCACCAAGCACGTATGTGCAGCAGGTAGGAACAACCATTCTGAGGGGTCCAAAACCACCCTGTCACTACACTGGTGTTGGAACATGGCGTGATTGCTCCCAATTGCATTTGTGCCTGAGGCCAGTCCCTCCCCTTCCACCACCACCCCCAGTGCAGGCTGGTATGCTGATGCACGTGCGTTTGACCTGTCCACACCCCAAGTGTTGGGGCTTTGCATAATCTCTTGCTTCTGTCCCACAAAAGTCCCCAAGTGCCTGCATATTAGCCTGAGTTGGGTGCAAGGCACCCCCATAGCTACGCTTAGATGGGTGCAGCTACAGTGAGTATACAGCCAGTGGCATTTGGTTGTCTCAATGAGTGAGCCATACACAGGTTTATTCACATGGCTAGTACGGTGACAGTGCAAATGGCTCATTGAGTTAGCGATGCCCCTTTGATGGCTGGCTCAGTTACATTGATTCCCATGGTGGTTGTAAAGCTAATATATGCCAGCAGACGCTGACCTCCTGGGATGTGATCCTTGACCAAACATAGAAAAATGTGGCATATCATGGCTGCTTCAGTAACTGTAGCATCACTTTGTTAGTTTTCGCATCCCTGTGACGGCAATCAGACTGTGATGTCTGGCAAGTCACCTTCCTTTGCTAACCATGGTGCTCACAGGTAAGGGTGAATCAAGTTTCAGTTCAAGTGAGTGATCCTGACAAACAGGCACCATGAAGGTACAGGCATTCTAATTGGCTAATCCCAATTTGGGGTGATAGTGACTTTAATCAATGTCACAGGATTATTTAAATTCCCTGTGAATGGAAGGTGTTAAATTCACATCCTTTAACAGGGAATCATTTTGGGGAGAGTCTGCTGGCAGCAGCCATGGGCAGTTGACGTCCACATGCATATGTTTCAGTTGCCGCACTTGTTATTGGCCCTGGTTGCATCTTGTGATGGGGCTGATGGTCTTGCACAAGGCACACATGTGCCTATCCCAGCCCTGGCCACCGTCACCATGTGAATGGCCATCATGCTGCCATAGAGACCAGCAAGTAGACTTAGAGGTCAGTTGACCGGGAACACATTTGTTATGTTACACAATGTTCTTGTTGGACTCTTAAGTGTGGATGCTGAAAATGGCATGGGTCCATCTCACCATGTGGGCAGGACAGCTGCCACATGGATGGTGTTAGGCTGGTAGCATCCATCTTCATGGTGTTTTCAATACAAAGAACAGGAGGGGCAGCAAGAACAAAGTGCAGCAAAGACAGGCCCCTTGAACATTGTGTATAGTAATCCAGAGGAAGGTAAGTGAGCTTTCTTGTGTCACATGTACCCTTGGTGACAGAGGGGGAGTTCTGGCCATGAGTGTACTCCCTCCATTTGGACACACATTGACATTGGATTTTTAAAATTGTCAACCATCTGGGCTTCCAGAGGAGGCCAGCCATCTGGTAATGCAATGCATTCCAATGTTCCTGGGCGTGAAGGTCCATGTGGCCACCTGGCCAAGGGAAAACAGAACCTGCTGGACAGGGGCTACAGAAGACCTGCATGTGATCCAGGTGCACAACTGTCAGGGGTGATGCAGTGTGGCAATGGTGCTCAGGCCAGGGCACAGTTGTGCTTTTCCCTCCAGTGAGGGACAGGGACCCCGCAGGATGCCCCAGGTCCACTGCTGGCATGGCAAATCGTGGACCCACATCCAAGGCAGGATCTCAGGGTAAGAGGTGGCAGACCCATCCATCATGGAGCTCAGGCCAGGTCACGTGATGGCTCTTCCAATGCGCTGGATAAGCAGGCACAGTCCCTGTCCTCCTGGCATAGAACAACCCCCTCTGCATGGCGCCAGAAGTGCACGCCCAGTTGGGTGGTTGTATGGTTCCGGGGGGTGGCTGTGGGTACCTTACAATTGAGCATTGCAGGGCCAGGGAAACACCCCAGGCACGCAGGGGGCATTGTTTGGTAAGCCACAGTTGTCAGGTTTCACAGTTCCATGCAAGATTCATTGGCAAAGTCCATATTGTATTCCATAATGCATGCCTAGGGGAGCAGGCAAGGAGGTATGACAGGCCATGCACAGGCCTATCCAAATGGAATGGCTCAGTGGTGTCCCACCCTGTGCCCTGACCATCCAGGTGTGCTAAACCAGGGGACGCAGCCCACTCTGGAGGGCAAAGCACAAAGGCAGCATGGGCAGGGCCCTGGTTTTCCAGGGGTGATAACCCACCCTTTGTTGCCTCTGGGTAGACCATAGCTATCAAGTTACCTTGCTCTACATGGTGCACGTCAAGGCTGTCTTGTTGGTTTACTTGTATGCACTTCATGTCTATGCAAGCTGATTTAGGGTGAAATGCTGTGGATGGGAGCCAGGTATGTACTTTGTGCAGGTTTATTCATGGCACTCAGGGGAGCACAGGGTGTGTGACATTGTTGGCAGGGATGTGTTCACTGTGTGGGGTGTTTTTATGTTCATTGGTGTGTAGTCGGCAGGTCAAGCTGCATGGGTGTCGAGGGAAACATGCAGATGGGAGGCTGGCGAGTCATTACTTGTGGTTGTTGCATGGCACTCATAGGGCATGCAGAGGTGGTGTTGTGGACAGTGATGCTGTCACTGTGTGGTGTATTTTTCAGTGTATTGGCCTGAGGTGAGCAGGTGCAGCTGCATTGGGTACAGGGGAAGACATGGAGTTGGGAGTCTGGTAAGTCATTACTTGCAGTTGTTGCATGGCACTCAGGGGGGGTACACAGTGGTGGTGTTGTGGGTAGTGATGCTGTCAATGTGTGTTGTATTTTTCAGTGCATTGGCCTGAGGTGACGGTGCAGCTGCATTGGGTGCAGGGGAAGACATGGAGATGGGAGGCTGGCGAGTCACTGCTTGTAGTTGTTGCATGGCACTCAGGGGGGCACACAGTGGTGGTGTTGTGGGCGGTGATGCTGTCACTGTGCGGAATGTTTCTCAGTGCATTGGACTAAGGTGAGCAGTTCCAGCTGCATCGGGTGCAGGGGGAGACATGGAGATGGGAGGCTGGTGAGTCATTGCTTGCAATTGTTGCATGGCACTCAGGGAGACCGATGTACAGTGTCATTGGGTGCAGGGATCTGTTACCTGCTCTGACAATGATCTTTCCTTTCTTCTGAGGCATTCTGCTGAGCTACATGGTTGCTGGTATGCAAGAACACAGAGCTGTGGAATGCCTGAATGCCACAACTTGGCAGCATTAGTTGTTTTGAACACCTACAGATAAGTGCTTTGATGAATGACTGGGGACAGCTGGACAGACTCTCAAGCGAAAAGAGCTGAGTTGTGATGGGCATTTTTCTTGAACTGAACTTGCACTTTTCTCAGACTATATGCCTATTTCTATGTAGATGTATTTTATGAGCTGTATTGTTGGTAGTGAATGGAGTAGCCACTCCACCTGTATGTTAGGGTAAGACATGCTTAGTGTAGCCAGAGCAGTAATCAGAAGGCTTTGTTTGTGCATACATTATATGCTGTGCCTTTATACTTGTGTTATCCTGTGTATGGTTGGTGGTCTGAGTGCACAATTGTTGGTGTGAGCATGTGGAAGTGATTACAGGTTTCATTGATTGTGTTGTGTGTTCTTTTGTGAGTGACACATATACTGTTGTTTCGACTTGCTATGACTGTGTCAGTGGTTGGTGCATTTGATTTGATGGCTAATGACAGATACACAGTTTGCCTCTCGCAGACACACATTCCCAGGGTGTTTTTATGGGCAAGCTGGATTAGACCTGATTCATCATTGAAGGAGCACCAGGGATGTGGCTTCTCTCTGTGTGCTCCACAGAGGCTTCTATTCATGTGAAGTATTTTGAACAAGCTGGTTGTATGCCTCCTGTTCTGTGTCCTTTGGCCTGGTAATGGGTAGTGCCTGTGGCTGAGGGTGATGTCCCTCCTGCTGCTCTACTGGTAAGCCACGCCATGTGTCAACATTGTGCAGGACACAAGATGCTATGATGATCGTGCATACTACTGATGGGGCATATAGCAACACGCCACCAGAGTTGCCTGGCAGAAGCGTGACTTTGGCACCCCAAACATGTGCTCCATTATGCCACTTGTGACTATGTGTGCTGCATTTTTCCTTACCTCACAGGGGGAGGCAGGATTCCTGAATGGCTTGTGCAGCAATTGTGAGAGCAGGTAGGCACTGTCCACTGCAAATGTGGAAATTGTTGTTAGCATTGATTGTCATGGTCAGTTAATCTGTATGTCATGTGACTGCTTGCGTGTGCGTGATAGTTGATACTCACCAATGAGTCAGGTGATGCCAAAGGTTCCCAGTGCCAGGGTCCGGTATAGTGGTGACCAGTGGTAAATTAAGCTTGCATGCGTGCTTTTGGAGAAATTGGTATTCACATGCATGATGACTCCCTTTGCATTGTAAATAATTTGTACATTGATTGAATGCCAATGTTTGCAGTTATGGTACATGTGCTTGGTCGCTTAAGGGGGCTGTGGCGCAACATGCGTGCAATCAATGGCTCCCAGTACCCATGGGAATTATGCTATTGCATAAGACTCCTGGCACACTCTCTGCCTTACCTGCTGTGTGTGTGTGTGTGGCATGTATAAGTCCCTATTCCGACATTATGTAATGCTGCTCAATACCTGGTATAGGGCAGTGATCGCGTGTCCTGTCATATGCCAACAACAATGGCAAATGTGTGCTGGAATGAGCCCGTAGCCAAAAAATGTAGGGTTGCCAGCACCTTCCCCAGGGGTGTGAGTGCATGGGAGCAGATGGTGGGTGATGTAAGGTATTCCTCCCAATCCCTGACCAGATCTAGGATGACACAGGGAGGGACTCTGTACCTTGTATACACCCCTTCAACTGGCATCCCAAAAAGCATTGTGGGAGGATGGAAAATCCTGTCCCTCACCTTCCTCCTCCTTCTACCATGAAATGTACAATTGCTGCCACTGCAGCTGGATTCATCCTGGACGTGCAACTTTGAAATGGTGTGCACTGCATGGTTATATACATCTAAAGTTTGCGTGTGCCTTTTTGCTCTTGGAAGTTGCGGTTAGTAATCCATGAATTGGGTTGTTTGTGCTTTACTGGGTGTGTTATTTCTTCATGTGGCGTGTCCCTGAAACACAAACACGTTGTTATTTGCTCTTCCTCATCCCGCCCAGGGAATGGGGTATATGAATGTTCCACCCCCCATTTTCTTCTTTGCGCTGGCCCTTGCCACGCTTTGTGCAGTGTGCCACGTTAAGCGTGAGGCATCACACAAAGTAGAGAAGGACCCACGCAAAGTCTGATCCATGAATCAGCAACATGAGATTTGCATGCCTTAAAGTGCACTTTTTATACACAAAGTGCGTTTGCGGAACGCAAAACATACTATGAATTAGGCCATTTTATGTGCAGAGATGTCATGTCAACGATGTCACCAATGTACTTAGCCAAATATACATCATGCAAGAAAATACCTTCCCATGCATGTATATGAAATGCTGTTTACTGACTGTTGTGGTCAGGGCAATAAAATATTGAATAGCACATGAAGTGCATGCTATATTGGTTGCATTCACCCCCAGACTTACCTCTCTTACAATTGACAGATATGTATACAATGCTGCGCAATAACAAGTTGTGCTTAATATTCCACGCAACACAAGCTACAGAGCTTATCATAATTCCACACTGTGTTCTAGGAGAAAAAAACAGAGCAATCAGATTTCATTCTCTCCTGCCCGAGACAGCCTTTAGAAGGCATTGAAAAATCGAAAACACTATACTGTAAAGTGACATGAAACTTAATAATAACATTCCCAATCCACAAATGTCATGAGACAGCTGCATGTGAATTAAATGGAATGCATCACTGAAACTCACCCAGCCCATGCCTTGTCCTCGGCTCCACAGTACTGCATTTAAAATCCAGCCGAAGCCACATGAATATCCTGTCAATCCTAGATCAACATGACTAATATGCTGCTATATTTAATTTGGTCATCACAAGAGAGCACCGCGAAGCTCCAACAGGCTTGTCACTTGGCAATGAGACTTGTTTCTGGTGCATAATGAAGTCATCTGTACAGATCGCCTGCCTTCCAGTGGTTACCATATACATCTAATAGCAAACCAAAGGGAGCTTTTGCAACCAACCTTAACAGATGTCATTGGAGAAATGCCAATTAAGGAACTCACTGGAAATCAGTGAGCAGCACATTTGTTAATGTAGAAATCAAAGTATTCGCGTTCGCTAAGGACCCTGAAAAAATAGGTATTAACGATGGAAAATAATTGCTGATTTTGAATCATGTTTCACACATAAATGACATTGACTCGGTGGGGTGTCTGGAAATTAAGATAGCAAAGCGATGCACGGAAGATTAAAGCTGCAAATATATTTAGAAATATGTGTTCCCAGTAGTGTATTAACTGTTTAGGCCACAGGTATTTCTGGTGAAATTGTTTCCTTCTTAGTTAGCAAGACAGATGATTAGATATGCTTATGCATTATTTGATCACAATCATTATTAAAATCCTTTATTTTAATATGAGAACATTAATCATGAACATGCTTAGAGGCGCTCCTTCTCCTTAGGACCTGCTCATAATGATGCTTATGGCAGATTCACTTAAAAGATGCCCTACACAGGGGATGCGTATAGATAATCTTCTCATACATATATGACTGTTCCTAATACCTATGGCCTCCACACGCCACCACCTTTCCCTGGGAAACCATGGGTTTGGCAAAATCAGGTAATGGGTGGCACAGGGTCTCAGAGTCAGAGTGGATCAACCACTCCATCATGGCACTTCTGTGAGCAGAATTGGCATGATGGTCCAGTCTGCAGTCTCTGGCAATATGTTCTGCTCCTTCCACAGTGAATATGAGCCATACTGCTGCCAAACCCTGTATCCAGGATAAACAATGGGTGTGGAAAGAAAATGTGAAAGGCTACATTTTCCTCCTTCATCCATCAATTCAAGATGGGTGACATTGGTAGAGGACCAGAGGCATAGAGGTACCCAATATCCGTGTTTGTAAAGCAGTCATGTGGACATCACCAGAGTAGATGAATCCAGAGATTTGCAAACAATTCTTTGGGATAGTGAAATATACCCAATCACTGAACACCATATAGAGGGAGTTCTTCGTGCTGAATCATTAGATTGCAAGAATGCGCGTGTGCATTTATTTATTGAATGTGATTAATAGTGCACCATATCTCCACCTCCCAGCTATTTCAAAGTGAAATGTAATGAAAATAAGTAGCCGGCAAGGGGAGGTGTCAGGCTGCCTGCCAATGCGGGGGCTCAAAATGGGGGCATTACCACATGGCAATCCCGCCGTCCTCTCCCACCCCCTTTCCTGCATATTTTTCCTCCTCCCATCCTTGCACCACTCAGCTTCAATGGCCTGGTCCCTTACCGATGCCGGGAACCGCAGTGAATGTCATGGAACCAGAGAAGGATCTATGTAGTCCCTTCTGGGATCCATGGTGCCCATCTTCAATGAATGTCATGGAACCAGAGAAGGATCTATGTAGTCCCTTCTGGGATCCATGGTGCCCATCTTTTTTAAACAAACCATTAGTATCCGGTACATTGTGTTCGTGGATACTAATAGCAATATTACCCTCCCAGAGGGTGTGGGGGGTTAACCAGGCTGGTAAGGCCCCGGCCGAGAAGAGGCCCGAGTAAACGGAGGACTTTACCGTTAGCTTGGGGCATTACCTGGCCCGTAATGGCCCCCTGCTTGGGTAATATTGCTTAAATATTGAATCACATGTTCACAGGATAGTTTAATCTTTAGTAACTTACATTGGGAGCATGCATGTGCAAGTATATATGGGTAGATATGAGTAAGAGGTTTAGTTCTATTTTATTATTATTATTATTATTATTATTATTATTATTATTATTATTATTATTATTATTATTATTATTATTATTATTATTATTATTATTATTGTTGTATTTATTGAGCGGGTACTTAGCTTCCAGTAGCAATGGAACGCTTCACAAAGGTAGACACCAATACAAATACATAACGGAGCTCTTTACAGAGGTGAACAACATTACAGATGCATAACAGAGCACTTTTCAGTGGCAACAGCAGAACAGATATACAGCATGGGTAGGATACAGAGGGGGACAGATGAGTGGTACAGCTGTACTGGGTGACAGGGAGAAGAGGGGCAGGCGTTGCCTAGTGAGTGAGGTGGTGCGACGAGTGACGTAATGGCCTATGTGTTGAGGAGGAGAGAATCCTGGAGGAGGTGAGTCTTGAGTTCTTTTCTGAATTGTAGCAGTGTGGAGGCCGGTCTGATGCCGATGGGCAGGAGGTTCCAGAGTTATGTGGCGTAAGCAGAGAAGGCTTGTTTTCTGTTCCTTTCCTTTTTGCAGAAGCAGATTTCAAGTCTGCATGTATCCTGGCTTCTGGTGGTGTGCTGTCCGCTGTAGATGCTGAGTTTCTCTGTGAAGTAGCTGGGTGACTTGAGGGAGACTACCTTATAGATGATACAGCAAAACTTGAAGGTGATTAGTTTGTGCAATGGAAGCCAGTGAATGCCGAAGAGGGCTGGGATGATGTGGTTATATCTGCGTAGACCCTTGATGAGGCATGCAGTTGCATGTAGGACACTTCTCAGGGGCACAAGGGAGGATGACGGGAGGCCTTTGAGGGGTGCATTGCCCCATCCAGGTGGGGATGGTACCAGTGCTTGAATGGTGGATACTATAATGTAAACAACAAACGTAAAACAGTGTAATTTAAAAATGATTTGTAATCCTAAAAGGGGACTAGTGATGTTAGTGAATATTGATAATAAGAAGAAATTGACAAATGACAATTGAAGAAGTCTACTGTGTGTCCTCCAAATGACCCAATTGTCTGCCAAAATGAGTTATCTTTACAAACATGGAATTTCAGCGGCCAGACTCGTTTTCTAGGCAACCTACATGCTTTAAAATTATGAAGACATCAGGGCATCTTTATGATTCAAGGAGTGTGGTTAACTGAAAAGCCGTAATTTTTTCTGTTTCTTTAAAAGAGGGGTCAAATGTGGACTAATATTGCCCTCTACAAATGGTGCTTGTGGTGGTAAACAAAGAGTTGGAGACTACTTTCTACAGAATTGGTCAAAATGCAATACTTAATACTGTAAAGACGTCTGGTTAGTGATTATTGTATATAGTCCTCTTGCAGATTCGAGCTCTTGGGGTATCAATGAGGAATTTGTCACACACTCTTGAACAATAGTTACATAGTCACTCATGCAGTAACATAATTATTATTGGAGATCTGACTATGGTATGTCTGGTTTTTGGAGCAACTGTAGGTTTTAGTTATACATTAACCATTTGTTTACGCCCATAGACACATTTTTGTGAAAAAACAACTATATAAGAGAGTTTTGATGTGGGCGGATTTATCCCAGAACTGGGATCTGATAATGCTTAATGGTTGATAATGTGTGCTAAACACAGAATCTCCAGAGGCCTGCAATCCACCAGAAGTAAGGACAAGAGCTGACTAAAAAAATAAAACTGGTTCAGGAAGTAAAGAATCAGAAGACAGGCCTTCTCTGTCTATGCTCCTAGAGTCTTAAACCGCCTTCCTGTTAATACCAGACTTGCACCCTCAAGTTTACATTTTAGGAAGGCTCACAACCTTCCTCACCTTACCTCCCAGGTCCACACACCCTCCACTCCCCACCCAACCTGAGACTGTTGGATCTGCTTCCCCTCTTTCCTCCCATTGTTGTTTGTAGATCCCTTGCTCCAAATGGCCTGCGCTCCCCCTCTCCTTCTCCCTCAGATCTGTACTTCCCGCACCATGTTCTTCGTCCTATGAATTGTAAAGCGCTCTGTTGTTTCTCAAAGCTAGGTGTGCATTCAATAAATATAATAATAATAATAATAACAATAATAATAATAATTATTATTATAATTATTATAATTATAATAATAAAAACAATAATACTCCTGGGGAAACTGTGTGGACAAATGGGGCTGTTAGATATACGTATTAAAAGGTCTACTACTAATGGTCTACTAGTCATGTGGATACAATGAATATGGCATTGCAGAAACCATATGACTTTCTTAAAACCTCTATACCACTTGAAGTGGAATTTCCATTACTTCTTTTATTACCAACAGAATTATTAGGTAGGAAATAATATGATGAATAATAGTTGTCTTAGACACTTGAATCATGGATTTTTTAGTGTGGTGCAAAGTAGCTCTGCACTGGCACAAAGTGACTTTGCACTGCCAACAAACACCCTGATTCACAGAGCGGTACAGCGTGTATTTTTGCATGGCCTTTCCACTGGTGCACTGTAAAAATATATGTTGCGCCGCTCTGTGAATCAGGGTGTTTGTTGGCAGTGCAAAGTCACTTTGCACCACCCTAAACAATCCACAAATTAGGCCCTTCATTTATTACCACCCTAAAAATCACTTTGATATAAATGCCAGAAATAAAATTAGAGACAAATAGGAACAGATGAAAAAGTCACATTCAAATGCTGATCTTAATTGGAAGCAACATATACAAGCATGAACAATGATTAAATAGACTTATAAAGAATGAGGGCAACAATGCTTAGTGTACCTAAGATTGATAATGCTAATGCATGTTGGCATTTAATAAAACATGGGGAATTGGTTCAACATATTCTACAGACTAATTTGATATCTTGCGTGGAGTATTTTATAAGTACTTTGCGCAGAAGGAGTCGAAGGATTTTACACCTGTAAAATGTGATTTTTATCAGTATGGCAGTGGCCCTTCTGCAGACTAGATATTTATGCAATTACTGTGTAGTCTAACACATCGAACGTGCCTGGCCTCGATGGACTATGAAACACGGTCTTACAGAATTTGCTGTTTCTTTAGGTGGTGACTTTGGAATTCCTGTTTGGGGAAATAGTGAGGGGTTCTCAAGTCCCACCTTCGTGGACTTAAGCTATAATTATTCTGATCCATAAGAAGGGAGGGAGGAATACCCCTTCAAGCGATTGTCTATTGCATGTCACTTCACTTCCTGACTCAAGGAGAAAGAGATGCTATCAACATTTCATAAGGACTTCGGAAAAGATAGTGGCACACATATCAGTGGATTTATGTTAAGGTTCTTAAAACAAAGAGCACTGTTTCCCATTGTATGTGTGGCATATTTGGATTTGACCAAAGCCTTTGATAAGGTTTGCAGGGAGATGTTGTGGTAAAAACAGCATAGCTGAAGGGTTGCTGAAAGACTTTTCAAAATAATCATTTTATTGTATACAACACTTTGGTGTTAGTAAGATAAATATTGAAGGAAATCTCACTAAAACTATTCATGTATCACTGGTCCTTTCCAAGGGTGTGTTTTAATCCATATGTTCTTTAACTTGTGCATTGTTGATGCACAGGAAACCTAGAAAACAATGACAGATCCCCACCAAAACTAGAATTGTAGTGGGTATTGTGTCTATGATTCACTGACGACTTTGTCTTATTAGGTCAAACACCTAAAGGTCTGCAAACGAACTTGCATTCTTTTGCAGAATACTCTTATAGGAACTGTGGAAATAAACATCAATACAAGTAAAATTATGAAATGTACTTCTGCAGGAAAAAGAGATTTTTTTACGGAATTTATTTAAGTTGGATTATTACTAATGATAAATCGGTTGTGAAATTATGCAATAGCATTTCTAATGAAGCCATGCCACTCATGTTGTCAGTTAAGCAATTTAACTTAAGATATTGTGTTTCTACTTACCTATTTTATAATTATAAAAGCAGAAGGTTGTTCTGATAATCTTATACAATGTAGATGTACTTTAGACATGGTAACTTTGAGTGGATAAATACATTAGATGTGTACTTTTTTTGTTTTGTTTTGGCTGTGCCTGCAGTCTGAATCATTCATTCCACCAATTCGATTTGAATTAGGCCTAACTGCTTTGGAGTCATCAGTTATTTTGTGAAAAATATATATATATAGACGAAGATTACCTCACAGACTAGGGGATAGATCTATGAAAGTTTAGCTGAGAAACTGGCCTCTGACACTAACTCATGTCCCTGATGTTCCACTAACTAAATTTAGAACAGCTAGTAAAGATTATCATCATCTGATGTGTTATGTCAACACTGTCCTGCAAACAATGGTTGTTATTCGACATGATTTGCTTCTCCAGGGGAATCCACCCATGCACCCATCGATGTTCCCCTAATCGCATGTACTTAGAAACAAAAAGTAGTATGAGGGAGTATATGAAATATTGTTTGTATATGCTATGACACAACCCTGCCTTAGTAAATGCACATGTACATTGACTCTGAATATGTGTCATAGTTTTTGATTAAATGTTTTTGATGAACTTAAAAAAGCAGGCAGAAGAAGGTGTAGTCTGAACAATGTTTGAGCTTTTCGATTATGTCATGCTTCTACTAGCATGGAATCTCATAAGCGTATATGTATACATTGTAATGCTTCTCTGACTTATCAAATTCAATATTTTGGGAGATACAAGTATGGCCTTTTATGATAAGTACTGACGTATGTTGATTACCTCTGATTGGGACACACATTTCGTTATTTTTAAATGTAACTGTGTTTCGTAATGTGATTGTAACACTTTGAAAGAGGTTGGGTGATGATGTATTTGTGTATATTATGATAATGCTCTTCTGCTTATTTTATAATTAGTGTAATGTTTAAAACATTTTACTTTTCATATTCTTTGAAAGGTTACACGTTAGCCAAAACATAGAAATAATACATAAATAAAACATTTTACATGCTACATGTACCACCACATTCCTTGGTTCACCACCATTTCAAAGTGATACATGATTAATAATATAAAACCACATATACCTTAAGACAAGGTAGGTTAATGGTTAAGTAATATACATGGTGAGCTTGTATATATAAGTAGATATGGTTACATATGAGCCCAAAAGTCATTCAGTTGGCATCAAACCCCAAATCCACAGTGCCTGAGGGTCTTTGTTGTGTTATGATTTATAGACGGTTGCATAATTGACATTGATAAGTTGTTTGTAGAAACTCCTGCCCATGAATGAACACCGTTTATTGTAATCAGCATGTGATGCATGGGTTGTGTTAGGGAGGATTCTCACACAAGTGCTAAATTCCCTCTAACTTAGAATCCTCCGGCTCTTTTGCTACATTTTGGGACTTTGAACTTTTCATTTTGATATGTGTTTTACTTTTTTGTTCTTTAGATATGGAGGTTTAAAACAACTCCATGTCATCATCATTTTCCTGTGTGTCACACAGGATCCTCAGCGCAGTGGCACAGGGGTGTCTTTCAGACTCCCCAAGGTTTAAATACCTTCTCTGGGACGGACTACTGTCTCCCAGCGCATGTCAAGTTAAATTGACTTTACTAGTTTTTTTTAATTTACAGACACAGCACACACTATCTTCCTATAGAGTGATGGAGGGGTTGCCTACCACCCCCTGGGTCTAAACACTCATAATACAACAGTCAAATGTTACCCTTTCTCACTTGAAATGGCTGGTGGCAGTGGTTTTAAACAGACTACCATGATTTTTACCGACCGCGAACAACGGCAGCTAAAAATCGGGTCCGCCATGTTTTTTCAATATGGCGCCCAAGACCTATCTGTAACAACAGACTCCGGTCAACTTTTTTTGCCATTTCTTTTAGGAAAGGTCCTTCTTGTGTTTGTCTCTGCACGCCAAACCAGGTTTGGTCCCTTTGTTCGTTGGCCTTTGAAAGGCTTAATGTGCTGAAGCCCTCCTCTGGTGCCTGAGTGTCTTGCGTGGACAGGTTGTGAGGGAGGTGCCCGAAACTCCCTGTGCTTAGTCTCCTAGGCGATCCGAATGCACTCTCGTGTGATTGGCCGGCTGGCTGTCCTCAAGGCTAGTCACCCTTCTGTGTGAGTGACAGCCAGTCTGGAATGAATGGGGGAAAACTGTTTAAAAGCAGGTCTCTGGGACTTGGAAAGCAGAGTCGACTACTGGAACAAAAGAGCTGAAGACGAGCTGAAGGAAGAGGACTGCTGCAACTCCTGGATAACCGGTGAAGCCCTGCTGCAGGTCCAAATTGCCTGAAACTCCATTGACGGAGAAGCCCTTCAAGGTTAACTTCTTCCCTTGAGTTTGGTCGGAACAACCAAATCGCAAGCCACTTGGACACCGTCCCCATCCTGGTCGAATTTTCTTCCGAGTGCCGTTGAGAACCGGATAGCCAGGGGGAAGGGAGCCAGCTCAAGGCCTTTAAGGCACTCACACCTTAATCCGATGTTTTGCCAAGCTTGTGGCCTCATCCCTGGGCAGTGCAGGAACCTCCCGATGTCCTCTTTCTTGTCCCCATGACTGAAGCTCAGGAACAGCAAGATCTGCCCGAACTGCCAGGAATAACTGCCTCAGTTACAGCTCTTCTTCACTTTAAAGGTACTGTGCAAACGCGGTCCGGAAATCTTTTCAGCCAGGGTGAAAGTTTGTGAAACCCAACTTTGAAGTCTTGTCATTCCCTAAACACTTGTCTAACATTTCACCTGACCACATTCTTCTAAGATCTGTGCCAAGGACTTAACCGTTTGCTACCAGAACTGTGCTATCCTATACGAAGACTCTGAACCATTGACTTTGACCCAGGCCTATGACCTGAATTGATGGTTGTAGTTTACAGAGACCCTTTGCCCTGCCTATGAAAGTATTTGTGCTGTTGATTCTTATAATCTTGTCTTTTTTTACCCCCTTTTTTTTAAAGTATCTGAAGTGCCATTTTGCTCCCACTTCAGGGGAGCTGAACTTGTTCAGTAACCTATTGGTTGTGTATTTGTAGTATATTAGTAGATGATAGTGAGCTGCTCTAGCTAGTGTAATGGTTTCAAACTGACTGTGTAAATAAATGTATATTCTATTACCAAGAAACCTTGAGTGAGTGTTTGTTTGAATCACTGTATGTGTTAGTCTTAAGTATAACTTGTTCTACTGCTCACTCAACTCTTGAAAGAAGTCTGGCTCCTCAGCTACTGCTTCCACATAACTGTATAGTACAGGCTTGTACCAAAGGTGAAATTGTGGTGACACTTGTAGTCTTAATTGCATGTAGTGTTCCCCAAGGGTACTGCGCGTGATTCTGCCTAACAGGTTGCACTGCTGCGATGTATGTGACCTGATAATATTCATTATTCACTTTGGGTTCGCCTATCCAACCAGAGCTAGTGGTGGGAGTTTGGAGATGTCTTACTTTTGTTGGACCCAGATTAGACGTTGAATATTTCTAATGTCTATTCTTGGTTAGGGAGGGATAAACACATAGAAAGCATGCCCCCGAATGTATCCAACACAGTATTTCATAGTCCTCAAAGATCAGAATCCCCTGGAACCAGCAGAAACTCGGTTGTAGGTATTTTGGAAATGTCCCCCATAAAGTCTCTCCTAAACCTGCTTGTTTACAGTTAATCCTCATTTTCTATAGGGTTAGTTAATACAAGACACATGTACACAGGGAAGAAAAACAATAGAAAATAACCCTTAATTTCTATATCACCCACTCTGCCCACATCCGCATCACCCCAATCAACTAGAAGTTCCATTGGTGAGAAATACTCTGAACTCCTAAATGATTATTTGATTGGACTTCAGCATGAATGCCCTTTTATTACCTCCACTTCAAACCGTGCATAACTTTTCTAGGGATACTCATCACCTCCTTTGGCTTCTTCTAACATTTATTTGCTGATGATACTTACATTTTCTTATCCTTCAATTGCTTTACCCACTGTGTTGTTCTCTAGCATCACACAATTCATTCCTGCTCTCTGTCAGTGAATGGTGCTGCATTGACTGATGTCCAAATACTCTAAAACTGAAGTGAAATATGTACTGCCTTTCAGGGCCTACCCTCTCATCTATAGTTTCCTCTTATCTTTAATACCACATATTTTAATAGTCACAATCCATGTATTTTCTGACTGACCGGAACCTTCAGCACATAGTTGGTGTTCCTATGGCTACAATGCTAAAGTGCAAAAAGTAATGTCAATCGGAGCACACCTATTTCACAGAAAATAGATATAAACTTTTGGAAAATAATTGTAAACATTTGTGGGTGCTGGGGAGGAATACACGCCCTGACACTGGAGCCTGTGTTAAACATAAAACCAAAAAGTGTCTAAACTTAAAGACACTCCCGTCCCCTGCACACCTTACATGCTGAAATAAATCAGTCAGTTTTCAAAACATTTACACTTTACATACAGAAATGTCAAGTTAAAACGTAAATAACAACATATATTCACCCTCGGGGTCTGGAGAAACACATTGCGGGACGTGAGACCCTGTTGGCCAACTGGGACTATTTGCTTTGCAATAAACCCTAGCTTTTGGGAATTGAACCTCGTGTCTGGCGTATCAGTTTGTGTGTGTTGATTGTGCCTTGTTTCCATATGCGACGGTCCCCTAGGGGCCCCATCACAACTTTGGTGATTGAGGCATAGCCTGTGCCCCGGACAATCTGAGCACTGGCCATGGCCGCCAGGTACTGGCAATAGGGTAAAGTGGGCATGGCCACTAGGGACCGGCCATGTGGTAACATTTTCAAAATAGGGATAGGCTTGAATGGGAAACAAAATTCTGCTTGCAGCTGCAGCCAGAAGTGCTGTATGGGTTTGCAACGAACTTGCACGAGGAGCATCAGTTTGTTACTTTTAAGTGTGAAAATGTATGAACAAACAATAATGATACAAGTTTGGTGTTTTGGCAGTGTGTCTGGCCCTCGGCAAGGACAAATGTCTACTGTGATTTGCTCATTGGAGCCAGCAGCTTGACCAAAGCTCATGCCCCAGGGATTGTGAGACTGAGCACTGGCCACTGGGCACATTATGGGGGTATAGTGGACACTGGACCAGGATGCAGGATAAGTGCAGTGGATAGCAGGGATCGTTTGGTGGGGCTGCAGTCATGGTCAAGCCTCATGCCCTAGGCAATTCAACCATGACTTACATCCCCAGCATGTGCTATTGAAAATAACACACATCAGTATGCACTGCAAAAAATGTGTTTGTAAAAGGGGGTTCATAGTTCTTTCATACATGTTGAAAGAAGAATTATTAATAACTTATAAACAGTGATGTAAAATCATGAAACATTTTCAATTATAAAAACCATTGAAATTCAGTGAAAAATGTTGTTAGGAGGACATTAGGGTCACGTTGCACTAATAAAAACCTTTGGAAATTCACGGCAAAAACGTTGTTATAGGAAAGTTATGTTTAAGTTGCATTATAAAAACCTATGAAATGTATTGAAAACACTTTATAAAAGGGATATTATGGTTGAAACTTAAAATCGAAAACCAAACAAATTTGCCAGCTATAGTAATATATACAACCATAACTGCCATGCACTGCTAAAACTAACACCCAGGACTTCAAAGATTACATCAGAAATGGCATCACTGATGACATCACATGTACAGGGCAGTTGATTTTGTTCATGCTGTATTTAAAACACGATGCTCATATTCTAAAGGTGCTAAATCTTCGAATTGCTTTCCTCTAGGGTATGGACCGATCTCCTGGTGCATATACATGGAACAATAGGCAGGCCCTAGGCAGAGAATTCATTTTTTATACATAATGATGAATTCTAATGTTAGTGTAATGTTGTGGTCATGGTTTTTGTTACCTCCTTCCTAGAGTTTCCCTCTATGTGCCTCAGATGTATATGCATTGATGCTCTCTATACATATATTTGTTTAACTAAACCAGGTATGTAGTTATTCTTCCATTGTTAGCTGTTAATTTGAAATGTAAAATTGGTCAATATTCTGACCAGCTTAGACTAATGATTCTACTGTCCAAACATACCTGAATAAAAATACTCTATTTCTATGGTCCACGCTTCAGCCATTGCCTATCTGTATGTATTATTACATTGCTGTTTTAACAACAAAACTTCAGTAGAATGTTTCTGTTCCAATAAGTACATTTGTGATACATGTTCACGAGAGGTCTCCTGATCACCCTCATATGTTGCTAGCAACATTCTAAACAGATAACCTTATAGGGAGATTCCATTGGAATTCATGTCTTAAGTGACATCATCATTGATGTCATCGTTGATGCCATATTTGATGTCATCTTTGATGACCTGGGTGTTAGTCTTACCAGTGCATGGCGGTGGTGTGAGTTATGGTTGCATAAATTACCATAACTGTGGCATTTCTTTGGTTTTTCAATTTTACCTTGCAACCATGAAGTCCATTTAACAAAGTTTATTTCAGTTAATATACACATTCAGTAAAACAACTTTGTTAAAGGGACGTTTTTGTTAAGTTGCACTAATAAACATTTCATGGGTTTTTACGAGGAAGCCCTTCATTTCTTAATTTAACTACATGTGCCTTACATCATACTGACCATCGCCCGCCCCAACATGGTAGCGGCAGGTTCCGCCGTCTGTACAACTGTCCGCAGACTCCGGACAGCAGTCGCACTGCCCAAAACCACAGGATTTACCTAATATTGTTATAGCATGCAGCGAAAAAAACAGAAGATGTTTACAGTGCAACACATATATGTAGCACATGCAAACATTAAATATGTCTGCAAACTCTGTACTTATGAAACCAGGAGTGCAATTACATAGGTAGCGCAACACAATGGAATGCACCAAGCACAAAAGTGACCTGTGCACCTAACAATATTACCTACATGCAGCCTTGCTTACACAGACAGAAGCAACTCTCAGAAGCAAGTCAAACCTACTAAGAAGAAACCCATACAACAATTAGTAAATACAGTATTTTTATTCCTGTAAGATTAGAGTATGTTGTATGGACATGAGTTGTAAGAAATAGAAGTATTGTTTTCTTTAAACAGAAATTTAAAAGCACCCTGGAGTGGCTAGAGGGAAATATCCCCCACGATGAAATGAGTGACGGAAACAACTCTAATGGTACATAATACCATTTTAAAGTAGAAAAAGTAATGTAAATTCTTTTACATGTCACTAAAACATGTTTTTTTCTTACCATCTTAAAAGTAAAGAGTGCAAATGAAGAAAGTGGCATAGATTTACAAAAAATGAGCAAGAAGATGGGCACAGACAGACCCAAAATGCAAATGTTGCAAATTAACTAATAAGTCTCTCTGCAAAAATTGATCAGCTCAACACTAATTTTCCACAGTTAATGACATTTGTGGAAAGACATATTACAGCCAATAATAAATATCACTGCCCCACTTGTACCTGTGCCCTTCCCTGTGTACCAGCCAATCATCCACACCAAATCCCTTTAATCAACGATGCTTTGCAGAGACCTCAATCCATTCCTCCCTTGATGAACAGTCTGTGAAAACCCCCAATTCCCCTACATCCCTTAAACATGTTTCCCATTCTGCTAACCCTTCCCTTACCCTTTCCTAATTGAGTGTATTTCTGTGTGTTAATACATTTCTATGTGTTTACTGTTGCTCTGTGTGTGCTTTTTTAAAAAGCCCTGTTTGGAGTCCGAAGGCAGGTGCCCTCCGAACATCGTGCCTGTATGGAGGTGTCCGCAATCAAAATGGTGTGCTGCTTTTCATCTGCTATGGCATCCATGGCTGTTGCTGCTGCCTCAGCACCACCAAAACCACCTCCCCCACCACCACCATGATCACCGTCTGAAGGGCCTGGAGAGTGGAACAGGCATGGTGATACAAAGGGGGATCAAGAAGACGAAGATGATGAGTTAGTGAAAGCTGAGTCTTGGGTGTGGAGGCTGTTTAACATTGTGGGGGGGTACCCAAAGTGCGTGCGGCCAAAGTTCGATTCACTGAGTGCAGTCACGGAAAGCCTGGGCTGTATAGCTATGGGACCACCTCCATGCTATCTTCTCCTCTACCTGTGGGGTCCCCCAGGGGTCTAACCTCTCTCACTGGCTGTTCAACCAGTACCTGGCACTCCTTGCCTACTACATTGCAGCTCTCTGCCTCAACTTTCACTGCTATGCGGATGACACTCAGCTATTTTTCAGGCTACCTTCGGACACCTCTTCTCTGTCCCTCATCTCTGGGTGTCTGTCTGCTATCCAGGAGTGGTGTGCCGCCAATTACCTCAGCCTTAATGCCAATAAGATTGAGATTCTCCCCATCGGCATACCCACTCCCTCCTTTCCTGTAGCTCTCTGGCAGGCCTCTCTTGGCCCCCTTCCGGCTCCCACCTGCAAGGCTAAAATCCTCAAGGTCATCTTTGACTCCACACTCTTTCTCTCCTCACATCGCTGATGTATCTAAGAAGACACACTACAAGCTGCACCTCCTCAGAGGTATTCTTCATTTCTTCTCCTTCCCCCAGAAGCTCAGTGTCTCCAGTGCTCTGGTCCTCTCCAGGCTGGACTATTGCAACAGCCTCTTTCTAAATCTGCCTGGTCTACTCTATGCCCTCTGCAACTCATCCAGAACAGAACTGCGAGACTTGTCCTTGGTTTCAAGCCCAGGGATCGTGTCTCTCCAGGACTGAAATCTCTGCCCTGGCTCCCAGTGGCTGCGAGGATTAAGTTCAAAATGCTCTGCATCATCCACAAGGCCTTCTGGGGCCTCGGGCCTCAATACCTTCAACTCTCGCTTCCTAAATATCTTCCCTCTCAAGTTATTTGCTCATCCGCCTCCAACTCCCTCATGGTCAGTCACTTCTCCAAGCAGCGAGTTGGTGGTAGATCTTTCTCTCCGCAGCAGGGGCCTCCCTCTGGAACAGCCTCCCTGCCTCCCTGAAACTTGAAGAGAACCATCTATGGTTCCGGAAGCACCTAAAAACCTTCCTCTTTGCTTCTGCTTTCTCTCCCCCTCTACCCTGCTGAAGTCTTGGCTGATACTGAGGTCTGCACTGGTTACCTGGCAACCCATCTGATCTCTGGCCCTACCTCTGCAAGTTGCATACCTGTACTGCCTTCCTGGCAACCCGTGCACTTGGGGATTGTTTTCTGTATCCCTACAGTCCCCCATAGGCACTTATGTCTGCACTCACCCTGCACTGCCACCAGCTGGCTGCTCTTTTATTTATCTTGTTATTTATTATTTCCATGTACTGCACTTCCCCTCCCCTTGCACTTTTCTTTTCCCCCTTCCCTTGCACTTGCGTGATCTGAATGACACCTGGCCTAGAAAGATCATTGTCTGTCTTCCCTCTGTTCCCCCTCCCTTGCCACATCGCGCCTTGAAACACTTGTGTACAGGCACGTTATAAATGCCATATCATATCATATCATATGCAGCAACATCTAAGGTCTAACCACAAGGTAGCAGTTCGGAGGTCGTCCATTTTCGAAGGCGGTAGCAGGTTGAGTTCCTCTGTTGCATCATCAACATCTGCTCCTATCACCACAAGAGACACTCCAATGGGGAAGCAAATCCTTGAACATGCCTCACAGGCCATACATAATGCAGTGGACACTTGCCTTTTGAGGGTCACTGTACTGTATAGGTACTGTGATGCAGTACTCTGCAGGGGTGAGCAGATTTTCTTTCAAGGCTACAGTCCGGGACCACGAGAAACAGTGTCCCCTACCTAAGTGAGGCCCATCCAACATCTTCCTCTCTCCACCTGCCCCTTCATCCCTGTGGTTGGTGCCCTTCACTACCGTCCCTTTCATTCCCTTCCTTGTGTGTCCTGTGTAAAGATGACCAAATAATCATAAAACAAAAAATCTCCCCCAAAAAATTGTTCCTTTCAGAGCCACCTTTCACAGTTCAAAAATAGATGTACCAAAAAAGGTGCAGACCCCTATGCAGCCTGTGAAGTCCTCAGACAGTGTGGTGGTGCTCGGACATGTAAAACATGTGGCTGATGGCTGCATCTAAACCATTGCACTCTTTTGCAGGAGAAAGTGGTGGCTCTGAAAAGAGCCTTTTGTTGTTGTTTTCTTTTAGTTTTTGAGAGGCTTTTTTCATGGTTTAGAGTAAAGTAGGCAACAGCTATTGTAAAATGCTTGCTATATTTGCAAGAAAGCCTCCAAAGCATTTAGGATATTTTGGGCAAAAACAGATGATTACCAGCATCAGTAAGATGTACTCCATCTCTGTGAAGAATATTGGTGCTGTGAAATGTAATGTTTTCATTATGAAAAGAAGTCATGCCAACAACTCTCAAAAATGCACAAACAGCCTTGTTGGCATTGTGCCTCACTTTCTCCGTTTGCGGACCACATAAACTGGGGCGCCGCCACATATGTCTCTGGGTAATAGGAGAATAAATTACTCCGGAGTTTGGAAACATGTACATAATTTTCCCGAATGTCTACTCCATTGCAATCTGCAGTGAAATTCCAGTTACATAGTCTAAACTGTTTGCTCCACAATGAAGAAGAATAATGGCCGGTTGTTGGCTCGTCACTAAAGTGGCACAAAGTGGGAGCAAATCCACCCACTTCATGTCACACACTCCATACCACTGCACAACAACCTGATCATATCCAGGATGATCAGCCAATTCAAGCTGCTCTGCATACACCAGCAACCAATGGAACCACAAGTCCCCCAAAATCCACAAGCTCTTCCTCCTGAAAGACACTGCCATAGCCATAGCTCTCTACACTCCTCTACGCAAACAGACTTTCTGCCACACTCTTTCCTTGCATATCAACCAGGAAACCTTATTGGCAAGTCCCCTGGGCTCCACAGTCCCATTTCCATGCCTGCCATCCTCAAAAGACCTGGATGTGGCACGTGCGTTCTGTGTACTACCGTCCTGTCAACGGATATATTGTCCAAATCAAAGGGGTGGGGAGATAAATTTAACACAGGGCAGGAGATTTCCCCTTTAGTGGTGGCTCTGAAAAGAGTCTTTTTTTTAAGGTGCTTGTTAACGAACACCTTTTTTGGGGGGCGGGCCATCTCTTCTTTTCGTCCTTACATGCTCACATGAAAATCTTCAAAGCATCCCGTACATTGTAAAGGAAAATGGCATTTCCAATGTTCGACAAAGAAATGCCATCAGCAGTAAACCCAAATACACTCCTCCACAGTGCACCACAAAAACATCAGGAGTATTAGAATTGGCCATATCTCTACAAAGTGCAAGCACTCCCTGCATATTGCAGCCAGGCACACCACGCCACAAAGTCTCCACTCCATGAAATCCAAGATTGGCAGAAATGCCACTTCTCTCTGCATAACCCTGCAGATCACTCACAAAACAATCTCCCACCATCCACACACTGACTCTCTCCATCTCTGCAATCACAGCTATCTTCACTACACACAGCAAAGACAAAAAGTATTACCCTCTCTTTCTATACAGCACAACCAGAACACCTGATTGGCTTATCCCCGAGGCCCCTTTCCTTACCAAACATCCTGAAAACACCCGAATGAGGCACACCCTGTCCATGGACTACAACTGTGTCCATGGACCCCGTAACACAGGGCAGCCCTTCTTCCATTTCCACTTCACTCTTTGGGGCACTCCATCTTTGGCTACTGTTAAGCAGTTACACACCCATCCACCAAACACAGCAAATAAACCTACAACTAACTCTGTCATCTCAGTTCAACACTGCAGATGTTCTGTTCAACACTCAGAGTACAGGTCTGATGTGATGGCAAATCACCTTCATCAAACATTACATTACTCTCCAAGATGCCTGCTTCCAGATTCTGCATCTAGCAACACAAAGTACAGGTATGCATATATTTTGTAAAGTAAACTTCCAAATCTTTTTTACAAATGCATATAAACAAGGTTCCTGCCACTTACCCTGCATAGCCTACTCAATAATCATACTCTCATTTGTCCCATCTCCTGACATCAAGTGACAGTTACTTACAATATTGTCTGCTGAAAACTCTTTTTTTAATGAGCACTTTCATAACAGTTTCAAGACACCCATTTCGATTTCAGCATCACCCTCTGTGATTTGTGTGTAACAGAAAAGAAATCCACATTTGAAACATTTCCACAGCATGTTTATGTGTCAGATCCTATTCCCACAACATACAAGCTTGCCCATTTCACACATTCCAATGTGGAAACTGTTATTTTCTTCTATCATTCTGTCACTTTTAAAACCACTTCTCCCACTAACACACCTACTGTGAAACTTCCACAATGCACACTGAAAATGAAAACCTAATGATTGTTGCCAAAGCAAGCATACAACTACTTATATCAGCACCATTTGAAGGAAACCAAATGAATGCATGTGTACATTTGCAGCAGTGCTGTCTGTAATATTTAATAAATAAATACAAGGAAAGGGAAAGGATTTCTCCATCATACTGCAATAGCACTCATACACCAAGCATCCATGTGTGGAAAAGTTAATGAAATTGCACACACTGGCATTCTCCTTTTTCATCTGTACACCTTTCTTGGTTTCTCCATTTTATTGAGCCTACTAGGACTTGCAGTACTACATTTCAAATATGAATAGTGCAACAAGCTCTCTCACACTTTGAAAATTGCAGCCCCATAGGGCATACTTTTCAAGGGACCACTGGCCCCAATACCAACGATGCTGGTGCTCCCAAGGCCCCATTCCTATACAGTGCTATACAACTGCACACAAATAGAGACTAACATTTTCCAATACCTGACTTTCCAGGACAACATGGCCTGTACTGTCCTAGTGACAATGGGAAGCTAGCTGCCAAATAAGTATTAGTAATCGTGTGGCACAGCATCTGCACCAACAGCAGTGTTACAACCATACTCATAATCACATGCAATGTTACTAACTCTTCTTCCCAACAAATGTTCCTAAAGTGTTAAATAATGTGTTTTTCTGATATAATTATTTTGCCATTCCTACACATATCCACTAATTTTCTTGTTTCTCAAATGCAGTGAAATACACCCTCCTGAAAGACGGAAATGTCTATTCTAGAAGATAAAACCTGGGACAAAACTACTCTTCACATCCTAGAAAGTAAGTGCAGTAGTGTAGTAGTATTCTTTCTGTTAGTCATACAGTGCAGTCTAGCCATATAGAGGTCTACAGAATTCTATCCAATCCAACACCATTTGCTTCACTCTTACACATTGCACCTCTGCAGGTACACTCTTTGTATTCTCATCCGAACAGCAGTATTGTAACACCCACCAGTATCATGAAAACATTGTAATGTCCTTACTTATTCATGCACAGAACACTGTCATGCGCACTGAAGCAAGCCCTTCACACATCAATTATTACAAACTTCTCAACCAGAACTAACAGCCCTCTATTTCTGCCTGCCCTGATAATTAGACACTCATGCACAGTGCATACAAATACATTGCACAACTTTCAAACACACACTGTCCCTTTTTCTCTGACAGACAGAAGAAAATGCCAACCAAAAAGCAATTCCACAGAAATCAACGAAAAAATAGAGCAGATAAAACTTAAAGCATGTCAAATAGTTATCCACCCCTAGCACAGTGTATAGCAAATACTCAAACAAAAAGGCTAATACAGTCGCTCAACAAGACTGAACCAGCTAGCAGTAAAAAAAAAGTATGTCCCTTGTTACAAAAAGTAAAAATAAAAACAAATGAATAAAGAAGAATAAAACTGCCAATTGCCCTAAGCATTCCCCCAAAAATGTTCTACCGTAGAGTACTTCAGAATCTTATGAAAACAGCAGAGAAATCATGCTTAACCCTTAAAAAAAACTGCAGAAGACTAATCGTGGAAGCTCACATTGACAGTGCAATTCTCCTCAAAGAAAATTGTTTATATTAATTTTAACCAGAATGAAACTACTAACAAAATTAATCAGTAACATACAAAAAGTACTCCACACCATGCGCAATGTCAACATAGATACCTTTTCCAAACTTCTGTGCAGGTTAGTGGATTCACACAACCAGCACAGAACCATATTTCAATGAAGAGGCATAGAAACAAGAGCAGAAAAACCCAATTGCATTACATAGCTTTGGCCGAGGGTATGAAATGTTAGACAACACCATTACAGCAGAAGAAACCCTCATTGAAAGAAAGTCCCCAACAAACTTACAATCAACTCTCCATTTCACCGAACCAATCCGTCCCATCTACAAATGGCTATGTACCTCAATTTGTAACAATCCTTCAAATCTTTACAGCAATTCCTCAATCACTATGTGATAATGAAAGAGAAAATAATAATTAAAATGTTGCAAACCATGGACTCCTGTTCAGTATGCAATTACAGTGGACTGCTAGGACATTCATTAGCCTGCATTTCAGGACCTGCTTGCAAAAGCACCTCCCACCACATCAAAATATTAGCGACACCCCATTCCACTGTACAGAATCTTGTCCAGAGGCTGTACTATACAAAAAGTCCTACTTTAGAACTGGAACATTTTAATAACATTCTCCTACATGGCAAAGCCAAAGAACTCCTTGAAGAAATAGACCACACCCAAAGCAAATATTTTGGAAGTGAAGATCACTTAGGAAATCTAGTAACTTTAGAGAAGAGTAGCGAAAAACCTTGTGAATGCCAACCTTCTAATACACACATACAAAAAAGAAAAAGCAAAGTTTAAAAGCACATATGCTGAAGTACCAAACCAATTGTGTGTGTTGTCGCAGAACTTTTTATACAAAGAGCACCAAAACTGTAGATGTAACGTCCAACATAGAAGACAATGAGGAATCCCAATTGTTCCAATTAGCTCTCTATCTTATATCTGAAAACAAATACAAAATGACTAAGCCCTCAATACTTTGCTCATACTGCAATACAAATCTTGATAATAACCACATGCCTTCACAGACTATCACTAATAACTTGGAAATATTCCAACTTCCAAAACCTCTCCAAAAGCTTAGTTTGTATGAGAGCATTATAATCCAAATGTGCACCCATTTCAAGCTATAATATGCCTTCAACACAAAACAGCCAAATTGTCTCCTTTGGAATGTATGAAAGGTATTTGTGGCAAAGTAGTTTATTTGCCATTAGATCTTTAAGAAAATGTAGACACTCTAGGAGTGCCACGGCCAATAGATCAATGTTTGATTATCCTAGTGAATGGTTTAAAAATGAAAGACAAAACAATTTGGCTAAATTAAACATAATAATAAACATTGAAAAAAACCTAAGGGAAACCACTGAAATAATTCAGGATTCCTCAGCAACTGGCCAATTTGAAATTGTAGATCCTATTACAGCATTCAATACTTTAGACGGTATACAATTCACCCACTGCACTCCAAAGACACCATAGACAATGCACTAGAAATATATCTAATGCGGCAAGCCAAAGGCTCTCCAATCATCACATGGGGGGAAAAAGTATAGAAGCACAAGCCTTTCCTCTACTCTTTCCTACTGGAAACCGGGGAAGGTATGATGAAAGATGCTCACAAATAACAGCATCAGAATACCACTCTTTATGAATGTATTCTGAAGACCCCAGATTCTGACAAAACGTTGAATACACATTCCACCTCCTGTTTGAAAGTGAACTAGCAACTCTATGTTATGGAGTTGCACACACACTGAAAATATGTTCCAATTTTTTAAACATGTCTGCTTACAGACTATTTAAAAAGATAAAAGACAATGATGAAGTTTTGCAATCAAGTATCACAAATCGCTTGGCAAGCATGCGTGGTAGAAAAGAATACTGGTTCCGACGTCACACTGATGTACAGTGTATGCTACGGAACCTTGTCCCACCTACATGGTTTGTCACTTTGAGTTGTGCAGAATATGCATGGGAGGACTTGCACAACTTCCTAAGCATAGCAAACCAAAACAAAGAAGGGGTAGACATGAAAACTCTAGGAGAACTGTGCTCTATTGACCCAGTAAATGTATCAAGATACTTTCTCTACTGCGTTATTGCCATGCTGCACCTCATCTCTAATAAAAGCAATTCCTCCCTTTCGGAGAAGTGCAATACTTCTTTTGGAGAAAAGAATATCAATCCAGAGGAGCACCACACATACATATGCTTTTGTGGATTAAAGATGTTCCTAAATGTGATCAAGACAGTGATGCCACTGTTTTGCAGTTCATTCACAAATATGTAACCTGCAACATCCCTTCAGAAAGCACACATAGTGAGCTACATACACACCTTTTACGCTTCCAAAGATATAGATGTGGCAAATATTGTCGACGCAGATATAAAAACAAAGGCAAACACTACACCAAATGCTGTTTTGGCTTCCCTAGACCAGTTTCAGCAAAACGACAAGTATAAAGCTTCATGTCTTCTGTTAGATACAGTGTAAAAGGCAAATTGCCTAAAAATGCATACTGCATTAAAGGAAATGAAGCTTCAATGTACATCAATGATTACAATGCAATCATTGCCCTCTTATGGAATGCAAACATAGATGTACAGTACATTGCAGACAATTCCACTGCTGTTGCACAATATGTCAGAGCCTACCTAACCAAAGTTGGGAAAACAGAGCTAAAAGACCTCTGGGATGACATATCATGTGACAAAACACTGTTGTAAAAATTGTACAGCTTTGGTATACACATGCTCTCCCATAGAGAATGGGGATGATACAAAGCTGCTCGCCATTTAACACTCACAGACATATATGGCAAATCTGAAAACATAGTCTGGCTAAGCCTTGGTCTTGCTGCATCTAGAAAAAGAGTGCTGAAATCGTACCAAGACATAGAAACAATAGCCAAAAAGGATCCCAAAAGCGAGGACATTTTGAAAAACAATTTACTGGACACATAATACCCAAACAGAAGTAGTGCTTTGGAAAACATGTGCCTATATCACGTAGCCGAAAATTTCTCATACAAGAAAAAAACAAGAAAGACAGCCTCATTAAACTTACCAAACCCAGCCTAATTAATCATATTTAGCTATAATTTAACACTCCTCAACATAGAGAACTTTACTACACGTCCCTACTCCAACATTTTAAACCATGGAGAAAAGAAATAGATTTATTATGCACCGATGACTCCTTTGAAGATACTTACAATGCAAATGAAAGCAATATAACAAATATCAATTTCAGGCAGTACAAAAACATGTTGGACAATGAACACCAACAAGAGGAAGACGTTCAAGCACAACTAAGTATAGACACTCCTGAGAGCAGTGAAGAACCACTTGGAGAGCCACTCATAGTAAATGAAGAAGAATTAGCCATGACTGACATAGAAAACACAATGGGGCCGATTCATGGAACCAACGTGCGCCGAAAATCTAGGCGCAAGCATGCGCAAGCATGCGCAAGCGGAAAAAAACAGGCGCACGCGCACGCGTGCGATTCATGGAAGTCCCTGCGCGTGTTCACCGCGGGATGTGCGCCAAACCCGTGCATGGCGCACAAGTCACTGCAACATCGCGAAAGGCGTGCGCGACGGTGCGCGACGCGCACAGTGAAAGCGCACAACCTCAGCGCACACAGCAGAAAGTGGGCGGGACATGGGGCGTAACGCGCGGAATGGGGAACAACTCGCGAAAATAAGGGCGTAACTGGGGATGCACTGCACGGAAGCAGAGGTAACGCCCACACGCACACGAACCACACGTATTCATGGAATGGAATAGGGCAAACCCACGCACAGCCAAAGCCGCGCACAAGCTGAAACACGTCCGCCACACGAAGGCAGGCGGTAGAGTCCCAGCGCATCAAAAAAGTGGCGCCGCGGGAAGTAAAATACGCGATTGAGCGGGGTACGTGTATTCCGGGTGTGTGCGGGAAGTGACACACGCGATTGAGCGGGGTACGTGTATTCCGGGGGTGCGCGGGAAGTTACACACGCGAATGAGCGGGGTACGTGTATTACGGGGGTGCGCGGGAAGTTCCACACGCGATTTGGCCGGGTACGTGGATTCCAGGGGTGCGCGGGAAGTTCCACATGCGATTTGGCCGGGTACGTGTATTTCGGGGGTGCGCGGGAAGTGACACACGCGATTTGGCCGGGTACGTGGATTTCAGGAGTGCGCGAGAAGTTCCACACGCGATTTGGCCGGGTACGTGGATTTCAGGAGTGCGCGGGAAGTTCCACACGCGATTTGGCCGGGTACGTGGATTCCAGGGGTGCGCGGGAAGTTCCACACGCGATTTGGCCGGGTACGTGGATTTCAGGGGTGCGCGGGAAGTTCCACACGCGAGTTGGCCGGGTACGTGGATTTCAGGGGTGCGCGGGAAGTTCCACACGCGATTGAGCGGGGTACGTGTATTTCGGGGGTGCGCGGGAAGTGACACACGCGATTTGGCCGGGTACGTGGATTCCAGGGGTGCGCGGGAAGTTCCACACGCGATTTGGCCGGGTACGTGGATTTCAGGAGTGCGCGGGAAGTTCCACACGCGAGTTGGCCGGGTACGTGGATTTCAGGGGTGCGCGGGAAGTTCCACACGCGATTGAGCGGGGTACGTGTATTTCGGGGGTGCGCGGGAAGTGACACACGCGATTTGGCCGGGCACGTGGATTCCAGGGGTGCGCGGGAAGTTCCACACGCGATTTGGCCGGGTACGTGGATTTCAGGGGTGCGCGGGAAGTTCCACACGCGATTGAGCGGGGTACGTGTATTTCGGGGGTGCGCGGGAAGTTCCACACGCGATTGAGCGGGGTACGTGTATTTCGGGGGTGCGCGGGAAGTTCCACACGCGATTGAGCGGGGTACGTGTATTTCGGGGGTGCGCGGGAAGTTCCACACGCGATTGAGCGGGGTACGTGGATTTCGGGGGTGCGCGGGAAGTTCCACACGCGATTGAGCGGGGTACGTGTATTTCGGGGGTGCGCGGGAAGTTCCACACGCGAATGAGCGGGGTACGTGGATTCCGGGGGTGCGCGGGGAGTAGCACACGTGAATTGCACGTGTGGGTCCTCCCAGGTGTACCCTCTACACCCTCCACGGCCCCTGCAGGTGGCTCACACCACAGGGGCCTACCCAGCACATGTCCTGCAGGCACCCCATCCACCATGGCCATGCCCACCAGCCAACCCACATATCAACTAGCACTACTGCCCACCAACGCATGTCCCCCTGCACCCCCAGCCACCAGTGGCAGCCTCCAGCAGGCCCCCACCCATGTCTCCCCCCACCCCCACCCCCCACCAGTGCAGGGGCAGCCTCAAACAGGCCCCCACTCATGTCCCCCTGCACCCTCACCCCCCAGCATCCAGGGGCACCCTCCACCAGGCCCCCACTCATGTCACCCATCACCCCCACCCACCAGCAGTGCAGGGCACCCTCCACCAGGCCCCCACACATGTCTCCCACCACCCCCACCCCCCAGCAGTGCAGGGGCACCCTCCACCAGGCCCCCACACATGTCCCCCTGCACCCTCACCCCCCAGCATCCAGGGGCACCCTCCACCAGACCCCCACACATGTCTCCCACCACCCCCACCCCCCAGCAGTGCAGGGGCACCCTCCACCAGGCCCCCACACATGTCCCCCTGCACCCCCACCCCCCAGCATCCAGGGGAACCCTCCACCAGGCCCCCACCCATGTCTCCCACCACCCCCAACCCCCAGCCACCAGGGGCAGCCTCCAGCAGGCCCCCACCCATGTCCAACTCATGTTCCCCACCCAACATGTCATCACAGTCCAGATCCCTGGTCTCTATGGTCAGCCCCCAAATGCAAAACACCCACCCGAGTATTGCATCCACCCACTCATATTCTGCAATTACATCACAGAACACCAATTGCAAGTTCCAAAACAAACACATGTCCCTCACATACACCCAATGGGTGTCAGTGATTCTCTAAACACATAACATGAAATGCATGAAAACAATGAAACACCACACATTGAAGTGCAACAAATAAATAATGTATTAAAGGAAAGATGAATAGAAACAAAAATGAAGAAACAGAAATGTGAATGGAAAAAAATGAAAAGAAGCATGTCCGTTCCAAAAAAGAAAAAAATTAAAGAATATAGAAATCCAAAGTAATGTAGTACAAAGTCAATGTCCACCAAACAAAATCCAATGTGAAAAAAAAATTATAAGCCATTGATCCATGGATAATGTCAAAAAAGAAAGTATGTACAAGTCCACAACTATGTACAATGCAAGAAGCCAGGGTCCATCATCCCAACAAAATAAAGGAAACCTAACTAACTACACTAACTAATAAAAAAAACTATATACAAAAATGTGGCCAATGTCCAAAAGGTCCAAATGAAATAAAAACAAAAATGAAACTTAACACTACCTACATAACTATGTACAAGGGCAGCGGGCTAGTTCCACGGCTCACTTCTGGATGTGCCGGGCCATGGCATCATCGAACTCCTCCTCAATGTCCCGGAGGCGGTCCTCCTCCATGGCCCCGAGGGTCCGCAGGGCCGTCGACGTGTCCACCTCCAAAGCCCTGCGGATTGCCTCGAGGCACTCGACCCGCCTCAGGGCCCTCTGCATGGAGTTCTCCGCCCTGACCATTGAGAGCCGTGCCTCTTCCGCCCGCTGCCGCTCCGCATCTATGGCGTGGCCCAACCGCTGCCACACGTAAGACACTTTTTGTCCTGGGTCCTCCTGCCCTCCGGCCGATGCCTGCCCCTCCGATGTCGAAGGCCCCGAGCCTTCATGGCTCCCACCATGGTGCTGCTGCTGCTGTGCCTCTGCCCCTGCACTGCCTCCTGCTGCCTGCACATCCTCCGCCGGCTGGGGTGCAGTCGTTGACGTGGCCACCCCTGCTGGACGTCCGACTCCCGACTGTGGCAGGGATGCCTCCTCCACCAGCCTGGCCGCACCGTCAGAGGCAGCTCCACAGGGCACCCAGGTGACTGATGGGTGGGAAGATGGCACAGAGGACGACTGGCGCGTAGGGGGTCCAGCTGAGGAGGGGGTCGTGGCAAGCCCCATCAGACGGAGGAATCCGGCCTGGGTGACCTGTCCCAGCAGGCTGACGTGGTCAACGAGCCATTCGAGATGACCTGCAGTCTCTTCATGAAAAGACTGCAGGTCACCTCGCATGGCCCGTTGACGCAATGCCACTCCAGCCAGGACAGGCTCAACCCGGGCCTGGATAGCCACGTCCGCAGGCAGAGGAAGGCCAGTTGACGTCAGCTCATCCCCTGCCTGAAAACTGGTCTGGACATGGGCATCCCTGCTGGTGCAAGATGATGCAGGGACAGGATCAGGGACAGGATTGCACACAGGCACCTCCGCGGCGGCCTGTGCTGCCTCCTGTCCCTGGTCCTGCACTGCACCACTAGCACCAGTGGGATCCCCACCCCCAGACCCCGTCTCCGGTGCTTGCACGGCCTCCTCCTCCACCAAACCCCCCACCAACCTGGATGACTCTGTGCCATCTTCCCCCGTTGGGCCCTGTGGGGTCCCAGCTGCCCCTTCTGCTGCCGAGGAGTCCAACTGCAACCTCCGCCTCTTGGACCTCCCCCCGGCAGCTGCGGCCTGGGACGCGGCACCGGACTCCTCACTCCCCGAAGAGATGACAACCTGGGAGGGGAGCCGGGCCTTGCGTCTCCGGCTGGCGGTGGGATCCCCGCCGCTGTGCTCCACAGCACCTTCTCCGCCCTCTTCATCAGTTGACGCTGCAGACAGGGAGAAACAAAACACAGGCATCAGGGCACTGTACAATGGACACATACACACATGACAGTTGTACATGAGTGGCATTGGCAAACCTCTGACATGTCATCACAATCCCCAACACACATGTCATTACAACTTGCACACACGAGCCATACCACAGCCATGTTGCAACTGCCAACACCATCCATACACATACAACAGCATCAGCAGCCAAAGGTGAGCCAGACATCACATGCAACACAGGAAGTGCACCACACATGTACACACACCACCACACTTGCATGCATGTGTACACCTCTGCTAAGTGTCGCAGTGTTCAGACGGGCATCCATGTCACATCTGCCCATCAGGCTTCCACATACCGCTGTCACATGCATCCATGTTGCATCACTGTTGCACCCTTGTCAAATACACACACATGCACATGTACACAGCGCTGATACAATCAGCTGAAAACAACATACATGCGTGACATCACGGACATGTCTACTCACATACACATTCATACAAACTTGTGTGCCCACACAACTGCATTTGGCATGCAAGCCCACACACACAGGCACCATCCATGTCTCACACATTACAGCCCTCGCATGTGTCAGCCCCACGGCCCTGTACACCCGCACCCATACTCGACCCCATACAAACAGATGTGCAACCTGCACACTACTGAACAATCACCACACGCACTGCTCACAATCAGGATGCATGTACACTCACCGCTCGACTCCAGACGGGTCTGCCTCTCAAGGACCTGGACGTGGAGCGCTGGGGATATGTGTTCCAGGACCCTCATCTGTTCTTCCGACAAGTGGCCCCGGCGCCCCTTGGCATCCGCTGCCTTCAAGAGGCGCCGGGCCTTGGTCAGGGTCCTGGACCTGAAGTCCTCCCAGCGCTTCTTGACATGTTGGAAGTCGCGGACTGCCACCCCCTCCGCGTTGATGGCAGTCACGATGTCAGTCCAGATCCGAGTCCGTCCTTCCTTGTCGGCGCGGCAACTTCCGAAGAGGGCATCATACTGCCCCAGGACTTGCTCCACCAGGACACCAACTTCGGTGGCACTGAAGCTGGTGCCCCTCTGCCTCTCTGGCCGGGGGTTGTCAGTGGTCACAGATGGAGTTTGCCCCGACATGACAACCCCAGAGGCAGGAGTGGGTGGGCAACTGGGTCCTGGGGCTGGGCTGTGGAGCGATGGAATCCCAGTCGGGAGTCTTTGGTTCCAGCAGGGGTGGTCACACCAACAGCACCCCTGGCTGATGTGCAGGCAGCAAATGGCAGGGCACGTGGGCAGCAGGCAGTCAGGCAGCAGCAGATGGCAGGTGGGAGCGTGCTCGGGGCTCTGGGGGGCAGTAGTTCGGCCTTCTGGGCAGGAGCGTGGTCTTCCGTGTGCTTACGCGTGGCCAGCTTGATACGGAGTGATTTGGCACGTGAAAATTCTGCACGTCAGCGTGTAATTCGAGGAAAGGCCCTTAGCGCGTAAGCGCGTCTGCACGCATACGCATTTTCATTGGACCAAAGGCCCTCAGCGCGTGAGCGCGTCTGTGACGTGACGTGCGAGGGAGTATCCCTCATTGCACGTGATGACAGTACACACGTGGATCCCAACCAATCGCGTGTGAAAGTTCACGGGACCCCGGAACACACGTACCCCGGCCAATCGCGTGTGGAACTACCCGCGCACCCCGAAACACACGTACCCAGGCCAATCGCGTGTGGAACTACCCGCGCACCCCGAGACACACGTACCCAGGCCAATCGCGTGTGGAACTACCCGCGCACCCCGAAACACACGTACCCAGGCCAATCGCGTGTACGCTCGCTCCCCTCCGATCACACGCGATGACACCCGAATACGGGAAACCAACGAGTCCGCCCACACGGAGGCGTCCCGCGCCCGCGCACAGCATAAAAGTGCGCGCAAACAACAAACGCGTATATACAGCGACGATGAATGCCCCATTTGTTGCTGCAGTGATTGTGGGACACCGCAGGAGGAGGAGAATAGCCAGGGCACGCATTTTTGCACCACGGACAGGCCTTTTTGGGATGCCTGACGACCAGGTCTACGGCAGGTATAGGTTTCCACCCCATATCATCCTAGACCTGGTCAGGGAGTGGGAAGATGACCTCACATCCCCCACCCTTTGCTCCCAAGCATTGAGCCCCTTGGAGAAGCTGCTCAATGTCTTGCATTTCTTGGCCACTGGGTCGTTTCAGCGGACCACTGCCATAGTGGGGGGGTCTCACAGGCCACGCAGTCACGCTGCCTACACCAGGTACTGGCAATCATGACAGCGCGCCCCTCAGTCCGCAGGCACATATACATGCCCAGAACACCCGCAGAAAGGCAGGCCGTTGTCCTGGATTTTTTCAGGGTGGCACACTTCCCCAAAGTGCTCGGTGCCATAGATTGCACCCATGTGGCCCTACGTCCACCTAGGGCCACTGAGCACATCTACCGAAACCGCAAGCACTGGCATTCCATCAATGTACAGGTGGTATGCGATGCAAAGGGAATCATCACCTCTGTGTATGCAAACTACCCTGGCTCCACCCATGACAGTTTCATATACAGAATGTCCGCCCTGAGCCGGGCCCTGGAAGCTGGGCAGCATGGCGACACATGGCTCCTAGGTGAGTACAAATGCCCTTGCACATGCATGCAAGTCACACACAGACAAATATACCAACCCTAATAATCTGAACAATTATCACCTCCCCAGGGGACAGTGCCTACCCTCTGAGCAACCACATGATGACGCCAATCCGGAACCCCACCACACCACCCCAGGTAAGATACAACGCTGCCCACATTGCAACCAGGGGCATAGTGGAGCGCACATTCGGAGTGCTCAAGTCACGTTTCCGCTCCCTTGACCGGTCTGGTGGGCAACTACTCTATGCACCAGCAGTTGTGTGCAGGATCATTGTGGCAGCATGTGTCCTGCACAATGTTGCAACACGGCAGGGCGTCCCGGTGGACATGGTGGTGCCCCCACATCCCCAACCACAGGCACAGGCGCTGCCCATGGGAGGGGACAGGGCACGTGGCGAGGTAGCCCGGACCCAGCTTGTGGCCACATTTTTCACCTAAACTCCAACCCCTGCGGAGTGCACACAGGCCTGGCACATACCAGGTGACAATCGATGATGGAAAAGTGACAGTCAACTGTCACAACCCTACCACCCTGAGATAGTTGCCATGGAAGTGCCACATCGTCTGCATCCCTAGCTACTTAAACACAAGCTATCCTGTGCAACCAAAATGCACACATGACATGTGACATGACATGAGCCATACACAAGTATTACAAGGCACAATGAGGCAGGGGGGGGGGAACAAGGGAACACAGAGAACGGTACTACTAGGCCAGGTGTCATTGTGATTGTGCAAGTGCAGGGGTAGGGGGAAGGGAAAAGTGCAAGGGTGGGGGGGAGTCCAGTACAGGGGAAGTAGGCCAAAAAATTATACATAGGTCGCCTGGTGGCAACTGCTAAGGTAAGTGCAGACGAGTGCTGGGAAGGGAGGGCTGTAGGGATAGAGAGACAGTACTGCAGTCCAGGGGTTGCCAGGGTGGCAGTGCAAGTGGACAGTGGCTGGGCCAGGGACCGAGGTTGGTGAGAGTGGCCCAGTTGCAGCTCCTGTGCAGTTCCAGTGAACAATTCTGCAAGGGAGAGGCAGAGAGTAAGCAGAAGCAAAGAGGAAGGTCTTGAGGTGCTTCCAGAACTGGAGATGGTTCCCCTCAAGTTCAAGTCAGGAAGTCTGTTCGAGGGGGAGGGCCCTGCTGCGGAGAGAAACCTACCCCCAGCTAGTTGCTCTGAGAAGCGGATGACCTGGACATGCAAGGTGTGCATCACACACACCTGCAAAACAGGCCATGGCCATCACTGTCATGTCAGTCAAACCCTCCCAAACATCAACATGACATGGCAAGCAATACCCATACACCGACCCAGTAACGATAAGGTACACATTTCCATGTCCTAAATGTACAGTGGCATCGGACAATGATGCCTGACCCGGAATCCGATGAAATGACAGACCAACAAAATGTCCCACCAAAAATAAGTCGATTCCAAATGCATTACAACAGTCGTAGACGTAACATCACAATGAATGCCTGGCTATATGCACATAATGCATTGCAAAATGAACACTGCAGCTCATGTGTGCAATGTCCTACTCCTGCATCACACTGCTCAGCGCACAGCACAGTAAACAGCCATTGCGTGTGATGCACACCCTGAGCATCACATCTAAGTGACAGACTACATCAAAAATCAAATTAGGCATGTACTCGAACCATAATCGGTCACAGAACATGTGCTGGCGGGACACAGTGGGCACCAGAAGGCAAACAGTGTACACGTGGATATGCAAGGGTGGGAGTACATGGAGTGCATCCGAGTGCAAGTGTGTGGTTCTGCAAGGACATGCACTCCACATATGCATGTGCACTCAAGTGACCATCAGTGTTCCCTACACATCACATGTGAACATCCACCATGTGTACACCCCAGCATGTCAAACCACTACTATCCCCTCGCACCTGAAAGGAAAACACAACACATGAACAGGCATTGATCAGCAGAACACAACATGTACATAGGACAACAACATTACAATGTCAGAGTTCCCATCACACTGCAGGGCAACGCAACTATCAACAACAACCCCCCCCCCCTCGCAAATGACCATGACCCACTGAACAACTGCACCTGGGTCATGGAGCCTCCAACCCTCATTCCCACCTGGCCACAGGATCACCTTTACCCTTCGTGTCCATCTCCCACCTTGTGTGTAAAGAGATGCCTGAACCCTCAGAATCCACACTCATTTCCAAAATCACATAATCCAAGGCATGAAAAGGAACCCAAACACCCTCCAGTAGATGACTTGACATAGCAGTACGTCTCAAAGGCCAAGTACTACCACAATGATGCAACAACCAAGGTAGCACAGCAAAACAATGTCACGACAGGATGTGAGACATGTGTGGTACATGACATAGGATGATGCACCATGAATGGATGTGTACTGTCACAGATCCCCTGTACAGGCGCTGGAGTCTCATGAAACAACCACCCACACCATGTCCCGGGTGCCTGCAAGGTCAAACTCACACAGGCCCCTGAGATCCTGGTGGGGAAAGAGGTTCAGGGATATGCAGTCGGGACAGGTGTAGACACACTGGATGACTGGAATGCGTGGCAGGTGAGGGGAGTAGGAATGACACATGAAACCAGGGAATGCACGAAAATGTACAACCTGCATGAACACATGCACAATCCAAACAAACTTGGACATCATTGTCATGGCCTTCTGTAGTCCAGGCTCAGGAGTGGTACGAACCAACCACCCCCTCTAGGGTTTTGGCGCCTGCAAGTTCGGGGCTTACACAGGCATCCGCAACCCCAGTGGGGAAAGAGGGTCAGGGAACATTGCTTGGATAGGCATGGGAAGCAGGAACACCGGGTAGAGGGTACAGGTTTCGAAATTGCATAGGATCACGGGTGATTAGGGTAAAAAACATACCAAATAGGACCACACATACATCCATGCATCAGTACACTCCCCAGCAAGCCTATGCAGGGCAGTTCGTAAGAAAATACAACAAGACACTTAGCTCTGGTTTTGAGTGCTGGCCTCCTGCCTGCGCACTCTCAGGTCCGGTTACAGGAGCACTGCAATGCTGCAAAGAGAGACACAGTCAGCAACCTGTACGTGCCAATTACACAAAAACACAACACAAAACATGCCCCATAACAACATACAACTCTACAAACAGACAATCTGTGCTCCATGCTTCGTACCCATATATAACATCACCCCTGTGACGGGTCATTCACAGTTAATGCAGTAAGTCAGCCGCTGGTGGGTGCGTGGCAAATGGAACACCAATGTGTCACAATTCACACAACATGCAATGTTCCCTGGGTAAGCAGACAGACCCATATGGCAAGCCATGACTACAGAGCAAGTTGCGTACCACCATGACCAAAACAAAGTTGCCAGTGCATTTATCATGAAGTACGTGGAATAGACATGCACTGCACCCGAGTATGTCCCTTGCTGTATGTCCCTGTGAGCTGCCCCTTTCCATGTCTTGGAAGGCTACATGGTTGATACAAGTGCCTCAATGAACCTTGGTGTACCGCAGGGTATGTGCCACTGCCCCCGCATGTGTCCCAGACAACCCTACTATCAACAGCCATCAGTCCACAAACACATCTGAGCTGCATTGTGTGCTTCAACACCAATATTTGTCTAAGCTCACCCTCAGTGCTGTGACTAAGCCTGCACGTGCAACTCGCCTGGTGCAAGCTTTGCTGTCTAGTGGCCCCCCTGTGATGCTCACCTTGCCTGGAGTTCCTTGGAACATGTCAGCAGTTCGAGGATGTGGGTCTGCAATCACTGTGGCTCTGCATGTGCACACATGTGCATGTGGGCACCAACAAACGGGTCAGGAATTACGTCGTCCAATGGGCCATGTCTGCTGGCAAAGGTGCTCTGGTGCCTCATCCCCCTGCAGAAAGTGCATGAAACACATGATTAATGCATCAAAGTGATCTGTGTGTGTCTCATCATGCATCTCATTACTTGACCATGTCAGAGAGTCACATCACAAATCACACCATCAGTCCGTCTTTCACCTCCAAAGTGTGGAACACTATCTACAGCATGATTTGCAACAAGCACGTGTACAGGAAAGATATGAAACATAATACACAATGCATAGCAATCAATGTCCACATTAATCATGACACGCCCCATCTAGCAAAAGCTGAACAGTGGACAATTACACCTAAATCATCCCCACTAGGGGTGTCAACACAAGTCAAAAAGCACCAGACATGCCACAGATATGACAGTCCAAAGCCCTTGTGTAAAATTCTGTTACACCGAACCATCCTTGCGAGCCCATGGATAAGGGAGGCAGGAGTGGCATATGTGAGTCAAGGAACCCAAGCAGCAAACACATACACAAGACAACCATGAAGGGCCCAGCTGGAACAGACAGTGGATGCCTTCAAAAACCACAAGGCACCGCACTGTCACATGTAAGCACAATAGACTAAAAATTTTAAACTAACTCAACTATTAACTAATTACACTAACTATGGAAAACCTACATTACCTATTTAAACTAACTATCAAACAGAAACTTAACTAACTAAACTAAAAGAAAAATAAAAAATGGCCACATACGACCCGGGGGGGAGGGGAGGCACCCAGGAGGGGGGAGGTACAGGGTGCTGCTCAACATCCACATGCGATGATGCTGAGCCAAAAAAAAATACCTCCATGGGCTCAACGCCTGCACAGCACGACCTATGTGGGAGATAGATGGTCGTCCGAGTCTGGCTCATCCTGAAAAGGAGGACGTGGCACAGTAGCCTGGCCACGCCTAGCCGCAGCTTGCCCCTCGTCGGCAGCAAGTCTGCCGGACAGGTGAGCCTGGTTCTGTGTGGCGATGTTACATAGGTCTGCATGCAGGACCTCACGTGATACACGTGCTTCCTCTTGCAAGGTAGCACGTGTAACACGGAGTTCCTCCTGCAAGGCCTGGCTGGACAACCGCTGCACCTCCCGGCAAGCCTGTAGCTCAGCCGAGATGGTGCGCTCAAGCTGTGCAAACCTCTCCTCTGCCTGCTGCCTCTGGGACATCATAAGGACACCCAGAGTGGATCTGAGGGAGGCATACTCCTCCCTCAGGGCATCCATGTGCGCCTCTGCGTGAGCAGCAATTGCTTGACGCAGAGACGACATTTCAGCCTGGCGTGCCCTGTCTGAGGCCGCCATCCCCAGCCTGAGTGAGCGGGCCGTGGACCGTGCCGCCTGCTGCTGGAGAAGCACCTGCCTAGCAGGGGGGAGCACAGATCGGGCCACACGCTCCATGCTGTCAGCGATGTTCTCCATTGCTGCCCCCTGCTGTTCTGAATTGGCAGTCATGTCTTGCTCCCACTCAGTATACAGCGGTTGCGCGCGGCGACCGCGTTGCCGGGCTTGACCCCTGCGGGACCCAAGGACCGGGGGACCTCGCTGTGTTGGCACCGCCTGCGGCTGCACGACTACATGCCCCCGTCTACGTGATGTCCCAGGCACATCAGTGACTGGTGTGGAGGGTGACCCTGCGTCCCGATCCACCACGGGCGGAGGAACCAAGACTGTCTGATCCCTCAGTGCAGGGGTCGCAGACAGAGGAGTGTCCACATCAGAATCACTCACCCCTGACACATGGACTTGATGGTCATCCAACTCAACATGGACGTCAGAGTCGTCTTCAAGGCTGGACTCATAGGCAGCCAGAGACAGGATGGACTGCAGCACTTGGGGGTTTTCGTGGCCTACCACCCCACAACCCCCACTAGTGCCGGGTTGATGTGGTCTTACCAACCCTGTGTCTGGCATGACAACACCATCCTCTGCATCCATTGCGTCATCACCTGAAAAATAGAGAGGAAAAGGTCAGTACACATGTCAGAAGCACACAACACACACACACACACCGACAGCAAAGGCATCTGGCAGACATGTGACACACAACATATGACCTTGCATGCATGCTGGGTCTACTTAGAATAGCTTCTGTGATCAGACCTGTTGAAAGGTGGCAGTTTGCATGGAAGTGGGTCTAAGCAGTGCAGAAAATGTGTACGCCACTCACTACCTACATGTACAAGCACTCCATGGTGTGTGCCAGGAAATGTGAAGGCAGTGCAATGTCAAAATCAGACATCACGTGCATTGTGTATTCAATGTGTACCATGTCTAGAAGGCAAGCACCCCTCCACCCCAGTACCAAAGCAGGGATGCCTAGCATGGTATCAAACGGCTGACCATACACCTGTGTATTGACAAGCAGTGTTGACTGGCATCAACAGCTTAATGTGATTTCAATTACAACACTGCAAATGATGCTGGGACAGTGGGCAGGACACATGATGGAAGATCCGGAGGCCGGCCACGTGTGAAGAAGACACGACAAGAGTTGGACAGAGTCATTGGCCATTGAACAGGCTGAGGCCTGTGAGCCACACAGATTGTCAGAGCCTAAACATGTGTGCAACGCAGGACTGAGCCACAGTTGACATGGGGAGGCCGATGATATGGCAGGCAATGTATGTAACCAAGGACTCATATTACAGTGATCATCCAGTCAAGGACACATAGGGGCATGTGTGCAATGCACATGGAGCATGAAGGGGCACTCATGTCCCTGCGGGACATCTGACCCATGCACAGTACAAGTGGGATGCCCTGCATCGAGTACTAAGGCTGTACCACACGGCATATGTCTGGCAGTTTCTAAGCTGGATGTTAGCATCTACACAGGACACATGAACATGAAACTACACATTGGCAAGAATGTAGCAGACCAGTGCAAAGGTGGAACTGGGGTGCAGAGTGGCGGAGGAGGGGCAAGGGAGCATGGCCACATGGAGTCCCGCATGCAGGCAGAGGAGACACGCATGACGGTGGCATTGCATTACTTACACATCAGAACCATGTACAGGTCACATGTAGCAGCAATCATGCACAACACATCCCACAAGTGAAACACACACGTCCTCAACAACTACGCATCAACACTCACTGGACTGGGCATCAAAGTCCAGCATCTCTCCCACACCTTCGACCAATTCTGGTGGTATGAACTCCGCAACGAGAGCCTCATGCGGAGTGAGTTCTTCCTCCTCTGGTGCAGGCCCACCGCCAGTCACCAGAGTCAAGTTGTAATTTGAGGCACGCTTGGCCTTAGTGCTGCGCTTGATGTCATTCCAGCGCTTTTTGCACTCCTGCGCCGTGCGCACCTCATGGCCGAATGAACTGACATGTTCCGCCACATGCTTCCAGTGGGTGTCACGTTGGGCAGCCGTAGTCTGACTATTGGCACCCACTAGCATGTCACGGCTGTGTCCCCGCACGTAGTCCACGAGGAAGTCCAGTTCCTGCTTACAGAAAGGCTTCTTCCTCGACGTGCAGGAGGTCGTGGCTGTGTGTGGGGTCCCAGCCTGTGCTGCAGATGCAACCTTCCTCCTCTTGGACTGTGGCGCAGACCCTGGCTGGCTAATGCCGCCCTGACCAGTATGGCCAGTGGGTTGGGTGGATTGAGCCGAGGGAGTGGCAGGTGGAGGGATGACCAAAGGCCTGACTTGTGTCAGTGGCAGCTGGGTGCCCACTAATGGACCCTGCGCAGCAACATCAGCTGTGGCAGGGTCATTGACCGCAACGGTCCTGGTTGGCAGACTCACAACCGGGGTGCTGTTGGGTGCATCTGCCCCTGCACTTGCCAACACCCGGCTGTTCGGGGCAGCAGATGACATGACTGCCCCAGGGACACGTGTCTTGGTCTGAGCAGCCCGGCCTGCCCCAATGGTTTCCCCCCTGGCCTGTTGGAGATCTACCAAGGGCTCTTCAAGTGCCAACGCAGCCTGCGCTGGCAGACCCTGAGCCTGGGTGGCGGTGTCCACAACTGCACCTGCAGCTACCGCTACCCTTGGGCCCGTGGCAGTCGATGAAACGGACTGCCGGGTCATACGGGTGCCAGTGCCAGATGCAGGAGCTGCATCCCCCTGAACCACAGGGGGTGGTGGCATGGCTGCACCAACACATGGCACAACATTGTGCTCAAGTGGCGCACCCCTGCCTCTTCCCCCTCTGTGGCTGCCCTGGACACCCTGGAGTCCCCCTACTCCCTGGTCACCACGGCCACGTCCCCGACCACGCCCGCCACGAGGAGGACGCCAAGCTGAGGCGCCCCTCACCTTTGGTAGCCTCCCTACCATGGCACAGATGTAATAGTGCTGGCACAGATGGAGTGGTGCCAATGGGAGGTGTACAGCACAATTGACCTGGGCAATTGGGGTGAAGGGGGTGGGAAGCAAGATGTTAACAGCCCCCCTGCACCTGCAAGGCTGTATGTGACCCCGGTGATGTGTTGACGGGTCACGCAACGCTCAGGCACCCCAAAACTGCAGTAAAACCGTGCACGCAACCCTGCAGCCTACGTGCGTGGATTAAACCTCCCGCAGTACGCGGTGGCACCCAGTAACACGTATAACGCGTACGCGTGGGACACGCAGGCTACGATGACATCGAAAATGGGTGCGATACACAGGGGCACCCGCAGTGGGAAAAGGAGCGTTTGCGACTCACCGTCTGACTAGCGCGATGCAGAAAAACACGCGTAGCCAATACCCCCGCCAAAAGAAGAGATACGTCCTTGAGAGCTGTGAAGTAGATGGCGCGCAAAACGACTGGAAGCAGCAACACACGTCGGTCTCCACGAAAGGCACGTACAGCGAACAGCTGGGCCCGCTCACCTTTAACCCGTGCTGAGGGAAACGCACGCGCGCGTCACGTCACATGCGGACGTGCACTTTTTCACGTTTGATTACGCGCATTACACGCGGACGTGCAGTTTTTCACGCGCGCACGCTTATGCATGGACCCTTTCCTCCTATTACACACGGACGTGCAGTTTTTCACGCGCGCTTACGCGCATTACACGCAGCGTGCAGATTTTTCACGTGCCTATTCACTCCGTATGAAGCTGGCCACGCGAAAACACACGGAAGACCACGCTCCTGCCCAGAAGGCCAATTCACTGGCCCCCAGTGCCCCAAGCAGCCTCCCACATGCCATCTGCTGCTGCCTGCCTGCCTGCCTGCTGCCACCGTGCCCTGCCATTTGGTGCCTGCACATCAGCCATCTGCAGGGGTCCAGTTGCTGTGTCCACCCCTGCTGGTACAGAAGAGTCCCGACTCAAATGACATCGCTCCACAGCCCAGCCCCAGGACCCAGTTGGTCACCCACTCCTGCCCCTGGGGTTGCCATGTCGAGCACATCCACATCTGACACCAGTTGCAACCCCCGGCCAGAGGGGCAGAGGGGCAGAGGGGCACCAGCTTCACTGCCACCGAAGTTGGTGTCCTGGTGGAGCATGTCCTGGGGCAGTATGATGCCCTCTTCGGATCGTCCCGCGCCAACAGGGAAGGACGGGAGAGGACGCGGAGGGGGTGGCAACCCGCACCATCCAGAAGGTCAAGAAGCGCTGGGAGGACTTGAGGTCCAGGACCCTCATGAAGGCCCGGCGCCTTGTGGAGGGGGGCCGGGGCCGCATGAGTTCCATCCAGTTGAGGGTCCTGGAACGCGCACACCCAGCGCTCCACAGCCAGGTCCTTGAGAGGGAGACCCGTCTGGAGTTGAGCGGTAAGTGGCCAAGCATTGCTGTGTGAGACAGGGCATGTTGCAGTGTGCTGGTTGTCTGATACTTGCCTGCATGTGTGACATAGGCCATGTACGCATGTATGTGTGCAGGGACATCATGGTAATGCATGTGCGACCTGTAATGTGTGAACCGCATGGTTGTTGCATGTGTTTGATTGTGACATGGGGAGCCCTGTGCAGATTGCACACATGACAGCATGGAAGTCTCTGTTCCTGGACATGGGTGGGGGCCTGGTTGAGGCTGCCCCTGGTGGCTGGGGGGGTGGGGGTGCTGGGAGACATGAGTGGGGGCCTGGTGGAGGCTGCCCCTGGTGGCTGGGGGGTGGGGGTGCTGGGAGACATGGGTGGGGGCCTGGTGGAGGCTGCCCCTGGTGGCTGGGGGGTGGGGGTGCTGGGAGACATGGGTGGGGGCCTGTTGGAGGCTGCCCCTGGTGGCTGGGGGGGTGGGGGTGCTGGGAGACATGAGTCGGACATGGGTGGGGGCCTGGTTGAGGCTGCCCCTGGTGGCTGGTGGGTGGGGGTGCTGGGAGACATGGGTGGGGGCCTGGTGGAGGCTGCCCCTGGTGGCTGGGGGGTGGGGGTGGTGGGAGACATGGGTGGGGGCCTGGTGGAGGCTGCCCCTGGTGGCTGGGGGGTGGGGGTGCTGGGAGACATGGGTGGGGGCCTGGTGGAGGGTGCCCCTGGTGGCTGGGGGGTGGGGGTGCTGGGAGACATGGGTGGGGGCCTGGTGGAGGGTGCCCCACAGTGCTGGGGGGTGGGGGGGGTGGGGAACAGGAGTTGGACATGGGTGGGGGCCTGCTGGCAGGTGCCCCACAGTGCTGGGGGGTGGGGGTGCAAGGGGACATGTGGCTTGGCTGGGGGCATGGCCATGGTGGATGGGCTGCCTGTGGGACATGACATGGGGTGCAGGGTAGTCCCCTGTGGTGTGGGATGCCTGCAGAGGTCGTGGAGGGGGTAGAGGGGAGACCTGGGAGGACCCACACTGCCAATTCACGTCTTGAACTTCCCGCACACCCACCACCCGCGCACCCCTGAAATCCACGTACCCAGGCCAATCGCGTGTAGACTTTCTCGCGCACCCCTGAAATCCACGTACCTAGGCCAATCGCGTGTAGACTTTCTCGCGCACCCCTGAAATCCACGTACCCAGGCCAATCGCGTGTAGACTTTCTCGCGCACCCCTGAAATCCACGTACCCAGGCCAATCGCGTGTAGTCTTTCTCGCGCACCCCTGAAATCCACGTACCCAGGCCAATCGCGTGTAGACTTTCTCGCGCACCCCTGAAATCCACGTACCCAGGCCAATCGCGTGTAGTCTTTCTCGCGCACCCCTGAAATCCACGTACCCAGGCCAATCGCGTGTACACTTTCTCGCGCACCCCTGAAATCCACGTACCCAGGCCAATCGCGTGTAGACTTTCTCGCGCACCCCTGAAATCCACGTACCCAGGCCAATCGCGTGTAGACTTTCTCGCGCACCCCTGAAATCCACGTACCTAGGCCAATCGCGTGTAGACTTTCTCGCGCACCCCTGAAATCCACGTACCCAGGCCAATGGCGTGTAGACTTTCTCGCGCACCCCTGAAATCCACGTACCCAGGCCAATCGCGTGTAGTCTTTCTCGCGCACCCCTGAAATCCACGTACCCAGGCCAATCGCGTGTAGTCTTTCTCGCGCACCCCTGAAATCCACGTACCCAGGCCAATCGCGTGTACACTTTCTCGCGCACCCCTGAAATCCACGTACCCAGGCCAATCGCGTGTAGACTTTCTCGCGCACCCCTGAAATCCACGTACCCAGGCCAATCGCGTGTAGACTTTCTCGCGCACCCCTGAAATCCACGTACCCAGGCCAATCGCGTGTAGACTTTCTCGCGCACCCCTGAAATCCACGTACCCAGGCCAATCGCGTGTAGTCTTTCTCGCGCACCCCTGAAATCCACGTACCCAGGCCAATCGCGTGTAGACTTTCTCGCGCACCCCTGAAATCCACGTACCCAGGCCAATCGCGTGTAGTCTTTCTCGCGCACCCCTGAAATCCACGTACCCAGGCCAATCGCGTGTACACTTTCTCGCGCACCCCTGAAATCCACGTACCCAGGCCAATCGCGTGTAGACTTTCTCGCGCACCCCTGAAATCCACGTACCCAGGCCAATCGCGTGTAGACTTTCTCGCGCACCCCTGAAATCCACGTACCCAGGCCAATCGCGTGTAGACTTTCTCGCGCACCCCTGAAATACACGTACCCAGCCCAGTCGCGTATGGTAACACCCGCACACCCCTGGAATACACGCTCCCAGCTCTGCGTTTGCTGCTGCCCTTTGCGCTCGGTTGGGGATTTTGATGGCTTTTCCCTGCGCGAGAGGCGTTCTTGGAGGCGTAACTGGCGCTGCTGCAGGGTCGCTGCGCAACTGTGCGCCACGGCTGGTTTTGGTGGCTGGTATCCATGAATACGCTGTGCGCAGAAATGGATTTTAGCGCACGCGGCTGGCGCAGGGATTCGCACGCGCACACTGTGCGCCAGCCGCGTGCGCCACTTGTGCGCTGAATTCTATGAATCGGCCCCAATGTGTTAATATGAGGAATCAAAGAAAGCTTTGCTCTGCTGAAATCACAACTCATCCTAGAAGTAATTTAAGAAATGTAACATGGTTTGCAGCATGAAAATAAAATGTATAGCAGTCAAAATTATAAACCTGTACTCCTTTATGTAAGTAGTGAAACTGGTTCAGGCAAAACATTCTTAATACAAATCATCAGCAAATTCCTTCAGGAATTAACAAACAACAAGCTTTCAGCTGTTGTAACATGCCCAACAGGTTTAGCTGCCTACAACATAGGAGGTCTTACTTTACACCGACTACTGCTCCTTCCAGTAGTACTCCAAAACAAATTAGAGAACTACAAACTTTCAAATGAAACTGCTATGGAGCTACACAGAATTCTGAAACAAATGAAAATCCTCCAAATAGATGAGCTGAGCATGGTCTCCAACCTAATGTTGGCTTTGGTTCACCTCAGATTGCAAGAGGTCCTTAAAACAGACTACGAAGAACTATTTGGAGGAAAACACATTATTGTTTTCAGAGATCTCCTACAATTAACACCAGTGAAAGGTGCACCTATTTTTAAAACCTTAGGACACAAACAGTGCCATAATATACTTGGCATTATAGGAAATGTAAATGTCTGGCAACATTTCCAATACAGAGAACTAACTCAAAACATGTTTCATTCTGTACACCTCACCTATGCTAACATTTTAAAAAGCATTCAGATTGGTCTTCTTTGTAAAGATACACAATGTATCATAAATAGTAGATTCTTCCATGAGCTATATGCGCATTACAGATCTGCTCCTGATGTCATGGGACAATTAGCACACACAAATGTGAAATGTATATCATTAATGCCAACTCTAGCAAACTTTACACAATGCAATGAGACAATGTTAAAGAAATGCAAACAATAGTGCACATTAGCTCCACAGACAAACTGGAAGTACACGGCATGGCACTCCCTATGTGTCAACAAGCAAGAGCATGACTGAATAGCTTAGAAAACTGTATCTCCAACACAGCTGTTTTGGAGAACATGTTAACATTGTGTTTAAACTGTGCAGTAAAACTAAAACATAACCTTGACGTGGTGCAAGGTTTAGTTAATGGAGCACTTGGAAAAGTTCTTGGCTTCCAGACGTATCCATGAGACAACAACATTCAGTTTGTCAACATCCACTTTTACAAACTTTCAGAAGTGAAAAGGATGGGACGCTCAACAGCACCATTCCTTCGTTTCAAAGACATTTATGTACGCAGAGAACAATTCTCTCTGTCTCTTGCATATGCAGTGACTATTCACACATCATAGCGTCTAACCCTAGATCAGGCATTGATTGACATTGACAGCACAGTGGTTAACGAAGGTATGAGTTACTTAGCACTGTCACACCTGCGTACACTCAAAGGACTATTTGTAGTCAATTGTTATGCAAACAAAGTCAAGGCTGACATTCCTTGCATCATGGAGTGAAACAGACTATGTGCACTCTACACTCCCCATCTCAATATGTACCATGTTCCTGAAAAAGGAAAACTTGTTAAAAGTAAAGTAATGCAAACAGAACCTATAAGAGATTTCCCAACAGTACCACCAAATAAAGTGAAAGCAGCTACTACTCCATCAATTAGCGCAACCTCAAAGCTATGTAGTGCAAACACAAGTACACATCCAACAGCACAAACAAATAGAAATATGTCTTCTAAGAAAACGAGTGGAGGTCCAGCAAATGACACAGACATAGAACTCTCTGTTCCATTTAAATTATCCAACACAACTTGTGTTAATTGCTATGCAAATGTAGCAATCAATGTTCTTTTCCAATTGCCACCAATTCTTCAAACCATTTACTTGAACAACGCAGACCAGTTGTGTTTGCATATGCTCCTGCTTCATAGAAATGCAACAAACAATCCTGACAACACTTACAGTGTGTCAGGAATGAGGCTAGAATTGGATGATTGTGCGGGAATGGTAAGATTCACCAAAACACACAGGAATATCCACAAGAATTTCTAATGTTCTTACTGCAAGTGCTGGAAAGCAAAACTATACCTATAAATGAAATCTTACAGATTTCATTTACATGGAAACATACATGCACTCTCTGCAACCATTTTGTGTAGGAGCAATGAACTATTTGTGTACATATCTATACCTAATTGTGAATCCATTCCATTTCAGCACCTGGTACAAAATGCAAATCATGGCATATTATGTACTGTTTGCAATTCAGACAGTCGTTCCACCTTACACATAAACTCACATAGCCAATATGTAATAGTAATGCTTTTAAGATACAACGAAGATGGTACCAAAAACAACTGCATGCTTACTAGCTTCACACATGGGCAAGTATCGCTTGGCAAGAAATCCTTTACAAGAGTAGGCATAATCTACCACACTGGTGCCACAAACAGTGCAGGTCACTATACTGCATACATTACCAAAATACGTGGTTCGTTTGAATGCAATGACACTTCCATTACCCTAAAACATAGATTACCAGCAAATCTAACCAATGCCTACTTAATATTCCTTAAACCTAAATTTACACCCTGTCTCTAGAGCCCTGGTTCTCTCTAAGCTGGACTACTGTAACAGCCTCTATCTAAATCTGCCCGCCTCTACTCTCTGCCCTTTGCAACTCATCCAGAACAGGGCTGCAAGACTTGTCCTTGGCCTCAAGCCCAGGGACCGTATCTCCCCAGCACTGAAAGCAGCACAGTGGCTCCCAGTAACTGCGAGGATGAAGTTCAAAACCCTCTGCATTGTCCACAAGGCCGTCTGGGGCCTTGGGCCAAAATACCTTCAACTCTCTCTTCCTAAATATCTTCCTTCACAAGCTCTTCGCTCATCCGCCTCCAACTCCCTCAGCGTCAGCCGCTTCTCCAAACAACGAGTTGGGGGCAGATCTCTTTCCACTGCAGGGACCTCACTCTGGAACAGCCTTCCTGCCTCCCTGAAACTTGAGGAGAACCACCTCCGGTTCCGGAAGCACCTCAAAACCTTCCTCTTTGCCTCCGCTTTCTCTCCCCCTCTCCCCTGCTAATACTACTGAAACTGCACTGAATCTGCAACTGGGCCATTCACCGTTCTCGGCCCAGCCACTCTCCCCTGCACTGCCTCCACGGCAACCCCTGCACTACGGGACTCTGTCTGTATCCATACAGCCCCCCTTCCCAGCACTTGTCTGCACTTACCTCGCACTTGCCACCAGCTGGCCCTTGTTATTTATCCTGTATGCTGTATGCTAATAACCCTGTACTGCACTTTCCCCTCTCCCTTTCCCCCATGCACTTTTCCCTTCCCCTCTACCCTTGCACTTGCGCGATCTGAATGACACCTGGCCTAGTAAGATCATTGTCTGTCTCCCCTTCTTCCCCCCCCTGCCTCGTCGCGCCTTGAAACACTTGTGTATAGGCGCGTTACAAATGCCTTATCATATCATATCATATCAAATCATGTTTTTGTGATAACACTGCTGACATACAATGTTCAGAGAAACCTATTTCTATAAAGAAATCCCTGTCCTTTATGGGATATGCTAAACATGGTGCCTTTACAAGACATTCCTTTAATTTAGCCACTGCCTCAGACTGCTCTTTTTCCCATTTCCAGGGTTATTCAGTTTAAGCAGTTTAGTCAATGATTGAGTGATTTCTGCATAATTTTCAATGAACTTTCTGTTATAGCCTGTCATTCTTAATAAACTTTTTACCCCGTTCACATTTTTAGGATCTTTTAGTTTCTGTATGGCCTCTATTTTCTTCTTTTGTGGATTTAGTCGATGTTCAGTCACTTCATGGCCTAGAAAATTCACCTTTTTCTTGCACCATTGTGCTTTTTGTAAAGATACTTTGGCGCCTGTTTTCTGCAATTGGCCAAGAACATGTCTTATTTCATCAAAATGGCTTTTCAAGCTATCATTTTTTATCAGGACATCATCCACATAAATTATGGATCCTCTTTCTGCTGCATCAGGCATAGCCTTCCTCAAAAATATGCCAAATTCACTCCCACTATTGACGAACCCGAATGGAGTTCTAACCCATGCGTATTGAGTCTTATCAAATGAAAAGGAAAATAAATTCTGTATCTCCTCTGCCAATGCCACACACCAATATCCAGAGGTGAGATCTAATGTGGTGAACACTTTTGAACCATGTACCTGAGCTAATCCATGAACAATGAATGCAAGTGGCCATCTGGATACTGGCACTCTTTTATTTAACTCTCTCAAATCTGCACACAGTCGCCATTGATCGTTTGGTTTTAACACACCTAAAATAGGTGTATTGGATGTGCTATCAATAGGCCTGATGATTCCCCGTGACTCCACATTTTTAATAATCTCTGCCAATGATTCTAAACATGCCAGCGGTAGTCTATACTGGCGTACAAATACTGGGCTTCTGCTACACCCTTCCGGAAGTGTGGCCACATGTAAATTAGTTAGCCCGCAATCATAAGCATCTTTTGCAAATACATCTTTAAACTCCATAAATATCTTCCTCAATTCATTTCTATCCTCCTCATTGTCACATGCATCCGCTGATAAAATCTGCTCCTCTACCATTTTGGCAAATTCTGGAAAATGTTCTGGCATGGGAATCTCAGCGTTTTCCTCTAATTGTGTGGCTGTGTCTCTTTGTAAAGCTGCCACTTTTAAATGTTTTGGCATATAAGTTTCCACTTCAATGGGCTGATTTTTTATTTCATTTTCATTTAAGTTAAATGTTATGCAATCCTCTTGATGACAGCACACTGTCTCGCTTGAATCACAAGGGTACACAGAATGAATTTTAAATATCCCTTTGGGCTGAGAGTCCAGGTATTATGGCAATTCACCCTTAGCATCTACATACTTTTCAGGGATATTTCCAATCACCATGTTATTTAGATCAGCTGTGTAATGTGATTTTTGTATGGCCATTCCTACTGGGGAGTTTTCTTCTAAATGAATATTCTGATAACCTTTATTATTCACCATAATGTTTACAGACCCTTCACCCACATCTACAAATGGAATGTATTCATAATCCAGGCCTTGCTGTTTTATGGATTCATTCAGACACACAAATGCATCAGAATCTTTCATCTGCTGTCCATTTTTGCATTTCAGTGTTATTGCAAACTGCTTTGTGAATGCAGGGATAACAGTATATTTCCTCATTTGTAATTCAATTGCATAAGGGACCAGCTGTGCGCAATGATAAGCCCTTCTTTTGTCTTCAAATTCAGGTGCTGGCCCCCCTATGCGTGACCATTTCTTTTGATTAAGGAAGTCTACCACCATGCACATTCTGTGCATGATGTCATTGCCTATGTAAAAGTCATTTTGTGTTCCACACACTATCCAAACATTATGGTAAATAGTTTTTTGTCCAATGCTAATTTTAAGCATGTATCTACCTGCAATTCGGTTTTCAAAGTCTGGACCGTCCAAACCAGAGACATACTGGTTTTTAATCCTAAATTTCGGGATCTCCTCCCTTTTCATTATTTTTTGCAACAATTTCTCATTAATGAAGCTCCTTTCCTGTTCAAGTGCTAAAGTGGCTTTTATTGTTTTAGAATAGTCATTTATCCCAACATGAACCCATGGTTGTTCATCTTCTATGTGTATTTCAGCAATAGTGGTAATGTGTTTTTCTGAACCTGCTCTAGGAGCAGTATTCTGTTTGCATGCCTTCTCTTTTAAATAAAAACGTGAGTTGTGCTCATCTATGGCAGTTTGCCATTCTTTCCTTGGGTCTAAGTATATTTGTACAGGTAATTTTTTATTTTCACTCTGCATCTTGTCTTGACACATTAGTATAAAAGTGATGCTAGGTATGCAACTATTCTGGAGATACACCTCCACTGCATCACTTGTTTTTGCAACGGTGTGACATTCATTTATGTTGCTGTTTTGTGATTTTAGTTACTTAGGTCTCAATGTTTTTTTGGTTAAGGACCACAGTACTCCATTGACCCCATCTATGAGCGGAGATAATCTTTTCAGGCAATCTGTTCCCATCAGAAATGGAATATCACAAATGGATGTGACCAATACCTCCTGTTTCATTTTGTGTTTACCTATCTTTATGTCAACCTCTGTGGCGCCTATAATAGGCACATCCTCCCCGTTAAAATTATGCACTGGACATTGATTCTCCTTTACTGTGATCTGATTCTGCGGGGATCTCCCTTCATTGATACTCTTTACTAATTCTTTAGACATAATTGTGGCCTGTGCGCCAGTGTCAATCATTGCACATGTATGGCATTTTTCTTCGCAATGATGGGAGCATAATACCTGTCTTCAACTTCCTCTAACACACATAGGAAATGTGAATTCTTACTGATTTCAGGGCTCACCTTTCTCAGGCCTTTTTCACTTTTGGCTAAGCACATCGGTAAATGGAAAGACATGTTTCCCTCCTTTTTGCTCATTCCTGTGTGAGAGACTTTATTCATTTCCCCATGTTGAGAGGTTTTTTGGAGTGTGACCACCGTTCGCCCATCCATCCAGGTATCATCAAAGGTCACACTACAACCCTCCAACTGAACATGTGTAACAAAATCACTTGGTAATTTGTCATTGTCTAATTCTGTGCATTTGTGATTATTCAGTATGATACCAGCACTTTTAACCTCTTCAAAAATATGTGGTTCAAATAATTCTTCAGGTGATTGACCTGTACGCTCCTTTTGAGCATTTCTTTTTCCTGCCTGTGTTTGGTCATTGTTTGGATTGCCCAGGGAAGGAGTTATAGCATCGCCACTTACTCCCAGTTCACTGGTATTCCCCATGCATGAGTCATTTTTCTTAAACCTGTCCCTTTGTTCTTTTGGACTTTCAGGTTTTCCTATTTCATTTGTACATATCACCAATGTTTCATTTAGTTCTAGGTTAAACCGTACCTCTCTTTTAGAAGTATTTGCATTTTCTGTTACACGTTCATGTACTGGTATTTTCACTTTTAAATCATTAGGCATCTCAGAGTCATTATGCAAAATTACCTCAGAGCAAACTGACTTTTTGTGCTGCAGGTATCATAAGTACTTAGTCACTTTTCAGAAGCCCCCCGATCATTGCTATGGCCTTCTGCCCTCTCCTTTGATGACTGTTTTTGTGTTGTACAGAGCTTTCCTATTTGCTCAGCCAACATTTTCATTTGGGCCTCGAGACACTGGAATCTTTCCATCTCTCTAGAACCCTCTTTCTGTGGCCTAGATCGATATTGGTTGTTTTCTCCCTGATTGGATCTATTCTGATACCTCTCAGGAGAATGATTTCTATTGGGATGGTTCCTGAGCTCTTGATTCATTTGCGGAGAGGAGCAGGGTGCACCCATCCTTTGGTTGTAGTCCCCTGGTGGGGAATCATTGTACTGACGTGACGTGTAGTTCATATTCTGTCTCTTGTCCTGTCTCTCATGTGATGGGTACTGGCCCCTATGTTGATTCCCATTATCAGCAAATCGATCCACATATCGGTGTCTATCCTGATTACCATATATCATGGTATTGGGATCAAATCTGCTTTGTGTCCCCAATGTCCGATAAGGAACATCATTTCTTTGATCCTGATTTTGTCTCTGGTTATTGTTCATACCTAACATATCAGGTCGATAGCCTGCCGGGGGCCTATCTCCCAAGAACCTGGGGCTGATGTAGCTCTCCCTATTACTAGGATCATGTGATTGGAACATTGGTGCAGTGTGTGATGACCTTTGTTGATTACCCCTCTGTTCAGGTGCCAAATCATTTTTACTTTGATTTTGAGCAGACTCAAGGGACATTTGGCTGACCTGATTTCCATCACTATTGCTGAGGGTTCTTTAGATTTAGGTCTAGTATCTCTCATTTTATCACTTTCTCTACCCTGACAATAGAGTACCTCATATAGTTTTGTGCTTTGGTGTACAATCCATTCCAGGGACTTGTCACGGTCAAATTCACGGACCAATTGGGATATGATGTCTTTCTGCAGCCCATAGAAGTAGGCAGTTTTAAACTCATTGGAATTGGGATAATAAATACATCAAAGAGAGAAAATGTTCTTTTTAAGTCTTGTACAAACTGGCGAGGGGATGTATTAGGCACAGCAGTGATTGTGTAAGCAACATTCTTTGCCTCCTGCAATGACTGGAAAGGAGAAAAATGACGCCTAATCTCTTTTTCGAACTCCGCCCATGTCATATTCTGCTGTTCATTCAATCCTCTTATAATACTGGCCGTCGGGCTCTAAAGTTAAATGAAAATATAGCCTGTACTGTTCCTTAGCTACCTGGAGTGCTTTAAAAATGTCATGAATCGCTTCCAAGTGATCCTCAATGCATGATTCCCCTCCTTTTTTAAATGGTTTGATCAGGGCTTTAATGGATTTCATTATCTTTATGGGGCTACTTGTTGCAATGCATGGAATTGCACTACTTGGTGACTCAACCCTGGTTCCAGGTGTATGGGATTGGTGACGGCCCCCAATGGGAGTATCAAATCCCCCAAGGGTGCTGCAACCAAGTTCAGTCACCAGCCCAGTTACTGGGGCACTAGCCCTTGGGTAGAAATGGAATTCACCTCAACTCCATTGAATGTGGTACCCAGCCACCTCTCCTGGGACATGGGAATGCACATTTGCTGTTCTAAGTCCTTGCACTTTTTAAGGAGCCTGTTTGCTTCGTTTTGCAAATAGTTGTTTTCATCGCTCATTTTATTAATTACCTCCTGCATGTCACATATTTGCATTTGCCACTCATTAAATTCTTTATTCCTCTAGTCTCTATCTTGAAGCATTTTAACCATTTCTTGTTCCGCATTTTGGCGGTCACTTTCTTTCTCATAATGTTCTTTTTGTAAAATCTGCATCTTTGACACAACCTCATCTTTATCTTGTCTAATGTGGTCCACCAATGCTTTTAAGTGTACCAATTTTTGTTCACTGTCCTCAAATTATTTCTTGCTTTTGGACAATTTAACATCAAAATCTCTGCATTTTAACTGCATGTCTTTTTGGCATACATCCAATTCTTCTCTTAACATTTCCTCTTTTTTACTTGCCCCATCTAATTCAGTCTTTAACCTGTTAATTAGCTGGGTGTCTTTTTCTTGCATTCGCAGGGACCTATTCAAAATAAACCATATTTTGGCGCATAGCCGTATCAAATAGTCTTTCTCCTCATTTTTATCAGCCGTATTTAATAACCTTAGAAGGCAGATCTGAATTATGCTGCCTTCTGCAAAAATATTGGCTAGATTTTCTTTCTGCACCTCATCCTGACTACGGTCATGCCATTCTGAGGTACTGTTTGATGACCACGTCCCGTGTGCGAATAACTTTGCCTCTAAATATTTTACTAGATCTGAGAATGTGGTTTCCCTTTGAGACATTCTGAAATTTGTTTTTAGTGACACACTGCTATTATGAAATGGGTTTACTTTAATGTACAGATGGCGGTGTGAGACACACTTGCCACGCCCAGTAGGTGCTCTATGATCACTTTCCCAGCCTGCAATGCACCATAAATATGTAGGGTATTTTGTGTAGATTTGAGGCCTAGCGGTATTTTCTTACCACCAAGAATAAAAGTAATTTAGCAATAATCACTCCTTGCATTCAGATTGGGTTTGGTATTATAGTGGTATCGTGGCTATGCATTATTTCAGTACACAGATACATTTAGTTGGTATGCATTTTGTTGTGGTATAGTGATGAACATAATTTCTTTGTTTTATTTGTGGCCCCAACATACAAAACCCCTTTCTTTTGTTTAGACTGTTCTTGTGCTCTCTAGAGGCCTCAGGCTTCTAAATTATTCAAAAACACCACATTTTCATATGGAGTGCCACTTATGGCTGTTATCACTGATTTATCTACACCAGTGAGCTATGCTTCCATAAAGTATTCACAATAACATGTGGTATAATCACTCATTTATTTACATTAGTGAAACTATTTCCAGAGGCCTCTCTCTCTGCTGACCCATGTACGTCCAGCAGACTATCAGATTGTGTTCCACTCAGAAGTCACACACACAAATACACTGAGTGGAACCACGCACACAGCTATTTATAATTACTCATAACATAACTTTTTCCACATGGGATTCTTGGCATATATTACCTAATAACCTCCCCTTTTATCAGGTGATATGGGCTAACTGCACCAGAGAAAAACAGAAGCAAATAGAAGCCTTTACACAGATTGTGATTTACATCAGTTTCAATTCAAAAATCATACATTACCAATTTTGCGAGGCAGTCTTTTCTAGAGTAAACATAAGAGAAGCAATTGCAAAATGCATGGCATTTCATTATATTCTTTGCAACAATAAAAAGAACAGTGTATCAGTTGACTTGCATTTCTGAATGGCAACATTAGAATGCAGCTATCGCTATGCTGCCTGACTGAAATAGCTTTCATTCACACACTGCATTCCCCCCTTGTGTAAGATAATTACCAGCAAAATTTTAGCAGTTAAGCACGCACACTCTCTGGACAGGTCGCTTTCTTTAAATGGCTCGGGGCTTCCTTTTAGAGCACACCGGCGAGGACATGCAGTTCCAATCTGCACTCTTTGGTCCTCAAGCCGGTGCCAATTGATTGGAATCTCCAGCCTGTGAAGGTCAGCAGTACACTGGAACGACACCCCTCAATCAGGCAGCCCCATAGCAACTCCCGCCAAGTCCTCACTGAAGCTGTGCAAAATGTCCACTGCCTCTCTTCCTCCCCGAGATGCACCAAGAGACCTCTATTACATCCCCTAATTTGACGTGCATCCAATAAAAATCTATCATGTCATGCCCTCCTTCTTCAAACAATAGCTCACTTTTCAGTATGAAACTGTATCCACTAATTTCCTGCTTATTCGAGTTTTGTTTCTTTAGCAAGGACCGTGAAAAGCACAGAGAAAGAGAAAGGAAAATAAATTCTGAATGTCCGTTTAAAATGAGTTTCAGCCTGCCTCATCTTGCACTTGGAGAACACATTATGATATTAATAAGTTATAATCATGTTAGTACTGTTAATTATATTAGTTCATTAATCCTCTAATGTGTCTCCTGCAACAGAGGCATTTCAGTAGAGAAAAAGAAAATGGTGCATTTCTAACTGTGAAAAAATGATGTGTTTTTGACTGAGTAGTCTGTCTTCATTTACATATCCATATGTTACACCGGCAACACATGGCTTGCTGTACCACATTATAGCAATACATTGATCTCATGCAGTGGTGCTGCACTCCAAAAACACGCTATATATTGATCCCATGTAGTGGCGCTGCACTCCAAAAACACGCTAAATAATCCTACAGTTGGCAGTCATTAGAAAAGCTTCAATCTTGGGCAACCTTACCTGTGAATGTACCTTGGTCACTGCCAAACTGAGTCGGGGAATATTGTGAGCTTAACCTACATAATTATACCATTAATTGAGGGGTGTGTGAAGTGACTGTTTGAGACTTAGGCCCTGATTCATGGATCATTTGCGCTGAAAAAAAACACAATATGTGCGCCATTCTGCCTGCAAATCCCCATTTGTTAAACATGGATTTGTGTGCAGAATGGCACACAAATCCCGTTTTTTTCGGCGCAAATAATCCATGAATCAGGGTGTATGCAGCATAGCTTAAATACTTCCATTCATTTTTTGGCACTGCACTTGTAAAACAATTTTAAAATGCATGTAAAACTGTGTTTCTATTTCTCAAAGTTTTGCTGTTATTCAGAGTGTATTTCTCGTACCAGTTTTGATGCTAAATCAAGGGCGGCAACAGGCAGAGCTCTGCACTGTATTACAGATAAAACCTTTATATTGTGAATTAAAATGTGGGCACACATGTCATTCTTTGTAACTTGCATATTTCTAGTTTATGATAAAGAACACGTTTGAAAAGGTAACTTAGTCTCAGTGTATTTCTTCTGTATTCAGTCTTATTTATTTCACATGCATAGAGAGATAATGTGCTGTAAGAACAATCTCAAAGCAAAGTTTGCCACAGTAATTTTTGTATTTATTAGAGAGGCTGAATGAATGTTTTGTATTTCATTTGCATGTTTAATGTTGAACACATGTTTCAAAAATGGGTTGGTAGTCTTTTTTTTGTTAATGGGGTGGCCTAACTCTTGAGGGATGGAACAAATCAAAAGCACAAGAACGATGAGTCAAGGCTACCCCACCCTTAAACACACAGGTAATCGTAGTGGCCCATAGGAAGGCTAAGGTGTAATTTCTTCAATCATCCCATCAGGGTCAGGATTTTAAACTGTTAAAACAAAGTTTATTCTAATTTAATGATGTAACAAGGTTAAAAACATATGTGCAAATATTAAAAGACATGACTGAAAAGTTCATTCATAACACAAACGACTGTGACAATTTTGACTCCAAACAAGTGGGGTTAGTAGCTGCAAGTGATTATATGTGCTGTGAGAAATAACAGTACATTTAATCTGTCTACGCCTTTGTTTTTCTAGCTCAGAGATGACTCAGAACAATTCAGGTTTCAATATTTGTGTTGTTCTCCAAACTTTCTTCAGGACACTGGTGCTAAGAGCAGTGTGATGCCGTTGTGGAACCTTGGAGATGTATGATTCATTGCATCTAAGTGAAGGCAAAAAAAAAGATGTGTTTAAATGGTATATCTGATCAAGAGAGACACAATATTGGACTCTGGTGACTACAGGACAATACCTTCCTACTATTTCTTCTCTGTGTCTCAGGCTGAATCTGACAAGTCTGCCATCTGTGCAGCGGTATGTTATTTCTTTGTCTCTGATGAACACTGCAGAGAAAGGTGAAAAAAAGGGGGGCTAAATGTCCTTCATGCTCCAGATAGCTGGGCCGGTTGTATCTGTGCATGCTGACAACCAGCCACTGTTCAAGGAATTACCTGGTGGTCTGTCTTTCTGGTTCTTGTTCCCAAAAAGCGGAAGTTGCTCAGGTCCAGCAATCCTGAATGGGCTGTGACTGTTGGTGGTTCTATAAGGCAAAAGAAAAACCAAGTGGTTTCTCGACTTATAATTTCAAAAAGCAGCACCAGAATAACATTGTCTCACGGTGTGCAGGTGGATTGCATTACTTAACTCTATTTTGCTTGGAGCATTTGATGACAGAGGTCTGCACAAAGTGGAGGTGCTGTTTTTTTAGAAATGTATTAAAATTCTATTTACAGAGATATATGACTGCATGGAGATTATGTGTTCTCTGCATCGGTTGCTGTGCAACTAGGTGCAGCAATGGCAATAGCTGAGTTTGTGCAATGGTTGCATAATCATTAGGTCTGTGGCAAAAAAATCCATGTAGGATTAAAAAAAAAACAATACATTTATTTGAAGTTATCAGTGACAGTATGTTTGTTTGAAGTGTGAAATACTTACAGGAATGTTTAAGGTGCACAAATAATTGCATTTGCTTTTACAAGCACTGTTACAGTAGTGGTGTATGTGTTTTGCATTTCGAAAGTGGTGGTGGTATGACTGTAGTTAGATACCAGTTTGTGTTTTATAACTGTTTATCATTTTGCAATTTTTAAGAATATTCGTTGATGCAGTATGATTCCTGTTGGTGCATTCTAAGTACTTTACAATTCAAAACTAATATAGTAATACTGTGGGTGCAGTTAGATATCAGTTGGTGTATTATAACTGTTGATAGTTTAAGAGTCTTGAAGGGTATATTTTGAAGCACTTTCATTCTTACTGGTGGATTTGAACTTTCCCACCATTGGAAACTAATATCGCAGTATTATGGGTGCAGTTAGATACCAGTTGGCGTATTCTAACTGTTGACAGTTTTACAGTTTTGCGGGGTATGTTTTGAAGCACTTATATTCTTGCTGGTGGATTTTAACTGTTTCATTATTGGAAAGTGATATTGGAGTATTATGGGTGCAGTTAGATACCATTTGGCGTATTCTAACTGATGGTGCTTTTATAGTTTTGCAGGTTATGTTTTGAAGCACTTTGCATTTCTGTTGGAGTATTGCAATTTTTACACTATTGGAAACTAATATTGCAATATTATGTGTGCATTTAGATACCAGTTGGCGTATTCTAACTGTTGATAGTTTTATACTTTAGAAGGGTATGTTTTGAAGCACTTTCATTCCTGATGAAGGATTCTAACATGTGATAGTTTTACAGGTTAGTGACTAAAGTTTGTAGATCCTCATAATCAGTATATTTTAAGTACTATTGGTGAAACAATGTTAGTGTGTGTTTTGCACAGTTCTTGTTTCTGTGTGCATAATCATTGGGTAATTGGGGAAATTTTGTATAGCATTATCAAACATGTACAACATGCACATCTGTTGGTATATTGAAACTGTTTTGCACTTCAAACACAGAATTGTAGCACTATATATGCACTCACATACCAGTGGGTGTATGATAAATTGGTATACTTTTACAGTTCATAAGGGTATTTATTTTTAGCACTTACATACCTGTTGGTGTCTATCGTGCAGTAATTTATGCTAGTTTTACAGGTCAGTGAGTAAATGGGGGAAGGAGAGGAAAGGAAGGATACCTCTGAGGAGGTGTAGCTGGTAGTGTGACTTCTTAGATACGTCGGATATGTGAGGAGAGATGGAGAGTGTGGAGTCGAAGATGACCCCAAGGTTTTTTGCCTTGCAGGTAGGAGCAGGAAGAGGTCCCAGAGAGGCCAGCCAGAGAGCAGCAGGGAAGGAGGGAGTGGGAGTGCCGATGAGTACAATCTCAGTCTTACTGGCATTAAGGCAGAGGTCGTTGGCGGCACACTATTCCTGAATAGCAGAAAGACAGTCAGAGATGAGGGAAGGAGAAGAGGAGGCCGAGGGTAGCCTGAAAATTAGCTGGTTATCATCCGCATAGCACTGAAAGTAGGGGCAGAGAGCGGCGATGTGGTGGGCGAGAAGTGCCAGATACTGGTTGAACAGCCACAGAGAGAGGTTAGATCGCTGGGGGACACCACAGGTAGAGAAGAAGATGTCAGAGAGGAAGGACCCCAGTTGGACCTGGGAGGGTCGATTTGAGAGGAAAGAGGTCAGCCACGCCAGAGCCTGACCAGTGATACCGAGGTTATCATGGAGACGGTTGAGCAGGATGGTATGGTTGACAGTATCAAAGGAAGAAGAGAGATCAAGCAAAATGAGAACACATGGAATGTTAGAGTCAAGGTTCGAGAGCAGGTCCTCACGAATGTTCAGGAGAGCAGTTTCCGTGCTTCTGGCAGCTCTGATGCCAGACTGATGGTCATGAAGACTACCAACACATTCAGCATGGAGATTAAGCTGGGAGATGGACAGTTTGAATCACAAAACCATTGCATATGCAAGTAGGGCGTTTTCCCAAGTTGAAATGAAATTCAATGAATGTGAAAAGGCCCTATTAACCACTGTGTGGGTGCTACAACATTTCCGCCCCATTGTTCAAGGAGAAAAGGCGATTATTGAGACAAATCATCAACCTTTGCAATTTTTAGAGAGTAAAAGAGTTAGGTTAGTTAATTTAGCGCAGTCCAGAATCACTTCATGGACGCTAGCATTACAGGGTTTTCCTGTAGAAGTGAGATATGGCCAAAATAAAAAAAAAGCCCAATTTCTCAAGGTTCAGCAGACTTACATGACTGTGCAGCTGAACCAGTATCTAAAGAAATAGAAGTGGAACCTAATTTGCAGGAATTTTAACAATTATCACACAAAGCTTTTGATGAAAAAACATGCAAGGACTTGCCAACTGTATATGTTGATGGTTGTGCCTTTCACATTGAAAATGACACTGATAAACAATTAGTGTCAGGAATAGGGAATGTCTGGTTGAAGTGTGAAGGTATCCCGAGTATAAGGATGAGAATTGGCGCTAGGAGCAGTCAGGTAGCAGAATTGGCAGCCATTTATAAAGCAATTGCTACTGCAGTTGATAATAAATTCAGTGAAATTGTCCTGGTGACTGATTCTGACTATGCACGAAATAGCTTTGTGGAATATTTACCTGGCTGCAAAGCGAGAGGCATGATTACATACAACAAAAGCCACTTAAACATGGAAAAATGATACAAGCCATAGACAAATTGGTGTCACAAAATGATTTAACAATATACTGGAGGAAAATTTGTGGGCATTTAAAAACTCCAGGAGAGGATAAGGAGGGAAATGATAAGGCAGATCACCTGGCTAAAATTGGGGCTGTGATGGGAGAATTGCTACCTATTGAACATTTACTCAGTGAAATACAAATTGATGCAGTAACATGTTCTAAAGCACCAAAGGAGACAGATCAACCAGTGGTACAGTGGAGTAATGATACACCAGACCAAGACCTGATTGAGGCACAAAAGAATGATCAAATTTTGGGAATCTATTATAATCATTTGATAGATCCTGAACAAAACCCTTTAACAGAAAATGATTGTATGGGAAAATAAGAGTTGAGGGTGCTATTAAAGAATAAAAAAAGAATAAGACTACAAGATGGACTCATGATTAGAGAGTCCATAATAGGACACATACAGTGGGTGGTACCCCTTTCATTCAGAGGGTTAATGCTACACCATGCGCATGATGCTATAATTGCAGGCCACAGAGGCTCACAGAAAACAATGGAAATACTAAAGGATTATGCTTATTGGCCACATATGTCCCAAGATGTAGAATTATGTACTAGAGGATGTCTAGTATTTGCCCAATTTAAACCTGTTTCACCAATGCATAGAGCTCCATTAATGAAAAGAGGCCTAACTCTGCCATGGTCAGATTTGCAAATAGAGTATGTAGGGCCTGTAAAGAGGTTGAGCAGGGGGAACTGTTATATTTTAAGTGTGGTGTGTTTGATGTCGAAGTGGATTGAGTGTATTCCTGCACCAGATTGTAGTGCGCAAACAGCAGCCACATTGCTGGTGAACCATGTGTTTTCAAGGTTTGGGTTGCCACAAAGAATAGAATCAGACAGAGGAAGTCATTTTACAAGTGCTCTAATGAGTAAGGTATGGCAAATACTGGGTGTGAAGAGAAAGCTACATATCGCATATCGGGCAGCTTCTTCAGGTGGAATTGAACGCAGCAATAGGTCTGTTGTGGACATTTTAAAGGAATTTGTGGCAGAAGCAGGTTCCAGCTGGGATTTATGCTTACCTTTGGTTCTGATGGCAATCAGATCAACTCCTGCCAAAGCAACAGGTATTAGCCCTCATGAAGTTTTAACAGGTAGGAAAATGGTGTTACCACAACACCTGCTATACAGGACACATGAGCAAACACTTGTGAGCGCATCCACAGTTCATGAATACATTGATGAACTGAGGAAGCATTTACAACATGCATTTGCTTTTGTATAGAAAAATTTAGAAAGAGCTGCTGACAGTGCAAAGACATATTATGATAAATTGCTGTGAGAGGTCGTGCTTCTGTACCAGTGCTCCACTTTCACCGCGTTTTATCGCGTTTCACCTTTAAGAAAAAAAAAAAAAAAAACAGCCCAACCAACCTTCAAAAAGCCCGTGGCCGCGCGGAGCGCGCGCGGAGTTCCGAGCAGAGTTCCAGTCTGCCCCAGAACCTTGCTGTGAGAGGTCGTGCTTCTGTACCAGTGCTCCACTTTCACCGCGTTTTATCGCGTTTCACCTTTAAGAAAAAAAAAAAAAAAAACAGCCCAACCAACCTTCAAAAAGCCCGTGGCCGCGCGGAGTTTCGAGCAGAGTTCCAGTCTGCCCCAGTCCGCCCCGGGAGCAGCGGGCTGGCAGCTGGCGGCTCTCCAAGGACTCACGATCTGAGGGACTGATGTGCTGAAGTGCTACAAGGATAAAGAGGTAGGATTCCTCCTGTTTTCTTGTGTCTGCTGGCGCTGGCTGCGACCCCACGAACCATAAGCGGCTTTACCTCAGCGCCCGGCAGCCTCCCAAGATTTACCGCTACCGCCGGCTCACAATTGGCGGCAAGCTACTGACTTGGTTCCTCTCTCCCCCCCACCCATCCACTTTCTCCCTTCCCCCTTCCCTTCCCCCCCTTTCCTTCTGTCCGTCTCTCGCTCCCTCTCTGTCCTTATCCCTCCCCTATCTCTGGCAAGCTTTTTTTGTCCCCCCGCTTCCTCCTCTTCCTCCCTTCTCTTTTTCCCCCTTTTACCACTGCCGCTCCTCTTCCCTCTCTTCCCCTTCCCTTTCCCCCCTTTCCCCTTCCCCTCTCCTACCCGTGATGGAGGAAGACCTGGACCAGCATCTCCTAAGGAGCCGCACAAAGAAAACCTTAACGTTAGCGCCCAGCAGCGCCGCAGGTTCTGTCCCGTCTCTGCATCCGTCAAGAGCGTTAGCGGCCAGCAACCCGCTTTCGCGAGAAAACCTGGGTCAACCTGACATATACTTGGATCACGCTCACCCTGGGTCCACCAAAGAATTCTCTCTCCCTGGTAGAGACAACGATCACGGACAGAACCCACCCTTCCATCTGGTGGGACCAAGCAATGCATCTGTACTACCTACATTCTGCCCGCCCTTAGAGCCACGGTCCTCTCTGTCTCTTCAGGCTCCTAAAGACAGAGCACTTGGAGGCCGCTTGGGCCAGCGGCAGTCTTGGGATATCGAACCCTTCACGGCCCCCCCCCGCACCGCTTCGGCGAGTGACCACCCCTGTGCGGGGACTGGAGGGCCCCTGTCAGGGGGTCTGGGGGCGGGCCCAGTTCCAAGTGAAGCGACATGCGAAACACAACTTCCTCTAAACCCGCCTGCTCGGCCGGCCACCAACCTCCAAGAAAGTTCAAGTGTCTCCGACTTGTCTCAACAGCCACAAGACGCCCAGCGGTCACTCCACCTGACCACCAACCTTCCCGCTCAGGACCCGCTCTTCATTTCACATGTCATTCCGGCTGCTCAGACCACTACAGCCTTAATTCATCCTGCTACGCCGGGCAGCCGGGTCCCTTCCTACTGCGGTGGTGAAGGACGTCTAGAGAACCCAATGGCCTCTCCCACCCCAGTCAAGACAGCCCAGCACCCCGCACCGGATGCGTTTACACCACCAGAGATGGGCAAAGCGCCAGCCTCGCCCGGCAACATCCCCGACACCGGGGCATCAAGGACGTTCGACATCTTGTCCCCAGTTTTGCATAATCTCCCAACTTCCTCGAATCCCCTCCTGGAGGAGCCTAGTGAGGCAGACTCCGACCCCTGTTCTGAAACCTCAGACAAGGGCAGCCGTAAACTGACAACCCACCAAAAGAAAAAAAGATCTATCTCCAAAAAAAAAGGCAATACGGCTTCTAAGTCCACCGATCCACTGTTCACAGTCAAACCTACAGTCGCCTCCAGACAGCCTAAAAAGGCTGCTTTGCAACAAGGCCAGCAGAAGAAGCCCCACACAAAAACTACTCTACCTATTCCACTTCTGTCGAATGCTTTGCTGAATTTCTTCCAGACGCAAGGCAAACGGAAACTGTCCAATGACTCAGAACTCTCAGATGCGGAAATCCTTGAAGCCCTGGATGAGACGCCTCAGACGTCTAAGTCTAGGAAAATCTCCACTTTCGTCAATCCCCAGGGCACGTTTCCCGGGCAAGTCCCGGCTCCAACGACATCACCCTGCGGGCCACTAGAAAAGCCTTTCCCGCAGTCTGATTTAGGATCCGTCCATTTGGTCACCCTGACTCAAACTGCATCCGAAGCTGTTCAACCAATTGCACCAGCGCCAGCCACGCCAAGATGGCAGGTCTCAGCTTCAAGTCCACCAGAGCTTGGTCAGGCGAAGGCTCCATCGCCACCGCTTCCAAGGCCGGCGGTCACTACAGCGACCGATCCACTAAGCAACAAAAGGACCTCCTATCAGCCCCTTTTAGAAATCTTTGACTTGCAGCACCCCAAAGGGGGGCCACAAAGAGAAACGTCGCCTCAACCCTGGACAACGAACCACCTGTTCACCACGCTGCCTGCTGCCAGTCACCAAGACGCCCTGACTCAGATTCCTCAAACAAGGGACCCAAATCTGAGACCTTTTAGTACGTCTGACCCTGGAGAGTACAATACCAGGCGCAGGCACTCACTGGCAAACCCGGCGGCTCCAGGACCAAAGGTCTCGTCAGCAAACGGCAGATCTGATCTGTCCTCATCATCTCAGAAAGACTCACCCAACACCAGAAAAGACCTGACAACAATAATGTCGGCAATTACCATCTCTATGGCCCCGTTCTGCAAATTGTACGAAACGCTAAGTGATGTTTCAAAAGACAACACGGCCATCTTAGCAAGTATACAGTCGAAGCTAACCTTCTTAGAAGGCTACATAACAGCTATTGACTTAAAGTACGAATCCCCGCCCTTAACAAAAGAGGCGATAGCCTCAGATCTGAAGCGGTCTGTGGCCTCGTCATCAACACAAGGCCCTTTACCACCAACGATAAAGCACAAATCTATACAGACGTCCCAGGCAAAATATTCAAACGAAATTGCTTCAGTGTTCCTACACAAAGCAAAAGTGTCGCAAACACCCAACCTGCCTACACCGATCCCAAATCTGGCTTTGGGAACCTCCCTAGGTCCGATTCAACCCCTGCCTAAAGGAAAGAAAATCCTGAAATTAAGCGGGATCGATATACCAATCCCACTAGTCGACAAACTAAATGAACGTACCCCCCCACGGGAGGACCTGCCCTCCACCTCAAGAGATCCTGGAAGCACGGCTGTAAATATCACACGCGCAGGCTCCGTGATGGATCTCACCCATTCCCCTAGACCGATAGCAGAATGTGTGACCTCAGGCATACAATCATCAACGCCGCCTGGCAAGGGGCATTCCGCCCCTGCGAACGACTCTACTCCTTGTGAGACTAACCTGAATTCCAGAGCGCCTCATCACTCCAGCCGGAGGGAGGCCCCTGAGCTGAACAAAACGACGAAGACCCGACATACTGATGCTCCATCAAGATACTTGTCGGATGCCCAAAGCAGACCCAGGACGAGAACCCACTCAGCCAGGTCGTCCCCGCAGGAGCTGCGGACATCCAGAAGTGCAACAGACAACCACACTCTCCGCACAAGGGATAATTCTACTCGCGTCTTTAAAATAGAGCAACTTTCTAACAAAGATAAGTACATCATCCTGAATAGAAAAACTGTGTTAAAAATTACATCGACTACACCCTCGCTACGCAAACTAACCTCGGATGATTTCAAAAGGGTGGAGCCTTATCACAGAGACAATAAAGCGAAAGCCTACCTACACATCTACTCGTCTGCAACTCAAGATATAGGCCCCCTAGCTAGCGACGAACTTAAAGCACAAGGCCTTCTACTGTCAGAATTAAAGACTCCTGCCCTTAAGAACAACACACAGGACCGGCAATCCCCACACGGAAGACCTGGTGCCCATAGTCCATTCCAACGGCATACCGATCGAAGAGAGACACTGAAGTCACACTTTTTTTATCCATCAAGAACCCGGAAGCCAAGGCAAGACTCACCTGAACGCCCCACAAGACCCGCCGGGGGATCTCCGGACCCACTTCTACGGCCATCACAACTTTCCAAGCGGTCTATCGACACTCAAGACCAAGCCAGACAACGTCTGCGGCACTCCCCTTATCAGCGACCTCGCAGGGCGCAAAGGAAACTAAGCTGGAGAGAGCAATCTCCACGAAGAGCTCTCGCACCTCATAGATCGGGTGGGCAACCCAAACCACCACCGTCGCCAGTTCCGAAAAAGTCTGTTCCTCAAACTGGCCCTTGGGACTGGATAAAAGGGGCTCTATCATCCCACCGCCTCAGATAGCAATTACCCAAGGAAGCCGATGACCACCTATGCGACAAACTCTTGTCACTGGCCTCCTGGAATACCAGAGGTCACGCCCATCTGACTGACCCTAATACCTCTGACCTGGGCCATTTTGACATCTTCTGTCTGCAAGAAACTTGGCTCCAAGATACACCCTCTATGGACGGGTATGACATTGTGATTTCGCCGGCGACAAAAGGGCTACTAGGCCGTCCCTCAGCGGGTCTGCTCATCGGTGTACGGTCAGACCAAAATCTAAAAATGCTCAGGACCACAGCTAGATCATACGGGGTATTGGCAGTCCTAATTGATTGGAACCCTGCTTCGGGACCTCTAAATCGCCGGTCAAAGCAACCTTCATCCCCACCACTCGCTTTGATCACCACTTACTGGAACCCGCAAAGAACCACAACGCAACTTTTCTGCCAAACTATGGCAGAGGTCCTTGATGAGATCCTTATTGAATGGAACACTCCCTTCATACTGGTATGCGGTGATCTCAATGCGAAGTGCAGCCAGCAGAAGACAGACCGAAAAAAACCATCCGACGCAACTGAAGCAGAGCACAGAGGACAAGCATGGATGACCCTCATGGCATCCCGGAACCTACACAACGTTGCCTGGATCCGCGAAGGGCAGACGCTTCTCCCGACCTGGGAGAGGGGCCGGCTGACAGCCACATTGGATTATATTTTTGCGTCTCAAGCTTTGTGTGCTGCAATTCAAGATTTCAAGGTGGTTAAAACGGCCGCCAGCGACCATAACATGCTCACCACTTCTTGGAGCTCCCTAGCGAGGAATTCAACTTCCTATTTACCATCGATTGAAACAAATCCCAAACAATCACGCCTGCGACTGACCCTGACCAACATTAGAGCTATCACCGATCAGTACGTGGCTGAATTTGGGATCGACCAACCTTCCGTGCCATCGTCCAGGCCGGACTACTATCCCATGCTCCTAAAATATAGGTGTCACCCGGCAGTGGGCCTAGCTACCCCCAAATCTTGCACCCACCAGTATGACCTGGAAACTGCGGGGAAAAAAAACGGCCTGAGAAATCTCAGAAGGCGTGCAAAGGCCACCAATACCGAAGAGGCATGGGACCGCTGGAGAACTGAAAAAAAAGCCTACAAATCATGGATTAGGGCACGTCGTGCTGTTTTATACCAACAGGACGCAGAATCTATGATGAAAGTTCTACACGCAAAAAAACCGGCAGATTTCTGGGACTTGGTAAACGCCTCGCAAGGATCCACAACCTATAACATGAGTAATTCTGTCCCAGAACAAGCTTGGGTCACGTTCTACACTGATCTTTTCGCCAGCCTAGCGCTGGATACGAATTCGTCCTTTGTCACCACCGGAGCACCCTGGATCGATCTCTCTCTAACATCAACCATAAGTACTGCCATCCAAAAGTTAAAATCTTCCAGAGCCCCAGGCCCGGACGGCCTGTCGAACATAGATCTAAAAAAGCACCACGTGGAATTGGCTGCCTTTATGAGCATTCTGTTTGACCACTGCAGATCTACCAGACAGATCCCATCATCATGGTGCAAAGCAATCATCATACCTATCTTCAAACGTGGAACCAGAGAAGCACCGGAAAATTACCGTCCGATTGCCCTATTGGACATAATGGGAAAAATATTTGCCTCCCTTCTTTTAGATCATTTCCACCGCTGGGAGAAAACAGCTCCCTGCAGCGATCCTTACCAACTAGGCTTCAAGAAAAACGGTAGCACCACAGTGAACATCTTCATACTTTCAATTCTAAAAGCCAAAATAAAACAGGGAGCTCCTGCGGTGTACGTGGCTTTTATCGACCTTTCTCAGGCGTTCGACAAAGTGGACCGACCTAGACTATGGAGAAAGCTGGCAAACTGGAACTGTCCACCGGCCATATTACACCCTATAATAGCCCTGCATACCAACACCTCTCTTAACGTCCATCTAAACAAACAGGGGGCCCTGTCCAGAAATATTCAGACGTTCAGAGGTGTCAAACAAGGCTGTCCTCTAGCTCCGGCACTTTTCGTGGCTTTTTTGGGGGACTTCAAAGATTCGGAAGCGCTGGTGCGCTGCTTCCCCCCAAAGTTTGGCAATCTCCCCCTGTCCCGCCTCTTATATGCCGACGATATGATCCTGTTTGACCAAACTCCGATCGGCCTCCAAAGGCAGCTGGACAATTTGGCAACCTACATGACCACCAACAATCTCCAAATAAACCAGACCAAAACCAAAATCATGATCTTGTCCTCTCCACGCCACCCGCCGAAAACCACCGGGTCTTGGTCAGTTTGCGAAACCAGAATCGAAGTGGTTCAACAATTTAAATATCTAGGTGTGCTCTTAGACGGGTCGCCACATGAAATCAAAATGCAGCAACACCTCTGGTCCAAAACAAGGCAACTGACTTCCCAATTACGAGCACTCGACAGGAAGTTTGGCAAATTTTCATTAATGCCGGCCATCAATTTCTACAAGGGTAAAATGGTACCCTCTCTGACCTACGGCATGGATGCCATGTTCACCATACCGCCCCAACTATGGCGTAAACTAGAGGCCTACATATGGAAGTCCCTTTTAGGTCTGCCGAACGCTATTCCCATAGAAGCAATCAGACGAGATCTGGGCCTTTTGTCTCTAGGCGCCACTGTCAGTGGGGCTGCCCTTGCCCTATTCAGGAAAACCTTAATTAAAGACAGTCTGCCAATCTTCAAAACAATTGGGCAGGAACTTGAATCAACCACTACCAAGTCGGTCCAAAAGTGGGTGGATCTTCAAAAAACCAAATTGGAAGGCCTGCAATGTTCACTCAATGACCTGATAACGAACCCACAAAGAGTAAGTGAAAAACTAAAACTGCAGGACTGGATCACCACCGTGGACAAAGCAGCTTCCATCAAGTGCTTAAACCATCTTCCTCCAACCTACAATAAACTGAAATCTCCTATGACGTACTGTCTGCGATTTCCAGATAAAAAACTGCGCTCAACTTTTCTAAGGGCTCGTTTAAATCTGCTCCACACCCGCGAAACCTTGGGAAGAAGACTGCAGACCAGTTCAACTACATGCAGATTGTGTGAAGACCCTGGCTCTGTGGAGAACATCCGCCATCTGCTCCTAATCTGCCCGGCTTTGAACGACATTCGCGCCCCATTTCTGTCTCCGCTTTGGTTAGACTCGGTCTTGATCGAGGAGCACACGTGGTGGTGCCGCTTAATATCTGGCGAGAAGTCTCGTTGGGCGGTTGTCACGGCCAAAATATTGGAAGCAGCCTTCACTAAAATTGGCGGCATAGCTAGTGGCCTGCCGACCATGGCTGTTTAACTGATGGTTTTCTGCTACTTTTGAAAACTACTGTGCAGCTGAGTCGCTGGGTCTTAACTTGGCGAACCTTTCTTTTGATTTTCTTTTGATTTTCATCTACTGTAACCATCAACTTCTTGTAAAAATCATTTTCTTTTTCTTTGATTATACACAAGTAAAATAAAAAAAAAATAAAAAAAATTATGATAAAAAGACGTCAGCAAAGTAATATTGTGTGGGCGATCAGGTGTATACATTTCATTTTGGAAAAGGTAAACAGAAAAATTCCAAATTTCTAGCAGCTTGGCAGGGGCCATATCGAATTATAGATATGGTCTCTCCTGTGGTCTATAAAATTTCGAAGACTGATGCTGAAACAGCAACGGAACAGTTTGTTCACGTGAATCAAATTAAACCATGTCACCCCAAACATGAGATTAAACAACTTGAGCGTGTAGAAACTGATAAAGTCCCTTGAACATAAAAGGTAAAGTAAATGGGTCTAGTCAATATTAGTGGCAGAGAAGTTAAATAAAGATGGTTGATTATAATAATGGCACATAAATACTGTAATATATGTAAATATATATATATAAAAAAAATGGAAGCTAAAATTTATGGCGTTGGTGTGCAAAATGAAAATGTATTAAATATTGAATGCTGTTTTATGTATGTTTGTTTTCTCTTTAACCTATGTTTAATTTCAGAAAGCAAGAGGAAAAAGGGCGAAATATTTTACAAAGCATGCTTTATTTTTGGCAAAAGGGTGAAATTAGTATTTTTTTTAAAAAAGCCTGAATGGCAGAGTTGGCCGAATTTCCAGCATTTTTTTATTTTCTATTTGATTGAGAATATTAATGTAGATTTAATTGCTGGTTCCGGGATCGGAGGCCACGGGAGACGATGGAGTCATGGAGCCCACGTGGACGGATTCCGGAGAAGCCCTGGAAGAGGGCGAAGATCAAGGCTGCAAAGAGATCAGCATTGAAGATGACGCCGACAATATGGATAATTATGTTGATGTTCAGAGGGAACTTCAAACATTCAGAAGCACAGGTTATCATTGAACCTGGACCAGCATCTGGTATTGCGGTAGAAGAAGCACCAGGATTCATCATGAGTGATAGAAGGATGATTTTCCAGAACATTTATATTCCATTGAATCCTGATATTTTGATAGAAAAACATTTTAACAACACTGGAATTAAAGCTGAGCAGACTAAAGAATGGCTGGAAATAAGAAAAGAGGACGCTAAGCAGTCAATAAGAGATATATTGAGCAATTGGAGAAAACATTTGTGAATTCAGCAGACATTAAGAAGAGGAGAGAAAAAAGAGGTGCAGTGATGCTTGCGATCTCATTGGTAATATCTATAGTTGGAGCCATAATAGGTACCACGATATCAACAGCCAATGCCATTTCAGTAGGGATGCTGAGTACTAAAGCACAACAACTGAGTGTTGACCTAGAAATAATACAAAAAACATTAGATGGGATTAGATGGGGATTGGATGAACAAGTAAGGTGCATAAATTAAACTGCAATCATATTGAATGAACAAGCGGATGTGATGCAACGGGCAACTAAGCTTATTATTAAGCATGACAGAACACTTAGTGAGATTTTGAATATAATGAGTCCTGTTGATAGACTATTAAATTATATGAGAGAAGTTCAAACTGCAATTTCACAATTGATTCAAGGACATATACCATTGTACTTTGTTTCACATAGATATTATTCATCAAATGATAGAAAGGTTGACTAGGAGGGAGATTGATGTGATACAGGTAAAAATTGCATTTGAAATGGATAATGCAATGCCATTATATGTGGACTTGGAAAGGTTGGAAATTGGATTCTTACTATGCATCCCATATGTAGTCCTGAACTTATTTATCAAACCAAGTGGGTACACAATGTGGGATTTTGGCAAGAGGACAAATTTATTAAGATTAAGACTCCAGAAGTCGTGGCATTTCAGTCATGGGAGCCTGAAGTTTACTTGATACCAAACTTGGAAACGTGTGTCAAATTTAAAGAACAAAATTATATGTGCCCAGGTAAACCGTTTGTTCCTGATGCTACGGACGCTATTTGTGGTTTGAAATCTGACCTAAGTCTGTCAGAAGGATGTGAAGTGATCATTAGCAATATGGGTAGTGAAGAATTAGCACAGGCTAAAATGGTCAAAGGTAATTGGTTGATCAGCATCTGTTTAAAAAACCTGACAGTAGTACACTTAAATCATGGAACATATGTGGTTAAACAGGTGAAATATAATGTATTTTACTTACAGGTTCCAAAGGATACAATTGTGTCGATTGGAGGGTTAACATTATTTCATGTTACGAATGACATTTGGGAAAGCCAAGTAGAAAATATTGAATTTTTTCAAAGGGATGCATTTCCAATAGACCCGGACCTAGCATTCTTATTGAATCATAAAGAGAAACATGTAGTGAAAATGAATGAAAGAAAGAACAACATTACGGTTAGTAACCTGAGTATAATAGAAGTGGGAATATTTAATTGGGGAACCTGGGGGGAACGCTCTATAGTGAGTTTAGCTGTCCTGGTGCTAATAATGGGAGGATGGTTGATTATTTTATCAGTAAAAATGAAGATGGCTACAACAGGGAGAGAAAGATATCCCAACACGCATACATTTTAAAAAGAAGAAAGGGAGCAAGTTGGATTTCTTCCAATTGTGGCTTGGACCATGGCCAAAATCCTCCGAAAAAGGAGGGGATATGTAGGATTATTTAGCGTGTTTTTGGAGTGCAGCTCCACTACTTGGGATCAATGTATAGCGTGTTTTTGGAGTGCAGGACCACTGCATGAGATCAATGTATTGCTATAATGTGGTACAGCAAGCTATGTGTTGCCAGTGTAACATATGGATATGTAAATGAAGGCAGGCTACTCAGTCAAAAAACACCTCATTTTTTCACAGCTAGAAACGCACCATTTTTTTTTTCTCACCTGAAATGCCTCTGTTGCAGGAGTCAAATTAGAGGGTTAATGAACTAATATAATTAACAGTACTAACATAATTATAACTTATTAATATCATAATGTATTCTCCAAGTGCAAGATGAGGCAGGCTGAAACTCATTTTAAACGGACATTCAGATTTTTTTTTCCTTTTTTTCCTTTCTCTTTCTCTGTGCTTTTCAGAGTCCTTGCTAAAGAAACAAAACTCGAATAAGCAGGAAATTAGTGGATACAGTTTCTTACTGAAAAGTGAGCTATTGTTTGAAGAAGGAGGGTATGACATGATAGATTCTTATTGGATGCACGTCACATTAGGGGCTGTAACAGAGGTCTCTTGGTGCATCTCGGAGAGGAAGAAAGGCAGTGGACATTTTGCACAGCTTTGGTGAGGACTTGATGGGAGTTGCTATGGGGCTGCCTGATTGAGGGGCGTCGTTCCAGTGTACTTCTGACCTTCACAGGCTGGAGATTCCAGTCAATTGGCACCGGCTTGAGGACCAAAGAGTGCAGATTGGAACTGCATGTCCTCGCCGGGTGCTCTAAAAGGAAGCCTTCAGCCATTTAAAGAAAGCGACCTGTCCAGAGAGTTTGCGTGCTGAACTGCTACAATTTTGCTGGTAATTATCTTACACAAGGCGAGAATGTGGTGTGTGAATGTAAGCTACTTCAGTCAGGCAGCATAGCGATAGCTGCATTCTAATGTTGCCTTTCAGAAATGCAAGTCAACTGATACACTGTTCTTTTTATTGTTGCAAAGAATCTAATGAAATGCCATGTATTTTGCAATTGCTTGTCTTATGTTTATTCTAGAAAAGACTGCCTCGCAAAACTGGTAATGTATGATTTTTTAAATGAAACTGATGTAAATCACAATCTGTGTAAAGGCTTCTATTTGCTTCTGTTTTTCTCTGGTGCAGTTAGCCCATATCACCTGATAAAAGGGGAGGTTATTAGGTAATATATGCCAAGCATCCCATGTGGAAAAAGTTATGTTATGAGTAATTATAAATAGCTGTGTGCGTGGTTCCACTCAGTGTATGTGCGTGTGTGACTTCTGAGTGGAACACAATCTGATAGTCTGCTGGACGTACATGGGTCAGCAGAGAGAGAGGCCTCTGGAAATAGTTTCACTAATGTAAATAAATTAGTGATTATACCACATGTTATTGTGAATACTTTATGGAAGCATAGCTCACTTGTGTAGATAAATCGGTGATAACAGCCATAAGTGGCACTCCACATGAAAATGTGGTGTTCTTGAATAATGTAGAAGCCTGAGGCCTCTAGAGATCACAAGAACAGTCTAAACAAAAGAAAGGGGTTTTGTATGTTGGGGCCACAATTAAAACAAAGAAATTATGCTCATCACTATACCACAACAAATTGCATACCAACTAAATGTATCTGTACTGAAATAATGCATAGCCACGATACCACTATAATACCAAACCCAATCTGAATGCAAGGAGTGATTATTGCTAAATTACTTTTATTCTTGGTGGTAAGAAAATACTGCTAGGCCCCAAATCTACACAAAATACCCTACACAACCCAGGAGAGTGACAGCCACAGCCCAACAGACAGTCATCTTGAAAACACTGGAGCCCCAGTCTGTCCAGGAACCAGCACTTCTACCTTCTTCATCAGTGAGTGGAAGAATGAATGCCCGTCCTTTCTCTTCAAACTTTTTTCACAAAACCCTATGTTACTCAAAAGCACCTTCCCTTGAAAAGATAATCCCACTAAAATAGCATGTGATTTCCTCTGTGCGTTTACCCGAAACACAAACTGCATTACTGAATAGAACTTGTTACATTTCTCCTGCGCAACCTGCCCCTGAACAATGTGATGTCTTTAGAAGAATGGATCTTCACATTCCTCATTTTAGAACACAGCGCAGATTTAGCCTGCATGTATTTTTCTTTCCAGACCAACATGCATTATCCGTCAATCTGCACCAAGTTTATAAAATGGATTGATTTGCACTACACATTATTATGGGAATTATATGGTAAATGGGTAGGGGTAAAATAGTATATTAGTTTCATGTTAGTAGTATCTTCAGTGCAACTCATCTCATTATCATAGCATTGTGGAACAAAGTGATCATGTTCTAGCGTGTGCTCTGTTCATTAGCATCTATTTAGATTCAGCCTGAATCTCATCCTCTTGAGTCCACATCTATGAATCTCACACTTGGTCCTAGTAAAAATTCAAACCTTAGTTAAAAAGTGAAAGATGAAATGCAGAGCCTGGATTTTTAAATGCAGAGCCTACATGTCTATGGTATCCACCGTGTAAGCCTGTTCTTTACCTTTCATTGATCACACCTTTTATTCTAAAAATATCTCAAACATTGGTCTCCTTTGGGTTGTGCTTACCCAGTCAGCATTATAAGCTAAGCTTCCACCTCCTCATGGGTGATTCTTTTATCCTCCACTTCATTGACAATTTGGATAGGATCACCCCCTCTCGCTATAGGAATACCAGCATCAGGTAAATGCAGGCCAAAGGCAAGTGGTAGGTTAAGTTTAGAATGTGCTCAGTGTCCATAAGCATATCGCACGAGCATGCTTCCATTCTGTTAGCCTCAAAGACTACTTCGTACCTGCAAACTACTGCTCACTCTTTGCCTATGGTAAATATTTGGCATATTTATTCTTAACTACTAGCTGAAAATAAAATGTCAAATGTTCTTGTATAGCTTATCGCTATCATTTGAGTAGCCTTGTTCCGCTTGTCCCTGTGAGAAAAAAGTGTGATACGTTGTTAGTGGGATAGAAGGGGCAAGAATACGCAAATAATAAAGTGTTGATGCGTGAAGGCCAGAAGTTCCCAAGGGATTTTGTTTGGAAGCCCGTGGCGGAAGTGTTCGAGGGAGAAAAGACTGAAAGTTACTTTTTTCAATGAACATTTGGTCTTTTCTCCCCTGAACATTGCAACCACCGGCTTCCAACCACCCCCACCCCGCTACTTAACCCCCTACTTACCTTGCAGTGGCACACTTTACTATGTGCAGCTGACTTGCTGTGTTCCTGCAATGCCTGTTCCGTTTAACTTCTGTGATCGGGAACCAGCGCTGTAGGGTACTTTCCTTTTTTTTTTACTTCGGGGGGGATTGGCTGCGGGCACACCCCCACAAAACCTTTTCACTGTATAGTGAACAAGAGTCCCGGGTACACCCCTGCAGCCCTTGCCATTGAATGGGGGATTTGGTCCAACTTTTCGGCCATTTGAAATTTTCGAATGCTGGAAATTCGGCCAACTCTGCCATTCAGGCTTTTTTTCGGGCTTATTGGATGTTTCCTTTCCCAAGTTATGAAGGCTAGTACTGCATGCTAGTTTGTAGTTTTGATACTGTAGGTGCATGTTTCATCCTGAAAGAAGAGCCTAAAATGAATCATATGGAAGTCCCCGTTAAGGCCTACTATGCCACTTATATGGTGGATGTGTGATAGAATTTCAGATGTGAGCAATGGCAATGCTCTGGTAATGTGGTATTCTGCGGGCAGATTTCTGTAGGTTGCCATGCTTAGTGCTTCAATGTGCTTTAATGCTTTAATGTGAGATGGCGTGAGATTACAATATGATTAGGTTAGTGTGGCAGGAGACCAGTGTTACTCAGTGAAGTGCACCCCAGCTTCAAGATTTGGAGGATTTGTGTGGCCATGGTGAACATAGTTGGTGGGGTGTCATCCAATCCTAGGGTGGGGTGGTAGATGTATGCAGAGTAAAATCTGTGTTGGAGTATACTATCTCCATCATGCCTAGACCAAATGAATAATACATGTACGGTGCATGGCGTGCGGATCACACAATCTGCAATCCTTTACCCTACTTCCTACTGGAGACCAAGTGATGTATGCTACCATCCCCATTTACAGTCCATGGTCTTGTGCTCATTCTCAGAAAGCCATACTATACACGTGTTAGAGCCTCACCATTTGCAAGTCCTCACAGTCAGGCCCTTTCATGGAGATTCTGATCCATCTGTGCACTTGACAGTCATGGCTCATCAATGGTTTGAAGGGCATGGAGGCTCAGGAACAGGCAGATTCAGTGAGCTCCTTGGAATCTTCCCCACACGGCGGAGATATGCAATTTCAGTGTTATGCGTATCTACAATCCCAAAACAATTTAGCATGTCTTAATGTTTTACAAGTTGTGGGTTGTGGCCACCAGTGTTGCAAATGACATGTCACATAATTACAGAGGAAATGAGTCAAACCTATTCACAATCCAGACCTGAAAAGGCAGGCCTCTCCCTTTTGAAGTCCACCCACCATGAGCTTGAGCTCATCCTCTCATCTGGAAACTGTGTCTTTCCCAGCAATGGTCCTGATGGATATCCGATGGAGTGGGTGGTGCAGAAGGGCGTCAGATCAGGGAATCAGTATTCCACAGGAGTATGCCCCTAGAGTAGTCAATTTGTGTGCAAAGTGGGGGCCAGGTAGGTCTCAAGTAGAGTAGGGCTGCTGTGGGGAGCAAAACGGTCAGGTTGCAAGAAGGAGTAGCATAGTTGTGGGCCAAATGCAGGGGCCGGGAGTGTGAAAGGTGGCACATCAGCCATGTTTTGTGTTTGGCATGGGGCATGGCTTTTCCAGAGCTTATTGTGTGGCCTGCACATGTTCTTTAATACTTTTTAGTTGTCTGTAGGGCTGGTGCCGGTGTCCTTGCTGTTGAATGGTTACAGGAGTGTTAAGTATTCACCTATAGCTTTTCACACGTGAACTGTCAGCATGTTTTTTTTTTTTTTTTTACAGTGATGAAGACATTTCACAGAGACCTCTCCGCATTGACCAGAAACGCACAAGGGTCGATAGTTGGGATATTTCAGGTGGATTTCCCTAATTGAACATAACACAGCTGTTAGCAGCCCAACAGAAGGAATCTGTATGCAGAAATTGCTACATAAAAAGTTCTACTGTTATGTGAGTACCAAGAATAATAGTGAAATAATTTTTATTAAGAGACACAGTACTTTCAAGCAAATGGTTCTAATTTTTTTTTAACCATATCTTGTATAGAAGTTTGTTATAATTAAAGTGTTTCCCAATATGTTCAGAACATCAGTATGGACTATGTGTGAACCTGCAGCAGAATGCACACAATTCACGAAGCTCATTTTAGTTGTGACTTTCTTGAACGTTTAGTGAATTATGCCAAGAAATCATAACTTCCTGATCCCTAAAGGGTATCATACTTTTCTTTCCTTCCTTCTAAATAAGCCCCCTCCCCACCCTCCTACTCTACCTTGTCATTCGAAAGATATCCTTTGCCGTTCAATATAAACCGATTAAATCGTGTGATATTTTGCGCGTTTACTTGATGAAAAGACATACATCAAGAAATCCGCAGACTCTCAAATCAGTCGCCCGATGTTTGCATTAACTAAAAGCGAAAGGGTGCATGTAAGAAACGAGTGGTGAATGGCACAGTAACACAAGCCAATTATGTACTAAAATAGCCTGGAGCACAAGGTCGCCAGCACGCTGGATTTTAGAACCAAGAGGCCAAATTAACCTGCACTATGACATTTTCCGTTCTGCAAGGTTTTTCCCTCTTGGTATAAACATGGCGCAAAACCCTTAGCTCGTATTTCTGAGTGCCTGCAATATGTCGAATTAGCAAGTGGTATGACAGATCTCCTTCAGTGTGCAGTGCTTTGCTTCTTAGCGTCTTTGAGAATTCAGGTCTGTTCTCGAAGCTCAAATTTCCCAAAGCGGTGCCATCGTTCCTCAAGTGGCATGCCATGCTCATCAAACCCGCTCTCTTATAAAATGGCTTTAATTCCACGTTAAATCCGATCCTAGTGTAAACGTGCCCATTTGAACTCCGAGTTACGCACATTTTGGCAGGTTTACAAAAGTCGACCTTTAGGGGGTAATTCATAGAAATCAGCGCAGAAGTGGCGCACGCGGCTGGCGCACAGTGTGCACGTGCGGCAGTCTACGCCAGCCAAAATCCATTTCTGCGCACAGCGTATTCATGTATTTCAACATCCATAACCAGCCATGGCGCAGAGTAGCGCAGCGACCCTGCAGCAGCACCAGTTATGCCCCCAACCCTTCCCCGTGCACCATGAACAGCGCACAAATCCCGTACACTGCGCTCAGCCCAGTGAACTAGCATACAGCCCCCCAACCACGAAAACATCCGTAAAAATTCCTGTGCACCCATCCGAATACACATACCATGCTGCATGGGAAGTGTTACACGCGATTGTCCCTGTGTGAGCGGGGTACATGTATTTCGGGGGTGCGCGGGCAGTTTTAAATGCGATTGGCCCTGTGCAAGCGGGGTACGTGTATTGCTGAGGTGCGCGGGAAGTTTTACACGCGATTGGCCCTGTGCGAGCGGGGTACGTGTATTTCGGGGGTGCACGCCAAGTTGTACATGCGATTGGCCCTGTGCGGTAGGGGTACGTGTATTTCGGGGGTGCGCGGGAAGTTTTAGACGCGATTGGCCCTGTGCGAGCGGGGTACATGTATTTCAGGAGTGCGCTGGAAGTTTTACACGCGATTGGGCCTGTATGAGCGGGGTACGTGTATTTTGGGGGTGCGCAGGAAGTTTTACACGCGATTGGCCCTGTGCGAGCGGGGTACGTGTATTTCGGGGGTGCACAAGAAGTTTTACATTCGATTGGCCCCGTGCGAGCGGGGTACGTGTATTTCGGGGGTGCGTGGGTAGTTTTACACACGATTGGCCCTGTGTGAGTGGGGTACGTGTATTTCTGGGGTGCGCAGGAAGTTTTACACGCGATTGGCCCTGTGCGAGCGGGGTGCGTTTATTTCTGGGGTGTGCGGGAAGTTTTACACAGGATTGGGCCTGTGTGAGCGGGTTACATGTATTTCCGGGGTGCGCGGGAAGTTTTACACGTGATTGGGCCTGTGCGAGCGGGGTACGTGTACTTCGGGGGTGCACAGGAAGTTTTACACATGATTGGCCCTGTGCGAGCCGGGTACGTGTATTTCGGGGGTGCCCCAACGAATTGGCAGTGTGTGTCCTCCCAGGTGTGACCTCTCCCCCCTCCCCAGGGCTGGCAGGCAGACCCCAACACAGGGTTACACACTGCACCCCTGGCCATGCCCCACAGGCAGACCATCCACCCTGGCGAAGCCCCCCAGCCAGCCCACATGTCACCATGCACAAGTGAGCACTGACTCATGTCCCCCAGCACCCCCATCCACCCAGCAGTGAGGGGCACCTGCCATCAGGCCCCGACTCATGTCCCCCAGCACCCCCATCCACCCAGCAGTGAGGGGCACCTGCCAGCAGGCCCCGACTCATGTCCCCCAGCAACCCCATCCACCCAGCAGTGAGGAGCAACTGCCAGAAGTCCCCGACTCATGTCCCCCAGCACCCCCATCCACCCAGCAGTGAGGGGCACCTGCCAGCAGGCCCTGACTCATGTCCACCTGCAACACAAAAGGAAGCTGAACAATCGAAAACGAAAATGAAACCTAACACTAAAAACTATTTACAATGGCGGCAGGCTAGTCCGACGGCTCACTTTCCGATGTCCCTGGCCAGGGCATCATCGAACTCCTGGTCAATGTCCTGGAGGCGGTCCTCTTCCATGGGCCCAAGGGTTCGCAGGGATGATGCCATGTTGGACTCCAACTCCCTGCGAATAACCTCGAGGCACTCGGCCCACCTCAGTGCCCTCCGCATGGAGTTCTCCGCTCTGACCATTGTGAGCCATGCCTCTTCCGCCCACCGCCACTCCGCATCTATACGCCGGCCCAACCGCAGCCACACGGAAGACACACCCATTCCAGGGTCCTCCTGCCCGCTGGCCGATGCCTGCCCCTCTGATGTTGATGGCCCTAAGCCATCATTGCTCCCACTTAGAGCCTGCTGCTGCTGCTGCTGCTGCTGTCCATGTGCCCTGTCCGATGATGCTTGCACATCCTCCATCTGCTGGTCTCCAGTTGTTGGGGTGTCCACCCCTGCTGGACCGCTGACTCCCGACTGTGGCAGGGATGGGATCTCCACCAAGCTGGCTGTGTTGGTCGGGCCAGGTCCACAGGGGGCCCTGGTGGAATATGGGCCGGAAGACGGCAGGGAGAATGACTGGCGCATAGTCTCCACAGAGGAGGAGAGGTCCGCCAGAGTGCGTGACACATGTAGGAACCCACCGACCAGGGCCCCTCCCAACAGTGCCACATCGAGACGCTGCTCTTCGTGAATGACACGCGTGCGCAACGCCACACCAATCAGGATGGAGCCCATACGGTCATGGAACTCCTCGTCCGCAGGTAGTGGAGAGGCAGATGACGTGGGCCTCCCCCCTACCTGTGGATGGGCCTGGGACAGGGCATCAATGCTGGTGCATGGTGGTGCAGTCACAGGGTCAGGGACAGCGACATGCACAGGCCCCTCCACGGTGACCTGTGCTGCCTCCTGACCTGGCCCTGGACTGCACCACTTGCACCAGTGGTTCTCCCCCCACCAGTCCCCATGTGCGGCTCAGTAGCGACCTCCTCCTCCTCTGTGGAGACCACCAACCTGGATGTCTCTGCTCCGTCTTCCGCCATTGCAAGCACCTGTGGAGGCTCACCCGGCCCTTCCGCTACAGCCGTAGTGGCAGACGTGGCACCAGTCCCCCCTCTCCCGGATGATGGCAATTCCTGGGAGTGGCTGGGCCTTGCATTGCTGCCCGGTGGAGGCATCCCCACCGCTTAGCTCCACAGCGCAGTCTCCGCCCTCTTATTCACTGGACGCTGCGTAGAGGGAGACATAGAACACAAGCATCAGTGTACTGTACAATAGTCCCCTAGACAGGAAGCAATAATACATGAGTGGCACTGTCAAACGTCACTTCCATCCTGTCCCTCCACAACACATGGGTGAATGCACACAACACACATGCAGAAACAGGCACGGCACATGCAATCAACATCAGCATGCATGTACAAGGGCCTCTGTTAACCAAAATGTTGCCTTCAAACTCACATGCATCATGGCTCATACTGACCCCATGCACACACATCACCGGAGGGTCATGAATCATGACTCGTACACCACAGACACAGTGGATACAACGGTGACCAGACTGCATGAGTGAATCTACACATTGTCATGAATCCATGGCGTTTCAAAGTCACACACACGCTTCTCAGACACACAGACATGCACACCATACATGTACATGAGAGCAGCACCCATCTCTCACCCCTCCTCCATGTCCAAGAACCTATACTGGCATGCATTCATGTGTGCATTCTGCATACAGCTCCCCATGTTGCTTTGGAACACATGCACCATCCATATGGTTCACACATTACTGGTCTCACATGCATGACCATGATGTCCCTGCACACACACATCCGTACATGGCCTATGTCACAAATACAGGCAAGTATCAGACTACCAGCACACTGTAACATGCCCTGTCTCACACACCAATGTATGGCCACTTACCGCTCGACTCCAGACGGGCCTGCATCCTGAGGATCTGGTGGCGAAGCACCGGGTGAATACGCTCCAGGACCATCATCTGCTGGTTGGTAAGCTGGCCCCACTGCATCCTCTGCCCCTAAGAGGCGCCAGGCCTTCTGAGGGTCCTCAACTTGTAGTCCTCCCAGTGCTTCGGGACGTGTTTCAGGTCTCAAGGTGCCACCCCCACCGCGTTGATAGCATCCACGATGACCGTCCAGATCCTCCTCTATTCTTCCTTGTCAGCGCACGATGGTGTGAAGAGGGCATCATAATGCCCCAGGACATGCTAAACCAGGACACCAACTTCCTTCTCACTGAAGCTGGTGGCCCTCTTCCTCTCTGGCTGGGGGTCACCAGTGGTCTCAGATGGTGTCTGCCCCGACATGGCAAACCCCAAGGCAGGTGTGGGTGGGCAACTGGGTTCTGGGGCTGGGCTGTGGAGCGATGGTATCCCAGTCTTCTGTTCCAGGAGGGGTGGACACATCAACTGGACCCCTTCAGATGGCTGATGTGCAGACACCAAATAGCAGGGCACGTGGGCAGCAGGCAGGCAGCAGCAGATGGCTGGTGGGAGTGTGCTCGGGGCTCTTGGGTGCAGGAAAATGGCCTTTTGGGCAGGAGCGTGGTCTTCCATGTGTTTTTGCATGGCCAGCTTGATACGGAGTGATTTGGCACGTGAAAAAAGTGCACGTCAGCCTGTAATTCGAGGAAAGGCCCTTAGCGCATATGCGCGTTAAAGGCGTTACGCGCGTGGGCATTCTCCACAACACGGGTGCATAGTGAAACAGCACGTGAGATAACTGCACGTCACCATGCTATTGGAGGAATTGGCCTTAGCGCGTAAGCGCGTAAGTGACGTTGGACGAGTGGGCTATCTTAAAAGGTACGAGTATGACGCTATTTTCTTGTAGATGCTTTTTGTGGACAGCGAGCGGGTGATTCTTGTACTTCTTGTCGGTTCACACGTGATTACTTCACAAAGTTTCCAGTTCGTACTCCCTGTTTCCTCAGACTGCGTTCTTTTCTTCTTTTGGCAGGGGTGTTTTTCACGTTCTTTTTCAAGGCAGACGGTGAGTCGTGCATATATTTTCCAACTGTGGTTGCCCCTGTGTGTCGCGTACCCCTTCAGAGCTCATTGTAGGCTGTGTGTAACACGCGTACGCTTATTTTTGTGTTTCTGGGTGCCACAGCGTAGTGCGGGTTATTTTTCCATGCACGTGGTCTACCAGGGGTTGCGTGCACGTGTCCTTTTGTTTTTGGGGTGCCTGTGCATTGCGTGACCCGTCATTTTCCCCAGGGTTCACAGACAGCCTTGCTAGAGCACTAGGGTATGAATTCCTTCTAGTACCCTACCCCTTTCACCCCAATTGCCCTGGACAATTGTTTACTGCAACTCCCATACGCACAACAACATCAGTGCCATGGTTGGGAGGTGACCAAGCAGAAAGGGAGCAAAGGTGGCCGATCTCAAAGAGGTGGGCGTGGTGGGCATGGTAGGGGATGTGGCCAGGATTTGCAGGGTGCCCCTAGAGCCCAGTGTGTGGAGGACCAATCGGGGCCACCTATGCCCCCCCAATTTTTGTGGGAAACATAGCTGACACCATCCCAGCTCAGCCCTTGTTGGACCGGCCCATTTTGTCAACTGAACCGGCACAGGATGACTCCCAGGCTGACTTCCAGGTCACCAAGTCTAAGCCACGTGTGGCGGTGAAAGTTGCTGTCACCAGGCCACATGGATCCGGGGCAGCAATGTCATCAGCCGCCCCAAGAAGCCATCATCACCCTGCAGCCAATGCCGGCACCAAGACCTTTGGTCATTGTGCCTTTGCAGGCTTCAAATACCCAGTCCACCTTACAAGAAGAAGAAGAAGGGTGCTCTTGCACTACAAGCTGAGTCCCCAGACACGGCTACACACTCCGGGACGTCAAGGAAGCCTAGCTTCAATGACGCCAAACTTGATGCACTTGTGGCCTATGTGTTGGCACATAGCTGCCAAATGGTGGTGACTGCAGTCTGCAAGACTACGCCTGCTCAACGTAGGGCCCACTGGCAGACCATCGTGGAGCACATTAGTGCCCTTGGATTTGTGAGGCTCACAGCTGATGATTGCTACAAGCGGTGGAATGACCTGAAACGCAGAGCAAAGAACAAGCTGGCTTCCAATCATGCCTCTACTCTGGTGACTGGCGGTGGGTCTCCACCAGAGGACGACCAACTCACTGAACATTAGTCTGTTGCTGACACCTTCGACACAGAGGAACAGATCCAAGGCATGGGAGACCTACCAGATTATGAAGCATTGTCTAGCGAGTGCCCATGCATGTGTGTGTAATCCATGTGTATTTTGCTTGGGTGATGTGTTATGATTGAGTGCCAGGTGAGGGTGTGTACTCATGAGTGGTATGGGTCACCCATGTGTTTCCTCCAAACCATTCACCGGCCTTGGATTTGAGTATGACAGTATCCCTTCTGACCACAGTAGCCAATTAGCACCACATTACTGTAGTTGCCCTTGAACTGTCAACTTGCAACAACATTGTTCTGAATTTTCAGTGTTCATTCAGCCTGATGGTTTCAATCTTCCCACTTTTGCGCGACACATTTTTCTGCCCTAATGCCACATATGTGACATGCTTCTGTCATAGATTACACCCACAATGTCCCACATGTATGTCCATGTTATGGGAATGATTGGACCATTCAGGCTGATTGAGTAAGGGCTTGCTCACATTAATTTTTGGGGCCTGTTTGAATGTGGAACATGACTGTTGTTTCCTGTCATGTTGAAGTGACATACCATTGATGTATCCATCTGCCTGCCATCACTGTATAATTGTACACTGGATGTGTTGCAGTGTGTGGCACATGAATATTTTGTCACACTATTTTGCATTTGTCATCTCATCATGTCCATCTTACATGGATGGGTGACAGTACTCATTCACTAACATATGGCTGTACTTGTCAAATGTACAATGGCTATGCTACGTGCCATCTGTGTGCTGACATGTGTCATGTATGTGTATTGGACATGCCATTCACAGGCTAATGTGTGATGCCAGTGCTATCCAGCATGCAGCAAATGTGTTGCTTTTCCATCTTGGAGTCCTCAGTGTCTGCTTTTTGCCTCCCCTTCCAACTCATTGACAGTGCAGCATGCCAGGGTTATAGTCATGTGGGACATGTGTAATTCATGTACTGGATCTCTGGCTTGTCAGGCCTATGTGTGTGCTATGGTGCTCATGCCTGTTTCTATTTGTTTTCTTTCATGTTAATGCAGGTGATGACGCACTTGATGCTGCTGAGGTGGAGGAGATGGTGCAGACCCAGGAGGAATCTCAGCCACAACCGGGCACCAGTGGAGGACGTGGGGTGGTGGTGGGTGAAAACCCATTTGTCTCTGGGTGCACCCCCGCAGACCTCTATGATTCAGGTGCTGAATCAGACAGTGAGACATACGTGGCGTCGCAGGTGAGTGTTACTGGGAGGGATGCTGTTCTGTCAAACCCACCTGCACCGGGGTGAGACCCCTCTATGGGGATGTCAGTGTTGGTAACTCTGCCTTTGGTGGTTACGGATGAAGGGTCACACTCCACAACATCTGATCCTGTTCCTGGGCCAGCAGATCAGAGGGGGAATGCAGTCCTGCAGCCTCAGGCAGTGCCAGCACAGCAAGGTGCAGATCGCCTTGCCCCAAACAGGTGTGGAGCCCACCGACGCGGTGGCCATACGCCACCAGGCAATACTGTATGGGAAAACTCCATTTACAGTATAGCAGCACAACCGGGAGCATCGGTTGAAATGATGGCTCAGGCACTGGATAGGGTGGCCACTTCTATTCTCCCCCCTGAAATGCAGACGGAGCTCCAACAGCAGGCAACAGACTCCATTTGCCAATCACACAGGGAAGACATGTTGGTGTTCAACAGGGACCGATGGGCAGCACTGGAGACTCTGCGTGAAGCCATATCTGTAGAGTCACAGGGCCACAGGGAAGCCCTGAGTTTAGAACTCCATTTCCTCAGGGAGACTCTGGGTGAACTTGAGGCTTCCCGAAATTTTAGGTCAGAACAGCAGCTGGAGCAGCTCACACGTTCACTCAGCAGAGCTCCAGGCAACCCTTGCGGAGATCCAGGCATCATGCGGTGCCATGCGTGTAGAAATGCGGGCTACCTGTGAGGTGCTGCATGGAGATCTCCGCACCATCATCCTCCAGAACGAAAACGTCCATGCCCGCACGCTTACTGCCATGGATGACCATACCAGGGCTTTGCGTGGGCTGCCTCCCATAGCACGGCTACCTCCTGATGTAGCAGCAGAGGGTGAAGAGAGTGACAGCAGTACTCCCACAATAGCGTAGCGGTGCAGGCCATGAGCCCATGGAGGTATTTTTTTTCGCAACATCCACGCATGTGGGTGTTGGTGTGCACCCTGTCCTCATACCTCCTGGTTGGCCTCGCCCCCCCCCCCCCGGTCCACACATGGCCATTTTTTTTTTTTTTACAATTTGTTGCCTTGTGTGGCTCCCCTGGGCATCCACTGTGTATTCTAGCTGGGCACATGCAGGCTTGTCCTTTCTTTGGGTTAGATGCTTAGATGCTTGGGTTCCTGACACACACACACCCCTCCTGCTTCCCCTTTCCATGGGCTTGCAAACGGTGTGACCAAGTGACAGTTAGTGACATTGGGCTCCCATGAGCTGTGTGGGCAGTCTCTAGTCAAAACTGTGTGTACATCCCTAGTGGGCATTGTTGTTGGATTGAAAACTGCATGGTGTATTGATATGTGCTTGTGCATCCATGTCTTTCTCCTTATTCACATGTACCTTCTTCATGTCTTCACAAGGCCGTCTCCATTGCAGATGCAGTTCATGTTGAATGCAGTACACTGACACATTTGCCTGACAGCAACACTCTGCAGTTGGAAGGGGTCAATGTGCTGGCTTAGTCAGGTTGTGAGACGTGCACTACTTTGATTTTGTACTGTCATATTTTGACACTGTTTCATCCTGTGTTGCTGTTCTGTGTTGCTGGTAAGTATTTGTTCATGTGTGCTGTTTCTTATTGATTACTGGGAGCATATTGACTGTGGCCTGTTTACATTTGGAACAGTGCACTTTGTGACACTTGTGTCATGTGTTGTGCATTCATTTTGTTGCTTTCACATTGCATGACATGACATGGTGTGTTGGGTAGCTGAGATGGGGAGGGGTCGGGTGACATGGCACTATTTTCATGAAGGATTTTTCAAGGGGGCAGTCATTCATGCAGCATGAATGTGTGTCTTTTTGTCACACAGCATTGGTTTTATTTAAGTAGGTAGGGATGCACAAAATGTAACACTTCCAGGTGACCAATCTCAGGCTGGTGTGGTTTTGACAGTTGACTGTCCCTTATGTCATCATTATTGATTGTCAGCTGGTATGTGCCAGGGCTGTGTGCACTCCACAGGGGTGTGATTTTAGGTGAAGTAATTAGCCACCAGCTGTGTACGGGCTGCCTCAACACGTGCCCTTTCACCCCCCATGTGCAGCGGCCGTGCATGTGGTTGGGGATGTGGGGGCAACACCATGTCCACCGGCAGGCCTCGGCAGGTTGAAACGTTGTGCAGGACACATGCTGCCACTATGATCCTGCACACTACTGGGGGCGTGTATAGCAGCTGCCCACCAGAGCGGTCAAGGGAGCGAAAGTGTGACTTGAGCACTCCGAATGTGCCCCGGGTTGCAATATGGGCTGTGTTGTATCTTACCTCAGGTGGTGTGGTGGGTTTCCGAATTGGCGTCATCATGTGGGTGCTCAGAGGGTAGGCACTGTCCCCTGGGGAGGTGATGATGGGTATCATTAGTGGGGTTGTGACATTACTCAGTATCTGACATGCATGCATGTGCAGAGGCATTTATACTCACCAAGCAGCCATGTATCGCCATGCCGCCCAGCTTCTAGGTCACGGTTTAGGGGTGACATTCTGAAAATGAAACTATCATGGGTGGACCCTGGATAGTTGGCATATACTGAGGTGATGATTCCCTTGGCATCACATACTACCTGCACGTTGATGGAATACCAGTGCTTGCGGTTTCTATAGATGTGCTCATTTGCCCTGGGTGGACGTAGTGCCACATGGATGCAAGCAATGGCACCTAGCACTTTGGGAAGTGTGCCACCCCATAAAAGTCCTGGACAGCAGCCTGCCTTTCTGCAGGTGTTCTGGACATGTATATGTGCCTGCGGACTGAGGAGCGTGCAGTCATGATGGCCAACACCTGGTGTAGGCAACGTGACTGCGTGGCCTGTGACACAACCCCCACTAATTCACTTGTCCGCTGAAATGAACCAGTGGCCAAGAAGTGCAGTACATTGAGCACCTTTTCCAAGGGGCTCAGTGCTTGGGAGCACAGGGTGGGTGTTGTGAGATCATCCTCCCACTCACTCACCAGGTCGAGTACTATGTGTGGTGAAAACCTGTACCTCCCATACACCTGGTCATCAGGCATCCCAAAAAGGCTGGTCATGGGTGTAAATATTCGGGGCCTGGCTATCCTCCTCCTCCTCCTGCGGTGTCCCACGATCACTACTGCGAGGAACGGTATATTCATCGTAGCGTCTGAGCTTGTCTGTTGTTTGCGTGCACTTTCTTAGGGAGAATTCTCTGTTGAGGCTGAATTTCCTAACCTAGTGAGTCCCCCAGCAGCTTTGCTGGATTTCTGGAGTTTGTTTTTTTTATCCTGCCAAGAGTGAGACTCTTTTTCTCCCACTCTTGGATATGTATGTGCGTAATTCCTTTGAATATCAATGTGTTCCATGGGCTATGGGGTCTTTTACTCCATAGGGTCTCATATGTTTTTCTATATGTGTTACACCGCACCCTACGTGCCCTAACACTGGGGCGTCCTAGCGGACCTCCACCATAGACTCCATACATGGGGACTGGCTACTGTCTCCCCGGGCATGTAAAGTCACCATTGGCTTTACTAGACCTAAATTTACTAACAGAACTAGCTCAAACCATCTTATTGTGGACATACTAGTAGGGGTAATTCGATTACCCCTGGATCTGTTACTTGAGGGGGCACTGTCCCGTCCACCCTCGTCGAGTTTTGGCTGGTGGCAGTGGAAACTACTTGTTATGTCCGACCCCGAACATAACCCTATGGGATTCGTCCCATTGTTGGAGATTAATACTTTTCCTCGTTAATCTCTAACGTACCACCGGTCTACTTATCTTAAATAAGTTTATCGGATGATATTTTCTGCCAGAACTCGGTTTGTAAAATGGCATCTGTGTTTGTCTCTGTAACTCCTAAACCAAAGGTCGAGCCCTTTGTTCCACTTTTGGCAGGCTCTGTACAGAGACCCTCCAAAGTGGTGCCATTCTGTCTGGGTTACCACAGGGCTGTGGGAGGGGGTTTAGGCACCCTGGACCGAGTTGCCTTGCCAACTCCGGTCGCACTCTGGAGTGATTGGCCCAAGTGGTGAGCCTCCCCGCTCACCACTTAGCATGTGTTGATTGGCAGCTAGGCTGAATGAATGGGGGTTTTCTGCATAAAAGCAGGGCTTTTGGGACTGGATCTTGAGAAGTCGCCACAGGACCTAAGAATCCAACGAGGGTAACGCTTAGCCGACCTGCACGACGACACCTCCGGTGAAGCCCTGTGGAACTGACTCACCACTTCCCGACGACAGAGGAGATCTCCCTGCCGGAGAGTCTCTTCCCCTGACTGGTGGGAACAACCAGTCCCCTTTGCTTTTTATTCGCCTCAGGATGCAGTGGTCGAATTGCCCGTGCAGAGCACCTCGGCAACCGGATAGCCACTACCCCTGTACCGCGACCAAAAGGAGGTGCCTTGTGACAGAGATATCCGTGGCTGGTCTCTTCCCTGGTGGTGCACCGGACTTCGCTTTTCTTCAACGACGAGATCATCTCTACTCTTGGCAAAGACCCGACGTGCATCCACCACCAGGAACAACTGCCCCCGCCGGAGCTGCCCTCCACAACAATGTACTGTGTCCGTCTGGCTTCCCATTCGATCGGTTCAAGTGAGGTGTCTTAATCCTCTCCGTTCCGTTGGGTCGCCTCCAAGCTTTTCTCATTCATTGTTCTGAACTGGTTCAATCTGCCGATAACAATTTGCTACTTGGATGCATCTTCACTAGAGACTTTTTGGGACATCGCACCTTGCCTCTCTCCGAGTGGGCCCGGCCTCTGATCTATTGTGATTCTTGCCTTCCTGCCTTGCATTTTCTCCGCGTATGATTGAACTGTGTTGATTTCATAACCTGCCTATCTTTTTCTCTCCCGTCCTAACTAATATTAGAGTGTCATCTAGGTTGAGGTATACACCTCTGTCTGAAAATAAGTGGTACTGGTAGAACCTAGACTTGTCGAAATATTGCTAGGGGGATTGATCGTTTCTTCTTCGTAGAGTAATTGTGTTTGATTTGTTTTGCCGTGAACTTGCCATAGTGTTTTTCATAGATGTTTCATTATAAATAAATACCTTAATATCTTTACACTAAGCCTCGTTGCGTGTTTGCTTGTCTTGCTGTGAAGAATTGCCCTATTTTGTATACTCCACATACTGCTCAACTCTTCTTGAGGGAAGTCTGACTGCTCAGCCACAGCTACCAAGTGAATCTGTGTGGTACAGACTGCTACCAAGTGGGTTCACCGCCAAACACCTGTAGTCCTAAATCTTTTGCAATGGTCCCAGAGGGAACTGCACAGGTTTCCGCCTAACACTGGTGGCAGCAGTGGGATTTGTATTGAGTATACAGTTTAGAGTGCTTTTCGACACTGTAGGATAACTAACCACAAAACTTTGCACAAAAAGTGACTTTCAGAAACATGTCTATGATGGAAACTTACAGACAAGAGTCCTTGTCAGGTGAAAATACTGAGAGTTTGCGAGCTCTCTGTAGGCAAGAGAATCTTCCTGTAAGAGGAAAGAAGTTAGAACTAATCGAGAGATTGCTGGCGAACCAAAGTCTGGGTACTGGTTCAGAGGAACCAATCGCTCCAGCAAATGTAGATAACAGTGATGGTGTTGATCTGAATCGTAATTCTGATGATAGCGATGAGGAGGCTGACGAGGACGGAGAGGCTAATGGAACTGTCTCCCCTGCTCCTCTACCTGCCTTACCAGCTGTGCCTAAGGGGCCCATACCAGATCCCACAAGTAACCCTGCTCATTTTGAACTTGAAAAAATGAAGCTCGAATTAGAATACAAACGGTTCTTGGCTCAATCCGAATGAAACCAAGAGCTCGAGTTCAGACGGATGAATGCCCAGGCTGAGCAGAAGCAAGCTGAGCTAAGACTCAGAGAAATAGAACTTAATCACGAGTTAGAGATGAAAAAGTTGTCTATGGAAAATGCTTCTCTCTCCTCTGGTTCCTCTAGGAGCTCCAGTCCCAAAAGACCCGGGATGCCGAAGGAATTAGTGGGTATGTATGAACCGAGATTGGATGTGTTGGATTGGTTGAAACTGTTTGAATACAATCATGGGCTCCAGGACATCACCGGGAATGCTTTGCTCCCCTGGTTGTTCTCTAGGCTCCCTCCTGTTGCGACTGATGTGGTAATGGAGTTGCGGGAGGCGGATAAGACGGATTACGAAAGTGTGAAACTAGCTTTAATAGCTAGATTCGGGAAGACCCCTTCCCAGTATCCTAAGAGGTTTAGAACCCTCAAAAAGCATGATGGTACCCCTTGGGCTACCTGGATGAGTGAAGGGTTGAAAAACTTAGAGGGATGGATTATGGGTTACAAAGTGAACACTTATGAGGGTATTAGGAATCTTTTTATGTTGGAGTCTATTTATGATGCCTGTTCTCCGGAGCTCAGACAGCACTTGGCTGATTCGAAGGAGTTGGACTCCCGGAAGCTAGCAAGGGCTGCTGACTTATGGGTTGCCAACCGGGCTACTCATAAGGATTCTGGGGCAACTCAGAAAAAGGATGAGGGAAAACAGCCTAAAAAAGACTCAAAAGAGAATTCGAATAACTCAAATTCCCCAGAGGGCCCCAAACAAAATAACCAGGGTAAGCCCCAGGGTAAACCACAACAGGCTAGTGTACCTTCTGGTCAACAACCAGAAGGAGGTTAGACCAAGCCACACTTTCAGAGAGCATTTGGACAATGCTATATCTGTAAGGCTACTGAACATATCAAAGGGGATCCCAGATGCAAGGGTAAACGTGCAGGGATCAGCACAGTCTCATTAGCCTTCACTCCTGAGGATGAAGTACAGATGGCCAGTGCCCACTTTGAACTCTTTGCTGAAGAACCCTTGGGTCTTCAAGCAACTGTAAACTTAGCACCTATGGGTCTGGTTAGTCCCCAGAATAGGGTTGTGTATAACTCCCTACCTGTTAACTCTAAGGTGTATTATTTGGACAGTGTTCTTGTCAATGGCCAGGATACTCCTGCCAGGAGAGACACTGGGGCCAGCAGAACAGTAGTGGATGAAAGCTTCTTTCAACCTGAGGATGTGGCAAAAGCACCCAAAGGTCCCACTAAGATGTCTGGAGGCCCTGTCCAAATGGTTCCTATTCTACCAGCCCTCATTCAGTGTAACAACATGACAGTGAGGATCCCTGTCAGTGTGCAGACTGAGGTGCCTTGGAAAGTCCTGTTGGGGAATGACCTGAGAACTCTAGGAGTAGTGTCACATACCCACAGGTCTCCCAGTATGGAGAACCAGAACCTAACCAAATTGGCTAGAGAGGCCTCCTTAAGGGACCACTCTAAGCCTGTGGGAACCTCTACTGAGACCCCCACTACAAGCCCTGGTGTTAGTAAGTTGACCTCTAACCCAGGCACATTTCAGGCTAGTACATTATGGAAATGGGAGCCCCATCATTGTTCCCCCAGTTTCAGAGTCGGTGACTCCCCCTGCTTCTGAGTAAGAGGAGGATACACCTACTGGACCCTTACCTAGGCCTGAGAGAACTGGTAATTCTCAATGCTGGTGGAAAACCAGGAAAGAAATGTCTAAGGCCAAAAACCTTCAGACTGTTGGACCTTCTACTGAAGACCCCAACTCAAATACTAATATTAGGGGGGAAACTTCTAAATTAGGTAAGGTTAGATCTAAGAGGAAGAGTAAGCAGGTACATTGCCTAACCCCAGCCCCTCCAACCAAGAGGCCTAAGACCCAACCTGCTCCCACAAGAGAGGTGGTGAGGAACCTTGGAGGCCCCTCTAGATCTAAGGGAATCCTTTATAAGGACCCCTTGAAAAAGCCTAACACAGGTTCAGAAGTTGTAACAACTTCTGAGGGACTGGTCAACCAGATCCCCTATAACTTTAAAAAGACTGATGTTCCTCAAAGGGTTTGTAGGTCATATAGCTTACAAAGGAAAACCTTTGATTTGACCATAGGACATAGGTCAACGTGTCACCATCAAAATGCTGAAGGACTCTCTAGGATGTATGTCATCGACTAGAGGTATGAGGTTCATCCAGGAGTGGATTAAATCCTCCTGTCCCTTAGTCTGGGGGGGGGGTGAGTGTTATGGAGAATTCTATGTTTAGGCAGAATTTCCTAACCTAGTGAGTCCACCAGCAGCTTTGATGGATTTTTGAGGTTTATTTTTTTCTCCTGCCAAGAGTGAGACTCTTTTACCCTCACTCTTGGGCATGATTTGAGTGTGTTTCTTTGACTCTAGATGTGTTTAATGGGCTATGGGGTCTTTTACTCCGTAGGGCTTCATGTGTTTTTGTGATGTGTGTTACACAGCACCCTCAGTGCAGTAACACAGGGGTGTCAAAGTGACCCCCCAGTATAGACTCCATACCCTGGGACTGACTACTGTCTCCCAGGGCATGTAAAGTCACCATTGACTTTACTAGTCTTGAATTCTGAACAGAACCAGTACAAACCATCATATTGTGGACGTACCGGCTGGGCCAATTTGATTGCCCCCGGGTCTGTTAGTCGAGGGGGCACGTCTCCGTCCCCTTCCCCCCTGATCGAATTTTGGCTGGTGGCAGTGGATACTACTTTTTATATTCAACCACAAATATTTCTTTATGGGATTTTCCCATTGTTCGAGGCTACTATCTTTATTTATTTAATTACGATAGCCTCGAACATACCGCCGGTTTATTTAATTATTATTAATTCTCCCGTTGGTATTTTTTTCCAAAACTCAGTTCTAAAATGGCGTTTGTGTTCTCTTCTGTGACTCCAACCCAAGTCGAGCCCTTTGTTCCACTTTTTGGCGGGCTTCTCCACAGAAGCCCTCCAAAGTGGTGCCACTCTGTCTGGGGTACTTAGGAGGGGGGATTTAGGCACCCTGGACTGAGTTGCCTAGGCAACTCAAGTCGCACTCCGTCCTGATTGGCCCAAGTGGTGAGCCGGCCGGCCCCTTAGCATGTTTGAGTGACAGCTAGGCTGAGTGAATGGGGGTTTTCTGCATAAAAGCAGGGCTTTGGGGACTGGAACTTTAGAAGTCGCCACAGGACCTAAGAATCCGATGAGGTAGAAGCTGAGCCGACCTGCCACGACGACACCACAGGTGGAGCCCTGCTGGACCGTCTCACCACTTTTCCCAACGACAGAGGAGATCTCCCGCCGGAGAGTCTTCTTCCTTTGACTGGTGGGGATAACCAGTTTCACCGTCTTTTCACCTTCCCGACATATCTCATGGCCGCCTTGCCTGTGCCAAGCACCCCGGCAACCGGAATACCACGTTTTACCACGACCACGAAATAAAGGGTAATACCTTTAACCGGAAAACTCTGCGGCTGGTTTCTTCCCTGGCAGTGCAACGACCTTCAGCTTTCCTCCAAGTCGAGATCTTCTCTTCCCCTGGATGACGGGAAGACTTGCACCCGCTGCCAGGAACAACTGCCACCGCTGGAGGATCCTTCCCACTTAAGGTACCGTGTCCCGCCTGGCTTCCCTTGCCGCCGACTGTACGGGGTAGATTTAGCCCTCGGCTTTCAAACCTGGGTTAGTCTGGGACACCCTGCCTAAACTTTTCTGAGCCTCTCTCAACTCTTTTCAAACTCTCTGCAAGACTTTCAAAGCCTAGTGTAACTGTGTGATCTTGGGCGCATTTGTGCGCTGCTCTCTCTAAGAGTGGGCCCAGCCTATGGACTTTGGCTCACAAGTGACTTTTGTTCTTCTGCCTTGCTAAAAGTGTTCCTAAATCTTAGAGTGGTGTATCTTCCCATATTCTGTCTTTTTCCCTCCCTTCTTCATGAACTTATTGGAGTGCCATCTATAGTTAAACGCTCACCTCTGTCTGGAAATAAGTGGTGTTAAATAAGACTTATCTGATAAGGAATAAGGGTTGTATATATTATAATAGTAACTGTGTTTAGAGTGTTTTACAATAAGAGTGCTGGAGTGTTTCAAACAGTGTGTTTTTAAATAAATAATTATATACTTTGATACCAAAGCTCTGGTCAGTGTTTGCTTGTATTATTGTATCTGAGTGCCTATTGTGTATACTTTGCATACTGCCTAACTCTTCTTGAGGGAAGTCTGACTGCTCAGCCACAGCTACCAGGTAAATCTGGGTGGTACAGACTGCTACCAAGTGGGTTTACTGCTAACACTTGTAGTCCTAAATCTTTTGCAGTGTTCCCAAAGGGAACTGCACAGGTTTCTGCCTAACAAAATAAAAATAAAACAATTCCTCAAAAAAAAAACAAGTAATCCAAAAGAAAAATGGCCAAAACTCTCTGTCCACCAAACCAAATACAAATGAAACGCAAAAAGGTAAATACATTGATCCATGGTGAAATGAAATTAAAATGTCCAACTAAATCCAACGTCCAGCTATGTACAATACAATTTTCAAGGGTCCATGAGCCCAACTAAACAAATGAAACCTATCTAATAACCTACCTAACAAAAAAACTATTTACAAAAGTGTGGGGCATAGTCCAAAAGCTCCAAAATTAAAAAAATAAAAGGAAACCTAACACTATAACCTATTTACAATGGCGACGGGCAAGTCCTGCGGCTCACTCAGTGATGTTTTCGGCCAGGGCATCATCGAACTCCATTTCTATTTGCTGGAGGCGGGACTCTGTCCTGGCCCTGAGGTCTCGCAGGGAGGTACTCATGGCCTGTTCCAACTCCCTGCGAGTCGCCTCGAGGCACTCTGCCCGCCTCAATGCCCAACACATGGAGAACTCTGTCCTGACCATGGTGAACCGCGCCTCTTCCGCCCGCCGCTGCTCCGCACCTATACGCTGGCCCAACCGCAGCCACATGGAAGACACATCCATTCCAGGGTTCTCCTGCCCTCTGGCCGATGCCTGGCCCCTGATGTCGATGGCCCCGAGCCATTATTGTTCCCATCTAGAGCCTGCTCCTGCTGCTGCTGCTGTCCATGTGCCCTGTCCGATGATGCCTGCACATCCTCCATCAGCTGGTCTCCAGTTGTGGTGTCCACCCCTGCTGGACCGCGGACTCCCGACTGTGGCAGGGATGGGATCTCCACCAAGCTGGCTGTCTTGGTCAGGCCAGGTCCACAGGGGGACTTGGTGGAATCTGGGCTGGAAGACGGCAGGGAGAACAACTGGTGCATAGTCTCCACAGAGGAGGAGAGGTCAGGTCTTCCAGAGTGCGTGTCACATGTAGGAACCCACCAACCAGGGCCCCTCCCAACAGTGCCACGTCGCGACGCTGCTGTTCGTGATGGCGTGCATTCTCTGCCCAGGAAGAACGCACGTCATCACGAATGTCACGCGTGCGCAACACGACACCAATCACGACGGAGCCCATACATTCATTGGACCCCTCGTCTGCAGTTAGTGGAGAGGCAGATGACATGGCACTCTCCCCTACCTGCGGACGGGCCTGGAACGGGGCATCCCTGCTGGTGCATGGTGGTGCAGTCACAGGGTCAAGGACAGGGACATGCACAGGCCCCTCCGCGGTGACCTGGGCTGCCTCCTGACCCTGGCCCTGGACTGCACCACTTGCACCAGTGGTACTACCCCCATCAGGCCCCATGTGCGGCTCAGTAGCGGCTCCTCCTCCTCTGTGGAGACCACCAACCTGGATGTCTCCGTACTGTCTTCTGCCATTGCAAGCCCCTGTGGGGGCTCACCCGGCCCTTCCGCCACAGCCGTAGTGGCAGACGGGGCACCAGCCCCCTCGCTCGAGGATGATGGCAAGTCCTGGGAGGGTGGCTGGGCCTTGCGTCGCCGCCCAGTAGAGGCATCCCTGCCGCTTGGTCCACAGCACTATCTCCGCCCTCTTCTTCACTTGACGCTGCGTAGAGGGAGAAAGAGAACACAAGCATCAGGGTACAGTACAATATTCGCCTAGACAGGAAGCAATAACACATGAGTGGCAGTGTCTAACAACACTTCCATCCTGTCCCTCCACACATGAGTGAATGCACGCAACACACATGCATGAACAGGCATGGTGCCTGCAATCAACATCAGCATCCATGTACAAGGGCCTCTATTAATCCAAATGTTGCCTTCAAACTCACATGCATCATGGCTCACACTGATCCCATGCACACACATCATCAGGAAGGTCATGCATCATGCCTTCTACACCACAGACACATTGGATAGACACAGTGCATACAACGGTGACTGCACTGCATGAGTGAATGTACATATCATCACGGACATGTGTCATGAATCCATGGCGTATCAAAGTCACAGAAACACTTCTCAGACACACACACATGTGTACCATACATGTACATGACAGCAGCACCCATCCCTCACACCCCCAGCATGTGCAAGAACAGACACTGGCATGCTTTCATGTGTGCATTTGTCATACAGCTCCCCATGTTGCATTGGAACTCATGCACCAACCATGTGGTTAACACATTACTGGTTTCACATGCATGAACATGATGTCCTTGTACACACACATCCATACATGGCCCATGTCACACATACAGGCAGGTATCAGACTACCAGCACACTGCAACATGCCCTGTACCACACAACAATGCTAGGCCACTTACCGCTCAACTCCAGATGGGACTTTCTCCGAAGGATCTGGGCGTGGAGCGCTGGGCATACGTGTTCCAGGACCCTCATCTCGATGTCTCTCATGCTGACCCGGCCCTCCTCTGCGAGGCGCAGGGCCTTGTGGAGGGTCCTGGACCTGAAGTCCTCCAAGCACTTCTTGACGTGCTTGATGTCGCGGGTTGCCATCCCCTCCGTGTTGATGGCAACCACTACGTCGTCCCAGATCCTCTCCCGTCCTTCCTTGTTGGCACGTGATGTTCCGAAGAGGGCATCATACTGTCCCAGGACATGCTCCACCAGGACACCAACTTCCTTCACGCTGAAGCTGGTGGCCCTCTGCCTCTCTGGCTGGTGGTCGCCAGTGGTCTCATATGGTGTTTGCCCTGACATGGCGACCCCCGAGGCAGATGTGGGTGGGCAACTGGGTCCTGGGGCTGGGCTGTGGAGCGATGGTATCCCAGTCGGGAGTCTTTTGTTCCAGCAGGGGTGGACACAGCAACTGGAACCCTGGCTGATGTGCAGGTACCAAATACCAGGGCATGTGGGCAGCAGGCAGGCAGCAGCAGATGGCAGGTGGGAGCATGCTCGGGGCTCTGGGCGGCAGTAATTCGGCCTTCTGGGCAGGAGCATGGTCTTCTGTGTGTTGTTGCGTGGCCAGCTTGATACGGAGTGATTTGGCACGTGAAAATCTTGCACGAAGCGTGTAATTCGAGGAAAGGCCCTTCGCGCGTAAGCGCATCAGCACATGTATGCGGTTTCATTGGACCAAAAGTCCTTAGCACGTCCGCGTGTGAATGCGTGTAATCCGACTAAAGGGCCTACGCGTGTAAGTGACGTGACGGGCACGGGCGTTTCCATCAACACGGGTGCATGTTCATCGTACACGTCCAAAAACTGCACGTCCGAGTGTCAGCTCGTGTAATTGGAGGAAAGGGCCCTAGCGCGTACACGCGTTAAGTGATGCTGTACGTGTGGTCTGCTTTAAAAGGTACGTGTAGGACCCCATTTCCTTGTACGTGCTTTTTTCGTGGAGAGCGAGTGGGTGAATTCTGTACTTCTTGTCGGTTCACACGCGATTACTTCACAGCGTTTCAGGTTCGTACTCTCTGTTACCTCGACAGCGTTCATTTTTTTTGTTAGGCCTGTTTCCTCAAACAGCGTTCACTTCTTCTTTTGTCCTGTCTCCTCAGACAGCATACAATTCTTCTTTTGGCGTGGGTGTTGCCAACGCGCATTTCTTTCACATTCTTTTTCCAGGCAGACGGTGAGTCGCGCACGCATTTACCAACTGTGCTTGCCCCGTGTGTCGCGTACCCCTTCAGAGGTCATTGTAGGCTGCGTGTAACACGCATACGCTTATTTTTGTGTTTCTGGGTGCCACAGCGTAGTGCGGGTTCATTTTTCCACGCACGTGGTCTACGGGGGGTTGCGTGCATGTTACTTTTTGTTTTCGTGGTGCCTGTGTGTTGCGTGACCCGTCATCTTCCCCCAGGGGTCACAGACAGCCTTGCTAGAGCACTAGGGTACAAATTCCATCTAGTACCCTACCCCCCTAGGCCCCCATGTGTGGAGGACCAATCAGGGACACCCATGCTCCCCCCCATGGTTGAGGGAAACGTGGCTGACACCATCCCAGCTCAGCCCTTGTTGGACCAGCCCATTGTGGCACCTGACCCGGCACAGGATGACTCCCAGGCTGACTTCCAGGTCAGCAAGTCTAAGCCACGTGTGCCGGTGCAAGTTGGTGTCACCAGGCCACGTGGATCTGCGGCAGCAATGTCATCTGCTGCCCAAGTAGGCAGGGTGTGGAGGCTGCAGGGGCAGCTGCAGCTCTATCCACCCTAGCTCTGAGTCTCCCAGCCGGGACAGTGTCGGTCGTGGTACATCAAACTGATGTTGCCCCTACCAACATCACACTTCAGCCAATGCCTGCACCAAGGCCTATGGTCATTGTGCCTTCGCAAACTCCCAGTACCCAGTCCACCTGCGCTTCTGCCCCTACTGACCAGCGCGGCGCAAGCCACTTAAGCTCCGATCCACCTTTGAAAAAGAGGAAGAAGGGTGCTCTGGCACTACAGGCTGAGACCCCAGGCAGGGCTACAAAGTCCAGCACGTCAAGGAAGCCTAGCTTTAATGACACCAAACTTGATTCACTTGTGACCTATGTGTCGGCACAGAGCCGCGAAATGGTGGTGACTGCAGGGTGCAAGACCATCCCTGGTCAACATAGGGTACACTGGAAGACCATCGCAGACCGCATAAGTGCCCTTGGATTTGTGAGGCACACAGCTGATGATTGCTACAAGTGTTGGAATGACCTGAAACGCAGAGCAAAGAACAAGCTGGGCTCAAATTATGCCGCTTCTCTGGTGACTGGCGGTGGGTCTCCACCAGAGGACAACAAACTCACTGAACATGAGTCTGTTGCTGGGACCTTCGTCACAGAGGAACAGATCCAAGGCGTGGGACAGCTACCTGATTATGACGCATTGTCCAGTGAGTGCCCATGTGTGTTTAATCCATGTGTATGTTGTTTGGGTGACGGGTTCTGATTGAGTGCCAGGTGACGGTGTGTACTCCTGAGTGTTATGGGTCACCCATGTGCTTGCTCCAATACATTCAAGTGCCTTTGATTTGGGTATGCCAGTATCCCTTCTGCCCATAGTAGCCAATTAGCCCCACATTACTGCTGTTGCACTTGAACTATCATCTTGCAACAACATTGTTCTGATTTTTTCTGTGTTCATTCAGGCTGATTGTTTAGATTATCCCATTTTTCATATGCTTTTTTTATCCCTAATGCCACATATGTGACATGCTTCTGTCATGGTTTACACCCCACATTGTGCCACTTTAGTTACCTGGTTATGTGAATGATTAAACCATTCAGGGCGAGGGAGTATTGGCCTGCTGAAATTTATTTTTAGGGCCTGTTTGCATGTGGAACATGATAGTTGTTTCCTGTCATGTTGAAGTGACCAACCATTGATGTGTACATCTGCCTACAATCACTGTCTAATTGTACACTGGATGTGTTGCAGTGTGCGGTACATGCATATTTTTCAACACTATTCTGCATTAATATTCTCATCATGTCCATGTGACATGTATTTATGACAGTACTCATTCACTGACATATCGCTGTAGTTGTCTAATTTACCATGGCTATGCTACATGACATCTGTGTGCTGGCATGTGTCATGTATGTGTATTGGACATGCCACTCACAGGCTGATGTGTGATGCCAGTGCTACACGACATGCTGTGAATGTGTTGCTTTTCCATCTTGGTGTCCTCATTGTCTGCCTTTTTGACTCCCCTTCAAAATCATTGACAGTGCATGCATGCCAGGGTTATAGTCATGTGGGACATCTGTAAACCATGTACAGGATCTCTGTCTTGTCAGGCCTATGTGTGTGCTATGGTGCTCATGCCTGTTTCCATTTCTTGTATTTCATGTTTTTGCAGGTGACGAGACACTTGATGCTGGTGAGTTTCAGGAGAAGGTGCAGACCCAGGAGGATTCTCAGCCACGACCAGGCACCAGTGGGGGACGTGATGTGGTAGTGGGTGAAAACTCTTTGGTACTGCAGACCATACTGTCAAGGGTTGCCTCTGGGTGCAGCTCCCCAGACCTCTATTCAGGTGCTGTGTCAGATGATGAGATTTATGTGCTGTCGCAGGTCAGTGCTTCTGGCAGGGATTCTGTTCTGTCCAACCCACCTGCACCAGGGGTAGAACCCTCTATGGGGATGTCAGTGTTGGTAGGTCCGCCTTTGGCGGTTATGGATGCAAGCTCACACTCCACAGCATGTGATCCTGTTCCTGGGCCAGCAGATCAGAGGGGGAATGCAGTCCTGCAGCCTCAGGCAGTGCCAGCACAGCAAGGTGCAGATCGCCTTGCCCCGAACAGGTGTGGTGTCCGCCGACACGGTGGCCGTGCGCCACCAGGCAATACTGTATGGGAAAACTCCATGTACTGTATGGAAACACTAGAAATGATGGCTCAGGCAATGGAGAGGGTGGCCACTTCCATTATCCCCCCTGAAAGGCAGTTGGAGCAACAACAGCAGGCAACAGACTCCATTTGCCAATCACACAGGGAAGACATATTGGCGTCCAACAGGGACCGCCGGGCGGCACTGGAGACTCTGCAAGAATCCATATCAATAGAGTCCCAGGGCTACAAGGAAACCCTGAGGGTGGAACTCCATAACTTTAGGCAGAGTCTGCTTGAACTTGAGGCTTCCTGAAAAGTTAGGGCAGAACAGCAGCTGGAGCAGCTCACACGTTCGCTCTCAGCTGAGCTGCAGGCAACACGTGAGGAGATCCGGGCATCCCGCGAGGCCATGCGTGCAGAAGTGCAGGCAACCCGTGACATGCTGCATGGGGATCTCTGCACTTTAATCCTCCAGAATCAGACCTTCCAGACCCGCATGCTTGCTGCCATTGAGGACCATACCAGGGCTTTGCGTGGGCTGTCTCCCATAGTGCCACCACCTCCTGATGCAGCAGCAGAGGGTGAAGAGAGCGACAGCAGTTCTCCCACAAGGCATAGCCGTGCAGGCCATGAGCCCATGGATGTATTTTTTTTTCGCAACATCCACGCAGTTGAGTGTTGGTGTGCACCCTGTCCTCGAACCTCCTGGGTGGCCTCCCCCCCTAGCCCTCACATGGCCATTTTTATTTATTTATTTATTTATTTATTTATTTATTTTTTACAGTGTGTTGCCTTGTGTGGCTCCCGTGGGCATCCACTGTATTCCGGCTGGGCACATGCAGGCTTGTCCTGAGTTTGGGTTAGATGCTTGGGTTCGTGACACACACACCCCTCCTGCTTCCCATTCCATGGGCTTGCAAAGGGTGTGACCAAGTGACAGTGACTTACACAGTGACATTGGGCTCCCATGAGCTGTGTGGGCAGTCTGTAGTCAATACTGTATGTATACCCCTAGTGGGTATTGTTGTTGTATTGTACACTGCATGGTGTATTGATATGTGCTTGTGCATCCATGTCTTCCTCCGAATTTGCAGGTTCCTTCCTCATGTCTTCACAAGGCCGTCTCCTTTGCAGATGAGTCATGTTGTATGCAGTACACTGACACATTTGCGTGGCAGCAACACTCTACAGTTGGAAAGGGTCGATGTGCTGGCTTATTCAGGTTGTAAGACTACCACTACTTTGACTTAGTACTGTCATGACTGTCATGCGGGACATGACCAGGGGTGCAGGGTAGTCCCCTGTGGTGTGGGCTGCCTGCAGGGGCCATGGAGGGGGTAGAGGGGACACCTGGGAGGACCCACACTGCCAATTCACGTGTAGGACTCCCTGCGCACCACACTGGATACACGTTCCCCGCTCTGAGAGCAAAATCGCGTGTGAAACTTCACGCGCACCCCAGAAATACACGTACCCCGCTCGCACAGGGCCAATCGCTTGTGAAACTTCCCGCAAACCCCAGTAATACACATACCCTGCTCGCACAGGGCCAATCGCATGTGAAACTTCCCGCGAACCCCAGTAATACACGTACCCCGCTCGCACAGGGCCAATCGCGTGTGAAACTTCCTGCAAAACCCAATAATACATGTACCCCGCTCACACAGGGCCAATCGCGTGTGAAACTTACCGCAAACCCCAGTAATACACATCCGCTGCTCGCACAGGGCCAATCGAGTGTGAAACTTCCTGCAATCCCCAGTAATACACGTACCCCGCTCGCACAGGGCCAATCATGTGTGAAACTTCCCGCGAACCCCAGTTATACACGTACCCCACTCGCACAGGGCCAATCGCGTGTGAAACTTCCAGCGAACCCTGGTAATACACATACCCCGCTCGCACAGGACCAATTGCGTGTGAAACTTCCTGCGAACCCCAGTAATACACGTATCCCACTCGCACAGGGCTAATCGCGTGTGAAACTTCCCACGAACCCCAGTAATACATGTACCCCGCTTGCACAGGGCCAATCGCGCGTGAAACTACCCGCGCAGTGGTGTACGTGTATTCGGAGGAGTGCGCGGGGAGTTTTACAGGCCTTTTCGAGGTTGTGAGCCTGTGCGCCATGTACAGGATTTGTGCACTGTACATGGTGCACAGGGAGGGGTTGAGGGCATAACTGGCACTGCTGCAGGGTTGATGCGCCACTCTGCGCCACGGCTGGTTTAGGATGTTAAAATCCATTAATACGTTGTGCGCCGAAATTGATTTTAGCGCACGCGGCTGGCGCAGAAAGTCGCATGCGCACACTGTGCGCCAGCCGCGTGCGCCACTTGTTTGCTGAATTCTATGAATTACCCCGTTTGTCAGAAAGTCTTATACCTGAGAGGAGAGCAGATAACTATGGCTGTGTTTTCAGAAAGCAGATTGTCTGGATTTTGGGAGATTCATGGATAAATTGGTTGGAGGTGCTTGCAGATTGCTGTGGAGTAGCTGTACAGCTTGGATTCCCTCATGTGGAAGTGCACTGGCATGGAGTGCGTGGAATGAAGTGGCTGTATTTGCTACTTCTTTATGCTACTTTGGTGACACAGTGTCATCACACAGTGTCATCCAGACATTATTATTCATTGTGGAGGGAACAGTTTAGGACATGTGTCTTGTTAGGGAGAATACTCCAGAATGGCTAATTACCTTTTCCTACTGAGTACCTCAGCAGCTTTGCTGGATTTCTAGGATTTTATTTTCACCTGGTAAGAGTGTAAACCTTTTTTACCACTCTTACATGTATTTTGCTGTGTGTTTTACATTTTTGTGTTCATAGACCTACTCCATAGGCATCATCTTTTTACTGTGTGTCACACAGCACCTTTAGTGCAGTGACACAGGGTTGTCTTTTTCACGCTTCCCAGTTTTGAACTCCATTTTCTGGGACTGACTACTGTCTCCCAGCACATGTAAAGTTGCCATTGACTGTATTAGTCTTTTTAAAATCACAGAACAAGTACAAACTATCTTCCATAGAGTACTGGAAAGGGTTAATAGTTATCCCCTTGTGTCTGTTTCTCATGGAACATTATTTCGTTCCCCTTTCACTAAGAATTGGCTGGTGGCAGTGGTATCTACCATCTTTTGCCAACCGCGGACTATGAAAATAGCCTTGGTGCTGTTTTAGGCTACGTTAGTAGCCTCAAATTTTAAACTGCTGGACACCTTTTAATTTTATTTGGTTCTGGCTGAGTTTATTCACCATTTATTTTTGTAAAGGTCTTTCTCATGTTTTAATCTGCACGCCAAACCAGGTTTGGTTCCTTTGTTCGCCATCCTTTGGTGGGCTTCTGCACAGAAGCCCTCCTTAGGTGCCTGAGAGTCTGGGTGGACAGGATGTGAGGGAGGGTTTTAGGCCCTCTGCACAGGCTCTCCTTGGAGGCACAAGTCGCACTCTTGTTTGATTGGCTAGGTGACTGTCCTGCCAGGACAGCCATCCTGCTGTGTGATTGACAGCCAGGCTGTGTGAATGGAGGAAAACTGCATAAAAAGCTCATCTATGGGACTTGGAAGGCAGAGTCGCCACTGGTTCGAGAGATCCGAAGAGAAGCTGAAGGAAGAGGACTACTGCAACTACTGAACCTCCCGGTGAAGCCCTGCTGCGTGTCCGAATCTCCTAAATTCGACGACAGAGAAGATCTGCAAGGAATCTTCTTTCCTTGAGCTGGAGGGACCAACCAGTTTGCCAAACGCCTAGTAATGCCTCTCCCCTGGTCGAATTTGCTGTTCACCGCTGCAGTGAACCAGATAGCCAGGATGGCGGGACCCTGTTTGGGTTTTAAGCAGCGAACCTTTTATTTGTTGCTTTGCTCTGCTGCTGGTTTCTTCCCTGGGCAGTGCAGGTCCCTCCGACTTCCTCCTTCTTGTCAGTTTGACAGTCGCTTCAGGAACCGTGAGCCTGCAGGACCTGCCAGGAACTTCTGCCTCAGCTACAGCATTCTTCTTCTACTAAGGTACTGTTCAAATTGGGTCATTTGTTCGGCCCCACTGCGGTGAAAGTGTTTTAAATCTTTCACTAATCCGAGGGCTTGTCCTTCTCTGCTCTTTTAAATAACTTTTCTGCCAACCAACTTTATTTCGAACTCTTGGCAAAGACTTAACCTTGAACTACTCTGAACTGTGTGATCCTTTGCAAAGACTCTGAACCATTAATATTGGCCCAGGCCTATTGATATGAATCCTAGTTGTAGTAAGCCTTTTCTAGATTGCCCTAACTTCTTGTTGGTGCTGCTTAATTTTGTCTAGCCTTGTCTTTCCCTAACCTTTAAATTGCTGGAGTGCCATTTTGCTCACACTTCATTTTGAGCCTAACTTGTCCAGAATTATTGGGTGTAGTGTAGTGTATTAAGATTGTGATTTTCTGCTGCTTTAATTTAGTGAACTGTTTTACAAATTAATGTGTAAATAAATGTATATTCTTTTAGTGTTGTCCTTTGTGTTACTTCTGATACTGCTCACTTTACTCTTGAGATAAGTCTAGCTGCTCAGCCATCACTACCACTTTACTGTGTAGTACAGGCTTGTACCAAAGATGAATTTGTACTGTCACTTTAGTTTTAATTGTGTGTAGTGTTCCCATGGGTACTGCATATGATTCTGCCTAACACTTTTGCACAGCGGTGAGGATCAAGTATAGTAATTACACTTAGAGTTCTGCTATTACATTGGATCAACTAACCACAAGGCTAAGCATCACTAAAAAGCAATTTTAATCATGTCTGACATGGAAAGCTACAGTCAGGATACCCTTCTTAGTTACGCTGGGGATTATCTGAACAATCTGTGTAGAGAAAGGAATCTCTCTGTTAAAGTCAAAAAGTCAGAATTAATTGAAAGGTTTTTAGAGAAACAAAGTCTGGAGAGTGAGCCTGAAATACCTGACCCACCAGCAAATGTCGAAAATGATGAGGATGACAATGTTTCTGTTATTATGGATGAGTTAGATGAGGCAGATGTGTCTCACAATATAAGTCCTACTGCTCTTCTACCTGCTCAGCAACCTCGACCTTTGTCCACTGGGACCCCATCAGGTCCTACACTCGGCCCTGAATTCATTGCTCTAGAAAGGATGAGACTTGAATTGGAATTCAAACATGTTAATGCTCAAACTGAAAAAAAAGCATCAAGAACTTAAGCTCAGAGAAATGGAGTTGAATCATGCCTTAAAAATGAAAAAGTTGTCTATTGAAAATGCATCTCTCCCAGAGTCTTCTAGGTCTTCCAGTCCTAAAATACCACATATGCCTAAAGAAATTGTTGGTATGTATGAGGCTAAGCTTGATAATTTGGATTGGTTGGCAATGTTTGAGTATAACCATGGGATTCAACACATTACAGGGAATCAGTTGCTTCCTTGGCTCTTCTCTAGGCTACCCACTGTTGCATCTGATGTTGTGATGGAGGTGGGGGAGGTGGATAGGATGGATTATGAGTCTCTGAAGCTAGCTTTAATTGCTAGATTTGGGAAGACCCCTTCCCAGTCCCTTCAGAGGTTTAGGATCCTCAAAAAGCATGACGGTACCCCTTGGGCTACTGTAGCATATATAATATCGTACTGTTCTGTTCACCCTGTGCAGATAGTATAATATAGTGATGTCATTTAGAAATATTTGGGACGTTAGTGTTCCAGTAGCTACAGTTGAGAAGACAGAATTGGAGAACCTTACTGAAAGGATGTTATCTATTTAGCTCCTGCCTTTCATACTTAACCTGCCCTGTAACTTATGAATAAACATACTCCTTTTATATACTCAAGTCTCCAGTACTTTACCTGATTCTGGATGGCTTCATACCATATACCAATACTACAGCTACCTGGGTATGTGAATGTTTGAAAAACGTAGATGGTTGGGTTAAGGGTTACAGAGTAAACACGTATGAAGTTATGAGAAATCTTGTTATGTTGAAGCCAATTTATGATGCCTGCTCTCCTGAGCTCAGACAGCACTTGGCTGATTCTAAGGGGATAGATCCAAAGAAGTTAGCTAAGGCTGCTGACTTTTGGGATGCCAACAGGGCTACTCAAAAGATTCTGGGGGCATCCTAGAAGAAGGATGAGGGAAGTCAGCCGAAGAAAGATAACAAGCACAATTCTAATACCTCCAATCCAAAAGAGGACCCCAAACAAAACAATAAGGGTAAGCCACAAGGGACACCGAATCAGGCTAGTACACCTTCTGGACCCAAACCAGATGGAGGTCAAAACAAGCCACCATTCATCAAAACATTTGGGAAATGTTATGTTTGTCGGTCAACTGACCATGTGAAAGGGGATCCCAGATGTAAGGGTAAACCTTCAGGGGTCCACAATGTCTCCTTAGCCTTCTCCTCAGAGGAAGAAGTACCTATGGCAAGTGGAAATTTTCACCTACTGGATGATGAACCCATGAGAGTCTCAGCTAGTGTCTCTTTAGTGTCCCTGAGTTTGTGGGAACAACAGAATTTAGATGTCCATAATTCCATCCCAGATAATACTAAAGATAGTGTTCTTGTGAATGGCCAGGATACCCCTGCCATCAGAGACACTGACACATCATAAATGTGGTTGATGAATCATTTTTCAAGGGAGAGGATGTTGCTAAGGCACCCAAACACCTAACCAAGTTAGCTGGAGGGTGTGTGGAAATGCTTCCCCAGTTATGAGCGCTCATCCAGTGCAATGCCATGACTGTCAAGATACCTGTTAGTGTGCAGAGTGAAGTGCCTAGGAGAGTCCTGTTGGGTAATGACCTGAAAACTCTTGGAGTTGTGTCTACTACCCCCTGGCCTCCCATTAAATGGAGACAGGAGCTCACTAGACCTACAAAGGAGAGGACCTTGAGAGGCTCTCCAGGGGAAACGATAGAGGAAACTATCACCCCCAGTTCACTGGAATTGCTCACTGCTATTTCAGGAAAGAAAGAGGCAAAGGGGAAACCTAAGACCTCCAAGAAGAAAGCAGATAGCATCCCTGTGCTACCAACAAAGACATCCCTAGGATTGTCCAAAGTCACACCTGTGACTCCTCCACCTGCTGAGGCTGAGTGTGATGTACAACCCTGTAGGGGGGTAGGGTTGAGCCAGCTTCTGAAGAGTCAGATCTGGAAGAAAACATTACTCTAGTTGGAGATCTGGATCCTGTTGACCATCCTGAGCTGCAGTCTTTACTGGCAGAAGGTGGACCCAACAGGGAAGACTTCAGCAGAGGACACAGAGAGTGTCATACTCTTGAACGTCTTTGACAACAGGCAGCTTCTGAGCTTGATGGGCAAGAAGCTGGGAAGCATAGGTTTCACTGGGAAGATGGCCTCTTCTACAGTGAACCTACTGAGTCTATCCCTGGGGACTGCAAAAGACTTGTAGTGCCCCTAGAAAACAGAATCCAGTTCCTACAGTTTGCCCATGAGATACCTTTGGCTGGTCATTTGAGTTTCAAAAAAGACCAAGGAAAGGCTCGCTTTATACTTCTACTGGCCTAAAATGGGTTCAGAAGTTGACAAATTCTGTAGGAGCTGTCTCACTTGCCAAACCTCTGGCAAAGGTGGAGCCAAGAATTTGGCACCATTGGTGCCTCTCCCAGTGGTGAGAATTCCTTTTGAAAGGGTGGGCATCAACATTGTTTGTCCCCTTGACCTCCCACATCTTCAGTAAACAGGTTTATCCTGGTTGTAGTAGACCATGCTACTAGATATCCTGATGCAATACCTATGAGGACTGTTACGCATCAGGATGTGGCTAAGGCTCTACTTGGTATTTTTACCAGATTAGGGTTCCTAAGGAAGTGATATCCGACAGGGGATACAATTTTGTGTCCCACTACATGTTTATGTTTATTGAATTTATATAGCGCTTTACGCCAAAGTGCTTTACAGAGTGACAACAAGATACAAAATTTAAAGAAACTTATTTAGAAACGTGAAACAAACCTGAAGTACAGTATATGGAACAATTTACTCAAGGGGAGGAGAGGAGGAGGGAGGGGGCAGGAGGAGGAAGGTTAAGGGGTATGAGAGTCAGGTTCAAGGTCAGCAGGGTGGGAGAAGGGGGAGGAGGAGGGCAGGAGGGGGGAGTACTCCAGGTGGCCTCCTACGCCTCTTGGTAGCAGTGTCCAGTGAGGTCAGTGGGAGGAGGGGGGAAAGAGGGAGGTGAGTGGAGGGGGGTAGGAGTTTGAGGGGGAGAGAGTGGGTGAGGAGAGTCAGAGAGCGGAGTGGAGAAGAAGGGATTTCAAGGAGGAGCGGATGGAGAGAGGTAGGTAGTTCCAGTTGAGGGGGGCCAAGTGTTGGAAGGAGCGGAAGAGTGATGAGGCTCAAGGGACAGGGGGTACAGTGAGAAGGTACAGATCGGCAGACCGGAGAGAACGGGAGGGATGGTAAAATGAGAGGAGGGAAGAGAGATAGGGGGGGCGAGGTCATGGAGAGATTTTCAGACAAGACAGAGGAATTGAAATTTCAATTGTGAGAGGAAGGGAAGCCAGCCAAGTTGAGAGAGCGAGGTAGAAATAGAGCCACAAGGACCGAGAAGACATAGAGTACGGATGGAGGAGTGGTAGATGGATTTTAGGGGAGTCAGGTGAGAGACAGGGAGACCAAAAACAAGAGAGGAGCAGTAGAAGTAGAAAATGCGCTGATAGCATGATAGGTGCTTTAGAAGAACCCCTTAAAAGAAAGTGGGACCTTCTACTGCCATGCCTTCTCTTTGCTTATAAAGAAGTACCTCAGGAGGTAGTTGGATACAGTCGCTTTGAACTTCATTATGGCCATCCAGTCAGAGGTACTTTGCCCCTGATTAATGAGGGGTTGGAGAGTGCTCCTTCCCCTAAGCCAGTCAGAGTGACTGACTATGTGATACGTCTCCAGGGGACAATGTCACACATGATGGCAGAAGCTAGTGATAACTTAAAAGCAGTTCAGGCTCTGGTCAAACATTGGCATGACCAGAAGGCCAACATGGTTGAGTTTACTCAAGAGCAGCTTGTACTAGTTATGATGCCTACAAAGCAGAGGGCCTTGCAGGACAAATGGATAGGACCCTTCAAGGTTGTGGGTAAACTTGGAGAGGTGAACTATCTGGTGGAGTTAGGCAGACCTAAGGAGGCTCCCAGAGTCTTGCACACTAACCGTTTGAAGGTATATGCTCGAGAGAAGAAGTGGGAGCTTTGCTTCTAGCTTGAGCTCAAGAGGAGGAGGAGAGCAAACCTCTACCAGACCTACCCAGAGACCAACCTTTAGATGAGAAGATAAAAGAAGTTAATCTCTATTCCAATCTGACATCTGAACTACAGGATGAGTGCAAGTTTCTCTTAAATCAGTTTGCCTCCCTGTTTTCACTTTCACCAGGCTTGACCCCTTGGGGCCAGCATGAAATTCTAACTGGTGACTGTGTATCTGTGAAAAACAGAGGTTACAGAATGTCAGACCAGGTAAGAACCCACATAAAGGAAGAGGTCAACAAGATGCTTGATCTCGGGATTACAGAGCCATCTACAAGGCCATGGTCTAGCCCAGTTGTTCTAGTACCAAAGGCAGGATCCAAGGAGTTGATATTCTGTGTGGACTATAGAGCTCTACATGCAGTCACAAAGACTGATGCCCATCCTTTGCCAAGGACAAATGAACTGGTAGATAAACTTGGTGCAGCCAAGTACCTCAGTACATTTGATCTGATGTCAGGCTATCTGAAAATAGCCCTGACAGACCATGCCAAGGAGAAAACTCCATTTAAACCCCAGAAGGCCTCTATCAGTTTAAGGTTATGCCTTTTGGATTAAACAATGCACCTGCTACATTCCAAAGGATGGTCAATCAAGTTCTGAATGGGATGGAGGACTTCTGCATGGCATATTTGGATGACATTGCAGTGTTCAGCCCTACTTAGAAAGAACATGTTGATCACTTAGGATACGTTTTTCAGACTCTTGAGCAGGCCTATCTGACCATAAAAGCAAGCAAATGTCAAATTGGTCAGAGCAAAGTGGTCTACCTTGGTCATGAGGTATGAGGAGGTGAAATAAGGCCATTGCCTAGCAAAGTACAAGCTGTACAAAACTGGACCATCCCTACTACTCAAACCGAAGTGAGAGCCTTCCTAGGTGTCATTGGGTACTACAGGAGTTTCATAGAGAACTATGGGTCCATAGCTTCCCCCTTGAATGTGATCTACTCTCCAAAATTCCCTAAAAAGTTTAGATAGAATGAGGAGTACACTCAAGCGTTTGAAAAGCTGAAGAAAGCCCTTTGTCAAGCTCCAGTCCTAAGAGCTCCTGATTATCACCAACCCTTCATTGTGCAGACCGATGCATCCAATACATGTATAGGTGCAGTCCTTAGTCAACTGGATGAGAAAGGTAGGGAACACCCCATTTGCTTCATTAGCAGGAAGCAGACGGAACCAGAAACAAGGTGGGCAACCACAGAGTGTGAATGCTTTGCTATTGTGTGGTCTCTGAAGAAGTTTAGACCATACTTGTATGGATCTACTTTTGTCATTCAGACAGACCACCAACCCTTGAGATGGTTTATGCAAATGAAAGGGGAATGCCCACAACTTCTAAAATGGTCAATCTGCCTGCAAAGGTCGGATTTCACCATTGAGCACAGGTCAGGATGTCACCACCAAAATGCTGATGGTCTCTCTAGGATGTTTATAACCAACTAGAAATTCATCTAGGAGTGGATTAAATCCTTCCGTCTCTTTGTCTGGAGGTGTGGGGGTGAGTGTTAGGGAGAACTCTTCAGAATGGCTAATTTCCCTTACCTACTGAGTCCCTCAGCAGCTTTGCTGGATTTCTAGGATTTATCTTTTTCACCTGGTAAGAGTTTTTCCCTCTCTTACATGTGTTTTGCTGTGCGTTTTACATTTTTGTGTTCATCGACTGTGGAGTCTCACCTACTCCATAGGCATCATCTTTTTACTGTGGATCACACTGCACCTTTAGTGCAGTGACACAGGGTTGCCTTTTTCAGGCTTCCCACTTTTAAACTCCATTTTCTGGGACTGACTACTGTCTCCCAGAACATGTAAAGTTGTAATTGACTTTATTACTCTTCTTAAAATCACAGACCCAGTACAAACTATCTTCCATAGAGTACTGGAAAGGGTTAATAGTTATCCTTTTGTGTCTGTTTCTCATGGAACATTAGTTTGTTCCCCTTTCACTAAGATTTGGCTGGTGGCAGTGGTATCTACCATTTTATCCCTACCGCAGACTATGAAAATAGCGTTGGTACTGTTTAAGGCAATGTTAGTAGCCTCAAACTGTATCTGCTAGACCCCTTTTAATTTTATTTGGTTCCGGCTGGGTTTTATCACCATTTCTTTTTGTAAAGGTCTTTCTCGTGTTTTATTCTGTGCACAAAACCAGGTTTGGTTCCTTTGTTTTCCGTCCTTTGGCAGGATTCTGCAAAGAAGCCCTCCTTAGACGCCTGAGAGTCTGGGTGGACAGGATGTGAGGGAAGGGTTTTAGGGCCCCTGCACAGGGTCTCCTTGAAGACCCAAGTCGCACTCTTGTTTGATTGGCTTGGTGAAGGTCCTGCCAGGACAGCCACCCTGCTGTGTGATTGACAGCCAGGCTTTGTGAATGGGGGAAAACTGCATAAAAAGCAGGTCTCTGGGTCTTGGAAGGCTTAGTCGCCACTGGATCGAGAGAACCGAAGAGAAGTTGAAGGACAAGGACTACTGCAACTACTGAACCTCCCGGTGAAGCCCTGATGCAAGTCTGAATCTCCTAAACTTCGACAACAGAGAAGATCTGCAAGGAATCTTCTTTCCTTGAGCTGGTGGGATCAACCAGTTCACCAAATGCTAAGCAAGCCCTCCCGCCTCTGGCCAAATTTGCTGTGCACCGCTGCAGTGAACCAGATAGCCAGGAGGACCAGACCCTGTTTGGGTTTTATTGAGCACACCTTTTATTTATTGCTTTGCTCTGATGATGGTTTCTTCCCTGGCAGTGCAGGACCCTCCAGTCTTCCTCCTTCTTGTCAGTCTAACAGTCGCTTCAGGAATCATGAGCCTGCAGGACCTGGAACTTCTGCCTCAACTACAGCAGGTACTGTTAAAATCCGGTTGTTCGTTCCGTCCAACCGCGGTGAAAGTGTTTTAAATCTTTTGCTAATCTCAGGGCTTGTCCTTCTCTACTCTTTTAAATAACGTTTCTACTGACCAACTTCGTTTCAAACTCTTGGCAAAGACTTAACCGCAAACTACTCTGAACTGTGTGATCCTCTGCAAAGACCATTAACATTGGTCCAGGCCTATTGATTTGAATCTTGGTTGTAGTAAGCGTTTTCTAGATTGCCCTGCCTACTTACTTGTTGGTGCTGCTTGATTTTGAATAACCTTGCATTTCCCTTCCTTTTTAAATTGCTGGAGTGCCATTTTGTTCACACTTCATTTTGAGTTTAACTTGTCCAGAATTCATTGGGTGTTGTGTAGTATATTAAGATTGTGATTTTCTGCTGCATTAAATTAGTGAGTTGTTTTATAACTGATGGTGTAAATAAATGTACATTCTTTTACTTAGAAACCTTGAGTCTGTGTTTGTTTGAAGCATAGCAATTGCTGTCCTTTGTGTAACTTCTAATGCCGCCCACTTTACTCTTGAGATAAGTCTGGCTGCTCACCCATCGCTACCACTTTACAGTGTGGTACAGGCTCATACCAGAGGTGAATTTGTACTTGCACTTGTAGTCTTAATTGTGTGTGGTGTTCCCAAAGGGTACTGCATGTGATTCCGCCTAACATGTCTGGAATCTCTTTGCAATTTGCAATGAAAGAAGGACTTGGGAAAGTCATGGATATGTATCCAAATTCCAGAGTCATTTTTTCCCGTATTGCGCAGAGATAAATGTGGCTGTGTTCTGCTTCATTTGGTCCACAAATGGAGAAAGTGTGTTGCAATGTTAACAAGGCTGTTTGTGTTTTTTTGAGAGATGTTGGTATGTCCTCTTTTCACAATGAAAACATTATGTTTCGTTGTGCACACATTTTTTGCAGAGATGGAGTGCATCTTACTTATCTGGCAATCAGATTTTTCTGTGAATAATACACATTGAATTGCAACCCTTTTTGGAATTACAGCAATCCATTTTGCAGTAGGTGTTGACTATTTGAAATTTCTGAATCACCAAAAACACTGTTTTCAGAGCCACAAATTCCTCCCAGAGAAAAGTGGAATGGTTCTGATAAGGCAGCACCCCAAAAATGTTAAAAGTCTGTGGACTATCCGTGGACTTCTAAAAAATTGCACTGGGCTCTGCAGCATTTCATTGACACTTTTATTTTTGAACTGTGAAAGGCGGCTCTGAAAAGAGACTTTTTTTAGTTTTTTGTTGTTTTATATTTTTGTTTTTGTTTTTTAAACATGAAACACAAGGAGAGGAAGGGAAAGGAGGATAAGGAAGGGACACCAACCACGGGTATAAGAAAGGGCAGGTGGAGAGAGGAAAATGTAGGATGGGCCTTATTCAGGTAGGTAGTAGTCCTTCTCATGCTCCTTGACCACAGTCTTGATAGCACTTTAAAGGTTCTCCCCCTGCAGGGTACTGCATTGCAGTACATGAACAATACTGTGACCCTCGAAAGATAAGGATCAACAGCATCACGTATGGCCTGAGAGGCAGCTGGCGGGATGCACTGCCCTACAGGAGTGCCTCTTATGGTGGCAGGAGCGGAAACCGAGAATGCTGCAGGGGAACTCAACCTACTATATTTATAGCAAGGTATAACCTTATGAATAGCCCCACCATGGAACGGCTTTAGGTGTTGCTTCATTGAGGTCGTACCATAGTGTAAAAACATGGTTTCCCATGACTCAGCACCACCTTGCACTGATTGCAGGTCACCTTGTTTGCACATGCTTTTGGTACTCCATAAAGAGTGGTAAATAACCTCCACACCCAAGATTCACAATGAGTGCTAGTAATAGGGATTTCCACTACCTCATCCCCTTCATCCCCTTCATCACTCTCCTCTGAATCCTCATGCCTGTTCCCCTCTGCAGGCCCTTGGGGGGGCATGTTGGCGGTGGATAGGGTGGTGCTGAGACAGCAGTAGAACCAGCGGCAGCCATGGATGCCATCAGGACAGCTGTTTCAAAACTTGAGTAGCAAAAACAGGACCAATCTCCAGTAGTGCTAGATAGATATAATGAGCATCAGCCCTGAGGTGTGGCCTTTTATAGGGGTGCTGGGCACGCTTCGCAGACACCCGCACTGTCAGCGGACACTTCGAACACCAAGAAAGGGCTCAAAAAGTTCAAAAAAGTATACAGATCACCAGGAACATGTTCTGGCACATGTGCAAGGGTGAAAAATACTTTGGAATACTCAAAAGAAAACTTTGTAGGTGTCTGGTGGCCCAGACAGTGTTTGTTACACTTAGCGTGGGTGCGGTCACATGATGACGTTGCAGACATGTTCGAAAATGGGACGGCTGTCCGTAATACACCAAATGCACGGATTCGATTGTGTGCATGCATGCGGATGTTCTACAAAAAGTGTTCCAGTCCCCGAACTAATTAAACGTGCGACACACGTGCGTAGACAGTTGCGGACAGGCACGATGTTCGTAGGAGCCAAGGGTGTGAAATGCATGCGCGTGGGTGTTCTACGGATAGTGGTCAGGTCCCCGAACAAAATAAATGTGCATCACAACTTTGCGGATAGGCGGACGGGCTATGTGTTCTACAGACATATTAATTCTGGTTGCAGACAATGCAAACAGGGGGATGTTCTTAGGATACCTTAATTTGCATAGTTACAAACCTGCTGACGTCTTTAGTGTTCTGTGGACACCCCCATTTTGGTTAATTGCGGACAGGCGGACATCTTGTGTGTCCTAAGGACACTTCCAACATGGTTGGGGACAGTGCAAACAGGTGTAGTGTCCTTAGGACACCCCCATTTTGGTTAATTGTGGACAGGCGGACATTTTGTGTGTCCTAAGAACACCTCCATTTTGATTGCAGACAATGCGAACAGGTATAGTCTCCTTAGGACACCCCAGTTTGGTTAATTACAGGCATCCTGGAAACCTGGGCCATCCGCTAACACCCTAACTGCCTTTTTAAGAAAAATAAGACACAGAGGAATATAGTAAAAACACACACAATATTTTATTATTGTATAAAAATATAAAAATTATGAAAGAGAGGGGGAAGCAGAAAATGATACAAATACAGGGGAATAAGGGGTTTGTAAATGATGGAAGGAAGGGAGGAAGGGATTGAAGTCTCATCATAAGGTTTATCTTGCTGGGGAGTTTTTGGGTATGGTTTGCTGGGACATGGAGAACGGGTACATGTACATGTGGGACAGTGATATTTATTTTTTTCTTTTATATGGTCCTCCACAAAGTTTTTTAAAAGAATGAAATTCGACATTAATAAATAAAAATTTTACACCATTCGCTGCAGATGATTTTCTAAGGTCTCTGTTTCTGTAATATTTGTAATGTCTGTATGATCTGTTAAAAAAAAAATTGTTAATTGCACATAAAGTAATGTTTATCAGTTGGTTTATATAGAGAAGTGTAGTGTCTACCATTAGTGTCACTGTTTTCACTCATTTCATCCCGAGGAAAATGTTCTTCCAGCTGTTCCAAAGTACTAGACATTTCTGTGTAAAAAAAGAAAAAAAGATTGCTTTTAGTGTACGTAATACAGAAAGTTTCTAAATATATAAAATTCATTTAGTGTACTTAATACTTTCTTTCTAAGCTTTGCTGTTACTGCTGCATAAATGTTCTGTTGATTTTTGCTGTGTAGTTTCTGTGAGCTAATTCTGTTGGAGGCATATTTATTTTGTTTTGGTATATTCCATTATGTTGCATATGCTATGTAATTGGACGGTTGCTTTCTTACATATACAGTTTCCACTTCTTATCTATTATTGAATGTAATTTATTTATATGCTGGTTTCTGAATATGTTCAGTGTTTTTATTACATGATACAAAAATGTAAGATACCCCCTGAGTTTTACGATAGTGCTGATGTTGAACGAGTCTGTCCGTGGACAAGCGGACAGTCCGCGGACATCAAAATCACTAGCGTGATAAGGGATACAGTATGTTATATGTTATATGTATATAAACTAAAGGAATCCTAGTAAACATTTATCAAATGTATATTATCTATATCTATATTCAGTGAAAAAACTTGGTTAAAGAGATGTTACGGTTCCAAGTAAAACCGAAAACCCCCTGAAATTCGCCAGTTATTGTAAGCTAAGCAACCATAACTCGCGCCATCACTGCGCACTGGTAAGACTAACACCCAGGACATCAAAGATGGCATCACAAATGTCATTGATGACATCACTGATGTCATCACATGTGCATTTACTTTTCATGAAAAGTCTGTACAATGGATTCTTATTGTAATGTTAATAAAAAAGTGTTAAGGATCATTGGAATAAATATCATGAGGTACGTAGTTCATTAAGCAATGCATTAATCCAAATAGCATTCTATTATGAAGTTTATTCCAGTATACTAAGGTACATATGTAGAACCATAGGTATAGTGTGCAGCAGACATGATGGAGGTGCAGTATTAATAATCTTGCTATGTTAAATACTAAAATTATGAATGCTTTCTTATAAGAGTTCTGCATACTGTAAACATTTAATAAGTACCTAATACAACCCACTTACTACATAATTGCATTAGTGCAAACAAAACACTGACAACAACACATACAAATATGAGCACATACATGGAAAATGAAGTGAACAAAAAAACAGCAGTATTACCAGACAATCTTCATAACCTAACTGATTATCTTCATGCACAGAAATGATTGACTGCTTAAAAGCTACTACTTCCCTATGTAAAATGATCACATAATGTGACTGGACCCTAAGGAAAGTAGTGTGAGTACAATGTATACAAATATGAGCATATCCAGGAAAAGTACAGCAATAAAAACAGCAGAACTGTAAGAAAGTGTTGATAAACTTACTGATCATCTTCATACATAGAAAGCATTGCTGTCTTCCAAGTCTGTGTTTCCCATATGTATATATTTCATATGCTGTGAGTGAACCCCATGTGAATTACTGTAAGAACATATTTGATGTATAAGTCTACAAATATAGTACTTTTAGAATGTTTGGTTCCTGACTGTTACTGGCCTAGATATGTCAGTAAAGGAACAAAGAGGGATCCAAACATGTGATGTCATCAGTGATGTCATCAATGACATTTGTGATGTCATCTTTGATGTCCTGGGTGTTAGTCTTAGCAGTGCATGGTGGTGGCGGGAGTTACGGTTGCTTAGCTTACCATAACTGGTGAATAACGTCTCTTTAACAACGTTTTTTTTACTGAATTTCATAGGTTTTTAGTAGCGCAACTTAAACATAACGTCCCTTTAACAAAGTTTTTTACTGAATATATATATATATATTTATGTAGAAAAAGGACTGGAAACCAATCCGGGTTACACCGGCACACCGGCACTCCGGCTATGATGAAAGCGAAAGGCTGGATGTCTTCAATAAATCCACACACAGACTTGTGTTCCGTGCAGTCAAAGTGTCCTTTATTGTTTAAGATACATGGACAAAGGAGGCAGCAACGGTCTTAGGTGCAAGAAAGGAACGACGCGTTTCACCCTACTCGGGCTTCGTCTGGTATGTGACATAGAGAGAGGACTGTGGTATTATATAGACAAGTATATGAGTCCTTTTTCAATGTTTTGCACTAAAATAAGGTAACAAGTGGTAGACAAAAAAGCAGCCATGTTGGAACCTGCATGACAACACATCTCAGTGCATTTATTAGAGACACAGCGTTTTTGTAAACAGTGTAGCAGTTCGAAACATGTTTGTTTGATCAAACCAGATGTCCCAAGTGGGTAAGGGGTGGACAGAAAGCCTGAAATTACTGATATTAAATCATGTGATTTCATTTTAGTGTTTGCCAATGTCAATGAAATTAGGTAAGACGATCGTACACCGTCTTCTATTGGACTGGGTTTGTTTAGTTCAGCCCAAGTGGGCCGACACAGTGTCTCAGCATGGACTGAAGTGTGCTGTCAAAATTTTTTTTACAACATACATGTTGCAGACATCAAAATTGAGATATGCAGATGTTTCATAAGTAATAAAGTGCTACAAGCTTTGTAAACATTGAAGGACTGTTGATTGATAAAGTGCTGGGTGCTATCAATAAAGTGCATAGTATAAAGTGCATATTGCAAAATCGCAAGTGGTTGGGAATTAGATCTAGAGGCGGTACGTAACCCTTGCGGGTGCCTCTAATGTGTAATCTATCCCACTCAGATCTCTATATATCATAAGTATCAAACATGTTAATATTAAAACACATAAATTGATCTCTTATGGCGCAGATGGGCAGTGTGTTACCCTCACGGGCGCCCAGATGCTGTGACTTGAGGCTGTATATATCCCTTGCGGGTGCCTCATATATCGTCGATTCCACTATACATAACTATACTGAGAAGAGACATATGGTCCATGATATATATTATGAATATTCATAATAAAACATATAGGTTGGTCTAATATATACACATAGGCAATGTGTTACCCTTGCGGGCGCCTATATATTGTGACTATGCCAACCTGTATATTTAGCAAGGTAGTAAAAAGTAATTAATGCAGATGCAAAAATAAATATTGCCTTCTAAAATTGTTGTACGGACATATTTTGAAAAAGGTTTTGAAAAGAGTTAAGGTGCTTGATGTTATATGTTACAATTACACCTTATATTTCAAGTACAAAAAATTTTAAATATAAAAAAATCCACAATGTATATTTATATCATTTGATGAAAAAATGGAACCTACAACTAAAGATTAAGGTGCATAGTGCTGGATGTCACATTCATGTGTTGGTGTTTTATGCTTCAAATTTTTTAGTGGATATGGGGCATGATATTTTTAACATTCAAATTATTGCCTTCTCCCATACTTCAAACCCATCGGTTACATTTAAAAAAATCCTGCGGTTGATGCACATTGTTTTGAGGAAACTTGCAATACAATTGACAACTAAATGATAAATGCACTTTACATATTGATAAAAACAGCACTTGGTAAAGCTAAAGATAAAACATCCTCTCCCTGGACTAAGTTACTCATTTAAAATGATTGGTGATATAAAAGAACACACAATCAAAATGAAAAGTGCTTGCAGGGAAAACCGTGTAGGGATGCATAGGCGTCCAAATTAACCTCAATTTCCTAAAAACCTTATTTCATTGTGCATATTCACCAAATAGACAAAATATACAAAAAATTCAAATAATATATATAGAATTTTCAAAAATGCAGAAAGATTGGAAAATTTGGGAAGGGCTCAGGTCTATGAATGATTAAGATTAGGAGTCTTTAAATGTTTAGGATCCCAAAAATGCATATAGTTCTTCGTCACGATTGTGACCTCCTGGATACTTGGTATTAAAATCTACTATATATCTGGATTCCATTTGTCTGAGTATTCGCAGTCTGTCCCCTCCTCTTGGGTGAATTTAGCTGAGTCAATAATGAAATACTTAAAAGAACTGATGTCATTTTGATGTACTTCTTTAAAATGTTTAGCAAGTGGGTAAGACATATCATGATTTTTGATTGCACGTAGATGTTGCAATATTCTTAGCCATTTGTGATGTCATCTTTGATGTCCTGGGTGTTAGTCTTAGCAGTGCATGGTGGTGGCGCGAGTTACGGTTGCTTAGCTTACCATAACTGGTGAATAACGTCTCTTTAACAACGTTTTTTTTACTGAATTTCATAGGTTTTTAGTAGCGCAACTTAACCATAACGTCCCTTTAACAAAGTTTTTTACTGAATATATATACGGTAGTGGCCATGTAGTTATGGTTAAGTTGGTGTTTTCATAGGAAGAACACTTTTTGGGCGGCTTATAACTTCGCTCTCCCTGGACGAATCCTCACCAAACTTTGCAAAAAAAGTATTTGGGTCACTCTGAATTTTTTTGCAAAGTTTGGTGAGGATTCGTCCAAGGGGGGGCAAAGTTAAGGGGGTGTCCCAAAACTTTTTTTTTTCCCATAGACATAATGGGAAAAAACTTTGCTCACGCCTACAGCCCAAACCACTGGACGGATTTACACCAAATTTGCGGCAGGAACGGCGGCTTGATCCCGAAAACGTGCTTTGCTTTATTTGGTGTAAATCCGTCCAGTAGTTTTTCAAAAAATGCCAGAAATATAAGTGAACAAAATTAGTGATATCTGCGTTCTCTTCTCGGACACACTTCCCTGTTCGATCCGCGGATAGGACGGTGATTGGGCAAGCAGCTTACGTGATGTCCGCGGACATCTAACGTGCTCTCTCATTGGATGCGGTGAAAGCGTGCAGTGCGTCTGGCTTCAGAGACGCCCGCCATCTTTGTTCCTTGCATGCGAGGCTTTGCCAGTAGGAGCAGGATCTGCCGCCTGCACAGTAAGTCTTTCGTGTCTGTCTCCTGTTCCTCCCACCCCTGCTCATGCCCCGTGTGTCCTTCTTGTCCCCCCCACCCCCACTCATGGTCTGTGTCTCCCCTGTTCCTCCAGCCCCTCCTCATGCCATCGGCACATGGTGGCCAGCCGAGGGCCGAGGAGCGGGATCTGCCGCCTGCACACGAATGCTGTGTGTCTCTCTCCCCCCCCCCACCCCGATCATGCCCCGTGTGTCTCTCTCCCTTTCCTCACCCCCCACTCATGTCCCATGTGTCTCCCTCCCTCCCCCCACCCCCGCTCATGCCCCGTGTGTCTTTCCCCCTCCCGCCTACCCCCGCTCATGCCCCGTGTGTCTCTTGACCTCCCCCCCACCCCCGCTCATGCCCCGTATGTCTCACCCCTCCCGCCCACCCCCCGCTCATGCCCCGTGTGTCTCTCCCTTCCCGCCAACCCCCCGCATATGCCCCGTGTGTCTCTCTCCCTCCCCCGCTCATGCCCCGTGTCTCTCTCTCCCTCCTCCCACACCCCGCTCATGTCCCGTGTGTCTCTCTCCCTCCCACCCACCCATGCCCCATGTGTCTCTCTCCCTCCCGCGAACCCCCCGCTCATGCACTGTGTGTCCCTCTCCCTCCCGCCCACCCCCACTCATACCTCATGTGTCTCTCTCCCTCCCCCCACCCCCACTCATGCCCCGTGTGTCTCTCCCCTCCCGCCCACCCCCGCTCATGCCAGTGTGTCTCTCCCCGCCCGCCCACCCCCCGCACATGCTCTGTGTGTCTCTCCCCTCCTGCCCACCCCCGCTCATGCCCCGTGTGTCTCTCCCCTCCTGCCCACCCCCGCTCATGCCCCGTGTGTCTTTTCCCTCCTGCCCACCCCCCGCTCATGCCCCGTGTGTCTCTCCCCTCCCATCCACCCTCCGCTCATGCCCCGTCTGTCTCTCCCCCTCCCGCCCACCCCCCGCTCATGCCCCGTGTGTCTCTCTCCCTCCCCCCACCCCCCGATCATGCCCCGTGTGTCTCTCTCTCTCCCCTCCACCCCCGCTCATGCCCCGTGTGTCTCTCCCCTCCCACCCACCCCCGCTCATGCCCTGTGTGTCTCTCCCCTCCCACCCACCCCTGCTCATGCCCTGTGTGTCTCTCCCCTCCCCCCCATCCCCGCTCATGCCCTGTGTGTCTCTCCCCCTCCCGCCCACCCCCCGCTCATGCCCGTGTGTCTCTCTCCCTCCCCCCCAACCCCTGCTCATGCCCCGTGTGTCTCTCCCCTCCCGCCCACCCCCGCTCATGCCCCGTGTGTCTCTCCCCTCCTGCCCACCCCCGCTCATGCCCCGTGTGTCTCTCCCCTCCTGCTCTCCCCCTGCTCATGCCCCGTGTGTCTCTCCCCTCCCGCCCACCCCCCGCTCATGCCCCGTGTGTCTCTCCCCTCCCTCCCACCCACCCTCCGCTCATGCCCCGTGTGTCTCTCCCCCTCCCGCCCACCCCCCGCTCATGCCCCATGTGTCTCTCTCCCTCCCCCTCACCCCCCGCTCATGCCCCGTGTGTCTCTCTCTCTCCCCTCCACCCCCCCTCATGCCCCGTGTTTCTCTCGCCTCCCGCCCATCCCCCGCTCATGCCATGTGTGTTTCTCTCCCTCCCACCTACCCCCCGCTCATGCCCTGTGTGTCTCTCCCCCTCCTGCCAACCCCGTTCATGCCCCGTGTGTCTCTTTCCCTCCCCCCACCCCCTGGTCATGTCCTGTGTGTCTCTCTTCCCCCTCTCCCCCGCTCATGCCCCGTGTGTCTCTTCCCTCCCGCCCACCCCCCGCACATGCTCGTGTGTCTCATGATCCCCCCTCGCCCCTGCTCATGCCCCGTGTGTCTCTCCCCTCCCGCCCACCCCCGCTCATGCCCAGTGTGTCCTTCTTGTCCCCCCCACCCCCATTCATGGTCCGTGTCTCCCCTGTTCCTCCAGCCCCTGCTCACGCTATCGGCACACGGTGGCCAGCGGAGGGCCGAGGAGCGGGATCTGCCGCCTGCACACGAATTCTGTGTGTCTCTCCCCCCCCACCCTGATCATGCCCCGTGTGTCTCTCTCCCTCCCCCCACACCCCGCTCATGTCCCATGTGTCTCCCTCCCTCCCCCCACCAGCGCTCATGCCCCGTGTGTCTCTCCCCCTCCCGCCCACCCCCGCTCATGCCCCGTGTGTCTCTCGACCTCCACCCCACCCCCGCTCATGCCCCGTGTGTCTCACCCCTCCCGCCCACCCCCCGCTCATGCCCCGTGTGTCTCTCCCTTCCCGCCAACCCCCCGCATATGCCCCGTGTGTCTCTCTCCCTCCCCCGCTCATGCCCCGTGTGTCTCTCTCCCTCCTCCCACACCCCGCTCATGTCCCGTGTGTCTCTCTACCTCCCACCCGCCCATGCCCCGTGTGTCTCTCTCCCTCCCCCGCTCATGCCCCGTGTGTCTCTCTCCCTCCTCCCACACCCCGCTCAAGCCCCGTGTGTCTCTCCCCCTCCCGCCCACCCCCCGCTCATGCCCCGTGTGTCTCTCTCCCTCCGCCCCACCCCCCGCTCATGCCCCGTGTGTTTCTCTCTCTCCCCTCCACCCCCGCTCATGCCCCATGTGTCTCTCCCCTCCCGCCCAGCCCGCGCCCATGCCCCGTGTGTCTCTCCCCCTCCTGCCCACCCCCCGCTCATGCCCCGTGTGTCTCTTTCCCTCCCCCCACCCCCTGGTCCTGTCCCGTGTGTCTCTCTCCCCCCCGCTCATGCCCCGTGTGTCTCTTTCCTCCCCCCCACCCCCTCATGCCCCGTGTGTCTCTCGACCTCCCCCCACCCCCGCTCATGCCCCGTGTGTCTCTCCCCTCTCACCCACCCCCCGCTCAGGCCCCGTGTGTCTATCTGCCTCCCGTCCACCCTGCTCATGCCCCATGTGTCTCTCTCCCTCCTCCCACCCATGCCCCGTGTGTCTCTCTCCCTCCTGCTAACACCCCGCTCATGTCCCGTGTGTCTCTCTCCCTCCCACCCATGCCCCGTGTGTCTCTCTCCCTCCCACCCACCCAAGCCACGTGTGTCTCTCTCCCTCCCGCTAACCCCCCGCTCATACCCCGTGTGTCTCTCTCCCTCCCCCCAGCCCCACTCATGCCCCTTGTGTCTCTCCCCTCCCACCCACCCCCCGCTCATGCCCTTTGTGTCTCTCCCCTCCCACCCACCCCCGCTCATGCCCCGTGTGTCTCTCCCCTCCCGCCCACCCCCCGCTCAGGCCCCGTGTGTCTCTCCCCCTCCCGCCCACCCCCCGTTCATGCCCCGTGTGTCTCTCTCCCTCCTGTCCAACCTCCGCTCATGGCCCGTGTGTCTCTCTCCCCCCCACCCCCTGCTCATGCCCCATGTGTCTCATCCCCCCCCACCCTCCGCTCATGCCCCGTGTGTCTCTCTCCTTCCGCCCACACACCGCTCATGCCCCATGTGTCTCTCCCCCCACCCCCGCTCACGCCCCGTGTGTCTCTCCCCTCCCACCCACCCCCCGCTCATGCCCCGTGTGTCTCTCCCCTCCCGCCCACCCCCCGCTCACGCCCCGTTTGTCTCTCCTCTCCTGCCCACCCCCCGCTCATGCCCCGTGTGTCTCTCCCCTCCCGCAAACCCCCGCTCATGCCCTGTGTGTCTCTCCCCCTCCCACCCACCGACCGCTCATGCCCCGTGTGTCTCTCTCCTTTCCCCCACCCACCGCTCATGCCCCATGTGTCTCTCCCCCTCCCACACCCCGCTCATGCCCTGTGTGTCTCTCTCCCTCCCCCCACCCCCGCTCATGCCCCATGTGTCCCTTCCCTCCCCCAATCCCCCACTCATGCCCCGTGGGTCCCTTCCCTCCCCCCCACCGCACACTCATGCCCCGTGTGTCTCTCTCCCTCCCCCAACCCCCGCTCATGCACCGTGTGTTTCTCTACCTCCCCCTACCCCCTGCTCATGCCCTGTGTGTCTCTCTCCCTCCCCTCACCCCCCGCTCATGCCTCATGTCTCTCTCAATCCTCCCCCCACCCCATGCTCATGTCCCGTGTCTCTCTCCCTCCCCCCACCCCCGCTCAAGCCCCGTGTGTCTCTCCCCCTCCCGCCCACCCCCCGCTTATGCCCCGTGTGTCTCTCTCCCTCCGCCCCACCCCCGCTCATGCCCCGTGTGTTTCTCTCTCTACCCTCCACCCCCGCTCATGCCCCATGTGTCTCTCCCCTCCCGCCCAGCCCGCGCTCATGCCCTGTGTGTCTCTCTCCCTCCCACCCACCCCCCGCTCATGCCCCGTGTGTCTCTCCCCCTCCTGCCCACCCCCCGCTCATGCCCCGTGTGTCTCTTTCCCTCCCCCCACCCCCTGGTCCTGTCCCGTGTGTCTCTCTTCCCCACCTCCCCCTGCTCATGCCCCATGTGTCTCTTTTCTCCCCCCCACCCCCCGCTCATGCCCCGTGTGTCTCTCGACCTCCCCCCACCCCCGCTCATGCCCCGTGTGTCTCTCCCCTCTCGCCCACCCCCCGCTCATGCCCCCTGTGTCTATCTGCCTCCCGTCCACCCTGCTCATGCCCCATGTGTCTCTCTCCCTCCTGCTAACCCCCCGCTCATGTCCCTTGTGTCTCTCTCCCTCCCACCCATGCCCCGTGTGTCTCTCTCCCTCCTGCTAACCCCCCGCTCATGCCCTGTGTTTCTCTCTCCCTCCCCCCACCCCCGCTCAAGCCTCGTGTGTCTCTTCCCTCCCACCCACCCCCCACTCATGCCCCGTGTGTCTCTCCCCTCCCGTCCACCCATGTCCTGTGTGTCTCTCTCCCTCCCACCCACCCCCCGCTCATGCCCCGTGTGTCTCTCCCCTCCCGCCCACCCCCCGCTCATGCCCCGTGTGTCTCTCCCCTCCTGCCCATGCCCGCTCACGCCCTATGTGTCTCTCCCCTCCCACCCACCCCCGCTCATGCCCCGTGTGTCTCTCTTCCTCCCCTCAACCCCCGCTCATGCCCCGTGTGTCTCTCCCCTCCCACCCACCCACCGCTCATGCCCCGTGTGTCTCTCCCCTCCCGCCCACCCCCCACTCATGCCCCGTGTCTCTATCCCTCCCGCCGCCCACCCCCGCTCATGCCCCGTGTGTCTCTCTCCCTCCCCCACACCCCTGCTCATGCCCCGTGTGTCTCTCCCCCTCCCGCCCACACCCCGCTCATGCCCCGTGTGTCTCTCTCCCTCCCCCCACCCCGCGATCATGCCCCGTGTGTCTCTCTCCCCCCACCCCCGCTCATGCCCAGTGTGTCTCTCCCCCTCCTGCCCATCCCCCGCTCATGCACCATGTGTTTCTCTAAATCCCCCCACCCCCACTCATGCCCCGTGTGTCTCTCCCACTCCCACCCACCCCCTGCCCCATGTGTCTCTCCCCCTCCCGCCCACCTCCCCGCTCATGCCCCGTGTCTCTCCCCCTCCCCCCGACCCCCGCTCATGCCCCGTGTGTCTCTCCCCCTCCCGGCCATGCCCCGTGTGTCTATCCTTCCCTCCCGCCCACCCCCCGCTCATGCCCCGTGTCTCTATCCCTCCCGCCGCCCACCCCCGCTCATGCCCCGTGTCTCTATCCCTCCCGCCGGCCACCCCCTGCTCATGCCCCGTGTCTCTATCCCTTCCGCCGCCCACCCCCCGCTCATGCCCCGTGTCTCTCTCCCTCCCGCCGCCCACCCCCCGCTCATGCCCCTTGTGTCTATCCCTCCCGCCGCCCACCCCCTGCATCTAGTACCCTCCCGCCGCCCACCACCGCTCATGCCCCTTGTGTCTATCTCTCCCCCTGCCCACCCCCTGCTCATGCCCCCTTAGTCTATCCCTCCCGCCGCCCACCCCCGCTCATGCCCCTTGTCTCTATACCTCCCGCTCATGCCCCGTGTCTCTATCCCTCCTGCCGCCCACCCCCCCGCACACGCCCCGTGTGTGTCTCCCCCTCCCGCCCACCCCCCGCTCATGCCCCGTGTGTCTCTCCCCCTCCCGCCCACCCCACGCTCATGTCCCGTGTGTCTCTCCCCTCGCCCCCAACCCCGCTCATGGCCCGTGTGGCTCACTCCTCCCCCCACCCCCCAACCCCTTGATCATACCCCGTGTGTCTATCTCTCACGCCGCCCACCCCCTGCTCATGCCCCGTGTCTCTATCCCTCCCGCCGCCCACCCCCCGCTCATGCCCCGTGTCTCTATCCCTCCTGCCGCCCACACCCCGCTCATGCCCCGTATCTCTACCCCTCCCGCTGCCCACCCCCCCCTCACGACCCGTGTGTCTATCGCTCTTGCTGCCCCCCCGCTCATGCCCCGTGTCGTTATCCCTCCCACCACACACCCCCTGCTCATGCCCCATGTCTCTATCCCTCCCGCTGCCCACCCCCGCTCATGCCCCGTGTCTCTATCCCTCCCGCCGCCCACCCCCCGCTCATGCCCTGTGTGTCTCTCCCCTCCCCCCCACCCCGACCCCTGCTCATACCCCATGTGTCTATCTCTCACGCCGCCCACCCCGTGCTCATGCCCCGTGTCTCTATCCCTCCCGCCGCCCACCCCCCGCTCATGCCCCGTGTCTCTATCCCTCCTGCCGCCCACCCCCCGCTCATGCCCCGTATCTCTACCCCTCCCGCTGCCCACCCCCCCTCACGCCCCGTGTGTCTCTCCCGCTCCCGCCCACTCCCCGCTCATGCCCTGTGTGTCTCTCCCCCTCACACCCACCCCCTGCTCATGCCCCGTGTGTCTCCAACCCACCCCCGCTCATGCCCCATGTGTCTCTCTCCCTCCCGCCACCCCCCGCTCATGCTCCGTGTGTCTTTCTCACTCCCCCAACCCCCCGTTCATGCCTCGTGTGTCTCTCTCCCTCCCGCCCACCCCCCGCTCATGGACCGTGTGTCTCTCTCCCCCTCCACCCCCCGCTCATGCCCCGTGTGTCTCTCATTCCCCCCACCCACCGATCATGCCCCATGTGTCTCTCCCCCTCCCACACCCTGCTCATGCCCTGTGTGTCTCTCTCCCTCCCCCCCACCCCCGCTCATGCCCCATGTGTCCCTCCCCTCCCCCCCACCCCCCGCTCATACCCCGTGTGTCTATCTCTCACTTCGCCCACCCCCCGCTCATGCCCCGTGTCTCTATCCCTCCCGCCGCCCACCCCCCGCTCATGCCCCGTGTCTCTATCCCTCCTGCCGCTCACCCCCCGCTCATGACCCGTGTCTCTACCCCTCCTGCTGCCCACCCTCACTCATGCCCCATGTGTCTCACCCCCACCCCCGCTCATTCCCTGTGTGTCTCTCCCCTCTCCCCCACCCCCCGACCCCCCGCTCAAGCCCCGTGTGTCTCTCTCCCTCCCCCCACCCCTGCTCATGCCCCGTGTGTCTCTCCCCTTCCCCCCACCCCCCGCTCATGCCCGTGTGTCTCTCCCCTTCCCCCCACCTCCCGTTCATGCCCCGTGTGTCTCCCCTGTTCCCCCCACCCCCTGCTCATGCCCCATGTGTGCCCCGTGTCTCTATCCATCCCACCGCCCGCCCCCCGCTCTTGCCCCGTGTCTCTATCCCTCCTGCTGCTCATGCCCCGTGTCTCTATCCCTCCCGCCGCCCAGCCCCCGCTCATGCCCCATGTCTCTATTCCTCCCACCGCCCACCCCCCTCTCATGCCCCGTGTCTCTATCCCTCCCGCTGCCCACCCCCTGCTCATGCCCCGTGTCTCCCTACTGTTCCCCCCATCCCCAGTTCATGCCCCGGGTCTCTCGCCACTTCTCCCCCACCCCCCGCTCATGCCCCATGTCTCCCCTGTTCCCCCCACCCCCCGCTCATGACCTGTCTCCCCTGTTACCCCCCAGCCCCGCTCATGCCCCGTGTCTCCCTTCTGTTACCCCCCTCCCCCAGCTCATGCCCCATGTCTCCCTTGTTTTACAACCCCACCCCCCGCTCTTCCCTTGTGTTACCCCCCCAACCTGGCCCTGTCTCCCCTGTTACCACCCACCACCCGCTCATGCCCCGTGTCTCCCTTGTTTTACCCACTCACCCCCCGCTCATGCCCCATGTCTCTCTCCCCTACCCCCCCACCCCCCGCTCATGTCCGTGTCTCCCTTGTATTACCCCCCCACCCCCCCGCTCATGCACGTGTCTCCTTTGTGTTACCCCCCCACCCATGCCCTGTCTCCCCTGTTACCCCCCACCACCCTCTCATGCCCCGTGTATCCCTTGTGTTAGCCCCCCACTCCCCGCTCATGCCCTGTGTCTCTCTCCCCTACCCCCCACCCCCCGCTCATGCCCCGTGTCTCTTTCCCCTTTCCCCCACCCCCGCTCATGCCCCGTGTCTCTCTCCACTTCCCCCCACCCCCCGCTCATGTCCCGTGTCTCTCTCCCCTTCCCCCACCCCTCGCTCATGCACTGTGTCTCTCTCCCCTTCCCCCCACCCCCCGCTCATGCCCTGTGTGTCTCTCCCCTTCCCCCCACCCCCCGCTCATGCCCCGTGTCTCCCTCATTTCCCCCACCCCCCACTCATGTCCCATGTCTCTCCCCTCCCCCAACCCTGCTCATGCCCCGTGTCTCTCTCCCCTTCCCCTCACCCCCTGCTCATGCCCCGTGTGTCTCTCCCCTAACCCCCACCCCCTGCTCATGCCCTGTGTGTCTCTCCCCTTCCCCCCACCTCCCGTTCATGCCCCGTGTGTCTCCCCTGTTCCCCCCACCCCCTGCTCATGCCTCATGTGTGCCCCGTGTCTCTATCCATCCCACCGCCCACCCCCGCTCTTGCCACGTGTCTCTATCCCTCCCGCTGCTCATGCCCCGTGTCTCTATCCCTCCCCGCCACGCAGCCCCCGCTCATGCCCCATGTCTCTATCCCTCCCACCGCCCACCCCCCTCTCATGCCCTGTGTCTCTATCCCTCCCGCTGCCCACCCCCTGCTTATGCCCTGTGTCTCCCTACTGTTCCCCCCATCCCCAGTTCATGCCCCGGGTCTCTCGACACTTCTCCCCCACCCACCGCTCATGCCCCATCTCCCCTGTTCCCCCCACCCCCCGCTCATGACCTTTCTCCCCTGTTACCCCCCACCCCCGCTCATGCCCCGTGTCTCCCTTGTGTTACCCCCTCCCCCAGCTCATGCCCCATGTCTCCCTTGTTTTACATCCCCACCCCCCGCTCATGCCCGTGTCTCCCTTGTGTTACCCCCCCACCCATGCCCTGTCTCCCCTGTTACCCTCCACCACCCGCTCATGCCCTGTGTCTCCCTTGTGTTACCCCCCATCCCCTGCTCATGCCCCGTGTCTCTCTCCCCTACCCCCCACCCCCCGCTCATGCCCCGTGTCTCTCTCTCCTTCCCCCCCACCCCCCGCTCATGCCCCGTGTCTCTCTCCACTTCCCCCCTCCCCCCGCTCATGCCCCGTGTCTCACTCCTTCCCCCCACCCCCCGCTCATGCCTTGTGTCTCTCTCCCCTTCCCCCCACGCCACGTTCATGCCCTATGTGTCTCTTCCCTTTCCCCCAGCCCCCGCTCATGCCCTGTGTCTCACTCATTTCCCCCCACCCCCCGCTCATGCCCCATGTCTCTCCCCGTCCCCCAACCCTGCTCATGCCCTGTGTCTCTCTCCCCTTCCCCCCACCCCCTGCTCATGCCCCGTGTGTCTCTCCCCTTCCCCCACCGCCCACTCATGCCCCCTGTGTCTCTCCCCTTCCCCCCTACCTCCCGTTCATGCCCCTGTTCCCCCCACCCCCTGCCCCGTGTGTGCACCCTGTTCCCTCACCCCTACTCATGCCCTGTGTGTGCCCTGTTCCCCCCGCCCCCGCTCATGCCCTGTGTGTGCCCTGTTCCCCCCACCCCTGCTCATGCCCCGTGTGTGACCTGTTCCCCCCACCCCCGCTCATGCCCTGTGTCTCCCTCGTGTACCCCCTCACCCCCCGCTCATCTCCGTTTGTCTCCTGATGCCCCCACCCCCGCTCATGCCCCGTGACTACCTCGTGTTCCCCCAACCCCCCCTCATGCCCCGTGTCTCCCTCATGTTCCCCCAACCCCCACTCATGCCCTGTCTCCATCGTGTACCCCCTCACCCCCCGCTTATGCCCCGTGTGTCTCCTGTTGCCCCCACCCCCGCTCATGCCCTGTGTCTCCCTTGTGTTCCCCCCATCCCCCGCAAATCTCCTGTGTCTCCCTCCTTTCCCCCCACCCCCTGCTCATACCCCGTGTGCCTCTCCCCTCCCCCACCCCTGCTCATGCCCTGTGTCTCTCCCCTTCCCCCCACCCCCGCTCATGCCCCATGTCTCTCTCCCCTACCCCCCACCCCCTGCTCATGCCCCATGTCTCTCCCCCTTCCCCCCACCCCCGCTCATGCCCCGTGTGTCTCTCCCCTTCCCCCCACCCCCGCTCATGCCCCGTGTGTCTCTCCCCTTCCCCCCACCCCCCGCTCATGCCCCGTATGTCTCTCCCCTTCCCCCCACCCCTGCTCATGCCCCATGTCTCCCTCAAGTTCCCCCCAACCCCCGCTGCTCCTGCCCGTGTCTCCCTCGTGTTCCTCCAACCCCCGCTCATGCCCCGTGTTTCCCTTGTGTTACCCCCATCCCCCCGCTCATGCCCCGTGTCTCCCTCGTGTTCTCCCCACCCCCCGCTCATGCCCCTTGTCTCTCTCCTTTGCCCCCACCCCCGCTCATGTCCTGTGTGTGCCCTGTATCACCCCGCTCATTCCCCGTGTCTCCCTCATTTTCCTCCCCACCCCCTGCTCACACCCTGTGTCTCCCTCATGTTCCTCCCCACCCGCTGCTCATGCCCGTATCTCTCTCGTGTTCCCCCCACCCCCGCTCATGCCCCGTGTTTCCTTCCTTTTCCCCTCACCCCCTGCTCATGCCCAGTTTGTACCCTGTTCCCTCTCACCCCCTGCTCATGCCCATGTGTCTCCCCTGTTCCCCCTACCCCCCGCTCATCTCCCGTGTCTCCCTCCTTTCCCCCCACCCCCTGCTCATACCCCGTGGTTCTCTCAAACGCTCATGCCTTGTGTCTCTCCCCTTCCACCACTCCCCCGATCATGCCCCGTGTGTCTCCCCCCTTCCCCCGCTCATGCCCCGTGTCTCTCTCCCCTTCCCCCCGCTCCCGCTCATGCCTTGTGTATCTCTCCCCTACCCCCCACCCCCCGCTCATACCCCGTGTCTCTCTCCCCTTCCCCCCACCCCCGCTCATGCCCCGTGTCTCTCTCCCCTTCCCCCCCACCCAAGCTCATGTCCGGTGTCTCTCTCCCCTTCCCCCACCACCCGCTCATGCCCTGTGTCTCTCCCCTTCTCCCCACCACCGCTCATGCCTCGTGTCTCACTCCTTCCCCCCACGCCCCGCTCATGCCCCGTGTGTCTCTCCCCTTCCCCCCACCCCCGCTTATGCCCTGTGTGTCTCTCCCCTTCCCCCTCCACCCCCCGCTCATGCCCCGTGTGTCTCTCCCTTCCCCCCCCACCCCCGCTCATGCCCTGTGTCTCTCCTCTTCCCCCACTCCCCTGATCATGCCACATGTGTCTCTCCCCTTCCCCGCTCATGCCCCGTGTCTCTCTCCCCTTCCCCCCACCCCCGCTCATGCCCCGTGTGTCTCTCCCCTTCCCCCACCCCCCGCTCATGCGCCGTGTGTGTCTCCCCTTCCCCCCACACCCTCTTATGCCCCGTGTGTCTCTCCCCTTCCCCCCACCCCGCTCATGCCCCATGTCTCCCTCATGTTCCCCCCAACCCCCACTGCTCATGCCACTGTCTCCCTCGTGTTCCCCCAACCCCCCACTCATGCCCTGTCTCCATCGTGTACCCCCTCGCCCCCCGCTCAAGCCCCCTGTGTCTCCTTTTGCCACCACCCCCCGCTCCTTCCCCGTGTGTCTCCTGTGGCCCCGCTCATGCCCCGTGTCTCCCTCGTGTTCCTCCCCACCCCCCGCTCATACCCTGTGTCTCCCTCATGTTCCTCCCCACCCGCTGCTCATGCGCGTGTGTCTCTCGTGTTCCCCCCATCCCCGCTCATGCCCCGTGTTTCCTTCCTTTTCCCCTCACCCCCTGCTCATGCCCCGTTTGTACCCTGTTCCCTCTCACCCCCTGCTCATGCCCATGTGTCTCCCCTGTTCCCCCTACCCCCCTCATCTCCTGTGTCTCCCTCCTTTCCCCCCACCCCCGCTCATGTCCCGTGTGTCTCTCCCCTTCCCCCCACCCCCCGCTCATGCCCCGTATGTCTCTCCCCTTCCCCCCACCCCTGCTCAAGCCCCATGTCTCCCTCAAGTTCCCCCCAACCCCCGCTGCTCCTGCCCGTCTCCCTCGTGTTCCTCCAACCCCCGCTCATGCCCCGTGTTTCCCTTGTGTTACCCCCATCCCCCCGCTCATGCCCCGTGTTTCCCTTGTGTTACCCCCATCCCCCCGCTCATTCCCCGTGTCTCCCTCGTTTTCCTCCCCACCCCCTGCTCACACCCTGTGTCTCCCTCATGTTCCTCCCCACCCGCTGCTCATGCCCGTATCTCTCTCGTGTTCCCCCCACCCCCGCTCATGCCCCGTGTTTCCTTCCTTTTCCCCTCACCCCCTGCTCATGCCCCGTTTGTACCCTGTTCCCTCTCACCCCCTGCTCATGCCCATGTGTCTCCCCTGTTCCCCCTACCCCCCGCTCATCTCCCGTGTCTCCCTCCTTTCCCCCCACCCCCTGCTCATACCCTGTGGTTCTCTCACCTCCCCCCCACCAACGCTCATGCTTTGTGTCACTCCCCTTCCACCACTCCCCCGATCATGCCCCGTGTGTCTCCCCCCTTCCCCCGCTCATGCCCCGTGTCTCTCTCCCCTTCCCCCCACTCCCGCTCATGCCTCGTGTCTCTCTCCCCTACCCCCCACCCCCCGCTCATGCCCCGTGTCTCTCTCCCCTTCCCCCCACCCCCGCTCATGCCCCGTGTCTCTCTCCCCTTCCCCCCCACCCAAGCTCATGTCCGGTGTCTCTCTCCCCTTCCCCCACCACCCGCTCATGCCCTGTGTCTCTCCCCTTCTCCCCACCACCGCTCATGCCTCGTGTCTCACTCCTTTCCCCCCACCCCCCGCTCATGCCCCGTGTGTCTCTCCCCTTCCCCCCACCCCCGCTTATGCCCTGTGTGTCTCTCCCCTTCCCCCTCCACCCCCCGCTCATGCCCCGTGTGTCTCTCCCCTTCCCCTCACCCCCGCTTATGCCCTGTGTGTCTCTCCCCTTCCCCCTCCACCCCCCGCTCATGCCCCGTGTGTCTCTCCCCTCCCCCCCACCCCCGCTCATGCCCTGTGTCTCTCCTCTTCCCCCACTCCCCTGATCATGCCACATGTGTCTCTCCCCTTCCCCGCTCATGCCCCGTGTCTCTCTCCCCTTCCCCCCACCCCCGCTCATGCCCCGTGTGTCTCTCCCCTTTCCCCACCCCCCGCTCATGCGCCGTGTGTGTCTCCCCTTCCCCCCACACCCTCTTATGCCCCGTGTGTCTCTCCCCTTCCCCCACCCCGCTCATGCCCCATGTCTCCCTCATGTTCCCCCCAACCCCCGCTGCTCATGCCACTGTCTCCCTCGTGTTCCCCCTACCCCCCACTCATGCCCTGTCTCCATCGTGTACCCCCTCGCCCCCCGCTCAAGCCCCCTGTGTCTCCTTTTGCCACCACCCCCGCTCCTTCCCCGTGTGTCTCCTGTGGCCCCGCTCATGCCCCGTGTCTCCCTCGTGATCCCCCCACCCCCCGCTCATGCCCCTTGTCTCTCTCCTTTGCCCCCCACCCCCGCTCATGTCCTGTGTGTGCCCTGTATCCCCCGCTCATGCCCCGTATCTCCCTCTTGTTCCTCCCCACCCCCCGCTCATACCCTGTGTCTCCCTCATGTTCCTCCCCACCCGCTGCTCATGCCCGTGTCTCTCTCATGTTCCCCCCATCCCCGCTCATGCCCCGTGTTTCCTTCCTTTTCCCCTCACCCCCCACTCATGCCCCGTATGTCTCTCCCCTTCCCCCCACCCCTGCTCATGCCCCATGTCTCCCTCAAGTTCCCCCCAACCCCCGCTGCTCCTGCCCGTGTCTCCCTCGTGTTCCTCCAACCCCCGCTCATGCCCCGTGTTTCCCTTGTGTTACCCCCATCCCCCCGCTCATGCCCCGTGTCTCCCTCGTGTTCTCCCCACCCCCCGCTCATGCCCCTTGTCTCTCTCCTTTGCCCCCACCCCGCTCATGTCCTGTGTGTGCCCTGTATCCTCCCGCTCATTCCCCGTGTCTCCCTCGTTTTCCTCCCCACCCCCCGCTCACACCCTGTGTCTCCCTCATGTTCCTCCCCACCCGCTGCTCATGCCCGTATCTCTCTCGTGTTCCCCCCACCCCCGCTCATGCCCCGTGTTTCCTTCCTTTTCCCCTCACCCCCTGCTCATGCCCCGTTTGTACCCTGTTCCCTCTCACCCCCTGCTCATGCCCATGTGTCTCCCCTGTTCCCCCTACCCCCCGCTCATCTCCCGTGTCTCCCTCCTTTCCCCCCACCCCCTGCTCATACCCTGTGGTTCTCTCCCCTCCCCCCCACCCACGCTCATGCCTTGTGTCTCTCCCCTTCCACCACTCCCCCGATCATGCCCCGTGTGTCTCCCCCCTTCCCTCCGCTCATGCCCCGTGTCTCTCTACCCTTCCCCCCACTCCCGCTCATGCCTCGTGTCTCCCTCCCCTTCCCCCCACCCCCGCTCATGCCCCGTGTCTCTCTCCCCTTCCCCCCCACCCAAGCTCATGTCCGGTGTCTCTCTCCCCTTCCCCCACCACCCGCTCATGCCCTGTGTCTCTCCCCTTCTCCCCACCACCGCTCATGCCTCGTGTCTCACTCCTTTCCCCCCACCCCCCGCTCATGCCCCGTGTGTCTCTCCCCTTCCCCCCACCCCCGCTTATGCCCTGTGTGTCTCTCCCCTTCCCCCTCCACCCCCCGCTCATGCCCCGTGTGTCTCTCCCCTTCCCCTCACCCCCGCTTATGCCCTGTGTGTCTCTCCCCTTCCCCCTCCACCCCCCGCTCATGCCCCGTGTGTCTCTCCCCTCCCCCCCACCCCCGCTCATGCCCTGTGTCTCTCCTCTTCCCCCACTCCCCTGATCATGCCACATGTGTCTCTCCCCTTCCCCGCTCATGCCCCGTGTCTCTCTCCCCTTCCCCCCACCCCCGCTCATGCCCCGTGTGTCTCTCCCCTTTCCCCACCCCCCGCTCATGCGCCGTGTGTGTCTCCCCTTCCCCCCACACCCTCTTATGCCCCGTGTGTCTCTCCCCTTCCCCCACCCCGCTCATGCCCCATGTCTCCCTCATGTTCCCCCCAACCCCCGCTGCTCATGCCACTGTCTCCCTCGTGTTCCCCCTACCCCCCACTCATGCCCTGTCTCCATCGTGTACCCCCTCGCCCCCCGCTCAAGCCCCCTGTGTCTCCTTTTGCCACCACCCCCGCTCCTTCCCCGTGTGTCTCCTGTGGCCCCGCTCATGCCCCGTGTCTCCCTCGTGATCCCCCCACCCCCCGCTCATGCCCCTTGTCTCTCTCCTTTGCCCCCCACCCCCGCTCATGTCCTGTGTGTGCCCTGTATCCCCCGCTCATGCCCCGTATCTCCCTCTTGTTCCTCCCCACCCCCCGCTCATACCCTGTGTCTCCCTCATGTTCCTCCCCACCCGCTGCTCATGCCCGTGTCTCTCTCATGTTCCCCCCATCCCCGCTCATGCCCCGTGTTTCCTTCCTTTTCCCCTCACCCCCCGCTCATGCCCCGTATGTCTCTCCCCTTCCCCCCACCCCTGCTCATGCCCCATGTCTCCCTCAAGTTCCCCCCAACCCCCGCTGCTCCTGCCCGTGTCTCCCTCGTGTTCCTCCAACCCCCGCTCATGCCCCGTGTTTCCCTTGTGTTACCCCCATCCCCCCGCTCATGCCCCGTGTCTCCCTCGTGTTCTCCCCACCCCCCGCTCATGCCCCTTGTCTCTCTCCTTTGCCCCCACCCCGCTCATGTCCTGTGTGTGCCCTGTATCCTCCCGCTCATTCCCCGTGTCTCCCTCGTTTTCCTCCCCACCCCCCGCTCACACCCTGTGTCTCCCTCATGTTCCTCCCCACCCGCTGCTCATGCCCGTATCTCTCTCGTGTTCCCCCACCCCCGCTCATGCCCCGTGTTTCCTTCCTTTTCCCCTCACCCCCTGCTCATGCCCCGTTTGTACCCTGTTCCCTCTCACCCCCTGCTCATGCCCATGTGTCTCCCCTGTTCCCCCTACCCCCCGCTCATCTCCCGTGTCTCCCTCCTTTCCCCCCACCCCCTGCTCATACCCTGTGGTTCTCTCCCCTCCCCCCCACCCACGCTCATGCCTTGTGTCTCTCCCCTTCCACCACTCCCCCGATCATGCCCCGTGTGTCTCCCCCCTTCCCTCCGCTCATGCCCCGTGTCTCTCTACCCTTCCCCCCACTCCCGCTCATGCCTCGTGTCTCCCTCCCCTTCCCCCCACCCCCGCTCATGCCCCGTGTCTCTCTCCCCTTCCCCCCCACCCAAGCTCATGTCCGGTGTCTCTCTCCCCTTCCCCCACCACCCGCTCATGCCCTGTGTCTCTCCCCCCCCTTTCCCCACCACCGCTCATGCCTCGTGTCTCACTCCTTTCCCCCCACCCCCGCTTATGCCCTGTGTGTCTCTCCCCTTCCCCCCCCACCCACGCTCATGCCTTGTGTCTCTCCCCTTCCACCACTCCCCCGATCATGCCCCGTGTGTCTCCCCCCTTCCCTCCGCTCATGCCCCGTGTCTCTCTACCCTTCCCCCCACTCCCGCTCATGCCTCGTGTCTCTCTCCCCTTCCCCCACCCCCGCTCATGCCCCGTGTCTCTCTCCCCTCCCCCCCACCCAAGCTCATGTCCGGTGTCTCTCTCCCCTTCCCCCACCACCCGCTCATGCCCTGTGTCTCTCCCCTTCTCCCCACCACCGCTCATGCCTCGTGTCTCACTCCTTTCCCCCCACCCCCGCTTATGCCCTGTGTGTCTCTCCCCTTCCCCCTCCACCCCCCGCTCATGCCCCGTGTGTCTCTCCCCTCCCCCCCACCCCCGCTCATGCCCTGTGTCTCTCCTCTTCCCCCACTCCCCTGATCATGCCACGTGTGTCTCTCCCCTTCCCCCGCACATGCCCCGTGTCTCTCCCCCCTTCCCCCCACCCCCGCTCATGCCCCGTGTGTCTCTCCCCTTCCCCCACCCCCTGCTCATGCGCCGTGTGTGTCTCCCCTTCCCCCCACACCCTCTTATGCCCCGTGTGTCTCTCCCCTTCCCCCACCCCGCTCATGCCCCATGTCTCCCTCATGTTCCCCCCAACCCCCGCTGCTCATGCCACTGTCTCCCTCGTGTTCCCCCTACCCCCCACTCATGCCCTGTCTCCATCGTGTACCCCCTCACCCCCCGCTCAAGCCCCCTGTGTCTCCTTTTGCCACCACCCCCCGCTCCTTCCCCGTGTGTCTCCTGTGGCCCCGCTCATGCCCCGTGTCTCCCTCGTGTTCCCCCCACCCCCCGCTCATGCCCCTTGTCTCTCTCCTTTGCCCCCCACCCCCGCTCATGTCCTGTGTGTGCCCTGTATCCCCCGCTCATGCCCCGTATCTCCCTCTTGTTCCTCCCCACCCCCCGCTCATACCCTGTGTCTCCCTCATGTTCCTCCCCACCCGCTGCTCATGCCCGTGTCTCTCTCGTGTTCCCCCCGTCCCCGCTCATGCCCCGTGTTTCCTTCCTTTTCCCCTCACCCCCTGCTCATGCCCCGTTTGTACCCTGTTCCCTCCCACCCCCTGCTCATGCCCATGTGTCTCCCCTGTTCCCCCTACCCCCCTCATCTCCCGTGTCTCCCTCCTTTCCCCCCACCCCCTGCTCATACACCGTGGTTCTCTCCCATCCCCCCACCCCCGCTCATGCCCTGTGTCTCTCCCCTTCACCCACTCCCCCGATCATGCCCCGTGTGTCCCTCCCCTTCCCCCGCTCATGCCCGGTGTCTCCCTCGTGTTCCCCCCACCCCCCGCTCATGCCCCTTGTCTCTCTCCTTTGCCCCCCACCCCCGCTCATGTCCTGTGTGTGCCTTGTATCCCCCCGCTCATGCCTGTGTCTCTCTCGTGTTCCCCCCACCCCCGCTCATGCCCCGTGTTTCCTTCCTTTTCCCCTCACCCCCTGCTCATGCCCCGTTTGTACCCTGTTCCCTCTCACCCCCTGCTCATTCCCATGTGTCTCCCATGTTCCCCCTACCCCCGCTCATCTCCTGTGTCTCCCTCCTTTCCCCCCACCCCCTGCTCATACCCTGTGGTTCTCTCCCCTCCCCCCACCCCCGCTCAGGCCCTGTGTCTCTCCCCTTCCCCCACTCCCCCGATCATGCCCCGTGTGTCTCTCCCCTTCCCCTGCTCATGCCCAGTGTCTCTCTCCCCTTCCCCCCACCCCCGCTCATGCCCCTTGTCTAGCTCCTTTGCCCCCCACCCCCGCTCATGTCCTGTGTGTGCCCTGTATCCCCCGCTCATGCCCCGTGTCTCCCTCATGTTCCTCCCCACCCCCGCTCATACCCCGTGTCTCCCTCATGTTCCTCCCCACCCGCTGCTCATGCCCGTGTCTCTCTCGTGTTCCCCCCATCCCCGCTCATGCCCCGTGTTTCCTTCCTTTTCCCCTCACCCCCTGCTCATGCCCCGTTTGTACCCTGTTCCCTCTCACCCCCTGCTCATGCCCATGTGTCTCCCCTGTTCCCCCTACCCCCCTCATCTCCCGTGTCTCCCTCCTTTCCCCCCACCCCCGCTCATGTCCCGTGTGTCTCTCCCCTTCCCCCCACCCCCACTCATGCCGCGTGTGTCTCTCCCCTTCCCCCCACCCCCCGCTCATGCCCCGTATGTCTCTCCCCTTCCCCCCACCCCTGCTCATGCCCCATGTCTCCCTCAAGTTCCCCCCAACCCCCGCTGCTCCTGCCCGTGTCTCCCTCGTGTTCCTCCAACCCCCGCTCATGCCCCGTGTTTCCCTTGTGTTACCCCCATCCCCCCGCTCATGCCCCGTGTCTCCCTCGTGTTCTCCCCACCCCCCGCTCGTGCCCCTTGTCTCTCTCCTTTGCCCCCACCCCCGCTCATGTCCTGTGTGTGCCCTGTATCCCCCCGCTCATTCCCTGTGTCTCCCTCGTTTTCCTCCCCACCCCCCGCTCACACCCTGTGTCTCCCTCATGTTCCTCCCCACCCGCAGCTCATGCCCGTATCTCTCTCGTGTTCCCCCCACCCCCGCTCATGCCCCGTGTTTCCTTCCTTTTCCCCTCACCCCCTGCTCATGCCCCGTTTGTACCCTGTTCTCTCTCACCCCCTGCTCATGCCCATGTGTCTCCCCTGTTCCCCCTACCCCCCGCTCATCTCCCGTGTCTCCCTCCTTTCCCCCCACCCCCTGCTCATACCCCTTGGTTCTCTCCCCTCCCCCCCACCCACGCTCATGCCTTGTGTCTCTCCCCTTCCACCACTCCCCGATCATGCCCCGTGTGTCTCCCCCCTTCCCCCGCTCATGCCCCGTGTCTCTCTCCCCTTCCCCCCACTCCCACTCATGCCTCGTGTCTCTCTCCCCTACCCCCCACCCCCCGCTCATGCCCCGTGTCTCTCTCCCCTTCCCCCCACCCCCGCTCATGTCCCGTGTCTCTCTCCCCTTCCCCCCACCCAAGCTCATATCCGGTGTCTCTCTCCCCTTCCCCCACCACCCGCTCATGCCCTGTGTCTCTCCCCTTCTCCCCACCACCGCTCATGCCTCGTGTCTCACTCCTTTCCCCCCACCCCCCGCTCATGCCCCGTGTGTCTCTCCCCTTCCCCCCACCCCCGCTTATGCCCTGTGTGTCTCTCCCCTTCCCCCTCCACCCCCCGCTCATGCCCCGTGTGTCTCTCCCCTCCCCCCCAGCCTCGCTCATGCCCTGTGTCTCTCCTCTTCCCCCACTCCCCTGATCATGCCACGTGTGTCTCTCCCCTTCCCCCGCACATGCCCCGTGTCTCTCTCCCCTTCCCCCCACCCCCGCTCATGCCCCGTGTGTCTCTCCCCTTCCCCCACCCCCTGCTCATGCGCCGTGTGTGTCTCCCCTTCCCCCCACACCCTCTTATGCCCCGTGTGTCTCTCCCCTTCCCCCCACCCCGCTCATGCCCCATGTCTCCCTCATGTTCCCCCCAACCCCCGCTGCTCATGCCACTGTCTCCCTCGTGTTCCCCCTACCCCCCACTCATGCCCTGTCTCCATCGTGTACCCCCTCACCCCCCGCTCAAGCCCCCTGTGTCTCCTTTTGCCACCACCCCCCGCTCCTTCCCCGTGTGTCTCCTGTGGCCCCGCTCATGCCCCGTGTCTCCCTCGTGTTCCCCCCACCCCCCGCTCATGCCCCTTGTCTCTCTCCTTTGCCCCCCACCCCCGCTCATGTCCTGTGTGTGCCCTGTATCCCCCGCTCATGCCCCGTATCTCCCTCTTGTTCCTCCCCACCCCCCGCTCATACCCTGTGTCTCCCTCATGTTCCTCCCCACCCGCTGCTCATGCCCGTGTCTCTCTCGTGTTCCCTCCATCCCCGCTCATGCCCCGTGTTTCCTTCCTTTTCCCCTCACCCCCTGCTCATGCCCCGTTTGTACCCTGTTCCCTCTCACCCCCTGCTCATGCCCATGTGTCTCCCCTGTTCCCCCTACCCCCCTCATCTCCCGTGTCTCCCTCCTTTCCCCCCACCCCCTGCTCATACACCGTGGTTCTCTCCCCTCCCCCCACCCCCGCTCATGCCCTGTGTCTCTCCCCTTCCCCCACTCCCCCGATCATGCCTCGTGTGTCTCTCCCCTTCCCCCGCTCATGCCCCGTGTCTCCCTCGTGTTCCCCCCACCCCCCGCTCATGCCCCTTGTCTCTCTCCTTTGCCCCCCACCCCCGCTCATGTCCTGTGTGTGCCCTGTATCCCCCCGCTCATGCCTGTGTCTCTCTCGTGTTCCCCCCACCCCTGCTCATGCCCCGTGTTTCCTTCCTTTTCCCCTCACCCCCTGCTCATGCCCCGTTTGTACCCTGTTCCCTCTCACCCCCTGCTCATTCCCATGTGTCTCCCATGTTCCCCCTACCCCCGCTCATCTCCTGTGTCTCCCTCCTTTCCCCCCACCCCCTGCTCATACCCTGTGGTTCTCTCCCCTCCCCCCACCCCCGCTCAGGCCCTGTGTCTCTCCCCTTCCCCCACTCCCCCGATCATGCCCCGTGTGTCTCTCCCCTTCCCCTGCTCATGCCCAGTGTCTCTCTCCCCTTCCCCCCACCCCCGCTCATGCCCCTTGTCTAGCTCCTTTGCCCCCCACCCCCGCTCATGTCCTGTGTGTGCCCTGTATCCCCCGCTCATGCCCCGTGTCTCCCTCATGTTCCTCCCCACCCCCGCTCATACCCCGTGTCTCCCTCATGTTCCTCCCCACCCGCTGCTCATGCCCGTGTCTCTCTCGTGTTCCCCCCATCCCCGCTCATGCCCCGTGTTTCCTTCCTTTTCCCCTCACCCCCTGCTCATGCCCCGTTTGTACCCTGTTCCCTCTCACCCCCTGCTCATGCCCATGTGTCTCCCCTGTTCCCCCTACCCCCCTCATCTCCCGTGTCTCCCTCCTTTCCCCCCACCCCCGCTCATGTCCCGTGTGTCTCTCCCCTTCCCCCCACCCCCGCTCATGCCGTGTGTGTCTCTCCCCTTCCCCCCACCCCCCGCTCATGCCCCGTATGTCTCTCCCCTTCCCCCCACCCCTGCTCATGCCCCATGTCTCCCTCAAGTTCCCCCCAACCCCCGCTGCTCCTGCCCGTGTCTCCCTCGTGTTCCTCCAACCCCGCTCATGCCCCGTGTTTCCCTTGTGTTACCCCCATCCCCCCGCTCATGCCCCGTGTCTCCCTCGTGTTCTCCCCACCCCCCGCTCGTGCCCCTTGTCTCTCTCCTTTGCCCCCACCCCCGCTCATGTCCTGTGTGTGCCCTGTATCCCCCCGCTCATTCCCTGTGTCTCCCTCGTTTTCCTCCCCACCCCCCGCTCACACCCTGTGTCTCCCTCATGTTCCTCCCCACCCGCAGCTCATGCCCGTATCTCTCTCGTGTTCCCCCCACCCCCGCTCATGCCCCGTGTTTCCTTCCTTTTCCCCTCACCCCCGGCTCATGCCCCGTTTGTACCCTGTTCTCTATCACCCCCTGCTCATGCCCATGTGTCTCCCCTGTTCCCCCTACCCCCCGCTCATCTCCCGTGTCTCCCTCCTTTCCCCCCACCCCCTGCTCATACCCCTTGGTTCTCTCCCCTCCCCCCACCCACGCTCATGCCTTGTGTCTCTCCCCTTCCACCACTCACCCGATCATGCCCCGTGTGTCTCCCCCCTTCCCCCGCTCATGCCCCGTGTCTCTCTCCCCTTCCCCCCACTCCCACTCATGCCTCGTGTCTCTCTCCCCTACCCCCCACCCCCCGCTCATGCCCCGTGTCTCTCTCCCCTTCCTTCACCCCCGCTCATGCCCCGTGTCTCTCTCCCCTTCCCCCCACCCAAGCTCATATCCGGTGTCTCTCTCCCCTCCCCCCACCACCCGCTCATGCCCTGTGTCTCTCCCCTTCTCCCCACCACCGCTCATGCCTCGTGTCTCACTCCTTTCCCCCCACCCCCCGCTCATGCCCCGTGTGTCTCTCCCCTTCCCCCCACCCCCGCTTATGCCCTGTGTGTCTCTCCCCTTCCCCCTCCACCCCCCGCTCATGCCCCGTGTGTCTCTCCCCTCCCCCCCACCCCCGCTCATGCCCTGTGTCTCTCCTCTTCCCCCACTCCCCTGATCATGCCACGTGTGTCTCTCCCCTTCCCCCGCACATGCCCCGTGTCTCTCTCCCCTTCCCCCCACCCCCGCTCATGCCCCGTGTGTCTCTCCCCTTCCCCCACCCCCTGCTCATGCGCCGTGTGTGTCTCCCCTTCCCCCCACACCCTCTTATGCCCCGTGTGTCTCTCCCCTTCCCCCCACCCTGCTCATGCCCCATGTCTCCCTCATGTTCCCCCCAACCCCCGCTGCTCATGCCACTGTCTCCCTCGTGTTCCCCCTACCCCCCACTCATGCCCTGTCTCCATCGTGTACCCCCTCACCCCCCGCTCAAGCCCCCTGTGTCTCCTTTTGCCACCACCCCCCGCTCCTTCCCCGTGTGTCTCCTGTGGCCCCGCTCATGCCCCGTGTCTCCCTCGTGTTCCCCCCACCCCCCGCTCATGCCCCTTGTCTCTCTCCTTTGCCCCCCACCCCCGCTCATGTCCTGTGTGTGCCCTGTATCCCCCGCTCATGCCCCGTATCTCCCTCTTGTTCCTCCCCACCCCCCGCTCATACCCTGTGTCTCCCTCATGTTCCTCCCCACCCGCTGCTCATGCCCGTGTCTCTCTCGTGTTCCCTCCATCCCCGCTCATGCCCCGTGTTTCCTTCCTTTTCCCCTCACCCCCTGCTCATGCCCCGTTTGTACCCTGTTCCCTCTCACCCCCTGCTCATGCCCATGTGTCTCCCCTGTTCCCCCTACCCCCCTCATCTCCCGTGTCTCCCTCCTTTCCCCTCACCCCCTGCTCATACACCGTGGTTCTCTCCCCTCCCCCCACCCCCGCTCATGCCCTGTGTCTCTCCCCTTCCCCCACTCCCCCGATCATGCCTCGTGTGTCTCTCCCCTTCCCCCGCTCATGCCCCGTGTCTCCCTCGTGTTCCCCCCACCCCCCGCTCATGCCCCTTGTCTCTCTCCTTTGCCCCCCACCCCCGCTCATGTCCTGTGTGTGCCCTGTATCCCCCCGCTCATGCCTGTGTCTCTCTCGTGTTCCCCCCACCCCCGCTCATGCCCCGTGTTTCCTTCCTTTTCCCCTCACCCCCTGCTCATGCCCCGTTTGTACCCTGTTCCCTCTCACCCCCTGCTCATGCCCTTGTGTCTCCCATGTTCCCCCTACCCCCGCTCATCTCCTGTGTCTCCCTCCTTTCCCCCCACCCCCTGCTCATACCCTGTGGTTCTCTCCCCTCCCCCCACCCCCGCTCAGGCCCTGTGTCTCTCCCCTTCCCCCACTCCCCCGATCATGCCCCGTGTGTCTCTCCCCTTCCCCTGCTCATGCCCAGTGTCTCTCTCCCCTTCCCCCCACCCCCGCTCATGCCCCTTGTCTATCTCCTTTGCCCCCCACCCCCGCTCATGTCCTGTGTGTGCCCTGTATCCCCCGCTCATGCCCCGTGTCTCACTCATGTTCCTCCCCACCCCCGCTCATACCCCGTGTCTCCCTCATGTTCCTCCCCACCCGCTGCTCATGCCCGTGGCTCTCTCGTGTTCCCCCCACCCCCGCAATGCCCCGTGTTTCCTTCCTTTTCCCCTCACCCCCTGCTCATGCCTCGTTTTTACCCTGTTCCCTCTCACCCCCTGCTCATGCCCATGTGTCTCCCCTGTTCCCCCTACCCCCCGCTCATCTCCCATGTCTCCCTCTTTTCCCCCCACCCCCTGCTCATACACTGTGGTTCTCTCCCCTCCCCCCCACCCCCGCTCATGTCCTGTGTCTCTCCCCTTCCCCAACTCCACCGATCATGCCCCGTGTGTCTCTCCCCTTCCCACGATCATGCCCCGTTTCTCCCACGTGTTCCCCCCACCCCCCGCTCATGCCCCTTGTCTCTCTCCTTTGCCCCCCACCCCCGCTCATGTCCTGTGTGTGTCCTGTACTCCCCCGCTCATGCCCTGTGTCTCCCTCGTGTTCCTCCCCACCCCCGCTCATACCCCGTGTCTCCCTCATGTTCCTCCCCACCCGCTGCTCATGCCCGTGTCTCTCTCGTGTTCCCCCACCCCCGCTCATGCCCTGTGTTTCCTTCCTTTTCCTCTCACCCCTGCTCATGCCCCGTTTGTACCCTGTTCCCTCTCACCCCCTGGTCATGCCCATGTGTCTCCCCTGTTCCCCCTACCCCCCGCTCATCTCCCGTGTCTCCCTCCTTTCCCCCCACCCCCGCTCATGCCCCGTGTGTCTTTCCCCCTCCCCCCAACCCCGTGCTCATGCCCCGTGTGTCTCTCCCGCTCCCGCCCACCCCCGCTCATGCCCTGTGTGTCTCTCCCCCTCACACCCAAACCCCGCTCACGCCCCGTGTGTCTCGCACCCACCCCCACTCATGCCCCGTGTGTCTCTCGACCTCCCCCCCACCCCCCGCTCATGCCCCGTGTGTCTCTCTCACTCCCCCAACCCCCCGTTCCTGCCCCGTGTGTCTCTCTCCCTCCCGCCCGCCCCCCGCTCATGGCCCATGTGTCTCTTCCCCCCCACCCCCTGTTCATGCCTACACCCCCCCACCCCCTGCTCATGCCCCGTGTGTCTCTCCTTCCCCCCACCCACCGCTCATGCCCCATGTGTCTCTCCCCCTCCCACACCCCGCTCATGCCCTGTGTGTCTCTCTCCCTCCCCCCCACCCCCGCTCATGCCCCGTGTGTCCCTCCCCTCCCCCCACCCCCCGCTCATGCCACCTGTGTCTCTCTCCCTCCTCCCAACTCCTGCACATGCCCCGTGTCTCTCTCCCTCCCCCCACTCCCCGCTCATGCCTCGTGTCTCTCTCGATCCTCCCCCCACCCCCCGCTCATGTTTCGTGTCTCTCTCCCTCCCCCCACCCCCGCTCAAGCCCCATGTGTCTCTCCCAAACCCGCCTAGCCCCCGATCATGCCCCGTGTGTCCTTCTCCCTTCCCCCCACACCCCACTCATGCCCCATTTGTCTCTCTCCCTCCCCCCACCCCCGCTCATGTCCCGTGTGTCTCTTCCCCCCCACCCCCGCTCATGCCCTGTGTGTCTCTCCCCCTTCCACCCACCGACCGATAATTGCCCCGTGTGTCTCTCTCCCTCCCCCCAGCCCCGCTCATGCCCCGTGTGTCCCTCCACCCCACCCCCCGCTCATGCCCCGTGTGTCTCTCTCCCTCCCCCCACCCCCCGCTCATGCCACGTGTCTCTCTCGATCCTTCCCCCACCCCCCGCTCATGTCCTATGTCTCTCTCCCTCCCCCCCACCCCCGCTCATGCCCTGTGTGTCTCTCTCCCTCCCCCCAGCCCCGCTCATGCCCGGTGTGTCTCTCTCCCTCCCCCCACCCCCCGCTCATGCCCCGTGTGTCTCTCTCCCTCCCCCCAACCCCGGCTCTTGCCCCGTGTGTCTCTCCCTCCACCCACCCCCCGCTCATGCCCTGTGTGTCTCTCTCCCTCCCCCCACCCCCGCTCATGCCACGTGTCTCTCTCGATCCTTCCCCCACCCCCCGCTCATGTCCCGTGTCTCTCTCCCTCCCCCCCACCCCCGCTCAAGCCCTGTGTGTCTCTCTCCCTCACCCAGCCCCACTCATGCCCTGTGTGTCTCTCCCCCTCCTACCCACCCCCGCTCATGCCCCGTGTGTCTCTCTCCCTCCCCCCACCCCACGCTCATGTCTCGTGTGTCACGCTCCCTCCCCCCACCCCCGCTCATGCCCCGTGTGTCTCTCGTCCTCCCGCCCACCCCCCGCTCATGCCCCGTGTGTCTTTCATCCCTCCCCCCCACCCCCGCTCATGCCCTGTGTGTCTCTCCCCTCCCACCCACCCCCTGCTCATGCCCTGTGTGTCTCTCGTCCCTCCCACCCACCTCCACTCATGTCCCGTGTGTCTCTCTCCCTCCCCCTCACCCCCCGCTCATGCCCCGTGTGTCTCTCTCCCTCCCCCCACCCCCCGCTCATGCCCCGTGTGTCTCTCTCCCCCCCCCACCTCCCGCTCATGCCCCGTGTGTCTCTCTCCCTCCCCCCACCCCACGTTCATGACCTGTGTGTCTCTCTGCCTCCCGCCCACCCCCCATCATGCCCCGTGTGTCTCTCCCCCTCCCGCCCTGCCCACCCCCTGCTCACGCCCCGTGTGTCTCTCCCCTTCCCTCCCACCCCCGCTCATGCCCCGTGTGTCTCTCCCCCTATCCCCCACCCCTGCTCATGCCCCGTGTGTCTCTCCCCTCCCGCCCACCCCCGCTCATGCCCCGTGTGTCTCTCTCCCTCCCCCCAACCCCGGCTCATGCCCCGTGTGTCTCTCCCTCCACCCATCCCCCGCTCATGCCCTGTGTGTCTCTCTCCCTCCCCCCACCCCCCGCTCATGCCACGTGTCTCTCTCGATCCTCCCCCCACCCCCCTCTCATGTCCCGTGTCTCTCTCCCTCCCCCCCACCCCCGCTCAAGCCCCATGTGTCTCTCCCCAACCCGCCTAGCCCCCGATCATGCCCCGTGTGTCCTTCTCCCTCCCCCCCGCACCCCACTCATGCCCCGTTTGTCTCTCTCCCTCCCCCCACCCCCCGCTCATGTCCCGTGTGTCTCCTCCCCCCCACCCCCGCTCATGCCCTGTGTGTCTCTCATCCCTCCCACCCACCTCCACTCATGTCCCGTGTGTCTCTCTCCCTCATCCTCACCCCCCGCTCATACCCCGTGTGTCTCTCTCCCTCCCCCCACCCCCCGCTCATGCCCCGTGTGTCTCTCTCCCTCCCCCCCACCTCCCGCTCATGCCCCGTGTGTCTCTCTCCCTCCCCCCACCCCACGTTCATGCCCCGTGTGTCTCTCTGCCTCCCGCCCACCCCCCATCATGCCCCGTGTCTCTCTCCCCCTCCCGCCCTGCCCACCCCCTGCTCACGCCCCGTGTGTCTCTCCCCTTCCCCCCACCCCCGCTCATGCCCCGTGTGTCTCTCCCCCTATCCCCCACCCCCCGCTCATGCCCCGTGTGTCTCTCTCCCTCCCGCCTACCCCCGCTCATGCCCTGTGTGTCTCTCTCCCTCCCCCCACCCCCGTTCATGCTCCGTGTGTCTCTCTCCTTCCCCCCACCCCGCTCATGCCCTGTGTGTCTCTCTCCCTCCCCCCACCCCCGCTCATGCCTCATGTGTCTCTCCCCCTCCCGCCCACCCCGCTCATGCCCCGGGTGTCTCTCCCCTACCGCCCTCCCCCCGATCATGCCCCGTGTGTCTCCCTCCCGCCCACCCCCGCTAGTGCCCCCTGTGTCCCTCCCCTCCCCCACCCCCCGCTCATGCTCCGTGTGTCTCTCTCCCTCCCCCCAACCCCTGCACATGCCCCGTGTGTCTCTCCCTCCCCCCACCCCCCGTTCATGCCCTGTGTGTCTCTCTCCCTCCCCCCACTCCCCGCTCATGCCTCGTGTCTCTCTCGATCCTCCCCTCACCCCCCGTTCATGTCCCGTGTCTCTCTCCCTCACCCCCACCCCCGCTCAAGCCCCGTGTGTCTCTCCCCATCCCGCCCAGCCACCGATCATGCCCGTGTGTCCTTCTCCCTCCCCCCCACACCCCACTCATGCCCCATGTGTCTCTCTCCCTCCCCCCACCCCCCGCTCATGTCCCGTGTGTCTCTTTCCCTCCCCCCCACCCTCGCTCATGCCCTGTGTGTCTCTCCCCCTCCCACCCACCGACCGATAATTGCCCCGTGTGTCTCTCTCCTTCCCCCCACGCCCCGTTCATGCCTCGTGTGTCTCTCCCCCTCCCGCCCACCCCCGCTCATGCCCCATGTGTCTCTCCCCCTCCCGCCCACACCCCGCTCATGCCCCGTGTGTCTCTCTCCCTCTCCCCACCCCCCGATCATGCCCCGTGTGTCCTTCTCCCTCCCCCCCACACCCCACTCATGCCCCATGTGTCTCTCTCCCTCCCCCCACCCCCCGCTCATGTCCCGTGTGTCTCTTTCCCTCGCCCCCACCCCCGCTCATGCCCTGTGTGTCTCTCCCCCTCCCACCCACCGACCGATAATTGCCCCGTGTGTCTCTCTCCTCCCCCCACCCACCGCTCATGCCCCATGTGTCTCTCCCCCTCCCACACCCCGCTCATGCCCTATGTGTCTCTCTCCCTCCCCCCACCCCCCGCTCATGCCACGTGTCTCTCTCGATCCTCCCCCCACCCCCCGCTCATGCCCCCTGTGTCTCTCCCCCTCCTACCCACCCCCCGCTCATGCCCCCTGTGTCTCTCCCCCTCCTACCCACCCCCCGCTCATGCCCCGTGTGTCTCTCTCCCTCCCCCCACCCCGCACTCATGTCCCGTGTGTCATGCTCCCTGCCCCCACCCCCGCTCATGCCCCGTGTGTCTTTCTCCCACCCCCGCTCATGCCCTGTGTGTCTCTCCCCTCCCACCCACCCCCCGCTCATGCCCCATGTGTCTCTCCCCCCACCCCTGCTCATGACCCGTGTGTCTCTCCCCTCCTGCCCACCCGCCGCTCATGCCCTGTATGTTTCTCCACCTCCCGCTCACCCCCCGCTCATGCCCTGTGTGTCTCTCGTCCCTCCCACCCACCTCCACTCATGTCCCGTGTGTCTCTCTCCCTCCCCCACCCCACGCTCATGCCCCGTGTGTCTCTCTGCCTCCCGCCCACCCCCCATTATGCCCTGTGTGTCTCTCCCCCTCCCGCCCTGCCCACCCCCTGCTCACACCCCGTGTGTCTCTCCTCTTCCCCCCCACCCCCGCTCATGCCCTGTGTTTCTCTCCCCCTCCCCCCACCCCCTGCACATGCCCCGTGTGTCTCTCTCCCACCCGTCTACCACCGCTCATGCCCTGTGTGTCTCTCTCCCTCCCCTCCACCCTGTTCATGCCCCGTGTGTCTCTCTCCCTCCCCCCCACCCCGCTCATGCCCTGTGTGTCTCTCTCCCTCCCCCCACCTCCCGCTCATGCCTCATGTGTCTCTCCCCCTCCCGCCAACCCCCGCTCATGCCCCAGGTGTCTCTCCCCCTACCGCCCTCCCCCCGCTCATGCCCCGTGTGCTCTATACCTCCCACCCACCCCTGCTCATGCCCCGTGTGTCTCTCCCCCTCCCGTCCACACCCCGCTCATGCCCCGTGTGTCTCTCTACCTCCCCCCACCCCCGATCATGCCCCGTGTGTCTCTCTCACCCCCGCCGCTGCTCAAGCCCCGTGTGTCTCTCCCCCTCCTGCCCACCCCCCGCTCATGCCCCATTTGTCTCTCCCCCGCCCGCCCACCCCCCGCTCATGCACCATGTGTCTCTCGAACCTCCCCCCACCCCTGCTCATGCCCCGTGTGACTCTCCCCCTCCCACCCACCCCCTGCTCCTGCCCCGTGTGTCTCTCTACCCTCCCGCCCACCCCCCGCTCATGCCCGTGTGTCTCTCCCCCTCAAGCCCACCCCCCGCTCATGCCCCGTGTCTCTCCCCATCCCCCGACCCCCGCTCATGCCCCGTGTGTCTCGCTCCCTCCCCCCACCCCTGCTCATGCCCTGTGTGTCTCTCTCCCTCCCGGCCATGCCCCGTGTGGCTATCCCTCCCTCCCGCTCACCCCAGCTCATGCCCCGTGTCTTTATCACTCCCGCCGCCCACCCCCCGCTCATGCCCCGTGTCTCTATCCCTCCCGCTGCCCACCCCCCGCTCATGCCCCGTGTCTCTATCCCTTCCGCCGCCCAGCCCCCGCTCATGCCCCGTTTCTCTATCCCTCCCGCCGCCCACCCCCCGCTCATGCCCCTTGTCTCTATCCCTCCCGCCGCCCACCCCCTGCGCCTCTAACCCTCCCGCCGCCCACCCGCGCTCATGCCCCGTGTGTCTATCCCTCCCCCTGCCGACCCCCTGCTCATGCCCCGTGTGTCTATACCTCCCGCCGCCCACCCCCCGCTCATGCCCGTGTCTCTATCCCTCCCGCTCATGCCCCGTGTCTCTATCCCTCACGCCGCCCACCCCCCGCACATGCCCCGTGTGTCTCTCCCGCCCATCCCCCGCTCATGCCCCATGTATCTCTCCCCTCCCCCCACCCCCGACCCCCCGCTCATACCCGTGTGTCTATCTCTCACGCCGCCCACCCCCCATTCATGCCCCATGTCTCTATCCCTCCCGCCGCCCACCCCCCGCTCTTGCACGTGCCTCCCTTGTGTTACCCCCCCACCCATGCCCTGTCTACCCTGTTACCCCCCACCACCCGCTCATGCCCCGTGTCTCCCTTGTGTTACCCCCCCACCCCCCGCTCATGCCCCATGTCTCTCTCCCCTACCCCCTACCCCCCACCCCCCGCTCATGCCCCGTGTCTCCCTTGTATTATCCCCCCACCCCCCGCTCATGCATGTGTCTCCCTTGTGTTACCCCCCACCCATGCCCTGTCTCCCCTGTTACCCCCCACCACCCGCTCATGCCCTGTGTCTCCCTTGTGTTACCCCCCACCCCCCGCTCATGCCCTGTGTCTCTCTCCCCTACCCCCACCCACCGCTCATGCCCCGTGTCTCTCTCCACTTCCCCCCACCCCCTGCTCATGTCCTGTGTCTCTCTCCCCTTCCCCCACCACCCGCTCATGTCATGTGTCTCTCCCCTTCTCCCTACCACCGCTCATGCCTCGTGTCTCACTCCTTTCCCCCCACCCCCCGCTCATGCCCCGTGTATCTCTCCCCTTCCCCCCAGCCCCCACTCATGCCCTGTGTGTCTCTCCCCTTCCCCCCACCCCCCGCTCATGCCCTGTGTGTCTCTCCCCTTCCCCCATCCCCGCTCATGCCCCGTGTCTCCCTCGTGTTCCCCCAACCCCCGCTCATGCCCCGTGTCTCCCTCGTGTTCCCCCCATCCCCCATTCATGCCCTGTCTCCAACATGTATCCCTCACCCCCCGCTCAAGCCCCGTGTGTCTCCTGTTGCCCCCACCCCCCGCTCCTGCCCCGTGTGTCTCCTGTTGCCCCCACCGCCCGCTCCTGCCCCGTGTCTCCCTCGTGTTCCCCCCACCCCCTGCTCATGCCCCGTGTTTCCCTCGTGTTACCCTACACCCCCCCGCTTATGCCCTGTGTCTCCCTCGTGTTCCCCCCGCCCCCCGCTCATGCCCCTTGTCTCTCTCCTTTGCCCCCCACCCCTGCTCATGTCCCGTGTGTGCCCTGTATCCCCCCCGCTCATGCCCCGTTTCTCCCTTGTGTTCCTCCCCAACCCCACTCATACCCCGTGTCTCCCTCATGTTCCTCCCCACCCGCTGCTCATGCCCCGTGCTCTCTCATGTTCCCCCCACCCCCGCTCATGCCCCGTGTTTCCTTCCTTTTCCCCCCACCCCCTGCTCATGCCCCGTTTGTACCCTGTTCGCTCTCACCCCCCGCTCATGCCCATGTGTCTCCCCTGTTCCCCCCCCAACCCCCGCTCATGCCCTGTTGTGTTCTCTTTCTACACCCCGGCTTCCCTTTCCATGGTGGCCATCTCGGCGTCCCGGTATAGGAAGGCAAATCTTTTTTTTTTTTTTTACCACCCGGCGTTCTCACTTCGAGGGCATAAGATGTTAGTGGTCTTCACCTATTGAAAAGGATGTTATGGTGACGTTGCACTAATAAAAACCTTGAAAATGTAGTTAAAAAAATGTTAAAGGGACGTTATGGTTAACTTGCACTAATAAAAACCTATGAAATTCAATGAAATAACTTTGTTAAAGGGACGTTATAGTTAAGTTGCGCTACTAAAAACCTATGAAATTCAGTGAAAAAACTTTGTCAAAGGGACGTTATGGTTCCAAGTAAAACCGAAAAACCCTTGAAATTCGCCAGTTATGGTAAGCTAAGCAACCATAACTCGCACCACCACCGTGCACTGCTAAGACGAACACCTAAGACATCAAAGATGACATCACAAATGTCATTGATGACATCACTGATGACATCACATGTCTGGCTCACTCTTTTTTTTTTTGCTGACATATCTAGGCCACATGGTTTTCTTCAGTAACAGTCAGAAACAAAAAAAAATATTTTATTTGTAGACGTATCCTTCAAGTAGGTTCTTACAGCAATTCCCTTAGAGTCCAGTCACATCATATGAAACATATCCATACGGGAAGACACAAGCCTGAAAGACAGCAATCCTTTTTGTACATAAAGATAATAAATAGACTTATGAGCACTTTCTGATAGCTCTGTTTTTTTTTATGGCTGTACTTTCCCTGTATATAGTCATATTTGTATACATTGTACTCACACTACTTTCCTTAGGGTCCAATCACATCAAGTGATACGTATACCTAGGGTAAATAGCAGCTTTGAAACAGAGCAATCATTTATTTGCATGAAAATAATCAGTTAAGTTATGAATTGTTTCTGATACTACTTGTGCTTTTTTGCTAACTTCACTTTCCCTGTATGTACCCATATTGGTATGAGTTCTTGTGTCTTTGTGTTTTGTCTATAGTAATGCAATTATGTAATACATGTGTTTTATTAGCTACTTATTACATATTTCACAGTACACAAAAATCTATTAAGAAAACAATTATCATTTCATTATTCAACATATTAACATTACGAATATTATACCTTCATCTTGTACACTGCACACATTGTTATGTTTCTGTATGAGTAGCTTAGTATACTAGATAGAAACCCATAATAGAATGCTATTTATATCAATGCATCGTTCAATGCACTAATTATGGTATGATATTTATTGCAATGATCCTTGACACTTGTTTCACAACATTATAATAAGAATCCCTTGTACACATATTTCATGAAAAGTACATACACATGTGATGTCATCAGTGATGTCATCAGTGACATTTGTGATGTCATCTTTGATATCCTGGGTGTTAGTCTTAGCTGTGCACGGTGGTGGCGCGAGTTATGGTTGCTTAGCTTACCATAACTGGCGAATTTCAAGGGTTTTTCGGTTTTACTTGGAACCATAACGTCCCTTTGACAAAGTTTTTTCACTGAATTTCATAGGTTTTAAGTAGCGCAACTTAACCATAATGTCCCTTTAACAAAGTTTTTTCACTGAATATATATATATACATATATTACATGGACGCGGTAGCGTCCATGTAGTTATGGTTAAGTTGGTGTTTCCATAGGAAGAGTATTTTTTGGGTGGCTTATAACTTCGCTCCCTCTGGACGAATCCTCACCAAACTTTGCAAAAAAAGTATATGGCCCATTCTGAATTTTGCAAAGTTTGGAGAGGTTTGGTCCAAGGGGGGGCAAAGTTATAGGGGGGGTCCCAAAACTTTTGTTTTTTCCCATACACATAATGGGAAAAAACTTTGCGCACGCCTACAGCCCAAACCGCTGGACGGATTTACACAAAATTTGCGGCAGTAGCGGGGGCTTGGTCCCGAAAGCGTGCTTTTTCCAAATTTGGTGTAAATCCGTCCAGAAGTTTTTTTAAAATTACCTAAATGTAAGGCAAAAAAAATAGTGATATCTCTGTTCGCTTCGCGGACGGACTTCCCAGTTTGCTCCACGGACAGTGCCCTGATTGGCCGAGCGGCTTGCGCGATGTCCGCGGACATCCGACATGTTTGCTGATTGGACGCCGTGGGGCATGGAGCGCGTCAGATTTTTGGTGGCGCCCGACATCTTGCATTCGCGGACGACCGCGGACAGCGAGGTGAAACTTGTTTTAAAAATTGTATTTAGTGGAGTGTGTTGGTGTGTAAGAGTGTTTGGGGAGGTTGGGGGAGTATGAGATAGGTGCAATGTTGTATTTTTTTTATGTGATAGATGCTTTTGTTGTATTCGATTTGTCTGCGGACAACATTGCTGTTCTGAAATGTTCGTAAATAAACAGAATGGATTTGGTGTCAAGTTGAAAGTGTTCTAAGAAGACTCGTGGGGTCCTGGAATGTTTGCAGGAGGTGTCCTGAAGACGTTATCTGTATTGTTCGTTGTCAAGCTGAAAGTGTTTTAAGAACACTTGCGGTGTCCTGAAATGTTTGTAATTAAAGAAAATGGGGGTGTCCTGAGGACGCTGTCCATATCGTCCTCTGGCAAGTTGAATGTGTTCTAGGAACTTCCTTGTGTCTGCGGACATTAAAATGGTTGCAATGCTTGAATCTATGGGTGTGATATGCTGCGGTGGTTGTTGCCAGGGTATAGAATGTTGGGTGTATGGCCATTTGGCCATGCATGCAAGACTCTGTGCCCTGGCCACAACCACCGCAGCATATCACACTCATAGTGCCTTATAACTTTGGGTCAAAAACAAATTTATAAGGAACATTGTTATAAGCCAGTATGGGTGTGATATGCTGCGATGGTTGTATTTATCATGTTATACTTACTATTTGGTTTAGTAACGGGAGTCCATGTGTTTCTTGTTCATTTCTGTGATAAAAGAAAATAGCATGTTAGTATTAGTATTTTATAAAGACTTATTACAGTGTACAATCAACATTTTCTTCTTTTTTTTGACCCTCATATTCTCATATTTAGTAGATGACAAACCAGAGTACTGTGCAATTTGCAATTTGCTCAGTTTCTGTGTTTGTTGCTAAAATCATTGGGTCTGTGGGAGAAAAAAAATCCATGTTGGATTAAAAAAAAACTATTTCTGTTATGCTACAGTTTATTTGTTTGTTTGTTTTCAGTGTTTACTTGTTGTTTCTGGCTAATGCTTTATCCATTGGATTGTTCCAGTTTTTGGGAGCAGTAAGATATTAGGTATTTGTTTGGATATTGTAAAATTTTGGAGCAGTAAGATACCAGTGGGCGTGTTATAAATGTTTATTTTTTTATATAATTTCGTGGTATTGATTTATCTGTTTGGATATTTCTAAATTTTGGGACAGTTAGATACCAATTGGCGTATTCTAACTGTCTGTTTTTTTCTCTATTTGAGTGGTATTAATGTATCTGATTAGTTGTTGTAGCATCTTTGGGCAGTTAGATAGATTTTGGAATATTGTGACAGTTTATATTTATTTACTACAAGTGTACTTAAGGTTTAAGTACAGTTTAGTCATCAAATTTTGGTTTTAAGAACATTAAATAAGCGTTTGTAAGATTTGCTGGTAATCTCTGCTTTAGAGCAATGGTACTATCATTATATTCAAACCATCCACATTTCTTTTTTATATATGCTTTGTAGTGCCCTGAATTGGTTGTGGCTCCTGCGTGGTAGATTATACCTATTGTTGTGAAGGTTTTCCTAACAAGTGATATTTGACCATGTGTGAATCCAGTCAGCTTGCAGTTGTTTTTGGTACCATCTGCATTTTAACGTAGAAGCATTAGTATTACGTATTTTTTTTTTTTTATTAATTGGTTAGTTGATAATCAACCTTTCAATTTAATATATAACACATATTAATCACATTGGACATCAAAATGAAATTAAAAACAAAATCAAGCTCAAAATCAGTACCCAACAAAAACCTACAAACCCTCTACTTCAACATTTCATCATTTCACAACAACAGCAAAAGGTGACAAAATCACAATTCATATATATACATCATCTGAATTATCATCTAAAAAATCAGTCTAAAATAGGTTCTAATTACCACATCATTAAAACCACTAGTAATCCACCTATGAAGAGGACGTTAGTTACATAACACATATCATCTATTTAGGGGAAATTTAGGTTATACATTCAGTTATCTCAAGATTTAGTGCTAACATAAATTGGACAGTAGCTATACGAACAGCTTGCAGGGGTGAGGAGAATATTCTAAGCCAAAGTACATCTTTAGTTAAGCAGTTATAATTTTCATACAGTTTTTTAAAAAATGTACAGCGTAATTCTTTTAATGAGGAGCAACCTACTATCAAGTGTTTTAAAGTTTCCTCACACTCTGGTAATTGACAAAACCGACAAATATTTTCTTGTTTTGTTATTTGACCTCTTTGAGATAAAATTTCTCTAGTGGGCCATAGATTGAGTCTAAATCGGAGATAGTTGTTTCTGAAGTGGGGCGAGGGAAATTTGAGTAAATAGGAAGCTGTAATTCTCATTATTTTCGTACCGAAAGGCAGACCGCTATAATCTTTATAGTGCGAGCAAAACTCTAAAGTGCAAATCCAGTCATGCTGATATAGTTTTCTCTGGGCACGATTGGGATTGGTTAAAAGCAGTTCAATAGTAATGTCGGCCTCTACTAAAAGATTGGTAACAAAATTTCTCCACTTATTGGGAAAGAAATGTGTGGATTTCAACATGTATATAGCCAATATATAAGATAAATCTGAACAATTTATGCACAGCAAAAATTTCCTCATTAACTAACACAATTTCCAAGCATAAAACACAAACATTGAAAGGACTCCTAACTCATAACGTATCAAAGGACCTGGAGTTGAATTCGGTAACTTAAACACTGCTCGCCAAAATTTTCCCTCAAATCGATCCCAAAACACACGGTCCTTTGGTAATTTAGTTTCAGAGTCGTATGTTATTATCGGTAGAACTTTTTGGGCATAATATAAAAGTATCTGAGAACATGTAAATTTACCAAATTTATGCAAGAGGACTTTAGCTTGGAATGTTAGTGTTTGCAGCTTTTGTTTTATATCCTGGACGTAGGGAATATCACACTTCAGATTGTTAATGATCACTCCTAAATATTTGTATTGTGGGGTAATAGAAATGAGCTCTTGCTGGAAAGTCCAGATGGACGATTTTAGGGGGCGACATTTTTTATTATGACATTGCATGATCTGTGTTTTGCTTAGATTAATAGCCATATGATTTCTTTGAACAAACAGTGAAAGACCTTTTATCAGCCGCTGTAGACCTGACGGCGTTTTAGAGATTAAAATAAGATCATCCGCATATAATAACCATGCAATTTGATGAGACCCGAGCTTTGGAGCATCTGAGTTGATATCAATAAAATTCTTGCCCATGTCCAGTATAAACAGGTTAAAAATAGTGGCCGTCAGAATACAGCCCTGTTTTAGACCTCTTGCTGTCGGAATTTTAGTAGTTAGATGCCCAGCTAAAGTAGTTCTTATCTGAATTGCAGTATTTGTATGGAGAAGAGCAATCAGTTTAATTAGTGAACCGGGGCAGCCCATTTTAATCAATTTACTAATTAAAAGATGTCTATCGATCGAATCAAAGGACTCTTTAAAATCCACGAAAGCTAAAAACAAGGGCTGATTAAGGCATTCACACTTAGCTTTAATCGCATTGATTGCTGTAATATTTATTGCCGTGCCTTTTCCTGCAACAAATCCGGTTTGGAATACATTGGCATTACCAGAGGTTTCTATCCATGCCCGCAAGTCTCTGAGAAACAACCGGGCAAAGATCTTGCCGGGTGTATCAAGATGGGCAATCGGTCTATAATTTGAGGGCTCTTGTCTATTTCCCTTCTTGAACACCGGGACAATAATAGAAAGAGACCAAGATTTAGGCAATTGTTGAGTGCGCATGATTGTGGAGTAGAGTTGATATAAAATCTTTGCCCATAGGTTCGGATCTTGCTTCATCATGTAATTAGAGATCCCATCTGGACCAGGGGCACGCAATCTACTAGATTTAATAATATAAAATAAGATGTCTGCTACTGAGAATTGCAAAGTAAAAACTCCTTGATCACACTGACTAAGTGGTGAAATTGTAGTCTCAGGACAGGCATACAGATTTGTGTAATGTTCGACCCATTGAGCCTCTGCTACGTCATTGATTTGTAATGAAATCTGCGTATTAGGGTTGGTCTTATTAATTAGGGCCCATATTTGCGCAGAGTTTTTTGATCCCATTTTTTGGAGCATACATTCTCCGTCAGTTTGGTAAACAATAGATCGATGGGCCATCATCCAATTTTTATGTTTTGTTTTCAATGATTTAAGGGCTTGCCATTTCACTTGAATAGGCAAAGACAAAACTGCCTTTTTTTCCCTTCTAAACCAGGACTTTTGTCGCTGTACTTCCCTGTCAAAAGAATGCAAGGGAGAGTACTTTGTCTTCACCTTGTTTGTTGTACCGAATGTATGCAATAAGTCACTATAATCGAGTGACTTATTGGTACCTGAGATCCTCTCATACACAATTGTCTGTTCAAATGCCCTGGCAAATTTCGCCAAATTGTGTTCAGTCCAGTGTAATCTATTCATACCATTGTTTACTAATAAGGGGTGGTATGTATTATATATCTCCTTTTTTCCCTGTGAAGCCATGCAGTGCCATTTCACATTCAATATGTTATGATCACTGTCCTCAGCGGAGATCACACCAAACAACTTAATATCTGAGAATAATTCTCGATTAACATAAATGAAATCAATAATGGCACTAGAGTGTCCTCTTTTCCATGTGTTCTGTGGCAGGCTATCGGCCGGGCATGAACCATTTAATATAACCAAGTTTTTTGACTCAATAAAAGTGTTCCAGGAGACCAGTCTGCTATCCATGCGTTTATGGGGAGCATCCAGACAGTGCAGATTTAAATCGCCCGCAAGGATAACATGCGGATATATAGGGAGTTTAATAATCTCTAACCATGACTCTTCCAAATCTTTAAGAAATGTTTTGGTGGTCATTGCAGCTGGATTCCAATATATATTTACTATCGCATATCTTTGTTCTCTTATTGTGATAATTATCAATTGAGTATATCGATTTGGCGCAGACTGGTGTTCTAGAACAATTTCTGAGGACTTGTTTAAGGCCATAAGAAGACCGGACATGGGCTGACCTTTCACAGATCGTATTGCAGGGTTAAAAACAATATCAAAGTTGTCCCACACCGGCCGCTCCGTGAGCCAAGTTTCTTGAAATAAAATAATATCATGCTGCGATAACTTATTGGAACCATTCCTCAATAAGTGCCTGTGGCCTCGAGTGTTCCAGCTTATCATAGACATAGATGGCAGAGGATATTGAAAAGTAAGTTACGACTGCTCTGATACAGATTGAGGCATTGGATGATAATTTTGGTTAATCGACTGAACACATAAACCCTGTCTCTGGTTAGAAACATATGTCTGCGTTGGTAGGTTTTGCACCGCAGAAATAGGAACTTGAGTTGTCACAGCAGTAAGAAGCTCAAACCCTAATTCATATATTTCTCGTTTAGCAAGCCACAAAGTGTTTAACACAACTCGTGAGGACACCCAAAACCGTGCAACAGAGTGATCATTATCAAAGATTAATTCCACCAAATCAATATCGGAGGATTGCAGATCGTCTAACGCAGGAATTTCAGCTAGTATTGCAAGTATACTAGTGCGATTTAAATCATACTTCGCATAAGGTATATCTCTGCATCGGATAATCAATGGATATAGCGATTGTTTGGGTGATATTTTCGAGTTTATTAGTGGTAAAGACAGAAACCTATTAGAGTGCAACCAGCTTGTGCCCAGTGAGTGGTTTTGTTGTTGAGGATGCATATCAACTCTTGCAACCGGACCAGCTGGATAACGCCTCAAATCAGTTATTTGTGAATGCACAGTATGCTGGTCAGCTTCTGACTTCATATGTAATGTAGCATTTTTGTTCAAGTTGGTCATATATTCTTCCACCGCAGTTTTTATTACTTGTATTGGCATTGCAGATGCACCAAATGTAAGTTGCTTGGTGGTGGGTGTATTATCAGGATTGATAGGAATTTTAAGGGGAGCAGACATTTTCTTTAAAGAAGAAAGCTCAGGGATCAAGGGCGTAATGAGTGACTGTGCCACATGATTCTTTTCTGTATGGACTGTTATATGGGGTATCTCCGAATATTAGGATCCTTCAGCATCTCTACTTGGGCATTCAAAGGTCTTTGTTTAGTCATATAGTAGTCGATCTCCTTTCTGATTTTAGTCCGTCTGGCTTCAACATTCTTATCTGAGATCCTCTCGGGAGAACAAGGTGATGAAGCTGCAAGGGTAGCACCCTCTTTTACTTGTACCACCGCAAATTGGGGTACTAAGGGAAATGAAGCTTGTGTATTCACCGCCCTATCATGTTCGGCAGCCTCAACCAGCGCGTCTAATGGATCATAAGCTACTATCTGGGCAGGACATGTCGTAAGCTGGTTACTAGCTTTCTTAGCATTAGCCAAGTCGCTATATTTTTTTTGTACTGCTTCCGCTGCCATGGTGGTGTGCTTCCTGGGCAAAGATAGGGCTTTAATGAAGGCTTTAGTTGCTGATTTTGCCGTTTTTGCTATATCTTTACCATTTTTTGTTTTTTTACAAACCAGGTTCTTTTTTGGTTTAAGTATTATTTCGTGTGGCTTAGATCCATTAAGTGAGAATATGTTAAACACTTGTTTGTCTCCAGGAGCTACAGAGTCCGACGAAGGTTTGTCCTTCGGATTTTCAATGTTTTGGGGCAGGGAAAAATCATCGTGAATTACATTCGGAAAGGCAGGTAAGGTCTTAAACTTTATAGCTTGTGATTTTGTAATAGGGTCGGTATGCAGCTTATCAAAAATTAGTGATTTATCAAGGTTTAGTTTTTGTTTTTTTCGGATATTTGTTTCAATTCTATGTTTAAGCGTTGCTTGCCAATGTAATAGTTTCCCAATCTGTTTATCGTGTGCCTGCAGTTTTCGGTCGAGCGTTTCAAACAGCTTAAAAAGAGAAGAAATGGCCAAATTCATGGCATGCAACGTGGTCTCAATCAAAATGGACGGAGAAATGACTGAAGGCAAAATAGGATCATCGGATGGTCTGGCCGAGATGTCAGGGACACGTCTGGGAGTGGGGGCAGCAAATGAAGCGACCAAACTATGTGCTGTGTCTGAATATATGAAAGAAACTTCAGGTAGCTCTAATGAATTCCGACAATCATCCCCTTCCAAAAAGGAAAAGTTTGAGCTTAACTCAATTACTGCAGGCTGAGGATCTGATGAACCACAGCAGCTTTCAATCAGGGTGAGTGGCGAGGGAACATGAGAGTCATGTAGTAATGGACTCCCCCCACCAGCGGGACCTAAAGAGACCTGACATGGTGTTTGAGGCTCTAGATTTCTGTTGGAATTGGTGTTGGACCCTTGGAATCCAGGTGCTTCACATATTACAGGCATAGGGTGAAGCTCTTTTAAAAGAGGGATTTCGCCCTCTTTAATAAGAGTGTTATCAGAAACTCCCAAAAAGTTTTTTACATTCGAGCCTTGGGCACTCGTGGTGAACTTAAAACAAGGGTCAATTGGTTTACCAGTGAAGTCACAGGATAAGGGTTTAGACTCAAAGAAGAAACGTTTTATATCAGCTGGAGATGAAGCTCCTTCTATCGAATGTCTTTTGAGGTTCGAGGCACTAGCAGGGTGATGCCTCCGGGGCGTACTACCCATTTGTTTTCGCTTGTGGGTTTCGGCATTAGCCTGACCCAAAGTTGGCCCATTCGGCATTGCACTTCTTAGAGTACGCATGTCACCTTATAGTAATACTATCACAGAGCAAAAATGCAAATAGATAAGAATTATGATTGAACAAATATATATTAAAACAGGATAGGCAAGTGCTGCTTAAAAGAGAGGGTCCAAAAAGTAGGATAAAACGTTTAAAAATGGAGAGTAGAACTAAATGGTTGCAAATACGCCAAACAGTACCTTAATTATTTGCTTGGTCAGAATTTACATATAAGATTCTTAGCCGTCTAGGGAAAGCCCGATGGCTTGAGGAGCAGCCTTAGTCCGTCTCTCCTCCCCTAAGACCGGCTAAACAGGTAGATGAAGTAATACTCTTAATGGAAGTTGGACAGACCGTAGGTGATCCGAATGGGAACAAGTGGCAGATACTTGTCCGCTGACGGTAGTTAATCAGTACCTGTCTTACCGCGGCCAACAACCGACCACGCCGAACAGCCAAACAGCACCAGCCCTTCTGCCACAGGGCTTATGCCGCACGGGTGGCTGTGTGCTCCCTTTGTACTTCCTTATAAGGTCAGGTGACTCCAGTCACGTGATCGCGCCAGGGCCCGCCTCCACCAAACAGCAAGAGCAGAACGCTTGCAGTGCTGACTCGGAGCCCACACAATTAAGAGGAAAAGATGCGTGAAGGTAAGCACAGCAGGAGTCCTCAAATCAAAGCGCCGCACGGGCGGCTGTGTGCTCCCTTTGTACTTCCTTATAAGGTCACGTGACTCCAGTCACGTGATCCCGCCAGGGCCCGCCTCCACCAAACAGCAAGAGCAGAATGCTCGCAGTGCTGACTCGGAGCCCGTACAATTAAGAGGAAAAGATGCATGAAGGTAAGCACAGCAGGAGTCCTCAAATCAAAGCAAGGTATTACATATTTACTATGTGTTTGTATTACTAACGTGGAGCGATTATCTGAATTGCAGGTCGAACATAATCTACCATGGTTTGCATTTTGTACAAGTTGCTGAAATGGAACGGATTCACAATTAGGTATTGATATATACACAAAGCGCTCATTGGGGATTTGTTCTTGTGTCACATTGTTGCAGAGAGTGCATGTATGTTTCCACATGTATGAAATCTGGAAGATGTCATTTATAGGTATGTTTTTGTTTTCCAGTACTAATAGTAAGTACATTAGAAATTCTTGTGGATCGTCCTGTGAGTTTATAGTGAATTTCACCATTCCAGTACAGTAGCCCAATTGTTGTCTTATTCCCTGAACACTATACGGGTTGTCAGGATTATTTGTTGCGTTTCTGTGAAGTACTAACATTTGCAAACACAATGGGTCTGTACTGTGTAAGTAAATGTTGTCAACAATTGGTGGTAATTGAAATAGAATATTAATTGCTACATTTGCGTAGCAACTTACACCAACTATATTTGAGAGTTTAAATGGACCAGGTAGTTCTGTATCTGACTGCTTTTTTTGGAGTTTGTCTTCCTTCTTTGAAGAAGTACCTGGTTTACTTTCCCTAATTGATTCTTTTTTGCTTGTGGTATGTATGAATGATTACTTTCTTTTACTCTCTTTGGAGGATTTGCAGTGACATCCTGTTGCATTTCTGTTTGATTTATTTTTCTTTTATAACGTTTTACTTTTTGTGGAACATAATATGTGTTTAGATGGGGGTGTATTGTGAGCGAAGTCTATTGTATTCTAAAATGCAAGGAATATCAGCGTTTATTTTACTTGCATCAAAGTTGATTAGAAATAGACCGTCGAGTGTACGTAAGCGTGATAGTGCTACGAAGGTCATGCCTTCTTTAAAGACTGTGTTACCAATGTCTATCATTGCTTTGTCTAGGGTAAGACCATGTGATTTATAAATGGTGACAGCGTATGCAAGAGTTAGAGAAAATTGTTCTCTGCATACATACATGTCTTTGAAGAGAAGGAATCGAGCTTTTGAGCATCCTATTCTTTTTATTTCTGAAAGTTTGTCAAAGAGAATATTGACAAACTGAATTTTGTTGTCACGTGGGTATGTTTGAAAGCCAACAACTGTACCCAGTGCTCCATTAACTAGTCCTTGGTCCACGTCAAGGTTACGTTTCAGCATTACTTTGCAATTTAAGGATAATTTTAATTTTAATATCTTTTCCAAGCCTGCTGTGTTTGAGATTGATTTTTCTAAACTATTTAGTCTTGTTGTGGCTTGGTCACACATGGGTAGTGTCATTCCATGTAAATCTAGTTTGTCCGTGGCACTAATTTCCATTATTGGTTGCATTTCTTTACTTAACATTATTTCATCGAATTTGAAACAGCTTGCAAGAGTTGGCATAAAGGCCATACAATTGACATTTTTGTGGGCTAATTGTTCCATAACATCTGTAGCACATGCATTATCACCATAAATTGCATGAATGTGCCGGGTTTTCAATATTGCTTCTGCTTCTTTAGAAAGTATACCAACTCTGATACTTTTTAAGATGTTGGCATAAGTGAGATCTGCAGATTGGCGCATGTTTTCTGTTAATTCGCTGTATTGGAAATGTTGCCAAAAGGTTGACATTTCCAATGCTGCCAACAGTTTTACAGCAGAGTTTGCGTCCTAATGTTTTAAAAATAGGCTCATCTTTTACTGGTGTCAATTGAAGAAGATCTCAGAAAACAATAATGTGTTTTCCTGCAAAGAGCTCTTCATAGTTTGTTTTGAGTACTTCTTGTAATATGAGGTGAATCAAAGCCAACATTAGGTTGGACACCATGCTCACTTCATCTATTAATAGCATTTTCATTTGTTTCAATACTCTGTACTCAATACTCAATACTCTGCGTAGTTCCATTGCAGCTTCTGCAGAAAGTTTGTAATAATCTAATTTGTTTTGGTGTTCTACTGGCAGGAGTAGCAATGGGTGTAAAGTGACACCACCTATGTTGTAGGCAGCTAAACCTGTGGGGGCAGTGACAACAGCTGACAGTTTTTTGTTTGTCAATTGTTGAAGGAACTTACTGATGATTTTGATTAGGAATGTTTTTCCAGAACCAGCTTCACCACTGACATACAATAGTATATGTTTGTAATTTTGACAGGTGCATTCTTTGTTTTCATGTTGTACATCATGTGCAATTTCTTTTGTTACTTCTTGAAAAATGCTACGTTGCTCATTGTTTAGCTTTGATTGTAGTATAGTTAAGTCTTCTTTATCTTCATACTGACACATGGTGTTTTCTACTTCTATCATAGCTAATTCTGTCTCATTTGTTATTAGTGGGTCTCCCAGTGGTTCTTGGATTCCTGTGACAGAAGGTTGACTATTGTCAGGAGTGTCCTTATCTAGTTGGGCCTGGAGTTCTTCTTCATGTTGCTGTTCATTGTGCAACATTGTTTTGTACTGTGCAAAGTTTACATCAGTTATACTGCTTTCATTTGCTTTGAAAGCGTCTTCATAGTGAGTCATAGTTATCTACTATTTCTTCTTCTTTTCTCCATGGTTTAAAGAGTTGTAGCAGGGACATGTAATATACTTCTTTATGTTGAGGAGTCTTTAATGACAATTTGATATGATTAATTAAATTTGGTTGGGTGAGTTTTACTAAGCTGCCTTCACAGTTTGTCACTTTGTCTTTACGATTTTGTTCATCAGGTTTTATATTATTTTTGTATGTGTAGATTTGGGCTATGTGGTATAGACACATTGTTTCCAAAGTGATACTCCTGTTTGGGTAGTATGTGTCCAATAAATTGTTTTTTAAAATGTCTTGGCTGTTGGGATCATGTTTGGCTATTGTTTCTATATCTTTGTATGATTTTAGAAATCTTTTTCTCGATTTAGCTGGACCAAGACTTAGCCATACTATATTGTAAGATTTACCATCCAATGCAGTACCAGTTAATCGATCAGCGGCTTCATAGGATCCACATTCTCTATGGGACAGCATTTTTATGCCCAAGCTGTATAATTTCGGAGACACTGTTTTATCTGATGACAGGTCATTCCAGAGGTCTTGGAGCTCTGTCTTTTCTGATTTGGTTAAGTATGTTGTGACATATCGTGCAACTGCAGTAGAATTGTCTGCAATGTACTACACATCTATGTTTGCATTCCATAAGTGGGCAATGATTGCATTGTAATCATTGATATATTTTTCTTATTCTTTTCTTTTTATGCAATATGTATTTTTAGGTGACTTACCTTTAACACTATGTCTAACTGAAGACATGAGGTTGTTCACTTGACGTGTATTTGTAACTGGTCTAGGGCAACCAAATCGGAATTTGGTGTAGTATTTCCCTTTGTTTTTGTATTTGCGATGACAATATTTGCCACATTTGTGTCTTTGGAATTGTAAAATTTTTACATGAATATCACTATTTGTGGATTCTGATGGAATTTCACAAGTGACATATTTTTCAATAAACTGTAAAACAGTGGCATCACGGTCTTGACCAAATTTAGGAGCATCTTTAATCCATAAAAGCATGTGGACATGTGGTGCTCCTCTGGCTTGGTATTCTTTTCTCCAAAAGAAGTGTTGCACTTCTCCAAGGAGAGGAACAGTTTTATTACAAATAAAATGTAACATAGCAATGAAGCGATGGTGAAAATATCTTGAAACATTAACAGGATCCTGAGAACAAAGTTCTCCAGGTGTTAATATATCTATGTTTGTTTTGTTTTCGTTTGATATGCGTAGGAAAGCATGTACATCTTCCCATGCATATTCTGCACAACTTAATGTAACAAACCAAGTGGGTGGGCCAAGGTTTCTGATCATACAACATACATCTCCATGACGTCGAAACCAGTACTCTTTAGTACCACGCATATTTGCTAACAGATTTGTAAGATTTGCTTGTAAAACCTCATCTTTTTGTTGAACCTTTTGTAATAATTGTGTAGCTTTCATATTTTGAAAGTAATATCCTGATTTTAATATGCGTGCAACTCTGTAACATAAAGTTGCTAGTTCACTTTCAAAGAGTAGGTGGAATATGTATTCCACATTTTGTGAAATCTGGGATCTTCAGAATACATTCGTAATGAGCGATATTCTGATGCTGATATTTGAATAGGCCTATCATCGTTCTTCCTCCTTTGCCAGTCGGAAAGAGTAGAGGAAAAGCACGTGCTTCTATACTTTTGTCCCCTATGCTGATTGGTGATCCTTTTGTTTGATGCTTTTAGGTACGTATCCAGTGCATCTTCAATGGTGTCATTAGAGTGCAATGGATGAATTGTATAATGGTCTAAAGTGTTTGATATTGTAGCAGGATCTAGGAGCTCAAATTGACCAGATTCTTGTGTCTCTTGAATTATTTCAGTTGTATCTTTCAAGTTTTCTTCAATATTAATTTCTTTGTAATATTCATTATTCTCTTTAAGATATTGCAGGGCTTCTCTAACTTTATGTAAATCTACCAGTTGTTGCCAAATTTATTTGTCTTTTGTAGGTACTCCATTTACCAAGATAATTAAAGATTGTTGCATTGGACGTTGCACTCCTAGAGTGTGCACATTTTCTTTTAGATCTAATGGTAAATACACTACTTTTCCACAAATAACTTTCACTAATTCAGAGGGAGGTAATTTTGCAGTTTTTGGTTGAAGGCGTATTATTGCTTGAAATGGGTGCACTGTTTGAATTATGATGGTCTCATATAAATTAAGTTGTTGAAGGGGTTTTGGTAGTGGATATAATTCCAAGTTATTTGTGATAGTACGTGAAGGAGTTTGGTTGTTGTCAGGTTTTGTAGTGCAGTAACAGCAAAGTATTATGGGGTCAGTTATTTCATATTTGTTTTCTGCTATGAGGTAGAGAGCTAATTGAAACCATTTAGAATCTTCATTGTCTTCTATTTTGTATGATAGGTCTTCAGTTTTTGTGTTACTTTTATAAAAAGTTCTGGGGCAACATACACACACGCGGTTTGGTACTTCAGCTGAAGTACTTTCACATTTTAGTATTTTGTTTTTGTATGTGTGTAGTGAAAGGTTGCCATGTGCAGAATTGTTACGAAGTTGGTTTACAGCGAATTCATCTTGTAAGTGGGTTTCACTTCCAAAATATTTTGTCTGGATATAGTCGATTTCTTCTAGTAGGTCTTTTGCTGTACCATGTAGAAGAATCTTATTTAAATTGGCTAGTGCTAAAGCAGGACTTTTAGCATAGTACAGTTTCTAAACTAGATTTCTTATACTTGCATTATGTGTTGATATTCTTTTGATATCATGGAAGGTTGTTTTGCATGTAGGTCCTGTAATGCAGACCAATTAATGTCCTTGTAGTCCTGTGTACTTGCGTACTGGACAAGCATCCATATTTTGCAGTAGTTTAATTTTGATTTTGTCTTTGCTTTTCACATATTGATTGAGGAATTGGCGTAAAGACTTGAACATTTTTTGGGAATGTTACACATTGACATGCATGGCCATTTGTACACTAGATGTTCTGATTCAGTTGAATGGAGGGGTAAATCTGCATTTTCAGGGCATATTTTTGTAAGGAGTACTTCTTGTTCCATTATGGTATTATTAACTTTTTCATAACCTCAACCACTGCTATGTATGGCAATTGTATTTGTTTGCTTTTGTTTGTACGCTTCTTCATTAAAGTATGGTTCTGTGCTTGTAATGTGACTCCATTCACCTCCACAGATATTTAAGAAGTTATTTCTGTTGACATATCGTTTATTGAGAAGTCTTTTTTTCTAATTTAGTTATTAGTTCTGTTAGTGGTTTCATTCTGTTTAACACTAAAATAAATAACTTTCTTTTGAGAAGAATTGCACTGTCTATCAACGCTTCTAAGATAACTTTCCTACGATAGGTTTGAAGTGTTGAACCTGCTTTCTCTCCTGTCTTTATAAGATTTTGAAGTACTTTGTGACAGAACTTTTTGGCTAAAATACTTTTCTTGGTATGCTTACTTTGTACTTTATCAAGATTTATAGAAGAAGTTTTATTTGTAGTGATAGTTGATTTTCTGTTAATTGTTTTTTGGGTTGTTTTACTTTTTGATAGAAGAGGCAAAGTTTTTGTACTAGAAACTTCTTCTGTTTCACGACATGACTGTATAAGCTGTTGTGTTTCAACTTTTTTTACAAATTGTGCTGTAGATGGATGTTTATGTTGGAGACTTCTTTTCATTTGCTCTACTTCTGCGTTCCTTTCTACAGAGTTGCTTTTTGGTAAGAATTCTTTAGGGTCTGTTGAAAAAAATACAGAAGGTATGGGTTGGGGTGTTCTGCAATGCATGTGTGTTGTGTGCATGAGTGTTTGAGTAAGATGATAAAAATGTATGTAATGGTGTGTGATTGTTCATTGGGAAGTACAACTACTAGGGATGGGTATTCTTGAATTAATGTGTTACTAAACTGGGGTTCAGATGACAGAAAAAAGTAAGCCAGTGGTGTGAAGAAGTATAAATAGTATATCTAAAGCTATACAATTAAAACAGTTGTTTGTTCTACAACATCTAAATTCTAGCGGCTGAGTTGGGTAATTTGTGTGTCGAAAAAATAGGAATTTGTGAGCCATTCTGCCAGTAAATCACTGTTTAAGACGGGGGGATTTTTGGACAGAATGGTGCAGAATCTCTATTTTTAGGCACAGAAATAGCGTGCATTAACCTTACAGTGTGTATGAGTAATAATTCAAATATTATGGTAACATTCTACTTACTTTTTTTCTAAAATAAGCAGTTTGCTTCTTAGTTGTCTTTGTACTTCAAATTTGGCTGCTTCTTTTCAGGAGAATGGTCTTCACTGCAATTATAAAAGAAAGACATTTTTAATTTGGTTTGTATATAGCACTGTTTTTAATTTAGACATAGATTTTATAAATTTAAATGCTCAGCGCCTTCCTCAAAACCATTAAAACTATCTTATGACTAACTGTAGGAAAGAAAATATCTTTACTATGGCTTGTGAAATTCATAATGTGCCAATGTATACCACTATTCATGTAACTAAGCTTTTCCACGTAATAGTGAGTCAATGTCATAGCCTGCTTATCCTATATAAATGTAAGTAATTATATAAATTAAAAAAATTAAAACCAATTATGTGTTTGTACAAATATTATTTTTTTAGATTTGATCATAGAGTGTGCATATATTTTTGTTTGATTATATGTAGTCTATATATTTTATTTCAAAAATGTTAGTTTAATATTATTTGCGTGTGTGTGTGTGTATGAAGAAATTTAACAGTATAACGGTTTGTAAGTCACAGTTCATTTTAGGACAATGAAAAAATGATCGTAGATTCATTTTACAGATTATACAAGTTATATTATACAAATTATACGATCTCCAGACGCAGATGTTATCATTTATTGAGAAAGGCAGACTAGGCCTGTTAATATTACTTGATCTCAGCACTGCCTTTGATCTTTTAGATCATAAGATCCTATTACATAGACTGCGGGATACCGGCGGCTTGGCCATTGAAACGGTCAACTGGGTGAGATCTTTTTTACAGAGTAGAAGTTCCAGGGTGCATTGGGGCGAGGCCTTCTCTGAAGCAGAGACTATCCTTTGTGGTGTCCCACAAGGAGCTTGCCTGTCGCCCTTGCTTTTTAACATTTATATTGCCCCTCTATGCAGAGAATTGGAGAAGCTGGGTTATTTTTTTACCAACTATGCTGACGACTTCCAGTTGTCAATGGAACTTTCAGGTGACAATCAGGCTGACCAATTTACACTAAATAAGTTATACAGCGTAATAAAAGATTGGATGACCACAAACTGGCTATGCCTAAATGCAGGAAAGACGGAACTAATGATCTACGGGCCCAATAAACTAAGAAAGGGACTAGCTAAGGTTTTCACTGGCTTTCAGGTTGATGACAGCTTCGTTGAAGTCGTTGGCAAAGTAAAAACATTAGGTGTATATATGGAGGCTTCCTTGGATGCAGGCGCACACGTGGATGCTATAGTAAAAAACACCCACTATCACCTACGAGTACTGAGGCAGGTTGCCCCTCTTATCTCTGAAAACAACCGAGCCAAACTGGTCAGAGCCGTCATCTTGCCACGACTTGACTATTGCAATGCTCTGTTGGGGGGGGCTAGTAGAGAAGACGTACAGCAATTGCAGAAAATCCAAAACGCTTCTGTACGTATAATATACGGTATGAAGAGGCATGAATCCACCTCCAACACGAGAAGGGAGCTACATTGGCTCCCAGTATCAGCCAGGATTTCCTTTAAATTGCTGACTTTAGGTCACAAATGCATCTATGGAACAGTTCCTAATTATTTGAAGGACAACGTCACAATATATCAACCGGCAAGAAATCTGCGCTCTACAACGATTTTAAGTCTGCAGGTGCCAAGAACTAAGAAAGCCCATGGAAATGGACGTTCTTTCCCGGTACTCGTGGCTAAGGCCTGGAATAATCTACCGTTAGGGCTTCGTATTGAGAGCAATCTCCTGGCTTTCCGGAAACTCCTGAAGACAGAACTTTTCATCTAACTTACATCTTGGTTGTCCTCACCGACCTTTTCTGCTTGTGATGGAGCGCTTGGATGCCTTAGGGCTTGTAGCGCTGTAGAAATTCAATAACATAACATAACATAACATAACAAGGTAAAAGTCGGTTAGAAAATGTGTTCATGTACTGTATAGAAAATATGCATACCTGTAGTGTGTGTTCATGCATATGGATATGGACGAAGCTGCAAGTAGAAATCTTGGAGACTTGTATAGTATTTCTCGTAGAACGTGCTTGCCAATGGTATGAGACTTGTACTCCGATAGATTCACCGTACATTTGCAGTGCTGATCTATGATGATGTAGTTACATGTAGAAGTCTTGGATTTGATTGGTGGATTGTCATGTGATTTCTTAGCTACATCCAATGAGGGAATGGCACAGAGAGTGAGTGAAGTGGAAATGATAGAAGGGTTGTCCATGTTACGATATGTTCGTGGACATGGCAGTAGTTCTAGGACACTGCGTATTACATCTGGGGAATTTGGGGTGAGGAGGCATGCAAATGAGATTGAATGTAGCAAGGGATTGGTCAGTAAAGTTTAGTGAGTGTGTTGTGCTAGGAGAAGCTTTCTCAGATATTCTTTTATGCTGAGAGAAGAACAGATAGCTATGGCTGAGTGTTTCAAAAAACAGATTGTGTGGATTCTGGGAGACTCGTGGATACATTGGTTGAAGGTGCATGCAGAAAGCTGTGGAGTATCTATAGATCTTGGATTCGCACATGTGGAAGTGCATTGGCATGGAGTGCGTGGAATGAAGTGGTTGGACCTCTCTGTGCAACTTTGAAGATAGGGAAACATCCACACATAATTGTAATTCATTGTGGAGGGAACAGTTTAGGACATGTGTCTGGAATTTCTTTTCAATTTGCAATGAAAGAAGGACTTCAGATCATGGACATGTTTCCAAACTCCAAAGTAATTTTTTCACGGATTGCGCAGAGACAAATGTGGCTTTGTTCTTCCTCATGTGGTCCTCAAATAGAGAAAGCGAGGCGTAATGTTAATAAGGCTTTTTGTGCCTTCCTAAGAGATTTTGGCATGTCCTCTTTTCACAATGAAAATATTATGTTTCATAGTACATACATTTTTTGCAGAGATGGAGTCCATCTTACTTATGCTGGCAAACAGATTTTTCTGAGAAATGTACAAAATGCATTGCAACCTTTTTTAGAAATACAGCATCCATTTTGAAGTAGGTGTTAAGTATTTATAATTTTTGACATACAAACACCTCCCAAAGGCTCTTTTCAGAGCACCACTTCCTCCCAGAGAAAAATGCAATAGTTACAATCGGGTAGTACCCCAATTTTATTTTTTGTTCGCGAACTGTCCGCGGACTTTCAAGAAATACAAAGGGCCCTGCTTTATTTATCTTCACTTCTATTTTTTAACTGTGAAAGGTGGCTCTGAAAAGAGCCTTATTTTTTTTGATTTCTGTTATTTTGTATTTTTTTTGTTTTTTTATACACGACACACAAGGAGAGGTGGGAAAGGACGGGAAAGGGGGGACACCAAACACAGGGATAAGAAAGGGCGAGCTGAGAGAGGAAGATGTAGAGTGGGTTTTATTTGGGTAGTGAGCAGGTCTTCTCATGCTGTGAGACGATAGTCTCAAAAGCACTCCGAAGTCGCTCCCCCCTTCAGAGTACTGTGCCACAATACATACATACAACTGTGACCCTCGAAAGGTAAGGGTCATCAGAATTCTGTATGGCCTGTGAGGCAGCTTGAGGAAGTGTGGAATGAGTTGAGGTATCGCTTCATGGTAGTGGTCCCAAAGCTGTACGAACCATTCCTCCCGCGACTGAGTACCATTTTGCACTCATTGCAGGTGATATGGTTCGCACGAGCCTTAGGACCATTCCCATGAACGGTAAACAACCGCCACACCCAAGAATCACGCTGAGGGCCGGTAATAGGGATTTCCTCTACCTCATTCTCGTCATCCTCTTCTTCCTCCTCTGTATCCTCACTCCTGTTCCCCTCTTCAGGCCCTTGGGGAGATGGTGGTGGTGGAGGGTGTGGGGGTGGTGCTGAAGCAGATGTAGCACCAGGTGGCAATAGTGGAGCCATGGATGTCATCGGCTTGGAGATGGAAATATCAAAATCTGCAAAGTATGCAGCAAAATGCAGTGTGCTCTGTGGTATAGCCAGAAACACAATGAGAATGAGCTCTAAGGCGTGGTCTTTTATAGGGGTGCTTGTACGCGGACATGCGCGCCATCCGCAAGACAGATTGAACATCAAAAAGGGTTAAAAAAGTCACAAAAACTATGTGGAAATTTAGGATTAGTATGTGGGATTTGTGGTATGGTGAGTTTTTAATGAGAAATATTGTGGATTACTTGGAAATGTACTTTTAAACTGTTAGGGGACACGAACAGTGTCCGAATTCAGAACACGCGATCAGCGTGGGCGCGGTCACATGATTGCTACGTGAGCATGTTCGCTAAGGATGCGGCCATCCGCAGGACACCCAATGTACGGACATTGCTTTTGCGCATGCGCGTTGATGTTCTACAGACAGTGTTCGGGTCCTGAACTAATTAAAAGTGTGTCACACGTAAAACGAACAGTTACGGACAGCTGTTTGTTCTTAGCACAGTTTAACTTACTTGCGACCAATACAGACAGACATAGCGTCGCCAGCACACCTCCATTTTTTCGTTTATTTACGAACAATTCAAGACACCACAAGTGTTCCAAGAACAGTTTCAACTTGCTAGCAAACACTATGAACAGGCATAGTGTTCTTAAGGACACCTCCATTTTTGTTTATTTACAAACATTTCAGGACACTACGAGTGTTCTTAGAACAGTTTCAACTTGCATGAGAACATTACGGACAGATATAGTGTCCTCAGGACACTTACATTTTCGTCTATTTACAAACATTTCCGAACAACTGCGCTCTCCGTGGACACCTAAATTGGTTTTAACAAAAAGCACCGAAACTAATTACAACACAATATAAAAAAGTAACTTTATTTGACATATATTAACAATTTATAACTGAGAAGGTGGGGCAGAAACGGAAACAAAACAGGAGAATTAGGGATTTCAACATAATTGGGATCAGGTGAAGAAGGGAAGGAAATGTCATCAAAACGTTTTGGTCCATGGAGAGGGTTTGGGTTTAAATGAGTGGGATATGGTGAGGGGGTACAAGTACAGGTGAAACAATGGTATCGTGTTGTTAGTTTTAAGTGATCTTCCACAAAGTTTTTTAAATTGGTAAAATTTGCCATAAGTTGGTAAATTTTTTCGTTTATGTGTTCCAGCGTGTTATCCACCGCTTCTTTTTCTGTAGTAGTTTCAAGTTTTGTATGGTCTGTACAAAAAAAAGCATATGTTAAATGAATACAAAATAATATTTATTAATTGGTTTATATAGTAAAGTGTGTACCATTAGGTGCACTATCTTCTGACATTTCCTCTCGTGGGAAATGCTCCTCTAGCAACTCCAGAGTACCAGACATTTCTGTGAGAAAACAAAAAAGTACAATTTTTTTTATCTAATACAGAAAGTTTATAAATATATGAGTAAAATGAAGTGCACTTACTATTTCAGGTAAGATATGTGATGAGTAGTCTGTACGTCTGGTCTTGCTCTTAGTTGTGGAGTGTCTGTGAGGTAATTATGTTGGAAGCCACTTTATCTTCTTTTGGTATATTCCATTTTAGAACCTTTTGTATTTAAATGAATGGTTAGTGTGTTACATATATGGGTTACATTTCTTAAGTATTACTACATATACTTTGTATGTGTGCTGCTTTGTGAATTTGTTAAATGTTCCTATGTTATGATATAACAATTACACATACCCCCTCAGAGTTTTTAGGTGGTGGTACTGTTGTCCAAACATGTCCGCGGACAGTCAAATTCAGTAGAAAGGGTTCAGTATGTTCCATATTACATGTACATAAAGTCAAAGTTATTATTAAGTTGTGCTACTAAAAAACTATGAAATTCAGTAAAAAAACTTTCCATGAAACTTAAACATAATGTCCCTTTAACAAAGTTTTTTTTACTGAATTTCATAGGTTTTTAGTAGCACAACTTAACCATAACGTCCCTTTAACAAAGTTTTTTCACCAGTTCCCTCTGGGACCACTGCAAAAGATTTAGGACTACAGGTGTTTGGCGGTGAACCCACTTGGTAGCAGTCTGTACCACACAGATTCACTTGGTAGCTGTGGCTGAGCAGTCAGACTTCCCTCAAGAAGAGTTGAGCAGTATGTGGAGTATACAAAATAGGGCAATTCTTCACATGCAACAAGGCTTAGTGTAAAGAAATTAAGGTATTTATTTATAACGAAACATCTATCAAAAACACTATGGCACTTTCACGGCAAACAAATCAAACACAATTACTCTACGAAGAAGAAACGATCAATCCCCCTAGCAATATTTCGACAAGTCTAGGCTCTACCGGCACCACTTATTTACAGACAGAGGTGTATACCTCAACCTAGATGGCACTCTAATATTAGTTAGGACGGGAGAGAAAAAGAAAGGCAGGTTACGAAATCAACACAGTTCAATACTTCACGGGTAAAATGCAAGGCAGGAAGGCAGGAATCACAATAGAGCGTAAAGTTCAGAGGCCAGGCCCACTCGGAGAGAGGCAAGGCGATATGTCCCAAAAAGTCTCTAGTGGAGAGGCCTTCAAGTCTTTGTAGCAAATTGAACCAGTTCAGAACAATAAATGAGAAAAGCTTGGAGGCGACCCAACGGAAAGGAGAGGATTAAGACACCTCCCTCGAACCGATCGAAAGGGAAGCCAGGCGGACACGGTACCTTGTTGTGGAGGGCAGCTCCGGCGGGGGCAGTTGTTCCTGGTGGTGGATGTACATCGGGTCTTTGCCAAGAGTAGAAATGATCTCGTTGGCGAAGAAAAGTGAAGTTCGGTGCACCACCAGGGAAGAAACCAGCCGCGCAGTGCTCCGTCACAAGGCACCACCTTTTGGTCGTTGTACAAGGGTAGTGGCTATGCGGTTGCCGAGGTGCTCTGCACGGGCAATTCGACCACTGCTTCCTGAGGCGAATAAAAAGCAAAGGGGACTGGTTGTTCCCACCAGTCAGGGGAAGAGACTCTCCGGCAGGGAGATCTCCTCTGTCGTCAGGAAGTGGTGAGTCAGTTCCGCAGGGCTCCACCGGAGGTGTCGTCGTGCAGGTCGGCTCAGCGTTACCCTCGTCGGATTCTTAGGTCCTGTAGCGACTTCTGAAGATCCAGTCCCAAAAGCCCTGCTTTTATGCAGAAAACCCCCATTCATTCAGCCTAGCTGTCAATCAACACATGCTAAGTGGTGAGCGGGGAGGCTCACCACTTGGGCCAATCACTCCACAGTGTGACCGGAGTTGGCAAGGCAACTCGGTCCAGGGTGCCTAAACCCCCTCCCACACCCCTGTGGTAACCCAGACAGAATGGCACCACATTGGAGGGTCTCTGTACAGAGCCCGCCAAAAGTGGAACAAAGGGCTCGACCTTTGGTTTAGGAGTTACAGAGACAAACACAGACGCCATTTTACAAACCGAGTTCTGGCAGAAAATACCATGCGATAAACTCATTTAAGATAAGTAGACCGGTGGTACGTTAGAGATTAACGAGGAAAAGTATTAATCTCCAACAATGGGACGAATCCCATAGGGTTATGTTCGGGGTCGGATATAAGAAGTAGTTTCTACTGCCACCAGCCAAAACTCGACGAGGGGGGACGGGACAGTGCCCCCTCGAGTAACAGATCCAGGGGTAATCGAATTACCCCTACTAGTACGTCCACAATACGATGGTTTGTACTAGTTCTGTTAGCAAATTTAGGTCTAGTAAAGCCAATGGTGACTTTACATGCCCGGGGAGACAGTAGCCAGTCCCCGGGTATGTCATTACACTGAATGAGGGCTGGTAGAATTGGAACCATTTGGACAGGGCCTCCAGACATCTTAGTGGGACCTTTGGGTGCCTTAGCAACATCCTCAGGCCTGAAAAAGCTACAGTTCTGCTGGCCCCAGAGTCTCGCCTGGCAGGAGTATCCTGGCCATTGACAAGAACACTGTCCACATAATAACATTTAGAGTTTTCTGGTATAGAGTCATATACACACCTATTCTGATTACTAACCAGGTCCATTGACTCTACTGATACACTCGCTTGCAGAGCCCAAGGTTCTTCAGCAAAGACTTCAAAGTGAGCACTAGTCATTTTGACTTCCTCCTCAGGAGTGAAGGCCAAGGAGACTGTGCTGATCCCAGTAGGTTTACCCTTACATTTTGGATCTCCTTTGATATGGTCAGTTGCCCCACAAAGGTAGCATGTTCCAAATGCTCTCTGGAATGGTGGCTTGTTCTGACCTCCTTCTGGTTTGTGGCCAGAAGGTACACTATTCGGTTGTGGTTTTCCTCTGTCGTTGGGAAAAGTGGTGAGACGGTCCAGCAGGGCTCCACCGGTGGTGTCGTCGTGTCAGGTCAGCTCAGTTTCTCCCTCGTCGGATTCTTAGGTCCTGTGGCGACTTCTAAAGTTCCAGTCCCCAAAGCCCTGCTTTTATGCAGAAAACCCCCATTCACTCAGCCTAGCTGTCACTCAAACATGCTAAGTGGTGAGCCGGCCGGCTCACCACTTGGGCCAATCAAAACGTAGTGCGACTTGAGTTGCCTAGGCAACTCAGTCCAGGGTGCCTAATTCCCCCTCCACCCCTCCTAATTACCCCAGACAGAGTGGCACCACTTTGGAGGGCTTCTGTGGAGAAGCCCGCCAAAAAGTGGAACAAAGGGCTCGACTTGGGTTGGAGTCACAGAAGAGAACACAAATGCCATTTTAGAACTGAGTTTTGGCAAAAAATACCAACCGGAGAATTAATAATAATTAAATAAACCAGCGGTATGTTCGAGGCTATCGTAATTAAATAAATAAAGATAGTAGCCAGTAGTATCCACTGCCACCAGCCAAAACTCGATCAGGGGGGACGGAGACATGCCCCCTCGACTAACAGACCCCGGGGCAATCGAATTTTCCCAGCCAGTATGTCCACAATATGATGGTTTGTACTGGTTCTGTTCAGAATTCAAGACTAGTAAAGTCAATGGTGGCTTTACATGCCCTGGGAGACAGTAGTCAGTCCCAGGGTATGGAGTCTATACTGGGGGGTCACTATGACACCCCTGTGTTACTGCACTGAGGGTGCTGTGTAACACACATCACAAAAACACATGAAGCCCTATGGCCCATTAAACACATCTAGAGTTAAAGAAACACACTCAAATCATGCCCAAGAGTGAGGGTAAAAGAGTCTCACTCTTGGCAGGAGAAAAAAATAAACCCAAAAAATCCAGCAAAGCTGCTGGGGGACTCACTAGGTTAGGAAATTCAGCCTAAACAGAGAATTCTCCCTATCATATTTGGACATGCATTTCATTTCATGTTTGCCATTATTTTATGCTTTAAGTACTTTCAATTGGTTTTCATGTTAATACATTTTGATCTTTTACTTCAATGTGTGGGATTCACTCATTGGGTTCATGCATGTTGACATGTGGGTTTACTCAATCAATGGCAACCTGTGTGTGTGTGTGTGATGGACATGTGGTGATGTACATAGTTGACTTTTGGTTTGTGTCATGAGATGCGCATGTCACTGCTGGGGGTGCGAGGTGCAAGGGGACATGAGTGGGGGCCTGCTGGCAGGTGCCCCTCACTGCTGGGGGGTGGGAGTGCAGGGGGACATGAGTGGGGGCCTGCTGGCAGGTGCCGCTCACTGCTGGGGGGAGGGAGTGCAGGGGGACATGAGTGGGGGCCTGCTGGCAGGTGCCCCTCACTGCTGGGGGGTTGGGGTGCAGGGGGACATGTGTGGGGGCCTGCTGGCAGGTGCCCCTCACTGATGGGGGTGGGTGTGCAGGGGGACAATAGTGGGACATGAGTGGGGGCCTGCTGGCAGGTGCCCCTCACTGATGGGGGTGGGGGTGCATGGGGACATGTGTGGGACATGAGTGGGGGCCTGCTGGCAGGTGCCCCTCACTGATGGGGGAGGGTGTGCAGGGGAACATGTGTGGGGGCCTGCTGGCAGGTGCCCCTCACTGATGGGGGTGGGGGCGCAGGGGGACATGTGTGGGACATGAGTGGGGGCCTGCTGGCAGGTGCCCCTCACTGGTGGGGGGTGGGGGTGCAGGGGGACATGTGTGGGGGCCTGCTGGCAGGTGCCCCTCACTGATGGGGCGTGGGGGTGAAGAGGGACATGTGTGGGACATGGGTGGGGGCATGCTTGCAGGTGCCCCTCACTGATGGGGGTGCGGTACAGGGGGACATGTATGGTGGCCTGCTGGCAGATACCACTCACTGATGGGGGCTGGGGATGCAGGGGGACATGTGTGGAGGCCTGCTGGCAGGTGCCCCTCACTGATGGGGGTGGGGGTGCTGGGGGACATGATTTGGTGATCACTAGTGCAACGTGACACGTGGCCTGGCTGGGGGGCATGGCCATGGTGGACGGGCTGCCTGCGGGACATGTCCAGGGGTGCAGAGTAGTCCCCTGTGGTGTGGGCTGCCTGCAGGAGCCGTGGAGGGGATAGAGAAGATACCTGTGAGGACCCACACTGCCAATTCACGTGTAGGACTCCCCGCACACCACACTCGATACACGTAACCCGCTCTGACAGCAAATTCGCGTGTGAAAGTTCCCGCACACCCCAGTAATACACGTACCCCGCTCGCACAGGGCCAATCGTGTGTGAATGTTCCCTCGCACCCCAGTTATACACGTACCCTGCTCGCACAGGGCCAATCGCATGTGAAAGTTCACGCACACCCCAGTAACACACGTATCCCGCTCGCACAGGGCCAATCGCGTGTGAAAGTTCCCGCGCACCCCAGTAATACACGTACCCCACTCACACAGGGCCAATCACATGTGAAAGTTCCCGCGCACCCCAGTAATACACGTACCCCGCTCGCACAGGGCCAATCGCGTGTGAAAGTTCCCGCGCACACCAGTAACACATGTACCCCGCTCGCACAGGGCCAATCACGTGTGAAAATTCCCGCGCACCCCAGTAACACATGTACCCCGCTCGCACAGGGCCAATCACGTGTGAAAGTTCGTGCGCACCCAAGTAATACACATACCCCACTCGCACAGGGCCAATCGCGTGTGAAAGTTCCTGTGCACCCCAGTAATAAATGTACCCTGCTCACACAGGGCCAATCGCGTGTGAAAGTTTGCACGCACCCCAGTAACACATGTACCCTGCTCGCACAGGGCCAATCGCGTATGAAAGTTCCCGCGCACCCCAGTAACACACGTACCCTTCTCGCACATGGCCAATCACGTGTGAAAGTTCCCATGCACGCCAGTAATACACGTACCCCGCTCACACAAGGCCAATCGCATGTGAAAGTTCCCGCGCACCCCAGTCAGACATGTACCTCGCTCGCACAGGGCCAATCACGTGTGAAAGTTCCCGCGCACCCCAGTAACACACGTACCCTGCTCGCACAGGCCCAATCGTGTGTGAAAGCTCCCGTGCACCCCAGCAATACATGTACCCCGCTCGCACAGGGCCAATCGCGTGTGAAAGTACCCATGGACCGCAGTAACACATGTACCCCTCTCGCACAGGGCCAATTGCGTGGGAAACTCCCCGCGCCGGGGTGTACATGTATTCGGAGAGGTGCGTGGGGAGTTTTACTGGCGTTTTCGTGGTTCGGGGCCTATGCGCCATGTACAGGATTTGTGCGCTGTGCATTGTGCATGCGGACGGGTTGGGGGCGTAACTGGCGCTGCTGCAGGGTCGCTGCGCCACTCTGCGCCACGGCTGGTTTTGGATGCTAAAATCCATGAATACGCTGTGCGTGGAAATGGATTTTAGCGCACGCGGCTGGCGCAGAAAGTCGCACGTGCACACTGTGCGCCAGCAGCATTTGCCACTTGTGTGCTGAATTCTATGAATTACCCTGATAAACTAGTAGACTTAAATAAGGTTAGAAAAGTCCTACAACATCAGAAAGAAAACAATGAATAATACATAGATATAAACATATCAGAGTACTTACGAGTTTATGATTTGCTGTATGTAATGTGTAGTATGTGTAAAGATTGAATTTATTTTCAATCTGTATCACATTAAAGAATTTGTATTTGTACTTAAGAGAAACCACCCAACTAATTCAGGATTCATCACCAACTGGCCAATTTGAACGTATAGATTTTATTACTGAAGCCATTATTTTGGATCAGTATATAATTCACCCGTCATACTCCAAAGACACCATAGACGATGCATTAGAAACATATCAAATTCGTCAAGCCAAATGATCTCCAATCAGCATATGGGAGAAAAGTGTAGAAGCACGTTCCTTTTTTCTACTCTTTCCTAAAGGAAAAGGAGGACGATATGATAAAAGATCCACACAAATAAGTGCATAAGGATATAGCTCTTTATGAATGTATTCTGAAGACCCCAGATTCAGACAAAATGTAGAATACGTATTCCACCCCCTGTTCGAAAGTGAATTAGCAACTCTATGTTACGGAGTTGCACACACATTAAAAACAGGCTCTAATTTTTTAAACATGCCCGCTAGCCAACTGCTTCAAAGGATAAAAGACAAATATGCAGTTTTGCAGTCAAGTATCACAAATCTCTTGTCAAAAATGCGTGGTTCAAAATAATACTGGCTCCTATGGCGCACTGATATGCATTGTATGCTAAGGAATCTCAGCCCACCTACATGGTTTGTTGCTTTAAGTTGTGCAGAATATGCATGGGAAGAATTTCATGACTTCTTTTGCATAGTAAACCAAAAGAAAGAAGGACTGGACATTAAAACACCATGAGAATTATGTTCTCTTGACCCTGTAAATGTATAATAACACATGCTGTTGTGTATAAAATGTGCTCCCCAATGGGGTTATGACAGTTATGCCACTGTTTTGCAGTTTATTCACATATACATATCCTATGACGTCCCTTCAGAAATCACATATAATAACCTATGTACACAAATGTTACGCTTCCAAAAACATAAGTGTGGCAAATACTGCCGACGTAGATATAAAAACAAAGGTAAATACTACACCAAATGCCACTTTGGTTTGCCTAGACCAGTTTCAGCAAAATGACAAGTAAACAGTTTGCCTAAAAACATATACAACATTAAAAGAAACAAAGCTTCAAAATACATCAATGATTACAATGCAATAATTGCCCTCTTGTGGAATGCAAACATAGATTTACAATATATTGAAGACAATTCCACTGCTGTTGCAAGAGATGTCACAGCCTAGCTCACCAAAGCTGAGGAAACAAAGCTAAAAGACCTCTGGGTTAACATATCATCTGACAAAACACTGTCACAAAAATTGGACAACTTTGGCATAGACATGCTCTCCCATAGTGAATGCAGATGCTAGGAAGCTGCAGACCATTTAACAGGCACAACCTTATATGGCAAATATGAACACATAGTCTGGCTAAGTCTTTTTCCAGTCAGTTTCATCCAGAAAAAGAGTGCTGAAATCCTACCAAGACAATAGCCACAAATGATTCCAACACATACTACCCAAAGATAAGTACTGCTTTGAAAAATGTGTGCCTACACCAAATAGCACAAAACTACTCCTACAAAAATAATGTCAAACCAGATGAAAGAAATGAGAAACTATGTTGTCTCAGCTTGTGAAAAAAGCCTTGTCAAACTTATAAACCCAGCCTAAGTAATCATATGAAATGATCATTTAACACTCCTCAACATAGAGATCTTTATTACATGGCCCTACTACAACTTTTTGAACCATGGAGAAAATAAATATAATTATTAGGTAACCATGACTTGTTTTAAGCTGCATTCAATGCAAATTAAAACATTGTAACAAATGTCAATGTCAAGAAATACAAAACAAGTTGGACAATGAATGCCAACAAGAGGAAGAGGTTCAAGCACAACTAGATGAAGACACTCCTGAGGGCAGTCAACCTTCTCTTACAGGAAGCCAACACCCACTTGGAGAACTGCTCATTCTAAATGAAGCAGGCATAGCCATGACTGAAGTAGAAAATACCATGTATCAATATAAACAATCAGAAGAAGACTTGTCAATGCTGAAATCAAAGCTAATTGATGAGCAACTAACCATTTACCTAGTATTCACTGAGGAAATGGAACATGGTTTGAAGCATGAAAGTAAAACGTGTAACTGTTAAAATTATTTTAAAAAAACTGTTCCTCTATGAAAGTGGTGAAGCTGGTTCTGGAAAAACCTTCTTAATTAAAATCATCAGCAAATTACTACAAGACTTACCAAATAACAAACTTTCAGCTGTTGTAACAGCCCCCACAGGTTTAGCTACCTACAACATAGGAGGTGTTACTTTACATTGACTACTGCTCCTTCCAGTAGAACACAAAATCAAATTAGAATACTACAAATTATCAGCAGAGGCTGCTACTGAAGAATGCATAATTCTGAAACAAATTAAAATGTTCCTAATAAATGAGGTAAGCATGGTTTTCCAACTTATGTTGGCTTTAATTCACCTCAGATTTCAACGTGTCCTAAATAAAGACTACAAACAACTCTTTGCACGAAAACTCATTTTTGTTTTTGGAGATCTCCTACATTCAACACCAGCCAAAGGTGAACCTATTTCTGAAAACCAGTTCCACACCACACTTGGCAGCAAAGGAAATGTACATATCTGGCAATATTTTCAATACAGAGAACTAACTCAAAACATGCATCAGCCTGCCGACCTCACCTATGCTAACATTTTAAAAAGCATTATAACTGGTCTTCTTTCTATAGATGCACAATCCATCTTAAATAATAGACTCATCCATGAGCTATATGGGCATAGCACATCTATTCCTGATGTCATGGAACAATTAGCAAAAAAAAGTAAAATTTATTTTCTTAATGCCAACTCTAGCAAGCTATAGTCAATTCAATGAGACAATGTTGAAAAAAAGAAATGCAACCAATATTGAACATTAGCTCCACACACAAACTGCATGAGACTCCCTATCTGTCAACAAGCAACAGCATGACTAAATAGCTTATAAAAATGTATCTCCAACACAGCTGGAAAATATTAATGTTGTATCTAAACTGCAGAGTAATTCCTAAACATAACCTTGACGTAGAGGAAGGTTTAGTCAATGGAGCAATTGGTACAGTTGTTGGCATTCAGACGTATCCACATGACAACAATGTTTAGTTTATCAACATCCACTTTGACAAACTTTCAGAAGTTAAAAAGATAGGATGCTCGACAGCATGGTTCCTTCTTTTCAAAGACATGTATGGCTGCAAAGAACAATTGTCTCTTGCATGTGAAGTCACTATTCACAAATCGCAATGTCTAACCCTAGATCAGGCATTGATTAACATTGGCAGCACATTCTTTAAAGAATGTATGAGTTATGTAGCACTTTCATATCTACGCACACTGGATGGACTTGCCCTATTCAATTTCGATATGATCAAAGTCAAGGATTACATTCCTTACATCCTAGAGTACAACAGACTATGTTTACTCTACACACCCCATCTAGATATGTACCCTGTTCTTCAAAAAGTAAAAGTTTTAAAAAGAAAAGGAATGCAAACAGAATTTATAAGAGATCTCCCAACAATACTACCAAAGAAACAAAAAACAACTGCTACTCCATCAGGCAGTATAACCACAAAACTATCTAGTGCAAACACATCTGCACATCTATCAGCAGATATAAAGAGGCATATGTATTAAAAAAAACAAGAGGAGGTCCAGCAAATGATACAGAGACAGAACTCCATGGTCCATTTAATTGTTCCAACACACCCCGCTGGAACTTTCTATGCAAATGTAGCAATCAATCTTCTGTTCCAATTGCCACCAATTGTTCACAACATGTACTTGAACAGCTCAGACCAGTTGTGTTTTCAACTGCTCATCCTTCATAGAAATGCCACAATTAATCCTAACAATACTTATAGTGTCTCAGGAATAAAGCTATAGTTGGACTACTGTCCAGGAATAGTCAAATTCACCATGAATGCACAGGAAGATCCACACAAATGTCTAGTGTACTTACTGCAAGCACTGGGAACCAAAAACATACCTATAATGGAATCTTCCAGATTTCATACACATGGAATCATACATGGACTCTCTGCAACCATGTTTCCAAGAAGACATCCCTAATGAATGATGTCTGTATGTATCTATACCAAAATGTGAATCCATTCCATTTCATTAGCTGTTGCATAATGCAAATCATAGCATATTATGCACTTTTAAATGTATACAATTGTTCCACCATGCACCTAAACTCACAATATCTGATACAAATGCTTTTATTGTACAAGGCGGATGGTACCAAACACAACTGCAAGCTTACTAGATTCACACACAGGCAAGTATCTCTTGGCAAGAAAACCTTCACAACCGTAGGCACAATCTACCATACTGGTGCTGCAACCACTGCAAGTCACTATATTGCATACATTAAAAGAGGAGTGATTGGTTTAAATGCAACAGTACTTCTGTGTATCGGAAACAGAGATTACCAGCAAATCTAACAAATGCCTACTTAACATTCCTTAAACCTAAATTTGGTCACTGACCTGTAAAACTATCTACAGTTAGAATGTGCCAACTTGTATCTAACTGCATCCATAATACTGCAATGCTACTTTTGAATAGCAAACTAGTTGGAATACACCAACAGGTATCTAACTGCTTCAAAAATATCCTTCAGAACTATAAAACTATCAACAGTTAGAATATGCCGACTGATATCTAACTACATCTATACTACTGCACTGCTGCTTTTAAAATGCAAAACAGTTTCAATACGCAAACAGGCATCTAAGTACTTCAGAAATACCTTTAAAAATGACTGCAACAATACTTTTGAAAGGCAAAACAGTTAAAATACGGCAACAGGTATCTAACTACTTCAAAAATACCCTTCATTACACTTCATTGCAAATACACCATCACAATTCTTCTTACTCCAATGCTGCTTGTAAAAAAAACAAAAGCACTTACCTGTGCACTTTAAATACTCCCTTAAGTACTCCACACTTCAAACAAATATCATGTCAAACTTAAACTCACATAAATGTAGTAGTTTTTTGTTAATCCCGTATGGATTTCTTTTCCCAATCATCATGCAAACAGAAACAGCAACTGTGCAGAACACACAGTAATGTTGTTCCAAGCATAGTATTTAGAATGTGCTGATTATTAGGGTCTTAAAAGTATATGAATATGTGAGATTGTATGAAATGAAACATTTTAAACTATCCCGCCTTAACATATTATACTATGTTTTTTTCGCAGAGAAAGAAGCAAAGATTTCTCCTTCATTACCATGTACAACACATTCAACCTAGACCCTCAAAGATACAGCAATCATAAGTACTATTTGCACTTCAATTGTATTATGTCACCATGTTACACATACTGTAACCCTGCACTATCTATAATTCCTATACACATATTATTATAATGGTTGTATCCGGTGGCCAGATTCAATTTCTATACACATATTATTATAATGGTTGTGGCCAGTGGGCAGATTCTTGGCCTACGGCCATGCACCCAAGAATCTGGCCACTGGCCACAACCACCACAGCATAATACTGCCATACCCCCAAGAATGTGACCACTGGCCACAGCCACCACACCATAATTAACCGATACATAACAAGGATATACAAAACATATTGGAATGACACAACTCACCCTGAACCTCCCCCACCCAATTCAAATGAAGTATGCAGACATTGAAATGGACCACCAACCCCATTTTTTGTGTATCAAAACATCCCAATACATCTATACTCCACTCCCCTACCCTGACCAAGCCATCTTTCAGTCACCAAATAACCCCAATTGTGTTTCTCAAGCTGTCCGCCCAAGACTCTCTCCGAGGACTTGCGCTGTGTCCGCAGACTGCCACACCCACCGTATGCTCTTTTTCCACTTATACAAAGAGCCCCATATCATCTTTTGTCCACTCCCCCACCATTCCCAGCCCCCTTTCCAACACCAAATGAACCAAAATGTGTATCCAGACTTTTTCCCCACTGGTCCGTCCATGTTCAGTTGTAGCTGTCCGCAGATCCAACATGGTGGGTGTTTTGGAAAATATGCACATCACATTTTATATTGACTAATCAGCCGGCTCGCCCGATGTCCGCAGACTTCACGTCTCACCCTGAACCATTCAGAGGCCCGTCCGTGGACCAAACAGGGAAATGAGTCTTCGGACCAAACCCAGATATCACACATTTTGTTTACCTTCTTTTGGGCTATTTGAATAAAAACTACTGCACGGATTTACACCAAATATACAAAAGCATGCCTTCGGGACCAATCCACCTCTCCTGCTTCAAATCTGGTGAAAATCCATCCAGCGGTTTGGGCTTTAGACATGAGCAAAATTATATTTCCATGTGCGTCTTTGAAAAAAACATACATTTTGGTCCCCCCCATAACTTTGCCCCACCCTTGACGAAACCTCACTAAACTTTGCAGAATCAATCTGACTGGGGTTTGTACTTTTTTTAATAACATTTTGTGAGGATTCGTCCTGGGGGGCCGAAGTTATAAGCTGCCCAAAAAGTCTTCTTCCTATAGGTTGAGCAACTTAACCATGAATACAGGGCCGCTGCCACAGGCCCTATAATGTGTCAGTAGAGCTGGCAAAGCCATCAAAGAAAGATTAAAGCATTACATATTTTTAATAGAAAAGAAATGACTTTTCCTCGGCAGCACATCTTGGAACTAATCGGTTTGAATAAAGAGTTAGTGTGAACATTCCAAAGTGCTGTAATGCAAGAAAGATTTAAGAGTCCTGCACTAATTGATTCTTCCTCAACCCTTTAGGCTTACTCAAATGATGACTGAGGCCTAAATCAAAGGACCAGGAAACTGAATTATCAATAGTTCTTACCTACAGCAAAACAAAAATCAATAGAGTGCATTCTGGAAAGAACCTTAAAGTAATGGAAAATTACATAAGCATATAAGTCAGCTCAGTGTTTAAAACCATAAAGGACCCGCTGTGAAATGTGAAGCCACTGCCCTTATAGCTTATAGTATCGAATCAAAGTATATCTAGAAAGAGTGCGTTATCCAGCAGGTCATATTACAGAAATGTTGCAACGGTGCAAGTGCAATTAGCATGATGGCAAACAACAATATTCTTTCAATGTAGTTTAGCATCAGGGAAATGCATTGAAACAACGCGGGTCATTTCCTAATGATAAGTGCAGAACATGAAAGTGAAAAAGCGACTTTATGCGTTCATTTTGTGTACTTCTCAACGGCAGCAACAGCAGAGTTTGTATTTCGGCTTTTCCTTCCTCCTTTGTCTTGGTGCAGCACTCGGTTTTATGCGTGCATGAGACTTTCATGCAGGTGTGAAACCAAATGATTCCAAAGGAATGTGTCTTCCTTTAGCACCTGCTAAATATAAAATGGAAAGTGTAATTTTCGGGAGGCACTTTATTATAACAAAGAGAGTGTACAGTAAACAGTACAGTAAAGACTATCCTGCCTTCATTTACTTTTTGCAATTACAATCCACTCTGTGAATGTTGAATATTGCTTGCAGGGGACCAGGTGCAAGCCTTAGGCACCCCCTGCATGGAATTAGCATTTTTGAATCAAATGACCCCAACATGTCTTTTGCACTCCAGCAATTTTTGACCTACTGCTAATTGCACTTGCACCTGTGCAAAGTTTCTGTAATACTGCATGTTGCCATGTGCAGGTTCACCAAGAAGAAGTTATGTTTATAATGTGCAGAGATGATACCCAGCCAGTTGGTATTATTCCTCCAACCACAGAGATTGTGAGAAGCTCTTGATTCAGAGACCAAATGATGCATGGGAGCAATCCCTGAGCATCATCAGGAGTTGGGCGGAGCAGTAAAAATGCGGCGGTAACGCTATTACAGCCGCATTAATGCACCACCCAATCTCGAGTTTGGGGTAACCCTGTAGCATTCACTTCCATCTCTGAGCTGGAGATGAATACACCCACTTGATGATGATACTTGACGATAGGTTATTTATAACACGCTTAATACCCAAAGGTTTCTAAGCATGGACCCGGGGAGCAAACCTGTTTTGCTCCATATCGTCTTGCTTCCAAGGCGTGCACGTTGCGGCTAAGCTATCCTCCCAAGACATCCCACCCATTATTGGCACAATTACCACAGCGCAATTACCGCCATGATATTTACACTGAAAAATCCCCATTGAGTCCCATTGACTCAGAAAAAATGGGGATTTACCCTACCACCACAACTTGTGATCTGGCACTAACATTGCCAGACCAAGCTGCGGTAACACTAATTGTGTTGGGTGGTATCGTGGGTGGATTTACCATCGGGAAACCACAAATGTGTAATTACCCCCTGTGATTATAAATGTTTTTTGGCCAGGGAGTTAAACCCTTTGCACTATCAACGATGCATTTAAATCTCATCCGCCCTAGTTCCTAAAAATGTGCGCAGATCATGACGTAATCTACCAGTGAATGAACGTGCCCTTCTGAAAGGTGTTTTCTCGTTACAAACACATAGTGCACACAAACGTTTTGTTGCACAGGAGAAACAACCATACGCACTGGGCTGTAGGATTGAACAAAACGCATGTATATAGGGTCAGACCAACACTTCTATGAACTTAAACCAGAGCTATAATGGCTTTCAAATTTCCCGTGCCAATGACTATTCTAAAAAAATTCTTATGCCGAGAAGTAACATAGCACGAAAACCACTACTATCGCCTGTGAGTGTGATGACGGTATGCATGTATATGCTACTTAAATATGCTACTCAAATATGCCAGGTTGGCACGATAATTGTATGGAGTTGTTTGCTATGCCAGCATTGCTGCTCAGTATGCCAAAGTGTTCCTGTAATATAAAGGTGTTGTTCAAACATTCTGACTTGCTGTAAAAATAAATCCGGATTTTCTTAAATACTCTACAGGGGCTCCTCTACATGGCAGGGTGACCCTAGAAACGGCAGGCGTGCCGCTCAGTGTTCATGGGTATTGACAATTTAGTGAGTGCTGACGCATGCCAGGACAGTAGCATCTGTATGTACAGAGGATGCAGTTGGACAGCAGCCTCAATGCTGTCCCTGCCATCAGTTACTGTGTGAGAGATTACATACCCATCCGTTCTTTCCTTGCTCCTGCTGATGGGGTGATGGTGAGGAGGGGCAGATGGAGCAAACATGTATCTACATCTCTGCTCTCTAGGGATTCAAGAGTTAGTCAATTCCACATGTCATGACTGGCTGGCATGGAATGTTATACATTCCTTTACAAAGGGTTAACCAAATCTGTAGTTTAAAAAAAAGTAATGTCGTGAACGTCCTGCATGACTGCATGACTGAAGGGACATCTAGTAGCGAGACCAAGGGGGCCTGTTGCCTCTCCAACCTATTGGAATATGGGCATGGAGGTGGCCCACCAGCGGGTTGATGCCCTGTTTATCCTCCCTTAGCCACCTGCATGTGACAGAGGCCTGTCACAGGGATAGTAGCAACATGACAGACAACTAACTTCTAAGAAGCATCTTGACTTAAGAAAGATCAGCCACCCACCCAATTCCAACAGCTGAGGGAATCCAGTACGCAGCATTGCACCCTTTTTAATGAAACAGGATATTGTTGACATTGTTACATTATGAGTATTCACAGAAAAACAAAGAACATCTCTGGGCCAGGAGACCCCTGCAAAACACTGCAAAGACACATATAAAAGACAAGGTTATCCCTCCCACTCAATAATAAGCCAAGCTGACCCTGTCAAACCAAGCCTGTCCCCAACAGCTTATTGATATATGTGCAAACCCCCACAAGGAATGTGGACAAGAGAAGAGCTTACAGGGCACCACAAACCTAGGGTCTCAGTCAGAATATGTGACTGTTTGGAAAAGCAGCTGCTGGTAAGAGTTTGGAGATGATTGTAGAGAAAAACACAAGTGTTTCAGAGGGCGACAAGGCAAGGAAGGGAAAACAAGGGAGAACAAAAACAACAATCTTACTAGGCCCAGTGTCATTGAGAATGCGCAAGTGCATGGGAGAGGGAAAGGGGAAAAGTGCATGGGAAAAAGTTTAAAAAAGAAAGGTGGATGAGGGAGAACATCAGCAGTAGGTGGGTGGAAAATGCAAGGTGTTTGTTGGATAAATCAGCGGGAGGTAGTTGGAGAAATTAAGATGTAGGTTGGTGAACTTCAGCAGGAGGTCGATGGAGAAAGTAATATGATGGTTGGAGGACATTAGCAGGAGCATGTTGGTGGAAATGCGATGGAGGTTGCGGTTATCAGTATCACATGGTTGCAGAGAATAAGTATGGAGTGAAAAGGTCTTTTTAATTTTACCAAGAATTAGACCTCTCTGAGAATGCTTAGAGCGGTCTTTCTAAATCGTAACTTCATGCCTCTGCTGCACACGATTGCACTCAGGGCCTGGCAGACAAGCTAGGAAGGGCAGGGGAAGACGGTTGTGAGGTAAATGTTTGCATGCCTGTGAGTATGTTGTGGGGTAGTGTTTGTAGAGGGGAGAGAGGTGTGCAACATGTGTGTGGCTGCATGTGTGTGTTAGTGTGTATTTGTTTGTGAGGCAGGGGCTGTGGAGATGAGGTTTGTGTGCATTTGTATGTGAGATAGGGTTCAGGTGTGGCAGAGGGTAAAAGGGGATCTTGGGGGAGAAAACCCTAGATTTCAAAGGGCAGACAAGTGAGTGGGAGGGAGTGATGTATTTCGAACATTAAAGGTTGCACCAAATCAGCCTAAAAAAATTATAATTTTTTGTAGGCGCCCTTTAATATTCAAAACTATCACTTAGAACCAGAGAATAAGGTAGACGTTCGAGAAAAAAAAAAGTGAACTCGAAGTAACTGGAGAACATGAGAAGGTTTGATAGCTGATGAAGGGTGAGATAATCTGGAGTATATGTGAAAGCGTGGAGAACATGAAAGTAGGAGAGATTAAGGAGAATAGTAGTGAGCATGAGGAACATTTGGTAGAACAAGAGGAGACAGAGTTGTGAATATCAGGAGATGATGCTAGAGAAACACAAAGGTGATAATGTAGGAGAACGGGGACAATTAAGAAACAGACAACTCAGGAAGACTCAATGAGCCTGCTTGTGAACAAGGCAGGGGGTTGGGGATGACCCTGATCCAAAGGGGTTGGGCACACAGTCGAAGGAGGAATGAGAGAATCGAACAATGGAGAGTAGGGCAAATCCATCATAGAACGAATCTGATGCTAGTCCAGGCTCCTGGACCCTGCCTAGTGCTCTTTGTTGTACTGCCCCAGTCTCAACAGAGTTAATAGCGTTGGAAACAAGACCTCAACGCCTAGGAAAATACTTGGGAATGAAACAAACCTGGACTGACACCTAGGACTAAGAGAGAGAACAAATGTGTGAAAATCCCATAAGTGAAAGACAGGGATATTGAATAAGGGTGAAGCAGTGAAGCACATCCTGAAGTCCAAAACAAAGAGAGAGTGTCGAAATGTTGGCACATAAACCCTAGAATAAGAGAGAGAAGGTAGAGGGCTGCACAAAACACATTAGCTAATACTGACGATAGAGAGATATAGAGGAGAAAGGCTTGGTAAAACCTTAAGACTTAAAGGGACACCTTGGGGACTTTTTTATTTTTTATTTATTGTGTTTTGTCAAAGAAGTCGAATTTTCACAAAATTAAAATTAAAATAGCAGTACATATTAAATTACATATACCGTCACTGTATAAAACAAGAGAAAAGAAGAAAAGAAAACAAGAAAATTAAGAATAATATAAGCAGTTCAGAGTATAAAATCCTTCAATTTGGCGTCTCACTTCAGAAGGCTCTGTTCACGTAAAAATATTACTATTTCAAGTCAAAAGGCTTTCATGGCCTGAGCATAGCTGGTCCCAAAAAGACTGAGGGGCCGATTCATGGAACAAACGTGCGCCGAAAATCCATGCGCAAGCAGGCGCAAGGGAGCGCAAGCGTGAGAAATGCAGCGCACGCGTGCGATTCAAGGAAGACGCTGCGCGTGTTTCCCGCTGTCCGTGCGCCCAATCCAGCCATGGCGCACGCAGGCATACACGGCGTGCGCCACGCGCACAGCAAAAGCGCACATAGTGCGGCGCACACAACCAAAGTGGGCGGAACAGTGGGCGTAACACGCGGAATGGGGAACAACGCGTGAAAAAGAAGGCGTAACTGGGGAAGTACTGCAGGGAACTACACGGAACACCCACACGCACGCAAACAACCCGTATTCATGGATCCGAATACGGGAAACCTGCGCACGGCAAAAGACGCGCACAGGCGTCAACGCGTCTGCCACACGAAGGCAGGCGGAAGCGTCCCCACGCACAGTACAAAAGTGCGCGCAAACAACAAACACATATATACAGCTACGATGAATGCCCCATTTCTCGCAGCACTGATCATGGGACACCGCAGGAGGAGGAGAATAGCCAGGGCACGCATTTTCGCACCACGGACAAGCCTTTTTGGGATGCCTGATGACCAGGTCTATGGCAGGTATAGGTTTCCACCCCATATCATCCTAGTCCTGGTCAGGGAGTGGGAAGATGACCTTACATCCCCCACCCTTTGCTCCCAAGCATTGAGCCCTTGGAGAAGCTGCTCAATGTCCTGCATTTTTTGGCCACCGGGTCATTTCAGTGGACTACTGCCATAGTGGGGGGGTCTCACAGGCCACGCAGTCACGCTGCCTACACCAGGTACTGGCAATCATGACAGTGCGCCCCTCAGTCCGCAGGCACATATACATGCCCAGAACACCCGCAGAAAGGCAGGCCGTTGTCCTGGATTTTTTCAGGGTGGCACACTTCTCCAAAGTGCTCGGTGCCATAGATTGCACCCATGTGGCCCTACGTCCACCTAGGGCCACTGAGCACATCTACCGAAACCGCAAGCACTGGCATTCCATCAACGTACAGGTGGTATGCGATGCAAAGGGAATCATCACCTCTGTCTATGCAAACTACCCTGGCTCAACCCATGACAGTTTCATATACAGAATGTCCGCCCTGAGCCGGGCCCTGGAAGCTGGGCAGCATGGCGACACATGGCTCCTAGGGGAGTACAAATGCCCATGCACATGCATGCAAGTCACACACAGACAAATACCCAAACCCTAATAATCGCAACTATTATCACCTGCCCAGGGGACAGTGCCTATCCTCTGAGCAACCACACGATGACGCCAATCCGGAACCCCACCACACCACCCCAGGTAAGATACAACACCGCCCATATTGCAACCAGGGCCATAGTGGAGCGCACATTCGGAGTGCTCAAGTCACGTTTCCGCTCCCTTGACAGCTCTGGCGGTCAACTACTCTATGCACCCCCAGTAGTGTGCAGGATCATTGTGGCAGCATGTGTCCTGCACAATGTTGCAACACAGCAGGTCGTCCCGGTGGACATGGTGGTGCCCCCACATCCCCAACCACAGGCACAGGCGCTGCCCATGGGAGGGGACAGGGCACGTGGCAAGGAAGCCCGGACCCAGCTTGTGGCCACATTTTTCACCTAAACTCCCACCCCTGCGGAGTGCACACAGGCCTGGCACTTACCAGGTGACAATCGATGATGACAAAGAGACAGTCAACTGTCACAACCCTAGCACCCTGAGATAGTTGCCATGGAAGTGCCATATCGTCTGCATCCTTAGCTACTTAAACACAAGCTATCCTGTGTGACCAAAAGGCACACATATGACATATGACATGATATGGCCTATACACAAGTATTTCAAGGTGCGATGAGGCAGGGAGGGGGGCACAAGGGAAGACAGACAACGGTACTTCTAGGCCAGGTGCCATTCAGATTGTGCAAGTGCAGGGGTAGGGGGAAGGGAAAAGTGCAAGGGGAAGGGGAAGGGGGGAGTGCAGTACAGGGGAAGTAGACCAAAAAACAAATACATAGGTCTGCTGGTGGCAACTGCAAAGGTAAGTGCAGACAAGTGCTGGGAAGGGGGGGCTGTAGGGATAGAGAGACAGTCCCGCAGTGCAGGGGTTGCCAGGGAGGCAGTGCAAGTGGAGAGTGGCTGGGCCAGGGACCGAGGTCGGTGAGAGTGGCCCAGTTGCAGCTCCAGTGCAGTTCCAGTGAAGAATTCCGCAAGGGAGAGGCAGAGAGAAAGCAGAAGCAAAGAGGAAGTTCTTGAGGTGCTTCCCTAACCGGAGATGGTTCCCCTCAAGTTCAAGTGAGACAGGAAGGCTGTTCCAGAGGGAGGGCCCTGCCGCGGAGAGAGATCTACCCCCAGCTTAGTTGCTCTGAGAAGCGGATGACCCTGACATGCAAGGTGTGCATCACACACACCTGCAAAACAGGCCATGGCCATCACTGTTATGTCAATCAAACCCTCCCAAACCACAACATGACATGGCAAGCAATACCCATACACCAACACAGTAATGATAAGGTACACATTGCCATGTCCAAAATCTACAGTGGCATCAGACAATGATGCCTGACCTGGAATCAGATGAAATGACAGACCAACAACCTCCCACCCAAAATAAGACATTTCCAAATGCATTACAAGAGTTGTAGACGTAACATAACAATGAATGCTTGTCTACATGCACATTGTGCATTGCAAAATCAACACTGCAGCTTCTGTGTGCTGTGTCCTACTCCTGCAACACACTGCTCAGCACACAGCACAGTGAACAGCCATTGTGTGTGATGCACACCCTGAGCATCACATCTAAGTGACAGACCACATCAAAAAGCAAATTAGGCATGTACATGATCCATAATTGGTCACAGAACATATGCTGCAGGGACACAGTGGCCACCAGAAGGCAAACAGTGTACACGTGGATATGCAAGGGTGGGAGTACATGTAGTGCATCAGAGTGCAAGTGTGTGGTTCTGCAAGGACATGCACTCCACATATGCATGTGCACTCAAGTGACCATCAGTGTTCTCTACACATCACATGTGAACATTCACCATGTGTACACCCCAGCATGTCAAACCACAACTATCCCCTCGCACCTGAAAGGTAAACACAACACATGAACAGGCATTGATCAGCAGAACACAACATGTACATAGGATACCACCATTACAATGTCAGAGTTCCCATCACACTGCAGGGCAAGGCAACTATCAACAACAACCCCCCCTCCCTCACAAATGACCATGACCCACTGAACAACTGCACCTGGATCATGGAGCCTTCAAACCTCAATTCCACCTGGCCACAGGATCACCTTTACCCTTCGTCACCATCTCCCACCTTGTGTGTAAAAATGTGCCTGCACCCTCATAATCCACACTCATTTCCAAAATCACAAAATCCAAGCCAGAAAAACGAACCAGAACAACCTCCAGTAGATGACTTGACATAGCAGTACCTCACAAAGGCCAAGTACTACCACAATGATGCAACAACCAAGGTAGCACAGTAAAACAATGTCACAACAGGATGTGAACCATGTGTGGTACATGACATAGGATGATGCACCATGAACGGATGTGTACTGTCACAGGTCCCGTGTACAGGCGCGGGAGTGTCACGAAACAACCACCCCCACCGTGTGCCGGGTGCCTGCAAAGTCAAACTCACACAGGCCCCTGAGACCCTGGTGGGGAAGGAGGTTCAGGGATATGCAGTCGGGACAGGTGTTGACACACTGGATGACTGGAATGAGCGGCAGGAGAGGGGAGGAGAAATGACACATGAAACTAGGGAATGCACGAAAATGTACTACCTGCATGAACACATACACAATCCAATCAAACTTGGACATCATTGTCATGGCCTTCTGTAGTCCAAGCTTAGGAGTGGTACGAACCAACCACCCCCTCTAGGGTTTTGGTGCCTGCAAGTTCGCGGTTTACACAGGCATCCGCAACCCCAGCGGGGAAAGAGGGTTAGGAAACGTTGCTTGGATAGGTACGGGAAGCAGGAACACCGGGTAGAGGGTACAGGGTTCAAAATTGCATAGGATTCTGGGTGATTAGGGGGAAAAAAACATACCAAATTGAACCACACATACATCCATGCATTAGTACACTCCCCAGCAAGCCTATGCAGAGCAGTTTGAAAGAAAAACAACAAGACACTTAGCTCTGGTTTTGAGTGCTGGCCTCCTGCCTGCGCACTCTCAGGTCCGGTTACAGGAGCACTGCAATGCTGCAAAGAGAGCCACAGTCAACAACGGGTACGTGCCAATTACACAAAAACAAAACAACCAAACATGCCCCATAGCAACAAACTACTCTCCAAACAGACAATCTGGTGTAGATGCTTCGTACCCATATATAACATTACCCCTGTGACGGGTCATACACAGTCAATGCAGTAAGTCAGCCACGGTGGGTGCGTGTGTCACAATTCACACAACATGCAATGTTCCCTGGGTAAGCAGACAGACCCATTTAGCAAGCCATGACTTCTGAGCAAGTTGCGTACCACCATGACCGAAACAAAGTTGGCAGTGCATTTATCATAAAGTACATGGAAATGATATGCACTGCACCCGAGTATGTCCCTTGCTGTATGTCCCTGTGAGCTGCCCCTTTCCATGTCTCGGAAGGCTACATGGTTGATACAAGTGCCTCAATAGACCTTGGTGTACCGGAGGGTATGTGCCACTGCCCCTGCACGTGTCACAGACAACCTTACAATCAACAGCCATCAGTCCACCAACACATGTGAGCTGCATTGTGTGCTTCAACACCAATATTCGTCTAAGCTCACCCTCAGTGCTGTGACTAAGCCTGCATGTGCAACTCACCTGGTGCAAGCTTTGCTGTGTTGTGGCCCCCCTGTGCTGCTCACCTTGCCTGGAGTTCCTTGAAACACATCAGCAGTTCTAGGATGTAGTTCTGCAATCCCTGTGCCTCTGCTTGTGCACACATGTGCATGTGGGCACCAACAAACGTGTCCAGAATTCTGTCATCCAATGGGCCATGTCTGCTGGCAAAGGTGCTCTGGAGGCTCATCCCCCTGCTGAAAGGGCATGAAACACATGATTAATGCTTCAAAGTCATCGGTGTGTGTCTCATCAGGCATCTCATTACTTGACCATGTCAGAGAGTCACATCATAAATCACACCATCAGTCCATCTTTCACATCCAAAGTGTGGAACACTATCTACAGCATGAATTGCAACAAGCACGTGTACAGTAAAGATAAGAAACATACTACACAATGCATAGCAATTAATGTACACATTAATCATGACACACCCCATCTAGCAAAAGCTGAACAGTGGACAATAACACCAACATCATCCCCACTAGGGGTGTAAACACAAGTCACACAGCACCAGACATGCCACAGATATGACAGTCCAAAGCCCTTGTGTAAAAGTCTGTGACACCGAACCATCCTTGCGAGCCCATGGATAAGGGAGGCAGGAGTGGCATATGTGAGTCAAGGACCCCAAGCAGCAAACACATACACAAGACAAGCCTGAAGGGCCCAGCTGGAACAGACAGTGGATGCCTTCAAAAACCACAAAGCACCACACCATCACATGAAAGCACAATAGACAAGCAATTTTAAACTAAATCAACTATTAACTAATTACACTAACAATGGAGAACCTACATTACCTAATTAAACTAACTATCAAACAGAAACTTAACTAACTAAACTAAAAGAAAAATCAAAAATAGCCACATACGACCCAGGGGGGAGGGGAGGCACCCAGCAGGGGGGAGGTACAGGGTGCTGCTCAACATCCACATATGATGATGCTGAGCCAAAAAAAAAACCTCCATGGGCTCAACGCCTGCACAGCCCGACCTATGTGGGAGATAGATGGTCGATGAGTCTGGCTCTCCCTGGAAAGGAGGACGTGGCACAGTAGCCTGGCCACGCCTAGCCGCAGCTTGCCCCTCGTCAGCAGCAAGTCTGCCGGACGGGTGAGCCTGGTTCTGTGTGGCGATGTGACGTAGGTCTGCATGCAGAACCTCACGTGATACACGTGCTTCCTCTTGCAAGGTAGCACGTGTAACACGAGTTCCTCCTGCAAGGCCTGGCTGGACAACCGCTGCACCTCCCGGCAAGCCTGTAGCTCAGCCGAGATGGTACGCTCAAGCTGTGCAAACCTTTCCTCTGCCTGCTGCCTCTGGGACATCATAAGGACACTCAGAGTGGATCTGAGGGAAGCATACTCCTCCCTCAGGGCATCCATGTGCGCCTCTGCGTGAGCAGCAATTGCTTGATGCAGAGATGACATTTCAGCCTGGCGTGCCCTGTCTGAGGCCGCCATGCCCAGCCTGAGCGAGCGGGCCGTGGACCGTGCCGCCTGCTGCTGGAGAAGCACCTGCCTAGCAGGGGGGAGCACAGATCGGGCCACACGCTCCATGCTCTCAGCGATGTTCTCCATTGCTGCCCCCTGCCGTTCGGAATTGGCAGTCGTTTCTTGCTCCCACTCAGTATACTGCGGATGCGCACGGCGACCGCGTTGCCGGGCTTCACCCCTGCGGGACCCAAGGACCGGGGGTCCTCGCTGTGTTGGCACCGCCCACGGCTGCACGACTACATGCCCCCGTCGACGTGATGTCCCAGGCACATCAGTGACTGGTGTGGAGGGTGACCCTGCATCCCGATCCACCACGGGCGGAGGAACCAAGACTGTCTGATCCCTCAGTGCAGGGGTCGCAGACAGAGGAGTTTCCACATCAGAATCACTCACCCCTGACACATGGACTTGATGCTCATCCAACTCAACATGGACGTCAGAGTCGTCATCAAGGCTGGACTCATAGGCAGCCAGAGACAAGATGGACTGCAGCACTTGGGGGTTTTCGTGGCCTACCACCCCACGACCCCCACTAGTGCCGGGTTGATGTGGTGGTAACAAACCTGTGTCTGGCATGACAACACCATCCTCCGCCTCCATTGCGTCATCACCTGAAAAATAGAGAGAAAAAAGGTCACTACACATGTCAGAAGCACACAACACACACACACACTGACAGCAAACGCATCCGGCAGACATGTGACACACAACATATAACCTGGCATGCATGCTGGGTCAACTTTGAATAGCTTCTGTGATCAGACCTGTTGAAAGGTGGCAGTTTCCATGGAAGTGGGTCTATGCAGTGCAGAAAATGTGTACGCCACTCACTACCTACATGTACAAGGACTCCATGGTATGTGCCAGGAAATGTGAAGGCAGTGCAATGTCAAATTCAGACATCACATGCATTGTGCATAGAATGTGTACCATATCTAGAAGCCAAGCACCCCTCCACCCCAGTACCAAAGCAGGGATGCCTAGCATGGTATCAAAAGGCTGACCATACACCTGTGTATTGACAGGCAGTGTTGACTGGCATCAACAGTTTAATGTGATTCAAGTGACAACACTGCAAATGATGCTGGGACAGTAAGCAGGACACATGATGAAAACTCTGGATTCCGCCCATGTGTGACGAAGACACAACAACAGTTGGACAGAGTCATTGGCCATTGAACAGGCTGAGGCCTGTGAGCCACACAGATTGTCAGACCCTAAACATGTGTGCAACGCAGGACTGAGCAACAGTTGACATGGGAAGGCTGATGAGATGCCAGGCAATGTATGTAACCAAGGACTTGTATTACAGTGATCATCCAGTCAAGGACACATAGGGGCATGCGTGCAATGCACATGGAGCATGAATGGGCACTCATGTCCCTGCGGGACATCTGACCTATGCACAGTAAAAGTGAGATACCCTGCATCGAGTACTAAGGCTGTACCACACGGCATATGTCTGGCAGATTCTACGCTGGAGGTTAGCATCTACACAGGACACATGAACAAGAAAGTACACATTGGCAAGATTGAAGTAGACCAGTGCAAAGGTGGAACTGGGGTGCAGAGTGGTGGAGGAGGGGCAAGGGAGCATGCCTACATGGAGTCCCCGCATGCAGGCAGAGGAGACATGCATGACGGAAGCATTGCATTACTTACACATCAGAACCATGTACACGTCACATGTAGCGGCAATCATGCACAACACATCCCACAAGTGAAACACACACGTCCTCAACAAACACGCATCAACACTCACTGGACTGCGCATCAGAGTCCAGCATCTCTCCCACTCCTTCGACCAATTCAGGTGGTATGAACTCTGCAACGAGAGCCTCATGCGGAGTGAGCTCTTTCTCCTCTGGTGCAGGCCCACCGCCAGTCACCAGAGTCAAGTTGTAATTAGAGGCACGCTTAGCTTTAGTGCTGCGTTTGATGTCATTCCAACGCTTTTTGCACTCTTGCGCCATGCGCACCTCATGGCCGAATGAACTGACATGTTCCGCAACATGCTTCCAGTGGGTGTCACATTGGGCAGCCGTAGTCTGACTATTGGCACCCACTAGCATGTCACGGCTGTGGCCCCGCACGTAGTCCACAAGGAAGTCCAGTTCCTGCTTAGAGAAAGGCTTCTTCCTCGACGTGCAGGAGGTCGTGGCTGTGTGTGGGGTCCCAGGCTGTGCTGCAGGTGCAACCTTCCTCCTCTTGTACTGTGGCGCAAACCCTGGCTGGCTAATGCCGCCCTGACCAGTATGGCCAGTGGGTTTGGTGGATTGAGCCAAGGGAGTGGCAGGTGGAGGGATGACCAAAGGCCTGACTTGTGTCAGTGGCAGCTGGGTGCCCACTAATGGACCCTGCGCAGCAACATCAGCTGTGGCAGGGTCATTGACCGCAACGGTCCTGGTTGGCAGACTCACAACCGGGGTGCTGTTGGGTGCATCTGCCCCTGCACTTGCCAACACCCGGCTGTTCGGGGCAGCAGATGACATGACTGCCCCAGGGACACGTGTCTTGGTCTGAGCAGCCCGGCCTGCCCCTATGGTTTCCCCCCTGGCCTGTTTGAGATCTACCAAGGGCTCTTCAAGTGCCAACGCAGCCTGCGCTGGCAGACCCCGAGCCTGGGTGGCGGTGTCCACAGCTGCACCTGCAGCTACCACTACCCTTGGGCCCGTGGCAGTCGATGGAATGGACTGCCGGGTCAAATGGGTGCCAGTGCCCGATGCAGGAGCTGCATCCCCCGGAACCACAGGGGGTGGTGGCATGACTGCACTGACACATGGCACAACATTGTGCTCAAGTGGCGCACCCCTGCCTCTTCCCCTTCTGTGGCCGCCCTGGACACCCTGGAGTCCCCCTACTCCCTGGTCACCACGGCCACGTCCCCGACCACTCCTGCCACGAGGAGGACGCCCAGCTGAGGCGCCCCTCACCTTTGGTGGCCTCCCAACCATGGCACAGATGTAGTAGTGCTGGCACAGATGGAGTGGTGCCAATGGGAGGTGTACACCACAATTGACCTGGGCAATTGGGGCGAAGGGAGTGGGAAGCAAGATGTTAACAGCCCCCTGCACCTGCAAGGCTTTATGTGACCCCGGTGATGTGGTGACGGGTCACGCAATGCTCAGGCACCCCAAAACTGCAGTAAAACCGTGCACGCAACCCTGCAGCCTACGTGCATGGATTCAACCTCCCGCAGCACGCGGTGGCACCCAGTAACACGAATAACGCGTACGCGTGGGACACACAGGCTACTATGACATCGAAAATGGGTGCGATACACAGGGGCACCCGCAGTGGGAAAAAGAGCGTGTGCGACTCACCGTCTGACTAGCGCGATGCAGAAAAACACGCATAGCCAATACCCCCGCCGAAAGAAGAGATACGTCCTTGATAGCTGTGAAGTTGTGATGGCGCGCAAAACAACAGGAAGCAGCAACACACGTCGGTCTCCACGAATGGCACGTACAGCGAACTGCTGGGCCCGCTCACCTTTAACCCGTGCAGAGGGCCCTTTCCTCGTATTACACGCGGACATGCAGTTTTTCACGTGCGCTCAAATGCCCATGCATGCCTGTGCACGTCACATCACAGGGGCGCTTGCGCTTCAGGGTCTTCTGTCCAATGAAATTGCGTATGCGTGCAGACGCGCTTACGCGCTAATGGCCTTTCCTCGAATTACATGCTGACGTGCTGAATTTTCACGTGCCAAATCACCCGTCAAGCTGGCCACGCGTAAGCACACGGAAGACCACGCTCCTGCCCAGAAGGCCAAACTACTGCCCCCCAGAGCCCCGAGCATGCTCCCACCTGCCATCTGCTGCTGCCTGACTGCCTGCTGCCCACGTGCCCTGCCATTTGCTGCCTGCACATCAGCCAGGGGTGCTGTTGCTGTGACCACCCCTGCTGGAACCGAAGACTCCCGACTGGGATTCCATCGCTCCACAGCCCAGCCCCAGGACCCAGTTGCCCACCCACTCCTGCCTCTGGGGTTGTCATGTCCGGCACTGCAACATCTGGCACCACTGACAACCCCCGGCCAGAGAGGCAGAGGGGCACCAGCTTTAGTGCCACCAAAGTTGGTGTCCTGGTGGAGCACGTCCTGGGGCAGTATGATGCCCTCTTCGGAAGTTCCCGCGCCGACAAGAAAGGACGGACTCGGATCAGGAGATTAACAGTGTGCTGGATGAAGGGAAAGAAACAGACCCTGCCCCACCAGGGTCACAAGATACCTCATCTTGGGAAAAGAACGCAGCTCAAATGACTATTCCACCACCGAGTATCCACGTGGATGAACATCCACTAAACCATATCTGAAGCAGACAATTATCCCTTCAACATCCGCATCACAGGAGACCAATCGCAGCCCATAGGTCAACCCCCCCGGTAGGCCACAAGGACAGTGAGATTGCCTCTCTGCCACAGCACACATCCTTAGTCAACATCCAACCGCGCAATACACGCAGATGCCAAAACCTAAGGGGAAACAAACACCAGGTGCTCACAAAGGTACAAAGAGAGGACAGCTGGAAAGGTGCTGGCTACAGAACCCAATAGAAGCCCCAGCAAATGCGCCAGAAGCCCAACCCGAGGAGCCCGAAGACACACATGTCTGCAAAGATATGGCACTTAGTAAGGAGGACCTTCAAGAATGCCTAAGGGGCATGGAAGAAAGAATGTCGATATTGTTTGAAGAACAAATGGTGACCCTAAAATAACAGTTAAAAAGTTCCCTGAAAGAGGTCAGAGAGGAAATTAATACCTTGGGTAACAGGGTGGACACCACAGAACAGGGACTATTGGAACTCTCTGACGATGTCAGACGAAACTCAGAACTGTTAGATCAAATCGCAACAGCGACACACAATCTGGAGATCCAGGCAGAGGACCTCGAAAACCACTCCAGAAGGTCGATCATCAGGATTAAAGGCATGGCAGAAACTAACGAGGATGCAGACCTCAAGCTACTACTACAACAATGCTTTACAAACCTTATAACTGTGGCCTCGCCAGAGAAAATACACATTGATTGTATACACAGGGTGGGACCTAGAAGGTTGGGTCCAGCATTGACCTCGTATGAGACGAAAGAGAGGATCCTGCTAGCCGGCAGCGGTCAGACAAATATTGCTCTAAATGGATCGCAAGTCTCCTTATTCCAGGACCTAGCCACATCTATCTACATTATTGAAAAGGAGAGCGATGGGTCATTTGACAAAGGCACTCCTAGATAAAAAATATTCCATACAAATTGACATTTCCTTCTGGCCTCTTCTCATGGGACGGAAAACAACAGAGGGTCACTAGAAGCACCAAAGGCCTCGCAATACTGGGAATGGAGGAGGAAGAGGCCGACCCCAGAGAGAACATGAGAGGGGCACCCCAACAGAGGACATGGACATGGACATGGGACTGGTCCACCGCAACAGGGAAAAGAAGCAATAAACTGAAGGGCCCCCAACGAAAAGGGAGAGAGGAAGTTAAAGAATAAAGTGGACGCAAGACAGCACGCAGGGATGGTGGGGAAAGAACATAAAATAATACGAAATTAGCTTAAATGGTAACAATGGAGTGGAGAGGAAAAGTGGAAGACATGGAGCATGAAAGGAGCGACTAAGAAGAAACTAGCTCTTAAAATAGGCCAAGCGGAGGACCTGGAAAGACACCACTTGGAATCCACAGAAGGTCAACGGAACCCAACAATCTCCCCCACCCGGGGAAACGGAGGCTGGGCCCCCAAATAATTTGGGATGTATCACAAGATACTGAGCCTTGACCGGAGAGGGGAAGGGAGGACAGGAAATGTGAGGTGGGAGGTTGGGAAGGGACAGGGGGGTGGAGGGAGGCAGTGTCTAAAGCCACAATGTAGGTAGAGCAGGAGACCGCAATTAGGTAACAAATCAACTCAGAAGTCAGAGACAAGGATACTGAAGAAGGCACAAGAAGGGTGGGGAGGAAGATCAATGGGGACATGATAGAGATACAGGAGGAACCACATGAGATTACAGTAGGACATAACCCAAAAGAGTCTGATCCAAGAGTGGGGGGAAAACTACTGAAAATACTATAACATAATCTTGCGGGGGCCCTGTCGGGTGCCGTTTCTTGTGGCTGTACTTTTTATATTTATATTGGGGGGGCCCTGTGCTTGTGTTTTTGCCAAGTCTGTTAGGTTGGGGTATGCGTTCAGGTGCGGTAGCCTACTTTTATCCCTCTCAGTGACTTCCTCTCTGTTTCTGTCAGTCTGCTGTCCCATCTGCAGGGCCGCCGCTGTGCTCCTCCTCCTTCCCCCTCACGTGCCGGCCCACCTAGCTTGCTGCGTAGGTTTCCTCCGGGGCACGTGGCGGGTGCTCCCTCCAGACAGTGCTCAGCCATCGGCTCTGTGCTCCGTTGTCTACCGACTGACATTGTGACTGCCATCAACGCGGAGGGGGTGGCAGTTCGCGACTTCCAACATGTCAAGAAGCACTGGGAGGACTTCAGGTCCAGGACCCTGAACAAGGCCCGGCGCCTCTTGAAGGCAGCGGATGCGAAGGGGCGCCGGGGCCACTTGTCGAAAGATCAGATGAGGGTCCTGGAACACATATCCCCAGCGCTCCACGTCCAGGTCCTTGAGAGGCAGACCCGTCTGGAGTCGAGCGGTAAGTGTACATGCATCCTGATTGTGAGCTGTGCGTGTGGTGATGTTTCAGTAGTGTGCAGGTTGCACATATGTTTGTATGGGGTCGAGTATGGGTGGGGGTGTACAGGGCCGTGGGGCTAACAAATGCGAGGGCTGGAATGTGTGAGACATGGATGGTGCTTGTGTGTGTAGGCTTGCATGCCAAATGCAGTTGTGTGGGCAAACATGTTTGGATGAATGTGTATGTAAGTAGACATGTCCGTGATGTCACGCATGTATGTTGTTTTCAGCTGCATGTATCAGCACTGTGTACATGTGCATTTGTGTGTATTTGACAAGGGTGCAACAGTGATGCAACATGGATGCATGTGACAGCCGGATGTGTAAGCCTGATTGGCAGACGTGACATGGATGCCCATCTGAACACTGCGACACTTGGCAGAAGTGTACACATGCATGCAAGTGTGGTGGTGTGTGTACATGTATGGTGCACTTCCTGTGTTGCATGTGATGTCTGGCTCAGCTTTGCCTGCTCATGCTGTTGCATGGGTATGGATGGTGCTGGCAGTTGCGATATGGCTGTGGTATGGCTCATGTGTGGGAGTTGAAATGACATGTGTGTTGGGGATTGTGATGGCATGTCTGAGGTTTGCCAATGCCACTCATGTACAACTGTCATGTGTGTATATGTCCATTGTACAGTGCCCTGATGCCTGTGTTTTATTTCTCCCTGTCTGCAGCGTCAACTGATGAAGAGGGCAGAGAAGGTGCTGTGGAGCACAGCGGCGGGGATCCCACCGCCAGCCGGAGACGCAAGGCCCGGCTCCCCTCCCATGTTGTCATCTCGTCGGGGAGTGAGGAGTCCGGTGCTGCGTCCCAGGCCGCAGCTGCCGGGGGGAGGTCCAAGAGGCGGAGGTTGGAGTTGGACTCCTCGGCAGCAGGAGGGGCAGCTGGGACCCCACAGGGCCCAACGGGGAAAGATGGCACGGAGTCATCCAGGTTGGTTGGGGGTTTGGTGGAGGAGGAGGTCGTGCAAGCAACAGAGACGGGGTCTGGAGGTGGGGATCCCACTGTTGCTAGTGGTGCAGTGCAGGACCAGGGACAGGAGGCAGCACAGGCCGCCACGGAGGTGCCTGTGTGCAATCCTGTCCCTGATCCTGTCCCTGCATCATCTTGCACCAGCAGGGATGCCTACGTCCAAACCCGTTTTCAGGCAGGGGATGAGCAAACGACAACTGGCCTTCCTCTGCCTGCGGACGTGGCTATCTGGGTCTGGGTTGAGCCTGTCCTGACTGGTGTGGCGTTGCGTCAACGGGCCATGCGAGGTGACCTGCAGTCTTTTCATGAGGAGACTGCACGTCATCTCGAATGGCTCGTTGACCACGTCAGCCTGCTGGGACAGGTCACCCAGGCTGGATTTCTCCGTTTGATGGGGCTTGCTACAACCCCCTCCTCAACTGAACCCCCTACGCGCCAGTCGTCCTCCGTGCCATCTTCCCACCCATCAGTCACCTGGGTTCCCTGTGGAGCTGCCTCTGACGGTGCGGCCAGGCTGGTGGAGGAGGCATCCCTGCCACAGTCGGGAGTCGGACGTCCAGCAGGGGTGGCCACATCAACAACTGCACCCCAGCTGGCAGAGGATGTGCAGGCAGCAGGAGGCAGAGCACGGGCAGAGACACAGCAGCAGCAGCAACGTGGTGGGAGCCATGAACGCTCGGGGCCTTCAACATCGGAGGGGCAGGCATCGGCCGGAGGGCAGGAGGACCCAGGACAGAGAGTGTCTTCCGTGTGGCAGCGGCTGGGCCACGCCATAGATGCGGAGCGGCAGCGGGCGGAAGAGGCACGGCTCACAATGGTCAGGGCGGAGAACTCCATGCGGAGGGCCCTGAGGCGGGCCGAGTGCCTCGAGGCAATCCGCAGGGGGTTGGAGGTGGACACGTCGACGGCCCTGCGGACCCTCGGGGCCATGGAGGAGGACCGCCTCCGGGACATTGAGCAGGAGTTCGATGATGCCCTGGCCCAGGACATCCAAAAGTGAGCCGTCAGACTAGCCCGCTGCCCTTGTACATAGTTATGTAGGTAGTGTTAGGTTTCCTTTTTTTTTCATTTATTTTGGACCTTTTGGACATTGGCCACATTTTTGTATATATTTTATTTTATTAGTTAGTGTAGTTAGATAGGTTTCATTTCTTTTGTTGGGATAATGGACCCTGGCTTGTTCATCTGTACATAGTTCACTGTTGGATTTTATTTTTCTTTCACAATTTACCCATGGAGCAATGGCTTTCAATTTTTATTTCCCATTGGATTTTCTTTTGTGGACAGTGACTTTGGACACCATTACTTTGGATTATGATTTTTGGTTTTGCTTTTTTTCACGGACATGCTTCTTTTCATTTTTGTACATTCCCATTTCTGTCTCTTAATTTTTGATTCTATTTATGTTTCCTTTAATACATATGTTTTTATCGAACTTCAATGTGTAGTATCATCTCATTGGTTTCATGCATATCATGATATGGGTTTTGAGATTCACTGACACCCATTGGGTGTATGTGAGGGAAATGTGTTTGTTTCGAAACTTGCAATTGGTGTTCTGTCATGTAATTGCCAATTATGAGTGGGTGGATGCAATACTCGGGTGGGTGTTTTGCATTTGGAGGCTGACCATAGGGACCAGGGATCTAGATTGTGACGCATGTTGGCTGGGGAACATGAGTTGGGGCCTGCTGGCAGGTGCCCCACAGTGCTGGGGGGTGGGGGTGGTGGGGCACATGAGTTGGACATGGGTGGGGGCCTGCTGACAGGTGCCCCACAGTGCTGGGGGGTGGGGGTGGTGGGGAACATGAGTTGGACATGGGTGGGGGCCTGCTGGCAGGTGCCCCACGGTGCTGGGGGGTGGGGGGGTGGGGAACATGAGTTGGACATGGGTGGGGGCCTGCTGGCAGGTGCCCCACAGTGCTGGGGGGTGGGGGTGGTGAGGAACATGAGTTGGACATGGGTGGGGGCCTGCTGGCAGGTGCCCGACATTGCTGGGGGGTGGGGGTGGTGGGGAACATGAGTTGGACATGGGTGGGGGCCTGCTGGCAGGTGCCCCACAGTGCTGGGGGGTGGGGTGGTGGGGAACATGAGTTGGACATGGGTGGGGGCCTGCTGGCAGGTGCCCCACAGCGCTGGAGGGTGGGGTGGTGGGGAACATGAGTTGGACATGGGTGGGGGCCTGCTGGCAGGTGCCCCACAGTGCTGGGGAGTGGGGGTGGTTGGGGACATGAGTGGGGGCCTGGTGGAGGGTGCCCCTGCACTGCTGGGGGGTGGGGGTGGTGGGGACATGGGTGGGGGCCTGCTGGCAGGTGCCCCACAGTGCTGGGGGGTGGGGGTGGTAGGGAACATGAGTTGGACATTGGTGGGGGCCTGCTGGCAGGTGCCCCACAGTGCTGGGTGGTGGGGGTGGTGGGTAACATGAGTTGGACATGGGTGGGGGCCTGCTGGCAGGTGCCCCACAGTGCTGGGGGGTGGGGGTGGTGGGGACATGAGTTGGACATGGGTGGGGGCCTGCTGGCAGGTGCCCCACAGTGCTGGGGGGTGGGGGTGGTGGGGACATGAGTTGGACATGGGTGGGGGCCTGCTGGCAGATGCCCCACAGTGCTGCGGGGTGGGGGTGGTGGGGAACATGAGTTGGACATGGGTGGGGGCCTGCTGGCAGGTGCCCCACAGTGCTGGGGGGTGGGGGTGGTGGGGAACATGAGTTGGACATGGGTGGGGGCCTGCTGGCAGGTGCCCCACAGTGCTGGGGGGTGGGGGTGGTGGGAGACATGGGTGGGGGCCTGATGGAGGGTGCCCCTGGTGGCTGGGGGTGCAGGGGGACATGCGTTGGTGGGCAGTAGTGCAAGTTGACATGTGGGTTGGCTGGGGGGCATGGCCATGGTGGATGGGGTGCCTGCAGGACATGTGCAGGGTAGGCCCCTGTGGTGTGAGCTACCTGCAGGGGCCGTGGAGGGTGTAGGGGGAACACCTGGGAGGACCCACATGTGCAATTCACGTGTGGTGCTCCCCGCGCACCCCTGTAATACACGTACCCTGATGTAATCGCGTGTGGAACTTCAAGCGCACCCCTGTGATACACGTACCCTGCTGAAATCGCGTATGGAACTTCCCGCGCACCCCTGGAATACACGTACCCTGCTGACTTCGCGTGTGTGACTTCCCACGCACCCATGGAATACACGTACCCTGCTGATATCGCGTGTGAAACTTCCCGGGCACCCCGAAATACACATAGCCAGGACATTCGCGTGTGGAACTTCCCGCGCACCCCTATATGCACGTACCCTGCTGATATCGCGTGTGAAACTTCCCGCGCACCCCGAAATACATGTAGCCAGGACATTCGCGTGTGGAACTTCCCGCGCACCCCTGATATACATGTACCCTGCTGAATTCACGTGTGAAAATTCCCGCGCACCCCTGATGTACACGTACCCTGATGGAATCGCGTGTGGAACTTCAAGCGCACCCCTGTAATACACGTACCCTGATGGAATCGCGTGTGGAACTTCAAGCGCACCCCTATAATACACGTACCCTGCTGAAATCGCGTGTGGAACTTCCCGCGCACCCCTGGAATACACGTACCCTGCTGATATCACGTGTGAAACTTCCCACGCACCCCGAAATACACGTGGCCTGGACATTCGCGTGTGGAACTTAACGCGCACCCCTGGAATACACGTACCCTGCTGATATCGCGTGTGAAACTTCCCGCGCACCCCGAAATACACGTGGCCTGGACATTCGCGTGTGGAACTTCCCTTGCACCCCTGAAATGCACGTACCCAGCTGAAACGACGTGAGGTACTTCCCGCGCACCCCAGTGATACACGTAGCCCTCTTGCCGTGCTGGTACAGGGTTAGCGCAGCGCTTTGCACTGGATAGGTGATTTTGATGGCTTTTCCCTGCGCGAGAGGCGTTCTTGGGGGCGTAACTGGCTCTGCTGCAGGATCGCTGCACCACTGTGCGCCACAGCTGGTTTTGGTGGCTGGTATCCATGAATACGCTGTGCGCTGAAATGGGTTTTGGCGCACGCGGCTGGCGCAGGGATTCGCACACGCACACTGTGTGCCAGCCGCATGCGCCACTTGTGCGCTGAATTCTATGAATTACCCTCTGAGTGTCCACCTACCATTCATTGTCCACAAATCTAACAAACTTTAAAACCCTTTTGACTGGGACTTTGCTGCAGACACAAACCACAGAGTAAAATGATCTGCCAATTATTTTGTAGTGAGCGATGATCATGAGCATGTGTTAAAAAAACAAATATTTTTTTCTGGCGTTCGGTGATGCATTCTGTTGCTATTGTTTATATGTTACCAGATCCATTATATTGTTGTGTAAATTGCACACATAAACATGATTGAGTCTTTTCTGAATCATAAAATGCAATGTGAATATATTGGAAAAGGTGGCTCAAAACAGACACCCAATGTTACAACATCTTTTTTTAAATCAGGCCCTGCGTGCTCTAAGCATGGCTTAGTGAATGCCAGAGGCCATTAACAGCATGTACTGCAGTTAGGATCAAACTATTGGGGTCGGACGGAAGGCATCTCCTTGCCTGGCACAGTGTCTATTGGGTGTGGCACCAGGCCATGCAGAAGCAATAAGTTAAAAAGCCCTCTCTCCGGTATAGCGGAGCAAGGCATGCAGCGGGCTGTTGGAGTGAGAGCTCTGTGGGCATTCCATGACAGCCCAAGCCAGCTAACCAGTGCACCGTGTGACAACGATCCACCGTTAGTGACTAAGGAGGTAGAAAGGTATCTTGGCCAACGTTGTATAACACACAGGAGGGCAGGCTATTCCTCCCCAAATTAATGGGCTGGGGGAAAGTGTTCATCGCTGCCTGATGGATGAGGTGCAAATGGTGAGTCCAAGTGATGTGGACAAGAAGGAGGTGATCCATGAAAGAATGAGTTGATTGCACCAATCTCCACACAAGGCCATGGGAGTCTTGGATTGATGGTTGCTAGGATATGAGGCTGAGGCTTGCCATTTATGGGGCTTTTTTTGATGTATACAGTGTCGAACCTTAAGAGGTGGTCAAAGTGCATGTGAGATATCGTTCAAATATGTGTACAAAGAGGAGGTGTGTGTTTTTGTTATTGCTTGATCTCATATGGCTCCCTCATTCCAAGTCCTTCCTAGAAGGGTGTCAAATGCAGAGTTCTGACCTTATAGGGTATTCTATGTCCCCAAAATAACAAAAGGCTGTGCTACCATATACAAATAAAAGTTCCCTTCCTCTTTGATGTGTCTGAGCACCACCAAAGTGCAGTGGTTGAATGACTGCAGCTGGTTTCAATCTCGGGTCCTGTGCTAGCGGGCTCAATCCAAGTCCAACCAAAATACATGGTCCAGGATAATGCAATTTCCTACACTCCAGGCCTCTTGTTGACCACACCCATGAGCAGAATGCATAAGCCCACCCATTAGCCAAAAACTGATTAGCGTCACATAAAGTAGGGCTGCGAGGGCTCCCCATATACAGGAACTGCCCCTTTCAACCTCAGGTTCCCCAATACCTGCATCCCCTATCCCACAATATATAACGCTTCTTTCATTATAAGGATTTTTTGTAGATGTTTATTTTACTATCAGTAACTTATTTTCGAAGTCCCATGTCTAAGTGCTTGCATCTTACTTTCACCAATAGAGTACATGTACTCACACAATATATTCTTCTATTGATTTTATCCTAATTGATTTGAAAAAGAACAAGCATTAACAATGCCAACAGTTTGGGCTTTTGAGTCAGCAAAGTCACTTGTGGTGTGAGTACCTGGGCATCTAACATCAGTGCTTGGCAAATGCCAAATACTTGTACATAAGCCAAAACTGCTGGCTTTGCCAATGTTTGTTTTTACCAGGACTTCAGTGAAGGACACACATAGTGCTTGTAAATCGCGTGGCTGAGCATGAACCTGGTTACGACAACAGAGCATTGGCAGCAACTACATCTTTATCTCAGCTTTGTGCCTACAATCTGTGGGAGCTGGCGTAGGCTGGTGTAGGCAAGCATGTTTTGCCAGCATTCTGGGGCGTGCTGCAGCTGAATGGACAGAACTTCAACTGAGTAAGCAGTGATTAAAGGACCTAAAGACCTTGGGTTCCGACTGGTGAGGCTCCATGAGTGCAATTAATAATTAAGGTTATTTTGGATACTTCTCTATTTCGAGCCTTACTGGTTAACAGCAAGGCCTAGTAGGACTGTCATTGGTGTTTTCATCCCTGTCCACTACACCCTTTATTGTCTAATGGTGCCTTGAAACACACATTTTTGTCTAGGCGCTTTATAAATATCCAATACATAAATAAATAAATAAATAGATATGTTCTCATGACACCATACACCCAGCAAAGAATTGGATTAGTGATGCACAAATGCAGGAGCTGAAAAAGCACTGTTGTAGACACACCCATGCAAGTGTTGTGTTGCGAAGGTACCTTCAATAAACACAAAGTTGAAATGTTGTGGCAAAGGTTTCTGATGATTACTTCATGTAATCGGAGAATATCTAAAAATGATAAACTGATGATTTGATCTGGTTTTCATGCGTTGCCAATCCTGCCCTCTGCACTCAGAAAACCTGCCTGTGTGCAGCGTGTCATGCTTTCGTTGTTCCCAAAATCACTTTTCTATCACGTTAATGGCTTTAGCTTATACTGATATACATCCTAATCTTCAGCAGGGCTTGGTGGTGTGCCATCTGGCAGCAACAACAAAATGCAGCAAAATGTCCACAATGAGTTGGACCCTAGAAGGTGGGCAGGTGCCATTAATTTCACCAAGTAAGTCAGACATGAACAAGCACTCCTTATATATGGTGAGGGTCAGTTCTGCAATGGAACAACTAACCCAATGATCATATATCTCAACACACCAGATATGGCCATACATTTGTGTATGTGGTTCATCGTAGGAAACACTGCACTGTATGGGGGGAATTGAGAATTACATTTTTCTAAACTCCCTAGAAACCCCTGTCGCTGTACTAGTCTTCGTCCTTGCTAACTGCCATGTTTAGCAGTGCATATTGTCATAACAGTGTTTGTCCTATGTTATAGTGCGCATGTCTTAACCACAGAGGGGTTCGTCTTCCACCACATAATGATTCCCGCTTCTATCGTCTTTGCTTCTGATGCTTTTCCCATATGGCATATTGAAGTGTATTTTAGAGACTCTCCTCACTAGGCAAGGCAGCTTTAGCAGGCGGACGTAGCAATAGTAAATAACCCATCTTCCCCATAGCCATGTGAGAATCGTGGACGTAGCAAGAACAGCAGGAATTTAATGTATCTTAAAATGTGTTCTGCTTACATCAAGATTGTGTCTTCCTGGGCATGAGAATGTAGCATCTGCCGATGACGTGTATGTTGAGAGGAATTGTATGATTGGACCGAAAAAAAGGTCAGACCGTACAAAAGTCTGAAAAATGCTACCACCAAAGGCTTGAACACCAACAGTTTGAACCTTTGGTAGTAGCATCGGAGGTAAGTATACAAAAGAAAAAAAACGGGGGCTGCAGGGGTGTCCACCGCAATACCCCGCTCACTATGCTGTGTGTTATAGTGAGTGAGGTGTTGCGGGGGACACCCCCGCAGCACACCCAAAAATAAAAAAAATAATAATGATATAGAGGGGTTGGGGGTCTCCTCCACAACACCCCGCTCACTATACTGTGTGGTATAGTGAGCAGGAGTTGCAGGGGACACCCCTGAAGCTCCTGAAAAAAATAAAAAAAATAAAAAGACCTTGTGGCACTGGATCCCCATCACGGAAGCGAAAGAGAACTGGCGCTTCAGTTAAACAGCGTGAAGGGAAGGTAAGTAGGGTAGGGGTATGTTAAGGGTGTGGGTGGGGGTGTGGGTTTGTAGATGCATGTTCACATGGAAATGTGTGAACCTTTTATGGTTCGCACATTTCTCATGCAAAGTTTTCCATCGCTGACTTTTCCGTGACGGAAAAATCACACAGATCCTGTTGAGAGACTGAACAGCCTCCCAAAACATAGTTGCTTGTCGATCTCATGCAATGCCTGAACCACCCCTTCCATTGAATTTCATGGGTACTCATCTGTATAAAAGCACTGTGAGTGGTTGGAGGGAGGTTGCTGTGCCGATTCTCGTTCTGTCCTTTGGATGCTGTTTGTCCCATGTATGCTGGCTTGGATGTAAGTAATTATTTCGAATACGAAAATTCCGAAGATGAAAATGTTGAATTCTAAATGTATTCGAAATAAGCACCCCACAACTAAAAGCCTTTGTAGACCCTGCTTATGCCACCCCACACCCTTACTTACCCTTTAGCAGCACACTTTGCTGTGTGCCTCCCAGTCCCTGCAGCTTCAGTTCCCTTCACTTCCGAGGATGGGAACCGGCACTGCAGGGACCTTTTTTTTGTTTGTTCAGAAACATTGTTTTGGATGCAAAGGGCTCCCCTGTCCCCAGATTCCATTATTGCAAAAAAGGGTCCAGGGAACACCCTCGCCAATCCTACTTCCCTATAATGAAAACCGAATAGTTGAAATGTTGAGCATTTTCGGCTGTATGTAATTCTGGTACAGCCGAAAATCGATCATTTCAACTATTCGTTTAATATATATATATATATATATATATTTGTGTAATCCCTGCTGGCTTTAATGGCTGCTAATAAACACATTCACCAATCCACTTGAAGAGTCTGTGGTTGTTTTTCTATGACGCTGGCTACAGCAGGAGCTTAATTCTTTATAGGTGTTTCTGGTAGGCATCACAACCATAGCTGTTGCTGAATATAGTAGAGATACTACTACTAACTATGCATGTGGACAGAACCAGCCAGGCAAATTTGCCAGCCTGAGGAGACCGGATTACTGAGGTGGACATCTTGAATTGCCAACCATCCTGGCTCTTAGTCACAGGGGTATAAATCGGGTAATGGAGTGATCCATTAGAGTAAGAGGTGACAAAGGACCAATATCCTGGAAGCTAGATCACAACTTAAAACCTTTGGTCTCGCAAGCACCCCTACAAGAAACACTGAATAGTCAAGATTTCACTGGACATTGGAGAGATGAGCACGAGAGAGCAGACACGACTTTCATTAGAGGGAGTTTTAATGGTTAAGGTTTAAAAAGTCAGCAATCATCCAAGACGTCATCTTCTGGAGGTAGCGCATAAAGAGATGGATACCATGTCGGTACAAGGCATGCACATCTATGGCACATAAAAGGGCCAGGGGACAACAGGTACAACATTCAGAGATTAAATAGCAGGGGGGGGATCCATTCCAGGGGCATATGTTAGGGCGTGGGGAATGAATGGCACAATTCATCAGCACTTTCTGAAGGTGGCCTGATAGATAGTAGGCAACTTAGGGCAGCGCACAACAGCCCAAGCCCATCTGATGCCTCAAGATGGTCACGAGAGCCTTGTGTTACAAGTCAACGCCAGATGATGCACTTAGTGATTGCACGCCGGTTCGTGGAATTTTTTGCACAGTTCAAAGTGACTTTGCACTGCTGATACAAACCCTGATTCATGGAACTGTGCAAAGTGTATTTTTGCAGTGCAAAGTCAGTGCAGTCATTTTCGCAGTACAAAATGACTTGGCACTGGCTTTGCACTGAAAACATACAGTTTGCCCAGTTCCATGAATCAGGGTTTGGGTTGTCAGTGCAAAGTCACTTTTCAGCAGTGCAAAGTCACTTTGAACGGTGCAAAAAAAATCCATGAATAGGGTCCTTAAAGTTGAAAAGTCGCCACAAAGGTTTCTGACAGCACCATCCTCTGTGCATTGCAAATTGGTTACAGAAATCACAAGAATCGCGGGCACTGTGCACAACACTTATATTTCCTGGGGGGGACAAATGCCATTATATCCCCCCACTTAAAATTGTGCCTATGCCCGTGTGTGGAAAACCTTCGTCAGGGCGTGACTCAGCCACGAAAATCTCATAAGAAGGAGATGTGTGGGTCTTCTCCCATGTTATCACAGAGCCTAGGAAACTTTGGGTAGCATAGAAATGCAAAAGAACTTGCATTACCAATCCATGTCCCCTTAGCCAGTAAGTAGCTCAGTGGGTTGAGCGCTCGCTGCTGCGATCTGAGCATGATCTGCAGGTCACAGATTCAAATCTCGGCAAGGCCAACTCCGCCTTTCATCCTTCCGAGGTCAATAAATGAGGACCAATTTCGGTTGGGTGATATTGTCTGTAAATATGTGCTCTATAAAGCACTTTGGATTATGGCGCTATATAAATAACTTATCATTACACACTGTTTCTGCTAATTTTACCCACCCTACATTGCCTCCCTTAAAACATGCTTATATTTTGTAAATTAAGTCTTGTCACCCTTATGACAATGTTTACAGAATATCTATGAAGAAGGAAACTAGACAGAATTCACTTGGCTTTCTTCCCCCTCTCATTTTATTGTATTGTTTAAATCACTGACCTAGCTATTATAGTTATTTATAACGCGGTTAATACACAGAGGTTTCTAAGCGCGGACCCAGGGATTGAGCCTGTGGTGCTTTGTGTCGTTTTGCTTCCAAGGCGAGCAAGTTGCCCCTGAGCTATCCACCAGAGCTATCAGTTGCTCTGGTGGGATTGGGGACAGGAGGAGTTGTAGCAAAGGCAGCTCTTGTGCCACTGCTGAATAGTTGGTAGTCTGATATGAAGCTGCTGAAGTGGTTGGTAAACCTTTTTTTCCAAAAGTGTAAAATGAATCACAAGTGGGTACTGTTAAAAAATCCATTACTACCCCTACTCAGTCTTTGACCCATACCACAATCACCAGAGCCTATTGCAAGCCTGCTGACTCATTAACATTACCCAGAAATGGTGGCATTTCTATAACGTTAGTGTGTACTTACACCTAGTTCAGATGCAGAATTACTACTGATATCTAAGCTGAACCCTACAAGATGGAAGTAGATCATACCAATTATGAGTTTGCTAAAATGCTGGACTCCGAGACACACGTTGTGTAGTTGTGCACAAGATTTCACAAGCACTGCAAAGTTGATACATTTTCAGAGGCCCGATGAAATACCCACGAAGATGATTATGCGGATATTTAAGTATGCCTTATTTATTAGTGAGATAAACGGTGCTCTGGGGGTGCTATGTTTGTTTTTGTTTTAAATCTTTTTATAAGGACAATATTCAAATCACAAAACAAAACAGTGAAACAACACAATCAAACTCATTGTCATGATAATATCAAAATAAGAATCAAAATCAAAACCAAATCCAAAATCAAAGCCAAAATCGATACCAACATCAGAGGGAAAACTATACGTCATTAGCATGGTTCATCTGTGAAGCTAAATCACGAGGCAAGCTCACACCCCAAAAGGCTATCAAGTGGTGTGCCTCTACTATGAATTCCATATCCCACCCACTGTAATCCGCCTCCCACCAGTACAAAAGGAACCGTAATTTCTGCATCAAACAAAAATATAAATCCAATTCCTACTAAGACGGTTTATAGTGTGTTTTTTCATCTGTACAACCAGCTGTGACCGGAAAATCAAATCAATGCTGCTAATGCAGAATCTTCAAAACAAGGAAGTGCGTGTGGAGCAATATTCCCCCAAAACACTATTTACTGAAATGATGTATTGCAAACCAATACATTAATGGGTCAGAAAAGGATGAGGGGCATGCTTGCACTGCATGCAGCAGGCTAGGCAGTGCACAATATACCATTTCCACTTTAGGTTTCACTCTTTGGAGAGTGCTGGGAGTGATGATTGCCTTCATCCACATGACTGAGAAGGCAGAGAGAGGGTTACATGCTAGGCTGGACCTAGGGCCCTGGCTGGTGTGCACTGTAGTGGGGTGAAGGGGCAGAGGGGACATTCACTGTAGCTATGGGCAGGGGGAGCCATTTGGTTTGTTCAGTATTATGGCAGGACTAACCACTCATTTCAGTGCAGAACATTCATTGCACACATTTGTCAGTGAAGAAGAATCGTTGCAAGACTCGCACACACCTTCAATATATGTTTATAATGCACAGATAATATGCTTGGTCGCATCCTCGTTGTATTGCGCACCCAGGCTCCTCGCAAGCAGGTCTAACACAAGGTGCAACCCAACGTCCCAGTGAGTATAGTCTTGCTTTGGGGTATGATACACACCAGTTGCATCGCCATTTTTGTGACAACCTTCTTCCACATTGCCATTTGAACGTTGGTTCGATGTGATAATGTCCCTGCAAAAGTGTCACCATACAAGAATGGCACCGTTTTTTGGCAGCGACATTATCATATGGAACCTCCGGGGACACCGAAGCAACCCCCACATTTTTTCTTTTATGGAGCAGGCTCACCCCAGCACCTTCAACTCCTATTTACCCCATATATTGTCCCCATATATAATGTTGTCTATGCCGTTTCCCTGTGACTATATGTATGGCAACTTTATATATGGAGATAATATTACCTGATACCGTATTGTTTTCACATATATGTACTTTAGCCAGTTATAAAGTTTACAAATATGGGCATGTGTGTCTTTATTTTTTCTTAAGCTAACTGTACTTTCGTTTTTTCTAAAAATTGCAAATGCGGTTATGCTTCTCAGTGTAACTGTATTTTCGTGAAATTCTTGCACATACATGTTGGCAATGATTTTTAACAGCAGCAAACATTGGTGGGAAATGTATTCTGATAAATGAAGTATGCACGCAAGTTGCTCTTGTCCTAAACAGAAATACATGTACGGTTTGCAATGTTGTGTAACTGTGAATCCGAGATGTGAGCACTATTGGGCGGGAGACACAGCATGAGCAAGCTGTAGAGCTGTGCAATATGATAATACACGATCCGTTTGTAAAAGGCGCAGGGTGAAGGGCACACTCCGGCTGCTGATGGCATCCTTAATGAAGATGGCGGAAGAAAGTGCATGGGTTCACTTCTCCTGACAGCAAAAAACAGACATCCAGTGCATACATGAAGGTTTAGTTGGAGGGCATGATTTACATGCAGTGGGCTATCACTATGTATTACCAAGTTTAACATAATAGACATGTAAGTTCAGCAAATAATATCCTTATTCCAATAACGTAGTGACATTACTAGTCACTGAAAATAAGGAAATTACATCACTACCCCAACTGTAGTAGATGATTACATTTGAGTAGTGCTGTCACAATACCTGTGGAATTCCAGGGGCCACTGGAGCATTTAACCCTGGCTAGCATTTCATACTCATTTTCTAAAATACTTCCCTGCTGTAAATCTCTACGGCCATTCATTGATAAGGAACTGTTTATGGTAGAATGTGTACTTTATGTACTGCATGTGTTTAACACCAAGGCGCAAGAATCTGTTGCCAGGGCAGATCGCTCAAGTACGCCATGCTTGCCTCGGAAACAGAACAATGTCTTGCAACATGGGTTTGATTCCTTTCAGGCCGGCTGAGCCCTTAAACCCCCTGAGGTATCAACATTGAGTACTGTGAGTGGGTACTACCAGTGACATCAAATATTAGGATGTGGCAAGTCACATCAGTGCTCATTGGCCTTATGAAACAGTTTAGCCTTTGGCCTCGTTTCTCTGTTAGGTCAGAAACTCCTTAGTGGCTTGCAAAATCCTTATAAAGTATGTGTAAGTGTGTGCTATATCCCACGTGCCATCACAACTATCCACATGGGGTATGCTTGTATAGTTGTAACATCATCATTATACTTGACAGACAGAAAAAATGAACCATACCAAATATTGTTGTTAGGTCTCCCCAGCACCTAATTGAAGGACTAAACTTGCCTCTCAACAGAGGCGTATCACCTCCCAAGGCCCACCGCCACTCTGTGCCCCAACCTCAGTCCATAATTATCCCATCCTATGACCTAGCCCTTCCCCAAGACCCTTGAAGGCACATCCTGCCGCCAAGATCCATTCCAGCTTTATCACCATCTCTGTTCTTAGGCCTGTGCTCACCCCAAGGTCCATCTCCTTATCAGTGCCCGTCTTGGCATCTTACTTGGGTCAGAACTAGGAAGCTAAGTAATATGCTGTTCCATCTAAAGCTTTCGAATGAAAATCATTTGTGCTGCAGTGTCAATTTGGAAAGCCACACCACTACAGTTGTAATTGTTCATTGTATCGGTTTTAGAAAGAATACAATACCCGCACAATGTATATTAAAAGTCCCTTCTATGCCACATAAACAACTCAACCTGCAGCCTTGTGCTTTACATGGCATAGTCAATGTTGGTGAGGTTTACTATCATTATCATGTACATTTGAGGGTAGATTCTTCTCTGTATACGAGACACTTGTGTACAGGCGTGTTATAAATGCCATATCATATCATTATCATGCATATGACTCAAATATGTATCATCTCTCACACTGTATGTGATGATTATGATGATTGTGTTCCTGACAAATGTGTCTCACTCTCCAGTACAAACATATTTAAGGGCATATTTAACCAAGTCTAATGAGCAGTAAAAGAAAATGTTTTGACTATAAAAAAAACAAGATGATGATTATGAACGAAGGCAAGGGAAAGATTGTGCCATCAGATTGATAAACTGTGGTGATGTATACGGTAATAGAGTAGGAATTAAAGCATACGAAGATCTCATCTTAAACATAGAATGCCTGATGCTGGTCATCATTGAGAAAGTCTTCATTATCACATGTTCCAATCTACTTGCAACATACCTGCAAAATCTGGCTCTACTGTATAGGTGGAATTGTATAGTTGACCCTCTAGAACGGAAACACTGCCATGTGAGAAGAAGAAAAAGCGACAACTAACATTAAAAACGTGAAGCCACATATAACCCATGAATTACAGTAACTAGCAAGGGGGAAAAAATCCCAACATCTGAAAAATTCAATGACCTGATCCTGCCGCAGGAGCTGAAAATGAATCTGATGACCCGATAGGCCCACCTCCATGGAGCCTGTGCTGTTAGCTACATAGAGAAGTAATGCTGTGGAGTCCCAGATTTTCCCTCACCATAGTTAGACAAGTCTTCCTTCTAACTTATGCTCACACACACACACCCTGTTCAATGGATTAAAGGCTCAAATGATAACTGAGCGAAGTTGGTCTCTTTTCTCCTCTCTAAACTGTGTTACCCCAGTTCTGTATGAGTCTAGTGACCCTTGTATGGTGATCTAGAAGTGTCTTTTTTTTAGTAGTGACAGTTTGCTGTGTGTCATAACTGCAAGGCCCATACTTGCAACATCTAAGTATTGGAACTAGAGTTCAGTGCTTTACCAAATTGACCTTCTTACTTACTTTTATCCTGGGGTATTGAGTGGAAAAATAGCACTTGAAAACTGAGGAATATAAGCAGCAAATACATCACACCATCCAGTGGACAGGACCTCTGCCTGTTTCCAAATGGCTGTTAGGCCAGTTTAATCCCTCGAGATACATTTCAAACTGCCGGGAGAACCAGGTGCCCTTAGTGAACCTAAATCAAAAGAAATGAGCAAGCAAGGAATATACCAAGCCTTGTTAGAGAAACATAACTACGTTGATATCTATAAAAAACACACACCATATTTCAATGAGTGTGACTGACAGGGCATGGCAAAGCAGGTGGCAGATTGAGAAGTGCTCTATATGCCTAGGAGGCTGATTGAATAAGAGGCAGACCAGAAAGGGTATTAGTACCCGGCGAGAGTCAGGCAGAATGCAACACGCATTCTGATTGGCTCTCGCCGGGTCCCTACCCGGCCGAGAATCCTTCGATTCTGGGCCGTGATTCCAGCCACCTTGTCCTCGGCGGGGGGCGTGGCAGCCCCTCAGCCAATGAGGAGGCTCGAAGCAGGGCCATCCCCGCTCCCAGCCTCCCCGTGGCTGAGAGGCTGCCTTCGCCCCCCGCCGGGGACTCGGGTAATGCTTTTTTTTTTTAAACTCCCTTTCCTCCCTCCTCCCCCCTACTCCCACTTACCTGCTTGTTCCTGCTTCCCCGGCGAGGGACGAGGGAAGCCTCCAGCCGTGTGGAGACTCGGAGCAGGGCCATCCCCTCTCCGCGCCTCCACGCGGCTGGTGGTTTCCCTCGTCCCTTGCCGGGGACGCAGGAACGTTTTTTTTTTTTTTTTTTTTCTTCCATCCCAACCCCACTTACCTTCTGCTTCTCTTTTTTCTTTTGGGAGCGGACAAGCTGGGAACACTTGTGTTCCCAGCACGTCCGCTCCCGATGGCCGCAATGAAAAGGGAAGACGGACTCTGTTTTCCCTTTCTATGGCGGCCATTTTCTTGGTCATTTTTTTTTCTGTCCCCAAACGCTGCAGCGTTTAGGGACAGAAAAAAATGCTTTTAGTGCCCCGGTCACGCACATAATGCTATGCCTATAACTATGGGCCCCGGGGCATTACCTGAGTCGGTAATGCCCCCGCCGCTCCATTTATATTGCTTAATTATATCCCTGGGTGCCTAAGTGAGCAGGTGGCAGAGTGGACAGGTGCCATATCCCGGCTGCCTGGGCAAGAATGTGGCAGTGTGAGCAGAGCACTATATCCCTGGTTACTGGTGTGACAGAAATGCCAGAAATAGAGAAGGAGAACACCAGAATAAGAGACTATGCTTCAAAGTCAATACTTGCTGACAAACTGGTGGACCTACAAGTAGTGAGAGGGCTAAAAGGCCTGAGGGAGATGTGTGCTCTATTAGAGCTGACCGACCAAAGATAGCCAGGGGTCCCCTGACATCCAAGGGGCACAAACGAATTTCAGAGACAAGAGAACAGAAGAAACATATGCTTCTTGAGTTAGAGCTGAATGAAAGAACATTGCAAAGGAACTTGATTCAACCAGAGGGTGAGATTATCTAGTGCTGGCTGTGATATTGGGTAGGGTAGTATATCCCTACATGCATATTGGTAAGGACACTGTATCCCTGAAATGGTGGTACATTAAATAGGCAAGAGTGTCCCTAAGAACATAGTGAATTACAAGGAGTGAGTGGACGTTATATTCCTGATACTGTTTTTTAGAGAAATAAGGAGCAAGCTGGGTGCTTTAGTGATGACACATTTTTTAGTGTGTCAATACATGGACTAAGAACTACAGCCCAGAGATTGTGATCAGTTGACAAGAAGGATAATTTACTAGTTTTGGATCTCATCCTGTGATTTCTGGTTACAGAGTATACCCAACCCCCATTCAAGCATGAGTAACAAGATTGTAATCTGGGAGGTGAAGTGATTTCAATATCCTGGGTGTTACTGTTTAATTTATATTTACATGATATTATATGATATGATATGATATGATATGGCATATATAATGTGCCTATACACAAGTGTATACTTGTGATTGATATAGTTGTTGTTGAACTATTGAGCCCTGAGCAATTGTGTGATAAAATGTCTACCACTGCAGGAGTGCCAGCATTAGTAGTAGATAAACTGCCTTCTCAGCCCTCATGCCTCTACAAACCAACATTGATCCCAATCATAAAAGTAAAACAGGCACAGCAATGAGATATACCTCCTTTGTGTTTTGTGGTAATGTGGGCCGAGGGAAGCCTATAATTGTAAATTAGCTGTAATTCTGAGACAGTAGCAAACCAAAGAGCAATAGATCAACCGTTCAAAATAAAGGACTGTCCAAACAAGGTTCCATGCAAACATATTTATTTAAAAAAACAGCCCATATGCACTATGCATGTACAGAAAAACCCTACAAAAATCCATCCCTGTGGAACGAACACAGAATATGCAGAAAGTAAAAGACAAACACACTGGGTATCGAGGGTGAAAAGTAAATACATCACAGTAATGTCACCAAAAAGCTAAGCTCTTCAGGGAAAAGGTGCAACAGGGGCTTTAACCAGTCACTAGTGATTTAGAAATAGACCAATGGGACTGGGGCCCTCAATAGTATCTGATGCCACTACTTACACGGTACGACATGGATGAACCATGCATCTTTATATTGTGAGAGAGTCATACTAGGTTCGGATTTGGTCGAGTCATGTTAGTCCAAACTTTGAGTGATGCAGTTTAGAGGTCCCTCAGGGTCTGTTTGAAGGTCAAGTCGGTTTGAGGTGTTGGCCACTGCTGGTGTGGTACATTTTTGATGCTTATAGCTCTTTGACTCGAGGTCCAGTAATGATTAAAAGATGTGAACCTGATGGTCCAATGCACATTTTTATGAGGTGGTGTTTAGAAGACAAGCTTTGTTCGATGAATGACTCTATGCTTCCAGCAGTTCAAGTCGAGGCCTGAGGACGAGCCGGTGGTTGGAGACAAACAGGTGATTGGATCTGCTTGATCCAATGTGTTGTCTAGCTAGATCAATGGTGCAGCAACAGTGGTTTGAAGAGTTGGAAGATGTGCCACAGGCAACCCTGTGTGTCCTGGTGTTTAAAATGTGGTTATACATGGTCAGATTGATGGTGGTGTGAGTTCCAAATCCAGGGGTTCAAGGTCCAGACTGGTCCTGGTCCTCTTTATTTCCAACCCAGGAGATGCAGGCTAGAACATGCAGGTGTCTTTCAATTTTAGTTAGGGACCTATGCCAGTGCATCTGGCATGAAGTGGCAGGTTGTGTACACAACAGTAATTCACTGCAAATGTGCCCTGCACTCAAAAGGCTTGTTGGTATACAACACTCTGGTTTTAGGCTGGCCCTTTTGTTTAGGTGTTGCCATTTTCCAACGGATGCCCTGCAGGGAGCGGCCCGGCTCAAGAGATGTGTTACCCAACCTCACAAAGTATCGAAGAGAGGCACAGTCTTCCTTTCCATTTTTCTGCTGACAGGCAGAGCCAGGCAGACTGACTAGAATACACACAACCTTACCCTTTCCTTGCCTCTCCTGCTCTCCCCATTCCCACCTCCAACCTCCCCTGATTGGTGGATTTTCACCCAGGAACCCCGGCAATCAATTGTCCTTGCTGAGACAGGTCTTTATCCTCCTCCTCCAGTGGTCTGCTGTGTCTTTGCAGCCCCTCAATCATTTCTGGTGATGATGTTCATGATAAGGCACTGTGCAGTTTAGTTATAAATATGTTTGTGCACTCTGTGTACTTTTTTCCCATCTGTCCCCTTTCCTTGTCTCCCCTTCTCTCCCCCCGTTCCCGCCTCCCATCTTCGCTGATTGGTAGATTTTCACCCAGGAATCCCTCATAACAGGGTCCCCCAGGGCAGCCTTGCCCAGGCAGCCACTGGATAAGGGCCACAATGGCAGAGGGCAGCTTTCGACCAAGCAACTCCACTCTGCATTTGCCCGTGTTCAACAGGGAAGCCTACAGCAGTCGATCAGCTGTGAATGATAAAGTGTGGTCTGGGCGGGGAGTACAGTCATTATTGCAATCCAGTAAAACCCCTCCACTCTTGTTGTCTGGTGTCATATACCCACACACATTTCACATAAATTGTATAGTGCAGCCAGGTTTTGCATTTAGCCTAAATTATATGTAGTAGTCAAATATTGCTTTCAGCCAATTGCGTAGGGTGGCCATTTTTTGCATTTAGTCTGATTGTATAAGTTAGCAGTAGGTTGCTTTTAGCCCAAACACATTAGTCATTCATATCTTGCATTCAGCTTTATTGTATAGGGAGTCCATGCATTGTGTTTAGCTTAATTGTGTGAAGTAGCCATAGTTTGCGTTTAGCCTAATTGTACAAGGTAGCCATATTTTGGCATTTAGCCTTATTTGTGTAAGGTAGCCTATCTGTTACATTTAGGAGATTAGATAGTGGTATACCTGCATAAAGGCACTTTTACTAACACAACCTGTTGTACACAATATTCAAAATATTCATATATCCCACTATGAGCAAGTATATTAAATGTTCACTCACAACACTTGGGTGTAATACAAATATGCCCCTCATGGAACAATAAACCATCTTGGATTATTTTTCACATAGGCCTTAGCCGACACATGTTTCGAAGTTTGGTCTTTCTCAATACTTCAGTTTGGCACAACACATACTTCTATAGTTGCATAAATAAATATGAGATGGCCAATATTCAATAAATGAATAGCAGATCAACATGATTACAAATGAATAGTATTTGTAAAATGACATTTGTATTACACAATTTAGTCATGATAGAGTATATATGGACGGTTTTGACAGGATATAGATAATAGACAATACAGTAAAACATTTCAATAAAGTAAAATAAAAAATAGGGCGCAAAATTAGAGAAGTAATAATGAACAATTAGCATTTACAATCTGTATATCAATCCAACAACCTATTGCCATACAGAAATCCTTAAATATTGTCTCACATCACCAATCCAGTGGAGGGCAGTCGTAATTTCGAAAAAAATTGTCGACAGACAAAAATGTCGACAAAAAAATGTCGAAAAAAAAAATGTCGACTTTCGTTTTTTTAAATTATATATTTATTTTAGGGGTTCAGGAGTTAAAAAAAAGGGAAAAATAAAAAAAAAATAAAAAAGGGGGGTTGGGGGGAACCCCCATTTCGAAAAAAAAATGCATTGAAAAAAAAAGTCGACATTTTTTTTTTCGACATTCTTTTTTCGAAATTTTGACTTTCGACATTTTTGTTGTCGAAATTATCACTATGAACCCAATCCAGTGTTACATGCAATTAGTTCCCAGTGGTTTGATTTACACAAATGATATTTTGTCAAACTACCTTAATTAGAGAATCTGTCCATCTGCACTGACCTGTTAGTAATGTGAGTGAAAATTCACCATTAGCATTGATCCATACTACTATTCGTGCTTTTGATTCTACTTTTGCATATTGAATGTGTTCCACGTGTGCAGGTTAGTGACCCTAAACCCATTTCTGATTTAGATGGTTTACTTGTTGAATGCTTCATGTATCATATGAGCAGACCGCGTATGCTAACCATACCTCTTGTGCGAAGTGTCTTATGCTCACTAATAATTATATTAACACCACTCACCCTATGCTCTTCATGATATGATAAGATATGCTATGATATGATATGATATGATATGATATGATATGATATGATATGGCATTTATAACGCACATATACAAAAGTGTTTCATATATCGCTCGGGTGATTCCTCATACTCTAATAATTGTTGTTTGGTTCATAACTGGAAAATTATATCTATTGAACTAATATAATAATCTTGAATTATTAGATACCTTGTTAGTAGATATGAGTAATATAAAAAACACATATATAAAAAGACTCACAAACATGAATCTTTATGTAGTCTCGCTCCCTATATATACTATCCAGATGGATTATCCTTGTATGGCGATCTTGATAAATACTGGAATCAAAAGTGGAATTGTCAACCCACTTATATAAAAGTTTTCCATGCATTAATTAACACAAACCTCAAAGATTACAGTCACCCTAGAATCTTCCATATATTGATTAGTGGGTTCTGATCCTTGCTACTGATTGTTGCCAGATTCCATTTCTAAAATACAAGTATATTATGTATATTAAGTATATTATTTTTTAGGAAAGCTAGGGGTGCACAATCTTAGTTTTAACTTGTTAGTAGATATTGTGGTGTGTGAATTCTAGACGCGCCAACATGGATTCCTTGATTAGTCTCAAGTCCTGACAGTCTCCATTAGATTCATTCGCAATTAATATCCTCTGAAAATATATGTAAAAATATAAAGCTATTTGTCATTATCCGATTAGGCATCTGAGATATTTCAATATTGTAAATGTGTTTCAACCTATACTGGTTTCCTGTATTGTTCTCCTATAAGTGTCCTGTTTGGAGTCACCCTTCTGCATGACAGTGTTCTGTGTGCAATCGTATATGCATTTTATTTATTATATGATGCAGTGATGTCACCCGCGATGTGTGATGACACCAATGTGACATTTGTTCATCAACATTTTATTCTGGCGCCGAAAATGTAGCACATGCACATCTATGCCCCAATTGGGAAAAAAACCTAAATTTTGCATGCATAAATACTTATCCTCAATTGCGAATGGGTTTTAGCTACACCTTAGACTATGTGTGTGTTACCACGTCTATAGGATAAAGGTAGAACTGGTCATATTAGAGACAAGTGCATGACTATCCCAACTTGATATTAATGTTCTTGATAAGCTACATGTATTCATATGTGCAGCATCTAGCAGAATGTACAGGTGCACAGCTTTCCTATCACAATCAATTAGTTATTTTTACCACAAATAGAGTCTCAAAAAAACCTGTTTAAGTGGTCTTAACCATTCACATACTTTACTCACTTCTTTCAGTGGTTTCAAAAGCTATGGGCTCAACATATTCTTAATAGTTTGTGCTCTCCTATACATTAATCTTGGTTTATCATCTACATAATCATTAAGATCTTGCTCCATCTTGAGTATATGCCAATGTTTATATACCAGTTATAGAGGTTTTGACTTCTCTTAGAATACTTGTAATGATATTCACACATTGTCTGTGTTTTGATTTATCTTTCGCGATAGGTTTCAGCATATTTGTTCTCTCAATTTGACTGACCTTGTTCCATGCCTTCATAACCCAATCTCTAGTGTACCCTCAATCATGGAACTTGCTAGTCACCAGGATCACATTCTTGCATGTATACAGGATCTTCACTAAAATTCCTACATGCTCTATTGAATTCTCTCACAGGTATGTTGGTAACAATAGACTTTCTGTGGCACCTGATAGCGTGGAGGGTTGAATTCACTTCTGTTGGCTTCCTTTAAGTCCTAGTCGCTTTCTTATTGTTCTTGACATAGATATGGAGATCTAGAAAATCTATAGCAGAAGCGTAATTTTGAGCTACCAATTCAATACCAAAAGTGTTTATGTTTAGAAATTCCACAAAAGCATGTGTCCTCTGTGCCATTACAGATGACAAGAATGTCATCTGTATATTGTTTCCATAAAATAATCCTTCGAGCATGAACCATATTGCTCAGGGCATGTGCTAGTTTGAATTGTAGCATGAAAACATTGGCTAGCAAATTTACATAGTTCGCTCCCACTGCTACTCCCTTGGTCTGGGTTCCATGTGTTAAAATCGCGGCAAAAATTGCTGTGGTTATAAAATATCGCTGCAGAAATTCTGTGGGTTTGCCACCGCAATCCATGTAAAGGATGCAGGGGACACCCCAGCAACCCCCAGACCCATTATACCATTTAAGGGGAGTGGGGGACACCGCACAACCCTTGTGCCCCTTAAATGGTTTAATGGGGTACACCTTTACCGGGTCAAACCACTGCATTTTTGCCACAATTTTTTGTATAGGCAACATTTTTGCAGCAATTTTATCACTGCATACCCTTGGTCTATAGGTAATAATCTTCACAGAATACAAAAGATTTACTATCTAAAGTAAATTATAAAAATGTCTTAATCATCTCTACGTGTTGTCTGTTTGATGCAGAACAATCGGCATATGTGTTGTCAATTGCTTGTATAGCCAGTTCATGATCAATAGATGTACAAAGTGATTTAACATCTAGTGTGGCAAGTAAGTAGTTGGGTTGCCAGTCAATTCTCTCTAAAATAGGCAGAATCTGGGTTGAGTCCCTAATGTACGATGGGAGTATGAATACCTGTTTTATAATAGCTTTGTCAATATATTTTGATAGGCCTTCAATGGCCCAGCCAATCCCACTCATTATTGGTCATACCTCTGGCAGTGTCTCAAATGGCTTATGTATTTTGGGAAGGAAGTAGATTGTTGGCATTGTTGGTTCCAGTCTTCTCAAATAATTTAACAGACCCTTTCTATACCAATTCTGTATCAAAACCAGCATATCCTTCACAACTGCTTTATGAACAACTCCCTCTTCCGTATTGCAGTACTAGAAAACTGAACACTCTCTCTTCCTTATTGCAGTAGTGCATTAATAATTAATTACATAAGCCCACCTCCCTATTCCTTGTCCCAGAATCAAATCAATAGCCTGTGTTAATTCCAACATCCTCACTCTTCCTCATGCCAACTACTAATATTGACATTAACCCTGCATCCAACATCCTCATCACAGTACTCTATTAGTAGTAAATTAGATAAGTGTCCTCTTTCTCGTCCCACTCCCCCATTAGTAGTTTGTGCCGTGTCCCCACCATGACCTTCCTCACTCTAGTAACCAAAAGTAATCCATTGCATTACCTTCAGTAACAAGTAATTTCTAAAGGAAGAGTGCAAAACATTGTATAGCATAATAGGAACATAGTTTTTACTCTTAATGATCTCATGCATTTGATTTACTTGTTTGAGATGCCAATGAGTTTGTTGTAATGTGCAGAGTAAACAGTGTGGCCATGTGGTCTGATTCAGAGTAGGTAACTGTTAGGAAATATTTCTCTTTTGACAGGTTTCCCTCCATACTTTCTATGTACCCCCAATCTTTTTGCTTTGTTTTTGAATCTTTCCTAACTTTTTGCAGGGAAGCGAAGCCTTCAGCTACTCTCTCATGGCCTGTTGCTCATTTGTTATGGGGAAACTGATCCGTCCTGTAGACTGTCAGTACTGGAAAACTATGTTTCCCTTTTGCAACATTTTAATATTGCACACTCTCTTCTATGCTGATGATGCTGTTTTGGTCTCAAATATTCCATCAGGTCTACAAAATCAACAGAAATGCACTATCTGCTAAATGTGTGGAAAAATGATCAAAAATCATTACTTCAAAATCCAAAATAATGATTTTCACCCCAAATAAATATCAGAAAGGAAAAACATACTCCTTCTGTATAGGGGATCTTACATTGGAGCATGTGGAGGGTCATGTTTACGAATGCCTTCATGTACGATATACAACTAGATGGGATAATCAGAGAGCAAAAAACATGACTAAGTTGGCTAGGAGAGGAATGGCGGTAATACGGTTTGCTATCCAGTATGGGGGCCAAAGTACATCCAAAGCCATATAAAATACAGGCTGTTTTGGCTGAAGTTTTTTCTGAAATCTGGTGGTATACGGACTCACGCAGCCTGGAGATGGAGGAACATAGGATACTTAAGAGATACCTTAATCTCCAAAATGGAACCGGATTGGTTGAGTATATGTTAAAAATGGGACCCTTGCTTTATAGGTAAAAAATATGCAATACACATAAATTTGGGGGTTTTCAAGAACAATTATGTGATTTATTATCCCAGAAAGGGGTAACTCGTCTTCCATGGGTTTTCATTATTAGAGAAATGGCACTAAAATGTTATCTACCTCCTCTGTGGAGTAATCCTGTTAAATCGGGCCTACATTACAAATCTGTTGTGAGAAATGCTTATGATAGGCAGTATTTTAATGAAGTATGTAAACAGTGTGCAGGTCAAAGTGTAGTAATGCAATTTTAAACATTTAAAAGCATTTTCTCCCTGGAACTGTATTTGCATATCACTTGTAAATGTTTGTGAAGACATTGATGGTTAAATTCAGAGTAGGTATACTCCCTGTTCAGAAATGTACTTCTCGGTGAAATATAGACTGTTCATACAAGTATAAACATTGTATTAAGAGGGTTGAAGAAGTGCGACATTTTCTGTGTATTTGCCCTTATTAACCAAAGGAGATGTTACTTAAGACCGGTGTGTATTGAGAGAAAAAATGAGAATTGTCAATGAAGCGTACAGCCTGATGAAAACAACTGTGGAAGAAAATTGCCTAGTAGGAATTATGAAATATTAAGGGACTTAATGGGTGTTACAGATCTAAGGTTTAAAGTTGATTGAGTGATCTTTTATTATGGTGTTAACTACATTTTAATTTTTGTATTTTTTTGTGTATGTGATAATGGGAGTTGGTATGTTTTATTCTTGCATCATTTCATGGTTTGCTCCCAAAAAAATGAAATGAAATGATGAAATATTGCATGCAGCATCTTACAATGAGGTGCAATGGGGATACATTTGTAACAACTTAGTCTTTTACACATGGGATTTTTGGTTACTTTTAAATGTAGCTAAAGACAAGATGATGGCAGCAATTGTGTTTTTACAATGTGTGTGTTATTTCTAGTATGCACATTCATGTTTACTGAATTTGGCTACTAAACATGGCTAGTGCCCTAAAATGGCTCGCCATGAGGTATTTGCTTGTTCTTTGGCCATATTGTGGTTCAGCATTCTTCCTGGTTTACCAGGTAAGGCAATCTCATATAATGTCATGCATTTGCCTAGGAAAGCTTCTGTTTCAACAGGCTTGTGATACATTTTTGTGTGTGTTGTTCAGTAAGAGAGTGGGACTGTCTGGTCCCATTCCACATTTTTGAAGCCAGAGAGCCTAGGTGTGGTGCATGAGTAAAACCAATAGTTGTCCCTGATTGGACAAATACTGTCTGTTTGAATTGTGCAGATCCTTACAATTGGTATCCTTGGATTTTAGATAAGAAGAGGACTCCTGCAGCTATTTTGTCAGATTAGCATTGGGGCCATGTGTACTTCATAGAAGAAAAGCCAACTGAAAATATGAAGAAGAGTCTTGAAGAGGCCAAGCAACCCTTCTGTGTCTGGCTATTGAAGCCCTTATGGACAATCAGATCAGTGCATCAACCCCTGGACTGGTGGGACCAAACACTCTAAGCATGCTCTCGAGGATCCAGCCATGCCAAGCCTTTGGCAGTGTCCCTAGAATGCCCAGTGGACTGAAAAGCTCTCCAGTGAGCAATCCCACTAGATCTATCCCCATTATGCGTTTAAGGTGGGTTAGGTACTGGTGTTCCTTTTCCAATGTTATGCTCTAAACAGATCATACAATTCTTGACCAGGTGATCCGCTATTTTGGATATGCTGGAGTTCCTCCATACCGGGTCTGAGTCTTTACAAATACCCTTTGTGCTTATGAGGGCTGGGCCATGGGCCATGTCACCACAGCTTGTACATATGCATTAGGTAACATAGATCACTGTTTGTCATGTTCAAACCAACAACCTTCCTCATCTACACAGGCTGGTCCCGATCCCCACTCTTTGATTTCTCTGTCTGTGACCTCGGCATGAATCTCTTTGACACTGCTAATTCCCTCTTACATCATCCCGCTCCCTGTGACCCATCTAGCAGGACCTAATATGTAAATTCCAGACTCTAAGTCTGTGGCTGTTCGGCAGTTTGGTCTGTGAAAGCATTTCCTTCCCAATACTGTCAGTGATTTTCCGGTGGGCTGTACATTTCATTATTGCTAGCTATTCAGGTAAAACTAGTGCTGATGAAAGCTGCACTATCAAGGGACCATGTTGAAATTGGTACCATCGGATGTTAGAAACTGCTTTCCGCCCATAGTTTCCCAAAATTGTGAGCTACATCAAAGATGTACTAACTGTCTGTATACATATTTATTTTCAACCCTTGAGATACCTCTCAAGCTTGAGTCAGGGCAATTATTTCTGCTGCTTAGGTGGAGTTTTAAGGAATCCTCATAGTTTCTACCACTTTATCTAGTGTGGTGATTGCATAGGCAGCAGTAATAGTGCCGTCCGGAAGTTTAAAGCTACAACCATCACAAAATATTTCTTCATCTGGGGATGCCAAAAGTGTGTCAGTCTAATCAATTCTCCCTTTTGTTTAATTTTTGGTGACGAAGATGCCATCATGATTGGTATCAGGAATGCTACTCTCCTCTAGGGGAGGTAACAGTTCAGCTGCCTGAGTGAGTTCATTATCTCATGTTTTTTCTTTTGATTCTTCCCTAATGGCACATAGTGTTTCAAAGCTAATGAAATTTCAATCAAATTTTGCAGAACCTCCTAGAAGCTTTTACTTGTCTGGGCACCGTTTTTATCAAGCAATTATTTGGTCCATATCCGGGATACTTTTTTTAAAATTCTGCTGAGAATAGGCAGAACTTTGTTTTGAAGAGGCTTAAAAAGCCATTAATCTAGTCTTGGGTATGCAATCAATGCTTAACAGGCATGCAATTTCCTTATTGTGAGTGACATTATTATGGACTGTAGCCTATATAGATCTATAGTTGACCACCATAGAGCTCTTTTAGTAACAGCATTAGCACATGGGGAAATAGTTTGATTATCTCCTGCTGCATTTTCCACCCTGTGGAAACATATGCTCAAAGGATGGTGATCCCTTTCTTATTGTCTACTGACCTCTAGATTAATTTCCCTACAGCACTTATCAGCTCGAATAAGGCAGTTATCTATTGTTCAAGAAGCCTAATTGAAAAGGAAACTTTATCTTCAGATAGAATACGGTGGAATCTGTGTAAAAGTATACAAAGAATGCCCCCATCACCACACTCAATGTTTAATCTAGACCTGCGTTAACAAATTACAAATTAAAACTGAAATCTAATCATGGATGAATGCCAATTTCCTACATCTTAATGCTTCAAAAACACAAATTCTTTTTTCCCTGCCTCTACTATTCCTGTTCCTTTACCTCCCTCCTCCAACCTCTTTCCTCCTTCCATGCTTCCTTTGTCAACCTCTGTGTGAACTCTCTGTATTCTGTTTGACTCTTTCCAGCACTTGTCACTGTAATTTCCAACTGTACAATAACAGCAAAGCCCCCTCCTTGTATCACCGTTCACGCTACTAAACTGCTTTTCGGTACTTGGATTTTTCCCATCTTGACTATTGTATAGAACTAAAGGCTGGATCAGCGTATAACTCAGTTTAGGTCCTCAAGCTCCTTAACACAACAAAAGAAAATCATAGTTAAAATAGAAACAAAAACAGTAGTGCAAATTATCAACATATCCAATGTTAGATAATACACGTGTTAACAAATTCATATAGAAAGTGTCTTTGTTTACTCATCACCTCACACCTCCTGATCGTATTGCTTCTCAGCCTATCAACAGTGTGCTTCTAAACTGTATTACAGATGGAAGATGTGGGTCACTGCAGGCCTCTGCTGATTGGCTGAATGTCAAGTGTGCCAGGGCTCTGAGACCAATCTGATCCCAGCTAGAAGTAAAGAGTGCCTGCCCAAAGGTCCAACGAAGGTTCAACCCCAACCTATGAGTTGAATGCACATTGTGCTCTTGGGTTTTGAAATACCTTAGCTCATGAAGTTTCCTCTACCAACTGACTGCCATCCCAATGCAACAGCAAATACTTTACTACTAATCCTTAAAGGGCTACTGCCACACATTCCCTTGCTGCTCTAGCCCTTCATTGATTTGCCGAACGTCAAGTGGATAATAATTATGATTTTTATTTTATAACACGCTTACTACTGGAGACCAGTTCTCAGGACCAGACTGGGATACGAACCTGTGTTGCAGTGCGTTGTTTTATTTCAAGACAAACACATTTCCCCTCAGCTATCCTCCCAGCAAAGCCCAGTCACCGCAAGTGCCTCCAGCATTAGCAAATGGTAACTAAAGTGCATGTGCAAAGATCCAGCACTGACCTGTGAGCTAAGTGAGCACTGTACCCATTGGTTTCATGTTTGCCCTGACACCTCATTCCTGGTTGCATTATAATAAAATGTCCAGATGTTTCACAATTGGGTTGTTTTCCCTCATCAGTTTTAGAATGTAACTGCTTGATGGATTCATCAGCTAACCTCACTTTCTAAGTGTGAGATGGCAAACTATTTTTTATCGACCCTGAACATAAATGTTACTGTAATCTAAATCCAAAACATGTGTCTTGCTTCTTACCTTTTTTTGTGGCATTCCTTTTAGCAGGCATTGTGCGTTTTATTCTTTTTTCCATGTTGGGGGCACTTCACTTGTGACCGCATGTGGGTGAATTGCTCTGAGCCTGTCATCTCTTTACATAATAATAATTAGGCTTTTATATAGCGCTACAAACCCTCAGGTATCTGAGCGCTGCTTATTATTACCCACGGTGTGTGGTGCTCATTTATCGACCTCGGAAGGATGAAAGGCTGAGTTTGGCCCCGCCGGGATTCGAACCTGCGTTAACAGGCTCTGCACGGGTGTCAAAGCGGGCGCTCTACTCGCTGTGCCACTTGACCTTGACATGTGGGAATGTAAAATTAAACCCTTTCATGAAAACGCTCCCTGGCCCCTTCTTTGTCCTGCAACATACCCCCTTCATCAGTGCCACAATAAGGGACAGTTGAGGTAAGATGGCCCTCTGGCATAGACAATTAACCACTGCTTACTCTCTGTTGATCTGTTTTTGTGAGCCTAGATAGTTGAACATACACTGACACTCACTAGCTATCTACATATGAAAGATTAGTCTCTGTATTCTTTTAGCTGTGTGCTTCCCTCTCTTTTTATAATCCACTATATTTGATATTTTCAACATGATGCCAAGTGATTAGTATTTATATTGCTTTGAAGAATAGTGTAGGCAATGCTGGGTGATTAACATGCAAACGTGATGCTCTGGCGAGCTGCACAGCTGTTGAACGCACTTTACCTAGCAATAACCAATGGTAAGTTCTGGTGTTCTCCTCTCTAGAGGTTGATTGGCATTTGACAAAGGCATGGAAGTACCTGTTGCCATGTCTGTGGAAATATCTGTTAATAGGTATAGGTACAGTGTCATCTGCTGGTGCAAAGAATGCTTGCTGCAAGAATGTAAATACTGTAGCTGATTTGTCCCTCTTTCAGCTGCTTGAGATGGCAATGCTCTCTTTTGACAGGAAGAGGAACAGGATTGGCACATCCTACCTGTTCCATGTGTTTGTAAAGTCAGATTGCATGACACACACAGAATTATAACTTTAGCAGGAGCTCCACGTCCGGCAAAAAAGCAATCAGGAATGAGTCTGCATTAATATTTTCCTCCTTAACCTGTATCATTGCCTGTAATCCTCTGTATCCCCTCTCTCCAGAATTATGCAAGTGTGCCCTGTTAGTCTATCCGTCTAAGTGTATAAATAATAGTGTACCCTAATACTGTATTGCATTGTTATACAGTGGTTAATTACTTCACAGTTCTGATTGCACTCTTTAAAACCTAGAACATACATGTGCTAGATATATGTTGGTCAGTATATTTGTATTACAGATCAACCCTGATCTAATACCCAACTAAATTTACAGTACCACCCCACAAAGCTCGGCAAGAAACATGTAATTATATCAAAACTTGAATTTATTTAAATAAATAAATTAAATATGAAATCAAGACAAAGGTGGCCTCCAGCTTCATGCGGGGGAACTCCGACTGTTACACAATAACAGACAGCTGGTCTACAAAAATGAACTTTACCTGCCTGCATTTATCTCACCATTTCACACACACACACAACCATCCATTTACATAATTAATCATGTATCTAAACAGTCCTAAAATAACAAAGGGTCTGTTAATATCACTTCTACCACTTATCCGCCAATATTTCAACACTTCCTTTAGTTAAAAATATTTCCATATTACATATGAAGTTACATTTGCAAATGATGGTAACACTTTGCTACCCCCAAAGACACCACCACATGTTAGAATCAAATAACTTTTTCAGGACTAGTGCTTCCATTGCAGATAGGGTGGTGTTGGCTGCTAAGATGTGTGTGCATTTCACAATAAATGTATACTAACTTGGTTAGAATTCTGCAGCTTTTGGATTAGGGGATTACTGTTTCCACATTAGAATGCATAGACTATTTTGACTCACCCATACAATCAGAGAACATGGTTTCCAATTGTATTGAACAAATATAAATACACCTACCATTTCAAATCACATTTGAATCTCACAGTGAATTTTCAGAATGAGAGGTTGCATGGGATTTGCATTCACCCTATTGTTTACTGGAATAGATATGATTCCTTTACACTTGCTCCCATTCCTTATTAAATAACTATGACATTCACAGAATACACATTATCTAACAGATCGTCATGAGGCTCTTCAATGAAAATCTTTATATCACAGTACACTGCTAACTATTTCTGTGAAAACACTCTGGGTACAATTTAATGAGATTATGATATTTAAAGATGAGCACGCTGAATATAAAGAAGTGTTATCAAGTTGACACTATACAAACAGCAGAGTGAAATTGGGTTCATTGAAAGCAAATCTTACTTGGCACGTATCTACACTGAGAACCAAATGGTATTTGACATTTCAATACTCCTATATTCTATTCTGAAGTATAGCCCTCTAGCACTTTCAATCAACCCACGCCCAGGACTAAGCATATAATAGGCTAAAGGACAAATCTGATTTGCTTTAGGGGATTTGCATACTTATTTCAGGGTAAATGTTTTAGTTCAAGGAGCTTACATCAGTTAGGCATCTGGCCCATCTGGTCTCTGGTACCCTCTGGTGCAGGTGAACGGTGCCACCACAAGCTTCAGTCACCCTCCTGAACAATGATTCTTAATTTCCAGATATTCCAAGCTCATCACCCTTCCAGTTGGGCAGACAGCTTGTAATAAATCATAAAAAGCGTGTCCTTCCCAGCAGCTTTTACCAATGTTAGATTGTTCTCCTCAGTGTGCACACTACTTTTAAGGGTAAGTGTACAAAACAACTGTTTATGTCACATTTGATTGGCCAGAACCTTAAATTGGTTTACCCAAAAGTGAGACATTGCAATTGTATACACAAACCAATTCTTCATTAACTATTCATAATACTGTATTTGTGATGAGGAATAAAAGGTTCTGGGTCAAACCTGCTCCTAAATCCTTTAACAGCAAATTTGTTTTTCTCCCATAATTCATGGCTGCTAGATGCACATTCAATGAAATAAGAATTAGCGAGCCCTGTGCTTGCAGAAACATGCTTGGGTATGAGCTATGCTTATTTGGCATGTTGCTTCATAAAGGTATCATTTTAATAATTTCTGATTAATATATAAAACTCAATTTTGGTATCAAATTAATAGGACATTTCTAAACTCCAAGACATATTTCATTTCATGTTCCAAGGTCTTGTAGTTCAAATAATAGCTATAGTTAATGGAACATCTCATGTGCTGTTTTAAAAGAAGCAAACTGTACATGTTTGGACATTCCCTGCATTTCAACTTGTAGTCTTGTGATGAGCACATGAGTTATGTAAACAGAAATTTGCGAGTCCTTGCAAAATGATTATTTGGGACATTTTGACTATCCCCATTGTTCTCAATCCATTAGACCCAGCAAATGGCTGATTTGTATGAGAGCAGGGTCAAAAAGTGCAAGCTAAGTGCAGTTATTTCAACTTTAAGACTGACTTGCATACCAAATATCTATTTGCTCTAGATGTTAATCTTGTGTGAAGCCCACAGATTAAATATTCTTGGAATTTACACCAAATATATATCACAATGTGTGTTTATTTATTTATGTATTTATTTATTTATTTATTTATGTATATACAGCAGGAGCAATGCTTGTTTGATCACAAAAGAATGTAAATTAGATAAGAGATTAGATTTGATGGGAACAGTTAGCTTCTTACAATGGGGTGAGTTTGTGGAAAATATTGACCAGGTTGTGGAGAGGAGTATATGGAATAGTCACCGGGGACAATAATGGACATACATAGATTAAGGACAACTAATATTGTACACGTCTAAGTGCAGGTAGTTGTTACGGCCAGCTATGTTCGGGATGTGACCATGATGGGTGAAGTTCTAGAGTGGAGGCAGAGGAAGTGAGGGGCCGAGGCAGGGTAGAGGTGAGGGAACAATGTTAGCTAGCAGGCAGATGAGATGTAGGTTAAAAGGGTAACTCAGAGGTGAGGAGCAAGGCTGTAAGCTTGGTTTTGAACAGATCTGTGTGGACTGTTTGTCTGATGGCTGGGGGAAGAGAATTCCATACAATTGCAGCCAGAAGAGAGAAAGAGTGAAGCGAGAGGAAACACAGGAAGGACAAGGAGCCACAAGGGTAGTCGAGGAGGTAGAGCAGGGATTACAAGAAGACTTGTAGAGTTGGATAGGAGAGGCTATATACGATGGTTCATTTGCATGGATAGATTTCAGAACCAGGAGAATGCATTTAAAACTGGCCCTCTATTGCATCATCAGCCACCCAGCCTGGTGAAGGGATGAGGAAGTAAGTGTGAAGTGAGTGAGTTTGAAGAGAGTCCTGCTAGAGAAAATAACCATATTGTCGAGAGGACAGAAAGCATAGTTGGAGAGACCAAAGAAGATGCTGGCACAATAGTCCAATTTAAAGAAGACAAGAGTGGTTATGAAATGCTTGGTGGTGTTGAAAAGAAGAAGGTGCCTGATTTTACTAATATTAAGGAGGTTGAGGCAAGCTGCTGTTCCGGTTTTGGAGATGGATGTAGAGAAGGCAGAGAAGGGTCATAGATGACACTGAGGTTCCTAGCTGAAGAAGAGTAGGGGAGAGTTCAGATAATAACTGGATAGGCAGAGGAAGAGGTAGAGAAAAAGCTTTTATCAGGGAAGAAGAGTACCTCTGTTTTGGTAGAGTTTAAAATCAGAGCATGCAAAGCCATCCAACGGCAGAGAAACAGTTGGAAGTTTTGACAGAGTGATCAGAAGAGCGTACCCATGGAATAGCCTTGTTGAACACCAACAGTTAGATGAATGATTTGAGAGGTGTTGTTGGTCCAGGAGCCAGAAAATTGGCAAGGTTCAGGGTAGGATTCAATCCAGGCAAGGGCTCCATCAGGAATCCCAAAAAGAAAGAAAGTATTAAGGATATCAGAGTGATCGACAGAGTCAAAGGCAGCAGACAGCTCAAGGAGAATTAGGATAGAGGATTGGTTGGAGTGCTTAGCAGAGGTGATTCATTTGGACACATTCATGAGAGCAGTTTCCGTGGAGTGAAAGGAGTGAAAACGAAGGTTGTGGATGTCTAAGAAATTGGTAAAATGTTTGAACACAACCCTTTCAAAGCACTTTAGAGTATTGCTGAACGAGAGACACAGGGCGAATGTTAGTAGATTGGTCCGGGGCAGACCCTTGCTTTTTTAGGAGAGGGATGACCGTGGCTGTTTTGAAAACATAAGGAAAGCAAGCAGAGTCGAAGGACAGGTTGATGGTTAAACAAGATCAGAGACCACTAAGGGGGCAATAGGCTAGACTAGCTGAGAAGCAAGAGGGTCTTATGGGGCACAAGAGGGGTTAGCCTTCATCGGTAGATATAGCACTTTGTCAATATTAGTGTGACTAAAGTGGGAAATAGAGGCCGCGGATGAAGCTAGCGTAGGCAGAGTGTAAAATGTAGGAGGGGAAGTGTGAGGAACCTCAGGAGAGAGACTCTTATTTTGGACATGTTTGCAGTGATATATTCAGCTAGTTCATTAGCTGTGAGAGTGGAGTTGATAGTCATAGATTTAGGAGGAGTGAGGAGTGAGTTTAGGGAGACCTGTCACCAGTGTGGATGGTTACAGTGAGAGTCAATGATGGCTAGGCAGATTTCCCTTTTCACTCTATCAAGAGTGGACTTGAAAGAGTTCAGGGCACAGAGGTAAACTTACAGGTCCTCATGCGTGTGCTTACGCCTCCATTTGAGGAGCAGCCGACTCATGTCTGTGCGGAGAGAGTTTATGAATGGTGTGACCCACGGTTGAGGATGCTGAGACTTAGGGGTGAAAGTAAGTAGTGGTAAGTGAGAGGAGAATGTGTCATATAGTATGGATTGGAAGCTGGAGAAGACAGTTTGATGGAAGAGGCATCGGCTGTGAAGGAGGAGAGTGAGAACTGTAGGTAGGAGAGAAAGGGGTAATGGCAGAAGTTTTAAATTTGCTTTTAGTAAGTGGTGAGGAAAGGTCAATATGTGTAAAGGAGATGAGGTAGAAACAATTGAGTGATCAGATATGGATGGTATGACAGTAGTATTAGTGGCTGAGAGAGAGGCGGAGATGACTCCGTAGGCAGGTAGGTAGGTAGGTTATCGATAGAGTGGAGGGAATGGTCACTAAGAAAAGACTGGAAGTTCAAATTGTGAGAAGTGGTTGGAGAGGGCAGGTTGAAGTCCCCTAAGAGAATAGGTGATTTTTAGGGGGAAAGAGAATCAATGAGTTACCCAATATTATCACAGAATGGTCCAGTGGGACCAAGAGGATGATAGATGGAGGTGGTGTCAACCGACTGTGGCAGAGCAGTAGTAGATATGGTGAATTCAAAAGAGGTAGGAGAGGAGGTAGCATTGGAGATTTGTGAGGCATTGAAGTGGGAAGAGAGTAGGTGTCTGACACCTCCATCTCTGCCAGTCAGACCAGGAGAGTGATGATAGTTTGGAGGCATATAGGGCAGCAACAGTGGCATTGCCAAATGGAGAAATCCAGTTTTCAGTGATAGCAAGCAAGTCTAGGGGAGAAGAGCTGGAGTGAAAGTATTTGGTGATAAAGGACATTTGGTTGCATTCAGAGTGAGCATTCCCGAGTTCAATGTTCAGTTGATGAGGTAAGGAAGAGTAGAGATGTTAAGTCTCAGAGCAAGATAGGTGAGGTGAATAGGTGCTAAATTAGGTATGGTTAGTTCATCGGCTTTATCTGTTGGAAGGAGGTGGAAGAGAGGTGGAGTAATGGGAGTTTTGAATTGTGAGTTTTATAATAGGGATAGGAAAGGAGGAAGTTGTAGCATGATTAGAGACAGAATTTGGAGAGGTGAGTAGGAGGCGCAGCAGGAGGAGCAGGAGTGAATGCATTATAGGTGAGTAGCACAATGTGAAGACACAATTGTAATTAGGAATCTTGAGGTACTCACAGGTGCAACAGAGAGAAAAACAAAAGCAAAGGCTCAATTGCTGGTCCTCACTCTTCACAGTTCCACCCTTAACTGGGACGCGTCTGGCTGGATGCCCCTACGATGTTCAGAAAGGATGACACACATTCTAGTCACCTGATTGCCTAGTCCATCAGTGGTTGGTCTCTCTGATATTTTTCCTGGTGTTGCAGGGCTTTTTTTATCTGATTGGTGTTGTCAGAGGAGCATTTTATGGTCTTTGACTGGAGATGGGGCTGATCCAAGAGGACCACAGGAAGTGATGTCACAATCCAAGAAGACTACTGGAAGTGATGCCACCAATCAAGATAGCCAATGGAAGTGATGTCACCAATACAAGATGGCCACTGGCAGTGAAGTTTCTGACAGAATAGAAGCCAAAAACCAGACAGGATAACAAATACTCTTGTCATGTTGGTCTCTCTGATATTGTCCCTGGTGTTGCTGGGATGAGGGGATTTCTTCCTAATTAGTGTTCTCAGCGGAGTCTCTTGTGGCCTTCACCTGGAGATGGGGTTGATCCAAGATGGCCACAAGAAGTGGCATTCTTGCCTGGAAGAATCAGAAAGGTGGGAGGGCGAGCTGGCTCCAAGTTGCAGCTCAGCTCAACTTGAAGTTAGCAAAATATCAGGATGAATCAAACACCAATGTTAGTCAAACAAAACAAGGGAATCACAGCATTTCCATGCATTTCCACTCTGCTACATTATTTAAGTCCACTGTATTAGTATAAGCTTTGTAAAATAATCTGAATGTTGTTGGAGAAAAAAAATCGTTACATGAAAAGAATGAGTGATCATTAATTTTCTTCATTTGATGTACAGTAGGAGATTCATGAGAATGCCATTCAAAACACTTGCCAACATTCTACCACTGGAAATGTATAATTTCCAAATGTCTGTAACACAGTATGTGTTCTCCAGATAACAGGATAGCATTTCTGACAGATTTGGGCCTCTACTTTTAGAAATGTAGTTCCATTTTAAACTGATACACTCTGCATCTCCTGATTTCCTTGAAATGGCTAAAGAAAACAGTTTTTGGGTGCAATGTACTGTGAGGCCCAATGTTTCAACTGCTATTTCCTCAGATGTGTATGTGATTAACTTTTCTCAATGAAAATAATGCATCTTTATTGGGCCTTTTTCACCTAAACTTGAAATATTCTCCATTGGATTCTCTCTACGCTAAGGCATCTTCCTCACAATTAAACCGAGCAGTATAGTTTTCCGCCATCAGTTTGTGTTAGGGAAATAGTCTTGGGTTTCTTTACGTTGACACAAGCTTGAGCAATTGTGCTTCACAAACAAGTCTGACTTCTGTATTCCTCTCATAAAAACAGCTGCATTCGCATGGTGAGGCTCCTCGTTTGTGCTAATCTCACATGTCTGCCAATAGCAGAAAAAACTAAGGTGCAAGTGGATCACCAGGCTCCTTCCTGTCAAATAAGACTACCTATGCCAATGTGTGTCCAATGGAGTATTTTCTTTTAATGTGCCTAAGTCGAGCAGTCTCCTGCTCTTCCCTATGGCAGGAGGATGTTGCTGGCACAAAGGGCAAAATCATTTGGGTGGGCTGCTGCCAAAGGGCCTCATTACACGTAGTGCGGTAAGGGTTTACCGGTACCGGTAAGGGCACCGGTACCAGTAAACCCTTACCGCCTTACTACGAGGTCCCTTTGCGGGTCGGTACTTTAACGCCTGCTTTTTAGCAGGCGTTAAAAACCAACCCGCAAAGGGACCAGGGTGCTAATTACGGTACCACAATTTGCGGTACCGTAATTAGCGCCTTCCCCATTCCCATAGAGCCCTATGGGGCAAAAATGGGAATGGGGAAGGGCAATGGAGGAAGGCGGAATTACCGCCTTCCCAACCTTGGAATAGGGCGGTAATTTCCCTTTCCGCCAAGGCGGTACCGGTAAATTACTGGCATGAACCATGGTGCTAATAGCACCATGGTTTACCGCACTACGTGTAATGAGGCCCAAAGTTTTTCATCTCTTAAAGTTAACAGAGGTTTTACTGTCATCCTAAAAAGACCATCTGACAGAAATGGCCAGGTGCCAAAACGTCGATGAATCCCCCATGCAGTCTTGCAATACAAGTCTATGCAAGGCAATGTAGGGCCTCCTACACCCAAGGTGGACATGCAATTCTGCACACTTTAGATATACTGGGCAAATCCTTCTGTAGTGGATGTACATGGCTTCAAATCTGTTACGCTGTAGGGAGCTGATTTAAATCACTTATTTACACAGTCATAGGAATCCCACTTTCATGCACATTTCCTATGTTATAATACGTTAGGCAGTTTTATTTTTATATATATTTTTTTTTACTGCACAAGAGCTTCCCTTGCTGTCATTATTGTGTAAAGCAAAACAATGTCCACGTTCATGGACTTGTGGTCACAACAGATGTCTGGATGGGCACGATGATAATGGATTCCTCAGATTCCTTTTACCGAAAAGAAGCAGTTCTTTAGCACATATACAATGCCTGTTCCTTTGGCTTCACACTCTTTCTAATTCTTTCCATTATTTCTCTCTTTTGATATTTGTTCAGTCCCTCCCTCTCTAGTTGTATTTTGTAATTGTTTCATTGTTGATGTCATTATGACAAAATTACATCTTCCAACGAGTACGAGGGGCAGTATTGGCCCACACACCTATTCAGCCATCAAACTGCTACAAAACAAGAGGGATCACAAACATGAAGGTAAAACTGGAACAATCAAGAGATATACCACCTTCATCTATTGTGGTAATGTGTGCTTATGGAAAGGATGTACTCTCAAGAGCTGTGATATTATCGTTCAATAGCAACACCAAAAGCAAACTATAACTCTCCACAATAAAGGGAATCTCCAATCTAGGTTCCATACAAATATATATATACTTTAATTGAACAATAATTAAATGTAACAGCAAAACTAAATAGCAAAACACTGTAAAAAAAACACACACCTGTGTAAAGGACAGGGAACATGCAAGAATAGAAGATGTAGCACTCTGGGTAATCAATAGGGCAGGGAAAAGGCAACAATTAACCACAATGATTGTAAAAAGTAAATGTACTGGAGCAAAAATAGGATGATGGTGATGTAGCAGCATCTACGGCCCAAAACGGACCAAGAGGGAAGTTACCAGTCACTGGTAACTTTTGATGGTCTTGACAATTCGACGACAGTGAGCCAGGCTTCTAGGTGCTGTTTATATAGTTTGGGGTGGCTTAAATGTTGTTGCTTTGTTTTTCTAGATGGGGAGTGGTGTTGGGCAGGGTTTGTACTGAACTTGTTCTGGTTCAAAATGATGCTTAAAGAAAGGTATATCATGTATGCCACCAGGGTCGATTCAACTGTGAATGTGCTGGTGATTGAATGTGCTGCTCTATCTGATTTGTTTGATGAGGCACTCAAGGGAGAGCAGATCTTGAGGGCCATCAGGGTCAGTTCAGCTGTCAGTTTGACAGCAAAGGTACTGGTGACTGGATGCACAGTTTGAGTCGGGTGATTTCATGCTTTGTCCAATAGTCGTGGCTCAATAAACCCCCAGGATTGGTTCAACTGGTGATGACGATCGATAATGAACATGCTTGTGCATCAAATGATGGCTCTGTAGGATTGTTTAGCGTGTTACAGCACAGAGTACAGCACCACTGCACAGGATCAATGTATAGCATTTTTTTTTTGAAGTGCAGCGCCACTGCATGGGTTTGGTGCATTGATATAATGTGGTACAGCAAGACATGTGTTATTGAGCATTTTTATGCAACGCCACTGCAGGGGTTTAATGCAATTGTTTCAAGCTATGTGTTGCCAGTGTAACATGGACATATAAGTGAGGGCAGGTTATTCAGTCAAAAACAATTTTTACATATAAAATGCAAATCATTTTTTTCACAGTTAAAAGCACACATTTGTACATTCAAAATGCGCTCTATTTTTCACCTGAAATGCCTATGTTGCATGAGACACATTTGAAAATTAATAAACTAACCTCATTAACAACTAACCTGATCATAACCCACTAATAATAATGTGTTCTTCAGTGCAACATGAATGGAAAATGACAGGCTCTGAAAGTCATTATTTAAATGCACATTCAGTTTTTTTTTTTCTTTTTGCTCTGCTGTTCTGTCCACAGTAACTGCAGGAAGCAAAGACCTCGAATAAGCAGGAAATCAGTTTGGTTACAGTTGCAACTGTATAAGCCAAGTCATTGTGTGCAGAGGGTGGTTAGGGCATGATAGAATGTTATTGGTTAGGATCCTTTGGTAGGAGGTAACCAGAGTTTTCTTGTGTAATCTCGAGGAAGAAGCTAGGGAGAGACATCTTGACACAGCTTGAAGAAGGACTGGGTTGATAGCTGGGGATGCCTGATTCCTAAAGCAGATTCAACTTGATTGCAGAGACTGGGATTTCCAGTCAACAAGTCCCAGTTTGAGTGACAGCAGATGCTTGTCCTTGCTGGGTGAACCCCTCCAGAAGGCGACCAGCCAAAGAAGTTACATACTGAATAAGCCTGGTAATTATCTCGCTGAAGTGTGGGGGCTGAGTGTGCAAAAATATTCAGTCAGTGTAGGAAAGGAGATTTCTGTGCTTTACCCACATGTTTAATGTTGCAAATTGAATTCTTGTTCTCCGCCACTCTCTTTTCAGTGTATCACAAATAATGCTGTTACTGTGCTATTTCATTTATTTCTGTAAAGAGTGAGATCGTGTTTAAATGCAACTTTTATAATACACAAAAATATCTGAAAGCAGACGGGTGGTGTGTTTTATATTTACCAATACAGTGCTGATGATGTGGGGAGATGTTTAGACAGTGTAAATGTCATTTTTAAGGTAGTTAAAAATAATATTTGGCTGCAGCTGCGTGCACAATGTCATTCAGTATGAGAAATTATAACTAACTGTGTGTGTTGTAGTCTGCCGGAGGTCTATGAGTCGGCAGAAAGGGAGGCCCAGGACATAGTTCACTACCGTATATAAGTTAGTGAAAAATACCACATGATAGCTCGCTGCCGTAGATAAAACAGCGAGAAATTGCCCATGGTGGCACACTAAAAATGAAAATGTGGTGTTCCTGAAATGCAAGCCTGAGGTCTCTCTAGTGATTACACGAAAAATCTAAACAAAAATAAGGGGTTCTGGATATTGGGGCCACAAATAAAACAAAGGAATTATGCTCACCAAAATACCACCAACCACGCATACCAACCACGCATACCAACCACGCATGTCTGTGTGCTGAAATAATGCATGTCCACTGTATTATTGTTGTACATGGCCCAATCTGAATACAAGGAGTGATTGTTGCTAAATTATTTTTCGGCGGTAAGAAAATACCGCCAGGCCCCAAATCTACACAAAATACCCAACATATTTATTGTGCGTTGCAGGCCAGAAAAGTGATCACAGAGCACCTACTGGGCGTGGCAAGTGTGACTCACACTGCCATCTGTACATTAAAGGGAACCCATTTCATAATAGCAGTGTGTTACTAAAAACGAATTTTAGAATGTCACATTCTCAGAGCTAGTGCAATATTTAGAGGCAAAGTTGTTTGCACATTGGACGTGGTCGTCGAACAGTACCTTAGAATGGCATGACCGCATTCAGGGTGAGGTGCAGAAAGAAAAACTAGACAATATTTTTGCAGAAGGCAGCATAATTCAGGTCTGCCTGACAAGATTATTGAATGCAGCCGATAAAAGTGCAGAGAAAGACTGTTTAATACGGTTATGCAGCAAAATATGGTTTATTTTGAATAGGTCCCTGCGAATGCAGGAAAATGATACCCAGCTAATTGACAGGTTAAAGACTGAATTAGATGGGGCAAGTAAAACTCAGGAAATGTTAAGAGCAGAATTGGATGTATGTCAAAAAGACATGCAATTAAAATGCAGAGACTTTGATGCTTAGTTATCCAAAAGCAAGAAACAATTTGAGGATAGTGAGCAAGAATTGGTACATTTAAAAGCCTTAGTGGACCACATTAGACAGGATAAAGATGAGATTGTTTCAGAAATGCAGATTTTACAAAAAGAAAATTTTGAAAAAGAAAGTGATCTCCCAGGTGCAGAGCAAGAAATGGTTAAAATGATTCAAGAAAAAGACAAGAGAAACAAAGAATTCAATGAATGCCAAATGCAAATGTGCGACATGCAGGAGGTAATACATAAAATGAGTGATGAAAACAACTATCTGCAAAATGAAGCACGCAGGCTCCTTAAAAAGTGCAAAGACTTAGAACAACAAATGTGCATTCACAGGTCCCAGGAGAGGCGGCAGGGTACCACATTCAATGGAGTGGAGGTGAATTCTAGTTCTGCCCAAAGAGCTAGTGCTCCAGTGACTGGGCCGGTGACTGAACTTGGTTGCAACGCCCTTGGGGGATTTGATACTCCCATTGGGGGCAGCCACCAATCCCATACACCTGAAACCAGGATTGAATCACAAAGTAGTGCAATTCCATGCATTGCAACAAGTAGCCCCATAAAAATAATGAAATCCATTAAAGCCCTGATCAAACCATTTAAAAAGGGAGGTGAATGCTGCATTGAGGATCACTTAGAAGCGGTTCATGACATTTTTAAAGCACTCCAGATACCTAAGGAACAGTACAGACAATATTTTCATTTAACTTTAGATGCCCCGACGGCCAGCATCATAAGGGGATTAAATGAACAGCAGAATATGACATGGGTGGAGTTTGAAAAAGAAATTAGGCGTCATTTTTCTCCTTTTCAGTCATTGCAGGAGGCAAAGAAAGTCGCTTACACAATCACTGCTGGGCCTAATACATCCCCTCGCCAATTCTTACAAGACTTAAAAAGAGCATTTTCTCGCTTTGATGTATCTTTTGACCCAAAGTCCAATGAGTTTAAAACTGCATACTTCTATGGGCTACAGAAAGACTTCATATCCCAATTGGTCAGTGAATTTGACCGTGACAAGTCCCTTGAATGGATTGTACATCAAAGCACAAAACTACAAGAGGTACTCTATTGTCAGGGTAGAGAAAGTGATAAAATGAAAGATACTAGACCTAAATCTAAAGAACCCCCAGCCACAGTAATGGAAATCAGGTCAGCCAAAATGTCCCTTGAGTCTGCTCAAAGCCCAGGTAAAAATAATGTGACACCTGAACAAAGGGGTAATCAACAAAGATCGCCCTTTCCTGTACCAATGTTCCAATCACGTGATCCTAGTAATAGGGAGAGCTACATCAGCCCTAAGTATTTAGGGGACAGACCCCGGGTAGGATATCGGCATGATATGTCAGGTATGAACAATAACCAGAGACAAAATCAAGATCAAAGAAATGATGGTCCCTACCAGACATTGGGGACACAGAGCAGATTTGATCCCAACACCATGATATATGGTAATCAGGATAGACCCCGATATGTGGATCGATTTACTGATAATGGAAATCAACATAGGGGCCAGTACCCACAATCTGAGAGACAGGACATGAGGCAAAACATGAACTACAATCCACGTCAGTACAATGATTCCCCACCGGGGACTATAATCAAAGGATGGGTGCACCCCGCTCCCCTCCACAAATGAATCAAGAATTCAGAAACCATCCCAACAGACATCAATCACCTGAGAGGTATCAGAATAGATCCAATCAGGGGAAAAAAAAACAATATCGACCTAGGCCACAGAAAGAGGATTCTAGAGAGATGGAAAGGTTCCAGTGCCTTGAGGCCCAAGTGAAAATGTTAGCTGAGCAAATAGGAAAGCTCTATACAGCGCAAAAACAACCATCTAAAGAGGGGGCTGATGGCCATAGCAATGACCGGGGGGCTTCTGAGAAGTGACTAAGTACTTATGACAACTGCAGTGCCAAAAAGACAGATTGCCCTGATGTAATTTTGCATAATGATTCTGAGATGCCTAATGATTTAAAAGTGAAAGCACCAATAAATGAACATGTAACAGAAAATGCAAATACTTCTAAAAAAGAGGTACGGTTTAACCTAGAACTAAATCAAACATTGAAGATTTGTGCAAATAAAAAAGAAACACCGGAAATTCCAAAAGAACAAAGAGACAGATTTAAGAAAAATGACTCATGCATCGGGAATACCAGTGAACAGGGAGTAAGTGGGGATGCTATGGCTCCTTTCCTGGGAAAGCAAAACAATGACCAAACACAGGCAGAAAAAGGAAATACTCAAAAGGAGGGTACAGGTCAATCACCTGAAGAATTCTTTGAGCCACATATTTTTGAAGAGGCTGAAAGGGCTGGTATCACACTAAATGATCACAAATGCACAGAATTAAACAATTACAAATTGCTGAATGATGTTGTTACACATGTTCAGTTGGAAGGTTGTAATGTGGTCCCTGATGTTACCCAGATGGATGGGCGAACAGTGGCCACACTCCAAAAAACCTCTGATCATGGAGAAATGAATAAAGTCTCTCGCGCAGAAATGGGTAAAAAGGAGGGAAAAATGTATTTCCATTTACCAATGTGCTTAGCCAAAAGTGAAAAAGGCCTGAGAAAGGTGAGCCCTGAAATCAGTAAGAATTCACACTTCTTATGTGTATTAGAGGAAGTTGAGGACAGATATTATGCACCCATCACTGTAGAAGAAAAATGCCAAACATTTGCTATGATTGACACTGGCGCACAGGCCACAATTATGTCCAAGGAGCTAGTAAAGAGTATCAATGAAGGGAGACCCCACAGAATCAGATCACAGTGAAGGAAAATCAAGGTCCAGTGCATAACTTTAATGGGGAGGAGGTGCCCATCATAGGTGTAACTGAGGTTGACATAAAAATAGGAAAGCACAGAATGAAACAAAATGTATTGATCACATCTATTTGTGAAATTCCATTTCTGATGGGGACAGATTGCCTGAAAAGATTGTCTCCTCTCATAGATGGGGTCAATGGAGTGCTGTGGTCCTTAACCAAGAAACCATTGAGACCTAAGAAACTAAAATCACAAAACAGCAACATAAATGAATGTCACACCGTTGCCAAAACAAATGATGCTGTGGAGGTATATCTCCAGAATAGTTGCATACGTAGTGTCACTGTCATATTAATGTGTCAAGACAAAATGCAGAGCGACAATGAGAGACTACCTGTACAAATATACTTGGACCCAAGGAAAAATTGGCAGACTGCCATAGATGAGCACACATTACGTTTTTATGTAAAAGAGAAAACAATCAAACAGAATATTGCTCCTAAAACAGATTCAGAAAAACACATTACCACTCTTGCTGAAATACACATGGAAGATGAGCAACCATGGGTTCATGTTGGTATAAATGACTGTTTTAAAACAATAAAAGCCACTTTAGCACTTGAACAGGAGAGGAGCTTCATTAATGAGAAATTGTTGCAAAAAATAATGGAGCGGGAGGAAATCCCAAAATGTATGATTAAAAACCAATATGTTTCTGGGTTGGACAGTCCAGACTTGAAAACCGAATTGCAGGCAGATGCATGCTTAAAATTAGCATTGGCCAGAAAACAATTTACCATAATGTATGGATAGTGAGTGGAGCACAAAATTACTTTAACATGGGCAATGACATCATGCACAGAATGTGTATGGTGTTAGATTTCCTTAATCAAAAAATATGGTCACCCCTAGGTGGCCCGGCACCTGAATTTGAAGACAAAAGAAGGGCTTATCATTGTGCACAACTGGTTCCTTATGCAATCGAATTACAAATGAGGAAGGATACTATTATTCCTGCAATTACAAAGCAGTTTGCAATAACACTGAAATGCAAAATGGACAGCAGATGAAAGACTGATGCATTTGTATGCCTGAATGAATCCATAAAACAGCAAGGCCTGGATTATGAATACATTCCATTGGTAGATATTGGTGAAGGATCTGTAAAAATTATGGTAAATAATAAAGGTTGTCAGGATATTCATTTAGAGGAAAACTCTTCATTAGGAATGGCCGTACAAAAATCACATTATAGGGCAGATTTAAATAACATGGTGATTGGAAATATCTCTGAAAAGTATGTAGGTGCCAAGGGTGAGTTGCCAGAACACCTGGACTCTCAGCCCAAAGGAATATTTAAAATTCATTCTGTGTATCCTTATGATTCAAATGAGACGGTGTGCTGCCATCAAGAGGATTGCATAATATTTAATTTAAATGGAAATGAAACAGAAAATCAGCCCATTGAAGTGAAAGCTGATATGCCAAAATATTTAAAAGTGGCAGCTTTACAAAAAGACACAGCCACACAGTTAGAGGAAAGCGCTGAGATTCCCTTACCAGAAGATTTTCCAGAATTTTCCAAAATGGTAGAAGAGCAGATCTCCTTAGCGGATGCGTGTGACAGCGATGAGGATAGAAACAATCTGAGGGAGATATTTATGGAGTTTAAGGATGTATTTGCAAAAGATGCTTATGATTGCGGTTTAACTGATTTACATGTGGTCACACTACCAGAAGGGTGTAGCAGAAGTCCAGTATTTGTACGCCAGTATAGACTACCGCTGGCATGTTTAGAATCATTAGCAGAGATTATAAAGAATTTGGAAGCTCGGGAATCATCAGGCCCATTCATAGCACATCCAATACACCTATTTTAGGTGTGTTATAGCCAAATGGTCAATGGCGGCTATGTGCAGACTTGAGGGAGTTAAATAAAAGAGTGCCAGTATCCAGATGGCCACTGTCATTCGTTGATCAGAGCCTAGCTCAGGTACATGGTTCAAAAGTGTTTACCACATTAGATCTCACCTCTGGATATTGGTGCGTGCCATTGGCAGAGGAGATACAGAATGTATTTTCCTTTACATTTGACAGGACTCAATATGCCTGGCTTAGAGCTCTGTTCGGGTACATCAATAGTGGGAGTGAATTTGGCATATTTTTGAGAAAGGCCATGCCAGATGCAGCGGAAAGAGGAACCATAGTTTATGTGGATGATGTCCTGATAAAAAATGAAAGCCTGAAAAGCAATTTTGATGAAATAAGACATGTGCTTGGCCAATTGCAGAAAGCAGGCGCCAAAGTGTCCTTACAAAAAGCACAATGGTACAAGAAAAAAGTGAACTTTCTAGGCCATGAAGTGACTGAACATGGGCTAAATCCACAAAAGAAGAAAATAGAGACCATACAAAAACTAAAGGACCCTAAAAATGTGAAAGAGGTAAAACGTTTATTAGGGATGACAGGCTATAACAGAAAGCTCATTGAAAATTATGGTGAAATTACTCAACCATTGATTAAACTGCTTAAACTGAATACACCCTGGATATGGGAAAAAGAGCAGTCTGAGGCAGTAGCTAAATTGAAGGAATGTCTTGTAAAGGCACCATGTTTAGCATATCCCATAAAGGGTAGGGATTTCTTTGTAGAAATAGGGTTCTCTGAACATTGTATGTCAGCAGTGTTATCACAAAAACATGATGTGAATCACAAAACTATTGCATATGCAAGTAAAGCATTTTCCCAAGTTGAAATGAAATTCAATGAATGTGAAAAGGCCTTATTAACCACTGTGTGGGCGCTACAACATTTCCGCCCCATTGTTCAGGGAGAAAAGGTGATTATTGAAACAAATCATCAACCTTTGCAGTTTTTAGAGAGTAAAAGAATTAGGTCAGGTAATCTAGCGCAGTCCAGAATCACTTCATGGACGCTGGCATTACAAGGTTTTCCTGTAGAGGTGAGATATGGACAAAATAAATAGAGCCCAATTGCTCAAGGGTTAGCTGACTTACATGACTGTGCAGCTGAACAAGTATCAAACGAAATGGAAGTGGAACCTAGTTTGCAGGAACTTGAACAATCACCACACAAAGCTTTTGATGAAAAAACATGCAAGGATCTGCCAACTGTATATGTGGATGGTTGTGCTTTTCACATTGAAAATGACAGTAATAAACAATTAGTGTCAGGAATAGGGAATGTCTGGTTGAAATGTGAAGGCGTCCCCAGTGTAGGGATGAGGATTGGAGCTAGAAGCAGTGAAGTGGCGGAATTGGCGGCCATTTATAAAGCAATTGCTACTGCAGTTGATAATAAATTCAGTGAAATTGTCCTGGTGACTGATTCTGACTATGCACGAAATAGCTTTGTGGAGTATTTACCTGGCTGGAAAGAGAGAGGCATGGTTACATACAACAAAAAGCCACTTAAACATGGAAAAATGATACAAGCCATAGACAAATTGGTGTCAGAAAATGATTTGACAATATACTGGAGAAAAATTAGTGGGCATTTAAAAACACCAGGAGAGGATAAGGAGGGAAATGATAAGGCAGACCACCTGGCTAAAATTGGGGCTGTGATGGGAGAATTGCTACCTATTGATGATTTACTGGGTGAAATACAAATTGATGCAGTAACACGTTCTAAAGCACCAAAGGAGGTAGATCAACCAGTGGTACAATGGGGCCATGACATGCCAGACCAAGATTTGATTGAGGCACAAAAGAATGATCAAATTTTAGGAATCTATTATAACCATTTGATAGATCCTGAACAAAACCCTTTAACAGAAAATGATTGTATGGGAAAAGAAGAGTTGAGGGTGCTATTAAAGAATAAAAAACGAGTTAGACTGCAGGATGGACTCATGATTAGAGAGTCCATAACAGGACAAATACAGTGGGTGGTACCCCTTTCATTCAAAGGGCTAATGCTACAACATGCACATGATGCAATAACTGCAGGCCACAGAGGTTCACAAAAAACATTGGGAATACTAAAAGATTATGCTTACTGGCCACATATGTCCCACAATGTGAAATTATATACTAGAGGGTGTCTAGTATGCGCCCAATTTAAACCTGCTTCACCAATGCATAGAGCCCCATTGATGAAAAGAGGCCTTACTCTCCCATGGTCAGATTTGCAAATAGACTATGTAGGCCCTTTAAAAAGGTCGAGCAGAGGACACCGTTACATTTTAAGTGTGATATGTTTGATGTCGAAGTGGATTGGATGTATTCCTGCACCAGATTGTAGTGCGCAAACAGCAGCCACATTGCTGGTGAACCATGTGTTCTCAAGGTTTGGATTGCCACACAGAATTGAGTCAGACAGAGGAAGTCATTTCACAAGTCATTTCACAAGTACTCTAATGAGTAAGGTATGGCAAATACTGGGTGTGAAAAGGAAACTACATATCGCATATTGGGCAGTCTCTTCTTGAACGGAGCAATAGGTCTGTTGTGGATATTTTAAAGAAATTTGTGGCAGAAGCAGGTTCTAGCTGGGATTTACGTTTACCGTTGGTTTTGATGGCAATCAGATCAACTCCTGCCAAAGCAACAGGTGTTAGCCCCCAAGAAGTCTTGACAGGTAGGAATATGGTGTTACCACAACACCTGTTGTACAGAACACATGAGCAGACACTTGTGAGTGCATCCACAGTTCATGAGTACATTGATGAACTGAGGAAGCATTTGCAACATGCATTTGCTTTTGTGCAGAGAAATCTGGAAAGGGCTGCTGACAGTGCTAAGACATACTATGATAAAAGAACATCAGTGAGAGAATGCAGTGTAGGGGATCAGGTGTACAAGTTTCATTTTGGAAAAAGTAAACAGAACAATTCTAAATTTCTAGCAGCCTGGCAGGGGCGATTTCGAATTATAGATAAGAGCTCTCCTGTAGTTTATAAAATTTTGAAAAATGAAGGTGAAACAGCGATAGAGCAGTTTGTCCATGTAAATCAGATCAAGCCATGCCATCCCAGACACGAGATCAGGCAGCTTGAGCATGTAGAAACAGAAAGCCCTGGGGCTACTGCCCACTGATGCACACAATACAACAGAAAGTCCCTTGAACACAAAAAGATAAAATAAATATGTACAGTCAGGAGGCAGTGACAGAGAAGTTAAAACGTTGATTATTATAATGGTACATAAACACTGTAATATATGTAGATATGGATAAAATAAATTAATAAATATATATATAATGGAAGCTCATGGTCGGTGTGCAGAATGAAAATATATTAAACATGAATGTTGTTTTAGGTATGCTTGTTCTCTATAACCTGTGTTTAATTTCAGAAGGCGAAAGAAAATTTTAGAAGGCGTTTTATTTTGGCAAAAGGGTGAAATTAGTATTGTGCTACATACTTAATCTGTTTCTTTTCTATTTGATTTAGAATATTAAAATATTTGTACCGGAGGTCACGGGAGACGATGGAGTCCTGGAGTCCCCTGGATGAAGACCAAAAGATGCCTGCCTCCGGGTGGAGGTGACGACAAAATAACCGGAATGCCAAAGAAAAGATGACTCCTATAGAAAAGGATCCAAGAGTACCAAGATGAAAGAGTACCCGAATGAACCAAAAGAGGCAGACAAGTGTCCTGACATATGGAGTTCCATGTATTTATTATTTTAATTACTTGTTTTAATCTATTATGTTAATTATTTGTTTTAGTTAGTTGTTTTATTTTATTATTTTCAATTGACTGCAAGTATAAAATTGAAACACTGGACTGGACACTTCCATTGGGAAGGCAAATGTAGAACATTTTATAAGAATTGATGAATTCAGATGAATTTTAATATTATATTGATTGAACAGTGACTTTCAATTTTCATCTTCACAACAAGAATGTTAATTGTATTGGATTGTTACATTTTGAAAGAAGAAAGGAGCAAGTTGGATTTTTTCCAATTGTGGCTCGGATTAGTCACATTCTCAAAAAAAGGAGGGTATATGTAGGATTGTTTAGCGTGTTACAGCACAGAGTACAGCACCACTGCACAGGATCAATGTATAGCATTTTTTTTTAAGTGCAGCGCCACTGCATGGGTTTGGTGCATTGATATAATGTGGTACAGCAAGACATGTGTTATTGAGCATTTTTATGCAACGCCACTGCAGGGGATTAATGCAATTGTTTCAAGCTATGTGTTGCCAGTGTAACATGGACATATAAGTGAGGGCAGGTTATTCAGTCAAAAACGATTTTTACATATAAAATGCAAATCATTTTTTTTTCACATTTAAAAGCACACATTTGTACATTCAAAATGCGCACTATTTTTCACCTGAAATGCCTATGTTGCAAGAGACACATTTGAAAATTAATAAACTAACCTCATTAACAACTAACCTGATCATAACCCACTAATAATAATGTGTTCTTCAGTGCAACATGAACGGAAAATGACAGGCTCTGAAAGTCATTATTTAAATGCACATTCAGTTTTTTTTTTTGCTCTGCTGTTCTGTCCACAGTAACTGCAGGAAGCAAAGACCTCAAATAATCAGGAAATCAGTTTGGTTACAGTTGCAACTGTATAATCCAAGCCATTGTGTGCAGAGGGTGTTTAGGGCATGATAGAATTTTATTGGTTAGGATCCTTTGGTAGAAGGTACCCAGAGTTTTCTTGTGAAACCTCGAGGAAGAAGCTAGGGAGAGACATCTTGACACAGCTCGAAGAAGGACTGGGTTGATAGCTGGGGATGCCTGATTCCTAAAGCAGATTCAACTTGGTTGCAGAGACTGGGATTTCCAGTCAGCAAGTCCCAGTTTGAGTGACAGCAGATGCTTGTCCTTGCTGGGTGAACCCCTCCAGAAGGCGACCAGCCAAAAAAGTTACATACTGAATAAGCCTGGTAATTATCTCGCTGAAGTGTGGGGGCTGAGTGTGCGAAAATATTCAGTCAGTGTAGGAAAGGAGATTCCTTTGCTTTACCCACGTGTTTAATGTTGCAAATTGAATTCTTGTTCTCCGCCACTCTCTTTTCAGTGTATCACAAATAATGCTGTTACTGTGCTATTTCATTTATTTCTGTAAAGAATGAGATCGTGTTTAAATGCAACTTTTATAATACACAAAAATATCTGAAAGCAGACGGGTGGTGTGTTTTATATTTACCAATACAGTGCTGATGATGTGGGGAGATGTTTAGACAGTGCAATTGTCATTTTTAAGGTAGCTAAAAATAAGATTTGGCTGCAGCTGTGTGCACAATGTCATTCAATATGAGCAATTATAACTAATTGTGTGTGTTGTAGTATGCCGGAGGTCTATGAGTCGGCAGATAGGGAGGCCCGGGACATAGTTCACTACCGTATATAAGTTAGTGAAAAATACCACATGATAGCTCGCTGCCGTAGATAAAACAGCGAGAAATTGCCCATGGTGGCACACTAAAAATGAAAATGTGGTGTTCCTGAAATGCAAGCCTGAGGTCTCTCTGGTGATTACACGAAAAATCTAAACAAAAATAAGGGGTTCTGGATATTGGGGACACAAATAAAACAAAGGAATTATGCTCACCAAAATACCACCAACCACGCATACCAACCATGCATACCAACCACGCATGTCTGTGTGCTGAAATAATGCATGTCCACTGTATTACTGTTGTACATGGCCCAATCTAAATACAAGGAGTGATTGTTGCTAAATTATTTTGCGGTGGTAAGAAAATACCGCCAGGCCCCAAATCTACACAAAATACCCAACAGTTCAAAGGTGGTAGATGCAACCTAGATGTTTGAGTTCAAGCCAAACCAATGACGTGTGTGGCAAGCCTGATGTGGCGGTGAACCAGTTTGAATGTGCAATTCAGCAGTTTGAAGAGCGGGTGAGTGCCAAAGATTGCTCCTGTGCGTCCTAATGGTTCGATGTCGTCGAATGAGCTAGAATCACAGCTCACAGCAGTTTGCAGGCGAGAAATGCAGGAATTCTAGCTGTCTTGGCTCTTAGGTGCTGTATGTCCCACTAAGGGGTCTCATGGACATGGGTAGTCCTGGTTCTTGGACTCCCAATATAAAGCAGGCTGGTGTACATTTTCAGGGGTCCGGTACCATAATGAGGTCCCGGGTAGCAGTGTGACTGGCAGAGATGCAGGTCTTATTCCAGTGGCAGGTCACCCAAATGTGGGCTGGGTATGGGCAGTAAATAGTTCTCACTTCTACCTTGGACACTGAGGGCCTGATTCACAGAAGAGTTTTATAATGGCGCAATCCCATAGGGAAACATTCTGTGAATCGGGCCCTAAGTCTTCACCTTACTGGCGGAGGGCTGTGGAAAGACAACTCTCCCTACAGAGGTCCATCAAATTTCTTTCCTGTTCTAAACGGAATCTGAGAAGGAGTGGGATACTCCTCATTTTAAATGTGATTGGATAGAAGCAAGTCTGCTTTAACAGCCCAATCCCTGTTTTAGGAACAAGTGGACTTTGTCTCCTGATCTCACACCTAAAGTGCAAAGTGTTTTGTTTTAAAGGAAGTGGACGGGACAGGAAGGAAGAGAGGTAAAGAGTGAAAACAAGATGAAACCTTACTCTGGCTGGTCTGAGATCCCATTACCTACACTAATCTGCCACCTTCCATTGTGAATAGTGTCAAAGGCACATTTGTTATGAAAAACCCTGTTGTGTGGCTAGTCTTTTTGGGAAAGGTATGCCCTTTGATTTGTGATCCTAAGACAGCTTTCTATGGAAGGGCTGGTTCACTGGCTGGGTGTAACCTGTCCTCACAAAGGTACAAAAGAGTGACCACTCCAAGGCGACCGTCTTGCTGAGAGCAGCAGAGACAACTCTGTTGAGGTGAATGCACATATTCTTCCTCAGCTGAGTTGGTAACACAGGGCTGACACATGTGTGATACCAATATGTTGTGGCTGCAATAATTATGAGAGATACCATCCACCACACCATAACTTAGGCATGGCTTATATTGAAAGTTTACCATGCTACCTGTACAGAACATTCATAAGTATGGGCTTAAGGAACAGAGGTTCATGTTTTAAATGCAGTCCCTGTAGTGCTGCTGTGATTTAGCTTTCACTGCAGCCGCCAAGAGAACAACTGTGCCCTGACCCTGCTCTATGCCACGGCAGAGCATGGACTGCAGATTAGGCTACTGATTCAGCCAGGCACAGGTGTCCACTATGCTTTAGGCATGGAGTTAGTGGAGAGGGGGCCTGGTCAGCAAAACACCCTTTCTGAGAGGGACTAACCTGCATAATTCTATATTTAGATACAAAAAAGACAGGTTTTCAACACCTTGATGTTAATCCTTCACAGTGGTCCTGATGAAGGGCCGCAAAATGTATTTAGGACGGAAGCCTTCCAAAATGTTCTTTCCAAAATATCCTATTGGAATGGACATGCAGTACAACATCTCACCAATGTGCTTTCTTTGATTGCATTAAACAGTGTTAAATTACAAGTGAATTTTGTCACCTATAGGGCGGGGCGGGGGGCAGTCCATTCATTTCTTAATCACTTAACTGTGTCAGGAATTCTTGCTGCAGTACAGGCATGCATGATTAGCATGTGACGGTCCACAATTATCCTGTAAAAAGGATTTCTTACATTGTTTTATGATGCATTGTTGGTAAGGACCGCCGTGGAGCCAAACACACTTAACTTTGCAGATACGTATTTCAGATAATATATGAACACCGTGATAATGTTTTTATCAGAGCAGAAATTAATTGTGTGGAGTTTTTTTGACATGGAATAAAAACGAGCTATACCATACTCACAAGAGAAATTATCAACAGTAACTGCAATGAATTAAGAAAAGGAAAAAAAAGCTGTCAGTATTTGTTCTCTAACCAGAGTGACCACATTTCACATACTAACTCTACAATGACATGTATGTATTTGATTTCTTTTATCTGACCTTTGGGGGATACCCTATGTCAATTGTATGCAACCTGTCACTCTCCAGATGTCTGGAATTATGACTCCAATGATCCCTCACCATTGGAGATACTGGCCACTGGTATTGGGAGCTATAGTCCAAAACATTTGGCTAGTGAAAGGTTGCAGGGCCCTGTCCTATATGCTGATGCTATATGTTTAGCAAATCAGAACCCACAACAACCTGCACACGCTTTCCCAAAGTATTCCAAACAATGTGTCTTGCAAAATGTGTCAATGCAAAGGTATCTTCTTAATGACGCTTATGAAAGACACAATGCAGCCAACAGCATTGCTGCTGAGCTCGCAAAACGAGAACACCTAGGTGTGTTGCAAGTATGTTTTGTGATGCAACATACAGCAGAGGCACTTTAGAATGTTCACAATAACAAATGGATCTTTTTGCCTCCTACACACTAATTCATAAGTATGTGAACGCCTGAAAGTAGATGCTCAAATACATTTTTGCTTCCATCATCACCCACACAAACTTCTTAGATGATTTAATGCCAGTCTTGATCCAGATGAACGATGGGTTTTGAAATCTTTATTTAAAACCGTGATTATTCAAGTAATAGACGGTTTGGAAATGGAGTGCCATAAGCATTTCTTTGAGTATATGGAGCGCCTTTCAGTGTTTCCTTGAGGAAAAAAAATCCAGGTGGTATCTTAAATAATCATGCAGGAATAATAGGCACACAGAGAGGCGAGTGATAAGAAGAGGCCTTGCTAATTGCAGAAAACGTTGATATTTGAAAGTGTTACTCTAAGTTGAAACTCACCTCTACCAATATAAAGACATTGCTTACACGTATAGGTTTCCTGTTGCTAGTTATGAGCAAAGTATTAATGGACAAAACATATCCCAAAAACATCCAGAAAACTGAGTCAGTTGAAAAAAGTGGCAACGTCAGCCAACAAAATGGTTCCCCATGCTATGAGGTTGTGCTGTACTCCTCTGACTTCCTTTACATGTGTCTTTGCCTTGAACAATAAAGATTTGATGGTGCAAACTGAAATTAAAACAATGTGAAAGGAGTTAACAGGAACTAATCCCAGGTGAACATCACATGTTTCCAGCATGTAAGAGGATAGCGGGCTCTGTGAGTACCATGCGAATACCATGTCTCGTTGTTCTCTGATTTATCAGCTCATCCTTGGTGATTGGAAGTTTCGTCCACTTGAAGCGATGTGCAAATTCTCAAATACTTATTTGTAGTATTGTCAATGGAGCTCAATGATTTCAACAAAAAGAGCGGCTCATGCTGCATCTGCCTGCAGCATAACATGTGGTTGTTATAGTGCACCATTGTATGGTCAGGTAATTTTGACACATTCGTGAAGCGGAGGAAGGACACACATTGCAAGTCACGATACCAGAACCACAATCTGCTATGCTTGAAAAATACAGGACATCACTGCCTGAATGCAATTTTTAAATGGGAATGGATGCTCTGCATTCCCAAGTTATCCCTGCGTTTAGCACCTGCGCAAATGGTTGCATGCCGCAACATCCATTTAATGACTCAACTGTGCATTTACAATTGTTTTGAAAATGTGTATAAAGTAACATGGAAACCATGGCCTGTCCGGATTTCCATGCTGCACGGACGTCAATATGGGTGGCTTCAAGTGATACATACCCAAGGCCTCACTTTGGCAGGAGACCCAAAAGACTGCCTGGTGCAAAGAGGTCAGTGCACCTTTTTGTGACGAAGTATAAATAGCACTTGAAATGATATGATATTGTGTGCTGCTTAGACTCTGAGCCTGGTCCCTGGCTGTTGTTACATAAGTACATTACGATGTGATCAATTAATCCTGTATCACATTCTGTGTTCAATATAGTACATACATAATCTATTTTCAATAAAGCATTAAGGGGATGGTGATTTGCAAAAAGACGACACGGACTAAGGGAAGAGGGTTTGATTTTGAAGAAGTGATTCTTGCCATTAATTCAGAGCATGCATACAACATCCCCAGTCTATATGCTGTCCTCGTGGATTTGTCTAAGCAGGGATATTGAGTTCTGGGCCTTTCTGCATATGGGTGCCTTTAAAAACAATGGCCTTATCCCAGAAAGTTGCCACAATGCTTTGATTTTGCTGGTTACAAAAATATACGATCCAATTGACTGAGATCATCTCTCCCTTTACCTCGCTGGGCATCTAATTCTGGGACCCATAGTGAGCCGGGCCAAGATCACATTGCAGATTATGTTAAAATCAGTTCTATCATGTCCCCTTTCTACTCATTGCATGCTATGCTCATGCATATCTCACTCAGCTGTGGGTGTGCTATCTCAGAGAAAGGTGCCCAGAAAGAACGAAACATGAGGACACCTGGAGATGCTGCTTTCTTTTATCTCCGTGCTGGCGTACTGCCTAGCACAGTAAAATACACTGCACGTGTACGAGTCCGCACACTTCCCTACTGGCCCAACTCGCATGTGACGAGATCTTCTCATCAACCGCGATTAACTGTGTCCTGCTCGGAGACGACAAGTTCAGCGTTACTATGAATGTCTATTTGGGCGGATCTGTCTTCAACATTATCAAGGTGTATTTTGGGGGACCTTCACTAAAGAGAATACTCAAGCAGGATGTATTGGCTATGTTCAGTACGCTTTATCATAGTCAATGGTCCACTGCTCTTCGTTTTTCCTCCTTCCAGAGCAAATCAATAGCAACCATAACAAAACAAAAGTATGTGCACTTATAAAGGGAACATTTCAGGAAACAAGGGACCAATAAAGTTATGGTAGGTTTTAAAACGCTTGAAAACAAATATTTACCTGACATTTGAAAGTAGGATAATTAATTTGAGCAAAGTCATGGATGCACCCACACCCCCAAGTAACCATCATTGGAAGTTCAAGAGGAACGTTTGAAGTACAGAATGAAACAAAATTGGCACCCTGTGAACACCACTGGTGCCATCTCCTCTTCACCACCTGCCCAGTCGGGCCCCGGGGCACTTGTACTTCCATCAGGGCCCCGCTGCCATATTCTGCCAGACCGCCTGATGTCACAAGAGCCAGGACCTTTACCTGATACAGTCCCTCTGGTCAGGCCATGGTTGAACTGTATCTGCACAGGCTGCACCCCGGTTATGGGGATGCTTGCTCATGCGGCCCCCATATGGGGATCTTTCTTCACTGGGCTTCCATGCCACTCTGGCCTTGCTTTCCCTACTCCTGGGGGGGCGTGGCCTCACAGGCCAAGCCACTTGTCTTGGGATTCACGCACTCAGGCGTCCCTGGACAGGGACATTACTTTACCCAGGCCTCACTCCACACCCGACCTGGGGCTTCAAGTCTGCGATGAGCTGCAGCTCGCCGGCATATAGAACCCAGCCTGTCTCCTCCTGGATACTGTTGACGGGTGCTCGAGGCCACCACACCAACTCAATCTCCTTTTTCTCTTCTTTTCTTTCTATGTATCACTGTGTCTAACTTTCTCTGTTTTTTTACCATTTGTCCCCTTGTAACTGTCTTTTTTTAGGATCTTTGGTTCAGGTAAGTCTATGCTGGATTGCAGGGAAGACCTGACTATTATTGTCAGTCCCAGAATTATATGAGTCCCTTGTGCTGAAGACACATGTATGGCCAGGTCAGGCACTTACACCTTAAATAAAAACCTTTAAAACTCCTGTGTCTTGGTCTGTATTTTTGTTCTATTGCTACCTAATAAGGTTTTCCCTACCCACACCTTTGCATGTAACCCCCTTTCGTGGATATAAACAAATTAACAAACAAAGAAAAGGATCTGTGGCTAGTGAAGCCATGCATTGATCCTTTCCATTGAGGAAAAGAACATAGATTAAAGGGCACTTGTGCGTGGCTGCTCGAGGGATATTATACTCTGAAAGAGAACAAAATGATTTAAACCCTCAAGCAGAAGGGTTGAGAGGGCCTCGGCTTCATGCGTTGTTACTTCCACTGCCCGGGCCAGACAGGAAGGGGAGCTCCTATAATCACTGTCACCTCCCCAGCATCCCTCCAGTCACCGCTGTGGCCCCAAGAACAGCAGTTACCAACACCCCAAAGCACAGAATGCCCAATGTTTACAGCCTCCCGGGTGGGACCATTTCTTAAATGGGCTTCCCTTTGCTAGGCGACGCACCAGGACTCCCTGGGCCACACCTGGCAGACGTGGCCCGGGTTGAGGATATCTATGGAGGCCCCCCGTGTGCTGTAGTCAATGCTGGGCTGCATCTCCCACAAGCGGCTGGCACTTGCCAGGATGCCTCTGACATGGGGTGCCGCACACACTGCTGCTGGCTGCCTATTCAGAGAACTGTGCTGCCTTTCCAGAGACCATCCATCATCCAAAGAGAGCCTCATCAAGAAGTTGCAAGGACTTTGAGGAAGCCCTGGCCAGGCTGTCTCCAAAGCAAGGCACTTTGTATATATTGTTTTTGTTGTAGTGCACTGTATAGATATATATTTTACAGCCTTTACATTTTGTAAGAACTGTTCATTTTTTTAAATGACTCTTTGTATATCTGTAATGTTTTTCAGTTGTACAGCTGCTTTCGCATTAATTTATATTGTAAATAGTGTCTTGTGAATTCCCTATTTTGTGCAAAAATCTTTAAAAAGCTGGTGGTGCACCGGAAGCTCTTATAAGTAACTTATAAGTAAGGCAAAGAACAATGAAAGTACCATAAACCAGCAATCCATTGTCCACGTTTGCTTTGTGCCAGTTATTTCAACCTAGTGTCTACCTCCTTAGGGATTTTTGCCTCTATGTCCCTTCTCAATGTCACAGTGAGGCTCAATAAGGTGATCCGGGAACCCAGGTAGGTGCAATTTTCTGGTCAGGTAAGAGGCGGGATACATTTTGAGTTAAGGCACATATAAGCGTATTGTGTGCCCGTCTACAGCTGACTGGCAATAAGCATGTTTTAAGTAATTTTTTTAATTGTGGGAAGGACCCTTCATTCTTGATATTGAGAGGTAATGTATTCCAGTGCTTAGGAGCGAGCACTTTGAAACTACTGCCCCCTGTTGTTTCTCTTTAATGGTGGGCAGAGAACCTGTACAACTCTTCTGATTCCAGTAATTCTGGGGATTCCCATTGCCTAGGTCTCAGGGAGAGAGAGAGACGACTTTGAGACTGAAGCGGCAGACCAATGAGGCCCAACCACTTGGCCCGAGTGAAGGAGGAGGAGTCCAGCAAACCAAAAAGGATATGCTCCCACTTGGAAGGATCTTCTGTCTCCCTGGATTATGGGCCCCGTGAGAACACAGGTACACTAGCCGCAGCAAGGAGAAGGAGGACAGTGGCTAAGCTCCACGAGATGCCAAAAAAGAACCCACACACTGTGCAAGCAGAACTAATTCAAAGGGGGCCTGGTGGACCTAAAAGCACACAAAAACTGAAGGAAAAACCCAAAGAGGGGAGACAAGAATATAATGCCCAAGAGGGACCTATCAGAAACCAAAGCGCAAGCAAAGCACCCCAAAGTATATACCCTAAGAGAGGTGACCAAAAGCGTAAAAGAAGTAGAAACAGCCATGAAGGCTGTAGCTGAAATATACATTCCTCAAGAAGGAAACTTTAATGCAAGTGGTCTGAGCCCAGCCTGGGTTACACCCTGCAGTCACACACTGTGGATGGAGAACTATAAGCATTTATATGAAGCAGACTAATTTTCGTCCCATTAGGTCGACCAACATGTATTGCCTATTTGTTGTGCAATCACCCCGAAAGGATGGGTGGACCAGGAACAGGAACAGGGGAAGGAAAGTTGAAAGAGTTACAAGATCGAGTTTGTAAATTGAAATCCAATCTATCAGAATTGAGCCACTCGTTCTGGAAGAACCCCACAGTGTATCCTGTGTGCTCTGATTACATAAAACAAGCTGGTGATTATTTGGAACGGTGCAAGAATGCTGATGCCTAGTAGGCTAAGAGGAACATTCTTTTCTTTTGGATTTGTAGGCAACTTCAGGAATACATTAGTTTTGTTTGAGCTTTATATCCAAAGACTAGAACTTTAGAGTTCAAGAGAGAGACTTTCTCAAGAGACATGTTTAGGGAGGGGATTACACACCAACAAGTAGGAATTAAGGGGAAAGAGATACATTTTGATAAGGATAGTTTTTGTCAGTGGACTATTTGTGTTTGGATGATATCCTGCTGAACACTTTTTCTTGTTTTGTTGAATAGGGAACATCTACCATAGCAATAGGGCCAGGTGAGGATTTTCTTTAAAGGATAGTTCCGGGACTTTTTTTTTATTGTCCCTACGGTTCGGCCATGTGTTTTTAAGCATAACTCGGTAGATCGTAGAAAACTTTCCTATGGACCTTACCCGACTTTTCGTCCATTAACGCACTCGCAATCAGCCGCCATTTTCTGATAATCCTATCATTTCCCCCCATCGCCCTGGCTCACTTGCTTTTGCGGCACTAAATCAAATCCCCCGCCCCTGAAACAGACTTTATCAAAACATTCATATTCCCCGCCTCTATCCGTGACGTGACTGTGCTGCGTAGGCAAACGCGCCCAGGCGTCTTCTACGCGACTCCACACAGAACCCGGAAACCAACACAGATCAGCTCACAACACAGCGCGCCACAATTCGCAATATGAAACTGTACTTTTAAATCAAACCGCAAGATTGTAAATTTGGTAAAGTACATTTATTTGACATCAAATGTTTAGAGAATATTCAGCGATTTGCATTTTTATTTGCTCAGGTTCCAAAAAGTTCATTTTGAAGGCGGGGGGTGGATTGGGGCGGTGGTCGTGCAGACAAGACACAGGAAGACTCGTGAATGGAGACACACTTATGTGGATTGCAGGGGGCCGTCCAGCGTGAGGGGGGATGCTTGGCAGGAGACACGGGGTCTGGCGGTAGACATGGGAACAACAACCCATGCTCTATAGACCACTTTGAAGTGTACATGGTCTTTGGCACCTCTTGGCCTTTATAGCTCCCTGACAGCTCCACTTGGCAGCACAAGTACCCCGGTGCGAACTGCCTTTGATAGGGCGGGGGGTGGATTGGGGCGGTGGTCGTGCAGACAAGACTCGTTTGCCGCAGGGCCTCACCAAGGAGAGGCCATCTAACTGCATGTAAGAGGCAGGCTGCAGGATCTAGTACATGGAAGGCAGGGGGGTGAGTTTATAAATACCTCACCCTCCCAGGAGAATATATGGGTGCAGTTCACCCTGGAGACCCTGGATGCCTAGGCAGTTAGTCAGCAGCAGGCTGGCCTGTGGTGGCAAGGCGGCACGGGCCAGAGGGGGTCATCTCTGTACCCGGTGCCCAAAAGGATTATTTATTATGATCAACCATATTGATTATTTACCTATAACCATGTTTTGTATCAATAAAATCCAACGGCCTTCCTTTTATTGCCAACGCTTGAACAAAGTGGTGTGGTAAGTATTTTTGGGGTCGGAGGCAAGGCCGGGAGGCTTGATGCCAACCCGCAAAATAACATATGTATGTCTGCTGCATATGGGTTCAACGGTTATGTGGATTGAAGGTGGGCGGCCAGCGTGAGGGAGGATGCTGGCCGGAGACATGTGGTGTGACAAGACAAGGCACAGGAAGACTATTCAATGGAGACACACTAGATTCATTTAAAAAATCAAAACAACCATTGTTAAAATATATGTTGGGTTTTATTTTAGATCTTAATTTCAATTGAACATAAATAATAAACATTACACATTGTAAAGTTGCGGTTGCAGCACATCCAGGGAAAATCCGCGGTATTGTCCACTGTCGCTGGGGAAATGTTGTCTAATGGCAAGTACCGCACAGGCAGGTATTACTCTCCGAACGCGGTGTCCGAGCCTCCCGTGAAGCCACCAAGTGAAGCAACGATAGGCCACCAGCCTGTTCCACCTGTGAAAATGAAAGATGCAAACTGTATTAAAATGACAACTTTCTTATCACTGTCGATTCAGGTAAAAAATGTCATTCTGCTTTGAAAAAAATTCTATCTAGAAAATGCACAACATGGAACCAATTTACATGCATTCGAATGATGAGACGACCATGAAATAGTAGTGGCATCACTGACATCACAACCAGAGTATACTTACTCGTTACTCGGATTACGCGGACGAACAGTGCCGCAAAGTTCGTGCATAAGCACCATCATCATCCTCAACACGGTCCGTGAGAGGCAGGCTTCCCTGAACTCTGGCAGCTCGGTGATGCATTGCGGACTTGGCTCGCCTTCCGAAATGTAGGCCAGGCATCCCGAGTTTTCTCGGCAGCAGCAGTTCTCCTCCTAAGTTGGCATTAGCTCGCACCGATTGCACGTGCACCAGGTGGAGACGCCGTCCATGCGACATGGTCCAGGCTCTTCATCCGTTGACTGGTCCTCCCAACTGCCGTCCGAATCCCCATCGTTTTCGCGTGCTTGCCTTTCCAGTAGTTCTTCCTCGGTGTACTCGGGCTCGTACATATACGGCATTATTGTAGCCATTGTGTGGTAAAGAAAGTAAAATAATTTACAGAGATGGTACAGGTGTTCACAAGGCCGAGAAGCGGCGAAGGTAGCTGACCAGAGCACAGAAACGAGTCACAGAATACTCAAAGTAACACAGAGAGAGTAATGGAATCGAAAATCTGCTGCTGTGTGTTGTGAAACGGTGTGTTTATACTTATTGAGGAAAGAGGCGTCCTGCCATTTCCATGGCGACACGTCATTAGCTGAGGCGCAGCGATTGTTGACACGAAACGTGCTTTGGCGTTGGGAAATGGGTGGTACGCGTCTGCTGATGTCAGGCTCAGGGGCGGGGAATTTGATTTAGTGCCGCAAAAGCAGGTGAGCCAGGGCGATGGGGGGAAATGATAGGATTATCAGAAAATGGCGGCTGATTTCGAGTGCGTTAATGGACAAAAAGTCAGGTAAGGTCCATAGGAAAGTTTTCTACGATCTACCGAGTTATGCTTAAAAACACATGGCCGAACCGTAGGGACAATAAAAAAAAAGTCCCGGAACTATCCTTTAAGCTTAATAAAATCAAGATTTAGAAAAATAACTGTCCAGTTGTCTGCCTCCTCTCTCAACTAACACAAAACCCACACCTGTAAAGAAATACACATAATATACCGACCTTGAATATAGAAGGCAGTCTGGGTATGAAGACTGGTGTTTGCTGGCAATTACCTCTGCAGCAATGTTCAAGATTTAAGGATATGTATGTTAATAAGGTATCGAGTGGGGCCTTAAATTGCCAATAAGCCCCTTAAAAGAAGGCCAAGAGTAGAGGACCAATGAGAATACCTTTAATCTTCTTCTTGGGGAATTCATGGTATTTAGCTGGGCTTCTCAGTGCTTTAAAACAGGGTGAGACTATGTTGAGAGAGTGAAGTCAAGAACTTCCAATGGCTTGAGTCGGCATTGAAACAGTCAAGTTGGTTCAATATGGTCCAGCGATGCAATGGGGTTCTGGTGTGGTGATTAGCTTGAGCTGGCAAGATAATAGGCAGGAGGTGGTTGAGTCAGAAGACCGAAAGCTGGAGCAGGAATCAATACATTGAATTCTTGATGCAGCTCTGTGTGACTTGTTAAAACTACTTAAAAGTAATTGTGTCAGCTTGAAAGTGCTTCAAGGCATGAACAAGAGCCCAATTCTGTTCCTTCACTTATGGTCTGTGCCAGGGTCATAAAAGAAAAGATAAGTTACTTATTTTGCCCTCCCAGTCAGAGAGCACTTGAAACGTTGCCACTTCCAGCAAACAGAATCCTGGATACCAATGTCCAAACAGTAAGTTCACTTAGCCATAAGCAATCTACCTCAAATGTTTCTCTGACGTGGCTGAGGGGATGGCCACCATGCTCCCTTATTGGAAGTCTGTATCTTTATTTCTATGGCAAAGGACTTTGGGCCGACTGGATTTAAATAAATCATATATAGTGCACATTTCTGAATGTCAAACTCAAGTGGCTTGTGCCACAGCCTAAAACAACTAGAACTGTATTATACCTACCTTCCCAGAAAAGAAGCACTATCTATACGGTTTATCTAAACTGGCTTCCTACAATGCATACATCTGAGGTGTAGCATTTATCACATGGACGCCAAGGATTGACACAGTATAAGGCCAGAAAATAAATGTGCTCAACACATGCAGTTAGGCAGCATGTGCTAGGTTGGACCAAGATCACAAACTGGTAGTGTCTAAACTAAACTGTTAGTTGTCAGGATGGGTTTCTCCAAGATGCAAGAGGAGGTCAGGTGGAGTGATTCAGGATTGCTTAATAGAAAGTGTCTCTCAGAAAAGCTAAAACATTGCCAAAACTCAAGATCAACCCGTATAGTGTCTATCGAGTGATACAGAATGTTTTCAAAGAAATGTTCTTCCAGTTCTTGGTCTGACCACTTCTGGATCTCTCCTGGTTGGTTAACACACATTTCAAAAGGCCTGTTGTCCTGGGCTACTACTAAAACGGTGTATTTGGTACCGAAGGGACGTCTCTCCAGAGCAGTGTCTCGCAGCTTGCAACAAACGCACGATGCAAAATCTATAAACATTCATTCAGTTCTAGCGGATACCAGTTGATCTTAGGACGGCGTGGGCTCCCTTTGAATCCAACAGAGGTTCGGCACATATACGTTCTAATCAGGATGTTCTTAGAGATCCCATGAATCAAATGTGGGTCATCAATACATGATCTGCAGAAATTTAATTTGTCGAAGACAAATTTAACGTGTGAAGACGGAAAGATCTCCTGACTCCTTTTGACCTACACTGGCCCTGATGCTTGCACCTTTAGATTTTGAGCACTTTAGAATTACGGAGTGCCACATTGAATGTTTAAGAGAAAGTGACGGATCATATATCTCCTCCTGAAGAAAGTTCTAAAAGAAATTAAAGGAACTGAAACATGTCGAGGCATAACACCAGTGATTAGATCCATTGGTTTGTGTATTTGTGTCTTTACTGACCACAAATTTTCCTTTCTTGTATTGGGCACACCAAGGTGTTAACAAGATTTGTGTTCTAGTCTAGGGAAAGACTAGTTATGAACTATTACAATTCAATTGTGAGCATTTCGCTCTGCGTCACTTGCACTTTTTTTGCTGCTAGGTTTTAGAATGTATTTTTAAGATGTTTTTTTAATGATTACTAATAAAATTTATATTTTGTGATAATAGATTGGTGCAGTTGATTATATCCTCTCTACTTTTGCGTTTGTACTTTGTCTGGGCTACTACTGCCACCTACTTTCATGAAGGGAGTCTCTTCCTGAGTCTCGGTCCAAACTGGGTAACAACGATAGTTGCTATAGGAAGGGGTTGTGAGTAGTGGCTCTTCAGGGAAGCATCAGAGATCCAGGAAAACAGGAGGCTGCTCTGTAGTGTCAACAGGGTTCTCACTAGGACTCTTTTCATCTTCGTCTTCCCCAGTGCCTTAGCTCCCCAGCCACCCACTCCAGCCCATGTCCCCCCAATGTTTCTGTAAGTGTATAGCTTCCCCAACATACAGAAGTATGATCTTAACACAGTTTGCCTTTGTTAGAGTACACTTTGAAGTATCAGGATTGCCCATCGTCTCTTCCTCATTCCTAACCTTCCACCTGACCTCATATGCAAAGTGTCTCTTCTCCTCAACAATATGCCACTCCTCCTCTCCACCTCTCTCTTCAGTTGCTCCCATAAGCTCCTCGTTCACACCCTTGACATTGTGCCACATTTCTCTCACTTTTGTTTTGCAAACTACCCCTTCTCAGGTTTTCTGCACTCCTCCACCTCTTTCAACAACACTTCTTCAAGTTCCCTATCTCTCTACTACGGTTATTTCTCCTTTCCTATGTACTTCACATCATTGTTCTCTCTTTTCAACTGCCTGCCCTACTTCCCACTTTATTAACCCTTTTGGGTATTTTCTTTATTTGGCTACTCTCACTCTCAGTAGAATCTAGCTCTCTCCCAACTTCTTAATCACATTGGGCCCCATCTGCACTCCTCAGAACACTCCTCACGCTCCAAACATGTTCTATTGCTCTACTTTCCAGATGCTCTGGAACTTTCTTTCCATAACCTCTGGGAATTTCTCCTTCCATCTCCATAACTCGTTGTGTCCCCCTCCTTCTATGACCTTATTTCACCAGGTCACTGGGTCTCTATTCCCTTTGTCTTTATGTTCCAGGCATTTTGGGTATTTCCCTCTCAGCTTTGTTGGTCTTTTTTTAACCCAGCATCCTGCTTCTTTCCTCTAATGTTCTGTCTCTGCATTCTGATCCTTCTCCAGCTAATTGTTCAGCACCTTTTTCAGCTCCTTCCAGCTCCTTCTCCAGCATGATCTGCTTTGCCATTCCACTGTCTACAAATGACTTCCACCTCCTAACTCCCAGAGCCTTCAGTCCCAGGTCCTACCCTGTCAGGATTGTCTCCCCACATTCCAGCCTATCTCTGCTGTAATAGAACCCAGGTGTGCAGACTTAGTGAGGGGAGAATGGGATGTGTAGATCCCTGGGCCTGGACCAGTCTCTGTGATCTGCTGGGCACCAGATTCCAGAATTGTGTCTGCCACCTTGGAGTTACTTAATTCATAGGGAACTGCATATGCTGGTGTAGCCGACTCCATGGTTTCTCTGATTCATGATTTCCTCAAAGTTACACAAAAATGTATGGTGGCAATGTGGCAAGCCACTGCCTCCTTTCGGTAGCATGTTGGGAGTAGCAAGGAGATTCTCTGTAAACCACTGCTGGGCATGTTAGCGACCCCATTATCCACCAAAAAGGTGAGACAGTGATCATCGTTATGTGTTGATTTTATGAAAGCGAGATTTTGGCTGCTTAATGCCCAGATCTTATCATGACTATGTTGTATCAAAAAACTAGACAGGGCTGTGGTGTTCAGGCCCACCAAAAAAATGACAGCACTTGTGGGATATATTGACCCACTCAACGGCATTGCCCCACATTACCAAACTGCATTTGTGCAAACAACAGCAACCTGGCTGGCTGCACTGGCTCCAGTACACACCGGGACCTCAAAACTGAGTTTTTGGCAACAACAAAAAGATGGCTGCACCATCCTGCCTAGAACACTTCGGGCTAGATGGAACAAGGGGACACACTGAAAAAGGATGCCAGTGTGTCCTGAAACATAAAAATGGAATCAAGTGAAAAAGTAGTGTTGCTTTGCTGCAAAAGCCAAAATCCCCATTACAAATGTTGTGTTGATGCTAATTCCATCTGTTCATTCTGAAACCACTGTGATTAAAAAGGCCCTGTCATGCCCAGGATATTTTCTATGTTTCACCAAAACCAGGCATAATTCCTGAGTGACAGGCCCAGTCAAACCAACTCTGAGAGAAATCAATAAGCAACTTCACTTTCACTTGCACAGGAAGATGCATTCATTTCTTTCCAAAAGTATCTAGGCTCAGCAGTTCAAAGAGACTTTAACTCTCTGAGCCAGGTCAGTGTAAATGTATCTATACTTTACATAAAGCTCCTGCATTCAAGGACATGACTACAGCTGCAAAGACAGTATGGGCAATCTGATGGAGCTGCCAAACTGAATTTAAAGAAAGAAATGCTAGCAGTTTTTAACACATGTGGAAAAATGGGCTTTGCTGACTGAAGAAAGAAAATTGCCTGTTTCAAAATAAATTGTTGATGAAAGCCTGCTTGCTTAGCAATGTAAAGGGATTATGGTAGTGGTGATAATACACACATAGGCTATCTGCTTTCACAGGTTTGTTTTATTTCAGGACCCAAAATAAGAAATTAAAGAGTTTAAAACACATGGGCTGGAGTTGCAAGCTCTCTAAAAAAAAACAGTTCTTCCAGTTGCCAGCCATGAAACTTCCCTAAGGAAGGGAGACACACCATAAACTTCCAGGACACGAAACAGATAATTTCCAGCTTGAAAAGCTTTGAATGGGCCAGGACAAAGAAAGTTCACACCGCTCATCAGACATTCATCTTTGCTCCAGGCTGGGACAAGAGAAGTCCTGGGACATTAACCTGTCAAGTGTGAAGTGGTAATAAAACCTTCAATTAAGATGAGAAACCCCACTTTGCCTTGAAGAAAATGACAGTTGGTTGCAGTTGGAGGACGGAAAAAAAAATGATCTAGTGACAATGGACTGCCTTTTGGTTCCAAAAACTATTTTATGAATAAACTTTAAATACTTGTTATCTCTGAAGCAAGAATTAGTAAAAATGTAAAAAGTTCACAGTTTCAAATATGATTTTATGTGCTTTCTTTTAAGATTTGGTAGAACTCAATCCCGCATGGGGAACAGAAGTTACAAAATATGACAAATTACAAGGAAGGTATTAATGTTGTGAGCATAACATTTTGTACACACATCCCTGGGGATAATTCGCATTTGTGTACAAAGTTATGGAATTTTGGGCCAACTCTTTCATGTTTCCAAATACCAAAATATATCAGAAAGGCGAAACAAGGTTGCACAGACTTGAGTATTGGACTGATCTGTGCTGCACATAATATGTGACCTGTATGTATAATATAATTTGCCAAGAGATTGCTATGGTGTACAAATGTATGTTTTTGGCAAAATCAGATTTTCTGTAAAGTAAATCTGGGAGTTTTTGGACATTGTAAAACTCACCTCATAAACCTGATATCATTCCCTTGGAAATCCAACCAGTTGCGAGCAATGCGTAGACTAGCACCCCTGCCCAATCCAAGTAGTTTAGGTGCATGCGTAGTTAACGTTGCCCAGCCCATACCTTGATGATGTCATTTTGCACTATAAATAAGGGTCCCTGACAAGACTCTACACACACACCCTTCCTGACTTCCTGCGCTGCGTTCCTGTACCCACATTCTTCCATATCCAGACTCCAACTACAAGGCCAAGCATTTCTGATTCTACTCCAGGGCCCATTGCAAAACCCAAGCAGTGCTGATCCCATTCCCAGCAAGGCCTACAATACCATATAAAAAACACTACATTTCTCATTAACAAGGGGAAAACTGTGGTACCTTTGGCATCCTGATCCAGCTTGACTTGCTGCCACTCACTGCATGCTGCTGCCATCCTGCTACCCTGATGACATATATTATCCAGTGACCAGAATTGCCAGTCCAGAAGTGATACCCGGTAACCAGTCCCTGCCCAGCTGATCCTGTCCCACTGATTTTGTCCGGGTGTCCTTTGTTAGACCAAATCTGTGTGGTGACCAGAACGCTGCCTGTCCAAAATCCCAAAACTAAAAGTGGACTGTGAGTATCAATTGCCACCCCTCCTAAACCTATAACCTGTCTTGTCTTTGTTCTCTTCCCACTCTCTAAGTCACCCTATCCTTATCTTGATACCTTGTTCAAACTGTCACAATCCTTCTTGCCACCCTGCCATTGATTTATAGTGCTAGCACCATCTTTCTATTCATTTTCTCTCGTAAAATCCTCAACTATTAATCCTATTTCGAGTGATCAGAGTGGTTCCGCCGGGGCGGGCGCTCGGGAGCTAGGGTTGAACTCGTGAATCAACCCTGGAGCTTACTGTGTCCCTCTTTGGTGCCCTAGCCTGAATACTCTAGTATAGAGTAAAACTGTTCTTGTCAAAACTGATTTCCTTTCCAGTTTCACCGCTCCATTTTTCTCAAAGCACACCTCACCCTATCTTGCATAACTCACTCAATTTACCAGCTAGAAACTTAATTCCACATCCATATTGTATATGTGATCCATAGCTATCCCCCAACATCTAAATCAGTGTATTTCACCTGTTTTTATTAAAAACCGTTTAGGTAATTTCAGGCGGGAATTGCAAAGTTTGCTACGTTTCCAACGTGTCATTTGCTGCAACATGTTTTAAACCCTGCCACTCATTTTTGATCTGTATGCTCTTGCTAGTCCATTGCTTGTGATTGTTTGTACCTTTCCATTGTTGCTTTAGTGAAGAATTATATTTTCTTCAAGGTTTTCACACACATTCATTATTTTATTCATCCATTCCGAGTGCCATTTTTAGCATTGACAGGGTTTCAAATCTGTTTTTCTCTCTTATTTGGGGAGGGAAAGTCTGATTTCGATTCTGTTTGCCATTTGTCATTCCTGATCGCCTGCTGTTTCTTCAGATCTATTTAGAACTGATTATTTGTGGGTTGAGGGAACATTGCAGGGGGAAATTCCAACGTAAGTACTATCTTTCCTAAAATCAAAAAATTGTTCCTATTTCATGGTGTTTTGTAGATGTGTCAGTAGAAGGCTGAACTAAGTGCATTGCTTACATTCCTATTGTTCTTATCACCCCATTGGCGATTGCTGCCCCATATTAAAAATGGTATGATTTTTGTTGAATTTTAAAATAAATAAATACATATTACCTTTTATCAACCAACCTGGTTCATGGTCCATTGTCCAGTTAATTGCCAGTGACTAATGCAAATACTTCCCAGCAGCTGGGTTCACTGGCACAACAAAACAGGCCTATGCCACCCGCACACTCAAAGTTGTATTCCTGTTTACACGTTTCTATCAAATGTGTACATCTGTGGAAAAACTCAGAGGTGAAGCAGTGCCTTTTTTAATATTCAATTGCAGTGGTTGATGCCAATGGCTCGCATCAGCTAAGTGTCACAATAACTGAAGGCTCAACTAAACATTCACAACCAAAAAATGTGTTCTTTCGAATGTTTCATTTTAAGGGCCTGCAAGAGTTGCAGAACTCTGAGGAGATGTGGAATTCCATTTCTGAAAATGAAATTCAAGTGCATAATTCTCAGCCCCCGCCAGATGTCTTGTATCTCACACAGCCCAGTCTTAATCCATAACCACTGATCTAAAAATGTAATACTTTATAAAGGTTGCTTGCGTTCAGTTGTCAGCACATGAAGCTCTCATTTGTGAAGTATTCTCAATTTCTACAATTGGGTTCAAGAGGTTGTTGCAAAAATGTGCTCTAGAAAGGCAAGGACAACTTCCAGGCTAAATCAACCTCCAAAGTGACTCATAGTTAATGAATTGTACTTCAGCCGTTCTTAAATCAGGTGTCACCTTGCTAAAATACTAACTACAGGCATCCTTTAAACTTCTCTGTCCATGTAAATGTAATACAAATAGCAACAATCACTCTTCAGCCTCTCTTGCAGCTTTAATGAGCATTATGCTTCTTCAGACGCGTGACTTCCGGCCAACAAAATTGATGATATGCACACCCGGCTTGGTACAAGTCTATCATTAAATTTTTCCAAACTTTTTCGTATCTAAAATGTATTATAAAATAGTGTGATTTGTCCCCTATTGTGCTTTTCCCCTCTCTCTTTTCAGTACATACTCTATTGTTCGAGTCTCAGTCTCCCGTCCCCTCAATTCTTCCATCAGCACTATTCTTTGACTGTCACACTCTAAGAATTGCAATAGTGCCATATAGTTTATGCTTCTTCTCAAAATCCACATTTTCCACGTTCGTGTTTGCCAATTCTATTAAATGCTGATCCAGCCGTTGAAGGCCTAAGCTGGATCTACACAGCATTGCATCGTATCTTTTAGACTGGGTACATTTTCCTGTGCTTCTGTTTTCACATGGATAATTCTCTGCATTTCATAATAATGCCTTTATTGCTATTTTTCGATTGTTCTTGCCAATCTCTCATCACTTAAATATGTTTTGTTATGAAGCGAGGCCTTTTATCGCATCATGAATTTGGCTCACCAAACTTGCATTCAGAACAGCTATACTAATTGTCCAAACCTATCAATGTTTGACCACAACAGAAAAGAGCATGCAAGAAAGCATGATACAATTTGAGTGCAATACACCTGCAACACTGCAAGTACATTGGTTGTAACTAGTAATGCCCTCTAAATCACATGCCATGGCTTGCAGCATTCTAGGGGGAGTGAACACATCAAAGCTCTGTAATGTCCTAAGGGTGCACTTTTGTGAATGTGTACATCATTGTCATACAAGACATTAGTACCATTGTTTGCCAATTGTCATTGCAGCGCTCTTCGGTCTTGGCCACAAATCTGTTAAAACTTGACATAAAGTAATTTTATGTTCCTATATTTTTCCGTTCTTTATGTTACACAGCACTTTTAGCCAGATGTATCTCGTCCATGTAAGTGTGTTGCTACCCGTCAAGTATTTTCAGCAGTTTCTGTACATCACTATAGATTGACCTCTAGCGTAAGTTAAAAGTAGCCGTGGGCAAGTAAGCCACCATACGCTTTGGAATTTCCCAAGCACTACTTAAGCTCGTCATGCAGCCACATATTGCATGGTTTACTTATTTTTCTATTCTCTAAATCTGTTTTGTAATGCATTCCAATGAATCCCATGCATATTAGACTAAGCCTATCTTTTCTACATCTTAAACTCCATTGTCCACCAAACAGGACTGACATGGACACAGGCTATCAAAAACATTCTTCTCTCTGCTTTATTTATTTTTTATATGTATTTTATTAGTATTAATAGACCGCTTTACGCAAAAGCACTGGACACAATATGTATAAAAAAAAAAAACATTAAACGGCACAGTTCAATTGCTAATAACAAAATTGTTGAGTTTAGAACGTAAGAAGGTGTTCCCTATGAAAGGAACGGAACAAAAAGAAGTAGGAAAGGGTGCCAAGAGGAGGCACGCTCCCGTGCAGGGGTGCAAGCAAAACAAATATACGAAAATGAGATTGAGCACACGGAGGAAGAGGGACAGAAAGAAGAAACAATGATTGAGAATGTAGAGAGATTGTGAAGCTGTTTCGAAGGATAGAAGGGTGTAAGTGAGGAGAGGTTAGGGGGCAGGTTTTAAAGAGATTTAAAAAAACAGAACAAGAAAATTAAGGATGAGTCGAGAGTGAAAATGGAGCCAGCAAAGAGATGCTAGAAGGAGGAGAGATAGAATCATGAGAGGATATAGAAAAGATAAGTCATACAGTCAAATTACATTTAGAGCGAATAGGGCAGAGACCATTTGCTGGAAGACCGAGTAAAAGAAGAAAGCAGTCAAATAAATTAAAACAATTGACGAGGTCACAAGTATCGTTATAGCATAAACTTAAACAAATGTCCTGGCTTTCCAAATATTGAAGAGGTGAAATCGTCAAGACCAAGAACAGCAGAAATAAAATAGGTAGAGACATAGGTGGGAAAGAAATGAGAGGTTGGAGGAAGAGGAGACAGAGTTGTAGTAGCAGGAAAGAAAAGAACCTCCGTCTTGGAGGGATTAAGATGGAGGAAGTGCTCAGGCATCCATGACTGAATGGCAAGACGGGTGCAAGTAAGAGTAGCATGAATGGATGGAGTAAAAAAGAGACAATTAAGAGTAGCTGAGTGCCATCAGCATAAAAGTGATGTGACAGACTGAAAGAAGTGATAATAGAGGCACAAAGAATAGTATAAAGAGAGAAAGGAGAGGACCCAGGACAGAACCCCAATGTGTGTCGTGTTGACAAGGGAGTATAAAGTAGGTGTGGCCAGCCTAGGAGACAAAGTATCTGCGTTTAGAATGATAGGACCTAAACCAGTTAGGAACAGTGCCTTTGAAGCCTAGAGAAGAGGAGAAGAGAGCAAGCATGAGTGGTCAACAGTGTTGAAAGTCCAAAAGTAACAGCAGATAAAACTGTTTGGTACAGCGAGCCATCAAAGTGAGTCATAGAGAAAGAAATGAGCAGGGTCTGTTGAATGACAAAAGGTAGAAGAGAGGTAGAATTAAAGTGGATAGAGATCTGAGAATACGCAGTATGCTCTAGAAGCTTAGAAAGGTAAAAAACGCGAGAAATAGGTCAATAACTGCTCCCTCCTTTTGACCATGGCTTGATCCCCTCTTTCTAAACCTCTCATTTAGAGAAACAGCCTTCCAGTCGAATAGCGTTATGTTGAATTGGGGATTTGCAGTATTAACTGCCAGCTCAATACAGTACTCATGAGTGTATATTGGAAATTAGTTGAACGCACCGAAAATACACTTTTACATATTATCTATGAGGCTACACCCATCTCAAAGAATGTTTTTGGGGATTCTTGTCTTAGGTTGTTGGTGGCTAACGCCAAGAAATGGTGCTCCAAAGTGGTCCTTGATCCATCTATTGTTCCCTTGCAATGCCATAAGGCCATCTTTAAAAGGGAACTAGGTATATTGGATCAAGAACAATCTTTCAACGATTTGGCTAGCAAAGGTCACACTGGCAAATGCGTCTTACAATTCCCAACATGGGGGAGAATAGCCTTAATTCCCTTCTCCATAGATATTTGTGGTCTAAATTCCATTTGGTCAATTTGGTCACCATACGACTGAAAGTGCAAAGCACCTAATGTTGGAATGCGCTATTTCCATATGAAGAAGATGTGGGGAGTCATAAAACAGCTCTTGGTCATCTTGTCATGCTAGAATGTTTAGAACCTTGGCAACAGGATTAATGAGTTACCATATTATTAGAGAATAGTATGGATTACCATTTTTAAAACAATGATTTTTCAATTGATATGATAGGTTATTTATAACGCACTTAATACCCAGAGATTTCTTAGCACACACCCAGGGATCGAACCTGTGTTGCTCAGCGTTTTCTTGCTTCAAAGGCAAGCATGTTGCCCCTGAGCTATCCTCCCGAGACAAGAAATTCATATTTTATTGTTTGTATTGTTTAAAACATTATTTACTAACTGTATAAAAAGCTATTTTATTTTAACTGTATTATACAAAATAAACATAAAATAAAAACAATTGTTTCATTTTTATCCTGCCCATTTTCCTTCCACAGACTAAGGTCTTCATGCCTCTGGTAAGGGCACAATACACCAACTCTCTAACAAGCCAAGCACTCTGAGACTCTTACAGTGGCGACGTGGCTCTGTATAAAGACACTACTAGCATAACATAACATAACATAACATAACATAACATAACATAACATAACATAACATAACATAACATAACATGCAGCTCTTCCCATGTAATGCAGAGGTCCCGTTTTGGGATTGCTAACCACTTTCAGGTTAGGGAGATAGTAACACAATAAATCACGCTACAGCAGATCACACAAAGGCAGTTTTGTGGATCAGCTGTCTGTGTGAAGAGTTACTGGAGTAAAACTAGCTGGAATGCTGATGGAACGCGTCCCTTTAGGACTGCTGATGTTCAGTTGTTTAGCTGTTTGCCCATTTGTTTTCACCATGTATTGCTTATCTTGTGTTCTTTCAAATAATAAGACTCTCATATCGGAACACATACTGATATTTTTCATTCCAATTCCGCGTCAACATGATGAAGTCTGTGTCATGTTCCGACCTTTCCAGGAGGTTCGAATAAGCAGAGAAGATCACCAGAGAGATACCGGCTCTCAGTTCCTCTGTAATTAAACACGGCTAGAAGAGCAAGCAGAGATGGAGGGAGGATGTGCTGGGGCAGAACACACAGTGGAAGTAAAGACAAAAACATGGTTGAAGTGAGACGGCCATTTTTCTGCAGAGTATAAGAAAATGATAGTCGGTGGCAATTCTTGTAGAAGTTCAGCCAAATGTTTTCAGCGTTTATATCTTTTTACGTGTTCTTTCATGTAACATGATTTTCAAAGGCGCAACCTGTACATGCAGTGCTCTTAAATTTCTTCCTAAAAAGCATTTAAATGATGCAGCTACATGATGCAGTATGATTCAGAAATGCAGCAGGCAGGTGAATGCCCTGTGAAGCTCTCAATTAAACTGCATATAGATATTCAAGACAGAATTATAGTGCGGCTGGTGAGTGGTGAGTTCCATAGGAAATCAAACAAATGAATTGCTAATAACCTTTGACTCATACGATGAATTTGGCTGTAATTGTGCAGACATTTCTGTAAAAAATGGCCTCCCCATGGGTATTAAGAAAACAAAAAAGAAATTTTGGCCTAGACTCCATTGATTTGCAATCCTTTCGGGGTGTGGGGCTATAGCAGCCATTTTCTCCCAAAATTCAATTGATAATTGATAATAACTTTTGCCTTGCACGATGGATTTTAATGACATTTTCAAAATATAAAGTTTGTTAAGCCCCCTCCCCCCAACTGCAAACGTAGAAAACAAAACGTTATCAAATAAAAGTTATTAAGAAAACAAAATAACACATTTTCAGATTTTGCCCATTCATTTTCCCTTATAGAAAAAATGCAGTTCTGGAACAGCCATAGTGCAAAAAGCACTTGACAGTTTTGGACCAAATAAGAAACAACTTGGCACAAAGTGTGGACTTACACTGCTTGACTGATTTTAGGGTAAATCCATACAGTAGTTTTTAAAATATTCAACAGAGAAGCAGGTTTCCCCGATACACTGATGTAATTTCTGATGTCATCAGTTTGGTCATATGTTGCGCAACAGAGAGCAGAAAGCTAAGGTTCATTTGTCTGAATTGTCTACCAAATTTCAGGGGATTTGTTGAGTTAAATGTTCACCTTAACGTCCCTGCACCACATGTTTTTTTCCGTGAATAAGAGAATGGAGAGGTCGGGGTGCTGGAACTGTGGTCCTTCACAGGTTGAATTACTGCTCCACCTACCCCATGAGACCTTCCCCCTCCTTCTCCCAACTAGACACAAATCTTTTCTACCCTTATATTCTGCAACCTCCCACAATCCTCACCCACTTCACACAAGTCATGCCAAATCACTACCTATTCAAATGACATCTTGTGTTTGTGTAAGTCAATGCATGTGCTAGCCATCCTCTACCTGGAAGAATCTGCCTACCACTACTTGCCCCCATACTCTATGCTTTCAAGGCCCCAACTTATCCATCCCCTTCCATCATGTGAGGCCTCCCAACTTTTCTTAGATACTGCACACCCTTGATTGCCCATAATCACTTTAGAGACCTATCACAGAAATCAAAGATATTCATACAGTACATGCATTTCTTTAGTGTAACTTCAGCAGCCCAATAGTTTTAATGTGATTTCCTCTGCACCCAGTAAAGCACAACCCTCATCACCACTGGAATGCATATATTTTTTTATGTCTCTAAATTCCATTCTTTATTCGGAACCATTATGGGGGCATCAGGCAATCAGCATGCTGGAATGGTGGGCAGAATCCCCTGATATAAGCCTGTGTTCCAGGACAGCTGGTTGTGTCTAACCCGCACACCGGGCCCTGATGTAGTATCTCCCCAATTCTTTGCTTCCCACTTGCTGGCCGAGATCCTCCAACCTCCTTCGCTCCTCTCTCGTTTCTAATCTAAACAGCTGGCCTGGGTTTATCCCCGCCACCCATCACCCTCCATCTTCCTTGGATGGTGGCACGGAAACCAAGATGGGACTCGCTCCCGAGCCCCTCTCGCATTTTCATGGCACCCATCCAAAAGTGGGGGCAAAGGGTCCCTTTGATGAATGGGTGCTGCATGGCACGTGTCCATACTTCAAAAGGTGTAACTCTTTCAGCACTCTGCAAAACGAGCAGGGTGCTAATAGTGTTAAACCTGTCTATCTGGTGGGGCTTGGGTGGTAACTCCCCTAAGCCATGCACAAGACCCTTGCTTCACTGAGGTATCCTTGTCTCAGGTTAGGGGACAATTACCATCCATGTGCACTGCGGAATATGGGATCTAGCCCTACGTTGAAGTGCTCAACTGCATGGAATTCACATACAGATTGGTACTAAAAAGAGGAGGGGGGAATAATGTCAGTATGTTGTCACTGACATATACCTCACCACCGGGAGTTACATGGCGATTCTGATGGGCAAAGAGACCCAACCGAGCAAGTCACCAGGGGGCACATACTGAAAACCCCTCGGCGCAGCAGCATCAACCTAAGCTGAGCCCCGCCCCCCACATTCTGCAACTGCCTCATATTTGTGTCGGGTCAACATTCCCAAAACTGGATTGCATATCTGTACATATCTGTGAAAACAGTGATTGCAGAAAATATACTTACTGTTTCCCTTGTACTGTCCCCCTTTCCGTTCCCAGCTCTTCCTGCACCAATGTCTGGTTTAATGCATTGACTGCTACATTGTGATGATATAAAGCAGCCACTGGTGGGGGTGCAGCTGCTGCTTCTGACATGCCCCTTGTACCATGCTTCTTGGTGGAGTATTTTTCATTTTGAATAATAAAAAACAAATACATAAAACCATGGGAAACATGATAATAATATGATTTATGATAATAAAGGCAAAGAAGCTGTGAATTATGATATGATATTTTATTTATCTTGCACCCATACACAACTGTTTCAAGGCGCAACGAGGCAAGGGGGGGTACAAGGGAGAACAAAACAACAATCTTACTAGGTCTAGTGACATGGAGACTGCACAGGTGCAGGGGAGAGGTAAGGGGAAAGGGGAAGGGGAGGAGTGGGAAATGATGAACACGTGATCAAGACAACAACAGGTAGTGCAGCCAACAAGCGGCAAGTGCAGGAATTAAGCGCAGACAACAAGTGTCTAATAAGTGCGGATAAGGAGACTGTAGGTTTGCAGATACAGACCGAAGTGCAAAGGGGCCGCCAGGAGGCGTGAGGGTATGCAGCTGGGTGGGCAGGGATCTGGGCCCGTGAAGCTGGGTGGGCAGGGATCTGGGCCCATGCAGCTGGGTGGGCAGGGTTCTGGGCCCGTGCAGCTGGGTGGGCAGGGATCTGGGCCCGTGCAGCTGGGTGGGCAGGGATCTAGCACTAGGTTTTGAAAATATACAAACAAACCGCTGTGATCATTCAGTTAATTCGCATATTCTGTTTACATACGCACACGTTCTACATCATAATCTGTCACGTGCTTCAGGCAGAGATATTGGATGCACATGTGGAGCTAAAACGGGTTACTCTAAGAAGACGAAAGAGCTCGTGAAGCACAGAACTGTGGGAAAATAAATGGTGTTGATTTGGCTCACAAGTCCATCGCTCTGGGAGGATAGAAATGAGTAAAACCTGGTCCTCGCAGAGGTAAAAGGGTTGTGACACAAATGTATAAGTAGGATGAGACAAAAGTTAAGTATGCACACAGCTAGGAAAATCAACTCAAGAGCATGTGCACCTTAACTCGCAGAATCAGGCAGCACAGAACGCACATGTCAGTAAATGAACGAGTGAAGAACCAAACAATGCCCTCATACCAACCAGAAGCCAGATTCAAGAATACTTACACCGTCGCAGGTGAAAAGTTGCGGGCTATCAGCAAAACGTTGAGGTCACATTAGAAAATCTTTGCACAGTAACAAGTGCGATTTTGCATGGAATTAGCGCTAGGGCAAAGTTTGCCACTGAGCAGAAAACTATCCTTTCAATGCATTTTTGCACCAGGGCAAAGTTTGCGTCACTGCTAATACAGAATGACATTTGCACCAGGGCAAACTTCACCCTGGGGAAAAAATAAATGCATGGAAAGTATACGCACTAGGGGCAGGGACGTCATTTAGTGGTCGCCAGAGGTCGCACTTGCGATCCCTGAGGTCTCCCTTCCTATCCCTAAATAAAAAATACACTTTTTAACACATTGAAGCTCCTGGGCTGTGGCTAATACCATCTTGCTATTTGAGCTATTTGTCTTTCTGAAATTGCATACACTCATTGCTAGACTCATTAATGGTTTATTTCAGGCACACTTCAGGGGGTGAGTCACTGAAATTCACAACGCAGACAAAATCCTCCAAAAATCGTTTAGAGTAGAATAAGCATTCATTTCGGACTATGTATTTTGCTTTTAGCAAGTTGCAGTTATAGCATGTTTTTTCTGCCAATACATATGGTGAACCATTGCTGCATGAAATGTATACCACTTTCCATTAATATTGTAACCATATTTTTCATAGTGTACTTAGAAACAATGCTATGTGATGGCTATTTCTGTTTTGTCAAGGGGTAAACGGTTGTGTTCCATTGTTTCCCGTGATGTCACTTCAGGGTGGTGTCAAATGACATCACTTCCTGTGGTGTCATCAGAGGTCAAGGGTCATGTGGTGTCACTTCCTCTACCCCTAGCATTTTGGTGAAATTAGGTCCCTGACTAGGGGACATTTTACCCTAGTGTTAATATCATGTAATATTGCACTTGCTGTGGTGCAAAGGTTTTCAAACATGGCCCCAATATGCTTGACGCTAAAGCTAACGTTTGCCATGGTGCTAATACTGTGCTACTTTGCACTTGCACCAGTGGGCATCCTTTCAAATGCTGACTGAGCATCACTTGGCTACCACTGGCACCAGGTCATTATTCCAACTGACATCTCCCTTAGCTATCTTTCATGGCGAGCAACATTCGAGAAATAACGAGCAATCCAGAGGCACGATGAGCTTTACGCGCCTAATCTGAAGTCTCAACGCTCTCGCTTATCCGCGAGTCACTCCAGCCTGGAAATGGCGGATCCGAGAGCGCGTGCATCTACGTGCAATGTGTAAAAGTGTTTGTTTATTGCTAGCAGACAGCTTGCTTCCTTGCAAAGTTTGATATAAGCTATGCAGCGTGGAGCCGAGCATTTATAATTGCATTCGAGGAATGTATTCCTCCTGGAGAAGAGCTGATAAAGGTATTATGCTTTAACATCATTAGGCAGCTTTCCCCCAAATTGTTCAGTCCTAGCCAAACATATTTATAAAATGAAAGAGTATGTTTAACTTTGAAATTCATATCCCTCTGGGCACAGGCAATGTGTGCACAGGTGCATTTATAATTTCCACTTAACAGTTCTAGATGGTATATTCTGAAGCTTCAATTCCTGCGGTTGATTAACTTCCACAACCACTTGTAAGCAATGTCTGATGAACACAAGTTCATACATTCTGGAATACTTCAAATATATATGTGCATTTCATTCTCTATTTTTGCATTTCAACACACCATTTATCTCATTTATTTTGAAATGTGAATAGCGCACCCAACCCGGAGGCATCTGGGCGCTGTTCTTGACAGAGATCACAGTTGCAAGGTTACGGCTGCACGGTTATGCTGATGGAACCTGTTAATAAAGGGTACAGTGGTTACAGGGTTACAATGTTACATATATACATATAGAGGAGCCTTACAGCTTCCCAATTAGCTAGCAGTGTTAGTTAAAGTTATTAGCTGGGGTGCCGATAGCTGAGGGGAGTTCATTTAAAAGCTCCTGTAAGAATTGCTTCACACATATAAACATGGATCCAACTAATATGTTAAGATAAAGAAGACAGAATAGAGTATTCGATACATGTGGAAAACAATAAAAAGACATTAGCAATAAGGTACATTATTTTGATCTACAGAAAACTCATCATCGATAAGCACCTCAGACGGGACCTGCTGTGTTTTGTGTTCTAGGCAGGAGAAATGAAGCGTTTTAAGGGGATCTTTGTGAATATCATAAACACGTGAAAGAATGTAGAGGAAGCATTAATAAAAAAAGGAGATTTAAATATTAGGTGATTCTGATAAGGCCCTTCAGACAGCCAGCGATGGAGTGGCCACCTTAAAAGCAGTGAGTGTAATATGTGACTAGCTGCATGACAATTACTACTCCTTGGAGGTCACAACTCAGCGTCTTCGAAAGTTGGGGAGCCTTCTGTAGACCAGATGGGTATCAGAATATGTAGGCACAGCCCACCCTGAACTATGATCATGCATTTGTCTGGTTTTCCATAACCTTTCGAAAGTACTAGAAGCTCCATAAAGCACTGCTCATGATAAGCCTGGTAGTGGTTAGGACATTCTGGATGTATACATGGGCATAAGAACTACCAACCCATGAATTACATGGACATGCGTTGTCTTAACTTTCAGAGGCTCAGTAGTGGGGGGGGGGGGATTAGTATCAGGTGTTATGTTATGGTAACCGTTCATATACTCCAGCCAGCGGGTTAACACCTGAAATACCTGTGTGGTTTCTTGGCGTGGCACTCTATATGCAGCTGGTAAGCCTCTTCCAGCCCCAAGTATTTCAGTCTTTAAGTGGCTGGCTGGAGGATCTCATTGTACTTGCATTGAGCATGTTTCCTGAAACTTTTCCTTTGAACCACACATTCCTGTTGAGTCTGTTACTGCTGTCTGCTAATGCTAGAACCTTGACCAGTTCCCGTGCGCAGTTGCCTGACTTCAGCCCTTTGCTCTGTTTATGCACTGCCTTCTGCCCCTTTGTTCTCTTGCTTACACCCCTTTGCTTTTTTTGCCTGCCGTTTCAGTTCAAAGGTTCTTTGATTTGTGTCTGAATGTTCTGCCCATTTTTTCCTTTTGTGTAGTCTGCAAATTCAGTCAATGTTCAGTTTCAGTTAGTATTTTTGTTTTTTCTAGTCTGCAGTTTACCTGAATCCAGCCCACTGTTCAGTCCACAGTTCTTTGATTCCAGTCCATAGTTTCCAGTGTGCAGTTCCAGCCCTCCATACCCTAGCTCTTAGTCTGAAGTACTCTTATCAATGCTCTTGCTCCCCCTTTTCGCTATTAAACCTTTACTTACTTCTTTTTCCTGTTCCTTTACTGGAATATTGTGTTAAGGTGTGTCTTATTCCACTAGTCCTACATGTCCTTGTGTAATTCCTTTATCCAGAATTTGGTTAACTGTGTTGCCCAGTGTGACATAACTGTTAACAATGTGCTGATTGCTGTTTCAGAAGGCAGTCATTGTTCTGTTCCTGTTGGACCTATACAGGTTATTTTCAAGTAAGTATTGTTTTCTTGTGTATGCAATAGGGTCCAGGCACAGAAGTCCACTGGTGCTGCTGCATCCCTGTAGCATTCAGAGTAAGGCACTGATATGACAATGTTTTCAGAAGGCCAGAGTTTCCCCTGACATTGTAGGAAGCCATTCAATCATTCTGTGTACACCCCGAGTGGGAAGCACACATGTCTGTCTTGTGGTAGTTGTACCTCCTTCCATTTTCTGTTCATTCCCTTGGTTGCTACTCTATAGTTTGTTAAGTATTTCAATCAGGCGATACACCCTGGTCTCAGCCTAGTATGCAGCTCATAGCTGAAATGCTTATTTTATTATATCTATAGGTTCAATATGTTGAGTGATATACCAATCATATTACAACCCTTCTCAAATACCCCAGGTCAGAATGGACCAGGAATCAGGCTGGTTGGTAAAGGTAATATTTATTTATTTATTTAAAATTCAAATCAAACATATACTTTTGAATAGGGATCAGCAATCACCAATGTGGTGACAATATCAGATAGGAAGGTATGTAATGCACTTAAATTCACTCTTTATCAACACAGACGGAAAACACCAGAGAAATTTACACTTGTGGCTTGTTTGGAAAATGGCATTTAAGTTTAGATTTCCCCCTATAATATTCCTCAACCCACAAATAAACAATTCTAAATAGATATAAGGAAGCAGCAGGTAATCAGGAATAAGGAATAGAAAAGATAATTCGAATCCAGCCTTCCCTGCTCAAACAAGAGAGAAAAACGGATTTGAAATCATACACTTTAAAATGACATTCGGAAATGGCTGGGTGAAACAATGAATGTGTGCAAAAATCCTTATATCAGTACAAATCTCTATGGGAGCCACATTGGAAAGTTACTAACAATCGTCAGCTATAGTTTGAGCAAAAGTAAACACTTTGAATCTGAATGGAAGTTTGAAAAAAATGTAAAATAAAAATCACACATGTAAAACCATGCAAAATTGTGATTCCCGGCTAAAATTAACCAAATGGTTTTTAAGAAAAATGGGTGAAATTTTAGATTGGGAAAAACAGAAAAGAAACTCAGTTTGGACAAGAAAATATTTACTATAGTTTTACTCTTTGCTAGAGCATTCCGGCCAGAATACCAAGAAGGGACACAGCAAGCTCTAAAGTTGATTCATGATTTCAACACCAGATCCCCAGTGCCCGCTCCGGCAGAACCATTCGGACCACTCGAAGTAGGATTGAGAGTTTAAGATTTGCACAAGATGAAAATGACTAAAGAAATGGCACTTAGCAGGATAAATCAAAGATAGGATTGCAATAAGGATTCTGACAATGTTACAAGTTATTAAGGTAAGGATACAATGGTTTAGATATTGGGATGAGACAAGACAAGGCAAGGTATGCTATGGTTTTCTATGATTCCTATTAATACTTACAGTCCACTTTAATTTAGAATTTTGGACCATCAACTGTTCTGGTCATCAGACGGATCGGGTCTAACCAAGGACAGCGGGCAGCTCGGGTGGGGCATGATCATCTAGGCCATTCTGGTCACCGGACTGCACTGGAATGGACCTTCTGGTTATTGGAGACTGGAGATCACTGGGATGGTGAGTGTGGAGGCATGCATCTAGTAGTAGCAAGCCAGGTTGGATCAGGATGCTTCCCTTGGATTTTTGGGATTTTTTGAATTTGAGGCCTATCTGAAAAGGGGTTCAGCAATGCATAGGTCTTGGCTTTGCAATGAAATCTGCAATGAAATCTGGAATCAGGATCAAGCAGGATGAAGAAATCAGGAACAGGACACCACACAGGAAATTAGAAAGAAAGTCAGGACCAGTGTCTTCTGTGTTGTCAGCTTAACTTATTTATCATGCCAACTGACATTCACTAAAGTACATGGCAGGAGCAGGTTTACTAACCACACCCATAATGCTAGGATTTGGCAAGAGCATAGTTTCCGCTTTGCTCTTTGCTGATTGGATCACAGAAATGGATGTCATGTTCATTGGATGATTTTTTCAATGACTAGAAACCTCTCCTAGCTACTAGAACCAAAATCTAACTTTTCCATAAATACATATATATATAGTTATAACCTCTGAGAAAATGAGATGCACAGGTTACATATTTTGTGAGTCACATTTCAATCCAAACCCCAAGTCTCTGGGACCTGGTTTTGCCTTTCTGCAACATTTTGGCAATTTTAACCATGAAAGATGTGGCCTAAAATTTCCCAACTTTGTACACAGATGCGCATTTAGCCCTGGGGTGTACAAAATGTTATGTTCGCAATATAAATACTTTCCTTACAATCTGTAATTCTTTACAGCTTCTGTTCCTTGTGCAGTAATGAGTTCTACCACGTTTTCACAGAAAGAGCATAAAATTAGATTTAAAACTACAGACTTTTCATATTTTCCTCATTCTTGCTGAAAAGTTAAGTGTCTTGAAGTTCATTTACAAAATCGTTTTTTTAAACCAAAAGGAAGTCTATTGTCACTTAATTTGTTTTTATTTCCTTTGCCCAACTGCAAGTAAATGTCAATTCCTTTGAAGTAGGATGAGGGGCCTCTCTCTTGATTGAAATTTACTGCCCCTCACACTTGACAGGTGAGAGTCTCAGCCTGCTATTGTCTCAGTCTGGAGCAAAGACGAATGTCTGATGATGACTTGGGAAGTCCATTTGTCCTGGGTATTCAAAGCCTCCATGCTAGCAATTAGCCACTTTCCTGTTCGAGAAGTTTATGAGGGGTCACCCTTTCTCAAAGCTACGACCTGGCAGAGCAAGATTTTTTTTAAATATAGTTTGCCAACTCAGCCTGGGTTTTAGCTTTGATTTTCTCCTTTTAAATCTTGAATTTAAACCTATAGAATTAAAACAGTTTATAGGTGTATTTTTATCAGTAACAAATCCTTTTACAGTTATAAGTAATCAGGCCTTTACACAACAATGTGCTTTTAAATAGGCGATGTTCCCGCTTCAGTCAGGAAAAAGCACATGTTACTATTTGGTTTTCATCTCCAGCAAATATACACTTTGTGCAGTTATAGTTATTTTCTTGAGTGCTGGAATTGTTTTGCAGCATGGATACAGCTACAGGCATCTATTTAGAGTCTTTCTCTGGACAGCTGATTCTTGATACTGTTGCAAAGAAAATAGACGTGTTTCCTGTGTAAAATGAAAACAAAGCCCCGGGTTGATTTCTCAAGGATACATTTGACAGGAGCTGTCATTCAAATGAGGCCCAGTTCCTCTGAGACACAATGAATGATCCTGGGCATTGCAGGGCCTTTTTAATCACAGTGGTTCATGAGAAATTGATGAATTTAGCACCAAGCAGCACTTTTAAGGTTGAAAAAGTGTCATTTTAAAGAGGCATTTTGGGTTTTCAGCACAATGATGCTGCCTCTTTCACTTCACTCCATGTTACATGTTGCAAAGCACACTGGCACATTCCAGCAGTGAGTACTTTGTTTCACCCCACCTGAAATGTCTATGGTAGGGTAGTGCAGCAATTTTCTGGTTGTTACAAACATGCAATTTTGAGATCTTGGCGCACACAGGAGTCAGCGCAGCCATTTTGTGCTGTTTCTTGCACCAATTCAGTAAAGTGATGTAGCATAGCACAGGTGAGTGGATCAAAATATCCCACAAGTTATAATCGGTCCTCTTCTGTCTATGGGTTATTTTCCTTAATGTCTCTTGTATGCTATCCTTTTTTCCGTTTAGGGGTACTCGTCCCCCTCCAGCCTCTGATATAGACTCTCATTCAGAGCACAAACCAGGACTTGTTTCAGATTTTGGCTTGGTTTGTTGTGTTAGTCTGGTTTGTGAGAGAGTCCTCGGTCATATTGTAGCATTAGAATCACCTGTTAGACGCATCATAAGCACACCTTAGCATAACAAATACACTTTGCATATAATTTTAAACACATATTGACTGGAGTGAATACTTTACAAAATAAGCATATGCAATTGGTAATCAGAACTATAACACTCAGTTTAGTTCTATGGAGCCAATGTTGCCCTTGTGATAGCATGTTTTACTTTTGGCGTCAGTGAAATGTAAACACCATTAGCATTACAGAGAGCATATACATCATCACCTAGTGCACTCTGAAATGTGACTGTCCACATTGCCAACAGAGGGCAGAACCTCTGTATAGAAACACATCTGAAGTAAAGACCAGGTCTGCTCTCTTCTCCTTTCCCATCTCTCCCTTACATTGCCCCCCTCCTCCTCCTCCTCCTCCTCAATCCTCCACCTCTCGCCTAGCAAGTCTACCATTTTAGCTTTCATAATACTTTTCTGGTTTTCCTCTCCATTCTCTGTGCCCTCTCTGAACTCGCTTTCTGTTAACTAGAATGATGTCTCTCTCTTGTGTTTCCACAAAGACATCCAATGTTGTCTGGGCTCTCGTAGGGTTGGCAGCAGTGAACACATGCCACTGTTCTGTGCGTGTGTGTGTGTGTGTATGTGTGTGGGTGTTTGTTTCTTTGTGTGTGCCTGTATCTGTAAGTGTGAAGATAGAGAAGAGACTTTCAACATACAACAGACCAAATTACTGGCGTTATCTATCCCTATCTAATGTTAGTAGATTTTATATTTAGGCAAGCAAGTCATAATTTTGTTTTGTGCTTATTTTGTGAAGGATTGATGAAATGCTTGTATACATTAATCATGCATCAAACAATGAGAGCTGAAAACGAATGCACTTCAGCAAATGGAATTGGGCACATTGTTTCCCATTCCTGCAAGGGTGATTACCACCCCGCATTTGCCCAACTTTGTTTCTTTAGAAGTCAGATGAATGTACATTCCTCTTTGTGAGATGGAGATGATAGTCCATGAGTTCTGAGATCTATTAACATCTTCACAGTGCTCCAATCTATCTTTTCCCCCCAAGGAGCCATTAGCTTTCCATGATAATATTTTAGGAGCCATATCAGGTTTTTAGGAGCCACATGTTTTATAATGATTGCAATCAAAAGTGACATTCAGCAATATAAGCACACTATTTCCTACATCATTTAATTAACATGTGCTAAGAAATATTCCTCATCATTGCTCCTTTCCTTCTATTTCTATGGACCCCCAAACATTTTGCTTTCATTTTTTTATCTGGCCTGTCCTTTGTACATTGCAGTGAAGCCTTAAGATTCACTAAACTGGCTTTTGCTAATCTGTTATGTGGAATCTGACATGTCTTTCAGGCTGTCAATACTGGAAACATTGTTTCCTTTAGTCTAGTTACTTTGTTACTACTTTGAGTAACTTGTTATCACTTGTGGTAACTTTTTATCAATGTGCAATGCATCATACAATGCAGTACAATGGGGTACATTTTTTTGTTTTGACCTAGACACTTAGAGGATTTTTGGTTACTCTAGGTGTGCTAAATGGACAGTCGGAAGGCAGCAGTGACTTTGTACCATATAGTGGTGCTTTTCATTTTAGCCAAACCACATTTACCACATTTGGCTACTAACTGTGGCTAGTGGTAAAAAATGGCTATGCCATGAGATGTTTTGCTTGTCCTTTGGCCATCTTGTCTTTTCACCTTTTTCTGGCCTGCAAGGCCAGGGAAATCCTTATATGGACTTCCAGTAACCGGGAAAGCAAAGGCTTTTGGCGTGTTACTAGAGGGCTATGTGTGTTTGCTGCCAAGAAGTGGGCTGCAACTGTCTGGTCTCAGTCCACATACTGGTGCAAGTGTATCTGGGTGGAATGAAGGAGTTTTGCCACCAGTTGTCCTGATTGGACCACTAATGGGGTGCGTGTGTGGGGCAGACCTGTCATTGGTTAGTGGAGGCTGCTGCTGTTACCAGGCTTTGTAGATAAGAAGAGGACCCCTGCAGAAAGATCGTGGAAGAAACTGAATAAGCCAAGACTCCTTTCCAGCTACAATACTTGGAAGGAGACCAGGTACCTGTCAGAAGAAGGCTTGGTGACCAACATCTGCTGCTGCCCTGGTAGAGCCCTGTCTTGAAGGTGACCTCCAGCAGTCCTGCGAAGGAGCTGAAAACCATGATTTAGAGGGAAAATCCCTTGTCAACATTAGCTCGGAGTCCTGCAAAGAAGAGCCTTCAGAAGTGCCCAAGGACTGCCCGGCGATAAACCAGCTCTGAGTTAGGGCTTCCATGCTGCAGGTGTCCCCATTCAGAGTTGAGGACTGGAACTTGGGACATCCTCAGCTTGTGCTACTAGACTTGCCTTGTATGGTCAAAGCACCAAAGGGACCCGAGATAGGAGGGAAAGTCTGACCATGACAAGTGAGTCCCTTTGCGTCACCGTGCTGTGGTAACCGATGTCTGAAATTGCTTACCTGCGTCCATTCCTGTCCTGATAGGGGCCCTGCATTAAGCTTTGATGGATTCTTCCACTTTGAATCCTTGCCCCTTCAGTAGATACTGACCAGAGAGCTGCTCAAACAGGCAACCCCTGGGGATCAAGAACTGAGGCAGGTGGTGGGAAAAGCAACCTCAGACCTTCCTCAACTGACCTGACAAGTCTCATGGAGAATTGGAGTACAAGGGGTGAGTTATAGTGATACTTACCTGCCCCCTAAACTCCCTTTAAAAGTTTGCTAACTTTTACAAAACATTTCTAATACTTTGGCTTTGCCATAGCTTATTCACCCAAGTAGCCCGAAAAGTTGGGAACATGTATATTAGCTAGCTTAACCCGTCCCCTGACACTTGATGCTCACTGCACCGCGGACACCCCTACCTTAATTTTTATCCAGCTTCACAAACTATGTGGAAATTTTGCTGAACATTTGGGCACAAGCCCAGGACAATTTAGGGTTTGACTTCTGAAGTTAGGGGTTATTCTCAGTGGACTTGTAGTGATAATACTAATCTGTACCTTTCTTTTCATGGTTTTGATATGTATTTTGCCCTACACCAGTAATTGTAATAATAATAATATAATATTATATATTGTATATATTGTATCTAATTGTTAGTATTGTGTGATAAAATTACGTGTTAGTAGTCATTTTTTCACTGTGTGTTGTGGCCATAAGTAAATATGTATGTGTATACCTGATTGTCCAAGTGTAATCTTTGACTGCTGCCCTGTGTGTACTCATTGTGGACACCTTACAAGCTCATCACCTCTTGCGACTTAGCCTAGACCACTCTTCACTGCTATCTTGAACTGTCAATGGCCTTCTATACATCTGACCACCAGGCCAGAGAATAGAACATCAGTCCTATCAACATGGAACTATGGAAATGTATTGTTTACTTACATTCATTGACTTTTTTCAACATACAGCAACCTAGTGAGCATTGTCTGCATGGGGTCTGAGTTCATGTCCACTAGATTCACAGTGCTAGTCCAGATGGTGAGACCGGTGCCGTGAATGGAGATATAGCCAGACTGGTAATGGTCTTGTATTGAGGTGCTGCAGTTAGAGCAATACTTCTCAGGGACCTTTAGGTCCCCATGGAGCCATGAGATAAGAAACTGATCAGCTCAGCTGGTTCACGAGAGTATAGAGGAGCAACCTTATTATTTTATTTGTGCTTAGGCACCATTCCTGCCAGAAGTGATGCATTGTTTAGGTGGTAGTGGATATGGCTGCAGTGCTATTGTCACCAGATTCTTTCCATGGCTTAAGCCCTTCGATTAATGGCAGGACACTGTTTATACGTAAACAAAACTTGTTGTTGCCAACTGGTAACCATTCAGTGCACTCCTAGTGGACATAAAGTCCCAAGTATATTCGAGGTGTAGACAAGTGACAGCTATAGACTAGGTGCCACATCCACACCTGTTCGGTAAATGATTACAACTTACTGTCAAAAAGGCTCTGAAAGCATAGATTTCGAATAATATTCATACATCAGCAATGAAGGATAAGATGTCCTAAAAGAATACCATCATTCATCATTGGATTCCAAAATAATAATCAAATTAAAGTAGTGTTTAAACATATAATGTCACTCTTTCTTGTCAGTCTGAAACACGCCATTGTGCTGCACTCAATAGGATGTTATTGTATCATTTTGATCGTACATGTCTGCTGCCCGGGACATTGAAGATATATCTGTGGGGTTTTTAGGACCATCATGGAGATGGAAGGGAAACATGAGCAAATGCGTTCCTATTATGAATCAATGGTGGAGCAATACAGCAGTCTGAAAGTGGTGCACATTTTACCAGTATTCGTCTCATACTGACTAAAGACAAATAAATAATATATAAACACAAACGGGTAATTCATAGAATCCAGCGCACAAGAGGCACATGTGGCTGGAGCACAGTGTGCGCATGTGAAAGTCTGCGCCAGCCGCGTGCGCTAAAATCCATTTCCGCGCACAGCGTATTCATGGATTTTAACATCCAAAACCAGCCGTGGCGCAGAGTGGCGCAACGACCCTGAAGCAGTGCCAGTTACGCCCCCAACCCCTCCCCGTGTGCCATGCACAGTGCACAAATCCCATACATGGCGCAGAGGCCCCCAACCATGAAAACGCCTGTAAAACTCCCCACGCACCCCTCTGAATGCATGTACTCCCCGGCGCGGGGAGTTTCACACGTGATTGGCCCTGTGCGAGAGGGGTACGTGTATTACTGGGGTTCGCAGGAAGTTTCACATGCAATTGGCCCTGTGCGAGCGGGGTATGTGTATAACTGGGGTTCGCAGGAAGTTTCACACGCGATTGGCCTTGTGCGAGTGGGGTACATGTAATACTGGGTTCGCGGGGAGTTTCACACACGATTGGCCCTGTGCGAGCGGGGTATGTGTATTTCTGGGGTGCACGTGCAGTTTCACATGGATTTTGCTGTCAGAGCGGGTTACGTGTATTTCGGGGGTCCACTCATGTCCCCCTGCACCCCCACCCCCAGCAGTGAGAGGCACCTTCCAGCAGGCCCCCACTCATGTCCCCCAGCACTCCCACTCCCCAGCAGTGAGGGGCACCTGCCAGGAGGCCCCCACTCATGTCCCAGTCATGTCCCCCTGCACCCCTACCCACCAGCAGTGAGGGTCACCTGCCAGCAGGCCCTCACTCCTGTCCCCCTGCACCCCCACCCCCCAGCAGTGAGGGGCACCTGCCAGCAGGCCCCCACTCATGTCCCACTCATGTCCCCCTGTACCCCCACCCCCAGCAGTGAGGGGCACCTGCCAGCAGGCCCCCACTCATGTCCCCCAGCACCCGCACCCCCAGCAGAGAGGGGCACCTGCCAGCAGGCCCCCACTCATGTCCCCCAGCACCCCCACCCCCAGCAGTGAGGGGCACCTGCCAGCAGGCACCCGCTCATGTCCCACTCATGTCCCCCTGCACCTCCACCCCCCAGCAGTGAGGGGCACCTGCCAGCAGGCCCCCACTCATGTCCCACTCATGTCCCCCAGCACCCCCACCCCCCAGCAGTGAGTGTCACCTGCCAGCAGGCCCCCACTCATGTCCCCCAGCACCCCCACCCCCCAGCAGTGAGGGCCACCTGCCAGCAGGCCCCCACTCATGTCCCCCAGCACCCACACCCCCAAGCAGTGAGGGGCACCTGCCAGCAGGCCCCCACTCATGTCCCACTCATGTCCCCCTGCACCCCCACCCCCCAGCAGTGAGGGCCACCTGCCAGCAGGCCCCTACTCATGTCCCCCTGTACCCTCACCCCCCAGCAGTGAGGGGCACCTGCCAGCAGGCCCCCACTCATGACCCACTCATGTCCCCCTGCATCCCCACCCCCCAGCAGTGAGGGGCACCTGCCAGCAGTCCCCCACTCATATCCCCCACCCACTCACCCAGCCAGCAGTGACATGCCTATCTCATGACACAAACCAAAAGTCAACTATGTACATCAACACATGTCCGTCACACACACACACACACACTGGTTGCCATTGATTGAGTAAACCCACATGTTGACATGCATGAACCCAATGAGCGAATCCAACACATTGAAGTAAAACATCCAAATGTATTAATATGAAAATCAATGTAAAGAAATCAAAGCATAAAATAATGGCAAACATGAAATGAAATGCATGTCCAATTGAAAAATAATGAAATCCCAAATAAATCCCAAGTAATCCAAAAGAAAAATGGCCAAAACTCTCTGTCCTCCAAACCAAATCCAAATGAAACACAGAAAGGTAAATCCATTGAGCCATGGCGAAATTAATCAAAAAAGTCCAAATAAATCCAACGTCCAACTATGTACAATCCAATTTTCAAGGGTCCATGAGCCCAATGAAATAAATGAAACATATCTAATAACCTACCTAACAAAAAAACTATATACAAAAGTGTGGGGCATAGTCCAAAAGCCCCAAAAGAAAAAAAAAAAGAAAAGGAAACCTAACACTATAAACTATTTACAATGGCGGCGGGCAAGTCCTGCGGCTCACTCAGTGATGTTTTCGGCCAGGGCATCATCAAACTCCATGTCTATTTGCTGGAGGCGGGCCTCTGTCCTGGCCCCGAGGTCTCGCAGGGAGGCACTCATGGCCTGTTCCAACTCCCTGCGAGTCACCTCGAGGCACTCTGCCCGACTCAATGCACGACGTATGGAGAACTCTGCCCTGACCATGGTGAGCCGCGCCTCTTCCGCCCGCCGCCGTTCCGCACTTATACGCTGGCCCAACCGCAGCCACACAGAAGACACACCCATTCCAGGGTCCTCCTACCCTCTGGACTATTCCTGCCCCCCTGATGTCGATGGCCCGAGCCATCATTGCTCCCACTTAGAGCCTGCTCCTGCTGCTGTCCATGTGCCTTGTCCCATGATGCCTGCACATCCTCCATCAGCTGGTCTCCAGTTGTGGTGTCCACCCCGCTGGCCAGCCGACTCCCGACTGTGGCAGGGATGGGATCTCCATCAAGCTGGCTGTGTTGGTCAGGCCAGGTCCACAGGGGGCCCTGGTGGAATATGGGCCAGAAGATGGCAGGAAGAACGACTGGCACATAATCTCCCCAGAGTAGGAGAGGTCCGGCAGAGTGCGCGTCACATGTAGGAATCCACCAACCAGTGCCCCTCCTAACAGTGCCAAGTCGCGACACTGCTGTTCATGATGGCGTGCGTTCTCCGCCCAGGAAGAACGCATGTCATCACGAATGTCATGCGTGCGCAACGCGACACCAATCAGGACGGAGCCCATACAGTCATGGGACCCCTCGTCCGCAGGTAGTGGAGAGGCAGATGACACGGTGACAGCACTGCATGAGTGAATCTACACATCATCACGGACATGTGTCATGCATCCATGGCGTTTCAAAGTCACACACACACTTCTCAGACACACACACATGTGCACCATACATGTACATGGCAGCAGCACCTATCCCTCACAGCCCCTCCATGTTCAAGAACAGAGACTGGCATGCTTTCATGTGTGCATTCTGCATACAGCTCCCCATTTTGCATTGTAACACATGCACCAACCATGTGGTTCACACATTACTGGTCTCACATGCATGACCATGATGTCCCTGCACACACACATCCATACATGGCCTATGTCACACATACAGAAAAGTATCAGACTACCAGCACACTGCAACATGCCCTGTCTCACACAGCAATGCTTGGCCACTTACCGCTCAACTCCAGACAGGTCTTCTTCCGAAGGATCTGGGCGTGGAGCGCTGGGCATACACGTTCCAGGACCCTCATCTGGATGTCACTCATGCTCACCCGGCCCCCCTCTGCCAGGCGTCGGGCCTTGTAGAGGGTCCTGGACCTGAAGTACTCCCAGCGTTTCTTGACGTGCTTGATGTCGTGGGTTGCCACCCCCTCCTCGTTGATGGCAACCACTACTTCGTCCCAGATCCTCCCATCCTTCCTTGTTGGCGCGTGATGTTCCGAAGAGGGCATCAAAATGCCCCAGGACATGCTCCACCAGGACACCAACTTCCTTCTCACTGAAACTGGTGGCCCTCTGCCTCTCTGACTGGAGGTCGCCAGTGGTCTCAGATGGTGTTTGCCCCGACATGGCGACCCCCGAAGGAAGGCGTGGGTGGGCAACTGGGTCCTGGGGCTGGGCTGTGGAGCGATGGTTTCCCAGTCGGGAGTCTTCTGTTCCAGCAGGGGTGGACACAGCAACTGGAACCCTGGCTGACGTGCAGGCACCAAATAGCAGGGCACGTGGGCAGCAGGCAGGCAGGCAGCATCAGATGGCAGGTGGGAGCATGCTCGGGGCTCTGGAGGGCAGTAATTCGGCCTTCTGGGCAGGAGCGTGGTCTTCCGTGTGTTGTTGCGTGACCAGCTTGATACAGAGTGATTTGGCATGGGAAAACATTGCACGTCAGCATGTAATTCGAGGAAAGACCCTTAGTGCGTAAGCGCGTCTGTGACATTACACGCGCGGTTGTTTCCCTCGTGACGGGTGCATAGTGAATCAGCACGTGAAGACACAGCACGTACGCAAATTCATTGGACCAAAGGCCCTTAGCGCATAAGCGCGTCTGTGACGTGACGCGCAAGGGCGTTTCCCTCAACAAGGGTGCATGTTCATTGTACACGTGCAAAAACTGCACGTCCGAGGTGCGTGCACGCGTAAGTGGCGTTGTACATGTGGGCCGGTTTAAAAGGTACGTGTAGGATGCCATTTTCTTGTACGTGCTTTTCGTGGAGAGCGAGTGGGTGAATTTTGTACTCCTTGTCGGTTTACAGGCGATTACTTCACAGCGTTTCAAGTTTGTACTCCCTGTTACCTCTGACAGCGTTCAATTTTTTGGTTGGCCTTGTTTCCTCAAACAGCATTCACTTCTTCTTTTGTGCTGTTTCCTCAGACAGCGTACAATTCGTCTTTTGGTGGGGGCGTTGCCAACACGCACACGTGCGTCTTTTTCACTTTCTTTTTCCAGGCATACGGTGAGTCGCGTACGTATTTACCAACTGTGCTTGCCCCGTGTGTCGCGTACCCCTTCAGAGGTAATTGTAGGCTGTGTATATTACGCGTACACTTATTTTTGTGTTTCTGGGTGCCACAGCGTAGTGTGGGTTCATTTTTCCATGCACGTGGTCTACGAGGGGTTGCGTGCACGTTCATTTTTGTTTTCGGGGTGCCTGTGAGTTGCGAGACCCGTCATCTTCCCCCAGGGGTCACAGGCAGCCTTGCTAGAGCACTAGGGTATGAATTCCATCTAGTACCCTACCCCTTTCACCCCCAATTGCCCAGGACAATAGTTTACTGCTACTCCCATATGCACAACAACATCAGTGCCATGGTTGGGAGGCAACCAAGTGGTAAGGGAGGCAAAGGTGGCCGACCTTCAAAAGGTGGGCGTGGTATGTGTAGTAGGGGACGTGGCCAGGATTTGCAGGGTGCCCCTAGACCCCCATGTGTGGAGGACCAATCAGGGACACCCATGCCCCACCCCCTCATGGTTGTGGGAAGCATAGCTGACACCATCCCAGCTCAGCCCTTGTTGGACAGGCCCATTGTGGCACCTGAACCGGCACAGGAAGACTCCCAGGCTGACTTCCAGGTAAGCAAGTCTAAGCCACGTGTGGCGGTGCAAGTTGTTGTCACCAGGCCACGTGGATCTGGGGCAGCAATGTCATCTGCTGCCGCAAGTAGGCAGGGTGGGGAGGCTGCAGGGGCAGCTGCAGCTCTATCCACCCCAGCTCTGAGTCTCCCAGCCGGGACAGTGTCCATCCAGATCCATCAGACTGATGTTGCCCCTGCCAACATCACCCTGCAGCCAATGCCTGCACCAAGACCTATGGTCATTGTGCCTTCGCACACTCCTAGTACACAGTCCACCGGCGCTTCTGCCCCTACTGACCTGAGCGGCGTAAGCCACTCAGGATCCGCACCACCTTTGGAAAAGAAGTAGAAGGGTGCTCTGGCACTACAGGCTGAGACCCCAGACACGGCTACACACTCCGGCACATCAAGGAAGCCTAGCTTTAATGACGCCGAACTTGATGCACTTGTGGCCTATGTGTCGGAACATAGCCGTGAAATGGTGGTGACTGCAGGGTGCAAGACCACACCTGGTCAACGTAGGGCACACTGGCAGACCATCGCAGACCACATTAGTGCCCTTGGATTTGTGAGGCGCACAGCTGATGATATGCTACAAGCAGTGGAATGACCTGAAACGCAGAGCAAAAAACAAGCTGACCTCAAATCATGCCTCTACTCTGTTGACTGGCGGTGGGTCTCCACCAGAGGACCAACAACTCACTGAACATGAGTCTGTTGCTGGAACCTTCGTCACAGAGGAACAGACCCAAGGCGTGGGAGACCTACCTGATTACGACGCATTGTCCGGTGAGTGCCCATGCATGTGTGTGTAATCCATGTGTATGTTGTTTGGGTGACGGGTTCTGATTGAGTGCCAGGTGAGCGTGTGTACTCCAGAGTGGTATGGGTCACCCATGTTCTTCCTCCGATACATTCACGTGCTTTGGATTTGGGTATGACAGTATCCCTTCTGCCCACAGTAGCCAATTAGCGCCACATTACTGCAGTTGCCTTTGACCTGTCATCTTGCAACAACATTGTTCAGATTTTTTCAGTGTTCATTCTGGCTGATTGTTTCAATTCTCCCATTTTTGCTACGCATTTTTCAGCCCTAATGCCACATATGTGACATGCTCCTGTCATTGATTACACCCCACATTGGCCCACATGTGTTGCCTTGTTATGTGAATGATTATACCATTCAGGCTGATTGAGTATTGGCCTGCTCACATTAATTTTTGGGGCCTGTTTGAATGTGGAACATGATAGTTGTTTGCTGTCATGTTAAAGTGACCAACCATTGATGTGTACATCTGCCTACAATCACTGCATTATTGTACACTGGATGTGTTGCAGTGTGTGGCACATGCATCTTTTGCCACACTATTTAGCATTTTTCGTCTCATCATGTCCATCTCACATATCGCTGTAGTTGTCTAATGTACCATGCCTATGCTACATGCCATCTGTGTGATGGCATGTGTCATGTATGTGTAATGGACATGCCACTCACAGGCTAATGTGTGATGCCAGTTCTACATACCGTGCAGCAAGTGTGTTGCTTTTCCATCTGGGTGTCCTCAGTGTCTGCTTTTTGCCTCCCCTTCCAACTCATTGACAGTGCATGCATGCCAGGGTTATAGTCATATGGGACATGTGTAAACCATGTACAGGATCTCTGCCTTGTCAGGTCTATGTGTGTGCTATGGTGCTCATGCCTGTTTGCATTTGTTGTATTTCATGTTTTTGCAGGTGATGACGCACTTGATGCTGGTGAGGTTGAGGAGATGGTGCAGAACCAGGAGGAATCTCACCCACAACGAGGCACCAGGGAGGACGTGGTGTGGTGGTGGGTGAAAACCCTTTGTTACTGCAGACCATATTGTCCAGGGGTGTCTCTGGGTGCACCTCCCAGACCTCTATTCAGGTGCTGAGTCGGATGATGAGACTAATGTGCTGTCGCAGGTCAGTGCTTCTGGCAGGGATTCTGGTCTGTCCAACCCACCTGCACCAGGGGTAGAAACCTTTATGGGGATGTCAGTGTTGGTAGGTCCGCCTTTGGCGGTTACGGATTCAGTGTCACACTCCACAACATCTGATCATGTTCCTGGGCCAGCAGATCAGAGGGGGAAAGCGGTCCTGCAGCCTCAGGCAGTGCCAGCACAGCAAGGTGCACATCGCCTTGCCCCAAACAGGTGTGTATCACGCCGACACGGTGGCCGTGCGCCACCAGGCAATACTCTATGGGAAAACTCCATGTACGGTATGGCAACCCAACAGGCAGCATCAGTTGAAATGATGGCTCAGGCAATGGAGAGGGTGGCCACTTCCATTATCCCCCCTGAAAGGCAGATGGAGCAACAACAGCAGGCAACAGACTCCATTTGCCAATCACACAGGGAAGACATGTTGGCGTCCAACAGGGACCGACGGGCAGCACTGGAGACTCTGCACAAAGCCATATCAATAGAGTCACAGGGCCATAGGGAAGCCCTGAGGGTAGAACTCCATAAGCTCAGGGAGAGTCTGCTTGAACTTGAGGCTTCCTGAAATTTTAGGGCAGAACAGCAGCTGGAGCAGCTCACACGTTCACTCTCAGCTTAGCTGCAGGAAACCCATGAGGAGATCCAGGCATCACGCGAGGTCATGCGTGCAGAAATGCATGCAACCCGTGAGGTGCTGCATAGGGATCTCCGCACTATAAATACTCCAGAATCAGACCTTCCAGACCTGCATGCTTGCTGCCATGGAGGACCATACCAGGGCTTTGCGTGGGCTGCCTCCCATAGTGCCACCACCTCCTGATGCAGCAGCAGAGGGTGAAGAGACCGACAGCAGTTCTCCCACAATGGCATAGCCCATGGAGGTATTTTTTTTCCGCAACATCCAGGCAAGAGAGAGTTGGTGTGCACCCTGTCCTTGAACCTCCTGGGTGGCCTCCCCCCTGGCCCCCACATGGCAATTTTTTTAAATATTTTTTACAGTATGTTGCCTTGTGTGGCTCCCGTGGGCATCCACTGTGTATTCCGGCTGGGCACATGCAGGCTTGTGCTGAGTTTGGGTTAGATGCTTGGGTTCCTGACACACACACCCATCATGCTTCCCGTTTCCATGGGCTTGCAAAGGGTGTGACCAAGTGACAGTGACTTACACAGTGACATTGGGCTCCCATGAGCTGTGTGGGCAGTCTGTAGTCAATACTGTGTGTACATCTTCAGTGAGTATTGTTGTTGTATTGAACACTGCATGGTGTATTGATATGTGCTTGTGCATCCATGTCTTCCTCCTTATTTGCAGGTACCTTCTTCATGTCTTCACAAGGTCGCCTCCTTTACAGATGCAGTTCATGTTGTATGCAGTACACGGACACATTTGAGTGGCAGCAACACTATGCAGTTTGAAGGGGTCAATGTGCTGGCTTATTCAGTTTATATGACTACCACTACTTTGACTTTGTACTGTCATGTTTTTGCAATGTTTCATGCTGTGTTGCTGTATTGTGTTACTGGTAAGTATTTGTTCATGTGTGCTGTTTGTTATTGATTACTGGGAGCATATTGTCTGTGGGCTGTTTCCATTTGGGACAGTGCACTTTGTGACACTTGTTCAGGTCTTGTGCATTGCTTTGTTTGCTCTCACATTGCATGACATGCCATGGTGTGTTGGGTGGCGGAGATGGGGAGGGGTTGGATGACATGGCGCTATTTTCATGTTGTATTTTGCTAGTGGGTAGTCATTCATGCAGCATGAATATATGTCTTTTAATGACACAGCATTGGTTGTCTTTGGGAAGGTATGGGTGGTAACAATGTAACACTTCCAGGTGACCAATCGCAGGCTGGTATGGTTGTGACAGTTGACTGTCCCTTATGTTATCATCATTGATTGTCAGCTGTGTGCACTCCACAGAGGTGTGAATTTAGGTGAAGTTATTATCCACCAGCTGCGTACTTGCTGCCTCACCACATGCCCTTTCCCCTCCCATGCGTAGCGGCCGTGCATGTGGTTGGGGATGTGGGGGCACCACCATGTCCGCCGGCAGGCCCCGGCGTGTTGCAACGTTGTGAAGGACACATGCTGCCACTATGATCCAGCACACTACTGGGGGAGCGTATAGCAGCTGCCCACCAGAATGGTTAAGGGAGCGTAAGCGTGACTTTAGCACTCCGAATGTGCACTCCACTATGTCACGGGTTGCAATATGGGCTGTGTTGTATCTTACCTTGGGTGGTGTGGTGGGGTTCCGAATTGGCGTCATCATGTGGGTGCTCAGAGGGTAGGCACTGTCCCCTGGGGAGGTGATGATGGGTATCATTATGGGGGTTGTGACATTACTCAGTATCTGACGTGCATGCGTGTGCAGAGGCATTTATACTCACCAAGAAGCCATGTATCACCATGCCACCCAGCTTCTAGGTCACGGTTTAGGGTTGACATTCTGTGTATGAAACTGTCATGGGTGGACCCTGGATAGTTGGCATATACTGAGGTGATGATTCCCTTGGCATCACATACTACCTGCACGTTGATGGAATGCCAGTGCTTGCAGTTTCTATAGATGTGCTCTGATGCCCTGGGAGGACGTAGAGCCACGTGGGTGCAATCAATGGCACCTAGCACTTTGGGGAAGTGTGCCACCCCGTAAAAATCCTGGACAAAAGCCTGTTCTGGGCAGGTATATGTGCCTGCGGACTGAGGGGCGTGCAGTCATGATGGCCAAGACCTGGTGTAGGCAGCGTGACTGCGTGGCCTGTGACACCCCCCCCCACTATGGTACTTGTCTGCTGAAATGACCCAGTAGCCAAGAAGTGCAGTACATTGAGCACCTTTTCCAAGGGGCTCAGTGCTTGGGAGCACAGGGTGGGTGATGTGAGGTCATCCTCCCACTCACTCACCAGGTCGAGTATTATGTGAGGTGGAAACCTGTACCTCCCATACACCTGGTCATCAGGTATCCCAAAAAGGCTGGTCCTGGGTGTAAAAATTCTGGCCTTGACTATCCTCCTCCTCCTGCGGTATCCCACGACCACTGCTGCGAGGAACGGTATATTCATCGTAGCGTCTGAGCTTGATTGTTGTTTGCGCGCACTTTTATACTGCGTGGGTCCACGTACGCCTGCTTCCTGCTTGTGTACGTGTTTCCGGATTAGCGTGTCTTTTTTGGCGCATGTGTTAGCCCTGTTCGATTCCATGAATACGTGTTGTAGCCGTGCATGTGGCCGTTCTGCGCATTTGCCTCCTTTACTTCCCCCGTAACGCCCACATTTTCACGCGTTGTTCCCCATTCCGCATGTTACGACCCGTGTTCCGCCTACTTTTGTTGTGTGCGCTGCGCTATGTGCGCTTTCGCTGTGCGCGTAGCGCATGCTGTTTGATGACGTGTGCGCCTGCGTGCACCACACAGGATTTTAGCGCACATCCATGGATTTATACGCGCACGGACTTCCATGAATCGCTATGTGCGGGTTTCGCGGTGATTTTCGCACATGCGCTGCGATTCGCACGCTTTTGCACGCCTGCGCGGAAATTTTCAGCGCACATTAATTCCATGAAAATCTGGACCACCTGGTCAAAATCTAACAAAACAAGCCACGGCTGATAAAACATCTCAAACTGCACCCTTGTGGAGACAAAATAAATTGAACACGAAGCGTTATTCTATGATTGGCAAAGGAAAGCCTCTTACTGTAACAAACCTATAAACTGCAAAAGTGATTAACTAATCCTGCATCTTCCATCTTCATTTTATACAAATACATCTGGATCGAACTCTGCAGGTGCTTTGGTCAAATCGTATTTCTATGTATGTAGTGCATTGCATTTACAGCCTGTGATGATGACAACACTATCTGAAAATGTGCTGCAAATTCAGATAGACTACTTAAATATGCATACATCACAAGCGAATAGTTATGAAACATTAAAGACCATTACAAGGAAGCATTTTCCTAGTATTACATTACAAATACATATGGTAAAAATACTTCTGACAATGCTTATGTTCTGGTAGAGAAGAGAGAATTAACATTGGCTCACTCTTTGTTGGTATCTTTATATATAAAGCTGAATGCATGTATAAGTGTTAGTATGTTTGTCCGGCTATACAAATCCACACCTTTGAACCCACTGCTACCAAATTTGTCATGGATTCCTCATGTGTCTGGGGCAAGATTGTAGTGCATTTTTTTTAATCCAAAAAATGTACTCCGTAGACACCCTCATGTATTGATGCTCACCCCGATTCACTACAGTATGTACTAGATGGAGGCAACATTTGGAAAAGTGTCTGAAGCAAAATGTTCGAAGTGTTGCTTATTCCTTTGAAATGTATTACTACTGTATACAGTTTGTAAGTGTTAACTAAAGCATTTTTAAAGGGAATTAAACAAAAAAGAAAAATGTATCACGCCACTCCAAAAATGAAAAATGGCAAGGTTACAGTTTACTTAAGTTCATTCACAAGAATAGAGCAAAATCAATCAATCTTTCTTTGACATTTTCTCAAATGTGCTGAAGCCATTAAGTGACTGAAACATGATGCACAAAAAACTAACATCACTTGCATAAGCTCCATCTGATGCAAAGTGAAAATCAATATCAAGAGTTTCTGAAACACAACAAACAGAAGGCACGACTTGCTGACCAGACGACAAGAGCAACTTTCTCCAGGGCAAATGTGACACCAGAGCAAACTGAAGCATGGCTTTCCAACAAGAGGACAAGAGCAACATCCTCCAGGGCACATGAGACATCACTCGATCAGGACACGGGCAGCACTGGGTACCACAACTAGTCATTGAATCGAACATAGATGTTGGACTGTGTTTTGACCTACCATGGATGTGGATTTAGTGCACTGTGAGAACCTGTTATCCCTACTGACTTTAAGCAGTTGCTGATGTGAGTATTTCATGTAATCTCGTAAACTCTGCAAGCAGGCAAGAATTGATCATCAAAGGCATTATACCTATTGTAAATGTGTATTAACAGTATGAGAAACATCTCTTGGAAAATTCACTACTGAAGTGGAGATGAGATTTTACCTTCACAGTCCAAAGGCCTGTCTCTCAGACTTCATCACTCGCCCTTTTGCCTCCGAAGTCAAAAGAACAACTGTGCCCCAGGTGTGCCAAACAAATGTGCTAATGAACACTTAGTACGTTTCTTGCAAGGTTTAGGGTGCCTATCAATCAGGAATGTGGAATCCCTTTGGTAATGTACATTAGTGTGGCCAGAGTTTCTCATTCCTTTAGGCCGGCACACCAATGATTGATCCCTTAATGCAGTAAAACCCCTGCTGCATAGAGTGGTTCTTGAGTAGGTGCCACCCTACTCACAGAGTTATTTTTCCAACTGGCTATACCCCAGTCTCTCCAACACCCCTTAGGCCCATACACCAGATGTCCCACAGAGGTCAATTCCTTCCTCCCACAAATGTTCTGTATGCCAAGACAGCATGCTGCTCGTGAACTGCTCAATGTCACAACACCATTTACCTAACGCCACACCTACCAGTGCCCTGAAATCCTGAAGGTGCCAAAATCCTTCAGTCCACCAGGGACGCACATTTAGTGCCCTAAGCCCTCCTTAATGTCCCTCACTTTGCGTGCAGCCTTTAAGTCTGGTTCAGGGGACCCGAATGCCACTTTTACAACTTATGATGACTTTGGCTCTTACACTTTCTTTCAGCAACACAGCTTTCCATTCGCCCTTGCTCAACAAGATGTCAGCTAGAGCAGCTCGGTCTTACTCGTCCTCTTCCACATGCACTCCTCCTTCTTTATTTCGTGCCAAAATGTGTCACTTGCATTTACGTCTCAGGAGGATTGCTCAGTGGCAACTTGCTGGCCTTGGAAGCTAGAAGAAACAGAGCCAGAAACCTCTAGGTATTAAGCGCGTTATAAGTAACCTATCATATCATGTCCATCTCTAATGTTTCTAAAATACTGTGCTTCTTCAACTGCACTGTGTTTGTTTTGATTTTAGTGTTTGCTCCCCTATTTGCATTCCTTGTATCTGGTGTGCCGTAGAGAGGCACCTGCAAATAAGAACACGTTCTAACTTAACAACATGATGCTTGATTTGAATCTAGAGGAAGGAAACATCCACCATTCAAAAAGTAGTGATTAGGTTGTGGGGTAAAACATTTTAATTGAATTCCACGGCCATTTTAATACTTACGCTTTGGACCCCATTCCCAGGTAGGCAGTAATAAAGCTGTACACCTGTGCAATTACCGTCAAACTCATGTACTGCTTTCGCCACCCGGTCGCAAGGATTTAACATGGGATTACAAACGGTGTTACAGCAGTATGAATACCCATTTCTGAAGTGCATAGAACTTCACTGCGATTTTGTCAGATTTACTGTGAGCAGTAATCCCCACCATTGCAAATCCAGCGATTTTTTAAGGTAAAGTGCAGGATTTAACGTCAGCATTTGACTTAAGTCTAAACTCGGAATTCAGCAGTTCAGTAAAAGTGGCAATAATGCGGTTACCAGCAGATTCCTGCCTCTTTTATATCACACTTCAAACTCGTAATAGACATTTTGTGTTTCTAACAACAGTATGCTATTGGACTAGGGGGTTAATGTTCAGTCACTAAAATGTTGCCTTTTAATTTTTTTGTATGGGAGTACAATATGCCTTTTCAGTTTACAACAAACATAACACAGAGCCATATACTAGCCATCACTGGACGGTCACCTCTAGTTCATAACCACACAGCAATGCATCATTGGTGTCCACATCAGATAAAATGCGTGGTTTTCTGATCCATGCAGAATGTTCACATTGGGCCTCATTATAATGTTGGCGGGCACAGTATGAACAGTGCCGGTAAGGCACCGGCACCTTTCATAACGTGCCGCTGAATTACGAGTTCTGCTTGCTTGTGTCTGACAGCCTGCCAGGTCTGACCTGGCGGGCTGTGTGGCACCCGTGAGCAGAACTCGTGATTGCACCGGCACCGTTATTAACGGTGCCGGTGCAACCATGCTCCCCACCCCCATTCTGCTCTGTGGTGCAGAACGGGGATCGGGAGCCCGGCAATAGCGCCACCCGCGAATGGGCAATTACCGGCCCATTCAACTCGTAATGGGCCGGTTATTGCCCAATCGCAGATGCCGGTGCCGGTATCGAGTTTGGCGGTAGCCGTGCCTGTAAAAGGGCACAGCTACCGCCAAGCTCGTAATGAGGCCCATTGTCTTGTTGAGCAGTGTGAGTTTACATAGGTTTATCAAGCCAAAACTGACACCGCCCGCAGAGATCAACAACCAAATCAAACATTTTTCACCCTAGTTTAAGAATCAGGGCTTAATCACTCAACAGATATGCAAATCCCATGTCCATAAATATATATCCGAATAGCATCATAGATCTGGTGGTACAAAAAACACAAGACTACAAACCCTTCTCTCTGTCATGTGACAGTAGAATACTCCTTTTCAGGCAATAACACAAACAACTCGGCACCATTACTATCTGTTGTACATTGTCGTCCTAGATGCATGAGTGAGCGATGTCATTTAGAGAATCTTGTGAGAGTGACCAGAATGTTTGTGTGTGAAAGAGGTTCAACACTCAGGCAGTTGGAGATGTGAGCCTGGCTGATGGGAGCCAGTGGTCTCCTGTCCTGTTGTTTCTTCACCTTTCAAGTACCAGTCCTGTTCCTAGCCTCTTGTGTCTTGTTTATTTGAGTTTGATTTTCTGGATCTTGAGCTGCCTGGCAAGTAACTTAGTATGCGTCTAGGAGGTTTGTCTTTACAATTATCGGCATTGCTAGGGTGTTCCATGCCACCATTATGGTGGTGTGTGTGTCTCAATTTGTTCCTAATTTTTCTCCTTTATGGTACATCTTGGTTCATTGAGAAGGGAGAGGTGTGTTTGTATTGATGCATGGAGTATGCATGCAATTTGAATGTTACCCATCCAGTATGTGGAAGTTTAGGTGATTTCCTGCATGTTTTTCACCTCCTCAGCTGGTGGCAGATTCTTTGAAGGTTGAGTTTGGCTTTTTGTGGTGCCGTATGGCCTGTGGTCAGAGTTAGTTTACTCTGACATTTTGTGGTTAGTGCCTGAGTGTTGCCTGCTCGAGACGTGGGGTGCAGATCCAGGTAGAAGGAGTTCAGTTTCCCACCGATGGCTTGGAGTTTGGTTTAATTTGGTTGCCCACGGTCAAGCTGGCAGTGCTTAGGTGTGTCAGGCTTAAGATTCAAGGGTGGCAGTCTTAAAAGATTTCTTGTTCTCTTTGGCTTGTTGAGGATGTTGAGCAGGTGATTCGGGTGTGTTGGGAAGAAAATGCTTATCTCATCCATAGCTTTAGCCCCTCCACTGCATCAATACCACAAAGGTGGAGAGGTTCAGAAGATGCGCTTGTCAATTTTCACAAGTGGCTCAATACATGCGATAGTCACATTAGCTTCACGATGGAATCGCATACATCACAAATCAGTTTTCTAGATCTACTGATTGTGAAATCGAATGATAAGAACAACTACACTGTACCGAAAACGGACAGATAAACGCACACTCCTCCATTTGACAAGTTTTCATCTGGTGAGTTAACGGCAAAACTTGCCATACGTGCAGTTTTTGCGTATTCGGAGGAATTGTACGGGAAGAGTTTAACAAACACGCAGAAGTACTAAAAAGAGACTCTTAGAAAGAGGCTATCCCAAAAATCTTGTTAAAAACAACTACAAGAGGGCATCTAATACAAAAAGGGATTTATGTCTGACTCCACACAAAAAACATAAGCAGGACCGGCTAGTATGTGTGACGACATTCAACCCAGTTAGCAATGACATCAAAAAGATTATCAATCATAACTGGGACCTAATAAAACAACCTGGGACTTTGTCCCAGCGGCCCATGTTTGCCTTCAAGAAAAACTCTAATTTAAAACAATGTTTGGTACATACCTATGTGGAAAAAACTAGAGACCAGATGATTCTGAATCAATGGGGACTTCCACCCATAGTTGGCCACTACAAATATTGCAACTGTGTGATCTGTCCTTTGACAGAAACATGCTTTGAGTTTAACCATGGGCAAATTAGGTGAGATGAGATGGACCTTAAATGGTTCGTATTGCAAAGTGTGAAACCCCACAAAAGAGGGGGAGAGGTAGCTGTCATTCTACATAAACTCGAACAGTGCTGGATGTACCGCCTAGTTATGGTGGCAAATGGTTTCAATATCTCAGTCGAGTGGAACGCCTTTATAACACACTAGATCGGCGTTATTGATATTACCACTAGGTTTTGCAGTATCTCCACTTATTTCTTAGCAACATGCATCTATCTAAGATGTTGATAAGTTGTCCTGGAAATTAATGTTGGCCTCATTTAGGGGATTAGCATTAATGTGGAAGAACATGCAGGTTGTCCTTTATGGATTGATGTGTGTGAATATATTTGTCGCCAACACATCATCCGAAATACGAGTACTTAACAAGGTATTTCTGTGGAATGACACATATTGAGTTAGACACTATAACATGACATCATTCCTAGTATTACATCGATGCTGAAAATAACGTTAAGTTTTGTCTGGGTTTAGAATAGGTAAACTTACAAGAAAAATACATTCAAGATGGCGGATTCGACATATGTGAATGTATTTATCTTCTATACATTATCTAAAATATGAATATCTAAGAAGGCTGTTTTGTGTAAATTACACATATTTAGTTAGAAATTAGAACATGGTATAGTACCTAACTTTTAGTACTATATTTATTTCCAGTAGTGATGGTGGAAACTGAAATCACTGCGAGTTTTGCTTATTCGAGGAAAAGCTAAATTCACGAGAAAAATACATCCAAGATGGCGGCCGCAAGTCCAATTTCGATGTTGTCGACCATCTAGCATAAAGTTAGCAACGAGGGATGCGCCATTTGGCATTTGGATGCAACAGCGTTAGTTCGATTCCAGACCGTACATCAGCAGACACGGATTGAACAACACGAGAGGTAAGGAATCAGCTCTGTAGTTGATAGAGATGTGAGCATGGTGTGTTGTATGTTCCTACTAAAGCGAACGCTGAGTGTCGATCTGTAGGATCAGGGACACTGCTTGCTGCAGTGTTTAGATACGTAACGGTATGGTAGAATTCTTTGTTTAAGCACACTCAACGCAGTTATGCTATATCCTGACAATATAATCGCAGGAATTGAGGGCTCGGACATATTCGATGCTGGAACAAATATTTACATATATCGGGAATGGAATGACAGATTTGGGTGCATTCTAATGCCCCGAGTTGTCAATTTTAAAACAAATCTGTAAAAATACAACGGATTGGAACTGAGAATGTGGGCCTACTTGGTGCCAAAATAAATGTAACCAATACGGATGCAATTGTGTGCTCATCTACTCGAAATGAGATGAATGGGTCCCAAAGGCGAATAAGAAGGAATCACAATGAAGGTGCAGTGGAGAATAAGAGAATACTAAACTCAAATAGAGCAAATATTCTTGAATTAATATATGAGGGCATATATCTTTTTGGTACCCTATTACAGGATAGCCACAGAATCGGGGTGCCTGAGACACAAGAGGTGCATTAGAGACAGATGTGAAAACATTGTGGGATTTACCCTGTTATAACAGATATGAAGATGTAAGTATATAACTTAACGTAATGGAACACTATAGTATAGCACCTTTGAAATTATAGGTTTATTCAGAGTTATGATTTATCCTTGTTTTAGGATTTCCTAAGAAATGGGTCCTACTTCGACTTCTAGATCTGAAATAGTCGAAAGGCTGAGTAGAAACCCTCTACTCTTGCTTGAAAGATATGATTCCCGCATACTAATACAACAATGATATTACAGAAGCTGCCTTTGGCGAGTAAGTATAGTAGTGATAGTATCTGATGGAAATAGTATAATAATGCTGTTTTTTGCATCCCTAGGAGGGAGTGATTTGTTGTAAATCTCCTATAATAGAGATGTGAATAGGATTTATTCCAACTATTCCCTGTTTTTTCTTCTCAAACTACTATTGTGGCAGAGACTAGGGAGTAACTAACTACTTTGATTTTGAGTTAGATTTTTGCATTAATTGTAAACTATGTAAAATCATTTAGGGAATGGATACAATACACATGGATCACTAATTTGTTGTATTGTTTTTATAGGTGTTGATACTCACTCTACTTGGTTGATGGGGTGTGATCCAAAAATCCCCATTTAAAGTCCTGAAGAAGGTTGCGTCAACATGAGGACGAATTCATAATGTCTGATGAGTCAACTGAAACATATGTAGACTAGATATTCTGTGTATTTGTTAAAAAGCACAGAAAGAACCATCTGCCATTGGAGTGGAGGACTCTGTACATAGAAAAACAGATGAATTGTTGACTAAGGGGTTAGCGGGTGTAGTTGTGATTTGTACGATTTTAGAATTGAAGATTGAATGAATGTTAGGTTGATTGAGTGTGAGTGGATTTAGGTTTGATGAATATTGTGTGACATGTTTTTTTATGGAATTTTTTATGTGTTAAGGATAATAAAATGAATTTGTATCTAATGAGTGACATTTATTAGTATGTGTTAAAAAGATACATGTAATAATTTATTCCATTCCCTATATCCTACTGGTCCATTGTGTGGTTTTTGATATTGTTAGTTGCCTGGAGGACCAGAATTGACCAGGCACCCCTTTGTCTTTACAAATATATTGCTACAGCCCGTGGCTGTAGGGGTATTAAGTTGTTGTACTGATATACACAAAGAAAACAATGGAAGGGGTAAATATTTTTTCCTTCACTGACAAACATTATCAAAAAATGTTAGGTACTCCAGCATTGTTGGGAAGTGCAATACCCGCCACAGCAAGTGGTGGTAGAATTGATGATTTAGAGAAGATTAATCAAAAACTGAAAAAATTGACACGTACAGACTTACATGTAAAGTGTATGCTCGAGTACTTAAAGACTGGTATTATTCCAGATGGGTTACAAGTGAGGAATATCCCGAGAATTTTTGTTGACAAGCCCAAATTCCAGAAAAATTTCAGCGGGGTTGGCAGCAAATGTTCTGGGGATTGGATCATTCTGATTGTGGAAACAGCAGAAGAAGAGGCAAAACAACAAGGTGATGAGCTAGCAGAGCTGGAAAAGCTTTTTTTAGTCAATAAAACTATTAAGGATGCAAAAAAACCGTTAGATGATCTAGAAGTTGAAATTAAGAAATTCAGACAATTAAATTTGGATAGGAAAATTGCAAAATTACAAAAGGACATATCTAACTACAAAGAAGAAAGGACATATCTGTACTTGAGAGAGGGTTACTTCACGGATTTGGCTAATGCACAATTTAATAGAAGAAACAACAGATTTGTCACCTTTTCCAACACCTCAGGCTCTTTAAGTGGCTCTGATCCCTCCCTGAACAACCAAATGGGCCCGGATACGGGTGGTACAAGAGGTCAAGCTAACCAGTGTGGTTTTTTCAGAGGCAACCAAGGGGGCCGCCCGAGACAGAGATCAGGTCCCGGGATGGGCACGAGACAGCGGTATCAGAATCAATAATAAATGAAAATGTCCCAATTGTAAATTTGTCCACTGTAGATCTCAGTATGGTTGAAACAAATCTTCTTTCAAAAGGTCTGTCATTTGTGCCAGTAGCGAAAGCAGATGTTTTTAATACAGAAGTGGAATTACACAGGTTTTTTTGTAATGTACGTCTAAAGCATTATTTTAAGGTATTTTTACCCAAGCAGAGGAAAGATGGAAACTTGAGACAAGGGCAGGACAATGAGGTAACTAACATCACAGGTTTGAAGACAAAATCTGTTTTCAACCCCCCACCCTATGCTTGCCCTCCCGAAATCCAGACCTTTGAAAATAGGGTGACAAATCAAGTACTGAGTGCTATTAAGAAGGAAAACTATGCCACACATAACCTGACAACAGAAGAGAGGGAAGGTCTCAAAAAACTAAGTGATATGGACAAAATTATGATAAAGCCTGCAGATAAAGGTGGAGGTATCGTGATTCTTGCTGCTGCCGACTATGAGAAGGAATGCATGCGTCTATCAAGTGACGAAGGGTCCTATAAAAAATTAGAGCACGACCCAACGTTGAGACTCCAAGAAGAAATTCAGAGTTTCATAACACATGCACAGAATCAGGCGTGGATTACCAATGAAGAAGGCCGGTTTCTCATTAAAAGCTATCCAAAGAAGGCGGCCTTCTACATTTTACCAAAAATCCACAAAAATAAGCGACACCCACTGGGAAGACCCATAGTGTCGGCTATCGATTCCCTACTTGAACCGCTTTCTGTGTATGTGGAGTTCTTTCTTAAACCGTTTGTGGTGACCATGCCCTCATATGTCCAAGATTCTAGGGACATGATTAGAATCACACAGGGCCTGACATTAGGTGTTACTGATCTGTTGATAACTATGGACGTGCAGTTCCTCTACACCTCCATTCCCCAGATGGAATGTTTGAAGGTGATAGAAGGGTTCTTAGAGAAAAGACCTCAACCTGATAAGCCACCAACTAAATGTATTGTCAAATGTGCACGTTTGGCAATGACAGAAAACTTTTTCCTGTTTAAACAAACATTATATAAACAACAGAAAGGAGATAGTATGGGGGCAACCTTTGCCCCCGAAGTAGCTAATCTTTTCATGGCGAACTTTGAAGAAAAATACATTTCAGGAGATGACAGTCGTATCAAACAACAACAGGACCTATATCCAGGCCTTAGGGTTTAGTACAGGTACATTGACGATGTATTCATTATATGGAGAGGTTCAGAGGATGCTCTTGTCAATTTTCATAATTGGCTCAGTACTTGCGATAGTCACATTAGATTCACAATGGAATCACATCCATCTCAAATCAGTTTTCCAGATATACTGATTGTGAAATCGAATGATAACAATAACTACACTTTACTGAAAACCGACAGATAAAAGCACACTCCTCCATTTGACAAGTTTTCATCTGGTGAGTTAACGGCAAAACTTGCCATACGTGCAGTTTTTGCATATTCGGAGGAATTGTACAGGAAGAGTTTAACAAACACGCAGAAGTACTAAAAAAGAGACTCTTCGAAAGAGGCTATCCCAAAAATCTTGTTAAATACAACTACAAGAGGGCATCTAATGCAAATAGGGATTTATGTCTGACTCCACACAAGAAACCTAAGCAGGACCGACTAGTATGTGTGACGACATTCAACCCAGTTAGCAATGACATCAAAAAGTTTAGCAATCATAACTGGGACCTAATAAAACAACCTGGGACTTTGTCCCAACGGCCAATGTTTGCCTTCAAGAAAAACTCTAATTTAAAACAACGTTTGGTACATACCTATGTGGAAAAAACTAGAGACCAGACAGTTCTGAATCAATGGGGACTTCCACACATAGTTGGCCACTACAAATGTGGCAACTGTGTGGTCTGTCCCTTGACAGAAACACGCTTTGAGTTTAACCATGGAAATCTAAAACACAAACAAACTGTAGAACTAAAAACATTATTTATATAATTGTGTGTCCATGCAACCTATTATATGTGGGTAAGACCACAAGAGAAGTAAGGCAACACATAGGGGAACACAGAAGTTGTATTCGCAACAAAGTTGCGGACAAACCATTAGTGAACCACTTCATACAAAATAAACACATCGAGATGGACCTTAAATGGTTTGTATTGCAAAGTGTGAAACCCCACAAAAGAGGGGGAGAGATGGCTGTCAGTCTACATAAAATCGGACAGCGCTGGATATGCCGCCTAGATACGGTTGCAAATGGTTTGAATATCTCAGTCGAGTGGAATGCGTTTATAAATCACTAGACTGGCGTTACTGATATTACCACTAGATTTTGCAGTATCTCCACTTATTTCTTATCAACATGCATCTATCTAATATGTTGATAAGTTGTCCTGGAAATGAATGTTGGCCTCATTTAGGGGATTAGCATTAATGTGGAAGAACATGCAGGTTGTCCTTTATGAATTGATGTGTGTGAATGTATTTGTCGCCAACACATCATCCAAAATACGAGTACTTGACAAGGTATTTCTGTGGAATGACACATATTGAGTTAGACACTATAATATGACATCATTTCTAGTATTACATCGATGCTGAAAATAACATTAAGTTTTGTCTAGGTTTAGAATAGGTAAACCTACAAGAAAAACACATGCAAGATGGCGGATTCGCCATATGTGAATGTATTTATCTTCTATACATTATCTAAAATATGTATATCTAAGAAGGCTGTTTTGTGTCAATTACACATATTTAGTTAAAAATTAGAACATGGTATAGTACCTAACTTTTAGTACTATATTTATTTCCACTACTGATGGTGGAAACTAAAATCACTGCGAGTTTTGCTTATTCGAGGAAAAGCTAAATTCATGAGAAAAATACATCCAAGATGGCGGCTGGAAGTCCATCTTCGATGTTGTCGACCATCTAGTATAAAGTAAGCAATGAGGGATGCGCCATTTGGCATTTGGATGCAACAGCGTTAGTTCGATTCCAGACCGTACATCAGTAGACATGGATTGAACAACACGAGAGGCAAGGAATCAGCTCTGTAGTTGATAGAGATGTGAGCATGGTGCGTTGTATGTTCCTACTAAAGCGAACGCTGAGTGTCGCTCTGTAGGATCAGGGATGCTGCTTGCTATAGTGTTTAGATACGTAACAGTATGGGAAAACACTATGTCTAAGCACGCTCGGTGCTGTTATGCTATATCCTGACAATATAATCGCGGGAATTGAGGGCTTGGACATATTCGATGCTGGAACATATATTTACATATATTGGGAATGGTAGGACAGATTTGAGTGCATTCTAATGGCCAGAGCTGTCAATTTTTAACAAATCTGTAAAAATGCAACGGATGGATCTGAGAATATGGGCCTACTTGGCGCCAAAATAAATGTAACGAATACGGATGCAATTGTGTGCTCATCTACTCAAAATGAGATTAATGGGTCCGAAAGGGGAATAAGAAGGAATAACAATGAAGGTGCAGTGGAGAATAAGAGAATACTAAACTCGAATAGAGCAAATATTCTTGAATGAATAAATGAGGGCATACATCTTTTTGGTACCCTATTACAAGATAGCCACAGAATCAGGGTGCCTGGGACACAAGAGGTGCATTAGAGATGGATGTGATCGCTTGAACAAAACATTGAGAGACTTACCCTGTGATAACAGATACAAAGATGTAAGCATATGACTTAACATAATGGAACGCTATAGTATAGCACCTATGAAATTATAGGGTTATTCAGAGTTATGATTTATCCTTGTTTTAGGATTTCCTAAGAAATGGGTCCTACTTAGATTTCTAGATCTGAAATAGTTGAAAGGCTGAGAAGAAACCCTCTAATCACGCTTAAAAAATATGATTCCCGCATACTAATACGACAAGGATAGTACAGAAGCTGCCCTTTGGCGAGTAAGTATTGTAGTGATAGTATCTGATGGAAATAGTATAATAATGCTGTTGCATCCCTAGGAGGGAGGGATTTGCTGTAAATCTCTGATAATAGAGATGTGAATAGGATTTATTCCAACTATTCCCTGGTTTTGCTTCTCAAACTACTAGTGTGGCAGAGATTAGGGAGTAACTAACTACTTGATTTTGAGTTAGATTTTTGCATTAATTGTAAACTATGTAAAATAAGTTAGGGAATGGATACAATACACATGGATCACTAATTTGTTGTATTGTTTTTATAGGTGTTGATACTCACCCTACTTGCTTGATGGGGTGTGATAAAAATCCCCATTTACAGTCCTGAAGAAGGTTGCGTCAGCAAGTGGACAAATTCATAATGTTTGATGAGTCAACTGAAACATATGTAGACTAGGTATTCTGTGTATTTGTTGAAAAACACAGAAAGAACCATCTGCCATTGTAGTGGAGGACTCTGTACATAGAAAACAGATGAATTGTTGACCAAGGGGTTAACAGGTGTAGTTGTGATTTGTAAGATTTTAGAATTGAAGATTGAATGAATGTTAGGTTGATTGAGTGTGAGTGGATTTAGGTTGGATGGATATTGTGTGACATGTATTTTTATGAAACTTTTTTATGTGTTAAGGATAATAAAATGAATGTGTATGTAATGAGTGACATTTATTGGCATGTGTTAAAAAGATAAATGTAATAGTTTATTCAATTCCCCATATCCTACTGGTCCATTATGTGGTTTTTGATCAAGTAACAAAGGGACTGCCTTTTGGTGCCAGAGACTATTTTATAAATAAACTTTAAAGACTCTTATTTCTGTAGCAGGAATTAGCAGAAATTAAAAAGTTTGAAGTGTTACATCTAATTGTGTGGGCCACCTTTTAACACGTGGTAGAACTCATTGTTGAATGGGGAACAGAAGTTACGAAATATGACAGATTCCCAGGAAAGTATTAATGTGGCAAAAAAGATTTTGTACATACATCCCTGGGGACAATTCACATTTGTGTATAAAATTGTGGAATTTTAGGCCAAATCTTTAATGTGTAAAATTACCAAAATGTGTCAGGAAGGCAAAACAAGGTTGCACAGACTGGGGGTTTGGACTAATTTGTGCTGCACATCATATGTAACCTGTGGGTATAATTTGCCAAGAGATTGGTCATGTATAAATGTATGGTTTTGGCAAAATCAGATTTTCAGTAAAGTACATTTGGGAGTTTCTGGACATTGTATACCTCACTTCATAAACCTGACATCATTCCCTTAGAAATTAAACCAGCAGAGAGCGAGGCGGAGATTACTACCATCGCCCAATCCTATTGCCAGTCCAGAAGAACTATCCTTTGGTATCCAGTCCATGCCCGCTGATTTTGTCCGGCTGTCCTGTGTTAGACCAGTTCTGTGTGGCGACCGAGCACTGACTGTCCAAAATCCAAACTAAAGTGCACTGTGAGTATCAATAGGAACCATAGAACCATAGTAAACCTTGCCTTGCTTTGTTCCATCCCAATCTCTAAGTTTTCCTATCCTGATCCTGACCATTGTAATATTGTCAAAATCATTCTGGAAACCCTGACTTTGATTCTTTGTGCTAGCGCCAACATCTGTAATAATTTTGTTGTGTAAAATTCTCAGCTATTAATCCTGTTTTGAGCGATCGGACTGGGTCCGCCAGAGCGGGTGCGGAGGTGCTAGGGTTGAACTCAAGAGTCAAACCCGGGGCTTACTGTGTCTCAATCTGGTAGCCTAGCCTTAATGCCCCTGTGTAGTGTAAAACTGTCCTTGTCAAAATTGATTTCTGTTCTTTTTCGTGCCTTCATTTTCTCAAAAACGCACCTCACTAGTTCTTGCATAACTCACACAATTTAACAGCTATAGACCTCACTTCACTTTTATATTGTACCTATGATCCATAGCTACACCCTAACACAAAAACCGCATAGTGTCATTTTGATTATAAACTATTTTCATTCTTCCATTCAATTTCGAATTGTATGCTTTTGCTCGATCCATTTCTTGTGGTTGTTTGTATCTTTCCAGTGTTGCTCCAGTAAAGAATTGTTTTTGTTTCAAGAGATATACCCATTCATTCATTTATTCATCCACTTTCAAGTGTCAGTTTAACATTGCCAGGGTTTGAAATCCATCTATCTCTCTTGTTTGGGGAGGGAAGTTCGTATTTAAATACTGTTTCTTGTCTGTAATTCCTGATCACCTGCTGATTCGGTCTATCCACTTAAAATTGATTATTTGTGGGTTAAGGGAACCTTTCATGGGGAAATTCCAACCCCAGTGCTATTTCATCTAAAATCAAAAAAGTGCTCCTATTCTCTGGTGTTATGTAGTTGTGTCAATAGAAGGTTAAACTAAGTGCATGCTTACATTCCTGTTGTTCTTATCACCCCATAAATAAATACATATTGCATTTTATCAACCAGCCTGGTTCATGGTCCATTGTGACCTGGGGTATTCGAAAAGGGTGTGTGATATGAGTGGTGTATCATCTCAATATTGAATATAATCTAACATAAGCATTTAAATCGTGCGCTGCCTACTGAGCCGAAACGAAGGTGTTTGTCACCTGATTGAAATCCTTAACAAATTTCTGGGCTCGAGTCCGGGGCTTGAGGTTGGTTACCACCCATGACAGTCTAACACATGAGATGAACCTGCAGAGTAATAATAATTTGTGTGGTGTGAATATTGTGTTACACTGTACAAACGCCTCCCAAAACAAAAACTTCAAGACCAGGCCTGTCTGTAAAAGTAAAATTAAATCAACACTGAAATAATTAATAAAGAAATAACATTACCAAGATGGCTGTTCCAGTAGAAATCGGTATGGCTATGGAGCACCTCCTGCACAAGCTTTTCATCAAGGGTGAATGGCCAGAAATGGATGAAAATGCCTGGCTTTAGGAAATCACACAACAGGTCACCGCCATGAACCTGTATACATGGCAGGACAATGGCCTACTACACCAGGCTCTGGGGGAATTATACATGGCCCCAAAGATTAAAGAGGAGCAAATCAAAATTGCCAGAATATCGGCCTACCTATATCTCCACCTGGGAGTGATACAGGAAAAGCATGTTGAAAGCACAATTCTGGCACAGAATCAAATTGAATTATTAGATCAAATCCAGACTGATCTAGATTCAGCAGAACAAAAATTACAGAAGAGGCAAGAATTGGGGGCAGAATCTAGAGATTACATCATAAAATTAAAAGAAGAGTTGGCTCGCTAACAGCAAAAAAAAACAAGACCAAGAGGCCCAACTAGAAGCAGCATACATAGAGTGTCAGGGGAAGATTGACTCTCTGGAAGAGATTCAACATAAGCTGACTCAACAGTTAAACTATAATAGTGACTGCTCAGGACAAATAACCATGTTGCAAAATCAGATAAATGAAATGAAAGAGGAACATATTAAGTTTATCTTGAGAGACCTCCACTCTCAAACAGAATTTGATCAGGAGCGCCAGAAATCCAATGCAATAAAAAAACAAAGGGATGACCTGGCTGAACAGAGGGGCACCTAAATCAAGAGAAAGACGCCCTAGACCAAGTAATTAACAAGTTAAGAACCAAGTTAGAGGGAAGAGAGTTAGCCTTCGAGGTGCTCAATGTACTAAAAACAGAGTATGGGAAGCTACTGGGCACACCAGATGGGTGGAGGGTGCTCTGGAAAAGAACGCCCAGACCAAAGATGCTAAAACTCAGGAGGTGAGTCTCCTGCAGCAGAAATTGTCCCAGTATTCCCAGTATACTGTAACACAATGGGTATTGATTATTCGACCTCTTGGGGTCAATATTGCATTCCTACCGTGAATCAGAATACATGTTATCACACTATCACGGTCTAGGGAGAAGTGATTCTGCTTAACATATTATATATGTGTTCTCAGTACATCATATAAACATAACAGCTAGTATTTTCTGTATCTTAGCGGACCAGCCCGGACATCAGGTAAAGCACCGCTTGTTTCAAGAGATAGAATTGGGGAGACTTTGTCACTTTCTTACAAATACAAATAAAAATACAGATACAAGTTTTTAGTGACAGAGAAAAGTGGGCATTTTACATTAGATAATGCCCAGTTCTAGTTTTTTCTAGAGCTATCTGTGCACAGTGGTGTATTATTCTTTATTATCCATTACGGTGCCAGCTACTAGAAAGATCTACCAACTTGTACTGGTATAACACAACACACATGTAAGGCTCCTTATCTATAAAGTCCTACCAAAACATAACAAATTAACCACAGAAAGATCTGTAATAGACCTGATACATAGATCAGGTCTAGCTAACTTGGTGCAGTCTATGCCAGGTTGCTATATACATAGATCATAAAGGGAATGAGGCCAGCTCATACTGTAAAAAGGTTGACCGGTTTCATAACCATAGCTGTACAGGTCATCTTCCTCAGGACGTAGAAGTGGTTCATATCAGAGGGGTCTTGACTCCCTAATGGGTAACTGCTTTATCCCATTGGTGTGTTTCTTACTCCTCCAAGAGGTAACAGAAAAAACAAAGGGAGGTATCACTATTGGGACCCTTGGTATACTATGCCTAGTGCTTACTCCTATGCATATAGTGCTGAAAAATGTAATATTGCTTCATGGAATTTATAAGAATATAACAAGACTACTAGGCTTGTTGACATTTTTTGTGTTTTCAATTTAGTGCCTGATGTCATGCAAAACAAAGAAGGGAAGTGAGGAGTGTGGGGGGGTTTGCTCCGGAGTGCTCGTTGTATATATAATGACCCTCATATTACATGTGTACGGTGTTGCTGATTCTTATATCCCTCTCATGCAAAAAGGGTACAGTATGTACAATGTGACTTACCGCCATGATGTGGTATTGGCACAGTCATACAATGTCCATGCGAATTAAAGGGCATATGTTTATCATGTGCTTCTATTAGGTTAAAGGAAACAAACAAGATACAACGGTTTTGGAACACCTTGTTGTCAAATGATGCTTCTGAGAATAGCATGCGGGGGCTTTTAGGGCTTACCGGCCAGTGAGTATCATAGAACACACTTGCTTGTAGGTGTTCCGCTATACACAAGTATATTGAAGGGATCCCGTTGAGTATTTTCTGTGGCGGAGAGGTGGCTCTGAAAAGTTTCCTTCTGAGAGGAAAAAAAAGACAAATGCAAAAAATACCAAAAATCGCGTTATTGCTAAATCGCGGTTACAAGAATGCTAATCATTCTTATTTGTCAATGTGGTGCGCTTACCATGCCTCCAGGTAGGTGTCAGGACCTGTCTGGGGTGCTGCTGCCGGTGTCTCTGCAGCTCCTGTTGGTGTATGTTTTGTGCGGTCGTCGCAACGCAATTAAAGCGCATGTGGGGCCGAATGCATCTCTATGGTCACGGTGCCATGTTAGCACTGACCACAAAGGTGGCCATCTTGAGTGGGGATAAAGCCTGATGTGTTGTGTGTATATGCACCCACCAGCCTAGATACAACAAAACGATGCAGAGGTATATCGTAATGCATCAGGGTTGAGTTGGTGACATTAAATGGAATAATTGCAGTTAAATGCAATACAAATACAGCGGTGCAATATCTTAGTGTGGTGATGTGCATAAAAAAATGATGACAACAATTGCTAATAGCTCTAAGTGCATAACACACTGGTTACTGCATAATGCCTAGAGATATAATCAGAGGCAGACCAAAGAGGGGCACACGCACAGCTATTGCATAAATGGCCATTTTAGGTGGGGATACAGCATGATATGTTGTGTGTACATGTGCCCACCACCCTAGAAGCAACAAGCAATCTCCAGGTGCAGAGGTATATTGCATCTGGGTTGAGTTGGTGACCGTAAATGCAATAATTGCAGTTAAATTAAATAAAAATACAGCGGTGCAATATCTTTGTGCCGTAATGTGCCTAAAAAACGATGACAGCAATCGCTAATGACTCTAAGTGCCTACCCCTCTGGTTACTGCTTAGTGCCTAGAGATATAATCAGAGGCAGACCAAAGTGTGGCACATGCACAGGTGAAGACTTATGAATCATACTACAGGGAAGAAGCCATTATGTGTGGCTTACAAGTGCAGGGAAGCTCACTGTGGTCAACAAATTAACATGGGAGAACAGCTAGTTCATTCCATTGGATTTGTTCATTCAGACCCACCCTGTGTGTGTTCAATCTAAATGTCCAGTTTTGTTCTCTCCTCAGTAGGATGTTCTTATAATTCCCACCCCGTTTGGGCATTTGTATTTTTTCAATTACTGTTCATTTAAAGTCTTCCGGGCGATGTTCTTCTGATATAAAATGATTGATCATGGTGGCTGTGAGTATTTTTGTCCTGAGGCAAGATCGGTGCTCGATCATTCGTTTTTTGATTGGTCTCATCGTCATAACCATATATTTCAAATTGCATGGACATACTATCAGGTATATGACTCCTGAAGTGTTACTGTTGGTAAGGTGACGTTGTATCCAGGGGGTTCACAATCCAAGGTCAATTACTTTGGTGCGCTCAGTTTGTGGGCACATGGAACAAGCCCCACATGGGGAATGTCCAGTTGGAGAAGTGCTTTGCCGGATGGTTGCAGTCACACTGTACATCCCTTTATGCATGAGAGGGATATAAGGATCAGCAACACCGTACACATGTAGTGTGAGGGTCATTATATATACAATGAGCACTCCGGAGCAACCCCGCCCCGCACTCCACCCTTCCCTTCTTTGTTTTGCATGACATCAGGCACTAAATTGAAAACACAAAAGATTTCAACGAGCCTAGCAGTCTTATATTCTTATAAATGTTATGAAGCAATATATACATTTTTCAGCACTATATTTATAGGAGTAAGCACCAGGCATAGTTTACCAAGGGTCCCAATAGTGACCCCTCCCTTTATTTTTTCTGTTACCTCTTGTAGGAGTAAGAAACACACCAATGGGATAAAGCAGCTACCCATTAGGGAGTCCAGACCCCTCTGATATGAACCACTTCTACGTCCTGATGAAGATGACCTGAACAGCTATGGTTATGAAACCGGTCAACCTTTTTACAGTATGAGCTGGCCTCATTCCCTTTATGATCTATATATATAGCAACCTGGCATAGACTGCACCAAGTTAGCTAGACCTGATCCATGTATCAGGTCTATTACAGATCTTTCTGTGGTTAATTTGTTATGTTTTGGTAGGAACTTACAGATAAGGAGCCTTACATGTGTGTTTTGTTATACCAGTACAAGTTGGTAGATCTTTCTAGTAGCTGGCACTGCAGTGGATAATAAAGAATAATACACCGCTGTGCACAGATAGCGCTAGAAAATCTAGAACTGGGCATTATCTAATGTAAAATGCCCACTTCTCTGTCACTAAAAACTTGTATCTGTATTTTTATTTGTATTTGTAAGAAAGGAACAAAGTCTCCCCTATTCTGTCTCCTGTCAAAAAGCGGTGCTATACCTGATGTCAGAGATGGTCCACTGAGATACAGAAAATACTAGCTGTTATGTGTATATGATGAACTGAGAACTCATATATAATATGTTCAGCAGAATCACTTCTCCCTACACCCTGATGGTGTAATAACCCAGCATTCCCAGACCATACAGGAAGCACAGAGAGACAATGAAGTGTCTGTGTAAAGAATGATGGGCTCCACCAGCAAGTGGCAGCGCAAGAGCAGATCATTGAAACCAGTACGTCCTTGATAGATGAAAAAAAGGCTCAGATCTTTGCTTAGTACCAAGAAAGAGGGGCTGCAAAAGAAAAGCTAGCAAGGTTGGAGAAAGAGGGTGCTAGACTAAATCCTAACTGGAGAGACCCTGAACAGGTAGAGAGGGACAGGGCAACCCTTGATTATAGCACAAGGACCCCTGTACTCAGGGACTCAAACCCATTCAATACCATGAACACTGCCAACTTCATGTCTACTGGCTCACATGAGCCGGGAGCCGCGGGGCTGGCAGAATTCAAAAGATTTTGTAAAATGGGACTGACAGATCAGCACCCCCCAGAAATTGATGGATGGGCGTCCCTGTAAAGATACCTAAATGTTAGGGCTGATCTCTCTGACAAGTAAGACTCCTTTGAGGGGATGGTCAGGGAATCAGATCCACTGAAATACCGCCTTCCAAAGGACAAGGTGGTTAAATTTGATGGGGCCTAAATGAAATAAGGCCCAAAAAGAGCATCCTAAAGACCTCTACAAGGTTAGGGCAGTGGCAGGATACGCTACCAAACTTGGGAGCAGGGGAGAGTCAGTAGACTCTTCTGAGCACAACAGGAGTAGAGAAACTAGGCCCCAAAGTCTGCAAGCTCTTCTCAAGCTCACAGAATCCAGGAGTACCTAGAGGATCAAGAAGGGACCTCCAGTAGCAGCCCTTCTGAGTCTGAGGGCGAGTGGACTCACGTGACTAAAACAAAGAACGCAAACAAACTTAAGAGAGCTATGAACAAAGATCCCACTAGGCAGATTAAGGCCATAGGAGTGTTTGGAAACACTTAGAACTATATGAGCAAATGATGGATACTTTTCAAATGAAGGACAACAAGAATTGCATAGAGTATGTTAATTGGACCTTCTCCCCTGAATACGCCAGTTTCTTTGCGTGACTGGAGGACCAGAACCACTCCAGATGGTCCACCTACAGGGCGGCCATCTTGAAACAATTTTCTTCTCACAGAAACCCCCAAGATGCCCACAAGGCGGCCTACAATCTGCAGTGCAGGGAAGATCAGGCCCCCCAAGAATTTGTGCAGGAGCTCAAACGCACCTTTTCACAGACCACCTGGAGGGTGCGCACAGATAGTCGGGAGTTCATCACCACTTTTTTCATGCACTCCCAAAATATATAATGAGCCAGCTGGTGAGGGACTTTCATCAGAAAAGATCGCTGGACTGGGTCATAGAGCAGGTGACCCACATTTATGAGGTCCAAAAACCTGCAGATAACAAAATTCCAAACAAAAACCCCAAACTAGCTAATACCCCTGCTGCTGCTAAGGTTGCGGAGGTGAAGGTTGCCCCCATTTTAGATCTGGAGATGGGGGGGGCATAAAAATATACCTGTACCAAATTGTACCAAATCAACCAAATCAAAGATCCAGAAGGCCCTTGGGTCAATCCCAGACAGGTGGTAGTGAGGGAGGTAATCCCACAAATGGGATCCCTAACTCCCCTGATTACATCAGCCCCTGATACAAGGGTAACAGACCAATCCTGGGCTATGTATGGACTCCGCCAACCCAAGGGGGGTCCAACCAGGTGAGAGACTTCCCTCCTAACTTTCCTCATGAGGGCAGTAATCCTCCAAATTCCGGGTTGAGTTTCTTTCCCCGGTACTCACAAAACCCCAACCTACAGGACAACCATCCTTTCTTTCCCCACTTTCAGGAGCCCAGACAGCCCAATCCGGGAGAGGCAAGGCCAAGGGTAGAGGGTTACCAACATTCTCAATACCCAGGGTACTATGGGAGAAAAGATAGTTTCATTTCCCGTGACTCACCTAGGGTTGACCAGAGACCCCCGTACCTGCCGGAACGGGTGTCACAAATGGAGAGCCAGGTCCAAAACCTATCCCAGGATATGGGTCGCATGTTGAGGGCTCAACAGAACCCTCAGATGAACATGGTGGCTCAGAACCCCGACGACCAAGGGTCTGGTACTCCAGAACAATGACGGGGCGAGCACCCCGACAACTCACCAGTTCCAGAGCAGGAGGCACAGGGGAACGGAGGGGTAAAGCCCTAGAAGAAGCTTCCTTCTTCACCTGTGTAAAGCCCCTGGACACCCAGGAATCGGAACCAAAATCTCCTGCCCTCGAAAACCTGCCACCCAAGGAACAGAGGGCGGGTAGGAGAAATAAAGAACCCAAAAGACCCATTTTGTGGAGGAGGTTAGTGTCCTCCAATTTGAAGGAGACAAATCCTCAGAGGATTCTGGGAAAAAGGTCTTCTCCTTCAGGGATGGGGGAACTCCTCCCAAAGAAAAATGGGTCCCAAGAGATCCAAATGAAGACAGACTGGGTGAATGTGGGGACTGAGTCAGAATTGCCCATCATTGAACCCCAGAATGAGCATCAAGGAAACCACACTGTCCAAACCAAGTCTGGGGTCGCCTCCAAAAATGTGGGGGGTGGGCGTCCCAGTATCAGAAAAAGGGGGATTCCCCAGCTCCCCAAAGCCATTCTGGTGACTGTCTCCAAAAAGGGGGGGGCAGCCCAGAATCAGAAAAGGAGGAGTCTGAGACCCTCAAATCCCTGAGTGCAAAATGTTCCTTTCGGATTCCCAAACTACCCAATTTGGTTCGAGGGACTGCCTCCTAGAAGGGGGGGGGCAGCCCAAAACCAGCACAAGAGGATTCCAAAACTACCCAACTCCATTCTGGGGACCGCCTCCTAGAAGGGGGGCAACCCAGAACCAGCACAAGAGGAACCCCAAACCTCACCAATCACTTCTGTGACTGCCTCCAAAAAGGGTGAGGTAGCCCACAATCAGAAAAAGGGAGCCCTAAACTCCCCAAATAATGGTGTGTCAAAATTTTCTGTCAGATTCCCCAACTCCAACACCGAATCATGACCAAACTATCCCTGTGTGGGAGTCAGAAATAAGGAAATTGATTACACAACTTCCCCAGAATGCCCATTACTTTTGCCCATTGGAGGAGAAAGAAGGTAGTCTATGCCTCCGTCCAAGTGCAAGGGCAATGTGCAATTCTAGCAGTGGTGGACACTGGATCCCAAGCATTCTTCTGTCAAAGAGGGTCTTTGAGCAGGTAAATTCAGGAAGGGGGGAGAGATACCAGACTCCTCTTACCCCTCTTCCTGGACAACTCCAGAACTGCAACAGGAAGGAAATTCCTGTCAAGGGGTCTGCAGAGCTGGAAATTAAAATAGGTCGACACAAGATGAAGCACCCGGTCATAGTTGTGGCTCCTGATGAAACCCCCTGTCTATTAGAGAATGACATCCTCTGTAGATGTTCTCCCCTAATAGACTTTGTGAATAAGGTACTCTGGACCCAGATTCACAGGCCAATCAAATTAAAAGAGAGTGTCAACCATGTTAGTCTAAATGGCACATGCACATGCCACATGGTTGAACAAAAATCAGATGAAATTAAGTTTCATCTTCAGAATAATGAAATACCCGACGTTACAATAATTGCTGTGGGACAACAAACTGGTGATGGGAACTCCTCTACATTTCTGAAAATCAACCTTCCTTCCAGTCTCAAGTGGAGTTCCACACTGGAAGGAAATACTTTGAAATTTTATACCAATCCACCACCTGAAAATCCCAATTCTATAGCATAAAGTGTAGCTGGCATTCAGAGAAGGGCGAACATCTTTCCGATTCAGTTAAATGACAGGAAGGAGTCTGTCCTCACCCGAGTTGATTTGAATAGTGAAGAAAGCTTCATCAGCGAAGTATTATTCAAGAAACTCCCAAAAGACCAGACCCTCCCCTCTGTAGAGTCAGTTTATCAATGGGTATGGGGCCTGAAAATTACGCATTCCAAACATCTTCTGCTTAGCAGTTGTATGATAAAAATGTCTAGACGTGACAAAAGCATAGAACACAATTGATGGGTCATGCAAGGTGTTCCTTCTGCCTTTTATATGGGCATTTACATCCTGTAACGCTTACCTCTGGGGCCCTGCAGGAGTACCTGGTCCGGTCTGTCGCCGGGCTGGATCTGTTGAGGTTCTCTGGTTCTGGCCGCTGCCCAAAACACTCCCCCCACTCTGCTCACTGCAGGTTTAGTCACCCAGTGGTCACAGCATTGGGAGTGGTCTGGAAGTATGAGAGGGCTCCAGGGCGCAGTGTTGCCTATTCTCTGGGAACCCTTGGGTAGATTGTGGAAAAAGACAATCCCAATTTCCTCACTGGGCACAGTGGTTCTGCAGCAACCCAGTTCCTTCACTGGTTCATGGTGGCCCAGACCCATTGCGGCACACAGTCTCTTTGCTAATGGGCACCAATATGTCTCTGTTATGGGGCACCAATGTGTCTCTCTATGGGCATCAATGTGTCTCTGTTAAGGGGCATTAATGTGTCTCTCTTTATATGGGCACCAATGCGCCCCTCTTTGTTCATGGGCAAATGCCTCTTTGGCCCAGTTGTAGTGAGTGTGGAGCGTTAACGTGCTCTTTGTTGTTTATCCCCATTCATGCTCTTCAGGGCGATTCACCAGGTTGAAGGTCTGCAGCTGTATGACAGGTAGCTGCGGATCCGCTGCGTGGAAGAAGCGAGGTGCTGAGGTAAGTTCTGGGTGGCGGGGGTTGCGGGGTGCGTGAGCAGTCCGTGGCTTACCCTCTGTTCTTTGCTGTTACAGGTGCTGCGATGCTGATGTGCGGATCGGGTCCAGCGAGGCAGGTGGAGCCGAAGAACACTGCAGGCAGGATATCACGGCGAACGCTGCAGCAGGAGATGACGGCGGACTGACAGAGCAGCCCTGGTGCAGATCCGGATCTTGATCCATGGAAGAGCTTGGTTCAGGAATGCTGGATACTGGAGAGAGCCGGGTCTGTGACAGGCAAGCGTCACGCTGGCTTCCAGCCAAAGAAAACACTAAGCACTGGGTGTGGCCCAAGGCTGGGTTTATATAGCCTTGGGCCCACCCATCACCACTAGACCACCATGGATGCTTGTAATGTGGCCCTCTGGGGACCATGTTGGATTCTGTTGAGCAATCCAACCCGGGGGCCATTTTGGAAGGGGCAATCTGCTTAAAATACCGGCAGTAGCCTATTCCTATGCCATATAGCCACTCTTTCTGACCAAGTCCCTCCAAAGAGATTAATTTGGATCCCAGTTATTGCCAAGCCCGGTCACAACTGGAGAGTAAATCCCAGGACCCTGGCAATCCTAAAGAAAGCCTTCCAGTCATCCCCAGTGCTACGGTAGGAAATTGAAGTTCAGAAATAGAGGAGAGGTCACCATCCCAGGCTTCGCCTACAGAATCTGCATCCCCAAAGGTGACTTGACAAAAGAGAAATGGGTCCATATTAATCAACTAAAGAGCTGCCACCCTAGGTACACTTTGCAACCAATTGAAGAGCCCAGAGAGAATCAAACAGAGGAGACATTGGAAACATGAGAATGAGGAAAAGAAGAACCAGAAGGGAGCCGATAGGATTTATAGATCTGGTTATGTAATGGAGTATTTTCTCCATTATCAATTGTTATTATTAAATGCCTGTGTATCCCACTGTTGTCAACCCAATTGGTGGGCAGTTAGTGGGAAAGTGTCATAACCGGTTTGTGTTCTCTGTCATAATGTCATACTGGTGGCGCCTATCTAACAACGAAGGAGGACCGCCCCGGCAACCTGGAAGGGAGAAACCAAAGGAGATCCGGACGTGTTGCTCCACACTATGAAAGGAAGATCCCAGGGAATGTGAAGAGTGTTATTCCACGTTCCATCCAGAGACAACAAGAGGAGCAGGATGCACCGTTCTATGATGGAGGAGGGACTCATACCTGCCGAACCCTGCTGTGATCCATGGAGAAAACTCACTTGCCCGACTCCCCCTCAACTTGGAAAGCCCAGGAGAAGTTAGGGGGGGGTGTGTGGGATATATTGACGCACTCAACGGGATTGCCTTACATCACCAAGCAGCATTGGCACAAGAAACAGCATCCTGGCTGCGCTGGCTCCTGTGAGCCCCATGATCTCAAAACTGCGTTTTGGCAGCAACAGAAAAATGGCTGCACCATCTTGCCTTACACACTTCAGGCAAAATGGAACAAGTGGACACACTGAAAAAGTATGCCAGTGTGTTCTGAGACATATATTTGGAATCAAGGGAACCGGCAGCACTGCATTGCTGCAAAAGCCAAATATTCCCCTTCAGAATGCAACATGTTCACCCTTTCAAAATGCTGCTTTGGTGCCAACTCCACCTGTCATTCTGAAACCATTGTAAGTAAAAAGGCCCAGTCAAATCAAAAGCAACTTAATTTTTCCCTCGCACGGGAACACACGTTTATTTCTTGACAAAATATATCCAAGTGCAGCAGTTCAAAGAGACTTTTTACTCTCTGAGCCAGGCCAAGGATAAATGTATCAACTTTAGATAAGAGTCCTGCTGCCAGGAAAATGACTACAGCTGTCAAGACAGTGGCAATCTGAGGCGCTGCAAACCGAATTAAAGAAAGAAATGATAGCAGTTTTTAACACATGTGGAAAAATGGGCTGTGCTGACTGAATGAGAAAAAAAATACCTGTTTAAAACTCAATTGTTAATGAAAGCCTGCTTACTTAGCAATGTAAAGGACTTATGTTAGTGGTGATAATACACAAATAGGATATCTTCTTTCATAGGTTTGTTTAATTCAAGACTCAAAGTCAGAAATGGGTCTGCCAGTGTGGGCGCGAGGTGCTAGGGTTGAACTTGCGAGTCAGCCCCGGGGCTTACTGTGTCTCAATCTGGTAGCCTAGCCTGAATGCCCTAGTGTAATGTAAAACTGTCCTTGTCAAAATTGATTTCTGTTCCTTTATCACGTCTTCATTTTCTCAAAAACGCACCTCACTAGATCTTGCATAACTCACACAATTTAACAGCTAGAGACCTAATTTCTCTTTTATATTGTACCTATGATCCATAGCTACACCCCAACACGAAATCGCGATTTACAATAATTCATCCGTTTTTATTAAAAACCATTTTGGTAAATTCAGGCGGGATTTGCAAGTGTGTTAATGTTACAACGTATCAATTTGATTATAAACTGTTTTCAATCTTCCATTCAATTTCGAATTGTATGCTTTTGCTCGATCCATTGCTTTACTGGATGCTCCAGTAAAGAATTATTTTTGTTTCAAGAGTTATACTCATTCATTCATGTATTCATCCCTTTCCGATTGCCAGTTTAGCATTGCCAGGTTGCAAAGGTTTGAATCTGTTTTTCTCTCTTGTTTGGGGAGGGAAGGTTGGATTTAAATTCTGTTTCTTGTCTGTCATTCCTGATCACCTGCTGATTCTGCCTATCCACTTAAAATTGATTAATTTTGGGTTGAGGGAACATTGCAGGGGGAAATTCTAACTCCAGTGCTATCTTACCTAAAATCAAAAAGAGCTCATATTCCCTGGTGTTATGTAGTTGTGTCAATAGAAGGTTAAACTAAGTGCATTGCTTACATTCCTGTTGTTCCTATCACCTTATTGGTGATTGCTGCCCCTTATTAAAATTGATTGATTTCTTTTTAATTTTAAAATAAATAAATAAATATTACATTTATCAGCCAGCCTGGTTCATGGTCCATTGTGACCCGAGGTATTTGAAAAGGGGTGTGATATGAGTGGTGTATCATCTCAATATTGAATCTAATCTAACATAAGCATTTCATTTGTGCGCTGCCTACTGGTCCGAGATTAAGGTGTGTGGCGCCTGATTGAAATCCTTAACAAATTTGGGGGCTCAAGTCCGGGATTGAGTTTGGTTACCACCCATGACAGTCTAACACAGCAGACTAACCTGCAGAGTAGTAATACTTTGTGTGCTGTGGAATAGCCTCCCAAAACAAATACTCCAAGACCAGGACTCTCTGTAAAAGTAAAATTAAATCAACCCCAAATTAATAAAGAAAGAACATTGCTAAGATGGCTGTTCCAGTAGAAATCAGTATGGCTAGGGAGCACCTCCTGCACAAGCCTTTCGTCAGGGGTGAATGGCCAGAACAGTATGAACAAGTCTGGCTGCAGGAAATCACACAACAGGTCACCGCCATGAACCTGGATACATGGAAGGACAATGGCCTATTACACCAGGCTCTGGGTGAATTATACATGGCCCCAAAAATTAAAGAGGAGCAAATCAAAATTGCCAGAATTGCGGCCTACCTATATCTCCATATGGGAGTGATATGGGAAAAGCATGTTGATAGCACAGTTGTGGCACAGAATCAAATTGAATTATTACATAAAATCGCAGAACAAAAATTACGGAAGAGCCAAGAATTGGAGGCAGAATCTAGAGATTACATCATACAACTAAAAGAAGAGTTAGCTCGCCAACAGCAAAATAATGCAGAACAAGAGGCCCAACTAGAAGCAGCAAAAATAGAGTGTCAGGAGAAGATTGACTCTCTGGAAGACATTCAACAGAAGCTGACTCATCAGTTATAGTATAGCAGGGTTTGCTCAGGACAAATAACTATGTTGCAAAATCAGATGCATGAACTGAAAGAGGAAAATAATAAGTTAATCTTGAGATACATCCACTCTCAAACAGAATTTGATCAGGAGCGCCAGAAATCCAATGCCATCAAAAAACAAAGGGATGACCTGGCTGAACAGAGGGGCACCCTAAATCAAGAGAAAGACGCCCTAAACCAGGAAATAAGCAAGTTAAAAACCAAGTTAGAGGGAAGTGAGTTAGCCCTCCAGGAGCTCAATGAACTAAAACAGAGTATGGGAAGCTACTGGGGCCCGCCAGATGGGGTGGAGGGTGCTCTGGAAGAGAACACCCAGACCAAAGATGCTAAAACTCAGGAGGTGATTCTCCTGCAGCTGAAATTGTCACAGTATTCCCAGACCATACAGGAAGCACAGAGAGAAAATTAGGTTCTCTGTGTAAAGAATGATGGGCTCCACCAGCAAGTGTCAGCGAAAGAGCATATCATTGAGACGAGAAAGGTCTTGATAGATGAACAAAAGGCTCAGATATTTGCTTAATACCAAGAAATAGGGGCATAAAATAAAAGCTAGCAAGGTTGGAGAAAGAGGGGGCTAGACTAAATCCTAACTGGAGAGACCATGAACAGGTAGAGAGGGACAGGGCAACTCCTGATCATAGCATAAGGACCCCTCTACTCAGGGACTCAAAACCCATTCGAAACCATGCACACTGCCAACTTCATGCCTACTGGCTCACATGAGCCAGGAGCCATGGGCTGGCAGAATTCAAAAGGTTTGGTAAAATAGGACTGACAGATCAGTGCCCTCCAGAAATTGATGGATGGCCGTCCCTGTACAGATACCCAAATGTTAGGGCTGATCTCTCTGACAAGGAATACTCGTATAAGGGGAGGGTCATGGAATCAGATCCACTGAAATACTGCCTTCATGGGGACCAGTTGGTTAGATTTGATGAGGAACTAAATGAAATAAGGCCCCAAAAGAGAATCCTAAAGACCTCTACCCAGTTATGGCAGTGGGGGGATACTCTACCAACCCTGGGAGCAGGGGAGAGTCAGAAGACTCTTCTGAGCACCACAGGAGTAGAGAAATCTGTGAGCCCTTCTCATGCTTGCAGAATCCGGGAGTGTCTAGAGGATCAAGAAGGGACCTCCAGTAGCAGCGCCTCTGAGTCTGAGGGTGAGTGGACTTGGGTGACTAAAACAAAGAAGGCAAACAAACTTAAGAGGGCTATGAACAAAGATCCCATTAGGCAGATTAAGGTCATTAGGAGTGTTTGGGAACACTTAGAACTATATGAGCAAATGATAGATACTTTTCACATGAAGGACAGCCACAATTGCATAGAGTATGTTAAATGGACCTTTTCCCCTGAATACTCAAGTTTCTTTGCAGGACTGGAGGACCAGAACCACTCCAGATGGTCCACCTACATGGCAGCCATCTTGAAAAACAAATCTGCTCACAGAAACCCCCAAGAGGCCCGCAAGACGGCCTTCAATCTGCAGTGCGGGATAAATCAGGCCCCCCAAGAATATGTGCAGGAGCTCAAAGTCGCCTTTGTGCAGACCACCAGGAGGGTGCGCACAGATAGTCGGGAGTTCATCACCACCTTTTTTCATTCACTCCCAAAATATATAATGACCCAGCTGGTGAGGGACTTTCATGAGAAAAGATCACTGGACTGGGTCATAGAGCAGGTGATTTTATGAGGTCCAAAAACCTGCAGATAACAAAAATCCAAACAAAAACCACAAACCAGACAACACCCCTGCTGCTGCTAAGGTGGCAGAGGTGAAGGTTGCCCCCATTTGTGGAGATGGGGCGGGCCTAAAAATATACCTGTACCAAATCAACCCAATGAAAGATCCAGAAGGCCCTCGGGCCAATCCCGTACTTGTTGTAGTTAGGGAGGTAATCCCACAAATGGGACCCCTAACTCCCCTGATTACATCCGCCCCCGATACAAGGATATCACACCAATCATGGGGTATGTATGGATTCCCCAGCCCAAGGAGGGGGTCCAACCAGGTAAGTGCTGCCCCAGGAAACTTCCCTCCTAATTTTCCTCAAGAGGGCAGTAAACCCCCAACTGCCGGGCTGAGTTTCATTCCTCGGTAACCGCAAAACCTGAACCTGCAGGACAACCCTCCTTTCTTTCCCCGCTTTCATGGGCTCAGACAGCCCAATCTGGGAGAGGTTCGGCCAAGGATGGAGGGTTACCAAAATTCTGAATACCCAGGGTACTATGGGAGAAGGGATAGTTACCTTTGCTGTGACTCACCTAACGTTGACCAGAGACCCCCGTACCAGCCGGAACGGGTGTCACAACTGGAGCGCCAGGTCCAGAACCTATCCCAGGATCTGGGGCACATGTTGAGGGTGCAACAGATCCCTCCAATGAATATGGCGGCTCAGGACCCCACCAACCAAGGGTCTGGTACTCCAGAACAATGACGGTGAGAGCACCCCGACAACTCACCAGTTCCAGAGAAGGAGGCACGGGCGGTAGGGATGGATAAAGCCCTAGGGAAAGCTTTCTTCCTCACCGTAAAAAGCCCCATGGACACCTAGGAACCGGAACCAACATCTCCTGCCCCCAAAAACCTGTCACCCAAGGAACAGAGGGCGGGTAGGAGAAATAAAGAACCCAAAAAGACCCATTTTGTGGAGGAGGTTAGTGTCCTCCAATTTGAAGGAGAGGGATCCTCAGAGGATTATGGGAAAAAGATCTTCTCTTTCAGGGATGGGGGAACTCCTCCCAAAGAAAATGGGTCCCAAGAGATCCAAATGAAGACTGGGTGAATGTGGGGACTGAGTCAGATTCGCCCATCACTGAAACCCAGAATGAGCATTAAGGAAACTACACTGTCCAAACCAAGTCTGGGGACTGCCGCTAAAAGGGGGGGGAGCAGAATCAGAAAAAGGGGATTCCCCAACTACCCAAAGCCATTCTGGTGACTGTCTCCAAAAAGGGCCCAGAATCAGAAAAGGAGGCGTCAGAGACTCCTCGAATCCCTGAGTGTGAAATTTTCCTTTTAGATTCCAAACTACCCAACTCCATTCTTGGAACTGCCTCCTAGAAGGGTGGGCGGAAGCCCAGAACCAGCACAACAGGAACCCCAAACCTCACCAACCACTTCTGTTGAGTGCCAACACTCTTAGTCACAGCAAAGGTAACTATCCCTTCTCCCATAGTAACCTGGGTATGTATGTGCAGTAGCAGGCGAGGAATGCAACAGAGTTGGCAACCAGTAGACCCAAGAAGGGGGCCAGCATACACCCACCGTACAGTGCAGAACCACCAGAAAATGATGCCCAAGATCCCACACAGTATCAGACACCAATGTCCCAAATACAGCAGATGTAACAGGCAATGCAACTTCAGACACAGCAGGCACCAATGCAAGAACAGGCACCAGCACAACTGAGCACAATGGCACCATGGGAGGCAAACATATTAGCGCAGACACCTACATCTAGAATAGGGGGTATGACAGTACTGGGAGGGAATCCTTTCACCTGTATGGGACTGAATATGTAACCACAATAGAACAACCCACAGGAAGAACTTGATGTGTTCCATCCTATCAATTGCACCAGACCCACAAGAGGAACCGAGGGTCGGCGTGACTTTAGTTGACAAGACGTTTTCCTTCTTGGTAGATACGAGGGTGACTCGATCTGTTTTAGAGAGGAAAAATTCCCAATGTCATTCATTTCCATGGATGCACAAGGATTTTCTGGAGCAACGAATATTGTTCCTTTTACAGACAAACTACCTATCACTATAGGAGAACACGACATGTCTATGCCATTGTTATATTTTCGCAAAACACCAGTTAACATATTGGAGAGAGACTTGATGGGTAAACTAAACATTACATTCTGATTTACTGAGAAGGGATAATATGTTCTACACCAGACATGCATTATGTAAATGCACAAGAAAATACCAAAAGGGGTATCAGTAAACCTGGAAATATTCCTTTATGGAGTGCATGTGCTATTGGCATGGCTTCCATGAATATGAGACAAAAGTATTGAGGTTACCAGCAGTTTTTGTTCAGACCAGAAGTACCCACAGACATGACGGAAGGACAGATAATTACAATTGAGTTGAAAGTAGCCATAGTAAGAGAGGACAGAGTGATTTTACATGGAATAGATGACGAAGGGGTGAATTGGTGCACAGTATAGCACTCAATTCGGTTCATCGACTGACTTGACATATAAAGAATTCTTTACAGATGAGGAAGTGAAGTTTAGCATCAGTCCCAAATACGAGTTGCAAATTGAGGACAGGGATATTCCCCAGAGAATGTCAATAGTGAGAAAAGTACCATCCTTTCTTCAAAAAGATTTGACACACGTACCAAGCTCATTATGGATCAGCAGTCCGTTTGACGTTGGTCTATTACAAAGAGTGGCAGCAGTCAAAATGAAACTGAAGAAGGGAGCCATTTTACCATGAGTAAAAGAGTATCCCATGTCAAAAGAAGCTTATGAGGGTATCTATGAAATCATTGCCACCCACGTGTGCCTGGAGATACTAATACCTTCAGAATTGTAATGCAGTATGATGGTGTACCCGATTAAGATGGTGACAGGCAGGTCAAACATCCCTGAATAATATTGTTGAGGCAGAATTTTCATTAGTGGCGAATCCAGCCATGATATTGTGGAACATCCTACCTACAGCTAAATATTTTACAGTGATTAATTTAAAGAATACTGTCTTTTCCATTCCTTACATGAAGAGTCACAATATTTGACCGTGTTCACTTATCGAGGAATCCGATTGCAACATTCCCATTTACTCCAGGGGTACCGTGAATCACACTTGGTATTCAATAGGGTGCTTCAGATGGATCTAGGAAATGTACAACATTTCAGTGCGGTCATCCAATATGTGGATGACGTCTTAGTCTGCAGCACCGTAACAGTGCAGGAAAGACTCAATTAAATTATTGACAGTACTGGAAGAAACAGGGTACAAAGTGGACAAAAAGTAACTACAATATTGTCAGGAAGAGGTCCAATACATAGTCCAGCTTAAATCAAAAGAAGGGAGGAAAGTGACACTCGAAAAAACAGAGGTAATTATGAAAAAATACAGGCCGGAGTGAGTGAAAGAATAACAACACTATCTGGGACTATGTAGTTATTTTAGGACATGTGTTTTGACTAAAGCACATATGTCAGACCACTTTTAAAAGAAAGGACTAAAAGAAGCAAAACAGGACAAAAATGACATAGCCTGGACAGGCGAGATGATTGGTGCCTTTGATGAGTTGAAATTAGCAATTAGCACTGCCCTTAGTGTTAGGGATTCCTGAGTAGAAATAAGACTTTTTTCTGTTTTCCCATTCAAATGGAATAGTGATGATGGCTGTTCTCACACAGAATGGTTCTATGGGATACATATCATTAGGACTCCAATGTTGGATTGTATATCTTGTAGTGATATTCCATTACCCGTGTGAGCAAGCATTGGCTGCAGGCACCTTTGCATTTGAGAAATCGGCCAGCATAACTATGGACAGTTCAGTCATTTTACATGTTGAGTATGCTCTCGGTACTGTAGAGCCTGGGATAGTTACATATTTTTTTTAATGAAACCATTAAACAATTGTTTTTTTGTATTCCTTCACCATCCTTTTCTGTGCCAATGTCAATTTCCTAACCTCATATCACCAAGACATCTCAGTCTTGTTTTTTACCACCTTTCTGTGATAAAGAGTATAAAACAATTCATACCTGTCCGTTATGTTTCACAAAGTGGTTCAAACCCTGTTTGAATCAAGATTTGATGGCAGAAAAGTTTTGCCTTTTGGTCTTCTGGCTTCTTCTTTGGTCCAATTTAAATCAGTTCTGCACATGGCAGCATGACTCGTGGTTGTTGCATGAAAATGTGATCACCTTACCCACATGTTCTTGCATCTTCATTAGTTACTATTGGATTTTGGTATTCAGTTTAAATTAGTTTGCCTGGCCTTTAAATCACTTCTCTTGGGAACGCTGGTATACATGGTTGAAAAATTGGTCTTAGCAGGTGGTTGTAGTGCCATACAATATGTCAGGCCTCAGCATTTTAGGAAGTGCACCAAATTTAGAAAGTCTAGGCAGACCTTTTTAGCAGCAGTTCACAGTTGTCTTACAATTGCTCTAAGTATGTGTCCTTCACTGCTGGAGGTATGCAAATTGTTGAAAACACACTTGGATAAGGTTGTGTTTCATAATAGAGTCATTTTGCTTTCATGATTCTTCCTATGTCTGCTTTTTTGGTTTTATTTTCAAAGTGTTGATTTTAAATTGCATTTGATCCATTGGTTGTAAATCTACTTTGTACAGCACCCTGATGCCTTTGGGTAAATGTGTGCTTTATTAGGTATCCTGAAATAACTGAAATAAATGAATGTGCAGGTGGATGTTCAATTTGATCCCGCCTCTACGTGTCATATTCAAGTATTTAGACTAGTAATAGTTCTAATAAGGAGTGTGGTGTCTTATTTAATGTTTATAAGAACCGCAATGGTACTAAGTAACAACCAAACTGCTTGCGTGGTCTCAAATATGTTCTTACCAAACTATGTGTGGAAGAATTAACTGAATATGGTTTGGATTGTTTTGCAATGATGAGGGTGATTTCAAAACACATGCTGGAGATGACTTGAGTCATGGGACCTAAAGCTGAATGAGTGAGCGGATTGGGTTTTAGTACAAATGGCCTCTCAGTCTAATCATATAAACAACAAGATGATTGCCTCTGCCAGCTGTTATGGGGCTGCAGTTTCTGTTTTCTTAATGGCTGCACCCTCTCAGACGCACCAGTGAAAGTTACATTTTTTAGATTTTTACTTGGCCCTTTCTACTACTTCATCCCCAGATTGTCTGATTGGGGGAACACAGTGGATATAGAATTGTAGATAAGATCAGAGAGACACATTCCATTTGTATTTACTTATTTCTCTGATGTTACTGGGAGGATAGAATGCAATGTCTTTGTGCGTTTATTGCAACCCTTCTTCTGTTTCTGAAGACTTAAATGGCAACATATTATTCTGAACTCTTATACGGGCATAGCCCACTATGCAGTGTATGACCTTCCTACTCAGTGGGGATACAACTATTACATCAACAAAATGAAGTTCTCAGAAAATGATAAAACAGCGTACCCTATCTAATCCTCATGACACTCAGAGGAGAGCCTTGGAGCAAATATATGCCTCCTCCACATCTCGAGTCATATTACTTAAAGCACATATAATTTTATTATACAGTGCAACAATACAATTACTTTTCAATTTAATAAACATGATTGTTAAAAAACGTTTGCATCAGTATTCAAAATCTGATGATACAAAACCTCATTACAACCCTGGTGGTAGCCGTGCCTGTCACACAGGCACGGTTGGTGCTGGAGTTGCATTCCGACCTCGGCATACCCTGTATGTCCACATTGCCAGGGGCTGGGATCCATTACTCCCCATTCCCATTTGAGCGTCAAAGAGCTCAATGGGAAAGGGGAGGTTGGATGCTGTGCTCGCATGTGCCTTTCTGCCCGTCAGGTCTGACCTGGCGGGCAGAAAGGCACCCGCGAGCATAACTAGTAGTTTGCCGGTCCGGGAACTACGGTACCGACAAGCTTACCGGTACAGTAGTTCCCAGACCGGCAAACTTGTAATGAGGCCCAATATGTACGTCCTTTGCACATTAGAAATTCAAGTCTATCACTTGATTGCTCATAGTGTTGGTACTATGACCCTCATTTTTCACTACTGTTCTCTTTGCCCTACTTATAAGTGTCTGTACCCAGTGGCTGTTATATGCCGGACATTCATCACTGTTCTTTAAAGTGTCTGGAGATGAATTCTACTGTTCTTTGCTGCATGTTTTTCTGAAGATCCCTATAAGGATGGGTACACAATTAATAGACATATATATATATAGAAATGTTAAGCCTAATTATTACTTATTGCATAATGGCTGTGTCTACATATCCTGCTACTAGTAGTCAGGACAGTCACATTGGGCCCCCGCCACGAGAGACAGTATTTATTCTACCTAATCCGTCAGATACAGTTACAAATAACTCTGCCCTTTTCTGTTCAAAGCACCATTACGTGCCAAGACCAGCAGCCTATGCTTCCCAGCCTAGTTCGACTACTGTTAGAAATAACAAACTATGTGCCAGACTTACTAAACTGTATGAGCCGCCTAGTAGATTTCTCCCCTCAACAAAACGAGAAATGAAATGTCAACATAGTAGGGAATGTAATGTTTCCAAATCCCTACCAGACACAAATAACTCCCAAACATCTAGACTTAAGCCTAAGCATAGTGCCAGAAGTATACTTAATCATCCACAATTCAAAGTGGAAACAGAGGCACATTCCTACAAAGGAGCACTCCTCAACGTAAGATCACTAGTTGCCCATGCCCTTGACATAGCTGCCCTAATTACTGAATCTAATCTGGACTTCCTTGCTATAACTGAGACCTGGCCACATAACGCTGCAGGGCTATCAGAAAGCCCTTCTCTGGCCATCCCAGATGGTTACACTATATCCAGACAAGACCGAGAGGGCACCCGTGGCAGTGGAATTGCCATCATATCTAAAATGAATTTATCGCTAAGACTAGCCCCCACCCAAACCTCGCAATCTTGTGAAATCCTTACCTCTAAACTCCATATAAATAACACCCAATCACTCACCATTCATCTAATTTACAGACCACCTGGTCCTCTTGGGACCTTTGAGGAGGATCTGAACAGTTTATTAACCAATAATGTCAAAACTACCTCACAATTGCTGGTACTAGGTGACTTTAACCTAGGATTTAACGACCCAGCGGATGCGCACACATTGACCATAGCTAACACAATCAACTAATTTGGACTATCCCAAAAAGTCAACAATCCTACCCATCTGAAGGGGAGAATATTAGATTGGGTTGTTGACTCCTACTGCACAGCAGTCATTTCATCCATCTCGCCACTACCCTGGGCCGACCACTCACTTGTGTCCTTTAATCTACTAACTACCAGACTATCGCCCACAGCCGCGCTAACGGCACCACCATGCCTTACCAGAAACAAGAAGAACATGACAGTGGACAAAGTCATTCCTGCCATCCTCCCAACATTAAATGCACTGCCAGACAATCTAGACCCAGTCCATTAGTCCATGAATATAATAAAATCATGCTTGATACTATGGAAAAAATTGCCCCACTTAAAGTTCGAACAAGCAAACCCAAAGCACATTTAAATAAATGGTTCATGCCCGAACTCAAGGCCCTACGCCTAACAAAGAGAAAATGTGAATCTGCCGGAAACTATGCCCAACTAACGAGAACAAAGCCAACTTAACTTCCATCTCTCAGCATTATAAAAAAAAAGCAAAGTGGAACTCCTACGATGAACGCATTGCTAACTCCAACTCGAGCATGAAGGAACTCTTCTCCATATTGAAAGAACTTGAGTCACCTATTGCCACACCAGCTACATGAACCAAGGATCAGAATTGGCGCGCAGATACGCAACACGCACTAGCAAATAAAATAAATACTCCCCAAAACAAAATCCAGCTGCAAAAAGACTTTTTAAACCTTACAAACCTGCCTAAGTCACTGCCTGATTCTATACACAATGCCCAGACAAACAAATTCTCCTTCACCAAAACTACGACCCTAGAGGTAGAGAAAATCATCCTCTCGCTCAAACCTTCTAACTGTAAAGGCGATATCTGCCCAGCACAGATAATTAAATACGCTAGAGACTTATCACCTTTTATTTCTAAACTTTTTAATGCTTCATTCTCCTCAGGTAACATTCCTGCTAGCTTAAAACAATCTTGGGTGCTCCTGCTCCTCAAGAAGCAGACACTAGATCCTCTCATCCCTGTTAATTACCGCCCCATTACTACGGTACCATTATTACTGAAGATACTGGACAAAGTGGCATATACCCAGATTCAAAAATACCTTGAACTGCTTAAACTACTAGGAGCTAGACAATGTGGTTTGCGTCCACTACATGGGACTGAAACAGCCCTTATTGATTTAAAGACCCAAATAGATGAGCTTAGAGATAAAGGAAAGACAGCACTCCTCCTCCTACTCGATCTCTCAGCTGCATTCGATCTCGTGGACCACAAGGTCCTCTGCAGACATTTGGATTCAGCAGCTCATTTCTCCACTGAGGCTATCAGATTGATAGAATCCTTCCTGAGCGAGAGAACGATGAGAGTATTTTCCTCTTCGGCAGCAGCAGACCCCACACCCATCGCATGCGGAGCCCCCAGGGTTCTTGTGTCTCCCCAACTCTATGCAACATTTTCACCAAACCTTTATTCGATGATTTGGACCATCTGGGTATCACCTACACTAACTATGCAGATGATACACAGATTCTCCTCCCGCTTTCTGGGGATCATAGCAAGGACCGGGAGTTGGTGAATAGGGTGCATCTTATCATTCAGGCATGGATGGCATCTCATGGTCTATACCTGAATGATGATAAAACAGAGCTGATCATCCTGAACACCCATGCTAATATCAATAAACTAGGCCTGGAATACTCTTTATTCAGTATAGACGGAAATATCATCAAGATATCTAGGAAAGTAAAACCTCTTGGTTTTTAACTTGATTCCACTATGTCATTCACTAAACAGGTTAACTCCCTAGCATCAACCACTGCTTATACCTGTAAATTAATAAGAGCGGATAAGCACTTCTTATCTAATGATAGCTGCATGATCCTGGCTAGAGCCCTAATACTCTCCAGACTTCATTAATGTAATGCCCTTTACAGTGGTGCAAACGTTATTACCCAAAGGTTACAAATTCTACAAAACAATGCCCTAAGAGCTGCACTCGCTATAAACAAAAGAGAACATATGTCCGCCATTAGACGCCAACATAAATGGCTCTCCACTGACAACAAAATATAGCTCAAAATGATTTCCCTGACCCACAAAGCTCTTAATAATGCTGCCCCTAGCTACCTGATCGATAAAATAAATAGAAAGATATCCATCAGACAGACAAGAACTGCTAATTCCAATTGCCTGGTAGTACCAAGATTCAAACTCTCCAAGATTGGTGGCAACAGCTTTCCTGTGAAAGCTGCTAAACTCTGGTACTCTTTTCCACACAACCTGAGAGTAGACCAACACTAGCTACACTTAGAAGGAACTTCATCAAACACATCAACTCCCATAACCTGTAGTCACCCTCCCACCACTAGATACTTTGTACCTTAGCCCCAACCGTATTGTATATAACCTGTATTCTCAGAATTTTGCTAACAAAGGTATATGACGTTTAACACTATTTTTAAATTATTTTGCACCAATGTACATTAATCTTACCTCTGTTATCTATAATTTCTAATTATGTAAACTGTATATTTCTGTAACATTGTAAGCTTTGCATATTCTTACTGCTGCGCCCTGCTACCTCTGGGTTTGGTGCGCATTATAAATGAATAAACAAACAAACAAACAAAACCTCAACCCCAAGGGTAACAAGCAGACTAATTATAATCTACCTGTGTGGTGTTGCTGCTTCTTAGCACTTTCCACCAAAATGCAACCTTGAATGTTGCTTTACGTTTAACAAATCACAGCTCTTCTTCCTGCTCCTCACCTGCAAACGAAATGCAACTCTTATAATCTCTTGTTTACACTGTGAACAACACCACTGCATCTATATGTTGTTTCTTTTTGGACCATTATCTCCTTACCTTATAGGTGGATGAAGGTTGGGAAAGATGTATCCTAAATCCCCTTCATTAGGATAATTTCAGGTTTCAATCACTGGATTTAATTTGCTTGTTAGGCACTGAAAATTGTATCAACAACCATAACTATAGGCTGATAATGGTAAGTGTCAAGATGTAGCAGCTTAACCAATAAGTATCCTGTCACTTGCTTTCATCAATGGGTCTTTAATGGCTCTAGATGAATATCTTGGAATGGACACCAACTCTGTGGATCTGGCCTTGGATGTTCTGCAACCAAGCCAAATGATATGTTCAGTCATGTTTACTATTCAGTAAATGTCATAGTATGGACAATGCTGATGGAAACCTTTCAAAGTCCTTTATATTACCTTACACAGACGATGAGGTCTCCAACGCTGTGCTGTAATGCGGGATGCCGCTGTATAAAACTTGGCCCAGCATTTGCGCTAGTTATATAAACTAAGAGGCCATGTGATGACGTCAATCTGTACGTGATGGTACCATGCATCAACGCCCACAAGGAAGAGCGTTAAAGAGTTCCAATCTGTGGACACTGAACTTCATGTATCAAATTAATGGCCATATGTCTAGCAATGTCAAAAGTGAAATTATATCGTACCTCCTATTGCAATAAATATATTAATATTGGCCTACGCCAAGCTGCTCGAAAGTCACTTGCAAAAGAATCCGTGTTGCAAGGTCCTGACCTTAAAACAATGTAAGCCGCCATTGTAGGTCAATCCGCCATTTTAGGATTTGCTTTGTAAAAGTCACCCTGTGAGTTAAAATGGTGGACGATGTCATTCCAGAATACAACATGGCCGTCTTGACCTCTGTCCATAGCTAATATGTAACTTGCCTGCAGGCCACTTGTTGAGGTCGTGAACTGAGACCTTGTTCTTCATTGACCTGTGTGTAAAAGGATTACTCGTTCAATGAAACTAATCCACGAGCATATGTTGAAACAATGTATTCAAATACTGAACGTAGAACATCTGTTTAACTACATTGTATTAATGTTTGAGAAGGCCTGAATGGAAAATCTTAGAATACACAGTTATTGCATAGGCTTGTTGATACATGTATTAAAGGCAAACCAGTTATATGCGGTTGTTCGTGACTTGGCACAAACCCTAGATTGGTGATGCATTAAGTAGAATATTAACCCGAAGTGGGGCCGGACATCGTGCCCACCAAGTGTATAAAAAGCGAATGCATTCTAATATACAACGTCTCTCACTGAACACACTGAACCACGCTGGAGTTTGTTGTGTTGTACTGAGGGCCGATAGCAATCTGATTTTCAGTATAAAATAAAGTACTTTGTATGTTCCTTTGTAACCCGTGTTCGGTGTATTTTCTTTTGGGGTACTCAGCCTCGATAATTTGATTTTGTTTTCACAGCAAGACCCATGTAAGAGTCATGCAGCCCATATGAATGTAGAGATCAAAAGATAGTCAAAAGTCACTGTATTTAGGTTCAACCAAATAGAACTACAATGAATTGCTTTTTTATATGGAAATGGATTTCAAAACATAATATAAAAGGCTTTGTCATGTCCCAAAGTTAGTGACAGACTTTCTGTACAAATTTGACACAAAAGTCAATCTTAGGACATTACTGACAACAATTGTGTGTAATCAAACAAAATTGGCACCAACAGGCACCCTAATCAACATTTACAGTACTGAGTTGTGGTTCGAATACAGCATAAAATCATAACTGTCTGGTTATACATGGTTCTCAGAGTAGTTGTAATCCCTAAAGACAATGCAGCACCAGATGACAGAGACAAAGGCCTTACTTGATATTATGCCGAATACATTAATTGAGACCTACAACGTGGCTATTAGTCAGATGAGTTTCTGTTCCAAATTAACTCATTTCATATTGATATCCTCCTGTGACTTGCGTCTCACTTTCTTAAGAATCACGCATTCGAAATCGGTGAACGCATGTTTCTTTTCTACAATATGTTTGAGTACAGGTGCTTGTTCAATTTTCTTTTTAAGGCAACTCCTGTGCTCTATCATTCTTGTTTTTTCATTTTCTATTGGTCTTTCCAATATAGACGCAGGGACAATGGGACGTAATTATATAGACCACATTCACAGTGTTACAGTTGGTATGTTCTTTAAGCTGCCACTCTCTAGGTAATCCCAAATTGACAGCCCCCACTTCTTTAGTTTGTGGAAACATGACACACTGCCTTCAAGGGTGATGTCCAGTTACACGCGACAGTCCCATAGGGTACATTGTGTCTGGATTGGATTTGACTTTTATATATGTTTGTATATAGCTCTTCATGACGATAGTATGTATATTTGTGCTCTTTTTAAATGCCACCAGAGGGGTTGGTGTGTTCATCACCTTCCTTATACGACACATTTCTGAAAGTCCTGGCAAACACTAACAGGGTCTCTTTCTTGTCATTCGATTGCACCTTTTTCTCAAATAAAGCCTCTCTGTTGTTGTTAAATGCTTGTTTGGCTGTTTGTTTGACTACTTTGGTGGGGTAGCCTAGGGAGATACATTTTTCAATTAGTATGTTGGCTCTCCCTCATATGTCTCCCTTGTACAACTATTGCTCTTTAGGCGCAAGCATTGTCCAAAGGGAAGGTTGTCTCTCACATGGCGGGCATGGTGGCTGTTGTAGTGTAATACTGTGTTTTTATCTGTGACTTTGACATAAGATCTTACCAATAAAAAGCCCTGTTCATGATATATAGTCAGATCCAAACATAATTAACTTCAGAGGTACTCATGGAGGCTGTACATTTCAAGTATCTATTTTGACTGTTAAGCCATGTCAAAAAGACATTGGCCTCAGCTATGCTCTCTTGCCAAGCCAAAAACACATCATCAATGTATCTTAGCAATTGTATTAGTTTGTCGTTGTGGGTATTCAAATCAGAGTATACCACTGTTTGTTTCAACATGTCGACATACAAATTAGTGAAATCGGGTGACATGGCAGCCCCCCCGGGGTGTACCTTCAACCTGCGCATAATATTGCCCCATAAACTGAAAAAAAGTTACCTGTAAGAGCCACCTATGCACATTATAAAATGCCAGCATTACTCACTGGGTGGTCATCATCCCTCTTGAGCAGGGCTTCTTCTATGACTTCTAAAGTTGCCTTTTGGGAGATATTAGTATACCGGGACTGTATGTCTAGGCGCAACAGTAAATTGCACGATGGATTGAAATTTAAGCCCTCTGTTTTAGAAATAGCGTCATGAGTGTCTCGAAAATAGCTTTTCATTTTTGAGATAAAAGGTCTAAAGTAGTAGTCTTCAAATTTGGATAGAGGTATGAGTAAGGAATTTACTCCAGGTACAATTGGTCTCCCTGGCGTTCCCTCAAGATGTTGTATGAATTTTGGGCAGTATATAGAAAACAGGTGTACTGGCTTTTTCTCTTATCAAGTACTCTGCTTACTAATTAGTTGCATTTCCACAGCTTTTTCAACTTTGCTACTTATCATAGTACCCAATCTAGTACTCTAGTCCTGGGCAATCTTAAAATAGCTGACCTCAGCAGCAAGTAACCTCAAACATTCAATGATGTAATCTTGTCTATTAAGAATAACAATAGCTCCCCCTTTACGAGCGTGTCAAATGGCTAGTGCCTCATTATTACTGAGGCATCTAAGCGGTTCAATCTCCATTCTAATGAGATTGGAATGACTGGAAATCCCCTTGCCTTCCAGTTTATCAATGTCTTGGACGACTTTAGTCTCAAAAAAGCGTGCCTCAGCCAAATATGACTGGGTGGGGCCACTAAAGCTGGATGCATTCCTCAACCCACTATGGTTGTCGGAGCTTCCTGATGGTTGGTTCTTAAAAAAAATCTTTGAGATGAAATTTACGCATTAGGTTTTGAAATTCGATACTAAATTCAAAAGGATTATGATATTTAGAAATAACAAAGATGAGGCCCTTATTCAACATTTGTTCTTACATCACAGATAGGGAGACAGAGGACAGATCAACTACCAGCCCCTGTAGCTCCTTGTTTGCATGCGGTCGGTTGACCACTCTCGGCGGTTGTTCCATCTGTCTAAAAAAGGTTGTTGTTGCCCATTACGGGCTCCCTGGTTTCCTCTGGTACCTCTGCCTCTCTGAGCCCGATTGTTAGCGTTGCTGCCCCTTCTTGGGCGTGATTTACTTAAATCATCATTACTCTTGGTGCTCATCCCTCAACACTTGAGCTGTATGAGGTGTTTCTAAAATGTATCCAGCGGTTTGATTTTTGTATTTAAGGGGCTCCAAACGTATATTCTTTAGTTATATAGGCAAACGCCTTTTCGTGTGTAAAGGAAAAGAGATCTTTCTTCATCAATTTGACTCTCTCTGGGATAGTTTCCAATTTGAACTCTTGCATTTCTTTGGAATGGGACTCAAGTTTGTTTTTAAACATTTCAATGTAGAACTTTTTTTTTTTATTTCTTCTTCTAGCAAGTTCAAATCTATGCCAATCCTTATACTTGTTTCTTGCACTGTATCTATTATTAGAAAAGGCCAATCTCAGCCACATTTGTTGGCTATGTAGCTCCATTTCAATTTAAAGTCCTCATTATCTAGGAATAGCCGTGGTTCGTTCCGAACAATTAGTCCTTGTGGTAGTGCTTGATTCTTTAGATAGTCTAACATAATCACTGCATGTAATTCAGTGCGGGCCAATCTTTTATGTATCTGGGGCAATTCGCCCCATTGTTTATTTCTGCCTACATCACCTAGATTCATGTCTAAACCTAAATCAGGGATTGAATTTAATAGTTGTTGCATATAATCTTCATTGTAACCAAGACATTTATCAGCGAGAGATGCCATCAGGACACTGTGAGGTTGACTAATTAATGTAGAAACAGAATGTATCTCTTGTATGATGAGAATTATAAAGTAAGACGGGTCCGTGAATGACAGAAAAAGTGAGACAAATTTTGCCTCTCAATAGTGTCTATTCTCATATGGGCACAGCCCACTCTGGGCTGTATGACCTTTCTACTCAATGGGAAGACAACTATTACATCAACAAAAAGAAGGTCACAGCAAAATGATAAAAGAGTGTACTCTATCTAATCCTTATGACACTAAGAGGAGAGCCTTGGAGCAAATATAAGCCTCCTCCACGTCTCGACTTGTTTGACTTAGAACACAGATAACTTTATTATACAGTGCAACAATACAATCACTTTTCAATTTAAAACAACTTTTGCATCAGTATTCAACGTCTAATGATACAAAACATGGATAGTCCAATCAATACAATGATGATATACAATGATACACAATGAATAGACCTTCTTTTTGTTGATGTAAAAACATATTATTCTCTGTCATGATCTTGAGATAGTGACTGAGGTGGTTTTGCAACCCTGTTTCAGTGCCTTATTATTGGGACTGTGGGAGATTTTCTGTTTAAGGACTATGAATTCCCAAATGGTAAATGACAGCCAAATCAAACAGACTAGTTGGAAGAACTTTGGGTTTGAAAATGGCTGTCACTTTATAAAACATTAACTTGTTAAAGGTATTAACGGAAATTAAGACTCCCAGGGAAGAATTAGCACTGGCTTGCTCAATACATACAATGAATATAAAGAGAGCTATCAATGTGAAAGGCGCACTGGGCATAAGCCCAAGTCATGTTGGTATAACCAGGACTCCAAGTCCTTTTGGAGAATGATTGCTTGTGGTACTGTGCCTAGTTCATCATATGATGTAATGATAGGCCATATTACAGACCTCCAATTGCTTGTCGATTTTACTGAGTTACATGTCTCTAATGCTTTTACTTTGAGTTCAGCTCCCAGGTGTGTTGTCCCGTGCTACTCAATTCAATGTTATGGAATTTAGGTACATACTAGTCAAATTAAGCTAACTAAAAGCAACTGGTCCAGATAGTGTGCTCTAAGATTTGTATGAAATTGTCTCAGATTTGTGGGCTCCACTGGTCTTTAATGTAGTGAGTGCTTTGCTAGTCACTGATGTTTCTCCTACCACTTGAACTGTGATGTTATCCCCATTTCTCAAAAAATGTCCAGCAGCAATGCTAAGTGTTGTACACTAACCTAATTAAGATATATATCACTGAAGGTGAATAGTAAAGTAATCTTAAGATTGCTTCAGGATTGGGTGGACAGCAACAGCAGCCAAAGGGTTTCGGTCTTCTCCGAAAGTGTAAGAGCAGTGTCTAAACTTGCCATTTGTCATCCAGAAATATTATGAAGTCAGGAGGTTTTCATTGACATGACATTCTTGAACTTGTTGATGGCCTTCAAAAAAGTTGGCAGTCATATTATTTGTATTGTTCTAAGGGATATAGGAAGGTGATGACCCAGTTCCACTGCCTCAATTGCACCTACTGCTGAACCTCCATCTCCAACTCTTGTTGCCAAGCCTCTTCCTCAAGGAAAAACTCACAAAGAGTCCATCTTGACCCATAACAATTGTGTAGGTGTGGGAAACTAAGGGAAAGGTTTCAAAAAAGCACTGTCTACTAGTACAAACCGGTTTCACCATGGTTTTGACTATCGATTTTAAGCGGTGTGCAAGGAAAGGGGTTACAAAAAAACAACAAAAGGTTTCACAACGCATTTCACAAAGGGTTTCCTTTTTAATTTTTCCTTTTATGGGGTAAGAGGGAAATCCAAGGGAAAACTATTACAAAAAAAAAACAATTCCAAGCGGCTCCATTAGGTGTTATAAAGTGTTTTCACATGGTGTCTCTATGTGTTTCTATTTGGGCTGTAAGGAATAAGGGGAAGGAAAGGTAGTCAAAAACAAACAATAAAAAGAGGATTCACAAAGAGTTCCTTTGTTTAAAGAATATCAAAAACAAGTCCAAGCCAACATACCATATCACAAACGGTGAATGAAAAGTAACATAAACGCACAATAAATGATCTGTATGTCTACAGCACAAGCTCTCATACACTCTCCCAATGTAGATCAGCTTGATTCATCAAGCACAACTTAAAACTCACAGACATGCAAACAACAATAATAAGCTCCCTACTCCTCCACTTTGAATCAGGGTCTCTGATCGTTTTGCCAAGGATCTCTTTGATAATCAGAGATTCTGTTGGCCTGGCGATGCATGTCACCCACATCAAATCTCTTGTAGCTGATTTGGTCCGATTTTGGGCTACCACCCAACCCTGTTAGATCTGCCGTGAACGCCAAACATCGACAATGATATTTGCTCCTAACGTGAACATTTGTGGGAGCATGCCCACCACTGCTGGCCTAAGGAGCCAGAGCGCCCCGGCAGCAAATCACAAATTTGGCACCCATCCCCTATCCCGTGCACCCCTAGTCATGCAGCAGGAGGTTAGGGGGAGCCTTAACATTCAAAATGCCTAAGCAGATAAAATCTCCCCTCTCCAAAAGAAAATAGAATTTAAAAAAAGATAAACTCTGGCTCACCCAAGCCCAGTCAACACAACCACCACGAATGGAGACTAATAACTTCTCATGCTCACCACTTTCTATTTCTGACATGATCAACATCATCAACAGCCTAAAACCTTCTAGATGCAAAGACGATATTTGCCTGGCAACACTAATAAAAGAATGTGCATCAGAATTCACACCCTTCAAAACCAACCTCATTAACAGGTCTTTAGCCTCCAACACAGTACCAAGTGACTTACAAATAGCCTGGGTTCCACCCCTACTCAAGAAACCAACACTTGATCCCAATGTCCCGACAAACTTCCGCACAATCACTACTGTACCATTTTTACTAAAAATACTCGACCATGCAGCCTATCTGCAGATCCAAAAACATCTAGAAGAGAATAACCTCCTGGGCCTAAGACAATCAGGCTTCAGGCCAGATCATGGCACTGAGACCGCCTTACTAGACCTGAAAACACAAATGGATCAATACAAAGACAAAGGGGAACTCTGCATCCTCCTTTGCTTAGATCTATCTGCAGCCTTCGATCTGGTCCATCATGACATCCCCTGCCAGCACCTCGAGACTGCCACCCAATTCTCAGCAGACGCCATCAAGTAGATCAAGTCCTTCCTCTCCAATCGAACCATGAGGATGTTCTCCGATAACTCAGCAGTCCCCCCAGTACCTGTGAACAGTGGTGTTCCACAAGGCTCTTGTGTATCACCCACACTATACAATGCCTTCACTAAGTTACTGTTCAATAAACTGGATGGCATAGGTATTACGTACACAATCTATGCAGACACTGCGCAAATACTTATACCCATCACCGGATGCCACAACATTGATTCCAAAAATCTAAATAAGATTTATCTTGCCATCCAGGCTTGGATGGCTCTAAATGAATTGTGTCTTAACGACGATAAGACTGAGCTAATCCTTATGGGCAGTAAAACGAAACTCAACAACCTCCCCCAGACTTACAAGTCATTAAATATCAACGGCAATGCAATCACAGTCGCCAAGGAAAAAAAAACCCTGGTGGTGTATATTGACTCCTCCTTCACCTTAAACAGGCAGGTCAACGCTGTTGTCTCCTCAATAGCCTACACCACCAAATTTATAAGAGCTAGCAGACTGTTCCTCTCTGCTGACAACTCTATCACCCTAGCTAGAGCCTTGATATTATCCAGGATAGACTACTGCAACTCTCTATTTGCAGGCACTAGCTCAAGAAACATCAAATAATTACAGGTTGTCCAAAACAAGGCTATTAGCCCTGCCCTCATTATTCCTAGACATGATCACATTTCCTCTACCAGGAGAAATATTCATTGGCTACCTGTCCAGGACAGAATACACTTTAAAATCCTGACGCTCACTCACAAATGTATTACTAACAAAGCACCCTCATATCTCAGCAACCTCATCTACAAAGTACAGTCTAGCAGACCGACCCACGCCCAATACACTAATCTCCTCATCATTCCCAAATTCAAAAGACAGAATGCTGGAGGAGCCAGCTTCCCCACGATAGCTCCCAAACTGTGGAATGCCCTCCCTACTCAACTCAGAAACAACATCTTGTTCTGGTCCTTTAGAAAACACCTGCAGACTTTACTCTTGAGGACAGACCTCTTGCATTAGCTACTGTGGTAATAGCTGAGTACCTGCTTAACCTGTACATATAATTGTATATAAATGGATATTGTTTTTTCATGTAAAATGTTTACTGTGTGACCTGATGATATGCTTCAAATGACTGTAACCATCTTCCTAAGTATGTAACAGCGCCTAGTTGCCTCTGGGCTTTGAGCGCGATACAAATCACCAAAATAAAATAAATACATAAATAAAATAAATATTAACTGAATGCCCCAAAATGCGAAATACACACATAAAGCATTATGGCAGAATCGTACACCATTTGGATTTCATAAAAGAACCTTTGTTTTGGTATCAATGCATCAATGCACAAAATGCGAGTCTGCACATGTCTCTATACAGAGTATGGTCTGTGGCAGAACGACTGTGGTGTATCAAAGAAGCAGCCTTGCTGGGACTCAGTTCTGGAGATTCAAATGAGCAAGCCCAATTAGCAAAATCGTCTAATTAACTAATCAATGATAGCGTGACTGAGTAATGGAAAATAAATGTTGTTGCTAAAGTCAATTGAATTATTTGGCTCAATGGGTTGGTGAATTAACCTTGAGATCACCTGTGTTATTTAAACTGAGTTTTGTGTAAGGATCACCGTTAAGGGTTAGTGATGTAATATATATGTATTTTAGTGGTTGATCTGAAATGTGAATTAATTTTATGCAAATGTTGATGTATTCTAATTCTAACTCTTGTTTCAGATTTATTTTATTGTGTTTTTTATTATTTCGATTTAATTGATTAATTATGTGAAAAGTTGGTCTTTGCAAAACTGTATCACTTTACATTAAATAAGATAATTGATCAAAATGCAGAGCTGACAACTTCATGGAGCAGTGGTGGCAGTCAATTAAAGCAATGGAAGATACAGCGTGATTCACAGCAAAACAAAAGTTGCATTCCAGTTGTGAATCATATACAATAAAGTACTCAAATTAATAAGCATTATGCAATGTATCAATGGGAAAGGGCATCACCTTGAAGGGAGGATGTGCGAGTCATAGTTGGCTTTACTCAGCCATAATCATTGTGGAGGGTGTGTTCAGCAGCAAGGGAGAGGTGGCATGTAGTGAAGTTCAGTTATTAATAGGAGCAAGTGGCAACCAATTGAAGAGGGCTTGTCGGAAAAAAGGGGTGAGGTGTTTTTCGACCTTCCTGGTATGACAGTGGCTCCAGACTGTTTAGGAGTGAACCAACAATCTTAAAACATATGTGGGAGTTCATTCTGCAGCCAGAACATCTTTTATTAGGTTTTGAAGTCATCCACCACACTTGAAAATAGAGATAGCATATAGCACTACTGTGAAATTCCATTTTAGCCCCTGAAGGGTTACCGCGGCTGCAGAACCTCTACCTCAACTACAACATCGACAAGACTGCAGCAGCTAGGACACAGGAAACAGAGAAATCCACATGAACAAAGGCAGAGGAGCCGATGGCGAGAGTGCTGTGTGTGCATTCGATTGCAGCCAAACATTTTCCTTCATCCTTGAATGCCTGTTAATGCTATAATGACTTACCATTAAACTTAATTCATTAGGCCCCTAGCTCTGACACGGGACCTTCTTCAATTTTTTTTTCTTTTGCATAACTCCTCCCCTTAGACCTCAGCTTCCAGTTAACATATTCAAGCTGGAGCATGGGACCCGTCCTCGCCCCCGTAGGAAGGGAGAGGAGTGTTGTCAGTACTGTGATGAGGAAGAGTAGGACTAGGAGTAATGAAGATTACCAGCAAGTAATCAGAGCATTACCTCCACATCCCGATCTTCTTCATCCCAGTACTTATTTCATGAGGCATACCATAGCAACAACAGGGACAAGTCCCAATGAGACACATAGACAGAAAGTACAACAACAAAAAGAACATCTTTAATGACTCCAAAAATCACATTCCAACAGACAAAACACCAAAAATGAAGGAACCATCCCCGGAGTGTGAGACATTCAACCGATAGTGGTTGACAAAGGTGCTTTGATCCTCCCAGGTGGCAGCCCTACAAATCTCCTGTAGAGAAACCCCTCGAACATCTGCCCAGGAAGCAGAAAAGCCCCTGGTAGAGCCACCCTGAAAGTGGTCAGGCATAGGCAGGCCAGAAGCCACATAAGCCATGGAGACAAAAGTACGGATACACCAGCTAATGGAAACCACATAGGCCTTCCGCTAAGAGACTATCAGACTGCCCGAAAGTGGCAGTTCGAGACAAATATTCCAGAACCGCCCGCCGCATACCAATGGCATGCCAAGCCACCTTATCCGGTGTCTGTGGATCCTGGAAAAATGCAGGGAGAACCATATCCTGAGAAGTGTGAAAGCGGGTCACAACCTTAGGCAGAAACCTTGGATCACACTGCAAAACCACAGAGTCTGGTAGAACTCTCAAGAAAGGGGGTGGAGACAACAGAGCCCCAACCCCCCCCCCCTCCCACCCCCCCAGCATACAGGCAGATGTGATAGCAATCAGGAAAGCAGAGAGACCCTGAAGAAACTTCCCCACCAAGCCCCCCCCCATCCAGGCGGTCATCAGAGTCCCCCAAGAGGATTTTAATGGAGGCCCATTGGGAGCGAAGCGTGGAGATTGCCATACCCTTGTCAAAATCATCCTGTAGGAACTGGAGAACAGTGGCAGACTGTATCATAGGGGGGGGGGTGCCAGACCACCCATGCCAATCCTAAAAATGTCCCTGTACCTGTCATACGCCTTCAGGGTAGAAGGCCTTCGAGCATTAAGGATAGACTCGAACACAGGACCCGAAAAACCCTGGGAGACTAACCAAGACAGTGCAATAGCCAAACCGCCCATTGAATCTACCTGACCCCAAACCCAGCCCCGCCTGGAGTGGACAAGGCCATCTGGGAATCAACCAGGGCTCCCGGGACTGAAGTTCCATCAGGGAGGAAACCAGCTCTGACAAGGCCATAACGGAGCAAACAGCATCACTGCCGCCCTGCATTCCCTGATGGGTTGAACCACCCGGTGAAGAAGGGGGAGAGGCGGGACCGCATAAAGGAGACCCCAAGGCCACTCTACTGTCAGGGCATCCACGCCTAAATCCCCTTTGGATGGAAACTGGGAACAGAAGAGAGGGACCTTTCCAGAGGCAGGAAAGGCAAAGAGATTTAGAACTGGTCACTTGATCATGTTGCAGACTTCCGCAAACACCCTGTCCGACATATACCAGTTCTGAAAAGGAGGGGAACCGGCAGCTAAGCGGATCTGCCTGAGTATTGTCCACTCCCCTGACGTAAGTGGCCACAGGTTTGACTCCCCCCAAGAACCTATCTCAGCCAGAGTATTCAAAGTGCCAGACCCCCCTTGGCGGTTGACATAGGCCAAAGCGATGGTGTTGTCTGCCTGGCCCATCTCTGCACAACCTTCCAGAAACATCCCGAAGTACAACAGGAACCGGAGAATGGCACACAACTCCCTCCAATTGGATGTGGGCAGTAAAGAGGGGTTGTCCTGAGGATGTACCTGGTACTGGGAATGAGGGACTGGGAATAGGACAAGCATAGTAATGGTGACATGGGAGTGAGATGGGGATGTGCAAATTCAAGAGTGCCTGGGTCAAAGATGTGCATTGTGGCGGTTACTAGGATGTACATAGTAATAGTAATGAGGGACCTAGATGAGGGTGTGCACAGCGATCAGGACTCAGAACGACGATGTGTGTGGTAATCTTAATAAGGGGTCAGTATTAGGATGTGCACAGACATGGTAACAAGGAACTAGTTAAAGTATGTGTGTCATGTTAATGACGGGCCGAGACAAGGACATACCTGGTAATTACTGACCTTGATGAGAACGTGCTCTATAATGAGGGACCAGTATGAGGATGTGCTTGGTAATGGTAATGAGGTTCTGATACAAGGATGCACACCATCATGGTAATGAGGCGCAGACTCACAGATGCATGTGGTCATGTAAATGAGGGATAGGAATAATGATGATCATAGGAATGAGGGACCGAGATGTGGATGCATGTGATAATTAGGGACTGGTATGATATGATATGATAGTTCATTTATATAGCACCTATACACAAAGTGTTTCAAAGCGCTTCATAGAAAGGGAGGGAACAAGGGAAAATACAATTACATTCTTACAGGCCATGAACAACAAGAATGCGAAATTAACTATCGTTCTCGGCCTGACAGCATTTCAGATAGAGCAAGTGCAAAGACACAGATGGGAAGGAATAGCAAACAGACAGGCAACTACTGTACTAGGCCTGACAACATTTCTGGTAGAAAAACAAAAAGTGTGGGAGAGGGGTGCAGACTGGGAGGGGAGGAACAATACAAGCAGCTATCGTAGTAGACCTGATGAAATTTCAGATAGTGCTGGGGGGGGGGTACAAGTAGAGAGGGGGGCAAGAAGTACAGGAAATAGGAGGCAAGGAAAGTGTGCACTGACCTCACGACCCCTCCCCCCACACTTAATAGATGCCCAGCTATTGGAAGGCCACCGATGGACCAGTCGTCACTACACCATGGGCTATTGTACATTGGAGGTGATAGATGACCAGAGATGAGTGATGGGATATTGGTGATGAGTGATGGACGATGGGTGAAAGGGTGCGGGGGAATAGCCCAATACATGATCGGCTACTGGATGGCCACTGCTGGGCTGTTGGCTGTTTGCTTTTGGACCAGCGGTCACTACACTACTGGATGTGATGGATGACCAGAGGTGGTCTCTGCGATGGATGAGGAGTGATCGACGCCGGGCTGGTGCCCTGGTGGCTGCTGGAGGACAGCTGGCGGGCGAGGGGCTGAGGAAGGACGGGCGATGGCACGTGCTACATGTGAAGGATGAGGAATGGGGATGTACACTCCAAGGAGGAGCTGGGAGGATGATGATGCACTCATTAATGAGCTAATGGGATGTAGATAATTCTGTTAGTAAGGTACTGGAGTACACCGTGTATGGTAATGAGGGAAGAGTGCATGGAGGCATTTGCTAATGGGAGAGCAGGGGGAGGACATACGGATTAAAGAATGCCCAGAATGGGGCGGCGCATGTTAAGGCAACAGGACTAGGATGCGCATTGTAATGGTGGTGATGGACCAGTAATGGGAGGCGCCTGGGAATGGCAATGTGGGACTCGGTCAGGGAAGCGTGTGGTATTGGATATGAGGGACCCGGATGAGGATGTGCATCTAAATGGGAGACTGAGAGGACGAATCCTGCAGTAATGATGGACTCGCCGATGATGTGCACATTATTGAGGGACAGGCTCAAGGAAGTACATGCACATTACAGACAGGGATGGGGATGACTTCAATAATGAGGATATGGGATGAGGATGAGCCCAGTAATAAGAGACAGGGATGATATGCATGTTGAAATGAGAGGCGGGGTATCGACACATTTGCTAAGAGGAGAGTGGGATGAGGATGGCTGCACTAATGAGTGACCTGGATAATGTATACTAATGAGGACTCAGGACAAGGATGTGCACGGCAATTACTGACCAGGACGAAAATGCACACTGTAATGAGGGATGAGGATACACACGGTAATGGTAACCAAGGGCCACCATGAGGATGTGCAAGATAATGGTATTGGGGACCAGGGCGAGGATATGCATAGTAATGGTAATCAGTCACCAGGATGGAGATGGCTGCAGTAGTTGTAATGAGGGGCAGGACAGGGATGAAAATAATAATGAGGGACAGAGACCTGACGCATTCATTAATGAGGACTCAGGATTTTGATGTGCATGCTAATGAGTGACTGGCTCACGGATGTGCGTGCTAATGAGAGAACAGTAGCAGGACTCACACAGTAAAGAGGGGCTGCGATGACGTTGAGCCCGGTAATGAGGGTCAAGGACACAGCTGCATGTGGTAATGAAGCGCTGGGAAGTGGGTGCATTTGCTAATGGGATTTTGGAATTAGAAATGGGTACACTAATGCATGATCAGAATGAGGAAATGCATGCTAATGAGGGAGTCAGAAAAGGATTTCGATGCTTGGGAGGGATTGGGATTGGGGTATGTTGGAGGATGGTAATGAAGGACCAAGATGATGCTAATGATGTAATGAGGTGCGGTTTCGTGCAGTACTGGTAAGGAGGGCCTGGAACGAGGATGTGTGTGGTTATGAGGGACTGGGATGAAGGTGTGCACAGTAATGGTAATGAGGGACCAGGTCGAGGATGTGCATGGTAATGAGGAACCTTTTATATGATAAAGTAAGTTGATCGGATGATATGCACAGTTATAGTAGTGAGGGCCAGAATGATGTGGGGGTGTTCATGAATGACTGGGATCAGTATTCATTCAGCAATGAAGGACTGGTACTATGATGCATGCAGTAATGGTAATATGTATTTGGGACATGGATGCGCACGGTAAAGAGGGGGGGGGCACCAAGACACACTTTGTGATGAAGAACTGATAAAAAGTTCATGGCAATGAGAGATGAGGATGCGGATAGGCGCAGTAATATTAATGAAGGTCAGGGGTGACGATGCATGTCATAATCAGGAAGCAGGATGGGGATGTTTTCAGTAATGATAAGGAGGATTCACGGGTTGAGCATGCGTGCAGTTATGGTGACAGGGGCCATGATAGGGCTGTATGTGGTAATTAAAGAATGGGACAAGGGAGCATAGAATATTTTTGATGGGGACAAAGATAAAGAAGCACATGATAATGAGTGACTAGGACACGAATCCTCATGTCAATGTTAATGTGGGACAGGGACAAGGATGCTTGCAGTAATAGGGACTAGGGCTAAGTCATGCTGTAGTGGTAATGAGGGACAAAGATGAGGGTGTGTGTGGTAATGCTCCAATTACTTATTGGTAATCTTAATTACTCCAAGTTCTACTCTTCCAAGTGACAGACGTTACTCAAGAAGGTGATCTGTCTTCAGAGTGCTTTCCCAAAAGTGTTATTTTTTGTTTTGTTGTTAGAACACCCCATAATTCACAACCAGGGTATACAGCACCTGACCTGTCCCACAATTCTCCTGCTGATACCAAAGGAACCTGGACGAACTTCCCACCAGAGCAGGAGGGGTGAGTGTCCATTATGTGACATGGAAGTGTAGTACTAGGAGTCTTAAAGATTGCCGGTAAATAATCCCAGGCTTACCTCCATGACTCTCTTCCTCTTAACAATACTTTAATTATACCAAAACCCACCGATTTGACTGGAACATACTCAAACCATAACTGAATGGCTCCACTGATCAGTGGGAGCAGCAGGAACCCCATGGAGAGACACACGTAGCAAACCAAGTAGTACAATAAGAGCATGGAGAATCTCCCTTGCCAAGACCAACCAAGGAGGGGCAACAACCTGGCACTAGCCATAGAAACATATCCATGTTACTCACGGGAAATACTCCCAATAAACCAAGGACCCTTGACCTGGACAATCCAACACTGGCAAACGCCAGACAATCACATATTTCCCTGGCAATGACCATTGAAGAACACATCCACAGGATAATAGGACAATGGAGACAAGCTCCACATCCTACTCACAAAACCCAAAGGAACAACCAATGCAAGATAGGGGGCTCAGCACTCCATTCGTTTTCAAGGACATATACTCTAACTATATTCCCAGATTGAAAACATCAGGAAGAGAGTACACCTACCACGTACTCTTCTGCAGAATTCCATTCCAATTGCATGTCCCTGCAACCATTGGAAACATGACCCAATCAGGATTCAGATGACTGCCAGGATACTGGGGTGCTGTACAAGCACTTTATAGAGATCACCCAAAGTGGCTGACATAGGAAGTATGAACTCTAAGAGCATGCTCCCAAAAAGCAAACCAAGGTCACCAGGGAGAGTAAGCCACAGGATATCTCCTAACCAGACATCTGTTCCCTCCAGCCTGCACCACCTAAGTCACATGTCATGTGGGCTGAAGATGCAGTTACCTAAAGCAGGAGGAACTAGGTTCCAAAGGATCCCATTCCAGACCCAACATCCACGACCTTGGACGTGTTGGCCAAGCAGATCCTATAGTTTCAATAGTAAATCTATGGTTTGGGGGAACTTAGAGTTAGAGAACATCAATGGAACACACCTGGGCAGCATGTCTACCGTGCTCTGGGGTATTTCACAGCCAATATATCTCTCACCCTCTATGTCACAGTCTGTGTGCAAGGTGCAACTGTCACAAACGAGGGGCAGTGTCTAAAAAGTCACTCTCAGACGCTGAGTGCTTTTAAGGAGGTTCTTTATTCATGGGACTTGTAGGGACACGTACAAAGCCTCCACTCACCATCCATCTCTCGATATCCCGAGCCTTCCAGGTTCCAAGAGAGAAGGCTGGGGAGGTGGAACGTAACAGAGTGCTCGGAGCTGGATCCACACCAAGAGACTGGGTAGCCCAGCAGTACATCGAAAAGGCCTTGTCTCTCGCAAACCCACTGTGCAGGGCTGCCAATCCCACATACATAGAAATGCATCAAAGTAAATGAGACAATGGAATAACACAGAGACAACAGGCATATTCTCCCCTACGCATTGCGACCTCAAGGAACCCGGAGGGTGGGAGGGGGTCCAACATCCACACATCCCCATATAGCACTCCCTCTCATGGTCAAAGCACAGGGCGCAGTTAACACCTGTGTTAGTCCAGGACAAGACATCAGTGGCCACCCAAGAGCCTGGTCACCCCTGGCACTGAGTCTGGCAAGAGTTACAGGGATACACATACCCACCAGGCACATGGCGACCATAATCCTCCAAAGTCTAAATTCATCAGGGGCTGAGGAGTGGAATAATGAACAGCATTCTTAGACCCACAAAGCCCAGCATCAGAGTCAAATCTTCAGGAAAACAAGTGACCGGCCCAACAGGTTTCGAGACACAGGTCAGGTTTTTTACACCCTTGCTATGAGGGGGAGGGGCTAGAAATACTAGGCTGGGCACAGTAATGGTAGTGAGGGACTAACATGAGGATGTGCACAGTAAAGAGGGATGAGGAAGAGGTGGCACATGGAAATGATAATGAGGGACTTCGACAAAGGTTGTCTCCAGTAATTAAGTCCCAGAATGATGACGCACACTGCAATGATGGTCCAGAACATGGATATACATGACAATGTGGGACCGCAAAGTGGTTGCATGTGGTAATGCTGATAACGGTCTGAGATGAGCATTCATGTGGAAAAGATGCTGTGCACGATAGGTTTAATGAAATAGTGAGTGAATGATGAATGAACATGGTAATGGTAACGAGGAAACAGGACGAGTATCTGTACTTGAAACAGGGACGAGGACGAGTATGCATACCGTGAATGGGACTAGGATGCCTGGCGCAATTGTAATGAGTGACTGGAACACGCTAATGAGGGAACAGTATGAGGACATAAATGGCAATTACTAACCATAATAAGTATACACCCTGCAATGGGACACCGGGACAAGGATTACCATAGTAAAGGTAACGAGGGATCAGGACGAGGATGCACATATTAATGAGGGATGGGGATGAGGATGAGTGCATTGATAAGAGACTGAGACCATGATGAGGATGTGTACACTAATGATGGATAGGATGGGGTTCTGCATGGTAATGTGAGAACAGTATGAGGGAGAGGTGGGTAATGAAAGACCAGGATGTGGAAAAAGAAGCTTCCCCCCGGATGTCATGTTAATTGCTTTCCTGCTTAACCTCATTATCCGTGTCACTTTCCGATGAATAAATGCCACATTTCCTAATCTGAGCAAAATGTCTCATCCAGTGAGCTAAATGCATACCATAACTCATGACCAGTAGATCTTTAGATTGTGCAGCAGCTCAATTGATTACATTGTTTTTTTTAATTATTCAACTCATTGGTTTGGGATGACAAAATAGATTCCCCATTAAGAAACCCATAGCAAACATTTTAAGGTAATTTAGAACCCAAGCCACACACTTCACATCAGCACTTAAGGATTTTATCCTAAATACATTTAAAAATCTGTGGACCCACAATTAGAGTATAATAACTTTATAGGTGCAGCCACACGAATATTCCAAAATAAATGTAAACATCTGAAAAACGAAATATTTTGAAGCAACTACTTAAAATGTGTAATGCTATTAACTTACCCTCCCCAGATTTTTCTTGGGACCAAAAAGCTACTGGACATATTTCTACCAAATAATAAAGACACTCCCAAAACAAACTTGATGCAGATCAGCGCAGCAGTTTAGGCTGTATGCCGTTTGAAAGATTGCACATTTTCCATCTGGGACAACCTATGCAAACATGAAAAAGTGCACTTTTTTGTTGCTTTTTAGCTTTTGAACTGTTAGAGGAATTTGCAAAAAAAATGTCCAATTATTTTGCTGAGCAGCCACACAAATGGTTCTGGAAAATACACACTGATGCATCAAACGAGCCAAAAGTTATTAGCCATAGATCTTTCAGAATGTCAATGGATCCCAGGTTTCACCTTAAATATACGGTGATGACAGACAGTCTGTAATATATGTATATTATGCCTTCTCGGTAGCGCAAGGCATAGTTAAGTTTAAAACAAAGTCTCAATGGTGTTTCAGAAAATGACTTTCTTACTTGCTTTCTAACGCTTGCATGACAAAATCTGAAAATATTCCATAGCAATATTTCTAGGAAGCGTCTGTAAATGGGGTTTTCCGATAAAAAAGAAAAATAGTTTTTACGTCCCGAAATATCTTCAAATTGTCTGCTTCGATTTTCCCATTTTTTTCCAGGTGCCTCGATTTTTGCTTGAATTGGTACACTGAAAAATAATTTTGATAATCAGATTGCAGAATTTTTAGACAAGTATTATAAATGTATCTATATATGATACAAGGGTACAGACAAGATTTCCAGTGGAAAAAAAACACAAAATAAGTCAAAAATACATGCAAGCCATATGCTCAGCAACCATGCCACCCATTCACACATCACCTATCACCACACCCAGGAGGCTCACTTACCCCCATTTTGTTGTGCACATTCCAATATACAGTGAAGCAAGGAAACACATAATTATTATTATTTTTTTTTTATAACGTGCCTAATACCGTACCCGATATCAATTTCTAAGCATGGATCCAGGTTTCGAACCTGTGTTGCTCTGCACTGTCTTGCTTCCAAGACCAGTGCATTGCCCCTTTGCTATCTTCCGTTCATGCAGCAACAACCGCACCACACATACACACAACAGCTATAGCAACACCAGTGCGTATACGCACTCAGCCCCACTGTGTTGAACACATTCCAAAATAGAGTGAAGCAAGTAAAAACTTAATTCAGCAACAATATGCAGCAAGCATTATCATGACCACACATAGCATACACACTCACCCTAACTGCTTACACATTCCAACATAAAGTCAGGCAAGAAAATATATTATACCAGCAACACAATTTAGCCAAAATTATCATGACCACACACAATATACACGCTCATCCCCACTGCGTATGCATCACAACATACACTTAAGCAAGGAAATATATTATTCATGCAAGGAAATACATTACAATTTATTAACAAAAAACGACATGCTGCAGAGAAAAATAAAAGTAAAGCAGCACATTACTCTAAAACACAATGGGCCTCATTACGACCCTGGCGGAGTGGGTTTACGCCAGCGGTATTTGCGGCGGACCCGTCCGCCCTACTACGAGTTCCCGTAGCGCCATGGAGCGTTTTCCGCCTGGTTTTTCCGGGCGGAGAAATCCATGGCGCTACGGGACCTTGTTGTTAATTATGCCACCGTATTTTACGGTGGCGTAATTAACGCCTTCCCCACTCCCATTATACCCTATGGGGCAAAAATGGGAATGGGGAAGGGTAAAATGGGGAATGGGGATTTACCGCCCCGCCAAGGTCGGAATGGGGCGGAAAATCCGCCAACCCCCATGGCGCTATCGGCAGCTTTCCGCCGTGCTCCATGGTGCATTTTGCACCACGATTTCTGCCAGGGTCGTAATGAGGGCCAATGTAGGCTTTGTTAGGGAGAGTTCTAAAAATGTGCTAATTCCTCTCTACCTTGGAGACCCCCAGCTCTTTTGCTGAACTTTTGTACTCTGTACTTGTTTATTCTGTTTTGTTTTCTGTGTTTATTTTCTTTAGATATGTAGTTTTACCCAACTCCATAGGCATCATCTTTTTTATTTGTGTCACACAGCACCCTCAGTGCAGTTACACAGGGATGTCTTTTAAACTTCCCAAAGGTTGACATACCTTCTCTGGGATAAACTAGTGTTTCCCAGAGAATGTAAAGTGAAATTGACTTTACTAGTCTTTTCCAAATTCATAGACCCAGCACACACCATCTTACAATGGAGCGCTGGAGGGGTTACATAGTATCCCCGGTGTCTAAATACTCTTGTGGTAGTAAAATGCTAAACGTTCCAATTGAAATGGCTGGTGACAGTGGTTTTATAACGAACTACGATGTTTTTTCCGACTGCGAACACCGGTAGCTAAAAATCGGGGCTGCCATGTTTTTCAATATGGCGCCCATGACCCCTCTTTAAAAACAGACTGTGGTCATCTTTTTTCGCCTTTTCATTGTGGAAAGGTCCTTCTGGTGTTTAACTCTGCGCGCCAAGCCATGTTTGGTCCCTTTGTTCGTGAGCCTTTGGCGAGCTTCTGGACTGAAGTCCGCCCTTGGCATCTGAGTGTCTGGGGTGGGCAGGAAGTGAGGGAGGTGCCCAAAACTCCCTGTGATTAGTCTCTTAGGAGACCCAAATGCACTCTGGCATGATTGGCTGCTTGACTGTCCGGCAAGGACAGCCACCCTGCTGGGTGAGTGGCAACTAGGCCGGAATTAATGGGAGAAAACTGTTTAAAAGGTGAGTTTCCAGGACTGGAAAGCAGAGTCGACCACTGGAATGTTAGAACCGAAGACGAGCTGGATGAGGACTGTTGCTGCAACCACTGGACTGTTGGTTTGCCCGGTGAAGCCCTGCTGCATATCCAAATCGCCAGAACGCCATTCGACAGAGAAGCTCCTTCAAGGGCGGCTTCTTCCTTTGAGTTGGTGGGACCAGTCAGCTTAGAAGACACCTGGATACCATTCTCAATGCTGGTTAAGTTTTAGCCAGGCAGAGGGAAACCAGTTTTTGTCTTGAAGTAATAGCTACTTGAAACAAAAGTGACTCAATTTTGTTTGCTCCGACGACGATCCCATGCATTGCAGGAGTCCCCCGACGTCCTCCCTCTTGTCCCCACGACTGAGGCGCAGGAACAGCAAAATCTGCAGGAACTGCCAGGAACCAACATCTTCAGCTACAACTTTTTGCTTTACATTAAGGTACTGTGCCATCCGGTTGAGAGATCCTAACTTTCGCTGTGAAAGTTCGTTATACTTTCCCAACTTGCAGGCCTAATCAGCTTGTGACCCAGCATATTATTCTTTTTCGTCTAAACTACCTCTGAGAACTTCTATAAAGACACCTCCATTTGTTATTAGAACTGATATGTCCTATCCAAGAACACTAGACTATTGACTTTGGCCTGGCCTATTGAATTGAACTAACCCTACTGGTACACTGAACCTTTGCATTGCCTAAGAGAAGTGTTTTCTAATCCATTGTACACATTTATGTCTTTCTATTCTCATTGAAAGTAATTGAAGTGCCATTTGGCTCCTTTTTCGGGGGAGCCCAGACTGTCCCTACAACTTAGAGTGTGTTACCATAGTGTATTGGTGTTTCATATTAAGTTGATTCCTACTACTGAATGTTTTATAAATGATTGTGTCAATAAATGTATAAGTATTTTTTACCAAGTGTAAGTGTCTACTTGAACAACTGTGATTGTGATTTGTGTAACTTCAACTACTGCTCGCATTCCCTCTTGGGATACGCCTGGCTGCTCAGCTCTCTACCAAAATGTGTGTGGTACAGACGTATACCAAAGGTTAGTTTTTGCTTACACCTGTAGTCCTAATTGTGTGTGGTGTTCCCAGAGGGTACTTCTGCCTAACAGGCTTTTACAATATTGCTTAAAATAAACAATCCCCCTAATTAGTCAAATTTACTGCATCCACAGTAAGCATACTGCTCATTTGAATCTTAATGATGCAGTGAAAAATAAAATGTAGGCCATGCTCAACTGAAACTTTATGTTTACCTCTATTTACATTTATGCAAGCTTGATTGAGTTTTCAATGATTTGCACTCCCCGTATCAACATGTTTTGTGCTGCCAAACACAAAAACATAATTTTAATTTCAGGAAAATATCCTGCTAGGCATAGTTTTAATGTTAAACGAAATGCCTATTCCTCTTCAATAGCCAAGATCATTCCCACCAGTCCTGTGCAGGACAAGGCTGCAGTATTGTGTTCCTCAGCTCCGCAGGAGCCGCTGTCCGTCGACACGTAGCATGTTGCACTATGTACAGGATACCGATCCTTTGGAAGCTAAGGATCAGACCCTCTGTGGCAATGCCAGTGCAGGAAAAGCGCGCTATGTTGTGCACCGCAAGTCCACAGACGACGCTTCCTGTCGACATGTAGCACGTTGTGCTAGGTACACACTACTAATCCTTTAAGAGCTGCGGATCAGACCCTTTGCGGCAAAGCCCGTGCAAGACAAGGCCACAGTGTTGTGCGCCACAGGTCTGCAATAGATGCTGCTGATTGACATGTAGCATATTGTGCTATGTACACACTACCAATCATTTAAGAGCTGCGGATCGGACCCTCTGTGTCAAAGCCAATGCAGGATAAGGTTGCATTGTTGTGCACCACAGGTCTGCAGGAGACGCTGCATATCAACACATAGCATGTTGCGCTACATACATGCTACCAACCCTTTAAGAGCTTTGGATCGGACCCTCTGTGGCAAAGCCCACGCAGCACAAGACCGCAGTGTTATGCGCACAGGTCCAAAAGGAGACGCTGCCTGTCGACAAGTAGCTTGTTGCGCTACCTGAATGCTACGGATCCTTTAAGAGCTGCAGAAAGGATCATGTGCATGAAAGCCAATGCAGGACAATGCTGCAGTGTTGTGCACTGCAGGTAGTTGGTGACGAAGGGGTAGCAGCACAGAGGGTAAGCATGCGATGCAGCCGTCGAGCAGCTACAACCCTAAGGTAAGAAAGGTGCCGGTATTGGGAGCAGCCCCTACTGCTCTCTACTAAACTGCCTGGCCTTTGCGCAAACTTCTCCTTACCGCTTGTGCTTAACTTGCACTGTCTCTGAGCTACCTTAGGTTTTCTCTCTGCGGTCAGCCTTACTTTGTGTTTTGTGAGTATTGGTTGTGCTGATGCTACTGTGCTTCCACACTGTTAACTGTTCTGATTTCTAGGTCTGTTTCCCCCCCTCTAGGTTCCCACTCTACTGCTGGTTGCACCTTTTTGCTGTTGTGCTCGCTAGGTCTGTTTCTTCCCCTTCTATGTTCCCCCTCTATTATTGGTTATTACTGGTTACTGTGTTTCTGCTGTTCCAAAAGGCTCTCTCCCACTCTCTAGGTTCCCACTTCTACTACTGTTTAGTGTTAGTTACTGCTGTTGCCACTTTCCCCCACCCCCTCGAGGTCAATCTCTGTGCCCTTTTTTTGTTCACAGTCCTCGCTGTGGTCTTGTTTCCGCTTGTTGTTTTTTTTCTTGCTTGTGCTTCTCCTGTTGTGTCCCTACTGTGTTGTCTTGTGTTCCCCTCATTGTGTGTTCTTGCATGTGCTTCTCCTGTTGTGTCCCTACTGTGTGAGCCCCACACCCTCTTCACATCTCATGTTGCACAGCGCTGGCTGTGCTCCTCTCCTCTCTTCCTACTCCTCCAACACTCCTCCTTGAATGCTCTATGGTACTCTCCATTTCTCCCCTATTCTCTAACTGCTAGTCTATTTCCTATTCTATCCCTCTCAGTAAGACTGGAAGGAAAAAGTTCACGAAGGACATCCTGGTCTCCAATCCAGACCTCCCTATCACTGATACACACATCAGCATTTCCTCCAGACAGACTCTCACCGACATCCTCTTTGTCATTCCCTCTCCTGATCTATGGACTCCTCATGTGGTCTCTGTTCTCTCTCCGTTCTCCTCCTCTCCTATTAATGGTGGAACCGTCTGGGAGGTACTCTCAGCCCAACCTCCTACTTATTGATAGGCCTCTTCCGAGTCTGATCAATTTCCTCCTTTCTCCTGCTTCTCCTGCTACTACTCCTTCTAATACCTCTCCGGGTCCTCTGCTTCCTCCTTCCTCCTCCTCCGCCTCCCTGGCACACACCTTTTCTTTTCCCCATATGCCACCTCCTGCTCTTGCCTCCACCCACTTGTGGTCCCTCCACTGCTTCTGCTGTGTGTACCTCATTCCTGTACCCTGCCGTGGAAGTCTTTCAAATGTGGCAACCTGCTCCACGTTGTTACTCTCAATTCTCGCTCTGCTGTCAAACAATCCTCTGACATCTGTCACCTCCTAGAAGACCTAGACATTGATGTCTTCACTTTCACTGAAACATGGTTCACAGCCAGCTCTGTCACAAGTTTTGACACTCTCCTCCCTGAGGGCTACAAGATCCTCTACGAGCCCAGAACCAACCGTCCAAGCGTTGAAGAGGCCCTGATCTTTCCAGAGTGTGTCCCTGCAATTGTTATCATATTCATATTCCCACACAGGCCTACACCACCTTTGAATGCCTTGGCTGCAAGCTCTCTGTCTCTCCTGTCCTCTCTCTGACTGTGACCACCACCTACAGGCCTTCTGGCCAGGCCGTCCTCTTTCTCCCAGAGTGGACTGACCTCTGATCTTCTTTCCTTGCCTCTACCTCTCAACTTCTTCTCATCGGAGATCTCAACAGCCACCTGGATGTCTCTAATCCCTCCTCTGGGCTCTTCAGCAACCTCTGTGACTCTCTCTCCCTCTCCATTCTTCCCTCTGGCCTGGCTCACTCTGCCAGACAGACCCTTGGTGTTCTGCTCTCCTCAGACATCCCCCTCTCCAACCTTCTCACCACTCCTCTCTGTTGGACTGACCACGTTCTGCTCTCCTCTCACCTGAAACTTCTTGTTCCTCAGGCAAAGCCTACCCCAGCACTGCCACCTTCCTTCTTGGCCATTTGGCCCATGAAGTGAGTGTCAGTGGATGCCTTTGCTTATGCCTTCTCTGCTCCTCCTCATACTCCTCCTTCAGCTGACTCACACTCTGACACAGCCACCTCCATCCTGCATCTTTCTATCTGCAACACTCTGGACAGACTTGCCCCTGAAGCCTACCTCCAAATGCAACTCTTGGTATGACTCCGACCTGGCCACCCTCAAATGCAAGTGCATGGTGGATGAGAGGAAGTGGAGGGCTTCAGGTGCATCCTTGGATGAACTGACCTGCTGCCTGCTCCAAAGGAAATACAGCCTCTCTGTCCTCTCCAAGAGGAGGGTCGATATCCAAACCTGTGTCTCTGTGGCCTCTAACAACACGGCTAAACTCTTTAAAATCTTGAAGATGCTGGGCAATCCTACTGCAGTCTCCACCTCTCCTGTTCCCTCCCAGGCCTTCTGTACGGCGCTGGCTTCTCATTTCACCACAAAATCTCAGGACATCTTGTCCTCACTCAGCTCTTCCTCTCCCTCTACCTCGCTCAGGCTTCACTTGGCTGCCTCACCCTCTCCTCATTTTTCCTCCCTCTCACCAACAACACCTGACAATGTCTCTAGACAAGTTTTGTCTAAACAGGTATTTTATCCACACAGGTGCTACCCTGATATTACAGAACCATTAAGGACCAGATTGCCACCCTCACTCCAGCCTTGGCTGGTTTCTGCAATCACTCTTCCACCACTAGATGTTTCCCTTCTCTCCTCGAGCACTTCCTTGTGCACCCCCTCCTAAAAAAGCACTCTACCTCTCCGGCAAACAATCGCCCGATTTCTAATACTCCTTTGCTGGGCAAACTCCCGGAAGGACCGGCCATCTCCCATCTTAATCTCCACACTGAATCTGTTGTTTGTCTCCATGACCATCAGTCTGGTTTCATAGCAGCCAGAGGCATGGAAACTGCTCTACTGAACACCCATGAAGATCTGCTCTCTAATCTTGACTCCAGCTTTCCCTCTGTCCCCATCTTCCTTGACCTTCCCTCTGCCTTCGATATGGTCAATCACTCCACCCTAATCTATCGAGTCTGTGAGAACCTGGGCATCATGGACCAACCCCTGGTGTGGCTGAACTCCTTCCTCCTGGACCATCCCTCCCAGGTCCACACTTTCTCCACTTTTTGGTGTTCTATCCTCTCAATCTAGCTTTTCAATGTCTATCTAGACCTTTTGGCCCACATGAACTCCACCATCTCTTCTAACTTTCTGTGTTATGCGGATGACACTCAGCTCTCTTTCAGGCTCCCCTCAGCCTCCTCTCCTCCGTCACTCATTCCTGACTGTCTATCCATGATTCAGGACTGATGCATCACCAACGATCTCTGCCTTAATGCCAGTAAGACGGAGGACCTTTTCATTGGGACGCCAGTTTCCACTTTCCCTCTCTCACTCTGGCTGCCGTTCTTGGACCCTCTACCTTCGCCTTCGTGTGATGCAAAAAACCTTGGTGTCATATTCTACTCCACTCTCTCCTCACATTACAAACCTTGTCAAGAAGGCTCACTTCCAGCTGCACCTCATCAGAAGTATTCTACCTTTTCTCACTTTCCCCCTGAAACTCAACTTCTCCAGAGCCCTGGTTCTCTAGCTGAATTCTATTCATTCAATGCCATTTCTTAAACGGTCTTTCGATTATAACCAGAATTGCTTGCTCTTCTACTTTGTGCCATTTGAATTATGTTCATTCAATGGTTACTTTTACTCAAATGTCTGTATTTGTTTTTCTCTGTACATGCACCTCTTTCTCTATACTTGCTCCTCAACACGTGTTTCCCCGCCTTTTTATCTGACAGTTCGTCAGGAGGTGCAATTTTGCTTTTTCCTTTAAGTCTGTGTCCTGAAATACAAACCAGACAATATAGTTAGCTTGTTGCACTTTAAAAAAAAAAGATGTTGCCTGTACCTGATATGCTGCTTATACTTACAGATATATTTAAATTTGGTTAATACGATCTGGCTTAATTTATGCTTCTAAAGGTGAATTGACTGAAGCATCACAATGTGTTTGGTCCTCCTAAAACGACATACAAATTGGGTCATAGTGTTAGAAGTTCCCCCTTATATTTGCATATTTATTTAGACTCTGGCAATCACAAAAAAGCCTTTGCTATACTTTTTATTTAGCTTATTACCTGTATGTCTTGAGATTTCTGAACGTCTATGTCCCCGCGGTCCGATTAACATGCACGTTTGCAAAAGGATATCTAGTTTTTATAATATGCAGTGATATCATCGTGTACGTGTACCTTCCCCTCTCTGTCCCTCTCTCCACTCCTCTCTCCTAGAGTGATCACTTTCTCCTATCCTCTCACCTCACCCTCCCTACCCTTCAGGTCAAGCCACCTCCATCACTGCCACCCACCTTCTCGCTCATCCCACCCATGAAGCGCATGTCAGTTGAGGCTTTCGCTGCCACCTTCTCACCCCCATCCTCCTTTGGCTTACTCTCACCCTGACACAGCCCTCTCCACGCTCCATTCTTCTATATCTGATACTCTTGATATCCTTGCCTGTCATGAGAATCCGCCTGAAGCCCAAAGCCAAATGTAACTCCTGGTATGACTCAGACCTCGTCACCCTAAACGCAAGTGCAGGGTGGTCAAGAGGAAATGGTGTGCTTCTTGCTCATCCACTGACAAACTGGCCTGCCACCTGCTGCAAAGGCAATACTGGCTCTCCGTCCTCAACAAGAAGAGAGCCCATATCCAAGCTTGCATCTCTGCGGCATTTAACAACCCGGCTGAACTCTTTAAAATCTGCAAGGAACTGGCCAATCCTGCTGCAGTCTCTACCTCTCCTGTCCCTTCCCAGGCCCTCTGCATGGCACTGGCCTCTCACTTCATTTCAAAAACTCAGGACATCCTGTCCTCACACTCCTCATATCGCCTCCCTCTCTCTACTCCTTGCTCATCCTCTGGCCCATATTCAGCCACCCCCCACCCTCCTTCCCTGCCTTTCCCCTTTTTTCTGCAGACAAGGTTTCTAGACAAGTCTTATCTATTAAAGTCTCATCGAAACAGGTTCACCGCCGTTCCTCCAAAACTATCAAGGACAACATAAACTCCTTGGCTCCTGCCCTGGCTGATTTTTGCAATCACTCCTTCGTCACTGGAGTCTTCCCTTCCCCCCTGAAGCACTCCCTTCTGTACCCTCTTCTAAAGAAACCCTCTGCCGACCCCTCCTGCCTGGCTAACTATCGCCCAATCTCTATCACTCCCTTCCTGGGCAAGCTCCTGGAGAAACTGGCCATCTCCCAGCTAAATCTTCACACCAAATCTGTTGGTTGTCTTCATGACCATCAGTCTGGCTTCAGAGCTGCGAGAAGCACGGAAACTGCTCTCCTGAACATCTGTGAAGACCTGCTCTCGAACCTTGACTCCAATACCCCTTGCGTCCTCATCTTGCTTGATCTCTCTTCTGCCTTTGACCCTGTCAACAATGCCATCCTGCTCAACTGTCTCTGTGATAACCTGGGCATCACCAGTGAGGCTCTGGCGTGGCTGACTTCTTTCTTCTCCGACCGACCCTCCCAGATCCAACTTAGGTCCTTCCTCTCCAATATCTTTTTCTCTACCTGTGGAGTCCCCCAGGGATCTAACCTCTCTCTCTGGCTGTTCAACCAGTACCTGGCACTGCTTGCCCACCGCATTGCTGCTCTCTTCCCCAACTTTCAGGGCTATGCGGATGACACACAGATAATTTTCCGGCTCCCCTCGGCCTCCTCCTCCCCTTCCCTCATCTCTGGCTGTCTGTCTGCTATCCAGGATTGGTGTGCCACCTGTGACCTCTGCCTTAATACCAGTAAGACTGAGATCCTACTGATTGGCACACCCACTCCCTCCTTCCCTGCAGCCCTCTGGCCGGCCTCTCTTGGCCCACTTCCTGTTCCCACCTGCAAGGCAAAAAATCTTGGGGTTATCTTCGACTCCACACTATCCTTCTCTCCTCACAACTCCGACGTCTCTAAGAAGTCACACTACCAGCTGCACCTCCTCAGAGGTATCCTTCCTTTCCTCCCCTTCCCCCAGAAGCTCACCATTTCCAGAGCCCTGGTTTTCTCTAGGCTGGACTACTGTAACAGCCTCTACCTTAATCTGCCTGCCTCTACTATCTGCCCTTTGCAACTTATCCAGAACAGGACTGCGAGACTTGTCCTTGGCCTCAAGCCCAGGGATTGTATCTCTCCAGGACTGAAATCTCTGCACTGGCTCCCAGTGGTTGCGAGGATTAAGTTCAAAACCCTCTGCATTGTCCACAAGGCCTACTGGGGCCTGGGGCCGAATTACCTTCAACTCTCTCTTCCCAAATATCTTCCTTCTCAAGCTCTTTGCTCATCTGCCACCAAACTCCCTCAGTGTCAGTCGCTTCTCCAAGCAACAAGTTGGTGGTAGATCTCTCTCTTCGGCAGGGGCCTCCCTCTGGAACAGCCTTCCTGCCTCCCTGAAACTTGAGGAGCACCATCTCCGGTTACATAAGCACCTCAAAACCTTCCTCTTTGCTTCCACTTTCTCTCCCTCTCTCCCCTGCTGAATTCCTGGCTGAATCTGCACTGGTGAAAACTGTCTGCACTGGTCAAAACTACCTGCCCACCCTGTCTGATTCGGGTGCAAGCACCACCAGTTGCACTCCTGCACTGCCTTCCCTGGCAACCTTACACCTAGCGACTGTTTCTGCCTCCATAAAGTCCCCCTACCAGCACTTATGTCTGCACTTACTTTGCACTTGCCACCATCTGGCTGTGTTATTATCTTATTTATTCTGCTACCCCTTGTACTGCACTTTTCCCTCTCCTTTCCCCCCCACACTTTCCCCTCTCCCCCCTTCCCGTGCACTTGCGCGATCTGAATGATACTGGGCCTAGTAGGATCGCTGTCTGTCGTACCTTGTTGTCATGATTCCTGCCCCTCATGTCCCCAGCCCTCCAAGATGGCAGGCTGGAGCCAGGCCACGATCACCTACATGGCCCTCAAGGGCCTCTCCATCCCTACAAAGACCCACTTGGAGTCAGACTTGGCTCATGTGGCACCAGACTCACTCACTCCCATAGGATAACATTGGGGATTGGACTTGTAGTGCATTGATGGGGACAAGATGGATGCCCCCACATATTTCGGTTCCCAGAACTGCATGTGCGGTCTAGTCTTTTGGGTGTGGTTTAGCCCAGAGACACCTGGGATACCCAGAGACTATTTAAGCCACACCCAGGCTGAGAAACATGCTTTGAATTTTCTGCACCTGCAGCGTGACACTCGCCATGTTCGAATCGGTCTCCAGAAGGCCTGCATCTTTCTTCTGCGCTCAGCTCCTGCAAGAACAAGAACACCGTTAGGAACAGCCTTACCTTGTGGCGCTTCTGCCCATCATTCATCGCTCCTTCTGTTCTGGGGGCATCTTCGGCTGTGACATTCCCATCCCAGCACGCCGCTTCCTAAGGAAAAGGGAAAAGAACAGAAAAAAGGCATTAGTAAGCATTCTGCAAATCTTCGCTTAATTTTAAATATTGTACGAGCTTCAAACGCTTACCTGAATCCCAGCCACTCTGGGGGAACTCTGTCACCAGAACTTTTCATCCATCTGCAAGAGGGAAAAGACACTCCAGGTTAGCGTGGAAACATCTAGAGGCACTGCATACCACGCTTACCCACCGCATTTGTTCTTCATAACCGGCATTCACGCTGAAAACGTCGCAGCACCTAAAAGACACAAAAAAATAACTCAGTTCAATGCAAATACGAAAGGGGTGCATCGCGCATCGCGCTCTCACTCACCTTCAGCGCTACTCATCTCAGCAGCACGCCGCCATCCCCGGATGCCAGCCATCATCTAAGGAAGGAAAGGAACGAAGTTAGAGAACTGTTCAAAAGACTCATTATTCTTACCTGTCGGACTCTTGCCAGTGAAGTAACAAGGCAGCAACGAGCCCGCATCAATTAACGTGCCCCTGCACTGAAAGCAGGATGGAGAGTACACTATCCAAGAAAACAAGGTGAGCTGTGGATCAAAGGGAAGGGTTGGACCCCGGGGAAGAAGGGGTTCAAGCACACAGAGATAATAGGGAGTTAAACTCTACCAATCCTGTGTTTCAGGCCCAGTCTCCAGTCGAATTGCCCCCAGGGAAGGGTTTGAGGTCGTAAGAGGTCAGAACAGGCTGCGTGACGTCCCCGTGGATACCAGGTGAGCGTTACACTTGTTCCCATGCCTCGTCGCGCCTTGAAACACTTGTGTATAGGCGTGTTATAAATGCCATATCATATCATATCATATCACACGTCATTTACTTAGTCACCATGTTGTATTGGGAAACTTGCAGTGTGCCAAACCTTACCTTTGCTAATATTTAGTTTTGCCAGTATATTGTAGGGATTGCAAATATTTATGTTGGTAAAAGGATGACTATGGGAGGGCCACCAGGGGGCGCGCAGGCAATGGCTGCCTGATTCGCGTGCTCCTCCAACATCCGGGTCGCAAGAGGGACTGAGCCCCCCCCGAGACCCCTGCGGCAAGAGAGGAAGCTGGAGTGCGGGGGAACCCCCGGGGCCCCCACCGACCGAAACAGCGGAGTCCGAGGACCCCGGAAGAGCGGAGAACAGGCGCTGTGGTCTTGGCAGCGGGAGCGCCGTAGTGGACCCAGGCATCCGCGATCCCAGAAGATAAAATCGCGGCCCGCCGACACAGGAGTCGGAGACGGGTGGGCCCGTCCTCCTGCACAGCAGCGGGCCGCCCCCCACTGAGGTGGCGCTCGGAGTGGGAATTCGGAGAACCCGCCTAGGGGCGTGGGCCTCCGGCACCCCCCGGGCGAACACGGCGCACGCCGCGTGTGACACGCGCCCGAATGGAAAAAGAGAGCGCTGGCCCCGATCGGCCTCCAGAGAGGCGTGGGAGCCGGCACAGGCCCCCTGGGGAGGCTTGCGGATCACCTGCGAGGGAAGCGGCGGCTTCCCAACTTTCTCCCGCCCGCCAGCCTTGGACCCCCAGCCCCTCCGCCAGGGAGGACTACAGGCGGCGGGCGCTGGTCGGGCCCGCCGCCCGCCACCACACGGCGACCAAGCCCACCTCCCCCGGCAAGGAGGACCTATGAGCGCGGCGGATGCCCAGAGGATGCCGGGCGTGCACCCACCCAGAGAAGACACCGTGAGGCAGCTTGTCAGGACTGAAACGCCTAAAGAGGCTAACCTGGGTGAGTGGCCCCCGCCGGGACCCGGTGGGGCGAGTGCCCGCCCAGAGGCCCCCTCCCGCTCAACAGGCCAGATTGGGGGACTGCTCCACCTAAAACTAGGACCGAATCCCACGTCCCGGAGACCCACAACATCCCAGGTCAGCGCAGCATACCCTCAGGGGCCCACTGGGCCACGACACACCAAGCAGCTGGGAGGCAATAAACACACCAGCCCCGGAAGGAGACCCCATGACCACGCCGCCCGAGGGAACTGACGCACACCCCCAGCGTTCACCACGCCACTGCACCCCCGGCCCACCTTGAACTCACAGGCTGCCCGAGACCCAGGTGACAGGCCCCCGTCGCCAATTGGCGGGCCGTGTGCCCGCCTGAAGGGCTACCCCAGCACCCCGTGGGGGACATCCCGTCGACCACAAAACTCACGGGCGCGGCGCACTACGGACTGATCCAGGGGTGGTACAGCACTCACCCCTAGGGCCCCCCGGACTACGGCGGATCCCGCGCAAAGGACCAACGATACCCCATGAGCTGGAAGAAGGCCCTACAAACGTTTCGCTTCCAAGAAACACCAAACACGACTGAGGTCCCCACTGTCTCCGGCGCTATGGCCCACACGGAACCCGCGGGCCAACCCGCAATGACAATGGAAAAGGGCTTCGCCTCCATCCTTCAGGAGATTAGAGAAATGAGATCCGACATTGCCCAGAAGTTCGAGAAGCTGGACCAAAGGGTAGACAAAATTGAGGATAGGGTCCTACAAATGGAAAACTATCAAACATCCTCCACATCTCAGGAAATCCAATTTGACACACGGCTCGCAGCCTTGGAGAAGAGGGACGGAGAGAGAGCCAGGATCATGGATGACTATGAAAATAGGGAAAGGCGGAACAATCTAAGGTTCTTTGGAATTCCGGAGACGGAGGGTGAGACGGAGAGAGAACTGACTCGAGTGGTGAGAGACATCATCACCCTCTTGTTTGCTGAGGAAATGACAACAGAACTCACGTTTGACCGGGTACACAGGGCTGGGGGAAGAGCGGGCGGCCCCAGAACGGTTCTGGCCTGCTTCCACTATTACACGGAGAAAGCCAAAGTTCAAGAGGCTGCGAGGAAAGCAGGGGCGATAACCTATAACGGCGCACAGATCGCCATTTTCCAAGACCTCTCTGCTTATACCCTAGCCAAACGGAGGATGTGCCGCCCTCTAACACAACAACTGAAAGAGAAGGGGGTCCGCTACAGATGGGGATATCCCTTCTCCCTGTCCTTTGAATACTCCGGCCAACGCACAACGCTGGTAACCGAAGAGGACATTAAAGGCGCGAACCAAGATTATGTGGGTGAACCCGCCCCCCCGGAGGGAACCAGTGGGCCGGGAGACGCTCAGAGGGGGCACCCCCGGGCAGCTCAACCCCAGAAGGAGAAAAACCGGCATGAGAAAGTTCAAGAAACTGAACACACCACCAACGCCGATGGAGGATGACCGGGCCGACTCAGAGGGGTGACACCAGCGACCCCACAGAGATTATCGGGCCTAGAATGCAGTATGACACTGGAGATGCCTGGTTTGCTGCACCCCCTTGAACTGCAAGTATAAGGGGGCATAGAGGGGACCATAACTGTGGGAACCGAGTGATGCACCAACCAAGGCCCGGGAGAGTATCTGAAAGAGGAGGTCCGGGGGAGCGAAGAGAGGGGGGACGGGGGGCTCACTGTAGCGAGCTTGGGATCTGACGCCTGGCCGAGGGGGAATCGGCTGGTGGTCCAGCCAACAACCCAGAAATGGAAGAACTACATGGCTGGACGCCGGGGAGGGGGGTGGGGGTTTGTTCACATGTTGGTGGTTTTAGGGTGGGGAATGCATTGGTGGGAATGTTGGGGAAACGTTTCAAAGAGATCCAAACAAGAAAATACAGTAAGCAGGGAGGGAGCGCTCTTGCGACACTGGTGACCAAGGGGAAAGGCGACAGCGACTATGGCTGACGACCGTCCGGCCCTACGGGTGGGAACCCTGAATGTGCGAGGCTTGAACACCCCCACGAAACGATCCCTAATCAGTAGGGAATTTAGGAGGGCCAAGCTGGACCTGCTTTTAGTACAGGAAACACCCTGGGCGAGGAGGAGGGAGCCCAGGTTGCGGGGTGGTGGAATTGAAGAGGTTTTCTATGCATCTCACAAAGGGAAGAAAAGAGGGGTTGCAATTGTGATTGCAAGGGGGCTGAATTTCGAGAAAGACGCCATCCTGAGGGACCCTGAAGGCCGTTACCTCTTAGTACGAGGCTCCCTACAGGGATCACCCATAATCCTGGCGGTTGTATACGCCCCGAACGAGGGCCAGGCCCAATTCTGGGAGGGAACGGGGGAAAGACTGAAAACCTTTGTCCAAGGCCCATTGGTGGTGGGAGGCGATTTTAATATGGTCCTAGACCCATCCAGAGATAGACAACGGGTGGGGGCTCCAAGCCCCAGACCCGCTGGAGACGCCACGTCTCGCTGCTTCCAAAGGGTGAATGATGACCTGAACCTGGTGGACACGTTACCCACCCCCTGAGAGGGGACTCACTCTTTCTCATACTACTCCCCACCCACAAAGCCTTCTCCAGAATAGATTATATCCTTGCAGATGAGGTACTCCAACCACACATAGTGGGTTACAGGATAGATCCCGTCCCCTGGTCAGACCACGACTTGGTCAGGGTGACCTTGGCAAGGGACTGATGCAAAGAACGGAGGGGTCGCTGGAGATGCAATGACGCCATCTTGAGAGACGAGGTCCATGCCCAGACTGTTCTGAGGCCATCACAGAGTTCTTCGAGCTTAACGATAATGGGGAGGTGGGCACGCATACTCTCTGGGATGCCTTTAAGGCAACACTAAGAGGAGTGCTCATAAAAATTGGCTCCCGACAGAAAAGGGAAAGGGAGGCCCAGGAGAGAACTCTGAGGGAAAAAATAGCGCGCCTCCAACCGGGGGGCTCCCCGGCAAGAACCCTAGAGAGTGACCGCATGGCCACCCTGGAGGATTACAGGCTCCAATTGAAAAACCTACTCCTCCATAAAACGGAGAAAAGCCTCTAAATGGTCAAACAGAAATACTACGAGAAGGGGGACAGAGCGGACAGGATCCTGGCCTGGAAACTGAGGGAGGTCCAGAGAAGCAGAATGGTGAAGGGAGTGAGGGACAGCAGGGGCACAATGGGATTTGACACCCCCCATATAAGCAAAGCCTTCCGTCAATATTATGAGACACTATATAGCTCCAAATACGACGGTGGCGATGCCCATATCGAAGAGTTCCTCGACTCCATACAGATACCTTCCCTCTCGCGAGATCAGGCAGAGGGGCTGGAGGATCGGGTGACCGAGGAGGAAGTGGAGAAGGCGATTAGTGGGATGAAGGTGGGGACTTCCCCGGGGGATGATGGCTGGTGCATTTCTATAAGAGGTTCCAATCCACCCTGTCTCCGTATCTGGCAAAAGTTTTCAACTCAGTGTTGGAGGGGGGCACTCTCCCCGACACCATGATGGGAGCCATTATAGTGGTCCTTCCCAAGGAAGGAAAAGACCTGAGGAAGTGTTTGTCCTACCGACCCATATCGCTGCTCAATATCGACATCAAGATATTGGCTAATGTGGTGGGTAGGAGGATGGAGGGGATAATGCAGAAGCTAATCCACGGGGACCAGGTGGGTTTCATTAGGGGCAGACAGGGTTCGGATAATATCCGCAAAACGATAGTCTTGGTTCACTTCGCCCAAACTTCTGATCTTGAGGCATGCATCCTGTCCCTAGACTCAGAAAAAGCTTTCGACAGAGTAGAGTGGAGATACATGACCCTCCTTCTCCAACGAATGGGCTTTGGGTCGCACATCCTGAGCTGGGTCGCCGCTCTCTACAGAGCCCCTACAGCAAGGTTCCAGGTGAACGGAGTGCTGTCGAATTCCTTCCCCCTTACTCGAGGAACTAGACAGGGCTGCCCTCTCTCCCCCCTCCTGTATGTCCTCACGATAGAAGTTTTGGCCATAGCGGTTAGGTCCCACCCAGACATCAGGGGTATCGGTAGGGGAGAGGTGGAATTCAAGCTATCCCTATTTGCGGATGATATCCTAGCATATCTGGTGGACCTGGGCTCTTCGGTCCCTTCTCTCCTGTCCCTGGTTGGTTCGTTCGGGAGGTTCTCAGGCCTAAAAATAAACACCGCCAAGTCTGTCCTCCTTCCAATGCGACTGGTGGACCCGGTACTAGACCCCCTGACTAGGTTTCATGGGATAGTGGTGAGCAAGAACAAAATAAAATACCTGGGGGTTCTCCTCGCTAGGGATTTAACAAAACTAGGGTCCTCCAACTATGAGCCCATGCTATCTGAGATCGCCGTTGATTTGAGAAGATGAGGAGGAATGATTCTCTCATGGTACGGTCGGATGACGGCAGTCAAAATGAACATACTGCCTCAGCTTCTGTACCTTTTTACAGCCCTCCCTACCCGAGTAGCCGCTCAAACATTTATAGACCTACACAACGGGGTCCGAGATTTTATTTGGCAGGGGAAAACTCTGTGGGTTGGCAGGGCCACCTTGACGCTTCCGAGGGAGGAGGGGGGTTTTGGTCTCCCAGATTTCCAACTGTACTATCATGCAGCGCAACTGCGGGTCCTTCTAGAACACATGAAGGAAGGTTTACGGACATACTGGTCATACCTAGAGGACATGGATGTCCACCCTTTAAAGGTCTGTGACCTCATGTGGGCTCCTCGCAGGTCGATCCCGAAGCAAGCTCTATCCCACCCGACCCTGGGTGTTCTCTGGGACATTTGGAGGGAGTGCCCCCGGACAGCACATCTTTCTTCATGGCCGTCCCCCATGACCTCCTTGTGGGGGCCCTCCCTGAAGTTGGGCAGCAGAGGGTTCAGACAATCCCAGAGCTGGTCAGATGCGGGAATGGAATGGGCAGGCCAGCTATTCAGGGAGGGAGAATTCTTGAGTTATGAGGACCTCCGGGAGGGACTGGGAGGCGGGACCCTCTCCATCTTCGAATACCTCTGCCTCAAGGGTATCCTCAGCCACCCCGTGTGGGGCCCTAACCTGCGGAGACAACTAACGCCCTTCGAGAAACTCCTTGACTCAGCAACCTCTAGAAAGGGAGCGGTCTCCCGCATGTACACTGTCCTAAATACTCACGACCTCCAGGCTAGGCGAGGATTCTGGGGTTTTGGAGTGACCTGGCGGGGGAGGAGATATCTGAGGACGCCTGGGCTCGCATTTACAAGATATCGTTTCATGGCAATCTTTTTACCTCAGACATGGAACACAACTTTAAAATCCTGCCGGGGTGGCACAGGGACCCAGTAAAACTCTCGAAAATGTTTGCAGGGGTATCCCCTGAATGCCCGAGGGGCTGCGGCCAGTTAGGGATAGAAGTCATATGTGGTGGTTATGTCCGAAGGTACAAACCTATTGGGAAGCGGGGAGAGATTGGCTAGCGGAGGTAACTGAGGACCCTCTACCCCTTAACCCGCTGACAATGCTGCTGGGCCTCCCCCGGAGGAAACGGAAATACACCGGTACCCTAGGATGTGGGAAACCATGTTGAGAGCAGGCAGAGTAGCACTGGCCCAGAGGTGGAAGAGCCCGGAAACACCTTCCAAAGACGACTGGACCAAAAAACTCAAGAACATGTTCTTGATGGACAAACTGACTGCATTGGTGAACAAGGACTCAAGCTCATTCCTCGCTGAATGGTACGGGGTCCAGCAGGCATGGGGATGGGATGTCCACTAGTCCCGAAATCGTGTCCCCGGGTGGCCGGGGCGCGACCACCGCAGTGAAGGACAGCATCCAATCGGGGTGTCCCCACGGCCTGGGGCGATGTCGTCTTCTGGCCAGTAACTGAATGGGTCACATGTTGCGGTGCTGCGGCGCTCCAAAGATCTAGGAAAATACGTGAAAGTTTGGTCTCTTTTTTTTCTTTTTTTTTTTGCTGTTATGTTTGGTTTGGACATGGTGAGGGGGAGAGGGGGAGGGCTGTGAAAGGGGGTCTGGGGGGCCTCAGTTAGGCCCCATTTTCTGTTCTTTATGTTTTACAAAATGCTAATAAAAACCAAAGTTTAAAAAAAAAAAAAGGATGACTATGCGTCTGGTTTGTCTAATTTAATTAAGGACTCTTCTGGTATTATGGCCTTAAGTATTGCATTTGTAGTGGCCTGAGTTGTCAATATTTGCTTCTGCGGTTATGCTAATATTTTTCTGAGGTTATAGTTTTATATTTTGAGGCTGAATGCTGAATTGTTATTAGGGGTCAGAAAAACATGCATTGTTCAGTAATACACATCATATCCTAATGCTACCTAATGCATAGGATCGTGCCATTTAATTAAAATAATACATGCATTATATATAATTTTACACATTGTGTCTGTCATGCCTCCTAATATATGATATGGTATGCATTAAAGAAAATTATAAATGTCCTGGTCTGTGTTCAGACCAGAATGGCAGGTGGCCATTATACAGATCCGATAAGCTTCCCTTTTTCTTAGCATTTTTTCTAAGTGGCCTCCTCTGGGCGGTAATACTACTTTTTCTATACCAAAGAATTTCAGCCATTGTTATTGTTCCATTTTGTGATGTTCATGGAAATGGGATGCCAGTGGTGATCTTAAGTTCTTGTTGGTTATTTATCTTATATGTTCACCAATACTTGTCTTGAGTGTCCTGATGATACTTCCTATATAGTATTTGTTGCATATACAGTGTATTCTGTATATAATATTCTTGTTGTAGTTTATTAGATCTTTAATGGCTTTGCTTATCCCGTGTGGTATTGGGATACTTTTTTTTGCATTGTCCGAATATTTACACATATGGCAACTTCCACATTTAAAATTGCGTGATATTGGCAACTTGAGCCACATTGTTGCTGCAACAGACTGACCAATGTTGAAACAGTTAGCATGCTGCATACTTAATGCTCTAGTCAATACACCCTGTCAATACACCCTGGAATCATCAGCAATTAACAATGCGTTTTCCTACATTTGAAAAGAAAAAAAAAACGTTTAAATACCCACATGCACATGAAAAATACAAGTACGGACACATGAGAAATTAGATAAATGTGAAGCATGCTAATAGTAAACTGCCAAAAGAATACATATAGTCGCAGATGCGTAATAATAGATAGATGCATTCAGATATACAGATGAGCATGCAAAACGTAAAACAATAATCTGCAATACATAGAAAACAACATGCGTGCACACATGCCTAACGTACAGCACACATAATTTCATACGCAAACAGTTCTGTAAATCCCCATTCCCGTGGAGTCCTATTGGATGATAATAACATCATCAGCGTCCATTAAAAAAATTACACTTGAACTGTCCAAATTTCCTAAGGAAAATAAGTGTCCCAAATCCAAGTTACACCAAATATAAGCCTTAAATCCGGGTGAGGTAATTTAGACCGATTTATGAAAAGGCCAAAAACATTGAAATGTGGAAGTCAACAAAAAGAGAGTACATCAGCGCAGAATTGCTGAGGACGAAAGTTACGCCAAATTCCATTTTAACATAAATAAAAAACAATTAAAACACATAAAAATACATATCTCAGCCAACTCAGTTCCACAAAATAAATCACCACAACCATAATCACCACTAAGCCACCCAAGGGGAGAATGGACTCCCAAAAGCAAAACAGCACTCATAACACACCAAAGAGCACATCAAACATACATACTGCAACATCATACGTGGAACAAATACAACTTTCTGTAAAAAAAGACCAACACCCATATGCCAAACGCACACATAACACCACCAAAAAAACACACCTGAACGCCACACACAACAGCTGCAGAGCATTCCACCTACACAACGCAGACAACTCAACCCATACAGGGATAGATGTACACCAGCAAGCACATCATGCCTCCACATGTCCCATTATGAAGACACAGAGCAGCACTCAATGGCTTCTATCCCTGGAAATGTATCCCTGTGACTTGGCTCTAGCACTTTAGCCACTCTCTGCACAGGAATGCAATGATGCTGCCACAGTTTATGCTGCCGCACCTCAGCCGAGAAGGAGATGGGGGGATGAGGGTACAAAGTTCACCCTCTTCAGTATGGCCAACACTGAGGTCTTCAGAAGTTATTGCTTCCTTTTGCATTTCATAATGGACATGTTACAGGAGTAGGAGTATGGTGTGCACTGCATCACTGTGTGTTCACATGCATTAGAGAACATGTGAAGATCCAGGCTCTCCACTTCCAGAGGACCACTGGCATCACTATATACATGTTCAAAGCCACCCAGTCACAGTGCTGTGCACCAGGTAATGCCATTCATTATAACATGCAGCTGACTCCAGGTCCACATGCCCCCGACCCAGGAAGGACGACACAGATTGGTGTCATAGATCTTTCACAAATCGCTAAAAACTCTTCCGTTCATCTAATGGGACGCTTTCTAATGCTTGCCTCAACACATGGACCATAGCCTCCCTGACAAAAGACACTGGCAGCTCTTTTACTTGGAATGTACAACTATCATATCTTATGTTTTATTCAGTATGTCTGACATGTAACTTATCCAGTAACAGTACCTTGATCCCCCTTGGCTATTACACTTTATAAAGGTAAAAATAAATAAAAACATTAATGCATGTAAATTCAATGTGATACACCAATTGCCCTCGGCCATTGGTGCCATTGACTGCACCCATGTCGCACTATGCCTCCCTATGCTCAATATGTACACCTACCATAACCGGCACCGCTGGCCCCCCATCAACTCGAACTGGTATCTGCTGTCACCAGCCTCTTCATAGATGTGCATGCCAACTTTCTGGGGTCCACAACAGCCACATCTTCCAGTGCTCCAGTTGTGTTCGCAGTTGGAAGCCAGACACTATGGCGACATGTGGCTGCTAGGTAAGTTACAAATCTTACACCACATCCTACCGCACACATACAGCCTCTTAGTCATGCATGGGGGCATGGCCATATTTGTTTTTGTTTTTTTGCATTTATATAGCGCTAAAAACCCTCAGGCATCTGAGCGCTGCTCACCCACGGTGTGTGGTGCTAATTTATAGACCTCGGAAGGAAGAAAGGCTGAGTTTGGCTCTGTCGGGATTCAAAACTTCGTTGGCAGGCTCTGCATTGATATCAAAGTGAGCGCTTTACTCGCAGTGCTATCTGACCGACTATATGACCATCACAACTTGTGCGCGCCATCACAGGTTACACACAAAGGCAACTAGCTTGCTTCCAACACTCCACACAAATGGCTATCCAATGGGCACTAACACCAATCATGTTCTTCCTCAGGTAGGTAATGCCGATTACCAGTTGTCTACCTACCTCATGACACCCTACAGACGGCACGTCGGTACCCAACAAGAAAGGCACAGTATGGCACATGTGCCAGTGGGCCATCACTGAGCTGTCCATGTGCTTCCTGAAATCACAATTCAGATGCCTAGATTAGCTGGTGGTATGCTCTTGTATAGTCCACATGTTGTCAACCGCATGCATGCCTGTAGTGCCCTGCATAACATCGCATTGTGCAAAGGTGTACATGCCAAAATGGTACCTGACCTCAGACCACAATCATGTGCCAGGCCACTGACCAGGGGGAAGCCCAGTGTGACTGCAGCATGAGTGAGAGAGTGGTTGGTCAACAGCTTCTTCACATGAGCATGCATGCAGCTTGAATGGAACAGTGACCACACACAAGACGGTGTCCATGATGGAAGGATGACAAATGCCAGGTATGGCTTCCACACAGTCACCTACCTGAGACACACATTTAAACAGCCATGTGGGCATGCCAACGTATAGGAAATATGCATCCCTCCACACCCACAGCCTTAAAATGCACAAAAAGGCAATGGCCATATACACACACAACCATTCTCTCATGCCATTACTGCACATTACCAACATCTTTTTAAGGATGAGTTCGGAAAAAGTGGGAATAACAGCAGGGCAATTGGACACAGCAGCATTCAAACAACATAGTACCCCTCAGCACAATAGGAATCCACAACAATGTACACACGTTAATTCTCACACCTACATTTTGGGGTACAGGACATGTCACACCTACCATCGTCTGCACGCGGTGCACACCAAGAACCAATTGCACTGAACATTGTGTGAGACAACAACAGTGAAAGCGAACACAGAGTCAAAACACTCCCCAGCAGTGCAACAAAGATGTCACAGCGAATGACTGACAAATCCACATTGGCTGGCCTGACATGCCAGTAGACATGCAGAGATTATGCAATCTCCATCGGAGCATCCTCCATCTGTCCTTTGGAATGAAGCAGCCAATAGAAACACAGCACTACACCACACTCACTCGCAATCCACTTTCACTGCAAGGGAATAGGTTGACTGGGACACATCTGAGAGTGCATATGGTTGTGGTGCCATTGCACACTGCAGGAAGCTTACCCACAATGTGATTAACTGAATGCATAGGCAACTACTGGCACACACTCTATGGGTTCTGAACAGACAGGCCATCACATTCAACTGGGCCTGTTTCTCTCCCCTATCACACTCTCCACCTGCAGCATCCCACATGGCTCTTTCCTCTTGCCGTGGCTTTTCCACATCTACCTTGCCCCTTTGGCCCACTTGATCACTTCCTCCTCTCCTCACTTCAAGTGTTATGCAGATGACATGCATCTCTCCTTCAAGCTTCTCACCTCCTCTTCCTCCTCTCTCATCCCTGACTGTCTGAATGCTATTCAGTCATGGTGCGCTGACAATGATGTCTGCCTTAATGCCAGTAAGACTGAGTTCCTTCTCATTGGCACCCCAGCTCCCACCTTCCCTCCCTCCCTCTGGCTGCCCTCTATGGATTCCCTCCTATCACTTTCTTGGGAGGCAAACAACCTCGGTGTCATCTTTGACTTCTCTCTCTCCCTGCATTGCAGACCTTGCCAAAAAGGCCTGATATAAGCTGCACCTTCCCAGCGGCATTCTCCCTGTCCTCACCTTCTCCCAGAAACTCAATGTCTCCAGAGATCTGTTCCTCTTTAGGCTTGACAATTGCAACAGCCTCTTCCTCAATCGTCCTTCTTCATCACTTCACCCCATTCACCTAATCCAGAATAGGACTTCAAGATGTATCCTTAGCCTCAAACCCAGGGACCACATCTCTCCAGCCCTAATTTCGCTCCACTGGCTCCTGGCTGCTTCTAGGAGCAATTTCAAGACCCTATTTATCATCCAAAAGACATTCCTTTCTGGGGCCTGAGACCCCTATACATCCAACTCTCTCTCCCTAAATACCTCTATGCTAGAGCCCTTCGGTCTGCTAGCTCCAAGTCTCTGCAAATCAGTTTCTCTAAGCAAAGAGAGAGGGGTAGATCTCTCTCCGCCACAGGAGCCTCCCTCTGGAATGGCCTCCCTGCCCCTCTCATGCTTGAGCTGGATCGCCTTAAGTTCCAGAGGCTCATCAAGACTCACCTTTTCTACTTCTCCTTCACTCTCCCCATCCCCTGCTGACACCTTCTTTCTGCCTCAGTGCCTGATTGCCTGGCTCCCTCTGAGTACTACAGTGTTCTATCCCCCCTCCAAGTCCATCCCTCCTCCCCTGCACTTAACATGTTGACCCTCACCTCTCCAATTCCTGGCAATTGCACTCTGGCCTCCCCTTAGCACTTGTATGTCGCTGTTCCCTCTTTCCCTTTCCCACCTTAGCACTTTGATTTTTGTGCAGACCAGCACTTGACCCCTAACCCGTACACTTCTTGTTCTGCACTTGCATGATCTGAATGTCACAAGGTCTAGTAGGACTGTTCTTGTGTCATTCTCCCTTGTTCCCTCCCTCCTTGTTTACCTTGTGGTGCCTTGTAAAACCATTTGTTGTATAGCGCCTTACAAATAACTAATAATAAATACATAAATAAATAAATAAAAAAATAAATAAATAAATAAGAGCAGGAGTCACAAAGTGCTCCCCTCGATTAACTAATAAAGAATAAACGTTTTGCAACCAAAAAATTGCAGAATGTGTTACTGGAACACTGGGAGTGGCTGGAACTTGGGATGCAAATATGATGGTCCCAGGCCTGTTGAAGTGTCAACAATCATCTAACAAGATGCACTTGTCCCACCAACTAGAAAGTTGGAAGACAGACATATCAGCATTTCCCCACTGAGTGGGTGGGGGTGCACATGGACGTGCTCAGTGTGTATATCATAGAAAAACTAGCAAGGGATGCACAGAATGTGAGGTGACACTTGCAAACAAGTCCAATTTAGCTCCTTCCTTTCACCCAATGGAGCACAACTCCATCTACAACAATGTAGGTTGTGGGTCAACATGACCTGGCTCACTGACAGGACCATCACCAGGCAGGCGTGTACACAGTACAGAACCAAACCCTGGGAATGCACCGGTGACAATAGACCCTGTTACTGCACACTTCAACAAACACAACATGAGCAAGTGCCAAGGCATTCATACACACATAGGTAAGTCACATTTTGATGCCACAGCATTGCTGCCATCCAGGGTACTGATAGTGTGGGGAGGTGTTGACATGAAAATGCTGATTCACACTGCATTCCTGAACTACCTGGCATGGAATATGTAGGGGGGAGTGTACATCTTGGAACAATGTTGACTCATCTGAAAGGTTCACCGACACTGTGTCAACAACTCCACTTTGCCCGTGAAAAGAAGTATTGCTCCAGTCAAACACACTACGGACATAATATATCACAACATATGAGCCTCAAACATTCCTCCACCCCATATGGGATCCCAGGTCCAGCCCTACCCACATGTGCACATGAGTGAACCATGATTACCTGATATAGGACATCGCCACAGGCGACCTTTCAGAAAGCATCGCAACACGTTTACCTGTAGACGGCAACATGACCCCTGCATGTAGCCCTAGGAATGTCACACCTCCCCACAATGGACCTTGCACCTACCACCCCAGCATGTTCCGCAAGTAATGTCACACCTACCCAAAATGGATTATACATCCAACATCCTTGCATGTTACTCAAGGAATGTCAAACTTCCCCACAATGGACTTGCACACATCACTCCTGAAAGTTCCCCAAGAAATGTTACACCTTCCTACAATGGAACTTGCACCGACCACTCTTGCATAGCTACTCAGCATGCATGTGAGAAAAGCTGCAAATCACCATGATTCGCCCAGGACACCAGGATGAGCAGCTATCACCATGTACGGCACACAGACATGGTCATGGCACCTGGGGTGACTGTACACTTTATTACACATGCATCACAGAGATAGCACACGAGTGTGGCATTGAGGCACACAAGTCCATATATGCCACTGTGCATGATCACCAGGGGCCCGCCAAATGCATATGAATGGCTGTCACCTCACAGAAAAATCAGTTTTCAGGGACAACTATTGAGCACCTTTTGCACACACCAACAATGTATCTAGGGACAAGGAGATGGAAGGCACAGTAAAAAGCCAATATGAGACCTGATACCCCATCCCCTCCGGCATCAACACACACACACACATGGGGCCATGCAAGTAAAGAAGTGTTCTTACATCAGATGCAGAGGTCCTCAAGGATAGACTTGTGTTGAAATACCGCCCTTGAGCAGATACTATGCCGCTCATGGAAGACATACTGGCAAAAAAAGCCAATATGAGACCTGATACCCCATCCCCTCCTGCATCAACACACACACACATGGGGCCATGCAAGTAAAGAAGTGTTCTTACATCAGATGCAGAGGTCCTCAAGGATAGACTTGTGTTGAAATACCGCCCCTGAGCAGATACTATGCCGCTCATGGAAGACATACTGGCAAATGATCAGGCAAATATTCACAATGCACACATCTCTTCACACAAGTGCTCATTATTAGACACACAGGTACACACATACTCGCAATGTTCTGACCTGTAGTCCGATAGCATCCTGAATTGGAGCAGCCAAATTCCAAATTAACACCCCTTATAGACCATTCTGTCTTCAACACTGGCAAGAGGGACATCACACTCATATTCATAGGAATCTTCTGATGGACTGCTGACACCCACGCAAATTTTATCATGGCAACCACAGTACTACTCCCTCTACACGAATCAGTTGATGGAGGATCCAAAAAAAATGTGTTGCAGATGAGCATTTTGACCCAACTTACAAGGTTGCAGAAAACAAGACCTGAATCAGCTTATTGTCATAGCATAAAAATCCAAGGTCAGTGTGTTTTTCTGGTATGTAGGCATGCCATGGTAGCTCCTACACCCACTCATGCACTCTGCAGGAATCCCATGAACATTACAGATCCACATGGAAATGTGTCGTTGTGGCGGTGTGGCGCGTACTAACTTGTCCATATTTGGGTACCATTCAAAATTATGTGGACTCGATGTATAGACCTATTCATAGGCAGATCACCTTAATTCCTGCAAATTACACTTCCATGCAGTTGCATGGCCTAACGTGCTACTGCTGAAGTGGTCACACTACCACCCTACTCACCTGATATACATGTGGATGCACATGGTCACCATGACACAGTCCCACAGACAAGCCAAGCAAATCTGCATATGTCAGGAAATGACCACTCATGGTACAAGTGGGAAGGTCATTCAATGTTGTGCCAAAGGACACAAATGCCTTGATCATATGCAGGCTCAAGGTCGACATTGCCCTATCCACCCCAAGCTGCATAGGTACAAAGTACACACAACTGAAAAAGTGCACACAAGCCATGGATGGCACGTTATACTCTGTATTAAAAATTACATCACATTGTTTAAAAAATTAGGCAAAATGTGCACAGGAACTTGGCCAGGGAATAAATACATGAAACTGTAAGTTCAGGTAAATTAAAGCTTGTGAATAAAGGTGGCATACAGGGAAGAAGTCAGAGAGCCAAATAGGAAAATGAAACATGAAAAACAAAAAAATATATAGATTGCTCACTTGGCAGGGAGAGCGAAATGGGATGGACACATTAGGGTAAATCATATTTCTTCACATGTCGCCCTGTGACCCCTTAGCATCACTGTTCCCCACTATGATCATCTCAATCTCCTCTACCATCACCTCGCCATGATGGGGCCCTTAGTTTGGTGGTTTGGAGGAGAAGGAGAATGAGGTGCCTGCTGAGTGCCCCACTGTCAAACCATGGCAGTAGGAAGAGTGAAAGTGTGCGAGAGCACAGAGGACATGTCAGGTGAAGGGGCTGTATGTGTCAGTGACAGATATTGCAGTATGTCACTGACAGCATTCCTAACCTCCCTCCATTCACCTTTGCCACCCTTCAATTCAGGCTCTGCCCTGAAACCTGCTCCCTGAGAGCCCACTGTCCCTCTTCTGATTCCTTCACTTCTTTTGCCACCTCATGGCAGACCCCCAGCAACTGTTTGTTGTAGTGCACACTGGCACCCCAGATGTGGGCACTTGAGTAATTGTGATATCTGGCTGGTCCCCTGAAGGTGCAGTGGCAGTGGTAGGGGAGTGGAAAAAAGATGGTATGGAGCAGTTTTTATAGGTGAAAAAAGACGCTGTTATTTGAAGGTGTATTGTATCAACTTGTTATATGGTTCAATATAATTATATTGTGGTGGTTGTGGCCGTAGGCCATGCCCAAAATAATCTGGCCACTCGCCACACGTACTATAGTCTTTTTCAAAAAAGGGAGCAGGCGGCCCTCTCCAGAAAGAACATGACATGGTAACCTGTTCTGTAGTTTCTTCCCACTTTGAGAGTTTGCACGCCATCACTTTTTGCTCACTGTACCTTTAACAGATGGGAAATATCCATTTGAATATCAGACTTTGTCCCACCCACATGTGCAGTTCAGCACTGAAATGTTCTGGCAATTCCCTTCCGAACAAGAGTACCAACAGCAACCCCATACAGGTGTTTCAGCCTTGTTGGGCCTCATCAGGGTGGTGGAACTGTGCCTCTCTGAGAACAGTGAGCCTGGAGTCCATGTGTGGGTTCCCCCAGGTAACTCAGGGTGACCACCCCAAGTTCCTTGCAACCATTTTTCAAAAAAGATAGCAGGTGCTCCGCTCCAGAAAAAAACATGGCATGATAACCTGTCCTGTGGGTTTGCCCCACTTTGAAAGTTTGCAGCTATCACTTTTTGCACACTGTACCTTTCACAGATGGTAAATATCCATTTGCAGATCAGTCTTTGTACCACCCATATGAGCAGTCCAGCATCCAAAATGCTGTGGCAATTCCCTTCTGAACAAAGAGTACCAACAGCAACCCCATACACATGTTTCAGCCTTGTTGGATCTCATCAGTGAGGTGGAGCTGTGCCTCTCTGAGAACAGTGAGCAGGAAGTCCACATCTGGGTTCCCCAGTTAACTCAGGGTGAAAAACCCCAAGTTCCTTGCAACCAATTTTCAAAAAAGTTAGGAGAGGCCTCTCTACAGAAAGGACATGGCATGGTAACCTGTTTTGTGGTTTATTCCCACATTGAGAGTTTGCAGGCATCATGTTTTGCTCACTGTAACTTTCACAGGTGTGAAATATCCATTTGCATATCAGTCTGTGTTCCTCCCACCTGGGCAATCCAGCACCAAAATGCTACGGCAATTCCCTGCTTAACAAGAGTACCAAGAGCAACCTTGTTGGGCCATATCAAGGAGGTGGAGCTGTGTCTCTCTGAGCACAGTAAGCTTGGAGTTCATGTCTGGGCTCTGCCAGGTAACTCAGGGTGACCAACCCCAAGTTCCTTGAAAAAGAATTAAAAAAAAGGTAGCAGGCGCTCCTCTCCAGAAAGAACATGGCATGATAACCTGTTGTGTGATTTTTTTTCCCCACTTTGAGAGTTCGCAGCCATCACTTTTTGCTCACTGTCACCCTCATGGGCAGGTTCAGCACCAAAATGTTATGGCAATGCCCTTCTGAACAAAGAGTACCAACAGCAACCCCATACACGTGTTTCAGCCTTGTTGGGTAACATCAGTGAGGTGAAGCTGTGCCTCTCTGAGCACAGTGAGCAGGGAGTCCACGTCTGGGTTCCCCCAGTTAACTCAGGATGAAAGACCCCAAGTTCTTTGCAACCAATTTTCAAAAAAAGGTAGGAGAGTCCTCTCTACAGAAAGAACATGGCATGATAACCTGTTTTGTGGTTTATTCCCACTTTGAGAGTTTGCAGCCATCACATTTTGCTCACTGTACCTTTCACAGGTGTGAAATATCCATTTGCATATCAGTCTTTTTTCCCTCCCACATGGGCAATCCAGCACCAAAATGCTATGGCAATTCCCTTCTTAAAAAGAGTACTAAGAGCAACCCCATACATGTGTTTCAGCCTTGTTGGGTGTCATCAGTGAGGTGGAGCTGTGCCTCTCTGAGCACAGTGAGCAGGGAGTCAACATCTGGGTTCTGCCAGGTAACTCATGTGACCAACACCAAGTTCCTTGAAAAACAAATAAAAAAAAGGTAGCAGGTGCCCCTCTCCAGAAAGAACATGGCATGATAACCTGTTCTGTGTTTTTTTCCCACTTTGAGATTTCGCAGCCATCGCTTTTTGCTCACTGTACCATTCACAGATTTGAAATATACATTTGCATATCAGTCTTTGTCCCACCCACATGGGCTGTCCAGCACCAAAATGCTATGGCAATTCCCTCCTGAACAAGAGTACCAACAGCAAACCCATACACATGTTTCAGCCTTGTTGGATCTCATCAGTGAGATCCAACACGGAGATGTCCCTCTCTGAGCACAGTGATCAGGGAGTCCACATCAGGGTTCCCCCAGGTAACTCAGGGTGTCCTACCTCTTTGGCATCCCTTGGCACTTCCCTCCTGGGCTGCAATGAGTATTTGCTTATCTGTATTGCACCTTCTATGTATGCACTTCTCTGACTGCACAATGCATATGTGTGTTTGTTAAGTGGAAGTTGGTGTGTGGAAGTGTAATATGTTAATAGGGTAGTATGAAGGATTTTTTAAAAGTGATTGCTGGATGGATGTGTTCGAAAGTAGGCAATGAGAGAGTGTTACAGATATAAAAGTAACAAGGTCAGAAGGGCTGTCCTGTGAGTTGGTGTGCATGTGACATCTGGGTCTTTTAATAATGCATTGCCTGCAAAGGGGACTGTGGATACCGTGGATAGTTATAAAGGTCCATGGATTATGTTTTTTGTTTTTGTATGTTAGAGAAAGGTATTTGAGGAGGAAATTGTTTTTGTCCTTTTATATTTTTCTCCAGTATACAATTGTTGATTATTCTGATTAGCATAATCAAAAAATCTAATATAAATGGAGAATATTATTAAGTCTAACTACTTTACTGAGAACTGTAAAGTAGATGCACTCTATAAGATTATTTTGTGATGTTTTTTGATTTTGTATTTTTCTTTATTTTTTTTTGCAAGAGAGGCCAGGAAGTAAGTTTGGGGAGGGAAATGTGCAAAGGTGCATCAGTGAAAGATACAGAGGGACAGTTGGACATGGAATGATTTTGCGTGTGTCTTAAATCTAAGTTAAGTTAAGGGGCATTGTTTCTCAAGCTCATTGACTGCAGCCTTGAAAGCACTTTGAAATTGCTCCCCCCTGCAAAGTGGTGCACTGCAGGATATACAGAGTACTGTTGTCTTGGAAAGGTATGGATCAACAGCCTCTTTTATGGCTTGCAAGTAGCTGGTGGGATCTTCTGTCACACAGGAGTGGCCTGTGTGGTGGCAGTAGCGGTTGAGGAAGATTAGGTAGAGGAAGAGAGACGACTACTTCCTGAGAAAGGAACAGTCTTTCTGAGAGCATCCCAGTGGTTAGATTTGGTGTGACGTCGCATGGTCATGGTCCTGTTTGAGTACTGCCCAGGTTGTCTGCAACTGAGTACAACGGTTAAACTCAGTGCATTTCACCTTTGTAGCCTCAGCCTTTGGTTCATCACCAATGGTCTTTCAAAACTGTCACACACATGATTCTCTCTTGTTGCTGGAGGTAAGAATGTCCTCTATGTCATCTTCCTGGTGCTCTTGATTGTTTTGTGCATGATTGTGCTTTTTCCAATGTGGAGGCTCTCCAGATGGTGCTGGTGGTGACTCCTGGGGAGGAGGGATTGGCATGGCTGATGTCATTTTTGGAGTTAAATAGCAGTTGTGCTAATATTGTTCCAAGCATGTGCTCTCTCGTGGATTCCAGATGCAAAATCAGTAAGACTAGGTGTAGGAGCTGTGCAAGGATACATTTCAAACTTGAAACTTCATAGATCAGCTGAAAATGTAGTTTCAAACTGTTCACGAAGCACGGACCCATTTGCAAATGGTGGATGCATTCGCAAACACCTAATCAAAGAGCATGCACAGTCACGTGACACTATACGAACAGTCTGCAGTGATGTCAAGCATCCGCAAACATTGGGGAACTGGAAACAGTGCTAAACATTGCAGAAAGTTCATATAAGTGTTAAAAATGTTGCTAGGACATGGGGAAAGACAGTTCTTTCTTGAAACTTTATAGATTGGCTAGTAATGCTGATATATTGGAGTAAGTATGATATTAGGAAGTTGTAGCACATTAGGGTGTACTTGTAAAAACCTATGAAATTCATTTAAACAAATTTGTTAAAGGAAAGTTATGTTTAATGTGTACTAATACTAACCTCTGAAATGCATTGAAAAAAACATTATTAAAGGGGCATTATGGTTAAGTTGCACTAATAAAAACCTTTAGAAATTCAGTGAAACACTTTTGTTAAAGGGACCTTATCCTTATTGTTACAAGTAAAACTGAAAAACCAAATGTTTGCCAGTTCTGGTAAACTAAGCAACCATATCTCATGCCACCACACAGTGCACTGCTAAGACTAACACCCAGGACATCAAATATGACATCATAAATGTCATTGATGACATCACATATACCATTAATTTTGATGAAAATTCTGTACAAGTGGTTGTGTTTACAATGGTTGTAGCAAGATGTCAGGGGTGATTGGGAGACCTATAATGACCTACTTAATGTATTGAATAATGTACTCATCTAAACAAAATGTTACAGTGGATTGTTATTCTTAATATAGGAACCTACTCATACATACACATAGGCAATGGCTGCAGCATGCACCATAGCAGTACAATATTTTTAATCTGGTAATTTTGTATAGTAAAAAAATAAATGCTACCTTATCAGAGTTTTGAGTAGTGGTAAACATGGAATAAATAGCTACTGATTCAAGAGGTACTACACAGTTGTGTTAGTGAAAACAATACATATGAAGACCCACAATGCATACAAATCAAAGGCACATGTAAGGAAACTAAGTAGGGAAGAAAGAAACAACATCACCAGGAAATGTAAATAACATTCAAGTTCATCTTCATGTATACCAATGAATTGTGTGTTTAATGCCAGTTCATTGCCCTATGTATGTATATCATGAGCTTAGACCAAACCCTAAGGAAATTACTTTAAGAACAAGGTTAACGTCTAGATATAAAGCACCTTCTGAATTTTCGTATTCTGACTGTCAGTGAACAAATACACCTGGCCTAGATATGTCAGTGAACACAAACAATTGGCCTAGATATATGAACATATGAAATGTCAATATAGACACCTTTTCAAATTTCTGTAAAAGTGAATATATTCACACGAGCAGCACATAAGTCAATGAAGAGGCTTATAGGCAAGAACAAAAAAAAACAATTGCAATGGACAGTAATGGTCGAGGGTATGACATGGTAGGAGACAACATTATGGCAAATTAAAGCTGTATAGAAACACCTTCCCCAACAATCTTTTACCCAAATGTTCTTTTTGCCAATCAAACTGTCCAGTGTACAAATGGACATACAGCTCAATATATAACATATGCAAACAATCCTTCAAATCTTTATGACATTTCCTCAATCAGTATGTGAAACTAAAAGACAAAAGTAGAATTAAAACTTTAAAAACCATAGACCCCTGCCCAATGCGCAGCCAAACTGCATTGCGAGAACATTCATTAGTTGCATTTCAGGTACTGCTTGCAAAAGCACATTCCACCACATCATAATGTTAGCAATACACTATACCATTATGCAAAATCTTGTGCGTAGACTGCACTATGCAAAAAGTCCTGCTCTAGAACTCCAAAATGTAAATAACATTCTCCTTCATGGAACAGCCAAGGAACTCCTTTGAGAAATAGAGCATATACAAAGTAAATATTTTGGAAATGAAGTTGACTTAGAAAATTCAGTAACTACTGAAAACATTAGCAAAAACCTCACAAACACCAACTTCCTAACAAACACATACCAAAAAGAAATAGCTAAGTTTAAAAAAAGAGCACAAAAGTAGTAGATATAGTAGATACAGTACATTTTGAAATAACGCTTTTGCCTCAGGATACAAGGTGAAAAAAAAAATAACAAAACCAAAAAGTTAATGTTTCTTGAAAATCTGCATCTCTGATTTTAGCTGCGCATATCAATCCAATCACAGCATTTTCAGGAAAACACGTCTTTAATCATGTGTTTTCAGCCTGCAATTGTTCTGTGTGTACTTCTGATTTTGATATCATTTGAAGAACTTTGGCCATCTTTATCTTACCAGACGAACACATTGAAGATGGCTGCATGATACTGCCTCTCTACCTGTGCAACCTTCCCTGGCCCCTTGCTAATTGGCCGCTTCTGCAATAAATCCCAATCAGGGCGGACCGGGAGGCGGGAGCTGGCCTTTTGTTCTAAGGCCCACTTCTACGGCCCCTGTCAGCTCCCTGTCCACTTACCATGATGTACATGGCACAATTACCACAGCCTCACCCCCTGCAGTTGCCAGCAAACTCAGCTATGAAACCGGACTATTAAGTCTCTCTCAGTTCCCTTTCTATCAGTTAGCTTCCCCCTTCCGCCTACCATTTTGACTCTCGCTCAGCTGTTAAACACTTCTCGTACATCTGTCACCTCCTAGAAGAACTGGACCTGGATGTCCTCAGTCTCACCGAGACTTGGTTCACGCACAGTTCTGTCACAAGTTTTAGCACTGTCCTCCCCGAAGGCTAAAAGATCCTCTCAGCCCCAGATCAAATCAGCCAGGAGGGGGAGTAGCCCTGATCTTCCCTTAGTGGATTCCTGCATTTCTCATTCCCACTCAGGCTTACTCCTCTTTTGAATGCCTAGTCTGTAGGCTCTCTCGCTCTCCTAGCCACTCTCTCACTGTAGCTACTCTTTACCGGCCCCCTGGTCAAATAACCTCTTTTCTTGCTGAGTGGGCCGACCTCTCCTAATCCTTCTTGGCCTCAACCACTCAACTCCTCCTCCTTGGTGACCTCAACATCCATCTTGATTCTACCTATCCCTCATCTGCACTCTTTTGCGACCTCTGCGATTCTCCCTCTCTATCCGTCCCTCCGGCCCGACCCACTCTGCTGGTCACACAATTGATGCCTTAATCTCCTCCGGACCATCCCTCTCTACCCCCCTTACCACTCCTCCATCTCCTCCCCCCAAGTCAAGCCCTCTCCAAGACTGTCACCCACCTTCTAGGATATCTGGCCCATGAAGCGTGTGTCAGTTGAGGCCTTCACTGCAACCTTCTACCCCTACTCCACCCCAGGCTGACTCACACCCTGACAGAGCCCTCTCTCTTCTCTATTTCTCTATTTCTGCTACTCTCGACACTATGGCCCCTGTCATGAGGATCCGTTTGAAGTCCAAAGCCAAGTGCAATTCTTGGTATGACTCTGACCAAGCTACACTTAAACGTAAGTGTGGGGCGGCAGAGTGGAAAGGGAGGGCTTCTTGCTCATCCTCTGGCAAACTGGCCTCCCGCCTGCTCTAAAGGCAATACCTACTCGCTGTCGCACTAAGAAGCGAGCCCACTTACAAGCCCGCATCTCAGCGGCATCTAACAATTCGGCTCAGCCGAACTCTTCAAAATCTGCAAGAAGCTATCCAACCCTGCTGCAGTAGCCACCCTTCCTCTCGTCTCTCAGGCTCTTTGCAATGTCCTTGCCTCTCACTTTATCCCTAAAACCAGGACATCCTGTCCTCCCTCTCCTCCCCCCTCCTCCTTCCTCTCCTTCTTGGCTGGCTGATCCCCATCAGTTCCTCTCCCTCCCTCTTTCTCCTCCTTTCCTCTTTTCTCCCCGATGATGTAGCTAAAAAAGTCCGATATATGAAAACCTCATCAAAACAGGTCCATCCCTGTTCCTCCAAAACTATCAAGGACCACATCAACACCCGTTCTCTGGCCCTTGCCGATTTCTGTAACCTTTCCTTTGCCTCTCTTTCTTTCCCCTCCCATCTTAAGCACTCCCTTGTGCATCCTCTCCTCAAGAAATCCACTGCTGATCCTTCATGTCCGGCAAACTATCGCCCAATTTCCATTACTCCCTTTTTGGGTAAGCTGCTGGAAAAGCTGGCCATCTCCTAGCAAAATCTTCATTCCGACTCTGTTGGCTCCCTCCATGACCAACAATTGGCTTCGGAGCTGCCAGAAGCATAGAAACTGCTCTCCTGAACATCCGTGAAGACCTGCTCTCCAATCTCGACTCTAGCATTCCCTCTGTCCTCATCCTACTTGATCTCTCCTCTGCCTTTGACACGCTCAACCATACCACCCTGCTCAATTGTCTCCTTGACAACCTGGGTATCACTGACCAGCCTCTGGCCTGGCTGCCCTCTTTTCTTTCGGGACGACCCACCCAGTTAAAACTTGGGTCCTTCCTATCTTCTATCTCCCTCTCCACCTGTGGTGTCCCTCAGGGGTCTAACTTCTCGCCCTGGCTTTTCAACCAATACCTGGCAACTCTTGCCTACTGCATCTCCATTTTCTGCTCAACTTTCCAGTGCTATGCTGATGACACCCAACTCATTTTCATGCTTCCTTCAGCCTCCACCTCTCCTTCCCTCATCTATGATTGTCTACTCACCATTGACAAGTGTTGTGCCCCAATGATCATTGCCTAAATGCCAACAAGACCGAGATCCTCCTTATTGGTACACCATCTCCATCCTTCCCTCTCACTCTCTGGCCGGCCACCCTTGGCCCTCCTCCTACCCCCAATTGCATTGCTAAGAACCTCAGGGTTATCTTTGACTCCACACTTTCCTTCTCCTCACAGATTTCTGATGTCTCCAAAAAGTAAAACTTCTTATTGCATCTCCTCAGAGGCACTCTGCTTTTCCTCTCCTTCCCTCAAAAACTCGCAGTCGCCCAAGGTTTGGTTCTCTCCAGACTTGATTACTGTAACAGCCTCTTTCTGAATCTGCTTGCTTCCACCCTCCACCCTCTACAACTGATCCAGAACAGGACTGCAAGACTTGTCCTTGTCCTCAAGCCGTGGGATTGTATCTCTCCAACCCTGAAATCCCTTCATTGGCTCCAGTGGATGCAAGTTTTAAATTGAAAACCCTCTGCATTGTACACAAGGCTTTCTGGGGTCTGGGTCCACAATACCTTCAACTACCCCTCCGTAAATACCCCCCCTTTCGAGCCCTTCGCTCCTCTACCTCTAACTCCCTCAGGGTTAGTTGTTTTGCAAAAAAAACGAGCTGGGGTAGATTGCTTTCTTTGGCAGGGGCCTCCCTCTGGAACAGCCTCCCAGGCCACCTTGAAACTTGAGGAAAACCATCTCCATTTCCGGCCGCACCTCAAGAGCTTCCTCTTTGCCTCTGCCTTTTCCCCCTTCTCCCCTGTTGATCTGTTTCTTCTCTTGGCATCGTACACCTGGCCACACTCTGTTACTTGGGCACAGGTACCTGTTCACCCTGACACCCTCCTGCACTGCCTCCGGGCCACCCCTTGCACTGGGGTTCTGTATCTGTACCCATACAGCCCCACACCCACTTTTCTCCTGCACTTATCAGATATCCCTTATCTGACTAACTTTCAGCTGTCACTTGCTGGCCGCAGTACCATGGTTTATTGCCCTTATTTATTCATTCATTTATTTATTTATTATTTATTATTTATTCAGTTCTCACTTCTGTTCCGCACTCTCCATCCCCCCTTCCATGCACTTTCCCCCCTATTTCTTTTTTCCATGCACTTGCGCTTACTTAAATGTCAATGGGCCTAATAAGATCGCTGTTTTCTTTTTGTTCTTACTTGTTCCCCTCCCTTTTGCCTGGTTGTGCTCTGAAACACTTGTGTACCAGCGCAATATAAATAAAATATAATTTCATTTCATTTCATTTATATGGCCTACAAAATAGAGGACAATGGGAAATCCCAATGGTTGCAATTAGCTTTATATCTAACAACAGAAAATAAATACAAAATAACTGACCCCTCAATAGTGTGCATGCACTGCAATACAAAGCTTGACAATAACCAAATGCCATCACATGCTATCACTAATAACCTAGAAATATTATGATATGATATGATATTTTATTTATAGCGTGCCTATACACAAGTGTTTTCAAGGCGTGACGAGGCAAGGGGTGGGGGACAAGGGAGGACAAAGCAACAATCTTACCAGGCCAAGTGACATTGAGATAGCGCAAGTGCGGGGAGAGGGAAGGGGAAAAGTACAAGGGGAAGGGGGAAAGGGGAAGCACGAGACATAGGATCAACACATCAGAAAATAGTGTGGGCAACAGGGGGTGGATAGTAACAGTTACGTGCAAGTAGAGGGACTGTAGGGATGCAGATACAGCCTCCAAGGGCAGGGTTGCCAGAAGGCAGTGCAAGTGTGCAACTGGGAGGGCAAGGACATGGGTCTGGGATTTAGAAGGTGGCCAGGTAACCAGTGCAGTATCAGACAGGAGATCAGCAGGGAAGTGGAAGACAGAAGGCAGAAGCAAAGAGAAAAGTCTTGAGCTGCTTTCGGAACCGGAGATGGTTCTGCTAAATTTTCAGAGAGGCAGGGAGGCTGTTCCACAGGGAGTCTCCAGCCAAAGGGAGAGATCTGCACCCAACTCGTTGCTTAGAGAAGCGACTGACCCTCAGGAGTTGGAGGAGGAAGAGCGAAGAGCTTGAGAAGGAAGATACTTCTGAAGAGAAAGATGGAGGTATTTTGGCCCGAGGCTCCAGAAAACCTTGTGGACAATGCAAGGGGTCTTGAATTTTATCCTTGTATCCACTGAGAGCCAATGCAGAGATTTCAGTGCTGGAGAGATACAATCCCTGGGCTTGAGGCCAAGACAAGTTTCCCAGTCCTGTTCTGGATGAGTTGCACAGAACGGAGAGTGGAGGAGGGCAGATTTCAAAAAGAGGCTGTTACAGTAGTCAAGCCCAGAGGGAACCAGAGCTCTGGGGACAGTGAGCTTCTGGGGGAAGGAGAGGAAAGGACGAATACCTCTGAGGAGGTGAGTTGGTAGTTTGACGTTTTAGAGACGTCTGAAATGTGAGGGGACAAGGAGAGGGTGGAATCAAAGATAACCCTGAGGTTCTTTGCCTCACAAATGGGAGCAGAAAGAGGGCCATGGGGGGCTGGCCCAAGAGTGGCGGGAAAGGGGGGTACAGGTGTGCCCATGAGGAGGATATCTGTCCTATTGGCATTCAGGCAAAGATCATTGGTGGTGCACCACTCCTGGATTGCATACAGACTGTCAGGGATGAGAGGAAGAGAAAAAGTGGCAGAGGTGAGCCTAATGCGAGCTGGGTGTCATCTGCCTTGCACTGGAATTTGGAGCAGAGAGCAGCAATGCAGAGGGTGAGAGGTGCCAGGTATTGGTTGAACAACCAGGGAGAAAGATTAGAACCCTGGGGAACAACACAGGTGGAGAGGGAGATAGAAGAGATGAAGGACAGATGTTGGACCTGGCAGGGTCGGTCAGAGAGGAAAGAAGTCAGCAAGACCAGAGTCTGATCAGTGATACCCAGATTATCACGAAGCCGGTTGGGCAGGATGGCCTGGTTGACCATGTCAAAGGCAGAAGAGAGATCCAGTAGGATTAGGACATAGGAGGATAGGTTAGAATCAAGGTTGGAGAGCAGGTATTCACAGATGTTCAGGAGAGCAGTGTGCATGCTTCTGGCTGCTCTGAAGCCAGACTGATGGTCATGGAGACAACCGACAGATTCAGCATGAAGATTAAGCTGGGAGATGGCTTGCTTTTCCAGGAGTTTGCCAAGGAAAGGAGTGATAGAGATTGGGCGATAATTAGCCTGAAGGGACGGGACGGCTCTGGGTTTTTTGAGGTGAGGGTGCACAAGAGAGTGCTTAACGGGGGAGAGGAAGGTTCCAGAGGTGAAGGAGTAGTTGCAGAAGTCAGCCAAGGCTGGAGCAAGGGTGTCTATGTGGTCCTTGATGGTTTTGGAAGAACAGGGAAGAACCTGCTTAGATGAGGTTTTCATAGATCAGACTTGTCTAGAAACCTTGTCAGGGGAGAAGAGAGGAAAGGCAGAGAAGGGGGGGTGGCTGCAACGGGGCAAGAGGAACAGGAGAGAGTGGAGGGAGAAGCAGGAGCAGAGAGGGTGGACAGTATGTCCTGGGTTTTGGAGATGAAGTGAGAAGCCAGGGCCGTGCAAGCTAAAGGCTCTCCAACAACTTAACTTGTGAACATAAGGTCCTTAATCAGTAACATGTCTTGCCTTGATAGGATGCAGAATAACTCTTACACCTAATAATAATACTGACTCAGGAAGTTGGCAAAAAGTCTCATCCAACAGTTTTTTTAACAATTGTTTATAACAGGGAGTTACAACGGAAGTCAACGGACGTCTGCTCATGCTCTCAACGAAAATCACATAAACATACACTTAAGTACTGAAAATTCATCATAAGTGATGTCATATTATGTGGAAAATAAGAGAAACCTACGGGGTGTTGTGGTTGGGGCAAGGGGAACATCTAAGTAACTTTCTATATAGGAACAGGTTGTGATTGGGTCTCTACAGTCAGGTGAACAACTTATGCCCACCCCTAGTGCAAGTCATCTTCAACACTTATTAAGTACACAGAATACTATTGGCTATTAAACTATAAGGCCCTTTGTTATGCAGCCTGCTATAACTGGTTGGCATGCTCATGCCATGTCTGGAACATTCGGTTCCTTAGCAGCACATGAGCTCATAACCAGGTGCCGGGAGGTGGGCATGACTTTTGCTTCCCACCCAATTGACCCTCATCTCATCTCATCTCTCATCTCCCATGCCTTCTGCCATGCAGACTGTCTTTGAACTTGGCCTTGCAGGAGATTCTCTTCTCTTGGGAGTACAGGCACACGCTTCTCTTCTGCATGCCCAACTCCAATTTCCATCCGTGGCTCACATGACAGTAGACTGTGTTTCAGCCTGTTTTGCAGCATGTAATTGTATTTATTTAATAAACTTGGCACTCATGGTGGTCTTTCTCTGAACCTTAACACAAGATGATTTAACGTCTCGCTGTTTTTGTTCTTCATGGATAGATAAGCAGTTCCTGGCTGCTTCAGCTTTGACATCAGACCAAACAGCTTCACCCTTCAAGTCTGCGATCTCCACCCAATTTTTTTGAAGCAACACACACAGCTCTCAATCCTTCTTTCTCTGTGGATTTGAACTTACTAAAATTGTGGCACTGATGTCCAGATGCTATATAATGGCAACTTCGCCTGCAGTCTATTCACTACGTACAGGTAGCTTCTAAGATTGCTTGATCTACTTGCATCGTTGCATCTGCACAGCTATTAAACGGCTTGCATTTTTGGCAGTGCTCTTTACACGTTATTAACGTGTAATGTTTACACATTACTTAATTTCTGCATAAGGATGTTCACTCAATTCTTTATTTCATCATCAGTTTCTATAAGGTCCATAAGGAGTGTGAGAGTGTTTGGTGGTGGGGACCGGCTTGCATTGAGCCCAGGACCACAAAGTCCTCTTTCTATCGCACCTCCTCGATCGCTCCTGCATGGGTTAAAATCTTGGGAATAATGCGTAGTGTAGCAGGAGTACAAGAGTGTTTGGTGGCAGAGACTGGCTTGCATTGAGCCCAGGACCGGGAAGTCCTCTTTCTGTCGCACCTCCTTGCTCACTCCTGCATGGTTTAAAACCCTTGAAATAACACAGAGTGTAGCAGGAGTGCGAGAGTGTTTGGTGTTTGGAGGAAGGAGGAAGTGCCTGGAACCGGAAGATTTCCTCTATCTCCCGGACGGTGTTCACAATGCATATCCAGACTGCAACACGCAATTTGCTTCCTGAGAAAAGCTGTGTAAGTAGCTAACGTGCCTACAAAAACACTGTTTGGTCAAATAACCTATGGTAGGTTCTAGTGCTCCTTTCATTATTTTGATCAAAAAGGATTCAACTGACATTGTTTGCAAGCAATATCCTTTGAACTACCTAATCTCCATTTTTAAGCTATAAAGTGTAATTTTAACTTTACAAGGCCCCACCTCCTTGATATGAATTTAAAACATCTAAAGTGTACTGGATTGAGAAGCCAAGTAGTTACTAATGGGAAAAGAACTTGCGGTCCCCACGGTACTAATAAAATACAACGTGATGGCCCCAGAAGGAAAAGGGGGAAGAGAGAATGCACCAACAGTACCCTAAACTCTAAATTGCAACAACCCAAGATACTGGGGTTCTTTTCAGGTAGGGGAAACCAGAAACCAACAACACCCCGGAATAATAGATAAGCCAATTATACTCCCAGACTCGCCACAAGCAGAGCCTAACAAAAACATACGAGTGGCTGCCAACATTGATGACCGTCCAGAACAATTTTCCTTGAATGACTGTTCCCTTGATAATAATTGATCATTACTGAAGCTCTGCAATATTATTAGTAGAAATTCAATTGTCTCGCGTTCAATAGCAACTAAAAGGAACAGTCAGTATAGTAATCTATCAGCCAGTCCCAACTTGGAAAATGTAAAAATTTCTGAAACCCAACATGAAACTTTTAGAGCATGCAAATCGACTGAGGATGAGCACAGAGACCTGTCTACTGCTCATAAGATTCCAGGTGCAATGGACATTTTATTTACATTATCTGCCAAAGTAGAAGCATTGTTCAGCTTCTGTTTGTCAATGGCCTTGGAACAGCGAAGATTATATTCACTGGTGACCAAACTGGTAATTAATAAGGAAAACACAAGGAGAATCAAATCGCAGCATCCTAATCTCGCCATTCTGTGAGATTCGGTGGGTAATATCAAAGATATTATCCAAAGTGAAAACATGGACAATGTGAGACCTTTGTAAATAAAACAACAAAGACAAGAAGGATCAAGAAAACAGCAAGATATTATAACAGTGTGTGACGACACAAATAACTTATGGAGCATGGAGGATTCAGTTAATATTGTTTTGGAAGAAGATGCAATTGATGCACTATTTGCAGAAATTTCTATGATGAAGGCGGTCTATCCAACTACTGCACCTTATACTGAACAGCTAAACTCAACCTCATACCAGTATGAGTCAAAACCAACTAAGCCCTTAAGAGACAAACAAGTAAGCTGGTAATGATGAAAAATAGACTTTGTTCAAATGTTCCAAGGGCAATTTCTTGTCTTCAACCTGATGGATCCAAAATAACATTTAGCTTAAATGGACCCTTAGACAAATAGGTTCACAAATGTACCTGGCCCATGCGGCCCACTAAACTTGGTTAGAACAAAGAGAAATGTTGCTTCATTACCCACTGATTTATCTACAAAAGGCAATGAAGCCAAATTGCTAGATGAGCCCACTGGCCTTGGATTTGGCCGGAATGGCAATTTAAGCAAATCTATGTGGGTCTCTAGGGTCCACCCTTCAACTGTTCTTCTAACATCAGGGTATAGAGGCGTTAATCCTTCCAGTAAGATTTGCTGTGAAAGTGCTACTCAGTCTTTGATGATAAAACACGTGAGGCCAGTAGCAGAATGTGAGAAGCATGTTCCAACAGGACTTGGCTCTCGGCGAGATTAGATGAAATTGTCACTTCTGATGAGAGCCCGTTTTTAAACTGCTCAACCTTACTGCGTCTTTGGTCTTCTACGCTATGGCTATCCACAATTACTAGTAAGGTTCTTGCACAGACAGAACTCCCAAAATTTGGAAGTACTACTAATTGGGTCCTGATTCCTTTTGTATCCCCTATTGGAGTATCGTTAATGTGGGCTAATGCCCGAGCATTGTTAGATGAGGGTCTTAGGCCGACCGTGTGTAAGGAACTATCAGTTCATAGCAGTCAGCAAGGTGATTCTAATTACCAAGATATAACCCTGATATACCAGCTATGAAATGGAAACTGGTTGATGAAAATATGACATTGAGTGATGGACTACTACTATCTAACTGACCACTACGTATTGCTAGTTGGAATACTAGAGGCTACACCTATATAATAAATGAGGATTACTCTTTGTCCCAACTGCAAGCCTTTGATATCTTTATGTTACAAAAATTATGGCTAGACTGTCCTCTAACTATTGAAGGCTATCACATATACCAAGAACTGGCCATTACAGGGAAGGAAGGCAGACCCTATTGAGGATTAGAAATAGGCGCAAAACACACATTTGGTTCCAAAAAAGTAACATTTAATCCACTAAATAGCAAACTACTTGCAGTTGAGATAAAACAAGACAACCCCAGTTCAACTTGGAAGCTGTTATTGATAAACGTCTCTGCGCCACCCAGCATTGAAATTTAGATGATTTATATGATGGTTTTGAAAGTAGTCTGTCTGCAATAAACGCATCCAGAAATTCGCAATTGGTAATAGTGGGGGGTGACCTAAATGCAAGATGTCTTGACAACATAGAATGTGTGATGTACGATAAACTCAGAAAAAGAAGTATCATGCTACAAGGAAAAGGTCACCTAAAGGGCTTCCTTTGGGTGTCCATTTTAAGGCAATGGGATCTGTGGTTGCGTAATGGGAGAACCACGGGTGACACACCTGGTGCCTATACATGGAAGGGAAATGGCAGTGTCGCCACACTAGACTACCTTTTCGGTAACAATCAGTGTTTAGAAAAGACACAAAGGGCATCATTACGACTTTGGCGGTAGCCAAAACCGGGTCTGGGTCCGGGTTCCCTGAATGGGGAATTACCGGGCCATTCTGAGTTTGGAGAGCCCAGTAATTCCTCCTACAGGGAACCCGGGCCCGGACCTTCCACATTCCCATTTGAGCCCCGATAGGGCTCAATGGGAATGGGTGCGGGTGCTAACAACGGGCCGATTACGACCGGCCTGTTGTTAGCTCCCTGGTTCCCTCGCGGGACCCGCCATGGACGTCTGGTGAAACCAGACGTCCACATCGGGTCCCGCGAGAGAACCTCGTAATCTTGCGGAATGGGTTTAACGGGTCTGACACCATTAGCGGCGCCAGTTAATCCATTCTACAAAGGTTATAATGAGGCCCAACGTCTGGAGATAATACCCACGGTAAATAGTGGCCATGACATCTTAGCACTTGAAATCAACATCCAGACCCATGGGGACGTCCAAGTGGATGCAAAAACGTCACTGTTAACCATGCGGGTAATGCAGTCCACTGGACAGGAGACAATTTAGGGAAGATCATTAACATGATTCGAGTCTCTCATGAAGATATTATGATGAAAATCAAGTACCTGTCTGTAGACAAAATAGAAAGTGTGTTTTAGAACATAACTAAGAAGTTTGGAGCGATTAGCAATCAGAAATCGGTGGTGTGTAATAAAACCTTGTACAAATATGATTGTGCGATCCGCAACTCAAAGTGTACAATGTGTAAAAAGTTGTGGTTGGTACACAGTCTAAGGTTAGAACCGGATGAGATTGCCACACAAAATAAAGTAATCAGAGGCAGTTATCAACGCTGGCTAAGATGATAGAGATATTCCATCCGTAACCAAATCTGGCAACACATGATTAAAATCCTTAATAGCAACAATGCTAAGACCATTTGGGCTAAACTAAGCAGAGCCAAAGGGGATAGTGTAGATTACTCACTTCCAGCAGAAAGCTGGCATCCAGCATCAGAATACCAGACCGGAATATATGGTTGGAAGTTGGCCTCTGATTTTCATTGTTGAAATGGTTAAAACTGCCATACTAAAATTCGAAAATTCTCGAGCACCAAGGCCTATTGGATTAGCAAATGCTATTTTCAAACAAAACCCAGATCAATGGGCTAGCTATTTGTGTGTGCTGTTTAACAAGGTGTGATAAGCCCAACATATACCCGAAATATGGCTTCAAGCGATAATACTCCCAGTTTACGAAAAAGGCACACGTAGCCTACTGGAGAATTGTAGACTACTATCGTTACTCGATGTTACAGGGACATTATTTTCATCATTTGTCTGTGAAGCATTACAGAGGTGGGCAGATAATGCAAAAAATTCTGCACCTTACCCAAACTGGGTTTAGATCTGGGGTGGGTACAACTCACAACCTCAGACTGCTTCATTCCATCATTGAGGAAACTCAACACACAGCCGGAACACATTTATATGTAGTCTTTATTGACTTTTCAGCTGCGTTTGACATTGTAGACCGCCTTAGACTATGGCATAAACTTAGGAATTGGGTATGTCCACCTTGGTTGGTAAACATCTTGATGAGTCTACATCAAGATACACACGCGTGAGTACTACTCTCTGAAGATGGCATCACTACAGTCCCAGTATCGATATATAAAGGAGTGTGCGACAGGGATGTCCCCTGGCAGCTCTTCTCTATAATGTGTATGGCTGTTCTTCTGGACCAGATATTACCTAGTGTTGGATGCTGTCCAAAACAGGGAAGGTCGCCTGTGCCATGCCTACTTTATGCAGATGATCTAGTCTTGTTGAATTACACATACTTTGGTGTAAAGAATATGTTCCTGGCTTTGTGCAATTACGCCTCAGAGAACAAACTCAAAATAAATATGGGAAACATTAAATCTCGTCTCAAAAGGTGACATACTATGACTTTATTACTGTACCAGGTAAAATAGAATATGTAGACCCTTACCCTTACCTTGTTTTTGATATGAGTGGCAGTGCTACATACAAACACATTGTAGACACCAAGAAAACTAAAGCCCTTAGACTGACACAATTAATAGCAAATATTGCTAGAAAAACAGCTGGTTTCATGCTTGAGGGAATTAAAATACTCTACAAACAATGCTTCTGCACGACTATATTGCATGGCCTTGAAGAATTGACAATGAGAGACCTGTCATGGTTAGACATTGTGGAAGGTAAATTCTGGAGAAGGAAGATCAGACTCGAACTGTCTGTTCCAATACAATATGTACGTCTTGAGCTGGATCTTTGAAAGGTGCCCTGTTGAAGAAGCGTGGGCTCCTACATTTAAAAATCCATTCTACTCCACAATGTCTCCTATTGCGTTTACTGGAACATAGAATCTGCTCTAATGAAAGTTTCAAGGGATTGATAGAGTCGTTATTTAAGACAATAGATTTGCATCCCGACTACAAAAAAAACTCCTTATGAGATATTGAGGCATATTTTAATAAGAAAAATTAAAATGTGGGACTGGGCCTGCAACTATGAGCATTTAGAAACACTCCACAGCTACAAGTTTGTCGCGGGAGTGGCACATAAGTACTTGCAGACACAAAAATATTCATGAAAATGTCCAAGTCCAGCAATGAGATCTTTTCGACTACGAATGTGTCCAAATCAGCTACCAGTGTTGGCACTGACCAGCACACAATTAAAACTTCTGCAGAATGAAAGATATTGCAGAATGTGTAACAAGCCTGAGATTTTAGAGACTCTGTGATATGTATTCACTGAATGTTCCACCCTAGGAACTGAATATATGACAATTTTGGGTCATCTTGTACATGCATATGACACTATTAAAGGTGACCCCTTTTAGTCATATTGTTTGAATACTGAGCGGCAGAGCATACACATAGCCCTGTATCAATTGTGGATGTGAATCAAAAAAGTAGTGAATAAGCCTTATCAGGAGCCTTAGCTCCAAACCAGGTTTGGTCCCTTTGTTTGCTTTCCCTTTGTTGGGATTCACGAGTGAAGCCCGCCTCTGGCTCCAGGGTGTCTTGTGGGGGCAGGAAGTGAGGGAGGTGCCCGAAACTACCTGTGCTTAGTCTCCTAGGAGACCCAAATGCACTTTGTAGTGATTGGCCGGCTGACTGTCCGGCAAGGACAGCACAGCTAGGCTGAAAAGAATGGGAGAGAACTGAGTAAAAGGAGAGGCTGTTGGCTTGGAAGGCAGAGTCGGCCCCCGGATGAAGGAACCGAAGAAGAAATTGAAGTGGACACCTGCTGCAACTCCTGGACCATTGGTTTGCCCTGTGAAGCCCTGCTGCTGTGCTGAAACTCCACATTTGTATCGACAGAGAAGCCCCTGCAAGGACAACTTCTCCCCTGAGTTGGTGGGACCAATCAACTGCAAAGTAAGCCACTTGGACATTCTCTTGGAGCTGGTTGCATTTCCACAGAGTTGCTGCTGGAAACAGAAATGCCAGGGAGAGGAAAACCAGAGTGTGTGTGTTGCTTTTAAGTTGGCCAAGAGCTCCAGGAAGATCCTCTGGACTCCCAGGAAGCAGGATGATCAAGTCTTATCCCCCTCAACAGAGTGCAGGGCCCCAGAAGCAAGGAAAGTCCATCTCGACAGCCAGAAACCACAGTGTTGCTATTTGCGGCAGTCGCAAGGAGCTGAAACACTGAAGTTCCACTTGTTGCAAAGATTGCCGGTTGCGAGCACTGACCGTCAAATTGCAGTGCAGGAGTCCCCAGAAGTCCTCTCTCTTGTTCCCATGACTGAGGCCCAGAAACAGTGAGATCTGTAGAGCTGCACAGGAATATGAGTCATCTGCTGCCCTTTTTCTTCAATACAAAGGTACTGTAAAGTCTGAGAGAAGTTATCTTTCATCCAATATTCAATCTTCACGTTGGCAAGAATAAAAGATATCTTATATCCAAAGACCCTGCAGCATTAACTGCTCCGCATATGAACAATTACAGAAGGGAGCATTAAGAAAAAGTCCCCACCTTTGGGAGCCATGATGCTAAATATCTATTGAACCATTATCAGGCATCTGTTTCTTTCTTCTCTTTTTTTTACATCCCATTATTTGTTATATATGTTCTCTTAAGTGAAGTAACTAGATGACATTGTTCTTTTATTTTACCATTTCGGCTTTGTTCATATGTTTCTCTCATAACGATTCTGAATTTTTTACTGTATGCACCATGTGGATATATTTATTTTCTTTGTATGCAGTAGGTTGAGACTTTAACAATATCGATTGATTGACTTTTTGTCATACTGTCTTGTTAAGAATATATGATTCATACCTTTTATGAATTTAGAGTTCGTTGTTTTTTCTTCGTAGTGTTTATTTACTTGTTAAGATTTGTCATTCCGATTTATATGCTTGTAGTTGAAATATATAGCAAGCACATCTCATGAGTGGAAATTTTTGAATTGCGTCAGATTTAGTCCTAAGATTTCCGCATAAGGAAACTTTACTTAAAACTAGTTGACAGATTTTTAGAATCAGATGTCTGTCTACCCTATGTTTTTATATTTACTCTCCTAGAAGAAGAATTATTAGTAAGGGTACATTCTTATGTTCAGATGCATCTTCTACTACTCACAACCCTAAACAGATTGTGGCCCTACATTGATTCTTCTTTTCTGCAAAGACTTCTAAAACATTGTGCAAAGACTTTTTCTACTTACCTACCAGAAGAGCTTCAGCCCATATAAGACTTTTGCCCATTGACTTTAGCTTAACCTGTTATACTGAATGACTCTGCTTAGGTGATCCAAAAGTATTTGCCTGCTTAAGAATATTTGTGATCTCTTGTTTGTTCTAATAACCTTTTCCTTTGACCAGGTTCTAAGAGTAATCTTAATGCAACAGTAAGATATTAATATCCCAAGCACCCTAGCTATTGAGGGTGCAGGTTGTGACTGTGGGCCATCCCAAAAGGGTTTTTACTGATTTAGAAACTAAGAGTGTGTTGTTTTGAAGTGTTTTTGTGTGTTGCTTTTATATTGCTCTCTTCTGAAGAAGGCTTATTCTAACTGACTGATAAATAAGTTAATATTTTTTTATTCAAGAAACCTTGTGTGTAAGTGTTTATTTGAATACTTGTCACTGTGAATCTCTGTTTGACTCCCCTATAGCTCACATTGACCCCTTTTAAGATAAGCCTGGCTGCTCAACACGCTACTAACCTGTGTAGTACAAGTTTATACCAAAGGTTGGGTTCCTATTGCCAGGAGGTCAGGGTTGTTGTAGTGCACCAAAAGAGTACTGCATACAATCTTGCCTAACAGAGAGCATTATAATGGAAACAGTACACACGTTCATGGCAAAGTAGTATATTTGCCATTACATCTTAAAGAAAATGTAGAAACTCTAGGAGTACAATGGCCAATAGATCAATCTATTATTGTACTACTTAATGGTGTACCAATAAAAGACAAAAACATTTGGCAACAACTAGTCAACTTAAACAAAGTTAGACAAGCCGTGCCATTTGTCAAAGAAAACAATGATTACAACAAAGATATAAACATAGAGGACAACTTAGGTGAAACCACACAAATAATTCAAGATTTATTACCAACTGTCCAATTTGAACGTGTAGATCCTGTTACTGCAGGCAACATTTTAGACCATTATACAGTTCACCCACTACACTCCACAGACACCATAGACGATGCATTAGAAACATATCAAATGTGTCAAGCTAAAGAGCATATGGGAGAAAAGTGTTGAAGCACGTTCTTTTCTTCTACTCTTTCCTACAAGAAAAGGCAGAAGATGTGATGAAAGATCCACACAGATTACTGCATCAGAATATTGCTCTTTACGAATGTATTCTGAATACCCCAGATTCAGACAAAGAGGGTAATTCATAGAATTCAGCGCACAAGTGGTGCACGTGGCTGGTGCACAGTGTGCGAATGCGAATTTCTGCACCAGCCGCGTGCACTAAAATCCATTTCCCCGCACAGCATATTCATGGATTTTAGCTTCCAAAACCAGCCGTGGCGCAGAGTGGCGCAGGACCCTGCAGCAGCGCCAGTAACGCCCCAAACCCCTCCCCGTGCGCCATGCACAGCGCACAAATCTCGTACATGGCGCACAGGCCCCAACCACGAAAAGGCCTTGTAAAACTCCCCGCGCACCCCTCCGAATACACGTACCCAGCTGCACGGGGAGTGTCCCACGCAATTGAAGTGAGGTACGTGTATAACAGGGGTTCATGGGAAGTTTCACACGCAAAATGCCCTGTGCAAGTGGGGTACATGAATTCCTGGGGTGCGCGGGAAGCTTCACACGTGATAGGCCCTGTGCGAGTGGGGTACGTGTATTCCTGGGGTGCGTGGGAAGTTTCACATGCGATTGGAGAGGGGAACGTGTATTTCGGGGGTGCGCAGGAAGTTTCACACGCAAAATGCCCTGTGCGAGTGGGGTACGTGTATTCCTGGGGTGTGCAGGAAGTTTCACACGCAATAGGCCGTTTGCGAGTGGGGTAAGTGTATTCCTGGGGTGCATGGGAAGTTTCACACGCGATTGGAGAGGGGAACGTGTATTTCGGGGTGCGCGGGAAGTTTCACACGCAAAATGCCCTGTGCGAGTGGGGTATGTGTATTCCTGGGGTGCGCAGGAAGTTTCAAACACGATAGGCCCTGTGCGAGTGGGGTACGTGTATTCCTGGGGTGTGCGGGAAGTTTCACACGCGATTGGAGAGGGGAACGTGTATTTCGGGGGTGCGCGGGAAGTTTCACACGTGAAATGCCCTGTGCGAGTGGGGTACGTGTATTCCTGGGGTGTGCGGGAAGCTTCACATGCGATTGGCCCTGTGTGAGTGGGGTTGTGAATAACTCGGCTTCGCAGGAAGTTTCAAACGCGATTTTGCTGTCAGAGCGGGGTACGTGAATTTCGGGGGTGCACGGGGATTCCTACACATGAATTGACAGTGTGGGTCTTCCCAGGTGTTCCCTCTACACCCTCTACGGCCCCTGCAGGCAGCCCACACCACAGGGGACTACCCTGCACCCCTGGTCATGTCCCGCAGGCAGCCCATCCACCATGGGCATGCCCCCCAGCCAAGCCACATGTCACCTTGCACTAGTGATCACCAACTCATGTCCCCCGCGCCCCCACCCCCCAGCAGTGAGGGGCACCTGCCATCAGGCCCCCACTCATGTCCCACACATGTCCCCCAGCACTCCCACACCCCAGCAGTGAGGGGCACCTGTCCGCAGGCACCCACTCATGTCCCCAAGCACACCCACACCCCAGCAGTGAGGGGCACCTGTCAGCAGGCCTCCACTCATGTCCCCCAGCACCCACGTCATGACGATCCTCAATCATGGGCCTCACACCCCACGCCAACCCAACCCAAAGACCCAACCAAGTATTGCATCCACCCACAGAGAAATGGTCATTACATGATACAACCCGAATGGCAAATATGTACATGAACACATGTCCGTCACACACACACAATGGGTGCAAGTGAATGTGAAAACCCATATCATGACATGCATGAAACCAATGAGAGAATCCCATACTTTTTTTCCAATGAGAGAGTATGAAAACATTTTTTATTGAACACAACATGAATGTAATGAAAAAAAACCACTCAATAATGGGAATAAGACATAAAATGCAGCATGTCCGGAAAAGAATAAAAAATATGAAATCAGAATCCAAAGAAATCCAAATGAAAATTTGTACAAAGACTCAGTCCAACAAAGCAAATCCAAGGCAAAAAAAATATCTGAAATCCATTGCGCCATCGTGAAACTAAAATAAAAAAAGAGAAACATCCACTGTTCAACTATTTACAAATCACCAATCCAGGGTCCATGATCCCAACAAATGAAATGAAACCTACAAAAAACACTACCTAATAAAGAACTATATAAACAAATGTGGTGCATTGTCCAAGCGGCCCAAAATAAACAAAAACAGAAAGGAAACCTAACACTAACTATTTACAATGGCAGCGGGCTATTGCGACGGCTCACTTTGGAATGTCCCGGGCCAGGGCATCATTGAACTCCCGCTCAATGTCCTGGAGGCGGTCCTCTTCCATGGCCCCGAGGGTTCGCAGGGACGACGACTTGTTCACCTCCAACTCCCTGCGAATTGCCTCGAGGCACTCGGCCCGCCTCAGGGCCCTCTGCATGGAGTTCTCCGCCCTGACCATTGTGAGCCGTGTCTCTTCCGCCTGCTGCCGCTCCGCATCTATGGCGTGGCCCAACCACTGCCACATGGAAGACACTTGAAATCCGGGGTCCTCCTGCACTATGGCCGATGCCTGCCCCTCCGATGTTGAAGGTCCCGAGCCATCATTGCTCCCACCATGTTGCTGCTGCTGTGCCTGTGTCTGCGCCCTGGCTCTTGCTGCCTGCACGTCTTCCTCCGGCTGGGGTGCAGTTGCCATGGTGACAACCCCTGCTGGACGTCCGACTCCCGACTGTGGCAGTGATGTGTCCTCCACCAGCCTGGCCGCTGGGTCAGAGGCAGCTACACAGGGTACCCAGGGTGATACATGGGTGGGAAGATGGCGTGGAGGATGACTGGCGCGTAGGGGGTTCAGGTGAGGAGGGGGTCACAAGAAGGTCCAGCACATGGAGGAATCCAGCACCGGTGACCCGTCCCAGTAGGTCAACGTGGTCAAAGAGGCATACGAGACGACGTGCAGTCTCTCCATGAAAAGACTGCATGTCACCTTGCATGCCCTGTTGACGCAACGCTATCCCACTCAGGACAGGCTCAACACGGTCCCGGATAGCCACATCCACAGGGAGAGGAAGGCTAGTTGTTGTGCGCTCATCCCCTCCCTGAAAACGGGTCTGGACGTAGGCATCCCTGCTGGTGCAAGATGATGCAGTGACAGGATCAGGGACATGATTACACACAGGCACCTCCACGGCTGCCTGTGCTGCCTCCTGTCCCTGCCCCTGCACTGCACCACTAGCACCAGTGGAATCCCCACCTCCAGACCCCGTGTGTGTCCCTTCCGCGGCCTCCTCCTCCACCAAACCCCCCACCAACCTGGATGACTCTGTGCCATCTTCCTCCGTCGGACCCTGTGGGGTCTCAGCTGCCCCTTCTGCTGCTGAGGAGTCCACCTCCGACCTCTGCGTCTTGGACCTACCCTCAGCAGCTGCGGCCTGGGACGTGGCACCAGACTCCTCACTACCTAATGAGATGACAATCTGGGAGGGGAGCCGGGCCTTGCGTCTCCGGCTGGTGGTGCGATCCCTGCTGCAGTGCTCCACAGCACCCTCTCCGCCCTTTTCATCAGTTTACGCTGCAGACAGGGAGAGATAAAACACAGGCATCAGAGCACTGTACAATGGACTGATACACACATGACAGTTGTACATGAGTGGCAGTGTCATACTTCAGACAAGGCATCACACTCCCCAACACACATGTCATTTGTACTCACACACATGAGCAATTCCACAGCAATATTGCACCAGCCACCACCATCCATACACATACAACAGCATGAGCATCCGAAGGTGAGCCTTACATCACATGAAACACAGGGTTTGCACAACACATGTACACACGCCACCACACTTACACTTACATGCATGTGTACATGTCCACCAACTGCCACAGTGATGATATCGCCATCCATGTCACATCTGGCATTCAGCCTTCTACATGTCAGTGTCACATGCATCCTAGTTGCATCACAGTTGCACACTTGTCAAATACACACACATGCACATGTAAACAGTGCAGATACATGCAGCAGGAACCACCAACCATGTGTGACACCACAACCATGGCAACGTACATACACAGAAATTCAAACATGTGTGCTCCCACACCTGCATTTGCACAGCATACTTACCAACACATACACCATCGATGTGTCTCACACGTAAGAGGACTCACATTTGGCAGCCTCACGCCCCTTTTCATACACATCCCTACATGGCCGTAGGAAAACACATGTGCAACCTGCACACTGCTGGCACACCACCACACGCACAGCGTCCAATCAGTATACATGTACACTTACCGCTCGACTCCAGACGGGTTTGCTTCTCAAGGGCCTGGACGTGGAGTGCTGGGCATATGTGTTCCAAGACCCTCATTTGGTGGGCGGACAGGTGACCCCGGCGCCCCTTGGCATCTGCTGCCTTCAGGAGGCGCCAGGCCTTGTTGAGGGTCCTGGACCTGAAGTCCTCCCAACACTTCTTGACATGTTGTAAGTTGAGGACTGCCACCCCCTCCGCGTTGATGGCAGTAACAATGTCCATCCAGATCCTGGTCCGTCCTTCATTGTCGTCGTGCAAACTTCCAAAGAGGGCATCATACTGCCCCAGGACTTGCTCCAGCAGGACACCAACTTCCCTGGCACTGAAGCTGGTGGCCCTCTGCCTCTCTGGCTGGGGGTTGCCAGTGGTGCCAGATGGTGTTGTGCCCGACATGGCAACCCTAGAGGCAGGAGTGGGTGGGCAACTGGGTCCTGGGGCAGGGCTGTGGAATGATGGTATCCCAGTCGGGAGTCTTCGGTTCCAGCAGGGGTGGTCACAGCAACTGCACCCCTGGCTGACGTGCAGGCAGCAAATAGCAGGGCACGTGGGCAGCAGGCAGTCAGGCAGCACCAGATGGCAGGTGGGAGCATGCTCGGGGCTCTGGGGGGCAGTAATTCGGCCTTCTGGGCAGGAGAGTGGTCTTCCATGTGTTGTTGCGTGGCCAGCTTCATACGGAGTGATTTGGCACGTAAAAATCTTGCACGTCAGCGTGTAATTCGAGGAAAGGCCCTTCGCGTGTAAGCGCATCAGCACACATACACGTTTCATTGGACAAAAGGCCCTTAGCGCGTAAGCGCTTCTGTGACGTGACTCGTGCGGGCGTTTCCCTCGTGACGTGGGCATAGTGGTTCAGTGCGCGTGAAAAAACTGCACGACCGCGTGTGGATGCGTGTAATCTGAGGAAAGGACATACGCGCGTAAGTGATGTGACGCGCGTGGGCGTTTCCATCAACACGATGCATGTTCATCGTACATGTCCAAAAACTGCACGTCCGAGTGTCAGCTCGTGTAATTGGAGGAAAGGGCTTTAGCGCGCACACGCGTAAGTCACGCTGTATGTGTGGCCCGCTTTAAAAGGTACGTGTAGGACCCCATTCCCTTGTACGTGCTTTTTGTGGAGAGCGAGTGGGTGAATTCTGTACTTCTTGTCGGTTCACACGCTGTTACTTCACAGCGCTTCAAGTTTGTACTCCCTGTTTCCTCAAACAGCGTTCACTTCTTCTTTTGTCCTGTCTCCTCTGACAGTGTACAGTTCTTCGTGCACACACGTGTTTTTTTACGTTCTTTTTCCAGGCAGATGGTGAGTCGCGCACGCATTTACCAACTGTGCTTGCCCCGTGTGTCGCGTACCCCTTCAGTGGTCATTGTAGGCTGCGTGTAACACGCGTACGCTTGTTTTTGTGTTTCTGGGTGTAACAGCATAGTGCAGGTTCATTTTTCCACGCACGTGGTCTACGAGGGGTTGCGTGCACGTTACTTTTTGTTTTTGGGGTGCCTGTGCGTTGCGTGACCCGTCATCTTCCCCCAGGGGTCACAGACAGCCTTGCTAGAGCACTAGGGTACCAATTCCATCTAGTACCCTACCCCTTTCGCCCCCAATTGCCCAGGACAATTGTTTACTGCAACTCCCATACGCATAACAACATCAGTGCCATGGTTGGGAGGCGAAGGTAGCCGACCTCCAAAAGGTGGGTGTGGCGTGGTGGGTGCAGTAGGGGATGTGGCCATGATTTGCAGGGTGCCCCTACACCCCCATGTGTGGAGGACCAATTAGGGACACCCATGCCCCCCCATGGTTGAGGGAAACGTGGCTGACACCATCCCAGCTCAGCCCTTCTTGGACCAGCCCATTGTGGCACCTGACCCGGCACAGGACGACTCCCAGGCTGACTTCCAGGTCAGCAAGTCTAAGCCACGTGTGCCGATGCAAGTTGGTGTCACCAGGCCACGTGATGTCATCTGCTGCCCCAAGTAGGCAGGGTGGGGAGGCTGCCGGGGCAGCTGCAGCTCCATCCACCCCAGCTCTGAGTCTCCCAGCCAGGACAGTGTCGGTCCTGGTCCATCAAACTGACATTGCCCCTGCCAACATCACACTTCAGCCAATGCCTGCACCAAGACCTATAGTCATTGTGCATTTGCACACTCCCAGTACCCAGTCCGCCTGCGCTTCTTCCCCTACTGACCAGATTGGCGCAAGCCACTCAGGCTCTGCTCCACCTTTGAAGAAGAGGAAGAAGGGTGCTCTGGCACTACAGGCTGAGACCCCAGACACGGCTACACAGTCCAGCACGTCAAGGAAGCCTAGCTTTAATGACCCCAAACTTGATGCACATAACCGCGAAATGTTGGTGACTGCAGGGTCCAAGACCACACCTGGTCAACGTAGGGCACACTGGCAGACCATCGCGGACCGCATAAGTGCCCTTGGATTTGTGAGGCGCACAGCTGATGATTGCTACAAGCAGTGGAATGACCTGAAACGCAGAGCAAAGAACAGGTTGGCCTCAAATCATGCCGCTACTCTGGTGACTGGCGGTGGGTCTCCACAAGAGGACAACAAACTCACTGAACATGAGACCTTCGTCACAGAGGAACAGATCCAAGGTGTGGGAGATCTACCTGAATGCCTGCAGGACACATGTTGCCACTATGATCCTGCACACTACTGGGGGAGAGTATGACAGCTGCCCACCAGAACGGTCAAGGGAGCGAAAGCGTGACTTGAGCACTCCGAATGTGCGCTCCACTATGCCCCGGGTAGCAATATGGGCTGTGTTGTATCTTACCTCAGGTGGCGTGGTGGGGTTCCGAATTGGTGTCATCATGTGGGTGCTCAGAGGGTAGGCACTGTCCCCTGGGGAGGTGGTGATGGGTATCATTAGTGGGGTTGTGACATTACTCAGTATCTGACATGCATGCATGTGCAGTGGCATTTATACTCACCAAGCAGCCATATATTGCCATGCCGACCAGCTTCTAGAACCCGGTTTAGGGTTGACATTCTGTAAATTAAACTGTTGTGGGTGGACCCTGGATAGTTGGCATATACTGAGGTGATGATTCCCTTGGCATCACATACTACCTGCACGTTGATGGAATGCCAGTGCTTGCGGTTTCTATAGATGTGCTCAGATGCCCTGGGGGGATATAGAGCCACATGGGTACAATCAATGGCACCTAGCACTTTGGGGAATTGTGCCACCCTGTAGAAATCCTGGACGGCAGCCTGCCTTTCTGCAGGTGTTCTGGGCAGGTATATGTGCCTGCGGACTGATGGCCGTGCAGTAATGATGGCCAACATCTGGTGTAGGCAGCGTGACTGTGTGGCCTGTGACACACCCCCACTATAGCACTTGTCCGCTGAAATGATCCAGTGGCCAAGAAGTGCAATACATTGAGGACCTTCTCCAGGGGGCTGAGTGTAACTATAACATTCCTTTAACAAAGTTTCTGTACTGAATTTGATAGGTTTTCAGTAGGGCAACTGAATCATAACGCCCCTTTAAGATTTTTTTTCATTGAATTTGATAGTTTTTTTAATAGCGCAACTTAACTTTAACGTCTCTTTAACGTTTTTTGACTGAATTTGATAGGTTTTAAAATCCCCAAAAATACACAAAACAAAAAAATTCCAAAAGAAGGCTCTTTTCAGAGCCATCTTTCACAGTTTAAAAATAGAAGTCTCAATGAAATGGTGCAGGGCCCTGGGCATTCTCAGAAGTCTGTGGACAGCGCGGTTGTCTGCAGACTTCTAAGAAATGGAGGGGGTGACACCATAAAAAACATTGAATTCATTTCCGGGAGAAAGTGGTGGCTCTGAAAAGAGACTTTTTTGGGTTTCTTTGTGAAAGGTTTCAAGTCGACAATGGCAACTGCAAAAATGCTTGCTACAGTTGCAATAAGGGCTGCAATACATTTTGGATATTTTGTAAAAAAAGCTGATTTCCAGCATCAGTAAGATGGACCCCATCTCTATGAAAAATGTTGTTGCTACAAAAGGTAATATTTTTATTGTGGAAGGAGGGCATGCCAACATCTCTCCAAAGGGCGCAAACAACCTTGTTGACATTGTGCCTTCCTTTCTCCATTTGTGGACCTAATGAAAAAGAGAACAGCTCCATCTGTCTCTAGGCAAGGCGAGAGAAAATTACTCAGGAGTTTGGTATGATACTCCCTATGGGTCAATAGCAACAGCATGACTAAATAGCTTAGAAAAATATATCTTTATCACAGAAAACTTATTAACTATGAGGCTAAACTGTAGAGTAATTCTAAAACAAAACCTTGATGTAGAACACGGTTTAGTCAATGGAGCAATTGGTACAGTTGTTGGCTTCCAAATATATCCACATGACAACATTCAGTTTGTCAACATCCACTTTGAAACACTTTCAGAAATAAAAAAAAGGCTGCACAATAGCATGTTTTCAAAGACGTACTTACGGAGAGAAAAATTCTCTCTATCTCTTGCATATGCTGTCACTATTCACAAATCGAGAAGTCTAAGGGCCTCATTACACAGAATGCGTTAAGGGTTTACCGTTACCGGTAAGGGTACCAGTACCAGTAAACCCTTACCGCCTTACTACGAGGTCCCTTTGCGGGACCCAACCTCAACGGCTGGTTTACCAGCGGTTAAAGAACGGGGCCGCAAAGGGACCTTGGAGGCAATTACAGTACCGCAATTTGCGGTACCGTAATTGCTGCCTTCCCCATTCCCATTGAGCCCTATGGGGGCTCAAATGGGAATGGGGAAGTGCCATAGTGAATGGGGAATTACCGCCACCACACACCTTGGAATGTGGCAGTAATTGCGCCATTCACCATGGCGGGCTCGGTACGGTACCGGCGGCAACCATGGCGCTAATAGCACCATGGTTACTGCCTACCGTGCAATGAGGCCCTAAGTCTAGATCATGCATTGATTGACATTGTCAGCACTGTGTTTAACCCAGGAAGTGCCATGGGCCAATTAGATCAGCCTCTGTATGAAAACAAAAGCATCCGGGCCAGTCCTGTCGGCTCTAAGCCACACCCTCCGGTAGGAGGAGATTATGGTTTATTTTGAAAATAGCTTTAGACCCTTCCCTCTAACTCCACTCTCTATTCCCACCCTGAGAACCAACCATTTTCAAATGAAATTAAAGAGATTAAAATAGGTGTTATTTGAAACACTGTTTTGTTGTTGTTGCTGCAGTGCTGTCTGTTAGTGCTACACACACAGCTATGGGTTGTGAATATGTTAGGGAGAAATCTCTGTTTAGGCTGAATTTCCTAACCTAGTGAGTCCCCCAGCAGCTTTGTTGGATTTCTGGAGTTTGTTTTTTTCATCCTGCCAAGAGTGAGAATCTTTTTCTCCCACTCTTGGACATGATTTGTGGTATTTCTTTGAATGTTAATGTGTTCTATGGGCTATGGGGTCTTTTACTCCGTAGGGTCTCATGTGTTTTGCTAAGTGTGTTACACAGCACCCTCCGTGCCGTAACACTGGGGTGTCCTAGTTGACCCCCACCATAGACTCCATACCCTGGGACTGACTACTGTCTCCCAGGGCATGTAAAGTCACCATTGGCTTTACTAGACCTAAATTTACTAACAGCACCAGTACAAACCATCCTATTGTGGACGTACTGGTAGGGGTAATTTGATTACCCATGGGTCTGTTATTCGAGGGGGCACTGTCCCGTCCCCCCTCGTCGAGTTTTGGCTGGTGGCAGTGGATACTACTTTTTATATTCGACCGCGAATATATTCCTATGGGATTTTCCCATTGTTCGAGGCTAATACTTTTTTTCACATTAGTCTCTAACATACCGCTGGTTTATTTAATTAAAAAAAATTCACCGGTTGGTATTTTCTGCCAGAACTTGGTTTTTAAAATAGCGTATGTGTTCGCCTCTGTAACTCCAAACCAAAGGTTGAGCCCTTTGTTCCACTTTTGGCAGGCTTCTGCACAGAAGCCCTCCAGAGTGGTGCCATTCTGTCTGGGTACCACAGTGGGTGTGGGAGGGGTTTTAGGCACCCTGGACTGAGTTGCCTTGCCAACTCAAGTCGCACTCTGGTGTGATTGGCCCAAGTGGTGAGCCGCCCCACTCACAACTTAGCATGTTTGAATTAAAGATAGGCTGAATGAATGGGGGTTTTCTCAATAAAAGCAGGGCTTTTGGGACTGGAACTTCAGAAGTCGCCACAGGACCTAAGAATCCGACGAGGGTGAAACTGAGCCGACCTGCAACGACGACACCTCCGGTAGAGCCCTGCTGAACCGACTCACCACTTCCCAACGACAGAGGAGATCTCCCTGCTGGAGAGTCTTCTTCCCTTTGACTGGTGGGAACAATGAGCCCCTTGCCTTTTCTTCGCTTCCAGGACGTCTAGTGGTCGAATTGCCCGTGCTGAGCACCCGGGCAACCGGATAGCCACTAACCACTGTACCGCGACCAAAAGGTGGTGCATTGTGACTGAGCACTCCACGGCTGGTCTCTTCCCTGTTGGTGCAACGATCTCCAACTTTCCTCTACGACGAGATCATCTCTTCTTCTGGCAAAGCCCCGACTTGCATCCACCACCAGGAACAACTGCCCCCGCCGGAGCTGTCTCTTCACTCTCAAGGTACTGTGTCCGCCTGGCTTCCCTTGTGACGGTTAGCTTGAGGTGTCTTAAATCCTTACCTTTCCATTGGGCCGCCTCCAGACCTTCTTAACTTTTGTTCTAAAACGGGTCCAACCTTTCTGTGACATTTTGCTACAAAGACTTGAAGTGCATTTCCACTGTGATACTTTTGGGACATACGGCCTTGCCTCTCTCTGAGTGGGCCTGGCCTCTGACTTTGTGATCTACAGTAGACCCTGCCTTGCTAGCCTTGCATTTGCTTCGTAAAAGTGTTGGTACTGAGTTGGTTTCATACCCTGCCTTTTTCTCTCCCTCTCTAACGAATACTAGAGTGCCATCTAAGTTAAGCACTCACCTCTGTCTGCAAATAAGTGGTGTCGTTGAACCTAGACTTGTCGAAATATTGTTATGGGATTGATATATACTTATAGTAACTGTGATTGAAGTTGTTTGCCATATTAGTGCCAGTGTGTTTTTCATAGATGTGTTTTTAAATAAATAATTATATATCTTTACACCCAAGCTCTGATCCGTGTCTGCTTGTCCTACTGTGTAAATTGCCCTATCTTGTATACTCCATATACTGCCTAACTCGTCTTGAGAGAAGTCTAACTGCTCAGCCGCAGCTACCAGGTAAATCTGGGTGGTGCAGACTGCTACCAATTGGGTTTACTGCCAACTCCTGTAGTCTTAAACTTTTTGCAGTGGTCCCAGAGGGAACTGCACAGGTTTCTGCCTAACAGTATAACGTTGTATGTATACTCTGCACTGTTTTGTAATTACTATCTCAGCCCCACCTCCTTGTCTCAAATGGTTCAGTCTGTGTGTTGCAACATACTGGCTTTTGCCACGTGCCTAGGCTCGGCACGTGCAAACTGAAGTCGAGGGGCTGGAGCTGTACGGGTATTTTCTAGAAGACTACTATCATTTAGAAAGCAGTTTTCGGCAGTGCAGTGTCTAGGGAAATGTGGCCGAACAGCAGGTTTGTGAAAAGGAGCAGCTTTTTGTAAAGGTCAAGGTAAGCACGAGAACTGGTTGCATATCTTCCCCTGACTGTAGGGGCCTAAAGCATGTTGTAGTATCCTTTCGTTGCTGCTTGTTGATCTTTTGTACGTTACAGTTTTCATTTTGTAATTACTCACGTGCATGTGTTTGAAACTCAGGAGACACAATTAGTCACTCTGCCAAGCACTGAGAGAAAGCTGCTCGAGGGCCTTGCGTGCAGCGCCCTTCATTCCCTCCTCCATCTTCTAGAGGAGGCTTCACTTGCTGCACAATTAAAGTAAGTACTTTAGCAGCTCACCATCATTCCCGTTTCTCCATGCCGCAACCCGTTTTTCCTAATGGGGCTCATATATGTTGCATGCCTCTTTCACTAGAAGGCCAAGCCGAGAACCAGTCCTTCATTTTACACGAAATGTTCATTCTCTGATTGGCACATCTCATTTGGCCCTTGATGAAGGCATATGCAATCATTTTTTTTTTTACTTTTCCGAGCGGAATGCCCCGTAAAGCCCTCCTAACGTTCCCCTCGCTCTGCAAACACACAATATACAAAAAAAGGCTGTGATCGTGTGTTCATCCGGGAAATCACAGAACAGTCTCTTTCACTCACGGTCTAAGTGAAGTCTGTAAAATGTGGTTGTAAAATGTACGTGCATACTACTCTATTATAAAGATGTATTTCCATTGTGTGTTTACGTAATTGGCACTTGTGCCTCCGTTTCTGAATTGCAGGTAGGGTGTAGCCCTTTCCTCCTTTTAGTGTGATTCAGGTTTGCGTTTGCATCTATACCTGAAGAATGATTACTTTTTGCAGTCTGTTTTACCATTGTGCTTTCATATTAGTATAGCGGTTTATTTCAGGAGTGAATTTAGGCTGGTGTAAAATGCATGCAACGCAGCGTGACATTTGCATGGCGTGTGGAGAGGTGAGGGTATGTTTAATGTGCTCCTATTAATGGCTGATGATTTCTCTCAGTGCAGAGCATGCAGTCCATTCCTCCTGACTTGTGCTTCATTGCAGTGAAACTCGTTTTCTCTTTCCGTAAGCATTTTTTCTCTCCATGACCAAAAGCAAAGATCTATGCTTGAAAAGAGGTGGTTCCGACCCCAGCCGCAGGCCCATTTTCCACCATGTCTTCCAGCCGTCTAACATCCCCTCATCCGGCACGGCCCTGAAGTTTGCTTCTTATTCGCTTTCTGAAGTTAGCTTTTCATTCAAACAGCATCTTCATAAAATATTTACTTTTACTGAAGGGTTTGTTTGTGTCCTTCAGCACTCGAGCCTGATGTTATGCCATGCATGTGTCTGGCACACACCCACGTGGATGTGGTGCACCTTTCTGCCCGCATACATTTTTTTCTTTCCTGATATTGGTGTGCCAAAAATGAAGCTACGTTTTATGTGAATTGGATGCTGGAAACATGTCAGAGAACTCTGCCTGCCAGCCCCCACTTTAGCCTCCTGTCGCATTAGTGCGGACAACCAGTAATCGTGTTTATTTTTCATAAACTGATGGATCTGACGCAGTGCACCCAGCCCGGGTCACATGAGCCTCCTTGCAATGACAAATCCCTTCTAGAGTGCAAATAGGAAAGCAAATCTCAATGGAACTGGGCTTACTCATAGGCACACGCCCCAGCCCATGGAGTGGTGGGGCACCACACACAGTTGCAGGGGGTCACCCTGATGATCAGACATACCCAAACCATGGCCTTGGGGCACTAAGGCTCTCGAAACCAGAGTTGCCCAGCAGGGGATCCGGGGCACAACTGCAGGAGTTGCCCTGGATAGTGGATTGGTAATGAGTGTGATGATCTTGGTGCTGAGACTGGATTTATGTCGCAAAATTGACATTGCTCCTTTTTGATCCTTTGAAGTGATTGGGCTCCATCTGCACTTGCCCGGTGCTGGGATTTGTGCCTGAAATGTGAGGACATGTATTATGGCACCATGAGTGAAATGAAAAATGGGGAAACGCACTTGCTTCTTGCTCTACCCCTGCTTCTATCTACTGCAGATGGGTCATATTACACGTTTGCTTTTGCCATGTTGGCAATGTAATTCAGTGCAATGGTTAACCGCCTCCCTGCCCCCATTGTGCCCTAATTCGCCCCTCTTGCATTTTTGCCTATTTACTTCTGCTCTGTGTTTCTTAGGTGAGGGAGCCAGAGTCACACTATTATTCGTCCAAGACTACAATGTAAATCCACAATGTACTGTAACCCCTCCAGCTCAAAGAGCTTATTGTTGACCACCCTGTGAAATATGGGTATGGCAGCCTCAGGGCCAGTCTTTGTTCAGCTTGCAGCTTCACTTGAGTTTTCGAGTCCATCTCCCATTGTAACATAACGCATCTGACAACATGCACTGTTCCATTCCTGAGATAATATTTTAATCCTGGTTGTAAGTTCGCCTTCTGATACTTGTAGTCCAGGAGGTCACCATTATAAACACAGGACTACAAGCACCAGCATGCAAAGTAGAAATGCACATTGGCAAGGACAATAGTTTTGGCGTTTATAGCTGTTCTTTATCTTTAGCATTTATAGGCGCCAGGGTACAGAGAGAAAGTTTGCCCTTCTCCCCTGTCACCTCTCCATTGTCCCCATGTAGTCCGATGTGACTGGACCCTAAGGAAAGTAATGTAAGAACAATGCATACAAATATGAGAATATACAGGGAAAGTGAAGTAAGCAAAAAAACAGCAGTACTACCAGAAAGTGTTCATAACCTAACTGATTATCTTCATGCACAGAAATGATTGCTATGTTTCAAGCCTGCCTCTTCCCCTATGTATATGTATCATATGATGTGACTGGACCCTAAGGAAAGTAGTGTAAGAATATATGAAAAGGGCTAAGGTCTACAAATATAGTAACTTTTGAATTTTTAGTTCCTGACTGTTAGTGAAGAAAACCACCTGGCCTAGATATGTCAGTAAAGAGAAAAAGAGGGAGCCAGACATGTGATGTCATCAATGTGATGTCATCTTTGATGTCATGGGTGTTAGTTTTAGCAGTGCACGGTGGTGGCGCGAGTTATGGTTGCTTAGATTACCATAACTGGCGAATTTCTTTTTTTTTTTTGGTTTTACTTGTAACCATAATATAGATATGTTTTTGTTTGTTAAAGGAATGTTATAGTTACTTTGCACTAAGTTTCTGTACTGAATTTGATAGGTTTTCATTAGGGCAAATGAATCATAACGTCCCTTTAACAATTTTTTTCATTGAATTTGATAGATTTTTTAATAGCGCAACTTAACTTTAACGTCTCTTTAACAACATTTTTTCACTGAATTTGATAGGTTTTAAAATCCCCAAAAATACACAAAACAAAACAATCCCAAAAGAAGGCTCTTTTCAGAGCCATCTTTCACAGTTTAAAAATAGAAGTGTCAATGAAATGGTGCAGGGCCCTGGGCATTCTCAGAAGTCTGTGGACAGCGCGGTTGTCTGTGGACTTCTAAGAAATGGAGGGGGTGACACCATAAAAAAACATTGAATTCATTTCCAGGAGAAAGTGGTGGCTCTGAAAAGAGCCTTTTTGGGTTTCTTTGTTCTTTGTGAAAGGTTTCAAGTGGACAACGGCAACTGCAAAAATGCTTGCTACAGTTGCAAAAAGGGCTGCAATACATTTTGGATATTTTGCAAAAAAAGCTGATTTCCAGCATCAGTAAGATGTACTCCATCTCTATGAAAAATGTTTTTGCTACAAAAGGTAATATTTTTATTGTGGAAGGAGGGCATGCCAACATCTCTCCAAAGGGCGCAAACAACCTTGTTGACATTGTGCCTCCCTTTCTCCATCTGTCACCTCTCCATTGTCCCTATGTAGTCCGTCTTCTTCCTTGTGTTACAACTTCTCCCCCCTCACCCATGCCACTTTTCCCTTCTCTCCAATGACTAACTTCAGCTTCCATTGTTCCTTTGCCCATGTGACCTGCCGTGTTAACCCATGTCAACAGCCTTTCCCTCACATGTGTCACCAGCCCTCCAATGTCATGTGCCTATTCCCCTGTTCCAACAGTTGCTTCTCCCATACACTGCTGCTCCTTCGTCCTCTGTCACCTGCCCCTTATTCTTCATTTAACCTACATTCCTTACACCTTGTGCCATCTGCTCCATATCTCTCTGTGTAAACAGCCTTTCGCCACTGCAGCAGTGTGCAGGGGTTTCTTGAAAACACATGGTAGTTCTGTGGGGGATAGGTTCAGGGGTTTCACCCATACCACTAAGTCATTCACCTTTTGTCTTGCCTCTCCCTGCAGTGAAAGAGGCTTCCCACTATCACAGTAAAATATTGGAGAATTGGAGCACCAAGGGCAGGAGCCACTTCGTGCACATTCTCAGTGGCCTCGAGAAGACACCCCGCACCAGGAGTCCAAATACAGGCAGGTAAGAGAGCACCCCCTGGGTTGTGCCATGGAGTATAGGGTGGAAGATGCAAGAGTGCAGTGGGCCAAGGTGGCAGCAGAAGTCTGAAGTGGATGGGAAGCATGTGCCAGATACAGAAGTGAGTGCATTCAGAAGGTTGGGTGTTTGTGGGGGCACTGTGTTTTGGATGTCATTGCTCGATCCACCTGTGCTCAGGTGTATCCTTGTGCATGTGACATGGGTTTGTGCATGTGTTTCAGTCATGCTTCTAAGCCACTAACCTTTGTCCTGTTCCTCTTCCAGCAGTGAAAGAGGCTTGCCGCTATCATAGTCAAATGTTGGTGGTTGGTGGAAAGGGCAGGAGCCACTTCCACCACAGCTTTGAGAACACTCCCCCATCAGGAGTCCAAGTACAGCCAGGTAAGAGAGCAACCCTTTGGGCATGCCATGGAGTGTGGGTTGGAAGGTGCAAGAGAGTGCAGTGGGCCCAGGTCGCAGCAGCAGCCTGCAGTGGGTGGGGGGCATGCATTCAGAGGTTTGGTGGTGCGAGCACTGTGCTTTTGGATGTCATTCACTGATCCACTTTCACCCAGGTGTGTCCTTGAGCACACGTGACCTGTGTTTGTGCATTTGAACCCTACTGCTTTTTCTGGGTGATTGCGTTGTGGAGACAATTTAGTGATCCTGGTGCAGGGGGCATGTGTGAGGTAATGCTAGTATTTGAGCCCACTCACCAGGCTTGAATCGTGGCCCCCACCCATATTTTCTTTTGGGAGGTGGGTGATCTACCTAAAGGTTAGAAGCATCAAAGACATCTCATGGGTGAAACTCCGATTTGTTCTTGTTCAAACCAGGCTATCAAGTTCATACTGTAAGGGTGAAGATGAATGCTGACACAAGGGTGATATATTTGTGCTTATAGACTTTAATTAATGAAAAAGAAACCCTCAATAGCCCTACCTCTAAGAGGGGTTTCTTCCTCAAGTTAATCACAATGAACTGTCAGAATGTCCTTCCAAACTAAAAATCCACCGTCCTGTGTCACAAGCTAATTTGTTCTGCTGAAGAATTACTCCATTCTCCAGGTGTATGGGTAGAATCCCCTCAATATTCTCTTGCAAAGACAATGCCAGGGGAAATTACTCCCTTACCCTGGCCTTCTGCAATATTACAGTAAGTTCCCACCCCAAGAGAATAACTCCATTCTCCTGGTGTATTTATGATGTTCTCAAACTTGTCCTCTTGAACACAAATGGCCTAAACAAACATTCATCAGCTTTTCTCATGGTGATACCTGCTAGACTTGGCAGTAGTCAATAAAATGCACACTCCATAATGAAATACCTCTGGTTCTAACAGTATCGCTCTCATGGCTAATTGTCCTGCAAATGCCATAATACATTCACTTGCATTTAAATAATGCATTCCTGGTTTCGAACACACTATACCCTCATCAGTGAATGAGATTGTCATATTCAACTTTGTCATCAAATCTCATCCCAATATATTGACAGGTGACTGCCTTAAATATAGCAATGGCACCGACATGTCACACTCTCCTATAGAGACTGTTAGTTCTTCAGTGACAGGAACTCTGCTCGTAGCTCATGTGAAGCCTTGAGTATTCATGGCATAGCCACTCATCGAAAAATGTACCTCTTGTATACACAAGCGTGTTTCACCCGTGTCCACTAGAAACAAAAAACATTTGCCTTCTATATTGATGTCTACCCTCGGTTCCTCTCGAGGATTCGGCGTCACAGATAGTATTGAACACATCAAGTCTCCCAGTGAGCTGTCCTATTGTGGGTACAGCCTCATCCGATTACTTGTAAAAGGATTCCCTCCATCACCTGTGACACTTCCTATTCTAGTAGTCATAGATTGCCACTTACTTGTGGTCTGCTGCATTTGCATAAGGGACTGCTCTGATTGCCCTTGTGGCGGGTTAGCTGCTACCTGCTGTGCTTGCAAGATTTGCTACATTCTCGGCACTTGTGTCTGCTGCATCATTTGATTCTGCACAAATCCGTTTCCACTCTGCAGTGAATTTGCAGGCGGGTTTATCATCCCCCCTCTTGAAAACTGGTTGTTCTGCACGAACCCTTGACTTCTGCACATGTGTGCAAAATTCCCTGTCATTCCACATGCCCAACATATAGGCGGAGGTCTCCTAGCCTGGTCATCCTGCATGTTTTGATTATCTTTGTGCATGTTCTGAAACCCACCCTGATTATTCTACCAATTACCTTGGTTATTGTGCCAGCCTATTCCTCATGCTCCTCTTTCCCGTAGAGCAAATCCATTATTACCTTGACCAGATTGCCTTTGATTACTCATCGGTGGTATGTTCATAGTCTGCTGTGAACTTGATCCATCTACACTATTAACATTGCTCCTTCAATGGTATACTTGGACAATATTTTCGGAACTAGCATTGCTTCTTCACCTTTCCTTGCATCGTCTTTTTGCAATTCTTTTCCTGTAGGAGTCTGCAATAATGCACAATGATCTGCTGAATTTCCGACCACGGTTTTGCCTCCATACCCACTAATATTGTGAGCTGCTTCTGCACTTGTTCTGGCAACCCTTGACATAGTATGCAATAAAATACTGGTATCGATTTGCCCTAAGGCGCACATGTCTCCAAGGCCGTCTCCTGAAAACTTTGAATGTAAATGAACAGATCATCTGCTTCCTTCATTGTGTTCATTATTATAGCTCCCATATCGGACGTGTCCGGATACAGCACTCTAAGCACTTTCCATACTGCTGCTTTGCAGTCATTGAATGGTGCTACGTCATGAGCAGTATTGACAGTAGAAACACCAGTGTATCCTGCCCTAACCCAAACGTCATCAGCTCTTTCACCAAGTATGGCAATTAGGAGGCCCTTAATGTCCCCTATAGCTAACGTATTTCCTCCTGTCATTTTCTCTATCTCATGTATCCATTTTCCCACACTGGAAGTCAACCCCAGAAGTTTGCATCTTAAATTATCTTTGTCCATTTGGGGCCACGGTATATACTGAGGGCTGGCTGTCCCTTTTTCTAGCAACGGAAACTGCAAAGCTCCAAACTCGCTCTCATTTGCCATTATTTGTCTATCTACCGCAGGGACATTATTCCTGCATCGCCTTCATCCAGGCAATGACCTTAGCCTGCTCACATATGGTGGCGATTCCCCCCTCTCACCATGGAGTTGCTCTTTAGGTCGGTCTGACTGTGTCAATGGTTCTGATGCTCTGGGTACAGGTGTATTTCAATCTGAGCATCTTACTTCCTTTTAGAAAAACATCCCTCTGGCCCACAACCATCACCTCTCTCTTCCCCATGGAAGGTATCTCTGTCTTTGTCTGACATTTCCTGTGCCCAACTCATGCAACTTCTCTCCTCTTCATCTCTATTCATAGTCAGTCTATCTAAACACATGCTCCTTAATCCTCGTACTACTGGAGGGTCCCTCTGTCTTGTACAGCTATGTGCTCTCAAGTCGATCATTTTTTCCTTTCCCCTTCAATTCTTTCTGGGCTTGCATTTCATGATAAACCTTATCGATCACTTCCCCAATGTTCCTAGAGTCAAACTCGTCCTCTAGATTTGCTCTAGACGGGCCTGGTAATGACTCGAATTCTGGGAAGAATTCCTCTATGTCCTCCCATGCAACTTCTGGTTTGGGATGCCTTACTTCCTTCTGCAGGCGTTCAAGATCGAGTGCTCTCTGCCTTTGTTTGTATTCTATATCATCGACAAATTCTATTCTTTTCCTTGCTTCCTCTCTTAACCTGTCTTCTCTTTTCTTCATATCCGTTCTTTCATTTGCCTTTCGTATCTCCTCATCTCTTCGTCTCTGTATTCTCTTATCTCTTAGCTTTTGTTCTTCCTCTTCTATTCTTTTTCTTTCTAGCGTCTCCTGCTTTACAATCGACCTCTGTTATCATACTTTCTTTGCTCCTCTGCTCTTTCTTGTGTGTTTGCTTGCTCGTCTTGGTATAACTTCTCTCGTCTCTCTTTCTTTCTTTTTGCCCTTTCATCTTTTAATCGTTCCTCCCTTTCTTTGTCCTTTTTCTCCTGCTCGTTTTGATCTTCCTGTTGCCTTACATCCTCAATGTTGTTACCACCGAGTTTAGGCAAAATCAGACTACCCATCCATTCATTCTGTAGACGTGCTAACTCGTCAGTTCTATCTTTTTCTCCCTTCCATCTCTTGATTTCTCTTCCTACATCTAGAGATGTGCTTGCTCTATCACTTCGTTCTTTATCGCATCTCTCCTTGTCCCTTGGGACTTTAGAGATTACATCTCTCTCAATATTTTTCTCCGGACCCTAGTTTCTGCCTTTCGCAGGCGACTCATATGCTGGGTTGCTATACCCTGCCGTTTCTTTAAGTTCCCTTAATGAGTATAACCCATCGTCCTTTTTATGATAATTAGTGTTATGGTATGGTCTCCGGTCTCGTTCTGGATCTCCCCACTGGGGTTGGTAAACAACACAGGAAAGTGGTTGGTGTAGAGTGGATGCAGGACAATCCACGCTGTGGGGTTCTCTGTATAGCTAATAAACTTACTTAAATCCACGCCTGTGTCCAGCCGCCATCCATTTACTTAACATCTTTAACATAGGGCCTTAAGGAAATCAATAAGCCGATGATACATAGTTGTACCTAAAGATCAGCAGTGTAAAAGTCATCTCATAGCTAAACACTGATTTGTGCTTGTTCAAATTAGGCTATACACCACATATGTAGATCACATCTTCACAATAACCAAGTTTATGTTCCTTACAAGCCAAGCCAGACAAAATACATCAGATCAAGCCAATCTGATATGAATGTCTTCAGGTTCACTCTGAATATTAGTTTCACCTGCCACATATCTAGGAGGAAGAGTAGATACATGATGGGGCAAAAATTGGGTAGGTAATCTGGGTTTAGTATGGGTTTCTTCCGCTGGGGGAGGCTCTCTTCCACTTTCAGTGCATTTGACAAAGTACTTTGTGCAAAGAATTTGTTCATGATGTTAAATGGTGTAAGTCATTCATCTGATCCAATTTAATTATTTATTGTGCATTTGATAGGTGCTTATACGACAAGTAAATTGTGTTTCAAAGTGTTTCAAAGCGCCCACAGGGTAACAGAGAGGGAACATGGGATTGAAAACAATATATTAACTGGAGGATAAAAGATAAACTTACTAGGCTGTGGGAATATTCAGAACATGCAAGTGCAGAAAGAGAAGAGGCCAAGAGGGAGTGGGGTAAGGGCTTGAGTGTCTGTGCTCATGGGTGAGCAGCAGATGTAAGTGCCCAGTATAGTAAGTACTAGAGAGCATTGAGCTGCAAATAGTAGGTAAGTACAGGCCTACAGTGGCATAGGCCAGTGGGTTCTGAGGCAAGTGATATGTGTAGGCAGGGGATGAGGCGATTTGGTGTGGGTTGCCAGGGCCCCAAAGAACACATAAGGGACCTGGTCACCAATCCCAGCCGCTGTGTAATTAGCAGAGGAGGGAAGAAGCGAAGGAGGAGGTGAAAAAAGCCTTGAGGCGATGGAAAATATTTAGTAGAAGCGAGTTGCAGATAGCATGGACCCCGGCCCCAGACAGCCTTGTGGATGATGGAGAGGTATACAAAATGAATCTGTGCAGCAACCAGGAGCCTTTGAATAGGTTTTAGGGCAGGAGAGATGTGCTCTCTGGGCTTGAGGCCGAGGATAAGTCTTGCTGCCCTATTCTGAATTAGCTGGAGGGGTCATAGAAAGGAAGAGGTGTTAAGTGACTTCAATTCAGCACTCCAACTAAGTCAATGCCTAGTCTGGTATGCCCAAGGGAAGCCCTTATTTTATATTTTTGTGACAAGTTCATAGATCTGGATGATAAACCCTTGTATAACGCCCCTCTCTTTGAATCCCCCTGACTTCACTGGGCCAAGAAGTAGGTTTGTTTTGCAAATTAAAAGATTTATTTGAACAATTAAACATTATATATATCACACTTTTATAAATAAATTAATATTTGATAGCACACTTATGAATATGACAGTGATCAACAATGGATAATATTACACTAGCACACGTTGTTAATTACTTAGGAGTTGGTATAGAGAGGATAAGGTAGCTGAGAATACTCTTATGGTTTCAAAGAAATGCAATGATGGAAAAGAATGCAGCACAGAAATAAACTGATATGGTTTCAACAAGAGATAATATGATCACTTTTTCTTTTGACAATCGACTCCCCCCTATGCAATATAAAGAGATGGAAAAGAGAGCACACAATTTTCAGGAATATAATCAAATGCTATACAAATTCTAGTTCCCCCCTAGCAAGCTTAGAGCAACCGGTATGCTTTTAAACAGTCAAAAATACTTTTAAATATGGTTTGCAATGAAGCGAAAATATGCTAAAAATGATTTTAATTCCCTATAGGAGATTTAGGGTGGGTGATAGCTACTTTGAATTAGTTCAGGTCAACATTAGCAATGATTCATGAGGGATTATCAGCTTGAAAACGAATTTCAGCAATAGAAGCAAAAGACAGCTATTTTTGACAGGTGAAGAAGTCTGAGTCAAATTGCAATTCACAGCACTTTTTTCGAGTGCGTTGTGCGCAATTACGGAAAGACAGTTAAATCTCGTTCCTAGCACGTATGGTTCAAAAGATACGGACAATTTAGTGGAGGTAGATTCTCAAAATTAAAGTGAAGCTCAGAATGACAAATGACATTTTCACAGGCTTGAAATCACAGAATGGACACACAATTTCTATGCAGTTCTAAATAGGTGGAGATGATTTGAATTAGATTATTTTAAACTAAGAGATTGGTTCTGCACAGCTCTGGCTGGATACTCACTCCTAATTTTGGAAGGAATGGGCCTCGTCACAGATCTGGTCAACAGGTTTAACAGTGGTTCTCTCTGCTCTGCTGATCTGGATCTCTGCTTCTGGCAAAAGTTCTTGGCACTGCACAGCGGTCTGGTCTGGGTCTGGTCTGCGGTTTGGATACAGCTCTGCTTTCTGGGTCTGGTTCTGGCACTGCAGTCTGGTCTGGGTCTCTGGTTCCGGCAAAAGTTCTAGCCAGAAACGAACAACACAGCCTGGCTGTTGAATAGTTTGGTTAGGTGGCTGGATTCTGAGGCCTGCTGAGAAGGATTCAGCTTTTGGACTAGGCCTCTCTGCTGCAAGTTCTGAAGTCTGGATTCTAAGTTCTGGTTCGCAATAAATCAGTTTGAAGTGGAAAGTGAATGTCCCTCCTTGGGTCTCAGTGGCTCTTTTTATGTCTTTTGAAAATGGGTATGTGTGTGGGCATAACTAAAACAGCCCCTCGCAACTTATCATTGGCCAAGTTCTCCTCTCTCCCTTGATTGGGAGAAGGAAATGGAGTGTCATTGTGATGAGTTATTTTTATGGGTCAGAAAATCCTCCCCTTGTCACTTTGCACACAAATCTATTTTTGATCCAAATGCATATTTATCTATGTACAATTTTTCTAATAATATATGTCCAGTTAACATATTTTCTGTAGCACCAAACCATCCGATCCCAATCTATGTAAGATGTTGTGTCCACTTCTGACAGAATTCTGCCCTTTTCATCCAGAACACAACCTCTAAACTTTTCCGGAATTTACACAAAGGTGCGCAAGGAAAATGGGCATCAGATGATGAAGTGTCAGATTTTTAACATACGTACATTTGGAGTAATACCCTAATTTCCGCTACTAGCTCCCAGAACAAACCACAGAGTCCTAACACCTCTTAAAATGTGCACAGAAAAATCACAGGAATCATGATATTATTGATATAATTTTGACAATTATGTGCTATGAATTATCCATCTTTCTAAATTATGCTCTGGCCCAGATGGGTGTGGTTTAGGTCCCAAAGCACATGGGGAATTCCTTGTTTGTCCCTGCCTCCAAGCTCAGCTGGCTCACAGAGGCAGCGCCCCTCCCATTTCCTTCCGGGAGGAAGCCATTTACGACCCCTGATTTAACATTTGCCTGAGCCAAGGAAAGTTCATTGTTCTGTTTCCTGCAGTCCCAGGTACTCCTCCCCTGATTCAATCAGAGAGGTGTGATCTCCTTTTGGTGGGGGCAGCAGAATGCAGCCAGGCCTGTGAATGCAGTTGCTGGGCAAGTTTCAACTCCTGTCGGGGGTAGTTGCCAGGCAAAATTCAATCTCTTTAAGCCAGGCTTCAGCAAAATGTCACTTTTGTTCCAGTTTTTCTTCATTCAAATCAAACTTACAATTTTTACACATACAGCTAGAACGCTGATTCTAAGTTCAAAACTATGACATTTAAACAGTTGCAACCTATGTGACACTCAAAAGTAGGTCACTCATTTATTTTAAACATTTCGATTTTAGTGGCTTTAAATCCCATTTCACTTAAGCTGCTGACATCCACAGCTCAGCCAGTTTTGTTATGAACATTATTTTAGGCTCTTCATCTTTCCAAATTTTGTATGCACACAAGACTTCATTCTACCAGACGTCTGCTAGTGTTCAGTAAGATTTTTGAATATTTTGCAATGTTAGAAATAGGCATTTTGAGCATGCATTCAGAGAAACAACAGTGATTTCAAAGCGCTTTTTGAGCTAACAGGCACTGCTGTTTTTCCTTTGGCACCATGTTTCACTCATGGAGCTTCTGGCCCATCACGCTCGCACTGGTGGGTGGCGGGTCAGGCGACCATTTTGGTGTGCGCAAAAACTGCACGGTTTTCCTGGATTCTGGTGCAAATGTGGGCTTTTCGGCCATCTTGGATTTTCTAAGCCCACAGCACCAAATGTTGCAGCATAACAACTTGAACATGGGTCGATACACCTGAGACTTGCCGGGGACCAGAGAATTCTATTTTTGCTGAATTTCCAATGGGGATTGTGTTCAGGTTCCTGAAATACCTTCAGATGGTCTTCGCTTTCCAACCTGTATCAACGCTACTCCTCTCACTCCACCCACACCACTCTCCTTACTGAATTGGTTTTACCGTGTAAGTTTAATCAGGTACTGGAAGGCAAAACATTACCAAGTGATAGCTAGCCTGTAGCTGTGTGTAGTGCAGGGTAATTGGAGTTTTGAAACTGAGTCAGTTTTTTGGGGAGAAGTTAGGGTTTGAGAATAGTGAGGACTCGTGCTGGTGTGGCTTTGTAATAGGTTGAACTGTTATCCTGCTAAGACATGGAAATCAGCAAGTAAAATCAGATGTAGTGGGTGGGGGGAGCAATTGTGCCACTGTTGTATGACTGACTTCTTTTCTCTCTATATTTCTGGATTTATTTCACTGAGAACAGTGTTGCTGTCGGGCTCCAGCCCTGTGGATGAATGCAGCAGGCTGAGGTGCAGACAGGAAGGGGGCCTTGGGTTCTGTGGGCCTTAAGGTATGGTGGGCCGGCTTCCGCCTCAGGCTCACCTTACAGCCTATTAGCACGGACCAGGGAAGGTAGCTAGGCAACCAAGATCAACAAAAGTAGCTCCGTGTTGCGGCAGCCATCTTAGGGTTGGGAGGCCACGGCAACGGCTCCTCGTGGTGGTGGTCAGTGGGGATGGGTCGTGTTACTTATTAAATGATGGTTCTTTTGTACGTATTGTGGGAGTTGTGGTTGCACTATTTGCATTAGAAAAGGTGCACTAGAAGTCCCAGAATGCAGAAAAAAATGTAGGAGCCAAAAAGCATGTACATATTAGAAAGGGGAATTTTAGCAAGAATGCATGTGTGTCAAAGTTAATAAAATTGCACACACTGAGTGTTATTTCAAAATGTTGCACAAATCGTTTCCATTTCCTTTCATTTATGTTTTTCAAAATTGCACACAGTACTATTGTAAATGTGTACATGCATTTATTAGTTGCACTTGGAATGGTACTGAAAAAAATAACATGTAGATGCCATGCTTTAGTAGCATACATGCAGTTTTTATTTTGACTTTGGATTGTGAGAGTTTAAGTGTCACTTTGTGAGTGGGAGAAGTGGTATTAAAAGTGACAAAATAACACTTGGTACATTATAATGGTTCATATTGGCTAGTATGCATGTACTGTCAATATATTGAACTTTCACACAGGATCTGTCATTTAAACATGCTGTAGAAATGTTTTAAATATGTTTTCTTTTGTTTTCACAATAAAGACACAGGCAGTGCTGTTGGAATTTTAACTATGTATTTTTAAACTGTTATGAAAATGCTCATTAAAAGAAAACATTGTAACCAGACAGCATTGCAAGTAACTGCCACTTGATGTCAGGAGATGGGACAAAAGAGAGTATGATTATTGAGTAGGTTAATGCAGGGTAAGTGGGAGAAACCAACTGTATACACATTTGTAAAGGAGTTGGAAATGTAATTAAATAAATATAAGCATACCTGTACTTTGTCTTGGTAGATGCAGATGTGGTTAAATCTGCAAATTGAAATTTTGGAGATTTTTATAGTAGTTTTTGATGCAGGTGCTTGTGAGTAACAGGAGACACACTGAGAGTTTGTAAATCTGAAGTGTTGCACTAAAATGACAGAGTTAGATGTAGAGTTTTTGGATATGATTGGTGGATGGATGTGTGACTGTTTGAAAGTAGACAATGTGGGAATGCTACACAGATTAAAGTGGAAAGGGAAGAAGGGCTGTTCTGTGTTACGGGGTCCGTGGACAGCACAGCAGTCTGCGGACAGGGTGTGCCACAACGGGTCTTTTAAGGATGGCTGGCATGGAAAGTGTACTCTGGGGATTAGCCAATGAGGTGTCCTGGTTGTGGTTTATAGGAAGAGCGGGTAGCAGTTCTTTTCATTGCTGTGTGTAAGGAAGATGGCTGGGGTTGTTGCTATGAGAAGGCTTACTGTGTGGATGGTGGGATGCTTAATCTGATGGATGCATGCTTAATCTGAAAAGACACAAAGACATGTGTGGCATTTCTGTTAATATTGGATTGGAGGCAGTGGAGGGTTCTTGTTATGGTGTGCTTCGGCGTGTTGCTTTGCATATTGCAAAAGCATGTCTCATTTTCAATGTCCAGATTTGACTCTGGTACATTCTGGAAGACATATTTCGGACTACATTAATGCAATATCTTTGCAGATTGCATTGAAAGATATGCTGCAAGCATTTATGGACTATTTTCATATGGAAAGATTAACCAAAAATCCCCCAAAAAATCTAAACTGAAAAAAAACAAAAAAGGTTATTTTACGAGCCACCATTGCACACAAAATATTTTATAGTTAGGGTAAAACCTCCCCACCCCCTTGAATTGGGTGTTCTGTCCGTGGACAACACAGTAGTACGCGGATAGCACGTGCCACCTCTGGGTCTTTTGAGGATGCCAGGCATGGAAATGGGGCTGTGCAGCCCAGGGGATTAGCCAATCAGGTTTCCTGGGTGTGGTGTACAACGAGATAGTCTGACAGAAGCTTTATTTGCTGAGAGGACTGCAGATAGCTATGGCTATGTCTTTCAGGAGGCAGAGTCTATGGATTTTGGGGGACTCATGGATCTAATGACTGAAGGTATATGCTGAGCAATGTGGCGTGGCTGAAAATCTTGCATTTTATGATTTTCAGGTGGAATGGTATGGAGTGCGCAGCATGAAGTGGGTGGACTTGCTTGCATTTTGTTGAAATATTGTCACACTGAAACATCTGAACATTATCATTTTTCATTGTGGAGTGAACAGTGTAGGGTATGTGACTGGAATTTCATTGCAGTTTGCAATGAAGGAGACATTTGTAAAACTGAAGGAAATTATCCCCAATTCAAGACTGATTTTTTTCTCGCATTGCTCACACACAGATGTGGATGCACTCAAGTTCATTTAGGCCACAAATGGAGAATGTGTGGCACAATGTCAACAAGGCTGTGTGTACATTTTTGGAAGATGTTGGCATGACATCTGTCCATAATGAAAATATTAAATTTGACATTTCCAACATTTTCCACAGAGATGAGGTGCATTTTACTGATGCAGTTAATCATATTTTTCTGCAAAACATTCAGAATGCTTTGAAGCAGTTTTTGAAAATATACAAAGCAATTTTCAGAAGGCGCAAAAAAATACATGGAAGCACTGGGAAAACAAAATGCCACTTTTATGCAAGTTTAAAGAAATAGTTCAGTTTCGTAGAATGATCTTCAGTTTACTTTAAAAATGGCAAAAATATAAAAACAAAAAATACAAAAAAGTTATTTTCAGAACCACCACTTTCCCATGCAAAAGAGTTAAATGTTTTTGATGCCACCACTACACACATTTTTCTGATGTCCGGGGACTACCGCACTGCCAGCAGACTCCACAGGCAAAATTGTGATGTCATATTTGATGTACTGGGTGTTAGTCTTAGCAGTGCATGGTGGTGGCACGAGTTATGGTTGCTTACCTCACCGAAACTGGTGAATTTCTGGGGTTTTTCAATTGTACTTGTAACCATAACGTCCCTTTAACAAAGTTTTTTCACCGATATATATATATATATATATATATATATATATATATATATATATTACATAGCCTGTGGTAGCAGCCGTGTAGCTATAGTTAAGTTGCTAAACCCATAGGAAGACCACCTTTTGGGCAGCTTATAGCCCCGCTCCCCCTGAATGAATCCTCACCAAACTTTGCAAAAAAAGTATATGGCACATTTGGTGAGGTTTCGTGAAGGGGGACAAATTTATAGGGGTCCCAATTTTCATTTTTTTTCTATAGACTGAATGGAAAAAAATTTGCTCATGCCTACAGCCGAAACCGCTGGACGGATTTTCACCAAATTTGCAGCAGGAGTGGAGGCTTAGTCCCGAAAGCGGGCTTTTGTAAATTTGGTGAAAATCCATAATAGTATGTGTAGAGGGCTGCAGGCGGTTTAGGGTAGGGGAGTGGAATGTGAATGGTTGCAAGTACACCGCAGCAGTTGGTAGGTCCTCAGGTGAGTAGCTGATGTGGTGACTTCAGGAAGGCTTTGTTAAGGTAGTGGAGTGGAATGTGGATGAAATGAGGATGTTTGCATAAGCTGTTTATGCTGTGGTGTTTGTGGCCAGCTACTAGACTTACCCAAGAGTGTGCTGACTGGTTGCACATACTGGACTACTATGTGTACAGAAGTGGATAGGGCATCAGGTGGATTCCTTATGTGTTAGGTTTGTGGCCAGTGTACATAATGTTGGGTGCATGGTTGTATTATGTTGTGGTGATTGTACCTAGCTCGTAGAGTCTTGGGTGCATGGCTGGAGGTGATGCACCCAAGAGTCCAAGAGTGTGCGCACTGGTTAAAGTACTGTCGTGGTATGGGTAGGATAGTGGACAGGGCCTCTGGTGGCTGGCTTATTGGAGTCAAGAGTGTGCTGACTGGTTGCACGTACTGTAATACTATGTGTACTGAAGTGGACAGGGCATCAGTTGGATGCCTTATGTGTTTTGTTAGTAGCCACTGGGAAGATTTCTGGGTACTTTACTGTATTATGCTGTATTGGTTGTGGGCAGTTGGTAGAGTCGTGGGTGGAGAGGGTATGCATCCAAGAGTCTGTCCATTGGTTGGAGGTACTGTAATAATATGTCAACTGAAGTGGATAGGGCCTCAGGCGGTTGTGTTATGTGTGTGGGTTTTGGTAAGTGGGCAAATGTTTGCATGCATGGGTATATTATGCTGCAGTGGTTGTTGGCCAGAGGCCATCGCCATAGGCCATGCACCCAAAAGTCTAGGCCCTGGACACAACCACCGCAGCATAATACAGCCATGCACTCAACATTTTTACATTGTTATATGGATTTAATAGGAGGCAATTCAACCAAGAGTTTGTCCAGTGGCTGCAATTAGTGAAATAGTATGTGTACAAAAGTGGACAGGATGTGTGGCAGGTAGCTTGTTGGACTGTCCTGAGATTATTGGGTGTATGATAGTCTATGCAGTGGGAAGTGATTGTGGCCAGTTACTACACTCTTGGGTGCATGCACTCAAGAGTCCAAGAGTCTGCCCACTGGTCAACATACTGTTATAGTATGTCTAGAAAGGTCCACAGGGTCTTAGGTGGCTGGCTTATTGGATCCATGAGTGTGCTGACTGAATGTAGGTACTCGAATAATATGAGTACAGAAGTGGACAGGTCCTCAGGTGGATGCCTTATGTGTGTGTATTGTGGCAGTGCATAGATTGTTAGGTGCATGGCTGTATTATGCTATGGTGATTGTGACCAGCTACTAGATTCTTGGGCGTATGGCTGGATGTCATGCACCCAAGAGTCTCGCCATTGGCTGTAAGTAGTGTAATAGTAAGTGTACAAAAGAGGACAGGGTGTGTGCCAGGTGGTTTGTTGGACTGTCTAGAGATTTTTGGCTGTATGATACTGTATGCAATGGGAGGTAATTGTGGAGAGCTACTATAGTCTTGGGTGCATGTCCGGAGGTGATGCACTCAAGAGTCCGAGAGTGTGACCACTGGTTGACGGATTGTAATGGTATGTGTAGAAAAGTGGACAAGGCCTCAGTCGGCTGGCTTATTGGACTCAAGACTGTGCTGAGTGGTTGCCCGTGCTGGAATACTATGTGTATAGAAGTGGACAGGTATTCAGGTGGCTGGCTTATATGTGTGGGTTGTGACCAGTGTATAGATTGTTGGGTGCATGGTTGTATTATGCTGTAGTGATTGTGTCAAGCTAATAGAGTATTGGGTGCATGGCCAGAGGCGATGCACTGAAGAGTCTAAGAGTGTGCCCACTGCTTGAAGTACTGTTATAGTATGTGTAGAAAAGTAGACAGGGCCTCTGGCGGCTGGCTTATTGGATTCGAGAGTGTGTTGACTGGTTGCACGTACTGGAATACTATGTGTACAGAAGTGGACAGGGCCTCAGGTGGATGCCTTATATGTTTGGGTTTTGGCCACTGTGTAGGTTTTTGGGTACTTCATTGTATTATGCTCTATTGGTTATGGGCAGTTAGTAGAGTCTTGTGTGCAGAGGCCATGCATACAAGAGGCTGTCCAGTGGCTGGAAGTACTGTAATAGTATGTCAACTAAAGTGGATATGGCCTCAGGTGGCTGTGTTATGTGTGTGGGTTGTGGTAAGTGGGCAGATGTTTGCATGCATGGCTGTATTATGCTGTGGTGGTTGTGGCCAGGCCATGCACACAAAAGTCTAGGCCCTGGCCACAACCACTGCAGCATGATACAGCAATGCACTCAAGTTTTTGACAGTGGCATATGGATTGCATAAGTATGTGTATAGAATGCAATTTGCAGATTAGAAAGAAGTAAGACACCAATAATTGTGTACTCACTGTATGTATTGTTGAGGCCCTCTACATATTTTTTGCATGCACTGCAGAATACTGTTGAAGCAGCAATAGCAGATTTGCGTAATATGGTATGGGGAAATGCAGGAGAAATCGTTGCTTCATTGTCTGCGATAAAAGAAAACATAACATGTTAAAGTAGGTACTTTGTAATGTCGTATTGCATTGCAGACATTTGTGCACTTTGTGGACCCTCATAATTAGTACTTCACAAGTACTATGCATTAAACAAGTGTACTGTGCAATGTACTCAGTTCCTGTGTTTTTTTTTGCATAAGCATTGGGTATGTGGGGAAAAAATCCATGCAGCATTACAATTAAAACTTCTACATTAATGTGTTGTTATGTGGAACACTCTGTTTCAGTGACGTGTGCACGGTTGACAGTAATGTTTAAGGTGCATATCTTTGCGGTATCGTGGTTATAGGCACTGTTGCAGTAGGAGGAATTAAAATGGTGCATGATTTTCCTTTTTGAAGTGGGGGTACTATGGTTGCAGTTAGATACCAGTTGGTGTATTCAAACTGTTTATTTGTTTTCTATTTTTAGCGGTATTTGTTTATGCATTTGATGTTTTCTAAGTACTGTGGTATTGCAGAATAATATTGCAGGATTGTGGGGTCAGTTAGATACCTGCATTCTAACTGTTGGTAGTTTAAAAGTTGCTGAGGGTATGTTTAAAGGACTGGGATTGCTGAAGGTTTATTTTGGCAGTTTGACTGCTGAAAGTAATATTGTAGTACTGCGGGTGCAGTAAGATACCAATTGGTGTATGCTGGTTGTTTAAAATTAATAAGTGTTGAAGGATTTCCTCAGAAGAACTTTCATTTTTGCTGGTGGATTAATGGGAATTAATATTGTAGTATTATGGTTGTAGTTAGATACCAATTGACGTATTCTAACCATTTAAAGTTTCTCATATGTGATGGTGGGTATTGGGCAGTATATCAGTGAGTTTTGGTTTCAAGAATATTAAGTAGGCATTTGCAAGATTTGCTGGTAATATCTGCTTCAGAGTAATGAAATTATCATTGCATTCAAACCATCCATATTTATTTTTAATGTATGCAGTATAGTTACCTGCACGGGATGTGGCGCCTGTGTGGTAGATTATGCCTACTATTCTGAAGGTTTTCTTGCCAAGTGACACTTGTCCGTGTGTGAAGCCAGTAAGCTTGCAGTTGTTTTTGGTACCATCTGCATTGTATTGTAAAAGCATTACTATTACGTATTGGCTATGTGATTGTATCTGTAAGGTGGAACGATTGTCGGAATTGCAAGTTGTACCGTGGTTTGCATTTTGTACAAGCTGCTGAAATGGAATGGATTCAAAGGTAGGTATAGATGCATACACAAAGCGCTTGTTAGGGACTTGTTCCTGCACTACATGGCTGCAGAGAGTGCACATATGTTTCCACATGTATGAAATGGGGAAGATTTCATTTATAGGTATGTTTTTGCTTTCCAGTACTTGTTATATGTACATTAGAAATTATTGGGGCTCTTCCTGTGTGTTTATAGTGAATCTAACCATTCCCGCACAGAAGTCCAATTCTTGCGATACTGTAAGTGTTCTCATGATAGTTTGTTGCATTTCTGTGAAGGAGTAGCATTTACAAACACTGTGTCTGTGCCGTTTAAGTAAATGTTTTCAACGCTTGGTTGCAATTGGAAGAAGACAACAACTGTACCAAGTGCTCCATTAACTAAACCTTGTTCCACATCAAGGTTACACTTTAGCATTACTCTACAGTTTGAACACAATGTTAGAACTTTCTCCAAACCAGCTGTGTTGGAAGGTTTATAGTGATTCCATCGAAAAAAAGGCAATGACAAACCAAAGCATCTAATAAAAAGCATCGAATTCCATAGCGTCAACAGGCTATCTTTTACATGTAAAAGTGCCTTTCCATCTAAACCAGTCCATCCATAATATACATGGACTGGTTTCAATGGAAAGCACTTTTACATTGTAAAAGATAGCATATCATGGCTTTTTTTGGTAACTTTAAAATGTAACATGGAGCTGTCCAGTGCTGAAATTTTGGCACTGGCCAGCTCCTTGTAAAGTTTAAATTTTTTTGTATATTGGGGGGAGGTTACCACCCCAGGCCCCCCAACCCCCATACCCACCCACCAACCCTAACCCTAATGTAACCCTTAATCTAACCCTCGCTCCAACCCTAACCCTAATGTAACCCTTAATCTATACCTTACCCTAACCCTAGCCCCGACCCTAACCCTAACCCTAGCCCTAATATAAACCTTAATCTAACCCTAGCCCCAACCCTAACCATAACCCTAACCCTAACCCTAGCTCAACCCTAACCCTAATGTAACCCTTAATGTAACCCTTACCGTAACCGTAACCCTAACCCTAATGTAACCCTTAATCTAACCCTAGCCCCAACCCTAACCCCATCCCTAACCCAACGCTGAACCTAATGTAACCCTTTATCTAACCATAGCCCAAACCATAACCCTAACCCTAATGTAACCCTTAATCTAACCCTAATGAAACCCTTAATCTAACACTAGCCCCAACCCTAACCCCCAACCCTAGCCCCAACCCTAATCCCCAACCCTAACCCTAATGCAACCCTTAATTTAACCCACCCTAGCCCCAACCCTAACCCTAACCCTAATCCAAGCTTAACCCCTAACCCTAACCCCACTTATTTCGATGGATCCATCCAATTATATACAAAGAAATGGCTATTCGATGGAATGGAATTTTGTTGCATATAATTCGATTGTTTGGTATTAGATGCTTTGGTGTTCGATGGATTGACCAGATACCGTGTTAGAAATAGAGTTCTCTGAGGAAATTAGTCATGCTGTGGCTTGTTGACACATAGGTACTGTCATACTGTGCACATCCAGTTTGTCTGTGGAGTAAATTTGCACTAGTGGTGGCATTTCTTTTTTCAACATTGTTTCATTGAATTGTACACAGATTGCTAGGGTTGGCATTAATGACATACAGTTTACATTTGTGTGTGCTAATTGTACCATGACATTAGTAGTAGATGTGTTATGCCCGTATAGCTCATGTATGCGTCTGCTATTTAAGATAGGCTGTGCTTCCCTAGAAAGCAAACCAATGCAAATACTTTTCAAAATGCTGGCATAGGTGAGGTCTGCAGACTGACACATGTTTTCAGTTAGTTCGCTGTACTGGGAATGTTGCCAGAGATTTACATTTCCTATGCTGCCAAGTGCCTTGCTGCACAGTTTGTGTCCTACGATTTTAAATATAGGTTCACCTTTTACTGGTGTTAATTGAACAAGATCTCCGAAAACAATAATATGTTTTCCTCCACAGAGTTCTTCATAGTCTGTTTTAAGGACCTCTTGCAATATGTGGTGAATTAAAGCCAACATTAGGCTGGAGACCATGCTCACCTCATCTATTAGGAGCACTTTCAGTTGTTTCAAAACTCTGCGTAGCTCCATAGCAGCTTCTGCTGAAGGTTTGTAGTAGTCTAGTTTGTTTTGGTGTTCTACTGGAAGCAGTAGAAATCGGTATGAATGAACAGCACCTATGTTGCAGGTAGCTAAACCTGTGGGGGAAGTTACAATAGCTGAAAGCTTGTTGATTGTCAATTGTTGGAGGAACTTGCTGATAATTTTTATCCAGAATGTTTTGACTGTACCAGCTTGACCACTTACATAACGGAGTACAGGTTTATAGTTGAAACAGGTACAAGTTTTCATTTGTGATGCACACCATGTTCAATTTCTTTAGTTACTTCTAGAAAAAAGCTATGCTGCTCATGTTTCAGTTGTGATTTCAGTAGAGCAAAGCTTTCTGCAGATTGCTCATACTGGCACATGGTGTTTTCTACTTCAGTCATGGCTAATTCTGCCTCATTTGCTATGAGTCACTGTCCAAGTGGTTCTTGGCTTCCTGTAAGAGAAACTTGACTGCTCTCAGGAGTGTCTACATTTAATTATGCTTAAACTTCTTTTTCTTGTTAGGGTTCATTTTCCAACATGTTTTTGTACTGTGTAAAGATGTTATCCGTTATAGTGCTTTCAGTTGTATTGAAAGCATCTTCATAAGAGATATGGAAGTCCAATAAATATTCTTTTGTCCATGGTTTAAAAAGTTGTTTTAGGGACTGTAGTACAGTTCTCTATGTTGAGGAATTTTTAACGATAGCTTCTATTGATTAATCTCGCTGCGTTTGGTAAGCTTAACCAGGCTGCCCTCACAACCTTTAACTATATATGTACCTTTTTTCTCATCTGGTTTAATATTATTTTTGTATGAGAAGTTCTAGGCTATGTGGTACAGGCACAATGTTTCCAAACGAGTACTCCTGTTTGGGTAGTATGTGTCTAATAAGTTAGTTTCTTGGTTCGATTTGCAAACTCTTTTTCTGGATGCAGCAGGACCAATACTTAGCCAGACTATGTTTTCAGATTTGTCATACAAGGCGGTGCCGGTTAAACAGTCTGTGGCTACGTAGCAGCCCGATTCTCTATGGGAGAGCATTTGTATGCCAAAGCTGTACAATTTTGTGACAGTGTTTTGTCAGACAATATGTCATCCTAGAGGTCTTTCAGCTCTATTTTCTCTGCTTTGGTTAAGTAGGCTGTGACATTCCGTGCAACTGCAGTGGAATTGTCTGCAATGTACTACACATCTATGTCTGCATTCCATAGGAGGGCAATGATTGCATTGTAATCATTGATGTACTTTGATGCTTTGGTTCTTTTTATGTAGTATGTATTCTTAGGCGATTTGCCTTTCATACTGTGAATAACAGAAGACATGAAGTTGTTTACTTGTCCTTTTTCTGACACATGTCTAGGGAAACCAAAGCGGCATTTGGTGTAGTATTTGCTTTTCTTTTTATATTTGCGCCGACAATCTTAGCCACACTTGTGTCATTGAAACTGCTAAATGTTTGCATGTAGGTCACTATGTGTACTTTTTGAAGGGATTTTGCAAATGATATATTTATGAAAGTACTGCAAAGCAGTAGCATCACTGTCTTGACCAAATTTAGGAACATGTTTAATCCACAAAAGCATGTGGATGTGTGGTGCTCCTCTGACTTGATATTCTTTTCTCCAGAAGAAGTGCTGCACTTCTCTGAGATTAGGAATTGTTTATTATAAATGAAGTGCAGCACTGGAATAAAGCGATGATGGAAGTACCTTGACACATTTACAGGGTCAAGAGAGCAGAGTTGTCCTGGAGTTTTCATATCCTTCCCTGCTTTGTTTTTGTTTGCTAAACATAGGAAATCTGGCAAGTCTCCCCATGCATACTTGCCACAACCTGATGTGACAGACCATGTGGGTGGGCCATGGTTAAGTAGCATATACCGTACTTGGAACAAGTATTCTTTGTACCAAGCATGTTTTTCAAGAGATTTCTAACACTGACTGTAAAACTTCATCTTTCTCTTGTACCTTTTAACCTTTAAGAGTATCTGTGTAGCAGACATGTTTAGAAAATTGGAACCTGTTTTCAATGTGGGTTCAACTCCGTAACATAGAGTTGCTAGTTCACTTTCAAAGAGGAGATGGAATATGTATTCCATGTTTTGTCTGAATCCAGGGTCTTCAGAATACATTTGTAAAGGTTGGTATTCTGATGCTGTTATTTGTGTACATCTTTCATCATATCTTCCACCTTTTCCAGTAGGAAACAGTAGAGGAAAGGTGCATGCTTCTACACTTTTTCACATATGCTGATTGGAGATCCTTTGGCTTCCAGCATTTGATATGTTTCTAGTGAATCATCTATGGTGTCTTTGGAGTGTAGTCAGTGAATTATATACTGGTCTAAAATATTGGAGGCTGTAGTAGTATCTAGAAATTCAAATTGTCCAGATGATGAGGAATCCTGAATTATTTTTGTGGTTTCTCTCAGGTTTTCTTCAATGTTTATTTCTCTGTACTGAAACAAAAGAGGTGATAACTGGAAGGTTTAAAATAAATCTTAACCTCTGGCATTGCTCTGGGCAACCCTCCAGACCATCGTTCTTCACCTGCCAAGCCATTACAAAAGGGGAAAGAACATATGCAAATCAGGCTGGGTCCCACCCGCAAAGGGGTAGTCCAGCCCAAACTGCTAGGTCACATCCCTTCTGCACGAGACCACAAGCATCCCCAGACATATTTCAGCTTTGTTGGGCATCATCAGTGAGGTATAGCTTGGGTCTCTAGGCCCAACAGGCACGGGACCCACGTCTGGGCATACCTGTCCCACTTGGAGTGACAATAGCAAAACAAAAGAGGTGAAAGATAGTGAGCTAAAGACTCTGGGTAAGGCTATTGTAACCAGGACTCATGTCAGGCAGAGAGTCTCCCAGGACCCCCATTTTTATTTGCATATTTCAAGAAACTTTGGGTCTCACCCTAAGTTACTAGTGGAATCAAAATGTGGACCCCTTGCTCACTATTCTTAGAGAGGCACAGCTACACCCTACTGATGAGGTTCGACCAGACCGAAACACATGTCTGGGGTTGCTGTTGGTACTCTTGTTCAGTTGAGAATTGCCTAGCATTTCAGTGCTGGACTGCCCCAGGGCAGGACAAACACTGATATGTTTAGGATATTCCTTCTATGTGAAAGATAGTGAGCTAAAGACTCTGGGTAAGGCTCTTGTAACGGGGACTCATGTCTGGCAGAGTCTCCCAGGACCCCCCTTGTTATTTGCATATTTCAAGTAACTTTGGGTCTCACCCTAAGTTACTAGGGGAATCCAGACGTGGACCCCTTCCTCACTATTCTTAGAGAGGCACAGCTACACCCTACTGATGAGGTCCAACCCGACTGAAACACTTGTCTGGGGTTGTTGTTGGTACTCTTGTTCAGATGAGAATTGCCTAGCATTTTGGTACTGGACTGCCCCAGGGCAGGACAAAGACTGATATGTATGGGATATGTCTTCTCTGTGAAAGATAGTGAGCTAAAGACTCTGGGTAAGGCTCTTGTAACCAGGACTCATGTCTGGCAGAGAGTCTCCCAGGATCCCCTTGTTATTTGCATATTTCAAGTAACTTTGTGTCTCACCCTAAATTACTAAGGGAATCCAGACGTGGAACCCTTATTCACTATACTTACAGAGGCACAGCTACACCCTACTGATGAGGTTCAACCGGACTGAAACACTTGTCTGGGGTTGTTGTTGGTACTCTTGTTCAGATGAGAATTGCCTAGCATTTTGGTGCTGGACTGCCCAAGGGCAGGACAAAGACTGATATGTTTGGGATATTTCTTCTCTGTGAAAGATAGTGAGCTAAAGACTCTGGGTAAGGCTCTTGTAACCAGGACTCATGTCTGGCAGAGAGTCTCCCAGGATCCCCTTGTTATTTGCATATTTCAAGTAACTTTGTGTCTCACCCTAAATTACTAGGGGAATCCAGACATGGACCCCTTGCTCACTATTCTTAGAGAGGCACAGCTACACCCTACTGATGAGATTAAACAAGACTGAAACATGTTTCTGGGGTTGCTGTTGGTACTCTTGTTCAGAGGAGAATTGCCTAGCATTTCGGTGCTGGACTGGCCAGAGCAGGACAAAGACTGATATGTTTGGGATATTTCTTGTCTGTGAAAGATAGTGTGCTAAAGACTTTGGGTAAGGCTCTTGTAACCAGGACTCATGTCTGGCAGAGAGTCTCACAGGACCCCTCTTGTTATTTGCATATTTTAAGTAACTTTGGGTATCACCCTAAGTTACTAGGGGAATCCAGACGTGGAACCCTTGCTCAGTATTCTTAGAGAGGCACAACTACACCCTACTGATGAGGTTCAACCAGACCAATACACGTGTATGGGGTTGCTATTGGTACTCTTGTTCAGAGGAGAATTCCTTAGCATTTCAGTGCTGGACTGCCCCAGGGCAGGACTAAGACTGATATGTTTGGGATATTTCTTCTCTGTGAAAGATAGTGTGCTAAAGACTTTGGGTAAGGCTCTTGTAACCAGGACTCATGTCAGGCAGAGAGTATCACAGGACCCCCATATTTCAAGTAACTTTGGGTATCACCCTAAGTTACTAGGGGAATCCAGACATGGACCCCTTGCTCACTATTCTTAAAGAGGCACAGCTAAACCCTACTGATGAGGTTCAACCAGACCTAAACACGTGTCTGGGGTTGCTGTTGGTACTCTTATTCAGAGGAGAATTGCCTAGCATTTTGGTGTTGGACTGCCACAGGACAGGACAAAGACTTATATGTTTGGGATATTTCTTCTCTGTGAAAGATATTGAGCTAAAGACTCTGGGTAAGGCTCTTGGAACCAGAAACTCATATCTGGCAGAGAGTCTCCCAGGATCCCCTTGTTATTTGCATATTTCTAGTAACTTTGGGTCTCACCCTAAGTTACCAGGGGAATCCAGACGTGGACCTCTTGCTCACTATTCTTAGAGAGGCACAGCTAAACCCTACTGATGAGGTTCAACCGGACTCAAACATGTGTCTGGGGTTGCTGTTGGTACTCTTGTTCAGAGGAGAATTGCTTAGCTTTTCAATGCTGGACTGCCCCAGGGCAGGACAAAGACTTATATGTTTGGGATATTTCTTCTCTGTGAAAGATATTGTGCTAAAGATTTTGGGTAAGGCTCTTGTAACCAGGACTCATGTCTGGCAGAGAGTCTCCCAGGACCCCCTTGTTATTTGCATATTTCAAGTAACTTTGGGTATCACCCTAAGTTACTAGGGGAATCCAGACGTGGACCCCTTGCTCACTATTCTTAGAGAGGCACAGCTACACCCTACTGATGAGGTTCAACCAGACTGAAACACCTGTCTGGGGTTGCTGTTGGTACTCTTGTTCAGAGGAGAATTGCCTAGCATTTCGGTGCTGGACTGCCCCAGGGCAGGACAAAGACTGATATGTTTGGGATATTTCTTCTCTGTGAAAGATAGTGAGCTAAAGACTCTGGGTAAGGCTCTTGTAACCAGGACTCATGTCTGGCAGAGTGTCTCCCAGGACCCCCCTTGTTATTTGCATATTTCAAGTAACTTTGGGTCTCACTCTAAATTACTAGGGGAATCCAGACGTGGACCCCTTGCTCACTATTCTTAGAGAGGCACAGCTACACCCTACTGATGAGGTTCAACCAGACTCAAACATGTGTCTGGGGTTGCTGTTGGTACTCTTGTTCAGAGGAGAATTGCCTAGAATTTCGGTGCTGGACTGCCCCAGGGCAGGACAAAGACTGATATGTTTGGTATATTTCTTCTCTGTGAAAGATAGTGAGCTAAAGACTCTGGGTAAGGCTCTTGTAACCAGGACTCCTGTCTGGCAGAGAGTCTCCCAGAACCCCCCTTGTTATTTGTATATTTCAAGTAACTTTGGGTCTCACCCTAAGTTACTAGGGGAATCCAGACGCGGAACCCTTGCTCAGTATTCTTAGAGAAGCACAACTACACCCTACTGATGAGGTTCATCCAGACCTAAACACGTGTCTGGGGTTGCTGTAGGTACTCTTGTTCAGAGGAGAATTGCCTAGCATTTTGGTGCTGGACTGCCCCAGGGCAGCACAAAGACTGATATGTTTGGGATATTTCTTCTCTGTGAAAAATAGTGAGCTAAAGACTCTGGGTAAGGCTCTTGTAACCAGGACTCATGTCTGGCAGAGAGTCTCCCAGGACCCCCCTTGTTATTTGCATATTTCAAGTAACTTTGGGTATCACCCTAAGTTACTAGATGAATCCAGACTTGGACCCATTGCTCACTATTCTTAGAGAGGCACAGCTAAACCCTACTGATGAGGTTCAACCAGACCTAAAAACGTGTCTGGGGTTGCTGTTGGTACTCTTGTTCAGAGGAGAATTGCCTAGCATTTCGGTGCTGGACTGCCCCAGGGCAGGACAAAGACTGATATGTTTGGGATATTTCTTCTCTTTGAAAGATAGTGAGCTAAAGACTCTGGGTAAGGCTCTTGTAACCAGGACTCATGTCTGGCGAGAGTCTCCCAGGACCCCCCTTGTTATTTGTATATTTCAAGTAACTTTGGGTCACACCCTAAGTTACTAGGGGAATCCAGAAGCGGAACCCTTGCTCAGTATTCTTAGAGAAGCACAACTACACCCTACTGATGAGGTTCAACCAGACCAAAACACATGTATGGGGTTGCTGTTGGTACTCTTGTTCAGAGGAGAATTGCTTAGCTTTTCAGTGCTAGACTGCCCCAGGGCAGGACAAAGACTTATATGTTTGGGATATTTCTTCTCTGTGAAAGATATTGTGCTAAAGATTTTGGGTAAGGCTCTTGTAACCAGGACTCATGTCTGGCAGAGAGTCTCCCAGGACCCCCCTTGTTATTTGCATATTTCAAGTAACTTTGGGTATCACCCTAAGTTACTAGGGGAATCCAGACGTGGACCCCTTGCTCACTATTCTTAGAGAGGCACAGCTACATCCTACTGGTGAGGTTCAACCAGACCAAAACACGTCTATGGGGTTGCTATTGGTACTCTTGTTCAGAGGAGAATTGCTTAGCATTTCAGTGCTGGACTGCCCCAGGGCAGGACTAAGACTGATATGTTTGGGATATTTCTTCTCTGTGAAAGATAGTGTGCTAAAGACTTTGGGTAAGGCTCTTGTAACCAGGACTCATGTCAGGCAGAGAGTATCACAGGACCCCCATATTTCAAGTAACTTTGGGTATCACCCTAAATTACTAAGGGAATTCAGACGTGGACCCCTTATTCACTATTCTTACAGAGGCACAGCTACACCCTACTGATGAGGTTCAACCGGACTGAAACACGTGTCTGGGTTTGCTGTTGGTACTCTTGTTCAGAGGAGAATTGCCTAGCATTTTGGTGATGGACTGCCCCAGGGCAGGACAAACACTGGTATGTTTGGGGTATTCCTTCTCTGTGAAAGATAGTGAGCTAAAGACTCTGGGTAAGGCTCTTGTAACCAGGACTCATGTCTGGCAGAGTCTCATAGGACCCCCCTTATTATTTGCATATTTCAAGTAAGTTTGGGTCTCACCCTAAGTTACTAGGGGAATCCAGACGTGGACCCCTTGCTCACTATTCTTAGAGAGGCACAGCTACACCCTACTGATGAGGTCCAACCCGACTGAAACACATGTCTGCGGTTGCTGTTGGTACTCTTGTTCAGATGAGAATTGCCTAGTATTTTGGTGCTGGACTGCCCCAGGGCAGGACAAAGACTGATATGTTTGGGATATTTCTTCTCTGTGAAAGATAGTGAGCTAAAGACTCTGGGTAGGCTCTTGTAACCAGGACTCATGTCTGGCAGAGAGTCTCCCAGGATCCCCTTGACATTTGCATATTTCAAGTAACTTTAGGTCTCACCCTAAATGACTAGGGGAATCCAGACGTGGACCCCTTGCTCACTATTCTTAGAGAGGCACAGCTACACCCTACTGATGAGGTTCAACCAGACTGAAACACCTGTCTGGGGTTGCTGTTGGTACTCTTGTTCAGAGGAGAATTGCCTAGCATTTCGGTGCTGGACTGCCCCAGGGCAGGACAAAGACTGATATGTTTGGGTTATTTCTTCTCTGTGAAAGATAGTGAGCTAAAGACTCTGGGTAGGGCTCTTGTAACCAGGACTCATGCCTGGCATAGAGTCTCCCAGGACCCCCCTTGTTATTTGCATATTTCAAGTAACTTTGGGTCTCACCCTAAATTACTAGGGGAATCCAGACGTGGAACCCTTGCTCAGTATTCTTAGAGAGGCACAACTACACCCTACTGATGAGGTTCAACCAGACCAAAACACGTGTATGGGGTTGCTATTGGTACTCTTGTTCAGAGGAGAATTGCTTAGCATTTCAGTGCTGGACTGCCCCAGGGCAGGACTAAGACTGATATATTTGGGTTATTTCTTCTCTGTGAAAGATAGTGTGCTAAAGACTTTGGGTGAGGCTCTTGTAACCAGGACTCATGTCAGGCAGAGAGTATCACAGGACCCCAATATTTCAAGTAACTTTGGGTATCACCCTAAGTTACTAGGGGAATCCCGACGTGGACCCCTTGCTCACTATTCTTAGAGAGGCACAGCTAAACCCTACTGATGAGGTTCAACCAGCCCTAACACGTGTCTGGGGTTGCTGTTGGTACTCTTATTCAGAGGAGAATTGCCTAGCATTTTGGTGCTGGACTGCCACAGGACAGGACAAAGACTGATATGTTTTGGATATTTCTTCTCTGTGAAAGATAGTGAGCTAAAGACTCTGGGTAAGGCTCTTGTAACCAGGACTCATGTCTGGCAGAGAGTCTCCCAGGATCCCCTTGTTATTTGCATATTTTTAGTAAATTTGGGTCTCACCCTAAGTTACCAGGGGAATCCAGACGTGGACCCCTTGCTCACTATTCTTAGAGAGGCACAGCTACACCCTACTGATGAGGTTCAACCAGACTCAAACATGTGTCTGGGGTTGCTGTTGGTACTCTTGTTCAGAGGAGAATTGCCTAGCATTTCGGTGCTAGACTGCCCCAGGGCAGGACAAAGACTGATATGTTTGGGATATTTCTTCTCTGTGAAAGATAGTGAGCTAAAGACTCTGGGTAAGGCTCTTGTAACCAGGACTCATGTCTGGCAGAGAGTCTCACAGGACCCCCCTTGTTATTTGCATATTTCAAGTAACTTTGGGTCTCACCCTAAATTACTAGGGGAATCCAGACGTGGAACCCTTGCTTCTTAGAGAGGCACAAGTACACCCTACTGATGAGGTTCAACCAGACCAAAACACGTGTATGGGGTTGCTATTGGTACTCTTGTTCAGAGGAGAATTGCTTAGCATTTCAGTGCTGGACTGCCCCAGGGCAGGACTAAGACTGATATGTTTGGGATATTTCTTCTCTGTGAAAGATAGTGTGCTAAAGACTTTGGGTAAGGCTCTTGTAACCAGGACTCATGTCTGGCAGAGAGTCTCACAGGACCCCCCTTGTTATTTGCATATTTCAAGTAACTTTGGGTATCACCCTAAGTTACTAGGGGAATCCAGATGTGGACCCCTTGCTCACTATTCTTAGATAGGCACAGCTAAACCCTACTGATGAGGTTCAACCCGACCTAAACACGTGTCTGGGGTTGCTGTTGGTACTCTTGTTCAGAGGAGAATTGCCTAGCATTTTGCTGCTGGACTGCCCAAGGGCAGGACAAAGACTGATATGTTTGGTATATTTCTTCTCCGTGAAAGATAATGAGCTAAAGACTCTGGGTAAGGCTCTTGTAACCAGGACTCCTGTCTGGCAGAGAGTCTCCCAGGACCCCCCCTTGTTATTTGCATATTTAAAGTAACTTTAGGTATCACCCTAAATTACTAGGGTAATCCAGACTTGGACCCCTTGCTCACTATTCTTAGAGAGGCACAGCTAAACCCTACTAATGAGGTTCAATCAGACCAAAACACGTGTATGGGGTTGCTGTTGGTAATCTTGTTCAGAGGAGAATTGCTTAGCTTTTCAGTGCTGGACTGCCTCAGGGCAGGACAAAGACTTATATGTTTGGGATATTTCTTCTCTGTGAAAGATAGTGAGCTAAAGACTCTGGGTAAGGCTCTTGTAACCAGGACTCATGTCTGGCAGAGAGTCTCCCAGGACCCCCCTTGTTATTTGTATATTTCAAGTAACTTTGGGTCTCACCCTAAGTTACTAGGGGAATCCAGACGCGGAACCCTTGCTCAGTATTCTTAGAGAAGCACAACTACACCCTACTGATGAGGTTCAACCAGACCAAAACACGTGCATGGGGTTGCTGTTGGTACTCTTGTTCAGAGGAGAATTGCTTAGCTTTTCAGTGCTAGACTGCCCCAGGGCAGGACAAAGACTTATATGTTTGGGATATTTCTTCTCTGTGAAAGATATTGTGCTAAAGATTTTGGGTAAGGCTCTTGTAACCAGGACTCATGTCTGGCAGAGAGTCTCCCAGGACCCCCCTTGTTATTTGCATATTTCAAGTAACTTTGGGTATCACCCTAAGTTACTAGGGGAATCCAGACGTGGACCCCTTGCTCACTATTCTTAGAGAGGCACAGCTAAACCCTACTGATGAGGTTCAACCAGACCTAAACACGTGTCTGGGGTTGCTATAGGTACTCTTGTTCAGAGGAGAATTGCCTAGCATTTTGGTGCTGGACTGCCCCAGGGCAGGACAAAGACTTATATGTTTGGGATATTTCTTCTCTGTGAAAAATAGTGAGCTAAAGACTCTGGGTAACGCTCTTGTAACCAGGACTCATGTCTGGCAGAGAGTCTCCCAGGATCCCCTTGTTATTTGCATATTTCAAGTAACTTTGGGTCTCACCCTAAATTACTAGGGGAATCCAGACGTGGAACCCTTGCTTCTTAGAGAGGCACGACTACACCATACTGATGAGGTTCAACCAGACCAAAACATGTGTATGGGGTTGCTATTGGTACTCTTGTTCAGAGGAGAATTGCTTAGCATTTCAGTGCTGGACTGCCCCAGGGCAGGACTAAGACTGATACGTTTGGGATATTTCTTCTCTGTGAAAGATAGTGTGCTAAAGACTTTGGGTAAGGCTCTTGTAACCAGGACTCATGTCTGGCAGAGAGTCTCCCAGGACCCCCCTTGTTATTTGCATATTTCAAGTAACTTTGGGTATCACCCTAAGTTACTAGGGGAATCCAGACGTGGACCCCTTGCTCACTATTCTTAGAGAGGCACAACTAAACCCTACTGATGAGGTTCAACCAGACCTAAACACGTGTCTGGGGTTGCTGTTGCTACTCTTGTTCAGAGGAGAATTGCCTAGCATTTTGGTGCTGGACTGCCCCAGGGCAGGACAAAGACTGAAATGTTTGGGATATTTCTTCTCTGTGAAAGATAGTGAGCTAAAGACTCTGGGTAAGGCTCTTGTAACCAGGTCTCATGTCTGGCAGAGAGTCTCCCAGGATCCCCTTGTTATTTGCATATTTCAAGTAACTTTGGGTCTCACCCTAAATTACTAGGGGAATCCAGACGTGGATCCATTGCTCACTATTCTTAGAGAGGCACAGCTACACCCTACTGATGAGGTTCAACCAGACTCAAACATGTGTCTGGGGTTGCTGTTGTTACTCTTGTTCAGAGGAGAATTGCCTAGCATTTTGGTGCTGGAATGCCCCAGGGCAGGACAAAGACTGATATGTTTGGTATATTTCTTCTCTGTGAAAGATAGTGAGCTAAAGACTCTGGGTAAGGCTCTTGTAACCAGGACTCCTGTCTGGCAGAGAGTCTCCCAGGACCCCCCTTGTTATTTGCATATTTCAATTAACTTTAGGTATCACCCTAAATTACTAGGGTAATCCAGACGTGGACCCCTTGCTCACTATTCTTAGAGAGGCACAGCTAAACCCTACTAATGAGGTTCAACAAGACCTAAACACGTGTCTGGGGTTGCTGCTGGTACTCTTGTTCAGAGGAGAATTGCCTAGCATTTCGGTGCTGGACTGCCACAGGGCAGGACAAAGACTGATATGTTTGGGATATTTCTTCTCTGTGGAAGATAGTGAGCTAAAGACTCTGCGTAAGGCTCTTGTAACCAGGACTCATGTCTGGCAGAGAGTCTCCCAGCACCCCCTTGTTATTTGCATATTTCAAGTAACGTTGGGTCTCACCCTAAATTACTATGGGAATCCAGACATGGACCCCTTGCTCACTATTCTTAGAGAGGCACAGCTACACCCTACTGATGAGGTTCAACCAGACTGAAACACATGTCTGGTGTTGCATTTGGTACTCTTGTTCAGAGGAGAATTGCCTAGCATTTTGGTGATGGACTGCCCCAGGGCAGGATAAAGACTGATATGTTTGGGATATTTCTTTTCTGTGAAAGATAGTGAGCTAAAGACTCTTGGTAAGGATCTTGTAACGAGGACTCATGTCTGGCAGAGAGTCTCCCACGACCCCCCTTGTTATTTGCATATTTCTCTGTAGTATTTATTGTTGTCTTTAAGATATTGCGGGGCTACTCTAACTTTTTCTAAGTCTACTAGTTGCTGCCAAATTGTTTTGTCTTTTGTAGGTACACCATTCACTAGGATAATCAAAGAATGATCTATAGGCCATTGCACTCCTGGAGTGTCTACATTTTCTTTAAGATCTAATGGCAAATAAACTACTTTGCCACAAAGGCCTATCAGTAATTCAGAAGGAGACGGTGTTGCTGTTTTCGGTTGAAAGCGTATGTTTGCTTGAAATGGGTGCACTGTTTTTGGATTATAATATTCTCATACAAGTGAAGTTGTTGGAGTGGTTTTGACAGTGGGAATATTTCCAAGTTACTAGTGATATCCCGTGAAAACATTTGATTATTGTCAAGTTTTGCAGTGCAGTATGTACAAAGTATTGAGGGGTTAGCAATTTCGTATATTTGTTTTCTGCTATAAGATAGAGAGCTATTTCGTACAGTTGGGATTGCTCTGTCTTCTATTTTGTATGTTATATTTACAGTTTTGGTGCTCTTTGTATAAAATGGTCTGCGACAACACACACATACTTCGTTTGGTACTTTAGCAGAAGTGCTTTCAAACTTTGCTCCTTCCCATTTGTACGTGTGTAATAGAATTTTGACATCTGCAAGATTGTCGCTACTCTTTTATAAAGTTACTGTATGTTGTAAATGCCCTTCAGTTCCAAAATATTTGTTTTGGATGTGGTCTATTTCTTTGAGCAGTTCTTTGGCTGAACCATGTAGGAGAATGTCATTTGAATGCTCCAGTGCTAAAACAGGACTTTTCGCATAGTACAGTGTCTGAACGAGATTTCGTACAGTAGATTGGTATGTTGCTAACATTTTGATGTGTTGGAAGGTGCTTTTGCAAGCAGGTCCGGAAACGCAGGCTATGAATGTCCTTGTAGTCTTGTGTATTTGCGCACCTGACAGGAGTCCATAGTTATTAGTTATTTAATTTTTAATTTGTCTTTGGCTTTCACATACTGATTAAAGAACGGCTGCAAAGATTTGAAAGATTGTTTTTGCACGTTACACAATGAGGTGCGCAGCCATTTGTAGACGGGACAGATTGGTTCGGTGGAATGTTTAGGTGATTGTAAGTTTGTTGGGGATTTTCTTGCAATCAGCGTTTCTTCTCCCATAATGGTATTGTCTACCTTTTCATACACTCGGCCACTGCTATGTATGGCAATTGGGTTTGTTTGCTCTTGTTTGTATGCTTCTTCATTGAAATATGGCGCTATGCTGGTGGTGTGAATCCACTCACCTGCACAGACATTTGCAAAGATATTTATGCTCATATTGCGTATGTTGCAAAGTACTTTTTGTAGTTTACTAATTAATTTTGTTAGTGGTTTCATTCTGTTGAAAACTAATATAAATATTTTCCTTTTGAGGAGCAATGCACTGACTATGAGATGTTCCAGGATCAGTTTTCTGCCTTATGTTTTAAGGGTAGAGCGTGATTTCGCTCCTGTTTTTCTATGGTTCTGAAGGATTCTATGGTGGAACATTTTTTGTAAAATAAATGTTTTGGAATGATTACCTGTGGCTAAGTTACTGTTGGTAGATGTAGTGTTTGTACTGCATGTAGTTACATTCTTGTTAATATGTTTAATTTTAATTTTACATTTTGAACGAGAAGTCATAGTTTTTTTTTCTGTTACCTGGTTTCGTTTTGCTTAGTGACTGTATTAGCTGTTCTGTTTGAACTTTTTGTACAAAGTCTGCTAATGGTGGATGGACATTTTGCATGGCTTGAGTTTTAGATACTCTGTTTCTGCATTGTTTTCTATTGAGTTGCTGTTTGGTAGGCATGGTGTTGTGTCTGTGTCGTAAAGCCAAAAGGAAACAAAGGGAAATGTAAGATTGTTGCTGGAACAGTAGGGGGAAAGCCTTTAAGTAGATGTCATCTTTGCCCAGTTTGTAGATGTGCTTTGTGTGGCAGCTGGACATTCACAAGAAACAAGAAGAAACTTATGGGACCACATATCCCAGCAGCCTCTGGGCATAGTACTTCAGCCCCAGCAGCCCGGATGCCTCCATGGAAGAAACCAGGCACACAGGACCTGCAAACGGCTCAGGTGAGGCCCAGGCCCACGCCCGATGCAACGCACATGCGCGGAAGGGCTATCGCGCATGCGCAACCCACGAACGCTTATTCGTGCTTGAGATTTCATCGAACAGGACGAATCTCACAGAGCTCCGGCGAAAACCTTACGCAGGGCCCGCCCTCGCTGGAAACCAACCTCCCCAGCCCCGCGTCTATTGAGATAAGTGCTGAACTTGTTTAATGCTGCAGATGTTACCGGAGCATGTATCTGATATTCGCTTGACTCACTAATTTTTGGGGAGTGTCCACAAGAGCATTTGGGAATGTTTCAACAATACTAACTCCTAATTGCATGCCGCATAATGTTCGCCAGTTGCAGGCATCATCTGTGTTGTTTGGGTGAAAGCTAGAACCACATAACACGTGTAAGCATACAGTAATTATTACTTTTCTTGTCAGGAAAACTAAAACGCTTCGGCCCTCGCAGCCTTCTGAACCCGTCCTTACTGCAAAGGAGCCAGACGTTTGGGGAAGCCAGAGCTAAGTGCTTTCTAAGTTAGCTGTCTATGCTTGATAACTCTAATTTGATTACAGCGGAGCATTCGCTGGGTGTGCGCTTTTCAGCCCAGTATTATTGTGCATTACAAACCACCCTCAGTGAACTGATTGATAATGTGAATCGGACACAGTTATTGTTAATGCATTTTGTCTGATCTACAATCCTAATTCCACCTCTGTGCAGATAATAACAGAGAGCGGAGTTGTAACAAAAGGGGTAACGCATGCATGGAAACTGAATGCATGGTTAACAGAAAGTGTAACGCATGTATGAGATTGAATGCATGTGAGTGTGACGATTATTGTTGAAGGGCAAAATAATTCAGTGCAAACTGCCTAAAGAACTGCTTGGCCAAAAATAGAGCCAAGGAGCATGCCTTTCCTAGAAACCCCCTGCCTATCCACAACCTTACCTAAACCTCAACCCGGTGTACCTAAAACCCTCTACCCATCCCAGCCAAGGACCCTAACCCTCTTTCCCCATGGGGGTTGCGGTGACCTGTGTTTATCCAATCCAGGCGCCAAGACCGCCAAGGGGAGGAAGGAGTTTGTGCTGCTTCTGCGTGGAACGGATCTCGCCTTGACAGTCTGTTGGAGAAAAAAGGAAAGTGTGGGTTTGGAAGTTGTGCAATGTGTTTATGTCTTCTGTGGATGAGTGTTTGAATATGAGGATGGGTATGTATAGAAGAGTGTAGTTGTGCCTAAGGTTGTTAGTTTTGGTTGGGAAGGTTGTAGTGATATGTGTGTGTGTTCTTATAGGAAAGATTTGCTTTAGTGTGCATGGTGTTCTGATGACAATAGAAACAGTGCACCTGGCAAGGTGCAATGAGTAAGGGTGAAACGACTGCTGTGGGCTTACATAAAGTTATCTAGGCTACAATACCACAACACTGCACTATCTGCGTAACAGGCAGAACACTACAACAGTACTGCACTTACTTTTTTGGAGGTCAAGAGTAGATTTCTTCTGGGTTTTATCTTCCAGCATAGAAGTCACTGGCTTTCAGCAGGTGGTTCTTAACTGCAATTGCAAAAGAAGGAAGTTAGTGGGTATGTGTGTTAATGGTACATTAATAGCAGTAGTAGAACACATTGTTTTAGATTGTGGGAGGATTTGTTGGCAGGGAGAGTTAGTGTGCATGTGCAATTGTACAGAACTGCATATGAATGGGGACTTGGGAGTATTGTTGGTATGGGGGCCAGCGCTGCAGTGATAACTCTGGCATACGGAGATGCATTTTTTAAGTGATGGAGATGTGTTTGCACTATTTGTTTTAGAAATGGATTAATGGAAGTCATAGTAGAGTAAGAAAAATGGTAGAAATATGTAGAAATTGGAAAGGAGAATGTTACAGTGTGTGGAATTGTGTTAATTTTCTGACACATAGATGCTTTTTATATAAGTGCAGTAATTATTTTCAGTTGCGTTTATGTATGAAACCATCTCATTGTAAGGGTGACATATGTCCTGCAACTATCATTAAAGAGGCAGCGAAAGAACTGGCACCAGCCATCAAATCCTTTATAGATTCCTCCTTTGAGACAAGCACAGTCCATACTAGCCTAAGATGCCTGGGTCCTCCCATTCCTGAAAACCTGAAAAAGCCTAACCTAGACCCTTACATTCCACCAATTAGAGGCCTATCACCACAGTGCCATTCCTGCTGAAGATTCTGGACAGGGCCGCCTATCTGCAAATACAGGCTCACCTCGAAACAAATAACCTCCTAGGCCTGCAACAATCTGGGTTCAAACCTGTACATGGGATGGAAACTTCATTAATAGGCCTTAAAACGCAGATCCATGAACAAAAGGACAAAGGAAACATAACTCTCCTCCTGCTGCTAGATCTATCAGCTGTGTTCGAGCTTGTCAGCCACAAAGTCCTATGTAACCACTTCACACTTCTCTGAGAAAGCCACAGCCTGGATTCAATAATTTCCAGACAAAAGAATGATGAGAGTTTTCTCTCCTACAGCTTAAGCTGACCCAGCACGAGTGACGTACAGAGTACCACAAGGGTCTTGTGTGTCGCCAACACTCGATAATATATTTACCAAGCTATTGTTTGATGATTTGAATCACCTGGCTGTCAACTACACTAACTATGCAGATGACACCCAGGTCCTCATCCCTATCTCGGGCAACCACCATAATGACTCTAAACTATTTAACACAATCTATCTCATCATCCAGACATGCATGACCACACATGGGCTCTGCCTCAATGATGAGAAGACCGAACTGCGACTGACCGGCTCCCAAGCCAATCTAAACACACTAGACACAACCTTCAACTCATTCCCCATAGATGGCACAAACATCCCGGTCTCCAAAAATGTCAAGACACTTGGTGTCTATCTTTACGCTACCCTAACATTAACAAAACAAGTGAATGCCACAGTCTCAGCCGCAGCATACACTTGTAAGCTAATAAATGAATGCACACCATTCTTCACACCAGCAAGCTGCTCTACACTAGCTAGAATGTTTATAGTATCCAAACTGGATTACTGTAACGCACTCTACCTAGGCACTAGCAAACACAACTTGAATAAGCTTCAGATCCTTCAAATGTATGCCCTCAGAGCGGCCTTCAACATATCTAGATCTCATCATATCTCTGAAACAAAGCGCAAATCCTGCTCACTGTCAATCACAAACAGAATCTCACTCAAAACTCTGACCCTCAGACATTCATGCTTATCTTACTCAGCACCTAATTACCTTGCATGCAAATTCACCAGAAGGCAATCCAACCGACCTACTAGATCAGCGCAACTGAACTGTCTCTCGATCTCACGATACAACCGACAAAAATCTGGAGGCAGTCGCTTCCCTGTCCTCGCATCCAAAGTGTGGAACTCCATACCCTCAAACCACCAAACAGAACCATCATTCACATTATTCAGAATTAAAGCCAAAAACTGGCTTTCGTCCCATCAAACTGACTAGCCTGCAACTAACATTGTTGTCTCACCTGTTTATAATGCCACTGCATCACTGTTTGTAATTACTGTACTTTGCCAATGAAACTTGCCTATGTGTCCCTAATTCTTGATTGTTTATAACGATTCAGTATCATTCCCCTGCTTCTGTACCCTGCCACTGTAATTGTGCACTAATGTAACCGAAGTAATGTACCCAGATGCCTGAGGACTTGATGTGCTATACAAATAAATAAATACAAATACAAATGCAAATGTACAGATAGCAGTGTTTCCAATGTACGTATGCCTTTCTTTGCTTTCTTTCCAATGGTGCATTTTGTCAACAGTACAATGCATGTGCTTGGCATCTTTCCAATGTAAATACAGTTTTTATTTTTTCTGTTTAATCTGGGCATTTGACATAGGATCTGGCTCTTGCATGTGGTGTGTAAATGTTCTCAAATGTGGTGTTTTAGAAAAATATCACAGGCAGTGGTGGTGAAATTGCATTTTGTGGTTTGCAGCTGTTGTGCTAGTGGGCAGTACAAGAAAACTGTGAAAGCAAACAGCATTGTAAGTAACTGTCAGTTGATGTGAGGAGATGGTACGCATGATAGTTTTGTTATTTTGTAGGTTTTGCATTGAAAGTGGAAGACACCCTGTTTCTATGCATGCAATATATGTACTTGCTATGCTTTGGTAACCTACATGCAGTTTTTATTTTCTATGTGCATTCTGGGCATTTTAGAGCAGGTGTGTTAGTGGGAGAAGTGATTGTAAAAGTGACAGAAAAAAAGAAGAAGATAACAGTATGCACATTTCACTGAGGTGATATGGCCAAGCATGTATGTTGTGGTAATATATTGAGGTTTTACACAGGATTTGACACTTGAACTTGCTGTGCAAATGTTCCCAATGTGTTTTTTTTTTACAAAAAAATAGAGAGTGCTGTTAAAATTAAAAAATGTGCTTTGGAGTTGTTATGCAAGTGGGCATTACAAGAAAACTTAGAAAGCACACAGAGTTGTAAGTAACTGCCACTTGATGCCAGGAGATGGGACAAAAGTAGAGTATCATTATTTATTAGGATATGCATGGTAAGTGGTAGGCACCCTGTTCAGATGCATGCAATCTATGTACTTTCTATGCTTTGGTAACATACATGCAGTTTCCGTTTTCTGTGTGCATTGCAAAACATGTGTATACCTGTAGTTTGTGTTGATGGATGGATGTAGATGTGGATGAATCTGGAAGTAGAAATCTTGGGGAGTTGTACAGTACTTTTGGATGCAGATGCCTGGGAACCACAGGAGACCTGTACTCTGAGTGTTGAACAGTACATCAGCAGTATTTAACTGAGATGACAGGGTTAGATGTAGAGATCTTGGATGAGATTGGTGGATGGTTGTGTGACTGCTTAACAGTAGCCAATGAGGGAGTACTTCATAGAGTTAAATGGAAAGGAAAGAAGGGCTGCCCCGGGGGTCTGCGTACACCACAGTAGTTTGCTGATCGCATGTGCCACATCCAGGGCTTGTCAGCATGTTTGGCATGGACATGGGAGTGTACCATGGGGATTATTCAATCAGGTGTTAAGGGTGTGCTTTTCAGGAAGTGAAGTTATACATGTTGTCATTGATGTGTTGGTTGTTTGGTAGCAGGAATAGCAGGAATTTGTGTCTGGGTACTTGGAGATAGGTTTGTTGCTGATCTGGAGAGATATGCAAAATGAAGAGGCTACAGATTTTGGGTTTCCAGGCATGGAGGTTTTGTGGTGGAGTGAGTGAGGATGCAATTTTGAGGAACTGGTTTCTCTTTGTAGAAACATGTCTACTTTTGGTAGTCCAGATATCTTGTTGGTTCACTATGGAGGAGAGTATTTGGGGTACATCCGTGCCCCAAGTTTGATTACTGTGTTGAAGTCCTTTGTGGACAGACTAATGTACATTTTCCCATGTGCAAAGGTGGTGTTCTCTGAAATGTTACCAAGAGCACAATGGAACAAACCAAATGTGTTCAGCCCCCAATGTTGGAAGGTGCCATGTGAATAAAGGCATGGGTGTAGTTATGCAGCATGTGAATGTTTTTTTTTCCATTGACAACATTAACTCCCTTAACGTGCAGTGTTTTAATGCTGATGGAGTTTTGTTGTCCATTCTCGGGAATGCTCGTTTTTCTTCTGGAATCTGAGGGATGCTGTTAAGAGGCAGATATATGGAGGAAAGGAAGATAAAAAAAAAACAAACAAAAAACCCAAAATAAATGTATTTGAAAACAAATGCTCTTTTCAGAGCCACCACTAAAGAGGAAATCCCCTACCCTGATTGAAATGTCTTCTCCCACCCCTGTGCTTTGCATGATATGTCTGCGGACCCTATGGTAGTTTGTGGATCGCACATGCCACATCCGGGGCTTTTGAGGATGCAGGCATGAAAATGGGACTGTGGAGGACAAGGGATTGGTTAATAAGTTGTAAGTTGTCCTGGGTGTAGTGTGGAGGGAGAGAGTGTGGCAGAAGGTCTGTTTGCTGAGAGGAGTGCAGATGGCTATGGCTGTGTCTTTCAGGAGGCAGAGTGTATGGATTTTGGGGTACTCCTGGATACATTTGTTGGAGGTGCATGCAGAGCACTGTGGAGTGGCTGCACATCTTGGATTCTATCATGTGGATGTCCACTGGTATTGGGTGCGCGGACTAAGGTGGCTGGATTTGCTTTCTCTTTGTAACACTTTGGTGATGAAGCATCACCCAGACATTATTATTGTTCATTGGGGAGGGAACAGTTTAGGACATTATACCAGAATTCCATTGCATTAGCAATGAAGGAGGCACTTGAGAAAGTTATGGACATGTTTCCAAACTCCTGAGTGTGGCTTCATACTCAGTTGCGGCAAACCTGGGCTGTACAGTTATGGGACTACTTCCATGCGGTGACACCTAACATCCAATCACAAAGCATAGCAATTTACTCCAGTTTTGTTGCTGAATTTAAATGGACCAGAGGGTTGTGCCTCTGTATCCTTTGATGGACCTGCAGTTTTGAGAAGAGACATTTGTCTCTTTGTCTTCTGATGAAAGTGCAGTTGTTTTTGGACTGGAAATGTTATGTTTTTGTATAATGTGATGGAACAGCAGTTGTTCTTTGCTTTTTTAGCAGTATTGTTGGGAGATCTGCTACAGGTTCTGTTTGTATTAGTTTTCTTTTTTGAGGTATAGGATACACCAGCTAGATTTGGGTTGTACAGTGCACATAGCCTGTGTATTCTAGGATGCAAGCAATGTCAGAGTTGACTTTGTTTACATCAAAGTTAACTAGAAATAGACCATCAAGAGTACACAGACATGAAAGTTCTATGCAACTCATACCTTCTTTAACCCTATTATTGCCCATTGGAAAACACTCAGTGCCATGCTATTTTCTCCGATTCTTAGCTGTTTCATCTCAAATTGCTGTAGCTGACTAGAAATCGATAATACGATAGGATAACCATACATTTTTTTTCCAGTATATTTTTCTCTATAAAATGAGCCAAAAAGCGTACGTTTGTATCACACCCTGAGGTCATATGACATAATTCAATATGGTGGACACATATCACTGTAAAGAGTATATATCACTGACGACAAAGGTAGCACTTTCAGAAACCTATTTTTTTCTGTAGGTAGATGGGCAAATTTCAAGTATTTTATGTTTGCTTCTCAGACAAAAAACTGAAGTTTCTTGTTCTTTTTTATTTATTTATTTATTTATGGGGCTTAGCATAAGTGCATCCCATGAGTGTGAAATGTGAACTTTTTTTCCAATCTGCAAATATAAGGAAAAAAGTAAAAGGAAAAGACCAATAATTTAGAAGCATCATTAGGGAAATCAGGTTGTACTTAGTAGCAATGTGATGCAAAGGAAAATATATATTCTCAGAGGTTCTGGGTAGTCTTACATACATTTAAAATTGGCCGACATTGTTTATTTCCCTTCCTGTTTTCTCTGCAAGAATCTCTATTGCAGATCTGAAACTCAATAAAGTCTAGCAAATGCTTTGTTCTGGAATATATGTTTAGTCATCACACTATTTTCAAATGTGTGATCTCTGTATGTGAGCCAATGGGTGACAGAGTTTTTGTATCTGACCTTCGACCTTAAAATGCACTACATTCAATGTTTTTGTCATCATATGTTTGTAACCCTAGATCTGTTTGTCTTTATTGCGGTTTCTTTTGAAAGTTAATGACATGTTCTCCATAATCCATTGTCTAATATGTTGAGATGTTATGACATTTGACCTTTGACCTCACAATAATCGAGTGCAAACTGCTTTTTTGTTAATTGTTATAAAACCATGGGACTGATTTTGACAAATGAGGTGTCTCTTCGAATGTCTTGATTTGTGTTTTTTATTTATGGATCAGATAAGGCCTCAGGTTTTGTTATTTGACCTTTGACCTTTCCCACCCAAAAGTGTTTTCTTGTTGTTGCTCTGCTACCATTTAGCACATTTATATAAAAGAGGTGTTATTGGAACATGCATGTTGGGTACTTTGACTTGGAGGCATTAAGTAGAGTGCAGGGGGTATGACATTTGACCTTTGACCTTAGAATGAGCACTTCCAAAGTCTTTTTGTAATTTCTTAGCAACCATTCATTTGATTTAGATGTGTTGGGTATCACTGTAATGGACATGGTATGTCCTACTCATCAATGGGGCAGATAGTCAAAGTGGCCTTTTTGTTTGACCTTTGACATCAGAAAAAGGATTGTAAATATGATGTATTTGTTATATTATGACAGTTCTTGATCTGTTTTAGAAAAGGATGAAGCCAACACTAATGTTTCGGTATGTACTATCACATCTATTGGATATTTATGTCAAGTGGAAATTATCTTTGACCTTTGACCCTTAGAACAATTATTTTCAATGCGTGTTTTGTTATTGCTTTGGAACAGGTTTCGATATAGACACATGTGGTGTCATCTCAATCCCATGCTAAATTCTTTCATATAAAAGGTACATATAGTTTGAGATGCTTTGGGATTTGACCTTTGACCTCTAAATCATTCAACCAAACTATCTGTTATGCTACCATGTAGAACGTTTACACATGAGGTGTTGTTAGAATGGTCATGTCATGCACTTTGTCTTCTATGCGTCAAGTAGGGCATGGGGTGGTAGGAAATGTGACCTTTGACCTTAAAATTAGCATTTCCAAACAGTTTTTCTGTAGTTCATCAGCAACCATGTATTTGATTTCAATGTGTGGGGTATCACTGCGAAGGTTATGGTATCTACTATCTCATAAATGTTATTGCTAGTCAGAGTGGCCATTTAATTCGACCTTTGATCTCTGAATATTCTAAATATGATTTTTGGTTATATTTTCAAAACTCGAGCAGATTTATAAAAATGTAAAGCCATGAGTAATGTATTGGTATGCACTAGCCCAGGATTTGGGTATCTAAGTCAAGTAGCAATTATTGTTGACTTTTGACCTTAGAATAGTCATTCTTAATGGGTTTGTGGCAATTGATTTGAAACCGTGGAACCGTTACAGACAAGTATGATGTCATCTCAAAGCCATGGTACATAATTTCCTGTGAAAGGTACAGCTATTTTGAGATGTTTTGCCATTTGACCTTTGGCCTAAAAATCTCTAACTGAAAGTGATTTTTTTGTTTTGTTCAAAAATCACAGACCAGACATACATTACATACATGTGACTGTAATATGGCAATAACACCAGATCCGGCAGGCCAGATTGTGTGGCGATGGCTCTGAGCCAGCCCACAACATAGGCCTGAGTGCTGCAAGGGCCTCCGAGACAGGCCTAGGTGGCATTACCCCCCTGATCCGGCATTCTGGATCGTGTGTTATTGCCAGTAGTGTATCAGGTTTCCAATCCGGAAACAGAGGGTGCTAATAACAATTTATTCTTTGGGAATAAATGGGATGTTTCCCATTCAAACAAAATATTAACCTAAGATGGTGGCCGTGGAGATGGAAGGTGTGGCTCCATGCTGAGTCCCTCTTCCATTTCTAAGTTGGCCCAATATGGAGGCTGGCGTGGTGGCATCAGTTGTGCTGCAGTTAAAAGAATAAGCTGAGTTGGTTAAGAGGGTATGGAGGGGAGGAAACGATGACCGGAGGACAGGGGAGCATGGAAGTAAGATGGCTTGGAGAACATTAACTTTTACATCTTGAATCTGCCAATGGCCATTTCATGGAAATGGGAGAGCCAGCAAAAAGCATGACTAGCCATTTAGCATTAGTGTTTTAATTAAAACAGAGGCGAACAAAAAGGAATTTGGTCTCTTAGAAAAAACTGGAGGTTGGAAATAGAATGCATGTGTTAGGTGTTTCTGCCCTTTTTGTCGGTAGGAATGAGTGAGTGGAGACAAACAAACTTCAGCCAATAAAAACAAAACAAAAAAACACAGGTATTGTATCCTGTGTCCTAGAAAGGCTCAGGAAGGTTTAATAAAAATAAAATCTCCTTCCCAATAAAGCTACATGAAGTAAAATTTACCAAAACACAATCACCTAGTCACCCAAATGTCCAAATTCACTTTTGAAATCAATCTCCTTGACAAAGAAATGGTCTCACATGAGCAGTAAAAACACAACCTCTCTCCTTCACACACATAGCCCTCAAAGAGAGATTGCAGTCAGTCAGAGGCTAAATCTATCTTTTTTTCCCTTTTCACTGCTGCAAGGTTGAACTTTATTAGCAACGGTCACTCACAGTGACATGACTGGGCGCTGTAGCACAACCTGCTGCCTGGCCATGCCCCATATCTAACTTTTGTAATACTCTTGAACCACTTTAAGGAGACTTTCTGAGAAAACTTGACATTTTTTATAATGTGATCAAATTTTAGGACTGTGGGTGGATTTGGTTATTTTATTGAAGAATATCGGTACTTTCTTAGAGAAGAGAGAACAATGAGTTTAATTGGTTGTGTGTGTCTCTCTTGTCAGAATTTATTTTTGAAGCCTTTTTCATGAACAGTCCCTACAATCTATTACTGTAAAGTGTGTGGAAAAATTATAATTTAACTTCACCAAAAAGCACTTATAAACTAACAAATAGATCTACATTTTCTGTCACAAACATTGGGGAAAAACGTCTACTTCGCCTCACACAGAGAGCCCTGTCAGAAGGCCTGCTGACGGAAAGCAGGTACATGTATCTATTTCAACTCTCCATTGCTGCTAGCTCAGTCCCTTTTGCAAGCAGCACCCAGTGCACATGAATAAGAGTAACCACATAATAGTGGTCATTAATATTGCATGCTTCTTAAATGGAGAAATGGTAGATGCCGTTAGTAATCATGAATGTCAGTAAATACATGAAATGAATGCACTTCCTCTTCTTTTAAAACAGCCATTTACTATGAGCAAAGCCTGCTTGGAAAAATGTTGTAGTGCAATCAAAGTGTGGTATGAAAAAGCAAGAGTCTCAGGGGAATACAAACTTTCAAACTGAAGATCTTGTGGGATGCAGAATCCTTCCACCATGACAGGTATTGATTATATTGAGGAATCATGGGCGTTGTAGTAAAATAAGTAAGATCTCGAGAGGCACATGTTGCAGACCTCTGCTGTGGGCTTAGTTATCTCCTAATTTTAAATACATTTCATACTTTTAAATGCATTCCATTTTGGTCATAAGCACCACAAATAATCATTGTTGGAGAGCCTGGCCAACCATAGACACAGCTGGGATCACTGATGCGGGCAAAACCCCCTATGGAGGTAATTTACGCTTTTCAAACTTCAACAGAATAAGCATTTTATGGCATCTGTCTTTGCACAGCACTAAGACCAAACATGTTGGGAAGATCATTAAGCACATTTTGCACACAGAAAATGCAATCTTGAATAAAAGGTATGCACTTTTTATTCAACATATTCCCTGAGGCCACATTTGGTATGAACTGACAACATCTGAACAGACACACTCCCTGAAGATTACAAGAGACATTAAAGCACTTGGAGCAGAAGATCAACTGGACTGTGGAAGGTAAGAAACCAGAGTGCGCCCCCTCGCCCCCTAGTTATATATGTTTATATTAATTCACCTACAAAAAAAAAAACAAGAGCAATAGAGAAGCAAGGTCAATAGTGTTGCAACATGTCAGGCCGCACAAACTAGTACAGTGTAAAGTCTCCTAAAACAGGATGACTTTCCTCCTGAGAGCATGGCGTCTGTGATAAAATATCACACACGGCAACCAGGCGGCTCAGGCAGAAAGGGGTGGTGCTGATTGGAGCAGTGCTCACACACATGCTGCAAAGAAATCACACAAAGAATTTTTTGTCACCCACAATAAGACTAAAATACTCCCCCACAAACTTATCAATAGAAGATCGTGATGTCCAAATGGGGGTGAAAGGAGGGCAAAATATTTTTTAGAACCTTAACCACAGCACATTGGAAGACCAGTGGGTGACTGCATATGTGGTTCTAGTCTCTAGAGGAGTATGCACACGTTAAGGAATTGTGTATGGTAAAACAAGTGAGAAACTGAGTAATTAGCCCTCACACACCCATCAATCCCCCAGACCCATTCCCTCCCACCCCCCTCAACTCCCCACACCCATTCCATCCCACCTCACCCATGCCCTCCCACCTCACTAAAACCCCAATACCAAACTATTTTAAGAAATCAAAAATTGAAACAGAGATGCTGAAAATCATACTAAGATTACTGCGAGCAACCAGTAGTTTACTGACATATTTCGAAATGCATTAATTAAAATACTGCTGAGGCCTAGTCTAGTGTCAATCCCTGGTCTACTGTTTTGGGTATAGAGAAGACAATGCCTGGCTCCACCTGCAAAACAAAGACAGATGCAGAGATTTTGCCGTCAACCTGCTGCCCACCGACTTACCTGGGAGTTGATTTCAATGAACTGCAACACTTGCCTGCACGTTGATCTGGTAGTGTAGACATCTGCAGCAACAGCAAGAGGAGCGCTGCCTTTCCCGCGAGGCCCGCTCGCTGCAGGGTCAGCTAGACGCCGACTCCTTTCATTTTGCCCGCTCAGCAGAACAGCTGATGCTGCGCCTCGCTGTGTGATCTGCAGCCTTAGTGGCACCCCAAGAAAGCCACAATATACAGGGCACGATCCATCCCCACCGACCACCACCACGAGGAGCCGTTGCCGTGGCCTCCCAACCCTAAAATAGCTGCCACAACACAGAGCTATTTTTGTTGATCTTGGTTGCCTAGCAACCTTTCCTGCTCTGTGCTAATAGGCCGTAAGGCGAGCCGCAGGCAGAAGCCGGCCCACCTCACCTAACGCCCACAGAACCCAAGGCCCCTTTCTGTCTGCACCTGTTCGCACCGGCAGTACGGCGCAGGTCGCTACCGCCGTGACTTCCTAGCCTCTTGTCCATTCCCATGAAGGGGGAGAGTGCTGGAGCACTACTTCCAAAGACCACGCTCGATGTGATCACACAGCTTCGAGGCACTCCACAGGTACCTTTAGTTGACCATCTGCCTACTTGGCCATAGTCATCTCGTACTTTATTACCATGCGCAGCTTCATTGCTACCTCTGTCCTGAGATTTGCCTTTGCTCAGTACTTGTAAAGCCTGTCACACACGTTCCTACCTTTCCAAGCCAGCCCGCGTCTCTTTGGCTACCATTATACACAATGTTCTGCATATGTTACCAGTACATGCAACTTGCTAGCACTAGCTGTGATTCTGTGCCCTACCTACCAGTTTATTCTGTATTTGTGCAAACCTTGCCTACACTATTACTGTGTTTGTCCTACTCCGTGTCTGCCTATGCCCATGCTAGCTAATTAAATTGCCATTTGCACAGCGTGGTCTCTTCTGATCGGCTGCCATTCTAGGCCTACTGCATTAGCTTCTTACCAGTCTGAATTGAACTGTTCCCATTGTGTCACATTGGCCGTTTGCCAATCCTTTGTTTATAGCATATATCCAACGCATTCTTGCTTATATCCCATGCAAGTCGTTCACAATTGCTTCTTGCTTAGCTTGATCAGTGTACCTTTTGATTGGCTGCTTCTCTAGACCTGCCACATTCATGCCCACCTAGCCAAACAAACTGCATTTACTGTGACCCACGAGGCATCTGACTTGTACACTACCTAGCCCTCTCACTGCGCATCTACAGGCCACCACCCGATGCCGGTATTTGTACCTGCTTGCCAGCATATCCTACCTCTTATTGCACTCACCTGCACAATCGGTTCTGACCTACTGCCTAGGCAGATAACTTCAGTTCTACCCCTACTTCACTCCACCTCCAACTCAGCCCTTAAAATGCACTTATCCTCAGCTGATAGTGCACCAAATCATTCACCCCTATCCTGCTGACATTTCGCCACGTACTTATTGCTTACCTATCAGATCCTAACCTGGTCACAGCTCTTCACCATCAGTGCTCAGTTCTACGTCTTGCTCATCACACAACCAGTATAACGACATTTCCTGAATGACCTATCACGCTCATCATGACAGGTTCTAACCCTTATCTAGACGATCCAGCCCTCTGGCTACTACATTTCGCCACCAAACCCAACCCCAACCAACCATGCCCTACTAGCATTAGAAATTTCAGGCTAGGCTCGCGCTTGTGCCACCTACCTCTAAACCAACCTATAACAATCAACAATTCCGTTACACCCGCTAGACACCACACTACGCCTGTCAGAGACACTTTGAACCCAGTTGCGGGCTCCTCTCTATCTCAGGCACACACTGCGACCAACTGTACACCACTGCTTCATCACATAATATCCACCTCTCCTAAACACTCCAGTCAACCCTGCGCCTCATCAGTCAGAAACCTAAGACTAGCCTATAGGTGTCACCACTGGTCCTACCACTCGATCAACCCTACACTCGACATAATCTCAAATTCCAGTGACAGCAAAACCACGGCCCACTCGGCTCCTAAAATTGACTCTCCTCCTCTTGTTCACAATGCAACCACGGCCCCCAAACTCAAAGGCGCGCTCATCAACGCACGCTCCATCCCCACGCACGCCTTAGATATTGCAGATCTCATTGTCACTGAAAATGTAGACTTTCTCGCAATCACAGAAACTTGGCTACATGCAGCATCCGGCCCTTCTCTGACTCTGGCCATCCCTGACAACTACTCCATTATCAGGTGTGACAGAGACACTAACCAAACTAAGGGGGGTGGGCTAACAGTCATATTTAAGAGCTCGCTCAACATCAGAGCTGCCAACAGCCTGCGGCTGCCATCAGCGGAATTACTGTCTATCAAACTTCCGATCACACCTAATCACACAGCCACTGTTCATCTCATCTACAGGCCCCCTGACCCTACCCTATCATTTGCAGAGGACTTGTCTTCTATTTTAGCTACCAGCACTAAGCCTAACTCGCAAATCATTATACTGGGAGATTTCAATTTAGACTACCAAGATATGAATGACGCTAAAGCCACTGACCTAGAAAGAGTCCTGTCCGACTTCGGTCTCACCCAACACATCAACAAGCCCACCCACATCAAGGGTCGCACTCTTGACTGGGTTTCGGACATGAACTGTGCGCTCAACGTCACCTCTGTGTCGCCATGCGCCTGGTCTGATCACTGTAAAATATCATTCTCCATTAATTCTAGTCCACCTACAGATAAACCTAACCTTTCCCCTCCCACCTCCACATGCAACAAAAAGGATATTATGGTTGAGAAATTACTCCCACTCATCCATCCTCTCCTGAACTCGGCGTCCACCACGTGCTCGGACCCCACTGTGCTAGTTGACATCTACAACCGTGCCATGTTAAAAGCCCTCAACACCAAAGCCCCCCTCAAACTGTGCAAACAAAAAACGCAGCTTCACCTTAATTCCTGGTTTACACCGTACCTACGCGATCTGCGTAAAGAAAAAAGAAAAGCTGAGGCTCATTGGAAAAGCTCACCTTCTCTAGTCAACAAAAACAACCTTACCACAGCCTCCCTCACCTACAAGGAAGCCATCCTAGCTACAAAAAAGGAAGTTTATAACAAAAGGATCATTCAAGCCCAATCAAATACCAAGGAACTCTTTAAGATCCTCAAAGAACTTGAGTCGCCTGTTGCCCCACTTGTTATGTGCACCCCAGACACAGATTGGTGCTCTAATATTCAAAAGGCACTGCTTGACAAAATTGCCATGCCCCAAACATTCATTCAAACCTTTTAGCTTCTCACCCCTCACTATTGAGGAGGTAGAAAATATCATAACAAAGCTTAAGCCTTCCAATTGCCAAGGTGATGATTGCCCTGCATCGGTCATAAAGGAAGCTGCACATGATCTTGCCCCATTCATTACCTCATGTATTAATGCCTCCTTCAAATCGGGCACTGTACCTGACAACCTTAAGGATGCTTGGGTCATCCCTTTAATCAAAAAACCCAATCTTGATCCCAATAACCCCTATAACTACAGGCCCATCACCACGGTGCCCTACCTTCTCAACATTCTGGATCGGGCAGCCTATATCGAAATCCAGGACTATCTTGAAACCAATAATCTCTTAGGGTTTAGACAATCTGGCTTCCATACCAGACACGGTACAGAGACAGCCCTAATTGATTTGAAAACCCAAATCGAGGAGTTGAAAGTCAAGGGCAAACTGGCGCTCCTGCTCCTCCTTGACCTTTCAGCAGCCTTTGATTTGATCGATCACCAAATCCTCTGCCACCACCTCAAAATTGCGGCCCATTTCTCTGACGCAGCCACATCCTGGATCAGCTCCTTTCTGGCAAACAGAACAATGAGGATCTTCTCTCCCCTAGCCGCAGCTGACCTAGCCCACGTCCCGTGCAGAGTTCCACAAGGATCTTGTGTTTCTCCCACACTTTATAACGTGTTCACTAAACCGCTCTTTGATGTACTTGACTATCTGGGTGTCTCCTACACTAATTATGCGGATGACACCCAGATACTCATCGCTATCACTGGTGATTATGTAACAGATGCTTAAGCACTCATTGGAGTATACACTGCCATCCAGGCCTGGATGGCTCAACATGGGCTCTGACTTAACGATGAAAAGACTGAATTAATCATTCTTGGCTCTCAATACAAACTCACCAAACTTGACCCCAAATATAAGTCCTTCATCATTGATGGGAACGATATCAAAGTCTCCAACGTCACAAAAACACTTGGAATTTATGTAGACTTCACTCTGTCCCTCAATCGGCAAACCAACGCAGTTGTCTCAGTGTCATCCAATACTTGCAAATTGATTACAGCATGTCGACCCTTTCTGACAACAGAGAACTGTCTAATTCTCGCCAGAACCCTCATCATGTCCAAATTTGATTACTGCAACGCCCTTTACCTTGAGACCAGTCATAAAAAATTGATAAACTCCAGGTCACGCAGAACAACGCCATAAGGGAAGCTCTCAATGTTCCCAGGCGCTCACACATATCCAACACGAGACGCAATTTTCACTGGCTACCCATCACCCACTGCATATCCCTCATAGCTCTTGTACTAACACACAAGGCCAGAACAACGTAGCTCCGGCTTACCTTTCCACGTGCTTCACACAATACACAGCAACTAGACCTCTAAGATCTTCTCAGGCCCAAGCGCTGACTATTCCTAGCTTCAAGCTTCAGACAGCCGGAGGCTTGAGTTTCCCAGTCCTTGCGGCTAAGCTTTGGAACACCCTACCTAATGCTCTCAGAAATGTTCTGCACATCCATTCCTTTAAAGCTAAAACCAAATCGTGGTTACATGAACGGGATGTCCTAGCTTCCTCACCATAATCTCTACACCTGCCAATCCCATTACTGTCTGCTCATTGTACTTAGAAGTTCCGGCTGTATATTCCGACTCGTTGCTCTGAGCTTTATGTAAATATGTGTGAAATGTCTATTGCTTCTATTTGCTGTAACCTGTAATCTCCTCTTAAACATGCGCCCGATGCGCCTCTCTATTCGATGCTCTGAACTTTATGTAAATATGTGTTAAAATTACATTGTATCTATTTGTTGGAAACTGTAACTGCCTTTTAAACATGCGCCCAGATGCCCCGGGGCAAGGTGCGCACTACAAATAAACAAAATACAAAAAAATACAAATACATTGGAATGCATCACATTGGCAAGAATGCATGTACTGACAACATAGTACACTTTCACACAAGTGCTAATTAAAAGTATTCTACAAATATTTTCCATCTCCACTTCTTCTTTTATGAAAACGTTGCACACAGTGTTGCCATTCATCCACAAAACCATTTGTCATCTTTCATGGACAGCGTCACATTGTACACACATTTTCCACTTTCTTGCTGCAGCCCGGTCAGGCATACTTATCACAGGACCAATGGCCCCATTAGCAATGGAGCCAGTGCTCCTGTGTCCCCATTCCCGTAGAGTCTTAAGTGGCTGCATGTGAATAGGGACTATCATTTTCCGGCACCTGACTTTCCAGGACAACTGGGCTTGTAATGTCCTGGTGGCACTGGGAAGCTAGGAGTCAAACAATTATTAGGAATCTGGTGGCAAGCCATCTGCAGCACTGTCAGGGTTACCACCATACTCATAATGAGGCCCAATTGTATTAACTCTTCTTTCTAACAACTCCTCCTACATTAATAAATGATGTCTACTTGTACTAAAATTACTTCACCATTACCATATATACCCACTTATGTTGTTCTTTCGCAATTGCAGTGAACAACAACCTCCAGGAAGACAACAACCTGATGAAAACTTCTCTTCACATCTGACAAAGTAAGTGCATTACAGTAGTAGTATTCTTTTTGTTACTCTTACAGTATTATTTAGCTGCATAGTAGTCTACAAAATTCCTGTCAAATCAACATGTATTTTGCTCTTGCTTATACACCTCAACATAAACACACTTTTATTCTCACCTAAACACCATCATTATAACACCCACTATTATCCTGAAAACACTGTAATGTCCTCACTTATTCATTCACCCTACCAGTCTCCAACACACTAACCCACGCCCTTTACACATCTACACACACAGCTACTCTTACAACTTTCCCAACCACAACTGTCAACCCATTACACAATCACACAGCCCTCTATTTATGTCTGCCATCATATTCACACACTCATTCACAATACATGCATATATATTCCAATACTTTCAAACCTACACTTTCCTTTTTCCAACAGCCAGAACAGAATGCCTACTAAAAGGCAACTCTGTATAAAACAAAGAAAGAATAGTGCAGATAAATATAAAAGCATGCCAAATACTCATCCACCTCTAGTGGAATGTATAGTAAATATTCAAACAAAACTGGTAATACAATCAGTCATCAAAACTAAACCAGAAACCACTAAAAAAAAACTACGGCCGGTCTTTGAAAAAACAAATGTACAAAGAAGAAGAAAACTGCTAATGACCCTACCACTATATCTAACAATGTTAACATAAAAACAGTTACGGATTCCCAAAAATGTATTTTACAAAAAAAGTTCCACCATAGAATACTTCACAACCTTATGAAAACAGCAGAGAAGTCATGTTCTACCCTTAAAAATGACTGCAGAAGACTTATCCTGGAAGATCAAATTGACAGCGCAATTCTGCTGACAAGAACATTGTTTATATTAATTTTGAACAGAATGAAACCACTCACAAAATGAATCAGTAAATTACAAAAATTACTTCTAAACATGCATATTGTCAACATAGATACTTTTTCAAACTTCTATGAAGATGAACAGATTCACACAAGCAGCACAGAACCATATTTCATTGAAGAGGCTTATAAACAAGAACAGAAAATACAATTGCCATACACAGTAATGGCTGAGGGTATGGAATGGTAGAAAACACCATTATGGCACAAGAAAACCTTATCAAAAACACATCCCCAACAACATTTCAATGAATTGTTCCTTTCACCCAACCAATCCATCCAGTCTACAAATGGCCATGCAGGTTAATGTGTAACATAAGCCAAGAATCCTTCAAATCTTTATGACAATTCCTCAATCACTATGTGAACGTAAAAGACAAATTTATAAACATTTACAAACCATGGACACCTATCCAGTGCTTAAAACAAACTGGACTGCAAGGACATTCATTAGCCTGCATTTCAGGAACTGTTTGCAAAAGCACTTTCCACCACATATAAATACTAGGAACACGCCATTCCACTATGCAGAATCTTTCTGCAGAGACTGTACTATGCAAAAGTCCTACTTTACAACTGCAACATTGTAATAACACTCTCCTACATGAAATAACTCCTTCAACAACTAGAACACATCCAAAGTAAATATATTGGAAGTGAAGATGACTTAGAAAATGCAGGCGGTAATTCTTGGAATCAAGCGCAGAAGTGGCGCACGCGGCTGGCGCACAGAGGGAGCGTGTGCCACGTTGGGCCAGCCGCGTGCGCCAAAACCCATTTGACGCACCGCGTATTCATGGATTTAAACATCCATAACCAGCCGTGGCTCAGCATGGTGCATTGACCCTGCACCAGGGCCAGTTCTGCCCCCAAACCTGGCATGTGAACCAAAAACATCCGCATAAATCCCCTACAAGGCGCAAAGGCCAGTGGACCAGCATACAGCCCCCCAACAATGAAATCGAGCTAAAAATGCCACTCAGCCCACACGCGACAACCCAATCGCGTGTAAAACTCCTTGCACACCCCTACAAATACATGTACCCCGCTTGCGCCAGCCCAATCCTGTATTAAACTCCCTGCGCACCCCTCAGAATATATGTACCCCACTCACGCCAGCCCAATCGCGTGTAAAACTCCTTGCGCACCCCTCGGAATACATGTACCCTGGTCGCGCCAGGCCAATCGCATTTAAGACTCCTCGTGCACTCCTCGGTATATGCATGACCCGCTCGCGCCAGGCCAATCACGTGTATAACTCCCCGCAAACCCCATGGAATACGCATACCGGACATGTGCCAGCCCAATGAAGTGTAAACTCCTGTACCCTGCTCGCGCCAGCCCAATCACGTATAAAACTCCCTGCGCACCCCTCGGAAAACGCTTACCCCACACACGCCAGCCCAATCGCGTGTAAAACTCCTTGCACACCCCTACAAACACGCGTACCCCACTTGTGCCAGCCAAATCGCGTGTAAAACTCCCTGTACACCCCTCGGAATACGTGTACCCTGCTTGCACCAGGCAAATCGCGTGGAAAAGGTTCCCCGTGTGGTGTTGGCTGGCTGCAGGGCATGGCCAGGGGTTGTAGGGCTGTTCCCTGTGGTGTTGGCTGCCTGTGGGGCATGGTCAGGGTGGATGGGCTGCCTGCAAGTCATTGTCAGGGTGGATGGGCTGCCTGTGGGGCCTGGGGAGGGTGGATGGTCTGCCTGTGGGGCATGTGGAGGGTGGATGGGCTGCCTGCAGGGCATGGGGAGAGTGGATGGGCTGCCTGCAGGGCATGGGGAGGGGTGGTGGGCTGGCTGCAGGGCATGTTCAGAGTGGATGGGCTGCCTGCAGGGCATGGGGAGGTTGGATGGGCTGCCTGCGGGGCATGGGGTTGGTGGATGGGCTGCCTGCAGGGCATGTCCAGTGGTGATGGGCTGGCTGCAGGGCATGGCCAGGGTGGATGAGCTGCCTGCGGGGTATGGGGAGGGTGGATGGGCTGCCTGCTGGGCATGTCCAGGGGTGATGGGCTGGCTGTGGGGCATGGTCAAGGTGGATGGTGATGCCTGCAGGGCATGGGGAGGGTGGATGGCCTGCCTGCTGGGCATGTCCAGGGGTGATGGGCTGGCTGTGGGGCATGCTCAGGGTGGATGGGCTGCCTGCGGGGCATCATCAGGGTGGAAGGGCTGCCTGCGGGGCATGGGAAGGGTGGATGGTATCCCTGTGGGGTATGTGGAGGGTGGATGGGCTGCCTGTGGGCATGTCCAGGGGTGATGGGCTGGCTGCGGGGCATGGACAGGGTGGATGGGCTGCCTGCTGGGCATGTCCAGGGGTGATGGGCTGGCTGCGGGGCATGGTCAGGGTGGATGGGCTGCCTGCGGGGCATGGGGAGGGTGGATGGGCTGCCTGCGGGGATGGTCCAGGGGTAATGAGCTGGCTGCCGGTCATGGACAGTGGTGTAGTGTGGTCCCTGTGGTGAAGGCTGCCTGTGGGTCATGGTGAGGGCGGGAGCGGGGTACGTGTATTCCGGGGTACGCGAGTGCGCTTTACATGTGATTTCGCTGGCGGGAGCGGAGTACGTGTATTCCTGGGTACACGATTGTGCTTTACACATGATTTTGCTGGCGGGAGCAGGGTACATGTATTCCGGGGTATGCGAGTGAGAATTACACGCGATTTCGCTGGCGCGAGCAGGTCACGTGTATTCCGGGGTACGCAAGTGCACATTACATGCAATTTGGCAGTGTGGGCCCTCCTGAGTGTGCCCTCCCCATGCCCCACAGGCAGCCCACACCACAGGGGACCACCCTAGACCCCTTAGCATGCCCCGCAGGCAGCCCACACCACAGGGGACCAGCCTACACCCCTGACCATGTCCCGCAGGCAGCCCATCACCCCTGGACATGCACTGCAGGCAGCCCACTTGGCACCATGCACTTGTGAGCCCCAACTCATGCCCCCCCCACCAGTAACAGATACCTGCCAGCAGGCCCCGACTCATGTCTCCCCACCCCACGCCCATTGATGGCAACCTGCCAGCAGGCCCCAACTCATGTCCCCCCACCCCACCACCATTGATGGCAACATGTCAGCAGGCCCCGACTCATATCCCCCCACCCCACCCCCAATGACAGCAACCTGCCAGCAGGCCCTGACTCATGTCCCCCGACCCCCAATGATGGCAACCTGCCAGCAGGTCCGAATCATGTCCTCCACCCAACGTGCTGTCAGAATAGAGGCCCATGTCAGAAATGCAAACCCTAATCCCACCCACGCCGCAGCACCCCAGTCCAAACACACAACCATATATTGTACCCACTCCCCACTATAAGTACCACACCTTGACATTGAAAAAAGCACACACATGCACCCAAAGACATGTCCAACAGAGCCATACAGTGGTGACACATGACAGAGGCAATGGACATTGACACATGCACAAAACTAATGAGAGTAGACCACACCAATAATGAAGATATGTGAAATGTATTAAAAACAAAAAGAAATGCCAAAATCAAAACCACACAGGCAAATGAAGAAATTATGAATGCAATACCAAAAAGAAAGTAAAATCCAAGGAAAAATAAAAATCCAAGACATGAAAACTGAGAAGTGGTCCATCGCCAAAGTCCGAAGAAATAAATCCAAAATTGAAAAGCATAAAAAACCATTGCTCCATGGGATGATGTAAAAAAGAAACTATGTACATGCCCGGAACCATTTACAATGAAAGTCTGAAGGGTTCATGATCCCAAAACAAAATGAAACCTACAAAAAAACCCTATGTAAAACACAACTATATACAAAAAGTGAAGCAAGGTCTGTGTACAACAAATCATAAAAAAAACAAAATGAAACCTAAACCTAAATAACTATATACAAAGGCGGCGGGCTAGTCCGGCATGCTCACTTTTCGATGTCCCGGGGCAGGGTATCATCGAACTCCATGTCGATGTTCCGGAGGCAGGCCTTTTCCCTGGTCTCGCAGGGATGCAGCCATGGAATCCTCCAACTCCCTGCGAGTTGCCTTGAGGTACTCAACCCGCCTCAAAGCCTGGTGCATGGAGTTCTCCACCCTGACCATTGTGAGCCCTGCCCTCTCCGGATGCTGCCGCTCTGCATCTATTTGCTGGCTCAACTGCTACCACATGGAAGACACACCTAAACTTTGGTCCTCCTGCCCGCCGGCCGATGGATGCCCCTGGGATGTTGATGGCCCTGAGCCATGATGCCTCCCATGCTGAGCCTGCTGCTGCCTCCAATGCAACTGCCTCTGGCACCACAACAGCATCCAGGCTGATGGAATCCCCTGGTGCCGTCGTGCAAATGCCCTGCTTGTTGATGCCTGCACGTCCTCCATTTGCTGGGGTCCAGTTGGTGGGTGGCCACCCCTGCTGGACCTCTGACTCCCGATTGTGGCAGGGTTGTGTCCTCTACCAGCCTGGCCGCGGGCTCAGGTGTAGCTCCAAGGGGGCCCAGATGATACTTGGGTGGGAAGACGGCACGGAGGACGACTGCTGCATAGGGGGTTCAGTTGAGGAGGGGGTCGCAAGAACCTCCAGCGCACGGAGAAACCCAGTGCCAACGACCTGTCCTAGTAGTTCGACACACCCAAACAGGTATTCAAAATGATGCGCATTGTCCTGAAGAGAACCCTGCATGTCATTTCGAATAGCACGTGCGCGCAACACCAAACCAGCTAGGACAGGCTCAATCCGGTCACAGATCGCCACCTCTGAAGGGAGAGGAAGGCCAGTTGTTGTCTGCGCATCCCCTCTCTGAAAACGGGTCTGGATGAAGGCATTCTGGCCTGTGCTGCCTCCTGTACCTGCCCCTGGACTGCACCACTTGCACCAGTGGAATGCCCCCTTCCAGGTACCGTGCATGGGGCTGTCATGGCCTCGTCCTCAACCAAACCCCACACCAACCTGGATGACTCTGTGCCGTCTTCCTCCATAGGCCCCTGTGGGGGCTCAGCTGCAACTTCTGCTGCTGAGGAGTCCACCTCCAACCTCCACCTCTTGGACCTTCCCTCAGCAGCTGCGGCCATGGTAGTGGCACCAGACTCCTCACTCCCGAGGGGAGCTGGGCCTTGCATCTCCGTCTGGCGGTGGCATCCTTGCTGATGTGCTCCACAGCACTGTCTCTGCCCTCTTCATCAGTCGACGCTGCAGAAAGGGAGAGATAGAACAAAGGCATCAGGGCACTGTACAATGGTCTGATACACACATGACAGTTGCACATGAGTGGCAGTGTCTAACCTCACAGATGGCATCACACTCCCCAACACTCATATCATTTGAACCCACACACATGCACAAATAAACTGGTATCGTGCAACAGGCATCAGCATCCATACACATGTAACTGCATTAACAACCAAAGGTTGGCATGACTTCACAAGCAACATGGGGAGTGCCGATCACATGCACACACGCCAACAGATAGACATGCATCTGTACATGTCCACCACGTGTCACAGTGCAATCATTGGCAACTAAGTCACATCTGCCAATCAGGTACCCACATGTCCGGGTCACATGCATCCATGGCGTCTCACAGTCACACACATGTCAAACACACACAAGCAGCTGTACACTGTGCACGTACATGAAGGTGGAACCAGCATCCATGTGTCACACCCCAACCATGGCATAGTACATACACAGAAATGCAAACATGTGTGTATCTCCACATGCAGTTGGGAATTATGCATTGGAACACATACACCATTGATGTGCATCACACATGACTGGACTCACATGCAGCACAGGCATGTCCCTGCACACACACACATTCATACATGGGCCATATCAGCCATATGTCCAAGCTGCACACTCCTGCTACACCTCAACATGCGCTGTGTGGAATGGGATAGCCCAGACACTCACCGCTCAACTCCAGATGGGTCTGCCTCTCTAGGACCTGGTGGTGAAGCACTGGGTTGATGCATTCCTGGACCCTCATCTGGTTGATGGAAAGTTGGACCTGGTGCCCCCCTGCATCCACTGCATGCATGAGGCGCTGGGCCTTTATGAGGGTCTTGGATCTGATGTCCTCCCAGCACTTCTGGATGTGTTTCAAGTCATGGTTGCCACCCCCTCCGCGTTGATGGCAAACATGATGTCCAACCAGGTCCTCCTCCATCTATCCTTGTCCGCTAACGGTCGTCTGACGAGGGCATCATAATGCCCCAGGACTTGCTCGACCAGGATGCCAACTTCTGTGGCGGAGAAGCTGACATCCCTCTGCCTCTCTGGCTGGGGGTTGCCTGACATGGCAACCCCCGAGGCAGGTGTTGGTGGGCAACTGGGTCCTGGGGCTGGGCTGTGGAGCGATGGAACAGCAGTTGGGATTCTTCTGTTCCAGCAGGGGTGGTCGCAGCAACTGGACCCCTGCAGATGGCTGATGTGCAGGCACCAAATAGCAGGGCACGTGGCCAGCAGTCTGGCAGGAGCAGATGGCTCATGGGAGGTTGCTGGGGTCTCTTGGGGGGCAGGAAAATGGCCTTCTGGGCAGGTGATGTGGTCTTCCGTGTGTTGTCGCATGGCCAGTTTGATGCAGAGTGAATCTGCAGGTGAAAAAACAGCACGTCAGCGTGCAATTTGAGGAAAGGGCCTAAGCGCGTAGGTGATGTGATGCGCGCGGGCGTTTCCCTTGGCACCGGTGCAGGGTGAATCTGCACGTGCAAAAACAGCACGTCTGCATGTGAATGCCTGTAATTTGAGGAAAGGGCCATACGTGCAGGCGTTTCCCTTGCCACGAGTTAAAGGTTAGCACGGGCCATCAGTTCGCTGTACGTGCTTTTCTTGGAGACCGACGCATGTATTGCTACGTCTTGTTGTTTCACGCGCCATCACTTCACAACGGATCGAGGACGTACCTCTTCTTTTGGCGGGGGGTCTTGCCTATGTGTGTTTTTCTTTTCCACGCTAGTCAGACGCGCATGCTATTTATTCCTACTGCAGGTCCCCCTGTGTATCGCATACCCATTTTTGAGGTCATAGTAGCCTGTGTGTCCCACTCGTATGCATTTTCTGTGTCCCTGGGTGCTACTGCGTACTGCGGGAGGTTAATTCTACACTTGTGGCCTACCAGGGGTTGCGTTCATGGTTTTATTGCAGATTTGGGGTGCCTGAAAGTTGTGTGACCCATCATTTTCTCATAGGGGTCACATACAGCCTTGCAGGGGCACAGGGGTGCTGGTTACATCTCGTACCCCAACCCCTTCTCCCCAATTGCCCAGGACAATTGTCTTGTACACTTCCTATTGGCACTAGTACATCTGTTCCAGGTTTGGGAGGCCATGAAAGGTGAGAGCTGCCTCAGTTGGACGTTCTCCATGTGGTGGGCGTGGTCAGGGATGTGGCCGGGGTGACCAGGGAGTAGGGGGAATCCAGGCTGGCCAGGGTGGCTGCAGAGGGGGAAGAGACTGGGGTGCGCCACTTGGGCAGGATATTCTGCCACGTGTTGGTACAGTCATGCCACCACCTCCTGCGGCTCCGGAGATGCAGATCTTGCATCTGACAATGGCACCCATGTGACCCGGCAGTCAGTTTCATCTACTGCCACAGGCCCAATGGTAGTGTTAGTTACAGGTGCAGCTGTGGCGACCACCACCCAGGCTCAGGGTCGGCCAGCGCATGACATGTTGGCACCTGACGACTCCCAGGCTGAATGCCAGGTGGTCAGGAGGCACAAGCAATGTGCACACAGGGATGCTCTGACCGAAGCACATGTCCCTGGGGCAGTGTTGTCATCTGCTGCCCCGAGCAGCCGGGTGTTGGCAACTGCATGGGCAGATGCAGCCAACACCACCCTGGCTGCCAGCCAGGACAGTCTCGGTCACAGACCTTGGCACAGCGGCTGTTGCTGCGCTGGGTCCTGTCAAGAGCACCCAGCAACCACTGACGCAAGTCAGGGCTTCCATCCTAGTTCCAATTGCCACTCCCTTGGTCCAATCTACCAGCGCAACTGCCCCTACTGATAAGGGTGGCTGTTAAGAGGGATTTATGAACTCTGACCTGAAGGGGCAGAGGTTCAGAAGGCCAACCTAGTTTCTTGGAACAGGGTAACCTCTGGACAAGCCAGACGAATCAGGGTAGCTATGGCAGGCGGTCAAGTCTAAGTCTCAAGAGGGGTGAGGGTGACTGAAAGACCTCAATGAGCACACAAAGCAAGGACACTTACAAATTACTCCAGACAGGTGTTATATTAAAAATCTAGACACATTTATTACAAGGCCTTTGTAACATAGACCATAGCAAAGAATCACAATAATACTGAAGTAAACCAACACATCACAATCAACACGATATATATATACAAGACCAGAGGGGTCTAACAGATTAAGAAGCATGAAATATGTAGACCACCTAGATGGGGAGGAAAACAGGTAGTGCAAGTGATCTTTAGACCCAGTTCTACATCAAGAATACACCTAACTAAGAAGCAGTCCAAGCTCTACGAAGAGAGAAGCCTTATGCAAATAGACCATGCACACGCTTGTGCCACTTGACAAAATAGGGTCTGTTCAAGGGTCACTAGCAGCTCAGGAAGGTGGATAAGGCGATGAAGAACAAGTCCCCACTATTCAAGCAGGACCTCCACTTACATGCAGAGGCAGGTTGAGAGTGCGAGATAGAGTCGCTATTTCACAACAGCGGTGGAAAAGAAATGGGCTCCTGCGCTAGGGTCACCGGTTGGGGTATGGACTACTCACCGGTCCCCGACGCAGGCAGACCCAGACTTCGCTAGTTCAGTCCACTTCGCTGGCAGGTTCGAATGCGACAATCAGGACGTCTTGACACTGGGTAGTGTCCACGGTAGCAGGTGTTAAGATGGATTTCTGAACTCTGTCCTGGAGGGGCAGAGGTTCAGAAGGCCAGCCTCATTTCTTGCAACAGGGTAACCTCTGGACAAGCCAGACCAATCAGGGTAGCGATGGCGGCGGTCAAGATTAGGTCTCAAGAGGGGTGAGGGTGACTGAAAGCCCGCAATGAGCACACAAAGCAAGGACGCTTACAAATTACTCCAGACAGATGTTTTATTAAAAAATCTTTGCTAACAGTAGGCTTCAGGGTCAAGAGGTTCACAAGTGCAGCGAACTTGCACAGGTCGTTGCCACAGCAGGGCAACATGGTAACCGTGTTTACTCCAGGCGGTGACAGAGCAAACGTCCTGTATAAGCTGGTCAGCCCACTGGTTGGCCGTGGGAGACTTCCGAAGAGGCTTACTTGTAGGGTTTGATGAAGGTGCCAAGAATAGTTGGTCCTACTATTCTAATGGGTCGAAGCGCCTTCTCAGACCTTCTAGGATTATCAGATGCAGAGGGGACTCGCAGGACGACAGTGGGCTCAGGGTGCCAAACCTTACAGCGGTTCACCAGCGGTTCCTCGGCTCGGCTTCTTGTTGCAGGATACTTGGCTCCTTATCCTTTGTTCGTGGGAACTCAGGAGATCGACATGGTAGTGGTGTTTTCGGCCTACTCTTATCCAAAGTTCCCTTCGCGCCAATACGGAGAGGACCCAATGGGAGATCTGCTCACAAACACTCACTCCATACGTGGACCAATCATGAACCACTGTGGTCCCAGGCATTTGGGACACTCCAGACTCTCTGGCACTCAGGATGTGTATTGGGAACAGACATCCCAGCCCACATCCTGGAGGCACACACACAAGGCATGCAGAAGCCCGGGAAAGCTTTGGGTTTTGCAATAAAGTGCATGACCAAATAAGGACTGACCCGGTTCTGCTCGACCTGGGGAAGGTGAAGGGGCAAGATGGCCAAAGGCCAGGACAAAGAACCTCGTGGCATGGACATTTTGGAGCCAGGCCACCTATTCGTGCCAAACGCGGTAAGTGCGGATAATATGGCAAGAAGGGGTTCAAAACATAAGAAAAATGATAGCTGCCAGCAGTCCAGCAAGAGCTTCTAGGGCCTTGGAAATGACTAGAGACCCAAAGGTGCGGTAAAGTAAGTTACCTTGCACTCTTGTTACATGTTGCACAAAAACTGTAACATGAGGAAAGGACTAAGGGAAACAGAGTCTCCCAGTACTGACTGTCTTAAGGGCATGTCAGTTTCCCCATAAGACTTGAGAGAAAGCCCAGAGGAGTGCGGCTGAGGGCTGCGCTTCTCTGGCAAACGTTAGATCACGGTGTAAAATAGCAGCAAAAAGTTTGGGGTTGACACATGGAGGGAAAATTACATTCTAATATTAAATCTTTCCTAACACTCGCCTTTCCCAGACTAAGGACAGGGGGAACTAATGCTCCCCTGGATGAGTTTTTTGTTCAGGTCTGTTAAACATTCTGGACAACCCATCAGCATTGCTATGTTGGCCACCTGGCCTATGCTCAATAGTAAAGTCAAAGCCTTGCAGACTTATGGACCACCCAAGCAACTTTGGATTCTCTCCCTTCATGTTCATTAGCCACTTTAAGGGCTTATGGTCCGTTTGCACAGTGAAGTGGGTCCCATAGAGTTAGGGCCTCAGCTTCCGTAGGGCCCACACAACAGAGAAACATTATTTCTCTACTGTGGACCATCTGAGCTCTCTGTCCTTAAGCTGGCGACTAATGAAGCCAATTGGGTGTTCCTTACCCTTCTCATCTACTTGTGATAGTGCAGCTCCTATACCAGTGTCAGAGGCATCTGTCTGCACAATAAAAGGTCTTTGGTAATCCGGGGCCCTGAGCACAGGGGCCTGGCACAAGGAGTCTTTTAAGCCATTGGAGGCCTTCTCACACTCTTCAGTCCAAGTTACCTTCTTGGGTTTCTTTGGAGTAGTGAGAGCAGTCAGAGGGGCAGCTATGGTCCATAGTCTACCATGACATTTCTGTAATACCCAGTGAGTCCTAAGAAGGCTCTCACTTGGGTCTGTGTAGTGGGGGTAGGAAAGTCTTGTACTGCTTGTACTTTACTGGGTAGAGACTGTATCCTCCCTCCACCTACTTCAAGTCCAAGGTAAACCACTGAGCCTTGTTGAATCTGGAATTTACTGGCCTATATGGTCAAGTGGGCCTTCTGAAGTGCATGTAACACAATCCCAAGGTGTTTTACATGGTCTGCCCAGGTGGCACTGAAAATTGCTATTTCATCCAGATATGCAAGACATAATTCGTCCAACCCATTCAACACATGATTCACAAGCCTCTGGAATGTGGCAGGTGCATTCTTCAACCCAAAAGGCATTACCCTGAACTGGTAAAGGCCCTCTGGAGTTGGAAAAGCTGTCTTCTCCTTGGCATGTTCTGCAAGGGCTATTTGCCAATAGCCTGCAGTGAGGTCAAATGTGCTGAGGTACTTGGAGGCGCCCAAGGTATCCACCAGCTCATCTGTCTAGGCAAGGGGTGTGCATCTGTCTTGGTGACAGCATTTAGAGACCTGTAATCCACACAGAACCTCAATACAGAAGTACCTGCTTTTGGAACCAAAACCACAGGGCTAGACCAAGGACTACTAGAGGGTTCAATCACGCCAAGATCCAACATTTGGTTGACCTCTGTCTTAATGTAAGACCATACTTTTTCTGACATTCTGTATCCCCTAATTTTGGTAGGTACACTGTCTCCTGTGTCTATGTTATGTTTTCACCAAGGTTTCAAACCAGGGGACTGTGAAAACAGGGGGGAAAATTGCCTAAGCAAACTTTTCACCTCAGCCTGCTGATCAGAAGTCAGGCGAGGGGCCACTCGGACACCCTCAATGGAGTTATCTGAAGGACTGCTTTGGAATAGGTCAGGAAGATGTTCAGACTCCTCTTCCTCAACATCTGAAGCCAATATCAGTGTTGCAATTTCAACTCTTGGGATGAAAGCCTTCAGCCTATTTACATAACACTTTTGGAGCCTGTCCAGGCCTTCCAAGGTCCACTAAATAGTTGACCTCACCCAGTGATTCCACCACTGTGTAAAGGCCTGACTATTTATCCTGTAAAGCCCTAGGCCCTATAGGATTCATGATCAGGACTTTCTGACCAGGTGTAAAGTTAATGAGGGAAGCTTTCTGGCCATACCAATGTTTCACCAGAGCTTGTCCTGTCTTCAAATTGGCACTAGCCAGACCCATCAGGAGTACCATCCTTTTTCTGAGCCCTAACACATAGTCTACTACATTGGTAGTAATGGGGGGAGTGGGCATCTCCCATCCCTCCTTGACTATGTCTAAGGGTCCCCGCACAGGGTGACCAAACAGAAGTTCAAATGGGCTGAAGCCCAACCCCTCTTGTGTTACCTCTCTGTAGGCAAACAGTAAGCATGGTAAAAGAACATCCCATTTTCTTCTTTGAGGTTCTTCCAGAGCCCCAATCATACTTTTCAAGGTCATGTTAAACCGTTCCACCAGACCATTGGTCTGGGGGTGGTATGCAGAAGAAAACTTATAGGTGACCCCACATTCCTTCTACATAGCCTGCCTATACTTGGAAATAAAGTTGCTGCCTCTGTCAGACATAACTTCTTTAGGGAAGCCAACCCTAGTAAAGATGCCAAGTAAAGCTTTTGCAACTGACTTGGCAGTCACAGTATTCAATGGGATGGCCTCAGGATACCTGGTAGTATGGTCGAACAGCACCAGGATAAACCTATTGCCTGAGGATGTTTGAGGGTCAAGGGGACCAACTATGTCGATCCCTACCCTCTCAAATGGTACCCCCAGAAATGGGAGTGATACCAATGGAGTTTGGATTGTTGAACCACTCTTACCAGAAAACTGTCAGGAGTGACTTTCTACTTGCACCCCCATCTTGGGCCAGTAGAAGTGCATGGATAACCTTTGCTTGGTCCTCTTAATACCAACATGACCAGCAAGGGGCACTTCATGTGCCAGCTGCAGGAGGAAGGGTCTTACAGCAAGGGGAACCACCAACCTCCTATGGTCTCCTTCTGTAGACTCTATAGGCTCACTATACAGGAGCCCTCCTTCCCAATAAATCCTATGCTTCCCAGGAGGTTCACCCTCAAGCTGGGAGCAGGCCTGTCTCCTTAGGCCTTCCAGAGATGGGCACTTACGTTGGCCTTTACTGAATTCTTCCCTGTCAGGACCACCTTCTACTAACAAATCGTTTAGTTCAGGATGGTCATTGGGGTCAAATCAAATAATCAAAGATATAGACACAATCAAGGAGAACATAGAACTATTAAATATCCCGGAAAAGACATTAAATAATTATGAAATGCTTGATGATATCATTGAAAAATTCACTCAAGAAATTAAGATCAAGAAACAACGTCAATTCCTACGAGACAAGCTAGATTACAAGTTTAAACGGGTATATACTTTCAACAAAACAACAGGGAGACAACCTAAACCACAAACTCCGCAAAATGCGAAGAAAAAATCAACACTCACAGTTACCCCACCATCCTCAGAATCTGAATCTCTGAATGGATCAGAACAAGCATCATCAGAATCCATCCAAGAAGAAGGACAGGCACTAGAAGAATGACAAAACCACATTGCACCATACTCTTTTTTAGAGGAATACAGACAGTTCAAGAAAACACTTTCAAATATAAAACAAAACCTAAAATGGTGTTTTACCATGACAGTCAACACCTCAAAACAAAGAGGGGGTGCAGAGGACAAGGTAACCAACAAAGAAAACGAATCAGACAAAAACAATGGCGTACAAACAAGACCAATGAATCAACCCAAGAGGAAATCTCAGAAGTATTCAATCTCACCAATCTAACCTTAACAAAAGATCTAAACTCCACACTTAACAAAGGACTTAACTTTTGATCTACAAGTACATACGACTATTTCGGAAACCATCATGGATTTATATCGATTTTTCAGGAAACTTAAATTGAAAAAATTCTTTCTACATAATACGAGAAAAAAAATCAGTGACCTCTTCAGCCCTTTGTTCTGAACTTTCATTGCAACATGTAGAGAACACCATCAACCTTTTAAATCTATCTGAAGAAGATGATACCCATACAGTGTCAACACTTGCAGAAGAACAAGATATTACTCTAGGCCTAGCCAAACATACCAAACTCAAATTTCAATCCCACTTCACTCCAATTTTACCACCAGACAACATCATAGATCTTTTTCAAAAAGCAGTTCAAGGTGATTTAAGGAAACTATATTTAACCAACCATAAATTCAAAGAAGTCATAACCTCAACCAACAACAACTGCTAGCTATCAAAAAATTGAAAGAAAATCATGACATCATGCTGAGAACAGCCGATAAAGGCGGGAATATTGTCCTTTTGAAGACTTATGATTATATTCAAATAGCCATGAACCATCTAAATGACACGGAATGTTACCAATCTCTAAAAATTAATCCTACCAAGAAACTAATAGCAGATTGGAAACTAATGAGCTCACACTGGCATGAAAAAGGTTTACTATCAGATGAAGAACATGAATACATGAATGTTACACACCCAGTACTCTCAACAATCTACTTCATGCCTAAAATTCTTAAATCTTTCACTGATCTACCACAATGTAGACCTATTATCAACAACATTGGGTCAATTACCAAAATAATTTCTGAATATATAGATCATTATCTACAACCTTTGGCCTCCAGTCTAACCTCCTTCATCAAAGACACCACCCATGCATTAAACCAATTGGAAAATGTATTCTGAGAAGACAACTTTTGGTTTGTAACATTCGATGTGACAGCACTATATACCAGCATCCATCAAAAAGGAATCACAACAACCGAACATTTTTTGAAAACCAGATCTGTTTCACTCCAAGAACAGAACATGATGATCTTAGAAATGATTCACTTTACCCTAAATAATAACATCTTTTGCTTTGGAGACAAAATATTTAGACAAATTCAGGGCACAGCAATGGGGACAAATTTTGCCCCTCACTATGCTAATCTTTACATGGGACGCTTTGAAACTCAATTCGCTTGGCAACATCCAGACTTCACGATCAACAACAGAATTGCCTTTTGGGGGAGATATATTGTCATCTGGAATGGATCAGAACAACAACTACTTGATTACTATGCTTTTTTGAACAACAATGATTATAATTTGAAATTTACCATCAATTACAACCAACATGCTATTAACTTTCTGGATCTTCATTTGTACATAAAAAATCAGACCATTCACAGTACACTGTACACCAAAGAGACTGCTGTTAACAGTATTCTTCACGCTTCTAGCAACCATCCTCGCCATATCATTCAGAATATTCCATTTGGAGAATTCCTTCGCATTAAATGGAAATGTACATCAGATTTGGAATGTAATAAACATCAATCAGCAACCATCAAAAAATTCAAAAATCGCGGCTACCGCCCGAAACATTTAAGCAATGCTACTAAAAACTAAGGAGAGAACCAGATCAACTTTACTACAAAACAAAAAATCACCAGCACAAGACACACCCAGGTTCATCACCACCTACAGCACAAACAACCACAGCATTAAGAACATCTTACAAAGAAATTGGATTATTCTGACGACTGATGTGGATCTAAATTTGTTTTTGGATAAAAAGCCAAATGTGGTTTTTCGCAATTGTATCAACCTCAAGAAAATAATAAATCCATCATATTTTGATAACAAAAAATACGAGAAGTACAAAAAAGATTCTTCAACACCTACACAGACCTGGCTACCAGCTCCTACTCAAGGGAATTATAAATGCACTAACTGCCAGATATGTCCACACATGCTCAACGCCAAAATGGAATTTGTGCAACCAAATGGACAATCAACCAAGATCAAACAATATATAAACTGTAACAGTAACTTTGTTATATATACCATCATCTGCGTATTCAAGAAACCATATATAGGAAGCACAATAAGGAAATTTAAAATCAGAGTGGGTGAACACCTGAGAGCAATCAAGAATAAGGACATGAAATCGCCCCTAGCATTTCATTTTCATCAACATCATCAAGACTCATACTTAGCAAAAATCCAATGCTATGGGATCGAAAAACTTTCACCTCCCAAAAGAGGAAGCAATTTGGAACTATGCCTTCGAAAGAGAGAAGCCTACTGGATCTGGTCCATGGACTCAATCCACAGCGGGCTCAACGTAGATCACGAGCTACACCACTTTCTTCAATTATCTTAATATGCACCCTGAATTTGATATTGTTTTGAAGAAAGTTAAAAGTATTTTCATTGCCCCAAATGGGCGAACCCTGCCATTTGTAATCAGACAATGTTTTTGCATAACTACTTGAACATGCATTTGCTCGACTGGCAGCATTTCCCAAATAACAATGTATTTTCCTTTCTTGTTCTATGGCACACCAGGCAATTAACGTATAAGTGTGAAGTGTTTTTGAGTACCAGTAGTAACATACCTGATTCGATTATGTCTACCTCCCTACTAACAAATCCAAATTTTTAGTTTGAATATTGCAACGCTTAGCCTTGTAAGATTATATCATTTGAAACAAAATGGGTTTTTGCTTATGGTCTACTAACCAATAGATACCAAGAGACACGTATATCATTAAGGGACCTTTCTCCACACACTGCATCATTCGAGACCAGTTTTGTTTATTTTTACACAAATGAGGAATTGTAGTGAACCAACAAGGCTCCAAATGGCATACTTTGAATAAAATCGTTTTTTGAATTTTAATTCAACTTTGCAGAGTTATCTTTGAAACAGGGAGATAATCGCAGCACCTCATTTTAATATAGCGTGCACACAAAGCATATTTTTGAATGAGCACACGTGAGACACATATGTCATTATGCGATCTCTCTCCTCACACGGCACTCTTCGAGACCATTTCTGTTTATTTTTACACAAATGATACATTTCAGTGAACCCACAAGGTTCCAAATGCTATACTTATAACAAACCTGTTTTTTTAATTCTAATTCAATTATGCAGCGTTACTTTTGAAACAGTGAGATAACCGCGGCACCCCATTCCAATATGGCGTGCACACAAAACATACTTTTGCATGAACACACGTGACGTTCACGTCGCAGAATTTATCTCTCTCTTACACTTCCGGGTTAGATCCGGCAGAGTTCACAGAACGCACAGCAATCGCAGCGCGGATCTAGTCACATTAGAAACTAACAAACTCTGCTCTCTACACTAAGGTAAGAAGCTCAGCTTCTTAGACACAACGAAGCAGCACCAATTATAATCTGCCTGTGCTTCAGAACACTGTACTTTTCTGCTATTTATAAAACTAGGCACCATTGATACACATATATATTATTCCAATTCAGAGACACCATTGAAAGCAGTCAAGAGCATTATTGACAGTAAACAACCCGAATTCTACATATCTCCTGTGCAAAAAGGGCTGTTCAAGTAAGTTGTTCTACTTATTAAGTGAACTGTGTCTCGAATAGCAATTTCCCTACAATCACCCGTTTTTAAGAGGATTAGTAAGAAACCCAGTAAATAAGATGTATGTAAATTGGGAAACTGTTTTCTCCTTTTTTTAAAAGTAATTTCCCCTTTTTTCTTTTTTTCTTTTGATTCCCATTAGGTACGACTGTATAGCCAACTATACCATCAGCACAATTAAACTCAAGCAATTTAGCAATTTTTTTTTGCAGTCTAAAGTCCCCTGAGGAACCGCCAAACGATAGGCGGTGAAACACGTGTCGGGTACAGACCTAGAACAAATTGGATCTGTGCAATAATAGTATTACATTGAATGGAATTGGACTGTAAAGCAACAGTACCTAATTGAATGCAACCTATATTTCAATTAAAACATGCACTGAAGTGAATGAAACTTAAAAGTGAAAGTAACTTATAATTCAACCAAAATACGTACCAAAGTGAATGAAACTTTCAATACAACCTAATAGGAGTTTTGGGAATAGTCAAATTCTGTGATGTAACAGGTTTGGTTTGAATGCATTTTATAATTTAACAAACCATTTCCTGTTTTGAATAAATCAAAGGCTAAGACAAACACAATTAAACGTTTTTGGCTCAATTTACTATTAAAAACGGCCTTGAAACCACAACAGACATTCTCCTTTTTTGGCTGACTGTGTAAATTAACTTGCTGTCAGCTGTTCCCGGCAATCTCGCATTCACTCTGCCTTTTCAGACTTGTGCTGTCTTTGCCTTTCTCTGTTAAAGCTATCAAGGATTGATTCGGGTTTCAGCTCAACCATCCAGTTGTGCCAGCCTCCTTGGTTATTTTCTACTCAAGTTTCAGTTCTACCCATCAGTTGTGGCATCCTCATTGATTATTGTCTACCCAAATTCCATCCTGTTGAACCATTCTACAACTGTGCAACCTTGGAAGTTATTCTATCATTCAGCTTGGACATGTACTTGCCCATATTCGACAACTTCATGTCATCTACTGGAGACTCTTCCAGGGTTTTTTGGTGCCTAGAGGCTTTTTTCCTGGTTTGGGGGTTTGACTCCTTGGAGTTCTCTGCGATTTGGTATTTTTACTGGTCAAGGTATCCTCTGAGGGGCCTAGACCCTATTTACATGAAAGGAAGTACAAGGAAACCAAGGGGAATGGGGATCCTGAAGCCAGGTAGACTAGAAGGAAGAAGCCGATGGACCCCAGAGACAGTTCTTCTGAAGGTCAAGGTGATGAGGAAATGAGGGAGGTGCTTTCGTTGTGAGACAGTACACTTGGGCTACAATGTTTGGTCACTGTCTGACATTGTCAACGTGGGGTACTGTGTACATGATGTGTTCTGCTGGTCAATGGATGTTCCTGTGTTGGGTTTACTTTTCAGGTGTCAGGGGATTGGTGTGGTTTGACACACTGGGGTGTTCACATGGCCAATGTTCACATGTGATTTGTACAGGACACTGAGGGTCACTTAATTTCACATGCATGTAATGAGTGCATGTCCCTACTGACACAATGCACCACCACACATACAACCACCCATACATGTCCACACGTGCACACCGATTGCCTTCTCTGCCATGCTGTGTCCCATCAGTGCATGATCACTTACAATTTTCGGATCGTGTACATGCGTCACTGGGTAATTTTAGTTGCTTGTCCTTTTTTATATGATGCTCAAGGTGTATCCCCAACACAGTGGCCGCTCACTGTGCTGTGTGCTGAGCAGTGTGTTGCAGGGGACACACACAGCAGACGGTTTTGGGATTTGTGGATTTGGATTGGGCAATGTGCATGCCAACAGGCTTTCTGCCTTTTGTTGACGGTACAGCTGGTGGCATGCATTTTTGTATGACTTTGTATGTGTGGGATGCTGTTGGTTAGTCATTTCATCTGATTGCATGTCAGGTGTGATTGTGTCAGGCCTGTTTCCATTTATCACGTGGCACTTTGTGACTTATTTGTCATGTGTTGTGCATTTGGTTTGTTCTTTTGCTGTTGCATGCCATGTCATGGTGTGGTCGATGAGGGTAATGGGGGTTGGGAGGGTTTGGGTGACATACCAGTGATTTTAATGGCCTGTGTTTCAGGAGGGTGGTGTGATATGCACCTTGCATGTGTTCCTTTTGGTCACACCGGATTGGTTATGTTTAAGTAGCTAGGGATGCACACAATGTGCCACTTCTGTGGAAACATTTTCAGGGTGGTAAGGTTGTGACAGTTGACTGTCTTTTTGTCATTGATTGTCACCTGGTATGTGCCAGGCCTGTGTGCATTCCACAGGGGTGGCAGTTTAGGTGAAAAATGTGGCCACAAGCTGGGTCCGGGCTGCCTCGGAACATGCCTTTCCCCTCCCATGAGCGGCACCTGTGCATTTGGTTGGGGATGTGGGGGCACCACCATGTCCACCGGTATGCCCCGCCATGTTGCAACATTGTGCAGGACACATGCTGCCACAATGATCCTGCACACTACTAGGGGTGCATATAATAGCTGCCTGCCAGAGCGGTCAAGGGAGTGGAAGCGTGACTTGAGCACTCCGAATGTGCGTTCCACTATGCCCCTGGTTGCAATATGGGCTGCCTTGTATCTTACCTGGGGTGGTGTGGTGGGGTTCCGTATGGGCCTCATCATGTGGGTGCTCACAGGATAGGCACTGTCCCCTGGGGAGGTGAGGATGGTTGTCATTAGTTGGGTTTGTTTATTTGTCTGTGTGTGACATGCATGCATGTGCGCAGACATTTGTACTCACCAATGAGCCATGTATCGCCATGCTTCCCAGCTTCCAGGTCCCGGCTCAGGGCAGACATTCTGTATATGAAACTGTCCTGAGTAGACCAAGGATAGTTTGCATAGACAGACAACCTGCACGTTCATGGAATGCCAGTGCTTGCGGTTGCGATAGATGTGCTCAGTGACCCTAGGTGGATGTAGGGCCACATGGGTGAAATCTATTGCACTCAGCACTTTGGGGAAGTGTGCCACCCTGTAAAAGCCCAGGACCACGGCCTGCCTTTCTACGGGTGTTCTGGACATGTATACGTGCCTGCGGACTGAGGGGGATGCATTCATGATTGCCAACACCTGGTGTAGGCAGCGTGACTGCGTGGGCTATGAGACACCCCCAACTATTGCAGTTGTCCGCTGAAATGACCCAGTGGGCAAAAAATGCAGGACATTGATCACCTTTTCCAAGGGGCTCAGTGCTTGGGAGTACAGGGTGGGTGATGTGAGGTAATCTTCCCACTCCCTGACCAGGTCTAGGATGATATGAGGTGGAAGCCTATACCTGCCATAGACCTCGTCATCAGGCATCCCAAAAAGGCTGGTCCTGGGCAAAAAAATGCAGGCCTGGTTATTCTCCTCTTCCTGTGGTGTCCCACAATCACTGCTGCAAGAAATTCACTGTAGCTGTATATGTGTGTTTGTTGTTTGTGCGCACTTTAATACTGTGCTGGGCCGCTTCCGCCTGCCTTCATGTGGCAGACGTGTTTACGCCTGTGTGTATCTTTTGGTGTGTGCAGATTTCCCCTATTTGATTCCTTGAATACGTATTGTTTGTGTGCGTGTGGGCATTCCAGGTATTTCCCAGCAGTACTTCCCCAGTTATGCCCTCATTTTCACACGTTGTTCCCCATTCCACGTGTTCCGACCCCTTTTTGGTGTGTGTGCTACATGTTGTGCATTTTCGCTGTGGGAATCGCGCACAGCGTTCGGGGTGTCACTGTGACGTCTGCGGCTGTGTGCGCCACGCGTGGTTTCGGCGCAGCTCCCTGGAAAAACGTGCGCACAGACTTCCATGAATCGCTTGCACCACTGATTTTGGCGCACAATTATTCCATGAATCGCCCCCTCAGTATCTTTAGAAAACATTAGCAAAAACCTAACAAACACCAATCTTCTAACAAACGCATACAAAAAAGAAATGGCAGAGTTTAAAAGCACACCTGCCGAAGTACCAAACTAAGTATCTGTGTGTTGTTGCAGAACTTTTAATAAAAAGAGCACAAAGATTATAGATATGACTTGGAAAATAGAGGCCAATGAGGAATCCCAATGGTTCCAATTAACTTTATATATTATAACAGAAAATAAATTCAAAATAAATGACCCCTCAATACTTTTGCACATACTGCAATACAGAGCGTGATAATAACCAAATGCCACCACGTGCTGTCACTGATAACTTTATTCTCACTTCCATAAACTCTCCAAAATCTTAATTTGTATGAGAGCTTTATAATCCAAACAGTACACCCATTTCAAGCTATTATACGCCTTCAACCCAAAAGAGCCAAATTGCCTCCTTCTGAATTATTAAACGGTATTTATCGCAAAGTAGTATATCTGCCATTAGATCCTAATGAAAATGTATAAACTCTAGGAGTGCAACGGCCAATAGATCAATCTTTGATTATCCTAATTAATGGTGTACCAATAAAAGACAAAAGTATTCAGCAACAACCAGTAGATTTAAACAAAGTTTGAAAACCCTTACAATATCTAAAAGAAAACAATGTATACTGCAAAGATATAAACATAGAAAAGAACTTAAGAGAAACCACCCAATATTTCAGGATTCATCACCACCTGGTCAACTTGAATGTGTAGATCCTATTACTGGAATCAATAATTTGGACCAGTATACAATTCACCCACTGCACTCCAAAGACACCATAGACGATGCATTAGAAACATATCAAATGTGTCAAGCCAAAGGATCTCCAATCATCATATGGGAGAAAAGTGTAGAAGCACGTTCCTTTCCTCTACTCTTTCCTACAGGAAAAGGATGAAGATTGGATGAAGGATCTACCCAAATAACAGCATCAGAATATCGCTCTTTACAAATATATTCTGAAGAGCCCAGATTCAGACAAATTGTAGAATACATATTCCACCTTCTGTTCAAAAGGGAACTAGCAACTCTATGTTATGAGTTGCACACACATTAAAAACAGGCTCCAATTTTTTAAACAAGTATGCTACCCAACTGCTTCAAAAGATAAAAGACAAAGATGATGTTTTGCAGTCAAGTATCACAAATCTCTAGGCAAACATGAGTACTTGAATACTGGTTCTGACGTCATGACGTACTGGTTCCTGTGGCACGCTGATGTACATTGCATGCCAAGGAACCTCAGCCTACCCGCATGGTTTGTTACTTTAAGTGGTGCAGATTATGCATGGGATGACTTCTATGACATCTTATGCATAACAAACCAAAAGATAGAAGGCATAGACATACAAACACCAGGAGAACTCTGTTCTCTTGACCCTGTAAATCTATCAAGATACTTTCACCACCACTTTATTGCCATGCTGCACTTCATCTGCAATAAAAGTACCCCTCCCCTCAGAGATGTGGAACACTTCTTTTGGAGAAAAAAATATCAATTCAGAGGAGCACCACACATCCACATGCTTTTGTGGATAAAAGCTGCTCCTAATTTTGGTCATGACAGTGATGCCACTGTTTTGTAGTTTATTCAGAAATACATATCCTGCGACATCTCTTCAGAAACTACACATACTGAGCTATGTACACACATTTTACGCTTCCAAAAACATAAATGTGTCAAATACTGGCACCGCAGATAAAAAAAAAACAAAGGTAAATACTACACTAAATGCTGCTTTGGTTTCTCAAGACCAGTTTCAGCAAAAAGACAAGTAAACAGATTGATGCCTTCTGTTAGACACAGTGTGAAAGGCAAACCACCTAAAAACACACACAACATTAAAAGAAAAGAAACTTCAAAGTACATTAATGATTACATAGCAATCATTGCCCTCTTTTGGAATGTAAGCATAGATATACAAAATATTGCAGACAATTCCACTGCTGTTGCAAGATATGTCATAGCCAATCACACTAAAGCTGAGCAAACAGAGCTAAAAGACCTCTGGGATGACATATCACCTGACAAAACACTGTCACAAATATTTTACAGCTTTGGCATAAACATGCTCTCCCGTAGAGAATGTGGATGCTACGAAGCTGCAGACTGTTTTACAGGCACAGCTTTATATGGCAAATCTGAACACATAGTCAGGCTAAGCCTTGGTCCAGCTGCATCGAGAAAAAGAGGACATGTTAAAAACAATATATTAGACACATATTACCCAAACAGACGTACTGATTTGGAAAACATGTAGCCCAAAAATGCTCCTACAAAGTAATGTCAAAACATATAAAATAACTGTAAAATATGTCGTCTCAGCTTTTGAAGGAAGCCTCCTCAAACTTACCAAACCCAGCCTAATTAATCATATAAAATAACCTACCAAACCCAGCCTTATTAATCATATAAAATTATCATTTAAAAGTCCACAGCATAAAGAACTGCATTACATGGCCCTACTGCAACATTTTAAACCATGGAACAAATAAGAAGAATTACTAGGGCAACATGACTCATTTGATGCTGCATTCAATGCAAGTGAAAGCACTATAACATGTCAATTTCAAGGAATACAAACAAATGTTGGACAATGAACGCCAACAAGAGGAAGACGTTCAAGTCCAACTAGATGAAGACACTCCTGAGGGCAGTCTACCTTCTCTTTCAGGAAGTCAAGAACCACTTGGAGAGTCACTCATTCTAAATGAAGCAGACATAGCCATGACTGAAGTAGAAAATACCATGTATCAATATGAACAATCATAAGAAACCTTATCAGTTCTGAAATCACAGCTAAATGATAAGCAATTTAGCATTTACCGAGAAGTGACTGAAGAAATTGAACATTGTTTGAAGCATGAAAGTAAAACTTGTAGCTGTCAAAATTATAAATCTCTGCTCCTCTATGTAATTGGTGAAGCTGGTTATGGAAAAACATTCTTAATTAAAATCATCAGAAAATTCCTTCACAACTTAACAAACAACAACCTTTTAGCTGTTGTAACAGACCCCACAGGTTTAGCAGTCTACAACATAGGGGGTGTTACTTTACAATGCTTACTGCTCCTTCCAGTGGAACACCAAAACAAATTAGAATACTACAAACTATCAGCAGACGCTGCTACTGAAGTACACATAATTCAGAAACAAATCAAAATGCTCCTAATAGATGAGGTAAGCATGGTTTCCAACTTAATGTTGGCTTTAATTCACCTCAGGTTGCAAGAAGTCCTAGAAACGACTACAAACAACTCTTTGGAGGAAAACACGTTATTGCTTTTGGAGGTCTCCTACAGTTCATACCAGTGAAACATGTACCTAGGTTTAAAATCTTAGGACACAAACAGTGCTGCAACACACTTGGCAGCAGAGTAAACGTAAATCTCTGACATTTCCAATACAGAGAACTAACTCAAAACACACGTCAGTCGGCAGACCTCACCTATGCTTACATTTTAAAAAGTATTAAAACTGGTCTTCTTTATAAAGATGCACAATCCATCTTAGATAGTAGACTCATCCAAGACCTATATGGGTATAACACATCTGCTCCTGATGTCATGGAACAATTAGCACAAAACAAGTAGAATTCATGTCCCTAATGCCAACCCTAGCAAGCTGTAGTCAATTCAACAAGACAATGTTAAAAAAAAGAAATGCAACCAATATTGCATATTAGCTCCACAGATAAACTCAAAGTGCACTGCATGACACTTTGTATGTGTCAACAAGCAACAACATGACTAAATAGCTTAGAAAAATGTATTTCCAACACAGCTGGAAAATGTTAATGTTGTGTTTAAACTGCAGAGTAATTCTGAAACATAACATTGACGTAGAGCAAGGTTTAGTCAATGGAGCAAATGGTACAGTTGTTGGCTTCGAGACATATCCATATGACAACAAAATTCAGTTCGTCAACATCGACTTTGACAAACTTTCAGAAGTTAAAAGGATAGGACACTCAACAGCAAGATTCCTTCTTTTCAAAGACATGTATGTACACAGAAAAACAATTATCTCTGTCTCTTACATATGCAGTCACTATTCACAAATCACAATTCAAAAATCTAACCCTAGATCAGGCATTGATTGACATTGTAAGAACAGTCTTTAAAGAAGGTATGCCTTATGTAGAATTATCACATCTATGTACACTCTAAGCACTATTTCTCATCAATATTGGTGCAAACAAAGTCAAGGCTGACATTCCTTGTATCCTAACGTACAACAGACTACGTGCACCCTACAGACCACATCTAGATATGTGCCTTGTTCCTCAAACAGGTACAGTTTTAAAAAGAAAATGAATGCAAATAGAATTTACAAGAGATCTCCCAACAAGACTACCAAAGAATCAAGAAACAAATGCTACTCCATCAAGCATTACAACCACAATAGTATCTAGAGCAAACACAACTGCACATAGATCAGCAGATATAAAGAGAAATATTTCTTCCAAAAAAACAAGTGGAGGTCCAGCATATGACACATAAACAGAACTGTCTGGTCCATTTAAATTTTCCAACACAGCCAGTCTAAATTGCCTTCCAAATGTTGCAATCAATCTTCTGTTACAATTGCCACCAACGTTTCTAAACATTTACTTGAACAGCTCAGACCAGTTGTGTTTGCAAATGCTTGTCCTTCATTGAAAAGCCACAAATAATACTGGCAGCACTTACAGTGTCTCAGGAATAAGGCAAGAATTGGACTACGGTGCCGGAATGGTAACATTCACCATACACACATGAAGATCCACAAGAATTTCTAAAGTACTTACTGCAAGTAATGGGAACCAAAAACATACCTATAAATGAAATCTTGCAGATTTCAAACATGTGGACTGCAGTCTCTGCAACCATGTTTAATAAGAGCACATCTCTAATGAACAATTTGTGGTGTATGTATCTATACCAAATTGTGAATGCATTCCATTTCATCAGCTTGTGCAAAATGCAAATCTTTTGATATTATGAACTTTTTGCAATTCACAAACTTGTTCCACCTTGCACATAAACTCACATAGCCAATATCTGATGATAATGCATTTAAGGTGCAGCATAGATGGTACCAAAAACAACTGAAAGCTTATGAGTTTCAAACATGGGCAGGTATCTCTTGGCAAGAAAACCTTCACAACAGTAGGCATAATCTATCACACTGGTGCCACAACCACTGCAGGTCACTATACTGCATCCATTAAAAAAGAGGATGTGGTTGGTTTGAATGCAACAGCACTTCTGTTACTCTAAAACAGAGATTACCAGCAAATCTGACAAATGCCTACTTATAATTCCTTAAATCTAAATTTAGTCACTGACCTGTGAAACTACAAAAAGTGTGTGCTTTTAAACATTCCCTTAAGTGCAGCACATTTCAAACAAACATACTGTGAAAGTTAAATTCAAATAAATGTAGTCATGTTTTAATGCTGTATAGATTTATTTTTCCCAATGGCCCAATGATTATACAAACAGAAAAAACAACTGTGCAGAACACACAATAATGTTGTTTCAAACATTATACTTAGAATGTAAGAATTTACTGATTATGAAGGTCTACAATGTTTAGTCACTGTCCTGTCGAACTATCAACAGTTAGAATACACCAAATGGTATCTAACCACATCTATAGTATTGCAATGCTACTTTTGAATAGCAAAATAGTTAGAATATGCCAACAGGTATCTAACTTCGGAACTATAAAACTATCAACAGTTAAAATATGCCAACTGGTATCAAACTACATCAATAGTACTGCAATGCTGCTTTTGAAATGCAAAACAGTTTCAATACGCAAACAGATATCTACGTACTTCAAAAATACCTTTAAAAAAGAGTACAACAGTACTTTTGAAAAGCAAGACAGTTAGAATACACCAACAGGTATCAAACTACTTCAAAAATACCCTTCATTGCACTTCAGTGCAATTACACCATTATGATTCTTCCTACTGCAACACTGCTTTTAACAACAAATACACATATTTGTGCACTTTAAACATTCCCCCTAAGTACTGCACACTTCAAACAAACATACTGTGAAACTTAAACTCACATAAATCTAGTAGTTGTTTTTTTATCCTGTATGGATTTTTCTTTCCCTATGACACAATGATTATGCAAACAGAAACAGCAACTGTGCAGAACACACAGTAACATTGTTTCAAACATAGTACTTAGCATGTACTGATTATGAGAGTCTAAAAGGTACATGAATATGGGAGATTATATGCAATGAGACATTGTAAACTATCCTGCCTAATATTTTATACTGTATGTTTTCACATAGAAAGAAGAAAGATGTCTCCTTCATTACCACGTACAACAAATTCAACCTCTACCCCCAATGGCACAGCAATCATAAGTTGCATTTCAATTGTAATATGTCACCATGTTACAAATACTGTACATACACTATCTATAATTACTATACACATATTATTATAATGGTTGTATCCAATGGCCAGATTCAATTTCTATACCCATATTATTATAATGGTTTTGGCCAGTGGCCAGATTCTTGGGTGCATGGTGGTATTTTGCTGTGGTGGTTGTGGCCAGTGGCCAGATTCTTGGGTGCCTACAGCCATGCACCCAAGAATCTAGTCACTGGCCACAACCCCCACAGCATATTACGGCCATGCACCCAAGAATCTGACCACTGGCCACAACCTCCACACCACAACTCGCCCTGAACCTCCCAATTCAAATGACGTCTACAGACATTGAAAAGGACTGCCAAACCTATTTTTCACCTATGAAAACATCCCCATTTCATCTATATTCCACTCTCCTACCCTGACCAAGCCCTCTTTTAGTCACCAAATAACCCCAAATGTGTTTCTCAATCTGTGGCCACTGGCCACAATCATCACAGCATAATACAACCATGCACCCAAGAATCTGGCCGCTGGCCGCTGGCCACAACCACCACACCACAACTCGCCCTGAACCTCCCAATTCAAATGACTTCTGCAGACATCGAAATGGACCGCCAAACCTTGTTTCACCTATGAAAACATCCCCATATCATCTGTATTCCACTCCCCTTCCCTGACCAACCCCTCTTTCAGTCCCCAAATGACCCCAAATATTCTTCTAACGCTGCCTGCCTAAGACTCTGTTTGCAAAATACTGCGCTGTCCGCCCTTAAGCTCTTTTTCCATCTATACATAGAGCCCTGTATCATTTTTTCCAATCCCCCACCCTTCCCAGCCCCTCTTTCCAACAATAAATGACCCAAAAAGTATTTTACAGGCTCTATCCCCAATGATCCATCTGAGGTCAGTTGCGGCTGTCCCTGAATCCAATATGGCGGGCATTTTGGAAAATATTGCACACCTCATGTTTTTTATTGACCAATCAACAAGCTTGCCCAATGTCCGCAGACCTCACATCACCCACTAGGCCAATCGAAAGCCTGTCTGCGGATCAAAAAGGGCAATGATTCTGCAGACTGAACCCAGATATCACTATTTTTTTACCTACTTCTTACCCATTTTGAAGAAAACTTCTCAATGGATTTACACCAAAGTTACAAAAGCACGCCTTCAGGACCAAGCCACTGCTCCTGCCACAAATTTCATGAAAATCCGTACAGCAGTCGGGGCTGTAGATGTGAGCAAACTGTTGTTTTCATTGCATCAGTGGGATCCCCTGTAGCTTTGCCCCCCATTGACCAAACCTCACCCAACTTTGCAGAATCAATCTGACGGGCCATATACTGTTTTTGCAAAGTTTGGCAAAGACTCGTCCAGGCAGGGCAAAGTTATAAGCCGCCCAAAAATATGTGTGTGTGTGTGTGTGTGTGTGTGTCTCCATGTGTAACCTGTAAATATGATCATAGATGTTATTTGCATGGTTACATATCAGATGGCAAGGAGTTAAACCTCAAACATAAATAAAAACGTGTTTTACAACTTGCAAAGTTGAGAAATAAAATATTTTAGGTGCTACACAGAACTCAGCCAGTTGAATAACATCTTCTCAAATCCAAACGGTTGAACCACCCCCACTTCTACCCCTCACTTCACCATCACAGGTACATCCATTTCAGCACAACCACCAACTCCAGGTCACCATTGATTTTCCCAAGCTTGCCTCCTTTTTCATTCGTTAAGCACATTTCTACACCACTGTCCATCCCAGGTTACCAATACATCTCTCAAAGTCTCTTTTTTTGTAATGTCCTTTGCAGATGATCTTCATGAGCCAAATCCAGTAGACGACCCCTGAGGGACACAGGAGGCCCCAAACTGCCCCCAGTTTATATCCTGTGGGCCGTTAACCAATGCATGACGTACAGTGACATATTGCCTGCCCTACTTTGACAATTCACTGCTAACTCAAATTTCTCATAGGCCATTATGGATGTACAACAATTCAGGGTCCTTGTTGCAATGTGCTAGTCATTCTGCCTTGGTACAATACAAGAATCTATCATAGTTTATCTCTCTCTCTCTCTCTCTCTCTCGCCCTCCTTCCCATGGTCTGCCAGAAAAGGTAAACATGACAGTCAGCCAGATCATTCTGTAAGCCCAGATTCCACCACAAAATTATAATTTTGCAAATCCACCATCCACTTTGTGATGTGTATAGACACTGAATTCCAACCTATGCTGGTCAACCCATATGTGAGTGGCTTGTGATCCATTCTGACCCCCATACATATGATATGCCCAACAAAAAGTTAGGGACATGCTTGGAAGCCCACCACACCGACAACGCCTCCCTCTCAATAACTGCATAGTTTTTTCTGCTTCCCTTTTTACCCAGGACACAAATTTTATGGCTCTATATTATCCATTTAGCCACTGTGCTAACACCGCTCCTAGACTCACATCTCTGGCATCAACCGTGAGGATGGTTTTACATGACACATCAAAAATAGCGAAATAACGTCCCCTGTCTGCACCATGTTTGCGCACCTCAAATTCTTCTTGACATTGATGTAACCATCATATAAAGTACATTCATTTTGAGAAGGCCCCTCTTTTGGTCTGTTTTTTTTCTGCATGACACAGTATGCATTTAACATAATACTTGGTCATGCTGGAGTATGACCTAAGTTGATCCATGGAAGATGGATACAAAGTCTGTCTCATGACCTCTACGAAATCCTCTATCGGTCTGATGCTCATACTGTCAATTGCATGCCCCGGATAAGCACCTCTCTACACATTTATTTGACATTTCTACAGTTTAACTGTGAGACCTTTGTCTGATAGAATTTGCAATACTGCATGAACCTGCTCATCATGCTCTGCTCTGTGCTGCCCCACACCAAAATGTATTCTGGAAAATAGCTAACACCCGGGAACATCATCAAACAATTCCTATATGAGGCATTGAAATGCAGTGGATGGCAACGCCAACTCAAAACACATCCTGCAGAGGCTGAATGCTCCAAAAGGGGTTAATATGATTTGTGGATACATGACTCTTAATGCAGCTTTATCTGGTGAAGAGAAATCCAGCATGAAATCCAGCATGAAAAAACCACAAGGTGCTTATCTAACCATATGCTTTCCTTTAGTTCCCTGAGATCAGTGCACACTACCAGTTACAACCACTCTGAGAATTCTGTCGCATCTACCACCCCTCTAACTTCAATTTGTCCAACTCCGTCTTCAAGGCATGCCTGGGTAACATTGGCACATTCAGGACTTGCCTAACTTGTCAATACATACCTGTGGATATGACACCCTCAAAGACTGAGGGGGGCATGCATTTTGTTTTTCCCATACATAAAATCTGCTCTGGCTTCCCCAGATATATTTGAATCTCTACAGTATCTTGATCCTCCCATGCCAACTTGATTATTCCCTTTACAACCGCATACAATGTGTCCTTTGGAGAATGACCCTCGTTTTCTATTTGAGCCCATACATACCCAATTGCTGCTATTATGGCAACCTGGCCATATGAACTGGTGCTTATGTCTTGGGGCAGCAGAGTTGAAATTGACTTGTCGCAACTGCTCTAATGCAATTCTGGGCAAATCATAACATAAAGTGAGCCCGAATCCACCCGTATCTTTAACTCAACTCCATTCACTTTCATGATGTCCTGGAGTAAAACATCTTCAATTTCTATTGCAACATTCACTCCTTCTATCATACTCACAGTCATCTGGCAGCACTTTCCTTATTCAGACTGTCTGCCTTAGATGAGCCCACATGGCATAGCCTGGCAAAAAGCCCCTTTAATCTAACTCCTGGTAGCCCCAGCTCCACATTCCCATTGAAATTATGAAGCAGGTTCACCACGGACAGGTGAGAAGTTTATTCACAGACGCCCCACAGTCACCTCAGCCTGGCATCAACTCCCAAAGAGGACATCACAGGGTTTACCAGTTAGAACGGTACTCAGAAGTGTTGAACAAACAATAGTGACACACTTGTGGCCCAGGCACCATACACCTAATAGCGAGTAACAATATGAAAGTAAATTAAACAATATACCATGGGCCTCATTACGACCCCGGTGGTACGGGGTTAACAACGCTGTAAAAGGTGCCGGCTCTGTTAACCCTGTACCGCCTCATTATAAGGTCCCCTCGCGGGACCTGGTAAGTAACGCCTAGTCAAACCAGGCGTGCTTACCGGGTCCCGTGAGGGGAAGAGGGAGCACACAACGGGCCAACTCGTAATGGCCTGTTTGCTCCCGCTCCCATTCCCATTCAGCCCTATGGGGACTGAAATGGGAATGGGGAAGGACCGGGTCCGGGTCCTTGGAGGGAGGAATTACCGGGCCTTCCGAACTCGGAATGGCCCGGTAATTTCTGATTCCGTGGACCCGGACCGCCGAGGTCATAATAAGGGCCCATGTAACCCATAACAACTCGCTGCTGCCCTAGCATGCCAATACAACACACGCCCTACTAAATATATTTTTCAGCTGACACTTTCCACAAGCCTGTAAAACAATCAGAAATATTCTCTCAACATGGAACGCCAAGGATGAATGTTTACCAATCCTGATTTTGAAGTTAAATTCTAGAACACAGTTCTCTGTGCCCCCCTGCCCATTGTTCAGCTGAACCACAGCATTGAATTAGCAACACCTGAGATCCACCATGATGCGCTCCTGCGCATCTTAGATATGAAATGCGCAGCACTTGGAGGGGATTGGAATGGAAGTGATCCTCTTTGAAAGTTCAACTGCATTTTGTGTACTCTCCTTTTGTAGATTAAGGACTGTGCCTATTTACTACAATTCCCCTGCATTCCATTTTATGTGAATAGTTTACAGACGAGATCGAGCATGAAACACGAAGTCATATTTTGATTTTAAACAATGCTTCCAGTGCAGCTGAGAATACCCTCCGAGGTCTCATTCCTTTGTAATCTCACGGTGCATTTAAATGGTGGTCTGGGAGATGGGACACGGTCTGCTGGAGAAGTATCATGAAATGTTGCCACAGGCTTCTGTGTTGAAGACGAGATTTGAAAGTGTTCACGAGTCTACAACCATGCGGTGTTAAGTAATAGGACACGCATAATGATATTCACACGCTTTGTACAAAGGCTTAAAGACATATTTGTGCCTCATGCTTTTCTCTTTGCACATTGCACGCATTTGCAATTGTTCATATAGCCAGGTGAGCTCTGGAAACATTTGGTTAAAGTTAAATGTAAAAAATCGACATTTGTATATATGTTTCTCTTTTTAACTGCCATACATTTTAACTAATCAGCACACCTCATCACTATGTTGGCCCACAATTTTCTTCATTAGACAGCTGGTACTGCCTTGGGTGTCTTTGTGCATTGTTTGATTCTACTAGATGTCTCCTTGTCATTTTTCAGGGATCAAAGCACATGCACCTGCGTGGCCTGTCCACAGTGCACATGAGCGCACTATTCCCAGACACAGAAGCATTTAGGCACAACATCATAGCCAGTGCACCCTAAAAGCGATATGATTTGTATGATGCTAATAACGCATGTGCGGTGCACGTTCAGCGACGAACAGAATACACAGCTCACTTCGGGAGCTCTTCTCAGTACGAGAAGTGGATGCCTCTTCTGCAACTCAAGAGAACAATCTCTACTTGGTCTGGCACACTTGGATCCGCCATTCCCCACGCATCATTTTGCCCTGAGACAAAATACTGTTGAAGACAGTTTTTTCTGAGCAACACACGAAAGACTACTCGATTCCTTCTCATTTTACAGTCCTGAGGAAAGGTATAGAACAACTCACCATCAACACCTGCGTTGTTACATAGCTGGAAACACATTTGAGTGTAGACTCTTTTTCAGTGCATGCACAGTAATATTGCACTTGATAACCTTGTTGTATTAACAATCATGTGTTGTTGACATTACATGCCGATACAATATGATGGAAATGCAATTTGTGAAAGTGGACTTGTTAGTTTGTCTATCTATTATAAAAAAGGAAAAACTTGTTGTGTGTCAAATAAAGACGTTTTAGCACCTGTGAAAAAGTGTTGTTGGGTTCTACTATAAGAAATACAAGTCCTACCAGTGTAGACTTGGTTTCATGTATGCCAGTGCGACACCTGTTAGTGTCTCAGAGGAAGAGGCAGCCAGACTCCCCCCCTTTTTTCTGCAGTGTAAATTCGTCCTCCAGACTCAGGCCCCTCTATAAAACACAAAGAGGACCCCCCTTTTCCCTTTCTTAAAAACCTGATGCTAATAAGAACATGTTTTGTTTCCATGCTGCTTGTATATTGATTTTGTTGCGCACTGGTGTGCTGCAGTTTAATGGGTTTAAATATAAAGTGGTTATATTCCCAATATATACATTTAGGGGGTAATTCATAGAATTCAGCGCACAAGTGGCGCACGCGGCTGGCGCACAGTGTGCGCGTGCGAATTCCTGCGCCAGCCGCGTGCGCCAAAACCCATTTCCGCGCACAGCGTATTCATGGATTCCAGCCACCAAAACCAGCCGTGGCGCACAGTGGCACAGCGACCCTGCAGCAGCGCCAGTTACGCCCCCAAGAACGCCTCTCGCGCAGGGAAAAGCCATCAACATACCCAATCCAGCGCAAAGGGCTGCGCTAACCCTGTACCAGCACGGCAAGCGGGCTACGTGTATCACTGGGGTGCGCAGGAAGTACCTCACGCGATTGGCCCCGTGCGAGCAGGGTACGCGTATTTCAGGGGTGCGCTGGAAGTTCCACACGCGATTCCATCAGGGTACGTGTATTTCGGGGTGCGCGTGAAGTTCCACATGCGATATCAGCAGGGTACGTGTATTTCAGGGTGCAGGGGAAGTTACACACGTGATTTCCGCAGGGTACGTGTATTTCAGGGGTGCACGTGAAGTTCCACACGCGATATCAGCAGGGTACATGTATTTCAGGGCGCAGGGGAAGTTACACACGCGATTCCAGCAGGGTACGTGTATTTCAGGGGTGCGCAGGAATTTCCACACGCGATTGGGCCCGTGCGAGCAGGGTACGCGTATCTCAGGGGTGTGCGGGAAGTTCCACACGCGATTCCATCAGGGTATGTGTATTTCGGGGTGCGCGTGAAGTTCCACACGCGATATCAGCAGGGTACGTGTATTTCAGGGTGCAGGGGAAGTTACACACGCGATTTCTGCAGGGTACGTGTATTTCAGGGGTGCACGTGAAGTTCCACACGCGATATCAGCAGGGTACGTGTATTTCAGGGTGCAGGGGAAGTTACACACGCGATTCCAGCAGGGTACGTGTATTTCAGGGGTGCGCAGGAATTTCCACACGCGATTGGGCCCGTGCGAGTAGGGTACGCGTATCTCAGGGGTGCGCGGGAAGTTCCACACGTGATTCCATCAGGGTACGTGTATTATGGGGTGCGGGGGAAGTTTCACACGCGAAATCAGCAGGGTACGTGTATTCCAGGGGTGCGCGGGAAATTCCACACGCGATTCCATCAGGGTACGTGTATTTCAGGGTGCAGGGGAAGTTACACACGTGATTTCCGCAGGGTACGTGTATTTCAGGGGTGCACGTGAAGTTACACACGCGATATCAGCAGGGTACATGTATTTCAGGGCGCAGGGGAAGTTACACACGCGATTCCAGCAGGGTACGTGTATTTCAGGGGTGCGCAGGAATTTCCACACGCGATTGGGCCCGTGCGAGCAGGGTACGCGTATCTCAGGAGTGCGCGGGAAGTTCCACACGCGATTCCATCAGGGTATGTGTATTTCGGGGTGCGCGTGAAGTTCCACACGCGATATCAGCAGGGTACGTGTATTTCAGGGTGCAGGGGAAGTTACACACGCGATTTCCGCAGGGTACGTGTATTTCAGGGGTGCACGTGAAGTTCCACACGCAATATCAGCAGGGTACGTGTATTTCAGGGTGCAGGGGAAGTTACACACGCGATTCCAGCAGGGTACATGTGTTTCAGGGGTGCGCAGGAATTTCCACACGCGATTGGGCCCGTGCGAGTAGGGTACGCGTATCTCAGGGGTGCGCGGGAAGTTCCACACGTGATTCCATCAGGGTACGTGTATTATGGGGTGCGGGGGAAGTTTCACACGCGAAATCAGCAGGGTACGTGTATTCCAGGGGTGCGCGGGAAGTTCCACACGCGATTCCATCAGGGTACGTGTATTTCAGGGTGCAGGGGAAGTTACACACGCGAAATCAGCAGGGTACGTGTATTCCAGGGGTGCGCGGGAAGTTCCACACGCGATTCCATCAGGGTACGTGTATTTCAGGGTGCAGGGGAAGTTACACACGCGATTTCAGCAGGGTACGTGTGTTTCAGGGGTGCGCGGGAAGTCACACACGCAATCTCATCAGGGTACGTGTATTTCGGGGTGCGCGTGAAGTTCCACACGCGACATCAGCAGGGTACTTGTATTTCAGGTTGCAGGGGAAGTTACACACGTGACTTCCGCAGGGTACGTGTTTTTCAGGGGTGCGCGTGAAGTTCCACACGCAATATCAGCAGGGTACGTGTATTCCAGGGGTGCGCGGGAAGTTCCACACGCGATTCCATCAGGGTACGTGTATTTCGGGATGCGGGGGAAGTTCGACACGTGATTCCATCAGGGTACGTGTATTACAGGGGTGCGCGGGGAGCACCACACGTGAATTGCACGTGTGGGCCCTCCCAGGTGTTCCCTCTACACCCTCCATGGCCCCTGCAGGTGGTTCACACCACAGGGGCCTACCCTGCACATGTCCTGCAGGCACCCCATCCACCATGGCCATGCCCCCCAGCCAACCCACATGTCAACTTGCACTACTGCCCACCAACGCATGTCCCCCTGCACCCCCAGCCACCAGGGGCACCCTCCACAGGCCCCCACCCATGTCTCCCACCACCCCCAGCAGTGCAGGGGCACCCTCCACCAGGCCCCCACCCATGTCTCCCACCACCCCCACCCCCCAGCCACCAGGGGCAGCCTCCACCAGGCCCCCACCCATGTCTCCCACCACCCCCACCCCCCAGCCACCAGGGGCAGCCTCCACCAGGCCCCCACCCATGTCTCCAACCACCCCCACCCCCCAGCCACCAGGGGCAACCTCCACAAGGCCCCCACCCATGTCTCCCACCACCCCCACCCCCCAGCCACCAGGGGCAGCCTCCACCAGGCCCCCACCCATGTCTCCCACCACCCCCCAGCAGTGCAGAGGCACCCACCACCAGGCCCCCACCCATGTCTCCCACCACCCCCACCCCCCAGCCACCAGGGGCAGCCTCCACCAGGCCCCCACCCATGTCTCCCAGCACCCCCACCCCCCAGCACTGTTGGGCACCTGCCAGCAGGCCCCCACCCATGTCCAACTTATGTTCCCCACCACCCCCATCCCCCAGCCACCAGGGGCACCCTCCACAGGCCCCCACCCATGTCTCCCACCACCCCCCAGCAGTGCAGGGGCACCCTCCACCAGGCCCCCACCCATGTCTCCCACCACCCCCACCTCCCAGCCACCAGGGACAGCCTCCACCAGGCCCCCACCCATGTCTCCCACCACCCCCACCCCCCAGCCACTAGGGGCAGGCTCCACCAGGCCCCCACCCATGTCTCCCAGCACCCCCACCCCCCAGCCACCAGGGGCAGCCTCCACCAGGCCCCCATCCATGTCTCCCAGCACCCCGACCCCCAGCCACCAGGGGCAGCCTCCACCAGGCCCCCACCCATGTCTCCCACCACCCCCACCCCCCAGCCACCAGGGGCAGCCTCCACCAGGCCCCCACCCATGTCTCCCACCACCCCCACCCCCCAGCAGTGCAGGGGCAGCCTCCACCAGGCCCCCACCCATGTCTCCCAGCACCCATACCCCCCAGCACTGTGGGGCACCTGCCAGCAGGCCCGCACCCATGTGCAACTCATGTACCCCTGCACCCCCAGCACTGTGGGGCACCTGCCAGCAGGCCCCCACCCATGTCCAACTCATGTTCCCCACCACCCCCACCCCCCAGCACTGTGGGGCACCTGCCAGCAGGCCCCCACTCATGTCCAACTCATGTACCCCGGCACCCCCACCCCCCAGCACTGTGGGGCTCCTGCCATCAGGCCCCCACCCATGTCCAACTCATGTTCCCCACCACCCCCACCCCCCAGCACTGTGGGGCACCTGCCAACTCATGTTCCCCACCATCCCCACCCCCCAGCACTGTGGGGCACCTGCCAGCAGGCCCCCACCCATGTCCAACTCATGTTCCCCACCACCCCCATCCCCCAGCCACCAGGGGCACCCTCCACAGGCCCCCACTCATGTCTCCCACCACCCCCAGCAGTGCAGGGGTACCCTCCACCAGGCCCCCACCCATGTCTCCCACCACCCCCACCCCCCAGCCACCAGGGGCAGCCTCCACCAGGCCCCCACCCATGTCTCCCACCACCCCCACCCCCCAGCCACCAGGGGCAGCCTCCACCAGGCCCCCACCCATGTCTCCCAGCATCCCCTCCCCCCAGCACTGTGGGGCACCTGCCAGCAGGCCCCCACCCATGTCCAACTCATGTTCCCCACCTCCCCCACCCCCCAGCACTGTGGGGAACCTGCCAGCAGGCCCCCACTCATGTCCAACTCATGTACCCCTGCACCCCCACCCCCCAGCCACCAGGGGCAGCCTCCACCAGGGCCCCACCCATGTCTCCCACCAGCCCCACCCCCCAGCCACCAGGGGCAGCCTCCACCAGGCCCCCACCCATGTCTCCCACCACCCCCACCCCCCAGCCACCAGGGGCAGCCTCCACCAGGCCCCCACCCATGTCTCCCAGCACCCCCACCCCCCAGCACTGTGGGGCACCTGCCAGCAGGCCCCCACCCATGTGCAACTCATGTACCCCTGCACCCCCACCCCCCAGCACTGTGGGGCACCTGCCAGCAGGCCCCCACCCATGTCCAACTCATGTTCCCTACCACCCCCACCCCCAGCACTGTGGGGCACCTGCCAGCAGGCCCCCACTCATGTCCAACTCATGTACCCCTGCACCCCCACCCCCCAGCACTGTGGGGCACCTGCCAGCAGGCCCCCACCCATGTCCAACTCATGTTCCCCACCACCCCCACCCCCAGCACTGTGGGGCACCTGCCAGCAGGCCCCCACCCATGTCCAACTCATGTTCCCCCCCACCCCCCAGCACTGTGGGGCACCTGCCAGCAGGCCCCCACCCATGTCCAACTCATGTTCCCCACCACCCCCATCCCCCAGCCACCAGGGGCACCCTCCACAGGCCCCCACCCATGTCCAACTCATGTTCCCCACCTCCCCCACCCCCCAGCACTGTGGGGCACCTGCCAGCAGGCCCCCACTCATGTCCAACTCATGTACCCCTGCACCCCCACCCCCCAGCCACCAGGGGCAGCCTCCACCAGGCCCCCACCCATGTCTCCCACCACCCCCACCCCCCAGCCACCAGGGGCAGCCTCCACCAGGCCCCCACCCATGTCTCCCAGCACCCCGACCCCCCAGCACTGTGGGGCACCTGCCAGCAGGCCCCCACCCATGTGCAACTCATGTACGCCTGCACCCCCACCCCCCAGCACTGTGGGGCACCTGCCAGCAGGCCCCCACCCATGTCCAACTCATGTTCCCTACCACCCCCACCCCCAGCACTGTGGGGCACCTGCCAGCAGGCCCCCACTCATGTCCAACTCATGTACCCCTGCACCCCCACCCCCCAGCACTGTGGGGCACCTGCCAGCAGGCCCCCACCCATGTCCAACTCATGTTCCCCACCACCCCCAGCACTGTGGGGCACCTGCCAGCAGGCCCCCACCCATGTCCAACTCATGTTCCCCACCACCCCCACCCCCCAGCACTGTGGGGCACCTGCCAGCAGGCCCCCACCCATGTCCAACTCATGTTCCCCACCACCCCCATCCCCCAGCCACCAGGGGCACCCTCCACAGGCCCCCACCCATGTCTCCCACCACCCCCCAGCAGTGCAGGGGCACCCTCCACCAGGCCCCCACCCATGTCTCCCACCACCCCCACCCCCCAGCCACCAGGGGCAGCCTCCACCAGGCCCCCACCCATGTCTCCCACCACCCCCACCCCCCAGCCACCAGGGGCAGCCTCCACCAGGCCCCCACCCATGTCTCCCACCACCCCCACCCCCCAGCCACCAGGGGCAGCCTCCACCAGGCCCCCACCCATGTCTCCCAGCACCCCCACCCCCCAGCCACCAGGGGCAGCCTCCACCAGGCCCCCACCCATGTCTCCCACCACCCCCACCGCCCTGCCACCAGGGGCAGCCTCCACCAGGCCCCCACCCATGTCTCCCACCACCCCCACCCCCCAGCAGTGCAGGGGCACCCACCACCAGGCCCCCACCCATGTCTCTCAGCACCCACACCCCCCAGCACTGTGGGGCACCTGCCAGCAGGCCCCCACCCATGTGCAACTCATGTACCCCTGCACCCCCACCCCCAGCACTGTGGGGCACCTGCCAGCAGGCCCCCACCCATGTCCAACTCATGTTCCCCACCACCCCCAACCCCCAGCACTGTGGGGCACCTGCCAGCAGGCCCCCACTCATGTCCAACTCATGTACCCCTGCACCCCCGCCCCCCAGCACTGTGGGGCACCTGCCAGCAGGCCCCCACCCATGTCCAACTCATGTTCCCCACCACCCCCACCCCCAGCACTGTGGGGCACCTGCCAGCAGGCCCCCACCCATGTCCAACTCATGTTCCCCACCACCCACACCCCCCAGCACTGTGGGGCACCTGCCAGCAGGCCCCCACCCATGTCTCCCACCACCCTCACCCCCCAGCAGTGCAGGGGCACCCTCCACCAGGCCCTCGCCCATGTCCCATCCATGCCCCCCTGCACCTGGGTCCCACCAATCCCCAATCATGTCCGTAATGGCCATCCTCCCCTGCCAAAAGGCCCAACCAACTATCACATCCACCCACATATAAAAGGCAATTACATGTTACACACCCAATGTAAATAATGCAAATGAACACATGTCTGTCACACACAATGGCTGCAAGTGAATGTTAAAACACCCAACATGACATGCATGCAAGCAATGAGATGATACGACACATTGAAGGATGAAAATATAAATGTATTTAAAATCAACTTGAATGGAAATGAAATGAGAAAAACCAAAAAGCAAAACAACCAAAAGAAGATGAAACTCCATGAAAAAAATCAAAAACACACAGCACAATCAAAATAAATGGTGTCCAAAGTCACAGTCAGAAAAGAAATCCAAGGGTAAATCATAAACAAAAACCATTGCTCCATGGCGATGAAAAAAGTCCATAAAAAAGAACAATCCATTGAAGAACTATTTACAAGATAATTTCGGGTCCATGAGCCCAACCAAATGAAACCTAACTATGACAACTAACTAAAAACTGAACTACATACAAAAACGTGGCGCATTGTCCAATCGTAACCAAATAAAAAAAAAATAAAGGAAACCTAACACTAACTATATAACTATATACAAAGGCGGCGGGCAAGTCCAGCGGCTCACTCCGTGGTGTTCTGGGCCAGGGCATCATCGAACTCCTGTTCGATGTCCCAGAGGCGGTCCTGTTCCATGGCCCCGAGGGTCCGCAGGGACGATGCCGTCTCCTCCTCCAACCCCCTGCGGATTGCCTCGAGGCACTCGGCCCGCCTTAGGGCCCTCCGCATGGAGTTCTCCGCCCTGACCATTGTGAGCCGCGCCTCTTCCGCCCGCCGCCGCTCCGCACCTATCTGCTGGCCCAACCGCTGCCACACAGAAGACACACCCCGTCCTGGGTCCACCTGCCCTCCGGCCGATGCCTGCCCCTCCGATGTTGAAGGCCCCGAGCCTTCATGGCTCCCACCACGTTGCTGCTGCTGCTGTGCCTCTGCCCGTGCACTGCCTCCTGCTGCCTGCACATCCTCCGCCGGCTGGGGTGCAGTTGTTGATGTGGCCACCACTGCTGGACGTCCCGACTCCCGACTGTGGCAGGGATGCCTCCTCCACCAGCCTGGCCGCACCGTCAGAGGCAGCTCCACAGGGCACCCAGGTGACTGATGGGTGGGAAGATGGCACAGAGGACGACAGGCGCGTAGGGGGTCCAGTTGAGGAGGGGGTCGGAGCAAGCCCCATCAGACAGAGGAATCCGGCCTGGGTGACATGTCCCAGCAGGCTGATGTGGTCAACGAGCCTTTCGAGATGACGTGCAGTCTCTCCATGAAAAGACTGCAGGTAACCTCGCATGGCCCGTTGACGCAACGCCACACCAGCCAGGACAGGCTCAACCCGGACCTGGATAGCCACGTCCGCAGGCAGAGGAAGGCCAGTTGACGTGAGCTCATCCCCTGCCTGAAAACGGGTCTGGACGTAGGCATCCCTGCTGGTGCAAGATGATGCAGGGACAGGATCGGGGACAGGATTGCACACAGGCACCTCCGCGGCGGCCTGTGCTGCCTCCTGTCCCTGGTCCTGCACTGCACCACTAGCACCAGTGGGATCCCCACCTCCAGACCCCGTCTCTGGTGCTTGCACGGCCTCCTCCTCCAACAAACCCCCCACCAACCTGGATGACTCCGTGCCATCTTCCCCTGTTGGGCCCTGTGGGGTCCCAGCTGCCCCTTCTGCTGCCGAGGAGTCCAACTCCAACCTCCGCCTCTTGGACCTCCCCCCGGCAGCTGCGGCCTGGGACACGGCACCGGACTCCTCACTCCCCGACGAGATGACAACCTGGGAGGGGAGCCGGGCCTTGCATCTCCGGCTGGCGGTCGGATCCCCGCCGCTGTGCTCCACAGCGCCTTCTCCGCCCTCTTCATCAGTTGACCCTGCAGACAGGGAGAAACAAAACACAGGCATCAGGGCACTGTACAATGGACACATACACACATGACAGTTGTACATGAGTGGCATTGGCAAACCTCAGACATGTCATCACAATCCCCAACACACATGTCATTACAACTCGCACACATGAGCCATACCACAGCCATATCGCAACTGCCACCACCATCCATACACCTACAACAGCATGAGCAGCCGAAGGTGAGCCAGACATCACATGCAACACAGGAAGTGCACCACACATGTACACACACCACCACACTTGCATGCATGTGTACACCTCTGCCAAGTGTCGCACTGTTCAGACGGGCATCCATGTCACATCTGCCAATTAGGCTTCCACATACCGCTGTCACATGCATCCATGTTGCATCACCTTGTCAAATACACACACATGCACATGTACACAGTGCTGATACATGCAGCCGAAAACAACATACATGCGTGACATCACGGACATGTCTACTTACATACACATTCATCCAAACATGTGTGCCCACACAACTGCATTTGGCATGCAAGCCTACACACACAAGCACCATCCATGTCTCACACATTACAGCCCTCGCATGTGTCAGCCCCACGGCCCTGTACACCCCCACCCATACTCGACCCCATAAAAACAGATGTGCAACCTGCACACTACTGAATAATCACCACACGCACTGCTCACAATCAGGATGCATGTACACTCACCGCTCGACTCCAGACGGGTCTGCTTCTCAAGGACCTGGACGTGGAGCGCTGGGGATATGCGTTCCAGGACCCTCATCTGTTCTTCCGACAAGTGGCCCCGGCGCCCCTTGGCATCCGCTGCCTTCAAGAGGCGCCGGGCCTTGTTCAGGGTCCTGGACCTGAAGTCCTCCCAGCGCTTCCTGACATGTTGTAAGTCACGGACTGCCACCCCCTCCGCGTTGATGGCAGTCACGATGTCAGTCCAGATCCGAGTCCGTCCTTCCTTGTCGGCGCGGGAACTTCCGAAGAGGGCATCATACTGCCCCAGGACTTGCTCCACCAGGACACCAACTTCGGTGGCACTGAAGCTGGTGCCCCTCTGCCTCTCTGGCCGGGGGTTGTCAGTGGTCACAGATGGTGTTTGCCCCGACATGACAACCCCAGAGGCAGGAGTGGGTGGGCAACTGGGTCTTGGGGCTGGGCTGTGGAGCAATGGAATCCCAGTCGGGAGTCTTCGGTTCCAGCAGGGGCGGTCACAGCAACAGCACCCCTGGCTGATGTGCAGGCAGAAAATGGCAGGGCACGTGGGCAGCAGGCAGTCAGGCAGCAGCAGATGGCAGGTGGGAGCATGCTCGGGGCTCTGGGGGGCAGTAGTTCAGCCTCCTGGGCAGGAGCGTGGTCTTCCGTGTGCTTATGCGTGGCCAGCTTGATACAGAGTGATTTGGCACGTGAAAAATCTGCACGTCAGCGTGTAATTCGAGGAAAGGCCCTTGGCGTGTAAGCGCATCTGCATGCATACGCATTTTCATTGGACAGAAGGCCCCTCAAGCGCAAGCGCCCCTGTGACGTGACGCGTACAGACGTGCATGCGCATTTCAGCGCGCGTGAAAAACTGCACGTCCGCGTGTAATACGAGGAAAGGGCCCATGCGCGTATGCACGGCAGCACGCATATGCGATTTCATTGGACCAAAGGCCCTTAGCACGTGAGTGGGTCTGTGACGTGACGCGCGCAGGTGTTTCCCTCATTGCACGTGATGACAGAACACACGTGGATTTCCACCAATCGCGTGTGAAAGTTCCCGGCACCCCGGAACACACGTACCCAGGCTAATCGCGTGTGGAACTTCCCGCGCACCCCGAAACACACGTACCCAGGCCAGTTGCGTGTACGCTCACTCCCCTCCGATCACACGCGATGACACTCGACCGTATTCGAATACGGGAAACCCGCGCGCGGCAAAAGACGTGCACAGGCGTCAACGCGTCTGCCACACGAAGGCAGGCGGAAGCGTCCCCGCGCACAGCATAAAAGTGTGCGCAAACAACAAACGCGTATATACAGCTACGATGAAAGCCCCATTTGTCGCTGCACTGATCGTGGGACAGCGCAGGAGGAGGAGAATAGCCAGGGCACGCATTTTCGCACCACGGACAAGCCTTTTCGGGATGCCTGACGACCAGGTCTATGGCAGGTATAGGTTTCCACCCCATATCATCCTAGACCTGGTCAGGGAGTGGGAAGATGACCTCACATCCCCCACCCTTTGCTCCCAAGCATTGAGCCCCTTGGAGAAGCTGCTCAATGTCCTGCATTTTTTGGCCACTGGGTCATTTCAGCGGACCACTGCCATAGTGGGGGGGGTCTCACAGGCCACGCAGTCACGCTGCCTACACCAGGTGCTGGCAATCATGACAGCGCGCCCCTCAGTCCGCAGGCACATATACATGCCAAGAACACCCGCAGAAAGGCAGGCCGTTGTCCTGGATTTTTTCAGGGTGGCACACTTCCCCAAAGTGCTCGGTGCCATAGATTGCACCCATGTGGCCCTACGTCCACCTAGGGCCATTGAGCACATCTACCGAAACCGCAAGCACTGGCATTCCATCAATGTACAGGTGGTATGTGATGCAAAGGGAATCATCACCTCTGTCTATGCAAACTACCCTGGCTCCACCCATGACAGTTTCATATACAGAATGTCCGCCCTGAGCCGGGCCCTGGAAGCTGGGCAGCATGGCGACACATGGCTCCTAGGTGAGTACAAATGCGCTTGCACATGCATGCAAGTCACACACAGACAAATACCCAAACCCTAATAATCTCAACTATTATCACCTGCCCAGGGGACAGTGCCTACCCTCTGAGCAACCACATGATGACACCAATCCGGAACCCCACCACACCACCCCAGGTAGGATACAACGCCACCCATATTGCAACCAGGGGCATAGTTGAGCGCACATTCGGAGTGCTCAAGTCACGTTTCCGCTCCCTTGACCGCTCTAGTGGTCAACTACTCTATGCACCACCAGTAGTGTGCAGGATCATTGTGGCAGCATGTGTCCTGCACAATGTTGCAACACGGCAGGGCGTCCCGGTGGACATCGTGGTGCCCCCACATCCCCAACCACAGGCACAGGCGCTGGCCATGGGAGGGGACAGGGCACATGGCGAGGAAGCCCGGACCCAGCTTGTGGCCACATTTTTCACCTAAACTCCCACCCTTGCAGAGTGCACACAGGCCTGGCACATACCAGGTGACAATCGATGATGACAAAGAGACAGTTAACTGTCACACCCCTACCACCCTGAGAAAGTTGCCATGGAAGTGCCACATCGTCTGCATCCCTAGCTACTTAAACACAAGCTATCCTGTGTAACCAAAAGGCACACATATGACATGATATGGGCCATACACAAGTATTCCAAGGCGCAATGAGGCAGGGAGGGGGGAACAAGGGAACACAGGGAACGGTACTACTAGGCCAGGTGTCATTGGGATCGTGCAAGTGCAGGGGTAGGGGGAATGGGAAAAGTGCAAGGGGAAGGGTGGGGGGGAGTCCAGTACAGGGGAAGTAGCCCAAAAAAATAATACATAGGTCGCCTGGTGGCAACTACAAAGGTAAGTGCAGACAAGTGCTGGGAAGGGAGGGCTGTAGGGATAGAGAGACAGTACTGGAGTGCAGGGGTTGCCAGGGAGGCAGTGCAAGTGGAGAGTGGCTGGGCCAGGAACCGAGGTCGGTGAGAGTGGGCCAGTTGCAGTTCCTGTGCAGTTCCAGTGGAGAATTCTGCAAGGGAGAGGCAGACAGTAAGCAGAAGCAAAGAGGAAGGTCTTGAGGTGCTTCCAGAACTGGAGATGATTCCCCTCAAGTTCAAGTCAGGCCGGAAGTCTGTTCCAGGGGGAGGGCCCTGCTGCGGAGAGAAATCTACCCCCAGCTAGTTACTCTGAGAAGCGGATGACACGGACATGCAAGGTGTGCATCACACACACCTGCAAAACAGGCCATGGCCATCACTGTCATGTCACTCAAACCCTCCCTCCCAAACATCAACATGACATGGCATGCAATACCCATACACCAATGCAGTAATGATAAGGTACACATTGCCATGTCCTAAATGCACAGTGGCATCGGACACTGCTGCCTGACCCGGAATCAGATGAAATGACAGACCAACAACCTCCCACCCAAAATAAGTCATTTCCAAATGCATTACAACAGTCGTAGACGTAACATCACAATGAATGCCTGTCTACATGCACATTATGCATTGCAAAATCAACACTGCAGCTCATGTGTGCAGTGTCCTACTCCTGCATCACACTGCTCAGCGCACAGCACAGTGAACAGCCATTGTGTGTGATGCACACCCTGAGCATCACATCTAAGTGACAGACCACGTCAAACATCAAATTAGGCATGTACTGGATCCATGATCGGTCACAGAACATGTGCTGCCGGGACACAGTGGGCACCAGAAGGCAAACAGTGTACATGTGGATATGCAAGGGTGGGAGTACATGTAGTGCATCAGAGTGCAAGTGTGTGGTTCTGCAAGGACATGCACTCCACATATGCATGTGCACTCAAGTGACCATCAGTGTTCCCTACACATCACATGTGAACATCCACCATGTGTACACCCCAGCATGTCAAACCACAACTATCCCCTCGCACCTGAAAGGAAAACACAACACATGAACAGGCATTGATCAGCAGAACACAGCATGTAGATAGGATACCACCATTACTATGTCAGAGTTCCCATCACACTGCAGGGCAAGGCAACTATCAACAACAACTCCCCCCTCCCTCACAAATGACCATGACCCACTGAACAACTGCACCTGGGTCATGGAGCCTCCATACCTCAATTCCACCTGGCCACAGGATCACCTTTACCCTTCGTCACCATCTCCCACATTGTGTGTAAAAAGATGCCTGAACCCTCAGAATCCACACTCATTTCCAAAATCACAAAATCCAAGGCATAAAAACGAACCCGAACACCCTCCAGTAGATGACTTGACGTAGCAGTACCTCACAAAGGCCAAGTACTACCACAATGATGCAACAACCAAGGTAGCACAGCAAAACAATGTCACGACAGGATGTGAGACGTGTGGTACATGACATAGGATGATGCACCATGAATGGATGTCTACTGTCACAGGTCCCTTGTACAGGCGCGGGAGTGTCACGAAACAACCACCCCCACCATGACCCGGGTGCCTGCAAGGTCAGACTCACACAGGCCCCTGAGACCCTGGTGGGGAAGGAGGTTCAGGGATATGCAGTCGGGACAGGTGTTGACACACTGGATGACTGGAATGAGCGGCAGGAGAGGGGAGGAGGAATGACACATGAAACTAGGGAATGCACGAAAATGTACAACCTGCATGAACACATACACAATCCAAACAGACTTGGACATCATTGTCATGGCCTTCTGTAGTCCAGGCTCAGGAGTGGTACGAACCAACCACCCCCTCTAGGGTTTTGGCGCCTGCAAGTTCGGGGCTTACACAGGCATCCGCAACCCCAGTGGGGAAAGAGGGTCAGGGAACGTTGCTTGGATAGGCACGGGAAGCAGGAACACCGGGTAGAGGGTACAGGTTTCAAAATTGCATAGGATCACGGGTGATTAGGGAGAAAAAAACATACCAAATTGAACCACACATACATCCATGCATCAGTACACTCCCCAGCAAGCCTTTGCAGAGCAGTTTGTAAGAAAAACAACAAGACACTTAGCTCTGGTTTTGAGTGCTGGCCTCCTGCCTGCGCACTCTCAGGTCCGGTTACAGGAGCACTGCAATGCTGCAAAGAGAGACACAGTCAACAACCTGTACGTGCCAATTGCACAAAAACACAACACCAAACATTCCCCATAGCAACAGACTACTCTACAAACAGACAATCTGTGGTTGATGCTTCGTACCCATATATAACATCACCCCTGTGACGGGTCATACACAGTCAATGCAGAAAGTCAGCCGCTGGTGGGTGCGTGGCAAATGGAACACCAATGTGTCACAATTCACACAACATGCAATGTTCCCTGGGTAAGCAGACAGACCCATATAGCAAGCCATGACTACAGAGCAAGTTGCGTACCACCATGACCGAAACAAAGTTGGCAGTGCATTTATCATGAAGTACGTGGAAAAGACATGCACTGCACCCGAGTATGTCCCTTGCTGTATGTCCCTGTGAGCTGCCCCTTTCCATGTCTCGGAAGGCTACATGGTTGATACAAGTGCCTCAATGGACCTTGGTGTACCGGAGGGTATGTGCCACTGCCCCTGCATGTGTCCCAGACAAGCCTACTATCAGCAGCCATCAGTCCACAAACACATCTGAGCTTCATTGTGTGCTTCAACACCAATATTCGTCTATGCTCACCCTCAGTGCTGTGACTAAGCCTGCATGTGCAACTCGCCTGGTGCAAGCTTTGCTGTGTCGTGGCCCCCCTGTGATGCTCACCTTGCCTGGAGTTCCTTGGAACATGTCAGCAGTTCTAGGATGTGGGTCTGCAATCACTGTGCTTCTGCTTCTGCACACATGTGCATGTGGGCACCAACAAACGGGTCCAGAATTCCGTCGTCCAATGGGCCATGTCTGCTGGCAAAGGTGCTCTGGAGGCTCATCCCCCTGCAGAATGGGCATGAAACACATGATTAATGCTTAAAAGTCATCTGTGTGTGTCTCATCAGGCATCTCATTACTTGACCATGTCAGAGAGTCACATCACAAATCACACCATCAGTCCGTCTTTCACCTCCAAAGTGTGGAACACTATCTACAGCATGAATTGCAACAGGCACATGTACAGGAAAGATATGAAACATACTACACAATGCATAGCAATCAATGTCCACATGAATCATGACACACCCCATCTAGCAAAAGCTGAACAGTGGACAATGACACCTAAATCATCCCCACTAGGGGTGTCAACACAAGTCACACAGCACCAGACATGCCACAGATATGACAGTCCAAGGCCCTTGTGTAAAATGCTATAACACCGAACCATCCTTGCGAGCCCATGGATAAGGGAGACAGGAGTGGCATATGTGAGCCAAGGAACCCAAGCAGCAAACACATACACAAGACAACCATGAAAGGCCCAGCTGGAACAGACAATGGATGCCTTCAAAAGCCACAAACCACCGCACCGTCACATGAAAGCACAATAGACTAGCAATTTTAAACTAAATCAACTATTAACTAATTACACTAACTATGGAAAACCTCCATTACCTATTTAAACTAACTATCAAACAGAAACTTAACTAAATAAACTAAAAGAAAAATCAAAAATGGCCACATACGACCCGGGGGGGGGAGGGGAGGCACCCAGGAGGGGGGAGGTACAGGGTGCTGCTCAACATCCACATGCGATGATGCTGAGCCAAAAAAAAATCCTCCATGGGCTCAACGCCTGCACAGCACGACCTATGTGGGAGATAGATGGTCGTCCGAGTCTGGCTCATCCTGGAAAGGAGGACGTGGCACAGTAGCCTGGCCACGCCTAGCCGCAGCTTGCCCCTCGTCGGCAGCAAGTCTGCCGGATGGGTGAGCCTGGTTCTATGTGGCGATGTGACGTAGGTCTGCATGCAGAACCTCCCGTGATACACGTGCTTCCTCTTGCAAGGTAGCACGTGTAACACGGAGTTCCTCCTGCAAGGCCTGGCTGGACAACCGCTGCACCTCCCGGCAAGCCTGTAGCTCAGCCGAGATGGTACGCTCAAGATGTGCAAACCTCTCCTCTGCCTGCTGCCTCTGGGACATCATAAGGACACCCAGAGTGGATCTGAGGGAAGCATACTCCTCCCTCATGGCATCCATGTGCGCCTCTGCGTGAGCAGCAATTGCTTGACGCAGAGACGACATTTCAGCCTGGCGTGCCCTGTCTGAGGCCGCCATGCCCAGCCTGAGCGAGCGGGCCGTGGACCGTGATGCCTGCTGCTGGAGAAGCACCTGCCTAGCAGGGGGGAGGACAGATCGGGCCACACGCTCCATGCTCTCAGCGATGTTCTCCATTGCTGCCCCCTGCCGTTCGGAATTGGCAGTCATGTCTTGCTCCCACTCAGTATACAGCGGTTGCGCGCGTCGACCGCGTTGCCGGGCTTGACCCCTGCGGGACCCAAGGACCGGGGGTCCTCGCTGTGTTGGCACCGCCTGCGGCTGCACGACTACATGCCCCCGTCGACGTGATGTCCCAGGCACATCAGTGACTGGTGTGGAGGGTGACCCTGCGTCCTGATCCACCACGGGCGGAGGAACCAAGACTGTCTGATCCCTCAGTGCAGGTGTCGCAGACAGAGGAGTGTCCACATCAGAATCACTCATCCCTGACACATGGACTTGATGCTCATCCAACTCAACATGGACGTCAGAGTCGTCATCAAGGCTGGACTCATAGGCAGCCAGAGACAAGATGGACTGCAGCACTTGGGGGTTTTCATGGCCTACCACCCCACGACCCCCACTAGTGCCGGGTTGATGTGGCGTTACCAACCCTGTGTCTGGCATGACAACACCATCCTCTGCCTCCATTGCGTCATCACCTGAAAAATAGAGAGAAAAAGGTCAATACACATGTCAGAAGCACACGACACACACACACACCGACAGCAAAGGCATCCGGCAGACATGTGACACACAACATATGACCTGGCATGCATGCTGGGTCTACTTTGAATAGCTTCTGTGATCAGACCTGTTGAAAGGTGGCAGTTTCCATGGAAGTGGGTCTATGCAGTGCAGAAAATGTGTACGCCACACACTACCTACATGTACAAGCACTACATGGTGTGTGCCAGGAAATGTGAAGGCAGTGCAATGTCAAATTCAGACATCACGTGCATTGTGCATTCAATGTGTACCATGTCTAGAAGCCAACCATCCCTCCACCCCAGTACCAAAGCAGGGATGCCTAGCATGGAATCAAAAGGCTGACCATACACCTGTGTATTGACAGGCAGTGTTGACTGGCATCAACAGCTTGATGTTATTCAAATTACAACACTGCAAATGATGCTGGGACAGTGGGCAGGACACATGATGGAAACTCCGGAGGCCGCCCACGTGTGAAGAAGACACAACTAGAGTTGGACAGAGTCATTGGCCATTGAACAGGCTGAGGCCTGTGAGCCACACAGATTGTCAGAGCCTAAACATGTGTGCAACGCAGGACTGAGCCACAGTTGACATGGGAAGGCTGATGAGATGGCAGGCAATGTATGTAACCAAGGACTTATATTACAGTGATCATCCAGTCAAGGACACATAGGGGCATGCGTGCAATGCACATGGAGCATGAATGGGCACTCATGTCCCTGCGGGACATCTGACCCATGCACAGTACAAGTGAGATACCCTGCATCGAGTACTAAGGCTGTACCACACGGCATATGTATGGCAGATTCTACGCTGGAAGTTCGCATCTACACAGGACACATGAACAAGAAAGTACACATTGGCAAGATTGAAGCAGACCAGTGCAAAGGTGGAACTGGGGTGCAGAGTGGCGGAGGAGGGGCAAGGGAGCATGCCTACATGGAGTCCCGCATGCAGGCAGAGGAGACATGCATGACGGTAGCATTGCATTACTTACACATCAGAACCATGTACACGTCACATGTAGCAGCAATCATGCACAACACATCCCACAAGTGAAACACACACGTCCTCAACAAACACGCATCAACACTCACTGGACTGGGCATCAAAGTCCAGCTTCTCTCCCACTCCTTCGACCAATTCTGGTGGTATGAACTCCGCAACGAGAGCCTCATGCGGAGTGAGTTCTTCCTCCTCTGGTGCAGGCCCACTGCCAGTCACCAGAGTCAAGTTGTAATTAGAGGCACGCTTGGCCTTAGTGCTGCGCTTGATGTCATTTCAACGCTTTTTGCACTCCTGCGCCGTGTGCACCTCATGGCCGAATGAACTGACATGTTCCGCAACATGCTTCCAGTGGGTGTCACGTTGAGCAGCTGTGGTCTTACTATTGGCACCCACTAGCATGTCACGGCTGTGGCCCCGCACGTAGTCCACGAGGAAGTCCAGTTCCTGCTTACAGAAAGGCTTCTTCCTCGATGTGCAGGAGGTCGTGGCTGTGTGTGGGGTCCCAGCCTGTGCTGCAGGTGCAACCTTCCTCCTCTTGGACTGTGGCACAGACCCTGGCTGGCTAATGCCGCCCTGACCAGTATGGCCAGTGGGTTCGGTGGATTGAGCCAAGGGAGTGGCAGGTGGAGGGATGACCAAAGGCCTGACTTGTGTCAGTGGCAGCTGGGTGCCCACTAATGGACCCTGCGCAGCAACATCAGCTGTGGCAGGGTCGTTGGCCACAATGGTCCTGGTTGGCAGACTCACAACCGGGGTGCTGTTGGGTGCATCTGCCCCTGCACTTGCCAACACCCGGCTGTTCGGGGCAGCAGATGACATGACTGCCCCAGGGACACGTGTCTTGGTCTGAGCAGCCCGGCCTGCCCCTATGGTTTCCCCCCTGGCCTGTTGGAGATCTACCAAGGGCTCTTCAAGTGCCAATGCAGCCTGCGCTGGCAGACCCTGAGCCTGGTGGCGGTGTCCACAGCTGCACCTGCAGCTACCACTACCCTTGGGCCCGTGGCAGTCGATGGAACAGACTGCCGGGTCATATGGGTGCCAGTGCCAGATGCAGGAGCTGCATCCCCCGGAACCACAGGGGGTGGTGGCATGGCTGCACCGACACATGGCACAACATTGTGCTCAAGTGGTGCACCCCTGCCTCTTCCCCCTCTGTGGCCGCCCTGGACACCCTGGAGTCCCCCTACTCCCTGGTCACCACGTCCCCGACCACTCCCGCCACGAGGAGGACGCCCAGCTGAGGCGCCCCTCACCTTTGGTGGCCTCCCAACCATGGCACAGATGTAGTAGTGCTGGCACAGATGGAGTGGTGCCAATGGGAGGTGTACACCACAATTGACCTGGGCAATTAGGGTGAAGGGGGTGGGAAGCAAGATGTTAACAGCCCCCCTGCACCTGCAAGGCTGTATGTGACCCTGGTGATGTGGTGACGGGTCACGCAACGCTCAGGCATCCCAAAACTGCAGTAAAACCGTGCACGCAACCCTGCAGCCTACGTGCGTGGATTCAACCTCCCGCAGTACACGGTGGCACCCAGTAACATGAATAACGCGTACGCTTGGGACACGCAGGCTACTATGACATCGAAAATGGGTGCAATACACAGGGGCACCCGCAGTGGGAAAAAGAGCGTGTGCGACTCACCGTCTGACTAGCGCGATGCAGAAAAACACGCGTAGCCAATAGCCCCGCCAAAAGAAGAGATACGTCCTTGATAGCTGTGAAGTTGTGATGGCGCGTGGAACAACAGGAAGCAGCAACACACGTCGGTCTCCACGAAAGGCACGTACAGCGAACTGCTGGGCCCGCTCACCTTTAACCCGTGCTGAGGGAAACACACGCGCGCGTCACGTCACTTACGCGCATGGGCCCTTTCCTCGTATTACACGCGGACGTGCAGTTTCCACGTGCGCTTACGCGCATGGCCCTTTCCTCGTATTACACGCGGACGTGCAGTTTCCACACGCACTTACGCGCATGGGCCCTTTCCTCGTATTACACGCGGACGTGCAGTTTTTCATGCGCACTGAAATGCGCATGCACGTCTGTACGTGTCACGTCACAGGGGCGCTTGCGCTTGAGGGGCCTTCTGTCCAATGCAAATGCGTATGCGTGCAGACGCGCTTAAGCGCTAAGGGCCTTTCCTCGAATTACACGCTTACGTGCAGATTTTTCACGTGCCAAATCACTCCGTATCAAGCTGGCCAGGCGTAAGCACACGGAAGACCACGCTCCTGCCCAGAAGACCGAACTACTGCCCCCCACAGCCTTGAGCACGCTCCCACCCGCCATCTGCTGCTGCCTGACTGCCTGCTGCCCACGTTCCCTTCCATTTGCTGCCTGCACATCAGCCAGGGGTGCTGTTGCTGTGACCACCCCTGCTGGAACCGAAGACTCCCGACTGGGATTCCATCGCTCCACAGCCCAGCCCCAGGACCCAGTTGCCCACCCACTCCTGCCTCTGGGGTTGTCATGTCGGGGCAAACACCATCTGTGACCACTGACAACCCCCGGCCAGAGAGGCAGAGGGGCACCAGCTTCAGTGCCACCGAAGTTGGTGTCCTGGTGGAGCAAGTCCTGGGGCAGTATGATGCCCTCTTTGGAAGTTCCCGCGCCGACAAGGAAGGACGGACTCGGATCTGGACTGACATAGTGACTGCCATCAACGCGGAGGGGGTGGCAGTCCGCGACTTACAACATGTCAGGAAGCGCTGGGAGGACTTCAGGACCAGGACCCTGAACAAGGCCCGGCGCCTCTTGAAGGCAGCGGATGCCAAGGGGCGCCGGGGCCACTTGTCGGAAGAACAGATGAGGGTCCTGGAACGCATATCCCCAGCGCTCCACGTCCAGGTCCTTGAGAAGCAGACCGGTCTGGAGTCGAGCGGTGAGTGGACATGCATCCTGATTGTGAGCAGTGCGTGTGGTGATTATTCAGTAGTGAGCAGGTTGCACATCTGTTTGTATGGGGTCGAATACGGGTGGGGGTGTACAGGGCCGTGGGGCTGACACATGCGAGGGCTGTAATGTGTGAGACATGGATGGTGCTTGTGTGTGTAGGCTTGCATGCCAAATGCAGTTGTGTGGGCACACATGTTTGGATGAATGTGTATGTAAGTAGACATGTCCGTGATGTCACGCATGTATGTTGTTTTCGGCTGCATGTATCAGCACTGTGTACATGTGCATGTGTGTGTATTTGACAAGGGTGCAACAGTGATGCAACATGGATGCATGTGACAGCGGTATGTGGAAGCCTGATTGGCAGATGTGACATGGATGCCCGTCTGAACAGTGCGACACTTGGCAGAGGTGTACACATGCATGCAAGTGTGGTGGTGTGTGTACATGTGTGGTGCACTTCCTGTGTTGCATGTGATGTCTGGCTCACCTTTGGCTGCTCATGCTGTTGTATGTGTATGGATGGTGGTGGCAGTTGCGATATGGCTGTGGTATGGCTCATGTGTGCGAGTTGTAATGACATGTGTGTTGGGGATTGTGATGACATGTCTGAGGTTTGCCAATGCCACTCATGTACAACTGTCATGTGTGTATGTGTTCATTGTACAGTGCCCTGATGCCTGTGTTTTGTTTCTCCCTGTCTGCAGCGTCAACTGATGAAGAGGGCGGAGAAGGTGCTGTGGAGCACAGCGGCGGGGATCCGACCGCCAGCCGGAGATGCAAGGCCCGGCTCCCCTCCCAGGTTGTCATCTTGTCGGGGAGTGAGGAGTCCGGTGCCGCGTCCCAGGCCGCAGCTGCCTGGGGGAGGTCCAAGAGGCGGGGGTTGGAGTTGGACTCCTCGGCAGCAGAAGGGGCAGCAGGGACCCCACAGGGCCCAACAGGGGAAGATGGCACAGAGTCATCCAGGTTGGTGGGGGGTTTGGTGGAGGAGGAGGCTGTGCAAGCACCAGAGACGGGGTCTGGAGGTGGGGATCCCACTGGTACTAGTGGTGCAGTGCAGGACCAGGGACAGGAGGCAGCACAGGCCGCCACGGAGGTGCCTGTGTGCAATCCTGTCCCCAATCCTGTCCCTGCATCATCTTGCACCAGCAGGGATGCCTACGTCCAGACCCGTTTTCAGGCAGGGGATGAGCTCACGTCAACTGGCCTTCCTCTGCCTGCGGGCGTGGCTATCCAGGTCCGGGTTGAGCCTGTCCTGGCTGGTGTGGCATTGCGTCAACGGGCCATGCGAGGTGACCTGCAGTCTTTTCATGAAGAGACTGCGAGTCATCTCGAATGGCTCGTTGACCATGTCAGCCTGCTGGGACAGGTCACCCAGGCCGGATTCCTCCGTCTGATGGGGCTTGCTCCGACCCCCACTACTCAACTGGACCCCCTACGCGCCAGTTGTCCTCTGTGCCATCTTCCCACCCATCAGTCACCTGGGTGCCCTGTGGAGCTGCCTCTGACGGTGCGGCCAGGCTGGTGGAGGAGGCATCCCTGCCACAGTCGGGAGTCGGACGTCCAGCAGGGGTGGCCACATCAACAACTGCACCCCAGCCGGCGGAGGATGTGCAGGCAGCAGGAGGCAGTGCACGGGCAGAGGCACAGCAGCAGCAGCAACGTGGTTGGAGCCATGAAGGCTCGGGGCCTTCGACATCGGAGGGGCAGGCATCGGTCGGAGGGCAGGAGGACCCAGGACGGAGAGTGTCTTCCATGTGGCAGCGGTTGGGCCACGCCATAGATGCGGAGCGGCAGCGGGCGGAAGAGGCACGGCTCACAATGGTCAGGGCGGAGAACTCCATGCGGAGGGCCCTGAGGCGGGCCGAGTGCCTCGAGGCAATCCGCAGGGTTTTGGAGGTGGAGACGTCGGCGGCCCTGAGGACCCTCGGGGCCATGGAGGAGGACCGCCTCTGGGACATTGAGGAGGAGTTCGATGATGCCCTGGCCCGGAACTTCCACAAGTGAGCCGTGAAACTAGCCCGCTGCCTTTGTACATAGTTTCTAGGTAGTGTTAGGTTTCATTTTTGTTTTTATTTTATTTGGACCTTTCAGACATTGGCCACATTTTTGTATATAGTTTATTTTATTAGTTAGTGTAGTTAGATAGGTTTCCTTTATTTTGTTGGGATAATGGACCCTGGATTGTTCCCATGTACATAGTTGACAGTTGGATTGTATTTTTTTTTCTATTTTTGACCATGGAGCAATGGCTTTCTTTTTTATTTCCCACTGGATTTTGTTTTGTGGACATTGACTTTGGACATTACTTTGGATTTTTATTTTTGGTTTTGCTTTTTTTGACGGACATGCTTCTTTTAATTTTTGTGTTTGTTTCGGAACTTGCAATTGGTGTTCTGTGATGTAATTGCAAATTATGAGTGGGTGTATGTAATACTCGGGTGGGTGTTTTGCATTTGGAGGCTGACCATAGGGACCAGGGATCTAGATTGTGATGACATGTTGGCTGGGGAACATGAGTTGCACATGGGTGGGGGCCTGGTGGAGGCTGCCCCTGCACTGCTGGGGGTGGGGGTGATGGGAGACAGGAGTTGGACATGAGTGGGGGCCTGGTGGAGGCTGCCCCTGCACTGCTGGGGGGTGGGGGTGCAGGGAGACATGAGGGGGGGCCTGGTGGAGGCTGCCCCTGGTGGCTGGGGGGTGGGGGTGGTGGGAGACATGGGTGGGGGCCTGGTGGAGGCTGCCCCTGGTGGCTGGGGGGTGGGGTGGTGGGAGACATGGGTGGGGCCTGCTGGCAGGTGCCCCACAGTGCTGGGGGGTGGGGGTGGTGGGGAACATGGTTGGACATGGGTGGGGGCCTGCTGGCAGGTGACCCACAGTGCTGGGGGGTGGGGTTGGTGGGAGACATGGGTGGGGGCCTGGTGGAGGCTGCCCCTGGTGGCTGGGGAGTGGGGGTGGTGGGAGATATGAGTGGGGGACTGGTGGAAGCTGCCACTGCAGTGCTGGGGTGTGGGGGTGGTGGTAGACATGGGTGGGGGCCTGGTGGAGGCTTCCCCTGCACTGCTGGGGGGTGGGGGTGATGGGAGACATGAGTGGGGACCTGGTGGAGGCTGCCCGTGGTGGCTGGAGGGTGGGAGTGCAGGGAGACATGAGTGGGGGCCTGGTGGAGGCTGCCCCTGCACTGCTGGGCGGGTGGGGGTGCAGGGAGACATGAGTGGGGGTCTGGTGGAGGCTGCCCCTGGTGGCTGGGGGGTGGGGGTGATAGGGGAAATGAGTGGGGGCCTGGTGGAGGATGCCCCTGGTGGCTGGGGGGTGGGGGTGATGGGAGACATGAGTGGGGGCCTGGTGGAGGCTGCCCCTGCACTGCTGGGGGGTGGGGGTGGTGGGAGACATGGGTGGGGGCCTGGTGGAGGCTGCCCCTGCACTGCTGGGGGGTGGGAGTGGTGGGAGACATGGGTGGGGACCTGGTGGAGGCTGCCCCTGGTGACTGGGGGGTGGGGGGGTGGGAGACATGGGTGGGGGCCTGGTGGAGGCTGCCCCTGCACTGCTGGGGGGTGGGGGTGATGGGAGACATGAGTGGGGGCCTGTTGGAGGCTGCCCCTGCACTGCTGGGGGTGGGGGTGATGGGAGACATGAGTTGGACATGAGTGGGGGCCTGGTGGAGGCTGCCCTGCACTGCTGGGGGGTGGGGGTGGTGGGAGACATGGGTGGGGACCTGGTGGAGGCTGCCCCTGCACTGCTGGGGGGTGGGGGTGGTATGAGACATGGGTGGGTGCCTGGTGGAGGCTGCCCCTGGTGGCTGGGGGTGGTGGGAGACATGGGTGGGGGCCTGGTGGAGGCTGCCCCTGGTGGCTGGGGGGTGGGGGTGGTGGGAGACATGGGTGGGGCCTGCTGGCAGGTGCCCCACAGTGCTGGGGGGGTGGGGGTGGTGGGGAACATGGTTGGACATGGGTGGGGGCCTGCTGGCAGGTGCCCCACAGTGCTGGGGGTGGGGGTGGTGTGAGACATGGGTGGGGGCCTGGTGGAGGCTGCCCCTGCACTGCTGGGGGGTGGGGGTGGTGGGAGACATGGGTAGGGGCCTGGTGGAGGATGCCCCTGGTGGCTGGGGGGTGGGGGTGGTGGGAGACATGGGTGGGGGCCTGGTGGAGGCTGCCCCTGCACTGCTGGGGGTGGGGGTGATGGGAGACATGAGTTGGACATGAGTGGGGGCCTGGTAGAGGCTGCCCCTGCACTGCTGGGGGTGGGGGTGATGGGAGACATGAGTTGGACATGAGTGGGGGCCTGGTGGAGGCTGCCCCTGCACTGCTGGGGGGTGGGGGTGCAGGGAGACATGAGTGGGGGCCTGGTGGAGGCTTCCCCTGGTGGCTGGGGGGTGGGGGTGGTGGGAGACATGGGTGGGGGCCTGGTGGAGGCTGCCCCTGCACTGCTGGGGGTGGGGGTGATGGGAGACATGAGTTGGACATGAGTGGGGGCCTGGTGGAGGCTGCCCCTGCACTGCTGGGGGTGGGGGTGATGGGAGACATGAGTTGGACATGAGTGGGGGCCTGGTGGAGGCTGCCCCTGCACTGCTGGGGGTGGGGGTGCAGGGAGACATGAGTGGGGGCCTGGTGGAGGCTGCCCCTGGTGGCTGGGGGTGGTGGGAGACATGGGTGGGGGCCTGGTGGAGGCTGCCCCTGCACTGCTGGGGGGTGGGGGTGGTGGGAGACATGGGTGGGGGCCTGGTGGTGGGTGCCCCTGCACTGCTGGGGGGTGGGGGTGGTGGGAGACATGGGTGGGGAACTGGTGGAGGCTGCCCCTGCACTGCTGGGGGTGGTGGGAGACATGGGTGGTGGCCTGGTGGAGGCTGCCCCTGCACTCCTCGGGGGTGGGGGTGCAGGGAGACATGAGTGGGGGCCTGGTGGAGGCTGCCCCTGCACTGCTGGGGGGTGGGGGTGGTGGGAGACATGGGTGGGGGCCTGGTGGAGGCTGCCCCTGGTGGCTGTGGGGTGGAGGTGTTGGGAGACATGGGTGGGGTCTGCTGGCAGGCGCCCCACAGTGCTGGGGGATGGGGGTGGTGGGGAACATGGTTGGACATGGGTGGGGGCCTGCTGGCAGGTGCCCCACAGTGCTGGGGGGTGGGGGTGGTGGGAGACATGGGTGGGGGCCTGGTGGAGGCTGCCCCTTGTGGCTGGGGGGTGGGGGTGGTGGGAGATATGAGTGGGGGACTGGTGGAGGCTGCCCCTGCACTGCTGGGGGGTGGGGGTGCAGGGAGACATGAGTGGGGGCCTGGTGGAGGCTGCCCCTGGTGGCTGGGGGGTGGAGGTGATGGGAGACATGAGTGGGGACCTGGTGGAGGCTGCCCCTGCACTGCTGGGGGGTGGGGGTGCAGGGAGACATGGGTGGGCACCTGGTGGAGGCTGCCCCTACACTGCTGGGGGGTGGAGGTGATGGGAGACATGAGTGGGGACCTGGTGGAGGCTGCCCCTGGTGGCTGGGGGGTGGGGGTGCAGGGAGACATGAGTGGGGGCCTGGTGGAGGCTGCCCCTGCACTGCTGGGGGGTGGGGGTTCAGGGAGACATGAGTGGGGGGCCTGGTGAAGGCTGCCCCTGCACTGCTGGGGGTGGGGGTGATGGGAGACATGAGTTGGACATGAGTGGGGGCCTGGTGGAGGCTGCCCCTGCACTGCTGGGGGTGGGGGTGATGGGAGACATGAGTTGGACATGAGTGGGGGCCTGGTGGAGGCTGCCCCTGCACTGCTGGGGGGTGGGGGTGCAGGGAGACATGAGTGGGGGGCCTGGTGAAGGCTGCCCCTGCACTGCTGGGGGTGGGGGTGATGGGAGACATGAGTTGGACATGAGTGGGGGCCTGGTGGAGGCTGCCCCTGCACTGCTGGGGGAGGGGGTGATGGGAGACATGAGTTGGACATGAGTGGAGGCCTGGTGGAGGCTGCCCCTGCACTGCTGGGGGGTGGGGGTGCAGGGAGACATGAGTGGGGGCCTGGTGGAGGCTGCCCCTGGTGGCTGGGGGGTGGGGGTGATAGGGGAAATGAGTGGGGGCCTGGTGGAGGATGCCCCTGGTGGCTGGGGGGTGGGGGTGATGGGAGACATGAGTGGGGGCCTGGTGGAGGCTGCCCCTGCACTGCTGGGGGTGGGGGTGATGGGAGACATGAGTTGGACATGGGTGGGGGCCTGGTGGAGGCTGCCCGTGCACTGCTGGGGGGTGGGGGTGGTGGGAGACATGGGTGGGGGCCTGGTTGTGGGTGCCCCTGCACTGCTGGGGGGTGGGGGTGGTGGGAGACATGGGTGGGGACCTGGTGGAGGCTGCCCCTGCACTGCTGGGGGGTGGGGGTGGTGGGAGACATGGGTGGGGGCCTGGTGGTGGGTGCCCCTGCACTGCTGGGGGCTGGGGGTGGTGGGAGACATGGGTGGGGACCTGGTGGAGGCTGCCCCTGCACTGCTGGGGGGTGGGGGTGGTGGGAGACATGGGTGGGGGCCTGGTGGTGGGTGCCCCTGCACTGCTGGGGGGTGGGGGTGGTGGGAGACATGGGTGGGGACCTGGTGGAGGCTGCCCCTGCACTGCTGGGGGGTGGGGGTGGTGGGAGACATGGGTGGGGGCCTGGTGGTGAGTGCCCTTGCACTGCTGGGGGGTGGGGGTGGTGGGAGACATGGGTGGGGACCTGGTGGAGGCTGCCCCTGCACTGCTGGGGGGTGGGGGTGGTGGGAGACATGGGTGGGGACCTGGTGGAGGCTGCCCCTGCACTGCTGGGGGGTGGGGTGGTGGGAGACATGGGTGGGGACCTGGTGGAGGCTGCCCCTGCACTGCTGGGGGGTGGGGGTGGTGGGGAACATGGTTGGACATGGGTGGGGGCCTGCTGGTGGAGGCTGCCCCTGCACTCCTCGGGGGTGGGGGTGATGGGAGACATGAGTTGGACATGAGTGGGGGCCTGGTGGAGGCTGCCCCTGCACTGCTGGGGGTGGGGGTGATGGGAGACATGAGTTGGACATGAGTGGGGGCCTGGTGGAGGCTGCCCCTGCACTGCTGGGGGTGGGGGTGCAGGGAGACATGAGTGGGGGCCTGGTGGAGGCTGCCCCTGGTGGCTGGGGGTGGTGGGAGACATGGGTGGGGGCCTGGTGGAGGCTGCCCCTGCACTGCTGGGGGGTGGGGGTGGTGGGAGACATGGGTGGGGGCCTGGTGGTGGGTGCCCCTGCACTGCTGGGGGGTGGGGGTGGTGGGAGACATGGGTGGGGAACTGGTGGAGGCTGCCCCTGCACTGCTGGGGGTGGTGGGAGACATGGGTGGTGGCCTGGTGGAGGCTGCCCCTGCACTCCTCGGGGGTGGGGGTGCAGGGAGACATGAGTGGGGGCCTGGTGGAGGCTGCCCCTGCACTGCTGGGGGGTGGGGGTGGTGGGAGACATGGGTGGGGGCCTGGTGGAGGCTGCCCCTGGTGGCTGTGGGGTGGAGGTGTTGGGAGACATGGGTGGGGTCTGCTGGCAGGCGCCCCACAGTGCTGGGGGATGGGGGTGGTGGGGAACATGGTTGGACATGGGTGGGGGCCTGCTGGCAGGTGCCCCACAGTGCTGGGGGGTGGGGGTGGTGGGAGACATGGGTGGGGGCCTGGTGGAGGCTGCCCCTTGTGGCTGGGGGGTGGGGGTGGTGGGAGATATGAGTGGGGGACTGGTGGAGGCTGCCCCTGCACTGCTGGGGGGTGGGGGTGCAGGGAGACATGAGTGGGGGCCTGGTGGAGGCTGCCCCTGGTGGCTGGGGGGTGGAGGTGATGGGAGACATGAGTGGGGACCTGGTGGAGGCTGCCCCTGCACTGCTGGGGGGTGGGGGTGCAGGGAGACATGGGTGGGCACCTGGTGGAGGCTGCCCCTACACTGCTGGGGGGTGGAGGTGATGGGAGACATGAGTGGGGACCTGGTGGAGGCTGCCCCTGGTGGCTGGGGGGTGGGGGTGCAGGGAGACATGAGTGGGGGCCTGGTGGAGGCTGCCCCTGCACTGCTGGGGGGTGGGGGTTCAGGGAGACATGAGTGGGGGGCCTGGTGAAGGCTGCCCCTGCACTGCTGGGGGTGGGGGTGATGGGAGACATGAGTTGGACATGAGTGGGGGCCTGGTGGAGGCTGCCCCTGCACTGCTGGGGGTGGGGGTGATGGGAGACATGAGTTGGACATGAGTGGGGGCCTGGTGGAGGCTGCCCCTGCACTGCTGGGGGGTGGGGGTGCAGGGAGACATGAGTGGGGGGCCTGGTGAAGGCTGCCCCTGCACTGCTGGGGGTGGGGGTGATGGGAGACATGAGTTGGACATGAGTGGGGGCCTGGTGGAGGCTGCCCCTGCACTGCTGGGGGAGGGGGTGATGGGAGACATGAGTTGGACATGAGTGGAGGCCTGGTGGAGGCTGCCCCTGCACTGCTGGGGGGTGGGGGTGCAGGGAGACATGAGTGGGGGCCTGGTGGAGGCTGCCCCTGGTGGCTGGGGGGTGGGGGTGATAGGGGAAATGAGTGGGGGCCTGGTGGAGGATGCCCCTGGTGGCTGGGGGGTGGGGGTGATGGGAGACATGAGTGGGGGCCTGGTGGAGGCTGCCCCTGCACTGCTGGGGGTGGGGGTGATGGGAGACATGAGTTGGACATGGGTGGGGGCCTGGTGGAGGCTGCCCGTGCACTGCTGGGGGGTGGGGGTGGTGGGAGACATGGGTGGGGGCCTGGTTGTGGGTGCCCCTGCACTGCTGGGGGGTGGGGGTGGTGGGAGACATGGGTGGGGACCTGGTGGAGGCTGCCCCTGCACTGCTGGGGGGTGGGGGTGGTGGGAGACATGGGTGGGGGCCTGGTGGTGGGTGCCCCTGCACTGCTGGGGGCTGGGGGTGGTGGGAGACATGGGTGGGGACCTGGTGGAGGCTGCCCCTGCACTGCTGGGGGGTGGGGGTGGTGGGAGACATGGGTGGGGGCCTGGTGGTGGGTGCCCCTGCACTGCTGGGGGGTGGGGGTGGTGGGAGACATGGGTGGGGACCTGGTGGAGGCTGCCCCTGCACTGCTGGGGGGTGGGGGTGGTGGGAGACATGGGTGGGGGCCTGGTGGTGAGTGCCCTTGCACTGCTGGGGGGTGGGGGTGGTGGGAGACATGGGTGGGGACCTGGTGGAGGCTGCCCCTGCACTGCTGGGGGGTGGGGGTGGTGGGAGACATGGGTGGGGACCTGGTGGAGGCTGCCCCTGCACTGCTGGGGGGTGGGGTGGTGGGAGACATGGGTGGGGACCTGGTGGAGGCTGCCCCTGCACTGCTGGGGGGTGGGGGTGGTGGGGAACATGGTTGGACATGGGTGGGGGCCTGCTGGCAGGTGACCCACAGTGCTGGGGGGTGGGGGTGGTGGGAGACATGGGTGGGGGCCTGGTGGAGGCTGCCCCTGGTGGCTGGGGGGTGGGGGTGGTGGGAGATATGAGTGGGGGACTGGTGGAGGTTGCCCATGCACTGCTGGGGGGTGGGGGTGCAGGGAGACATGAGTGGGGGCCTGGTGGAGGCTGCCCCTGCACTGCTGGGGTGTGGGGGTGGTGGTAGACATGGGTGGGGGCCTGGTGGAGGCTGCCCCTGCACTGCTGGGGGGTGGGGGTGATGGGAGACATGAGTGGGGACCTGATGGAGGCTGCCCCTGGTGGCTGGGGGGTGGGGGTGCAGGGAGACATGAGTGGGGGCCTGGTGGAGGCTGCCCCTGCACTGCTGGGGGTGGGGGTGCAGGGAGACATGAGTGGGGGCCTGGTGGAGGCTGCCCCTGCACTGCTGGGGGTGGGGGTGATGGGAGACATGGGTGGGGACCTGGTGGAGGCTGCCCCTGCACTGCTGGGGGGTGGGGGTGGTGGGAGACATGGGTGGGGGCCTGGTGGAGGCTGCCCCTGCACTCCTCGGGGGTGGGGGTGCAGGGAGACATGAGTGGGGGCCTGGTGGAGGCTGCCCCTGCACTGCTGGGGGGTGGGGGTGGTGGGAGACATGGGTGGGGGCCTGGTGGAGGCTGCCCCTGGTGGCTGGGGGGTGGAGGTGATGGGAGACATGGGTGGGGTCTGCTGGCAGGTGCCCCACAGTGCTGGGGGGTGGGGGTGGTGGGGAACATGGTTGGACATGGGTGGGGGCCTGCTGGCAGGTGACCCACAGTGTTGGGGGGTGGGGGTGGTGGGAGACATGGGTGGGGGCCTGGTGGAGGCTGCCCCTGGTGGCTGGGGGGTGGGGGTGGTGGGAGATATGAGTGGGGGACTGGTGGAGGCTGCCCCTGCACTGCTGGGGGGTGGGGGTGCATGGAGACATGAGTGGGGGCCTGGTGGAGGCTGCCCCTGGTGGCTGGGGGGTGGGGGTGATGGGAGACATGAGTGGGGTCCTGGTGGAGGCTGCCCCTGCACTGCTGGGGTGTGGGGTGGTGGTAGACATGGGTGGGGGCCTGGTGGAGGCTGCCCCTGCACTGCTGGGGGGTGGGGGTGATGGGAGTCATGAGTGGGGACCTGGTGAAGGCTGCCCCTGGTGGCTGGGGGGTGGGGGTGCAGGGAGACATGAGTGGGGGCCTGGTGGAGGCTGCCCCTGCACTGCTGGGGGTGGGGGTGCAGGGAGACATGAGTGGGGGCCTGGTGGATGCTGCCCCTGCACTGCTGGGGGTGGGGGTGATGGGAGACATGAGTTGGACATGAGTGGGGGCCTGGTGGAGGCTGTCCCTGCACTGCTGGGGGTGGGGGTGATGGGAGACATGAGTTGGTAATGAGTGGGGGTCTGGTGGTGGCTACCCCTGCACTGCTGGGGGTGGTGGGAGACATGGGTGGGGGCCTGGTGGAGGCTGCCCCTGCACTCCTCGGGGGTCGGGGTGCAGGGAGACATGAGTGGGGGCCTGGTGGAGGCTGCCCCTGCACTGCTGGGGGGTGGGGGTGGTGGGAGACATGGGTGGGGGCCTGGTGGAGGCTGCCCCTGGTGGCTGTGGGGTGGAGGTGGTGGGAGACATGGGTGGGGTCTGCTGGCAGGTGCCCCACAGTGCTGGGGGATGGGGGTGGTGGGGAACATGGTTGGACATGGGTGGGGGCCTGCTGGCAGGTGCCCCACAGTGCTGGGGGGTGGGGGTGGTGGGAGACATGGGTGGGGGCCTGGTGGAGGCTGCCCCTTGTGGCTGGGGGCTGGGGGTGGTGGGAGACATGGGTGGGGACCTGGTGGAGGCTGCCCCTGCACTGCTGGGGGGTGGGGGTGGTGGGAGACATGGGTGGGGGCCTGGTGGTGGGTGCCCCTGCACTGCAGGGGGGTGGGGGTGGTGGGAGACATGGGTGGGGACCTGGTGGAGGCTGCCCCTGCACTGCTGGGGGGTGGGGTGGTGAGAGACATGGGTGGGGGCCTGGTGGTGAGTGCCCCTGCACTGCTGGGGGGTGGGGGTGGTGGGAGACATGGGTGGGGACCTGGTGGAGGCTGCCCCTGCACTGCTGGGGGGTGGGGGTTGTGGGAGACATGGGTGGGGACCTGGTGGAGGCTGCCCCTGCACTGCTGGGGTGTGGGGTGGTGGGAGACATGGGTGGGGACCTGGTGGAGGCTGCCCCTGCACTGCTGGGGGGTGGGGGTGGTGGGGAACATGGTTGGACATGGGTGGGGGCCTGCTGGCAGGTGACCCACAGTGCTGGGGGGTGGGGGTGGTGGGAGACATGGGTGGGGGCCTGGTGGAGGCTGCCCCTGGTGGCTGGGGGGTGGGGGTGGTGGGAGATATGAGTGGGGGACTGGTGGAGGCTGCCCCTGCACTGCTGGGTGGGTGGGGGTGCAGGGAGACATGAGTGGGGGCCTGGTGGAGGCTGCCCCTGGTGGCTGGGTGGTGGGGGTGATGGGAGACATGAGTGGGGGCCTGGTGGAGGCTGCCCCTGCACTGCTGGGGTGTGGGGGTGGTGGTAGACATGGGTGGGGGCCTGGTGGAGGCTGCCCCTGCACTGCTGGGGGGTGGGGGTGATGGGAGACATGAGTGGGGACCTGATGGAGGCTGCCCCTGGTGGCTGGGGGGTGGGGGTGCAGGGAGACATGAGTGGGGGCCTGGTGGAGGCTGCCCCTGCACTGCTGGGGGTGGGGGTGCAGGGAGACATGAGTGGGGGCCAGGTGGAGGCTGCCCCTGCACTGCTGGGGGTGGGGGTGATGGGAGACATGGGTGGGGACCTGGTGGAGGCTGCCCCTGCACTGCTGGGGGGTGGGGGTGGTGGGAGACATGGGTGGGGGCCTGGTGAAGGCTGCCCCTGCACTCCTCGGGGGTGGGGGTGCAGGGAGACATGAGTGGGGGCCTGGTGGAGGCTGACCCTGCACTGCTGGGGGGTGGGGGTGGTGGGAGACATGGGTGGGGGCCTGGTGGAGGCTGCCCCTGGTGGCTGGGGGGTGGAGGTGATGGGAGACATGGGTGGGGTCTGCTGGCAGGTGCCCCACAGTGCTGGGGGGTGGGGGTGGTGGGGAACATGGTTGGACATGGGTGGGGGCCTGCTGGCAGGTGACCCACAGTGTTGGGGGGTGGGGGTGGTGGGAGACATGGGTGGGGGCCTGGTGGAGGCTGCCCCTGGTGGCTGGGGGGTGGGGGTGGTGGGAGATATGAGTGGGGGACTGGTGGAGGCTGCCCCTGCACTGCTGGGGGGTGGGGGTGCATGGAGACATGAGTGGGGGCCTGGTGGAGGCTGCACCTGGTGGCTGGGGGGTGGGGGTGATGGGAGACATGAGTGGGGGCCTGGTGGAGGCTGCCCCTGCACTGCTGGGGTGTGGGGTGGTGGTAGACATGGGTGGGGGCCTGGTGGAGGCTGCCCCTGCACTGCTGGGGGGTGGGGGTGATGGGAGACATGAGTGGGGACCTGGTGGAGGCTGCCCCTGGTGGCTGGGGGGTGGGGGTGCAGGGAGACATGAGTGGGGGCCTGGTGGAGGCTGCCCCTGCACTGCTGGGGGTGGGGGTGCAGGGAGACATGAGTGGGGGCCTGGTGGAGGCTGCCCCTGCACTGCTGGGGGTGGGGGTGATGGGAGACATGAGTTGGACATGAGTGGGGGCCTGGTGGAGGCTGTCCCTGCACTGCTGGGGGTGGGGGTGATGGGAGACATGAGTTGGTAATGAGTGGGGGTCTGGTGGAGGCTGCCCCTGCACTGCTGGGGGTGGTGGGAGACATGGGTGGGGGCCTGGTGGAGGCTGCCCCTGCACTCCTCGGGGGTGGGGGTGCAGGGAGACATGAGTGGGGGCCTGGTGGAGGCTGCCCCTGCACTGCTGGGGGGTGGGGGTGGTGGGAGACATGGGTGGGGGCCTGGTGGAGGCTGCCCCTGGTGGCTGTGGGGTGGAGGTGGTGGGAGACATGGGTGGGGTCTGCTGGCAGGTGCCCCACAGTGCTGGGGGATGGGGGTGGTGGGGAACATGGTTGGACATGGGTGGGGGCCTGCTGGCAGGTGCCCCACAGTGCTGGGGGTGGGGGTGGTGGGAGACATGGGTGGGGGCCTGGTGGAGGCTGCCCCTTGTGGCTGGGGGGTGGGGCTGGTGGGAGATATGAGTGGGGGACTGGTGGAGGCTGCCCCTGCACTGCTGGGGGGTGGGGGTGCAGGGAGACATGAGTGGGGGCCTGGTGGAGGCTGCCCCTGGTGGCTGGGGGGGTGGGGGTGATGGGAGACATGAGTGGGGGCCTGGTGGAGGCTGCCCCTGCACTGCTGGGGTGTGGGGGTGGTGGTAGACATGGGTGGGCGCCTGGTGGAGGCTGCCCCTGCACTGCTGGGGGGTGGAGGTGATGGGAGACATGAGTGGGGACCTGGTGGAGGCTGCCCCTGGTGGCTGGGGGGTGGGGGTGCAGGGAGACATGAGTGGGGGCCTGGTGGAGGCTGCCCCTGCACTGCTGGGGGGTGGGGGTGCAGGGAGACATGAGTGGGGGGCCTGGTGAAGGCTGCCCCTGCACTGCTGGGGGTGGGGGTGATGGGAGACATGAGTTGGACATGAGTGGGGGCCTGGTGGAGGCTGCCCCTGCACTGCTGGTGGTGGGGGTGATGGGAGACATGAGTTGGACATGAGTGGGGGCCTGGTGGAGGCTGCCCCTGCACTGCTGGGGGGTGGGGGTGCAGGGAGACATGAGTGGGGGCCTGGTGGAGGCTGCCCCTGGTGGCTGGGGGGTGGGGGTGATAGGGGAAATGAGTGGGGGCCTGGTGGAGGATGCCCCTGGTGGCTGGGGGGTGGGGGTGATGGGAGACATGAGTAGGGGCCTGGTGGAGGCTGCCCCTGCACTGCTGGGGGTGGGGGTGATGGAAGACATGAGTTGGACATGGGTGGGGGCCTGGTGGAGGCTGCCCGTGCACTGCTGGGGGGTGGGGGTGCAGGGAGACATGGGTGGGGGCCTGGTGGTGGGTGCCCCTGCACTGCTGGGGGGTGGGGGTGGTGGGAGACATGGGTGGGGACCTGGTGGAGGCTGCCCCTGCACTGCTGGGGGGTGGGGGTGGTGGGAGACATGGGTGGGGGCCTGGTGGTGGGTGCCCCTGCACTGCTGGGGGCTGGGGGTGGTGGGAGACATGGGTGGGGACCTGGTGGAGGCTGCCCCTGCACTGCTGGGGGTGGGGGTGGTGGGAGACATGGGTGGGGGCCTGGTGGTGGGTGCCCCTGCACTGCTGGGGGGTGGGGGTGGTGGGAGACATGGGTGGGGACCTGGTGGAGGCTGCCCCTGCACTGCTGGGGGGTGGGGGTGGTGGGAGACATGGGCGGGGGCCTGGTGGTGAGTGCCCCTGCACTGCTGGGGGGTGGGGGTGGTGGGAGACATGGGTGGGGACCTGGTGGAGGCTGCCCCTGCACTGCTGGGGGGTGGGGGTGGTGGGAGACATGGGTGGGGACCTGGTGGAGGCTGCCTCTGCACTGCTGGGGGGTGGGGGTGGTGGGAGACATGGGTGGGGACCTGGTGGAGGCTGCCCCTGCACTGCTGGGGGGTGGGGGTGGTGGGGAACATGGTTGGACATGGGTGGGGACCTGGTGGAGGCTGCCCCTGGTGGCTGGGGGGTGGGGGTGATGGGAGACATGAGTGGGGGCCTGGTGGAGGCTGCCCCTGCACTGCTGGGTTGTGGGGGTGGTGGTAGACATGGGTGGGGGCCTGGTGGAGGCTGCCCCTGCACTGCTGGGGGGTGGGGGTGATGGGAGACATGGGTGGGGACCTGATGGAGGCTGCCCCTGGTGGCTGGGGGGTGGGGGTGCAGGGAGACATGAGTGGGGGCCTGGTGGAGGCTGCCCCTGCACTGCTGGGGGTGGGGGTGATGGGAGACATGGGTGGGGACCTGGTGGAGGCTGCCCCTGCACTGCTGGGGGGTGGGGGTGGTGGGAGACATGGGTGGGGGCCTGGTGGAGGCTGCCCCTGCACTCCTCGGGGGTGGGGGTGCAGGGATACATGAGTGGGGGCCTGGTGGAGGCTGCCCCTGCACTGCTGGGGGGTGGGGGTGGTGGGAGACATGGGTGGGGGCCTGGTGGAGGCTGCCCCTGGTGGCTGGGGGGTGGAGGTGATGGGAGACATGGGTGGGGTCTGCTGGCAGGTGCCCCACAGTGCTGGGGGGTGGTGGGGAACATGGTTGGACATGGGTGGGGGCCTGCTGGCAGGTGACCCACAGTGTTGGGGGGTGGGGGTGGTGGGAGACATGGGTGGGGGCCTGGTGGAGGCTGCCCCTGGTGGCTGGGGGGTGGGGGTGGTGGGAGATATGAGTGGGGGACTGGTGGAGGCTGCCCCTGCACTGCTGGGGGTGGGGGTGCATGGAGACATGAGTGGGGGCCTGGTGGAGGCTGCCCCTGGTGGCTGGGGGGTGGGGGTGATGGGAGACATGAGTGGGGGCCTGGTGGAGGCTGCCCCTGCACTGCTGGGGTGTGGGGTGGTGGTAGACATGGGTGGGGGCCTGGTGGAGGCTGCCCCTGCACTGCTGGGGGGTGGGGTGATGGGAGACATGAGTGGGGACCTGGTGGAGGCTGCCTCTGGTGGCTGGGGGGTGGGGGTGCAGGGAGACATGAGTGGGGGCCTGGTGGAGGCTGCCCCTGCACTGCTGGGGGTGGGGGTGCAGGGAGACATGAGTGGGGGCCTGGTGGAGGCTGCCCCTGCACTGCTGGGGGTGGGGGTGATGGGAGACATGAGTTGGACATGAGTGGGGGCCTGGTGGAGGCTGTCCCTGCACTGCTGGGGGTGGGGGTGATGGGAGACATGAGTTGGTAATGAGTGGGGGTCTGGTGGAGGCTGCCCCTGCACTGCTGGGGGGTGGGGGTGCAGGGAGACATGAGTGGGGGCCTGGTGGAGGCTGCCCCTGGTGGCTGGGGGGTGGGGGCGATAGGGGAAATGAGTGGGGGCCTGGTGGAGGATGCCCCTGGTGGCTGGGGGGTGGGGGTGATGGGAGACATGAGTAGGGCCTGGTGGAGGCTGCCCCTGCACTGCTGGGGGGTGGGGGTGCAGGGAGACATGAGTGGGGGCCTGGTGGAGGCTGCCCCTGGTGGCTGGGGGGTGGGGGTGATAGGGGAAATGAGTGCGGGCCTGGTGGAGGATGCCCCTGGTGGCTGGGGGGTGGTTGTGATGGGAGACATGAGTGGGGGCCTGGTGGAGGCTGCCCCTGCACTGCTGGGGGGTGGGGGTGCAGGGAGACATGAGTGGGGGCCTGGTGGAGGCTGCCCCTGGTGGCTGGGGGTGGGGGTGATAGGGGAAATGAGTGGGGGCCTGGTGGAGGATGCCCCTGGTGGCTGGGGGTGATGGGAGACATGAGTGGGGGCCTGGTGGAGGCTGCGCCTGCACTGCTGGGGGGTGGGGGTGGTGGGAGACATGGGTGGGGGCCTGGTGGAGGCTCCCCCTGCACTCCTCGGGGGTGGGGGTGCAGGGAGACATGAGTGGGGGCCTGGTGGAGGCTGCCCCTGCACTGCTGGGGGGTGGGGGTGGTGGGAGACATGGGTGGGGGCCTGGTGGAGGCTGCCCCTGCACTGCTGGTGGGTGGGGGTGGTGGGAGACATGGGTGGGGGCCTGGTGGAGGCTGCCCCTGGTGACTGGGGGGGTGGGGGTGGTGGGAGACATGGGTGGGGGCCTGGTGGAGGGTGCCCCTGGTGGCTGGGGGTGCAGGGGGACATGCGTTGGTGGGCAGTAGTGCAAGTTGACATGTGGGTTGGCTGGTGGGCATGGCCATGGTGGATGGGGTGCCTGCATGACATGTGCTGGGTAGGCCCCTGTGGTGTGAGCCACCTGCAGGGGCCGAGGAGGGTGTAGATTGAACACCTGGGAGGACCCACACGTGCAATTCTCGTGTGCTGCTCCCCGCGCACCCCTGTAATACACGTACCCTGATGATATCACGTGTGGAACTTCCCGCGCACCCCTGTAATACACGTACCCTGATGGAATTGCATGTGGAACTTCCCGCGCCCCCCCCCCGAAATACACGTACCCCGCTCAATCGCGTGTGTAACTACCCGCGCACCCTCGATATACACGTACCCCGCTCAATCGCGTGTGTAACTTCCCGCGCACCCCCGAAATACACGTACCCCGCTCAATCGCGTGTGTAACTTCCCGCGCACCCCCGAAATACACGTACCCCGCTCAATCGCGTGTTTAACTACGCGCGCACCCCCGATATGCACGTACCCCGCTCAATCGCGTGTGTAACTTCCTGCGCACCCCCGAAATACACGTACCCTGCTCAATCACGTGTGTCACTTCCCGCGCGCCCCCGAAATACACGTACCCCGCTCGATCGCGTGTGTTGCTTCCCGCGCACCCCCGCAATACACGTGCCCCGCTCGCACAGGCCCAATTGCTGTATGTTGCCTCTTTTGTGATGCGCTGGGACTCTACCGCCTGCCTTCGTGTGGCGGACGTGTTTCAGCTTGTGCGTGTCTTTGGCTGTGCGTGGCTTTGCCCTATTCGATTCCATGAATATGTGTGGTTCGAGTGCGTGTGGGCGTTCCGTCTGCTTCCCTGCAGTACATCCCCAGTTACGCCCTTATTTTTCGCGCGTTGTTCCCCATTCCGCGCGTTACGCCCCGTGTCCCGCCCACTTTCTGGTGTATGCGCCGAGGTTGTGCGCTTTCACTGTGCCCGTCGCGCATGCCTTTCGGGATGTTGCAGTGACTTGTGTGCCATGCACGGGTTTGGCGCACATCCCGAGGTGAACACGAGCAGGGACTTCCATGAATCGCACGCGTGCGCCTGTTTTTTTCAGCTTGCGCCTGCTTGCGCAACGATTTTCGGCGCACGTTTGTTCCATTAATCGGCCCCTCAATGTAAAGCAGTATCTAGCAAGGTTACCATCTTTAAATTGTAGCACGTTTTACTACTTTTCTTTTATCAGGCAGTATACTTGTATGGCGAAGCCAAACATAGGTGCATGCATTAAATGGCTATTAATGACTGTAGTTCACCAAACAGCCAACACATTGTATCACAGTAGGTAACATTGAGAGAATGTAGCCAGTGAAATTGTGACCTTGACTGCGGTACACCAAACAGTCATCAGATGCCCTTGCAAATGAAACAGTTGATATGCAGGTGATATTCAGTGTCCTCTTTAGGCTTTGGCTGTTTAGGACAAGAGATTAGCGGCATCGGCACTGCTGCCACTGACTGCTTTATATTTAGAATTAGAGTCATTCATACAATCGCAATCCCTGCATTCTGCAGATGCTTTTGGATTGTTATGTTATTTTAAAAGGTTGTCACTTTCACTGTAGTAGTTAGCACCATGCTGTTCCTTTCCGGCCATCTTGTTTCTATATCATCCCCTAGGCACACGATTATCTCTCTGCATATGCATTAAGGTTATCATACATACAAGGTGAGGTATTTTTTTTTTTTTTTAACATTGAAAACAATAATTTCTATGTTCTCTCTTTTAAATCTGAATAAAATCACTTGCCAGAACATTTTCTTACTTATATTCTGGGACAATTTAGACGTGAATTTCCTTGAGCCAAATGATCCAGTGAAATAGAGTTTGGGCTGCATTTCACCAAAGAGCCACCGATGCCATCTGATTTGATACTCGTGGAGGGGGAGGAGGGGCTGTGCCTGGTCTTTTTTGGGCGCGGGTTTAGGTTTAGAGGTTAGTGATTGCAGCACTTCAGGCATTTGAATGACTTCTGCTTTATCTTCCAGCTGCCCAGTCAGAGGCATGGACCTGTTTGTAATCCTTTACTCTATGGTCGACTTGGTCCTTTTTACCAAGAGGAAAAAAGTCAGTGCTTTGTATGGGGCATCTTTTCAGCCATCTCTTTTTATCCTCACACACAAGAATCTGTGGGCCTGGTTTGTGTAGCGCATAAGCAATTTGCGCCAAAAAAATTGCTCTATGCAGCGCGCACATCTATATCCACTGATTCTCAGATCGGCCTGTGTGCAGGTTCCCACCTCTGTGCGCCCTGCGTGAGGCTTGAGGGAATGCCCAGTGCAAAGACCAATAAGGTGGCGGAATATGCAAACAGCCTCATTAAAGTAGGCAGTGGCGTCGCCAGGAATCAAATTTAGGAGGGGTACAGAGGGGGCCAAAGACAAAAGTAGGGGGGCACAGACAAAAGTAAGGGGAGAACATGGTCACTGCTCGTCTTAGGTAGGGGGGGCACATGGGGGGCACTGGGTTTCACAGGGGGGGCCCTGCCCCCCCCAGTTCCCCCTAGCGACGTCACTGAAAGTAGGTGAATGAGGGATAACATGGGCATGGGGGAGGGAGGCACCATGCACATGTACAAACACACCGTATGAAGTGCAAACAAACCTGTATTTACGGAATCACTTGTGCATCTGCACAAGCCAAAAAGGATAATAATTTCACTGCCACCCGTGACCAGGTACAAAGTGAGACTGTGCCATGTAATCCCAAGTTTAAAAACAGCCATGCAATCGAAGAATAGAGAAGCGTTGTGACCATACCCGTTCCTGCATTGCTTGCATACCTACTGCTTCATGGAAGAAGGAGGAGGGCCAAAATCTGCCATACACTCACAACGATATTTGGCATGCCTGATGAGGAAGTATATGGCACATAATGCTTCCCCCATGTCATCCTTGAATTGGTCGGGGAGTGGGAGAATTACCTGGTGTCCCCAACCAAGTGTTCACAGCCAATACCACCCTTGATGAAAGTCCTAACTTCCCTTCACTTCCTGATGACTGGCACAGTCCAACAGACCACAGACATTATTGGGGGTATTTCACAGCCTACACAATCACGCTGCCTCAAACAGGTCTTAAGCTGCATTATAGCATGTGTGCACAGCCACATGGACATGCCATGCAAAGTGCATGCAAGGCAAAGAGGGGCTAAAGAATTCTAGGCAATTGCCCAGTTCCCACGAGTACTTTGGGCAATTGATTGCACATATGTTGCACTACAGCCCCCTGAGCCACAGACAATATATATTGTAACAGAATAAAATTGTCATTCGCTGCACTTGGAGGCCATCTGTGATGCAAAGGGTCACATCATGCATGTGAAAGCAAACTACCCTGGATGCACCCATGATAGCTATATCTTGCATCATTCCCCCATCCACCAGGCACTGGCATCGGGCACGTTCAGGAATAAGTTGCCTGCACTGCCTTTCTGGCAACCCCTGCACTTAGGGACTGTTTCTGTATCCCTACAGTTCCACCACCAGCACTTGACACCTGATGTCTGCACTTACCTTTGCACTTGCCACCAGCTGGCCGTACGTTACCTATTGTTTAGTATTCTTTATCCCATGTACTGCACTTTCCCCCTCCCCCTTCCCATGCACTTGCACGATCTGAATGACACCTGGCCTAGTAGGATCGTTGTCTGTCTTCCCTCTGTTCCATCACCCTTACCATGTCGCGCCTTGAAATACTTTTGTATAGGCGCATTATAAATACCATATCATATCATATCATAACATATCATATCAAGTTGCTCATTGCTGAGAATCAGCCAGCAAACACAACAAAACACACTGATTGGTGGTCACATCCAATACAAACCACCATAAAATCATATACCATAACAAAATATTATCATTGTAATTTACAGGGGACAGTGATTACCCGCTATCAACATTTCTGATGATGCCTATCCAAAATCCCACCATACAAGCGGAGGCCCAGTACAATTCAGCCCACATTGCCACCAGAGGAACAGTCAAGTGCACATTTGGAGTGCTGAAATCACGGTTCTACTGAATGGACCATTCAGATGGGGTACTGTTGTATGCACCAGCTGTGTCATGTAAAATCATATTGGCAGGTTGAATCTTGCATAATATAGTCACACGTTGTGACATACCAATAGAGGTGCATGAGGTATTTAGACCGCAGCCACAGGCAGTACCCATACCATTAGCAAATGGTGAGGGGTAAGCACATATGCAATCAGCACGTCCAGACATACTTCACATTAATAAAATCCAGTGTGAGAGTCACGCCATACACACATCCCTGATGGCCTTCGACAATGGAACATGGCAAGTATAGTTTGCCCATAAACAACAACCTGAGAATGGTACATCAATCAATCAATCAATCAATCAATCAAGTATGTCTATAGCACACTGTCACCAAAGGCATAATGGTGCATTGGAGAGATACCGAAGAGACTTGGGTGGAGCATCACATGAAAAGGAACATTTTTAGGTTTCGTTTGAAAAGTGCAAAATCCAAATTGCTCTGCAGCTGGATTGGCAATGAATTCCAGAGCCCAGGTCCTGCGATAGAAAAGGCCCTGCAGCTGATTCGCTCCTTTCAATATTTAGGAACGCACAGAAGTGCTGCATCAGTGGATTTAAGGGGGTTGTCCGGAGTATAGCTCTGTAACTTCTCCTGAATGGCCAGACACATTTCCTGCTCTGTGATTGGTGAATCATGCAGGAGGCTTCAAATTTGACCTGGGCTGTGACAGGGAGCCAATGAAGAGTTGGACGTGCCTTAGAGACATACTGGCAAAAAGGAATCTGCTTCACTAATCAAACTGCTGCATTTTGCAGCACTTGGAGATACTGGATTAGAAATGATGGGTGTGGCAGATAAATGGTGTTACAGTAGTCATTTATCCTATTTAGGCAGGCTGCAACTATTTGGGCATGGAATTTCTCAGGAATAAAGGGGAGAGCTTTCTTTAACTGCTTCAGTTTAAGGAATCCTAGTACACATAGTTTATCTGGGTCTCTATGGTCAGAGAAGAGGGCATTTTAATGCCCAGGTTCCGACCACTTTGGTGGGTTCTGGCAGAGGTCTGAGTGAAGACAGACAGAATTCAGAGGTCCAGCTCATTATAGCCTCTGTAGGGGCTGACAAATAGGAGGACCTCCACCTTACCACCATTCAACTTAAGCCAATTGGCTTCCATCCAGCCCCGATAGCATCCAGGCAGCTTTTTAATCTTTCTCCCACCTCAGTCTGTTTGGGGTGTAACCTAAACAGAATTTGAGTATCGTCTGCAAAGGAGCAAACACTAAATCCAAATGAGTGAATGACTGTCATTAGGGGCCGGATGTATGGGGTAAACAATAGCGGGAACAGAGCCGAACCCTGAGGAACTCCACAGGTCACAAGAACCCAGGAGGATCAATAGGGGGGAAGAGAGACCATTTGAAAATGAGAGGTCGGGAAAGCATAGAACCAGTCCCAGACAGAGCCTGATAACCCAGCCTCTTTTAGTCTAGATATTAGAATGTCATGAGCAATGGTATCAAAAGCGGCCGACAGGTCTAATAGTATATGGCCTGCTGTGCCACCTTCATCTCTGATCATGGTGTGATCATCAAGCACTGCTACCAAAACAGATTCAGTCCCCATCATGGGGCAAATACTCATTTGGCAGCAGTCCAGCATATTTTGGCCCTCAAGGAACACCCTCAACTGAGGGGTGACCACTGCTTCCAGCAACTTCATGAGAAAAGGCAGCAGCTAGATGGGGTGATAGTTAGATAAGACCGAGGCGTGCAGAAATGGCTTTTTCAACAAAGGGATCACCAAAACTTCTTTTAACTTAACAGGAATTTGACCGAAAGCCAGTGAAGAATTTCACGGCTTCGGCTAGAATCACAGAAAAAACACGCAGGAGCTCGTTTCAACAGGTACAAGGGAATATCTTCAAGGGGGCAGGCTGATTTCAGGCTGGCAACCTTCCTGTTCATCTCGGCCCCATTGGTGGGTGTGAAAACAGTAAACTACAGCCTACTCTGTCGTTGATGGGATAGGACTGCTGGCCTTGCAGGAAGTTCAATTTTTCCTTTGTCCATGATGTCTTTCCTGATCCCCCTGATTTAATCAATGAAAAAAACAGAGAGATCATCGCAGGGTAACTGTGAGATGTACATCCCGGAATTCGCATTAGGCTTGGTTAAGTTCTTAACTATTTCAAAACTTTTTTTAGAGCATTCATAGCTAGTTGGATGGAATGGCAAAGTAAACAGATTTGGCTACTTTCAGAGTCTGTACGTTGCTTCTTAAAATCCTTGCATAGTTAGGCATCGTAGAGCTTTCTCCATTTGCGTTCTGCTTTGCGTGTCTCCAAAACGTAGCAATCAGAGTTCCTGTGTAAACCAAGGAGCAGAATGGGAGTGGGGTTTGGAGGACAATTGGAGAGGAGCTAGCTCATTTGCCACTATTTGCATGGTAGTGGCTAAACTAGATATGGCTGAGGATACTGGGCCCGGCTCAGTAGGTGACGAAAAGTAATGGCATGCAATTTCCAAAAACACAAGACCAGAGTCCACTCTTGCCCAGTTTTGTGGTAATGTAGTTTCTCTATGATGTGAGGCAGTCTGAATAGTAAAGGGAAGCACTTGATGGCCAGACTAGGTCAAAGAAAAACTCTCACAAATGAGGGGAATAAAATATAATGTCTAAGGTGTGACTTTTAACATGGGAAGGGTCCGTAACTTATTGCACTTGTTGCAGGTGTTTCATAGCATTCAGAAAAGTGTTATTGGCTCGGGCAGAACCAGCGTTGACCCATACATTAAAATCTCCTAGGATCATGCAATTCTTGTGGTGCAACACTAGATCCAATGCATCTTTCAAAAAAACGTTAAAGAAAATAGCTAAATTAGATGATGGAGGATGACACCCCAGATTGAGATGACAGACCCAAGAAGCGTTGATTACTAATCTTACTAATAAATGTTCCATATCGGCTTCTAGCAAAGTTGGCAGCAGTGAGCATTCATACTTCACATTACAAATCAGGGCCACTTCTCCCCCTAGTGCTTAGAAGCTCAATCTACCTGAATCATTGCGTAGCCCTGGGGCACAGTTTGGACAATGTCGGGGCCGGATGACTCAGATAGCCATGTCTCAGTAACGAGGATAAAATCAGGGAGATGATGTTCCAGAAAAGAAAAACATTTGTAATCTGTGGGCCACAAGTGATCGCACATTGACCATAAGTGATCGTGTATCCTTCACATAGACACCTGAAGACATGGGCAGAGTCCTTACTATTACACACTGAATTCCCCAAGTCACTCACCCAAGCACACAAATACAGATAATAGGGTCACTTGACTACACAGATCAACTAATAAGGGACATTGACATGACCCATTGAACAATGTGAAACAACAAACATGGCACACCATCCCATTATGAGCCACATCCATTACATCAATAAGTACATTGTAACTGACTGATTGTCTCTCTGGAAATAAGCATGTACCATTTAAATGCCATTGAAAGCGGATCTCCTCCTCTGCTGGAGGTGCCACAGGATTGGATGGGGCAGTAGGTGCCAGGGCAGCAGGAGAACATGCAACTGTGGCCAGGAGCTGCCCAAGACTGACTGGGGGCAGCATGATTCCCACTCCTGTACAACAGTGCAAGCACAGCAGGTGGCCTGGTGGGGGTGGACCAGCTCCCCATCATACTGGGTAGCCTGGGAGTTAAACAGCAGGGGAACATGACTACGGGTACCTCCATGGCACCCTTCCAAGGGCTGCTAATAGGGCATCCAGGGGCCTGGGGCCACATTGCCGGGGGGGCAGTAACCTATCAGGGCAGTGGGCTGCAAGTCCAGGGAGCATTGCCACAGTAGGTGTTCTGAATGACATGGGACAGGGAACAAACACACAGGGCGATCTCGGCCCGGCCCTCATCCATCAAAACACAGCATAACTCACACATCATTATCATGCAAACTTGAACAATCAAAAGAATGCTGCTGCATGTCACAGAAAATGTCCCCTTATGTGGAAGGTGAAACTCAGGTGTGCAGGATGGAGTGGCTACTTGACAACTGTCATGGCAGGAAATGGCATGCAAGGCTCACAGAACATGACATCTAATAACCAAGTAACAAACAAAGAGGTCAGTGAATGGCCGAGCACCAGTAACACATGCACATAAGCACCATCAACATACAGACTACGGCCGGCATGCTGCAGAGGTCAAAACAACATCCACAATCATGGAAATAGTACCACTCACATGTCCATACACTGTGCCATCCCCCACATATCACTAGATTGACACCCCCATGCACAATCCTGCTTGTGCCACATCATGACACTACTGGAATGCATAGGTCAATAAACATGCAAATGCTTGACCGTGTACTTGCTTACCTCGTGACACTGCTGTTGTGCTGTGTATCCCTCACCACCTTTACTTAACACTGCACCTCCTCATTTGTGCCAGGAGGGTCAATGTCCAGCAGAGCGAAGGGAGAATTGGATAAAAGGAGAGAGATCTGGGTGCATTCACAGGGTGGGGGTGAGATGACTGTGCAAAATCACCTGAAATGACAACAGATAAATGTTCAGTAGAGTGCATGGACCCTGCCACACATTCTCCACATATAATGCACACCATGAGTCAACATAATGTTTACCTGTATGGCCAATCATGTCCCTCTGTAAATCAGCATGTCAGTTATCCTCACTGAACATGTCAGTATGAACATGTCAGTATGAACATGCCATGCCATCTGGAGTATCGCTAGCAAAGTCCCATTTGAAGTGAACTCACTGCACATGGTGCATCATGGCAATGTCTGTCAAACAAAGAAAAGGAGTCCACCTTGGACAAAAAAAAAACACTGTGCACATAGTCAGCAGTGGGCATGAGGGAGGGGCATGGTAAGGTGAGAAGCAACATAAGAATAGTGTGTAGGGAATTGCAATATAGCATCACTTGCGTGAATCCTTGCTAAAACCCACCCTGTGTATTATCCTGGGATGGTGGGCCCTGGACAAGCAAGACCAATGCCTGGTCCTCTTGTGCGGCTGCCACACGTGACACCGAAGCATGCAACAGTTTGCCAATTACAACCAGGTCCTGATGACTCAACTTGCGTGTCTCCTTCATGTCCGCCTGCAAGGCAACCCTTGTTGTATCCGACTGGATGTTGAGAGTGTGCCACAGGCAGGACATTTCCAGATGGTGACACTCCATTGAGGCCTCCATCTGCTCAGTCAAGTGTACACCCACGTCTGTCATCTCCTGTCTGTGCTTGTCGCTTTAGGCTTTCATCTCCTCATGCAGGCATTGCCTCAGGGCAGACACATTCCCACTGCTGGTGCCTGGTTGTGCATCCCCGACAACTCATCTGCCACCTGCTCACCCTCTGCAGCACCATCATCTCCAAAAATCCAGTAATAAAAGTCAGGGGGGGCATCTGGATATACACGTATGCCTCACATGAAATGTATGCAGAACAAATGGTCTGTCTACACATGCCTCATACTCTCACACTGGCCATATAGTCATGTTACACATCCATGCCAACCTTAGCAGGAGCACCATCGCACTCAAGACACCCAATACGACATACATGATGGCAGTGTAAACCTCATCAGTGAGGAAAGAGGGACCTATGTAACTGGGACATGTCATGAAAGTCATCAGGACGTACATAGACCACACTGACACTGGACTGCACATATCAGCGTCTCATATTCTGGTGATGCAAGTGCAATGTCTCATTCAAGCAGACAACATCATTTTGCCAGAAATTTCCTAGGATGTGCATGTAGGTGTTGGCCTTGGTATTGACACATATGACCAGCAACATGTAGATACACTGACAGAGGAAGCAACAAATGGATGTAGCGGCTGCAGAAGCAAAAGGAAGGGCAACATATAGCAGGTCTGGTATTTGTTGGCACTGCAAAATGTCATCATCAATGGGACATGGAGTCACAGAGGCATGTGTGTGAATGCAAGGTCTTTGGCCCAAGGTGGCAAGAGAACAGCTGTGTTGATTTCTAACCCTGTGACCCGTGCAATCCAAAGGCAAGTTTACATGTGTGGATGTGGCCATGTTCAGTCAGTGCCCGATGCAATCCCCCTACCACACCTTTGGGGACAAAAATGCCAGGGTGATGGGCAGCTTCCCTGCAAAATGTACAGTCAAGGATGTATCGAGGGCCAAATGGACACATGTATAACAGGCATGTCTGGCCCAGGACCAACACAAATTCAACCTGTGTGCACTGTCATGGACAACAGAGCATGGGCACTCCAAATGCACCTGAAACATGAGAAGGCATGACTATGTTGTATGTTAACAGCATAAGGCAGGGGTGCACAACTGATTTTGACAGAGGGCCGAAAGTACCTTACATGAGGGCTATAGTGGGCTGAAAAGTAAATGTGGGCGGGGCAGTGGGCGGGGCGTGGCAGGAGGCTTTTTAAACCCCCAAGTTGTGCTAAACACATGGAAAAAGAATGTTTTTGAGGGGTAATGATTTTTATTTGCATTTCAAACTTACATTTTTTACTACACATTTTCCATTGTTATAATTTATTTCTATTTAGTTATTGTATCTCGCCTGTTTAATTAACTTATATATATTTTATTGACCCTAGATTGGACATGCCGTTATTTTGGACTGCTACAGTTTGCTATTTGGGTTGCCCAAGAGGAGTATGGCCTTTGTTGAGTCAGGTTTCCTCAAAAAGCCAAAGATGAACATCTCCTAACTGTGCCTGTTTTAGCTTTATTATTGGGTTCACTCTTGGAGTGCAACACTATGCCCCAGGCCCCCCTTACCCCCAACCAAACACTATGCCCCATGGCCCCCTCACCCCAACCAAACACTATGCCCCATGTCACTCACCCCCAACCAAACACTATGCCCCATGTCCCCCTCACCCCCAACCAAACACTATGCCCCATGTCACTCACCCCCAACCAAACACTATGCCCCATGTCCCCCTCACCCCCAACCAAACACTTTGCCCCATGTCCCCCTCACCCCCAACCAAACACTATGCCCCATGTCCCTCACCCCCAACCAAACACTATGCCCCATGGCACTCACCCCCAACCAAACACTATGCCCCATGTCCCCCTCACCCCCAACCAAACACTATGCCCCATGTCCCCCTGACCCCCAACCAAACACTATGCCCCATGTCCCTCACCCCCAACCAAACACTATGCCCCATGGCCCCCTTACACCCAAACCAAACAATGCCCCATGGCCCCCTCACCCCCAACCAAACACTATGCCCCATGGCCCCCTCACCCCCAACCAAACACTATGCCCCATGGCCCCCTTACACCCAAACCAAACACAATGCCCTATGGCCCCCTCACCCCCAACCAAACACTATGCCCCATGGCCCCCTCACCCCCAACCAAACACTATGCCCGATGTCCCCCTCACCCCCAACCAAACACTATGGCCCATGTCCCCCTCACCCCAACCAAACACTATGCCCCCCTGACCCCAACCAAACATGATGCCCCATGTCCCTCACCGCAACAAAACACAATGCCCCATGGCCCCCTTACACCCAACCAAACACAATACCCCATGTCCCTCACCCTCAACCAAACACTATGCCCCATGTCCCCCTCACCCCCAACCAAACACTATGCCCCATGTCACTCACCCCCAACCAAACACTATGCCCCATGTCCCCTTCACCCCCAACCAAACACTATGCCCCATGTCCCTCACCCCCAACCAAACACTATGCCCCATGGCCCCCTTACACCCAACCAAACACAATGCCCCATGTCCCTCACCCCCAACCAAACACTATGCCCCATGGCCCCCTTACACCCAAACCAAACACAATGCCCTAAGGCCCCCTCACCCCCAACCAAACACTATGCCCCATGTCCCTCACCTCCAACCAAACACTATGCCCCATGGCCCCCTTACAACCAACCAAACACAATGCCCATGTCCCTCACCCCCAACCAAACACTATGCCCTATGACACTCACCCCCAACCAAACACTATGCCCCATGGCCCCCTTACACCCAACCAAACACAATGCCCATGTCCCTCACCCCCAACCAAACACTATGCCCTATGACACTCACCCCCAACCAAACACTATGCCCCATGGCCCCCTTACATCCAAACCAAACACAATGCCCTATGGCCCCCTCACCCCGAACCAAACACTATGCACCATGGCCCCCTCACCCCCAACCAAACACTATGCCCCATGGCACCCTCACACCCAAACCAAACACAATGCCCTATGGCCCCCTCACCCCCAACCAAACACTATGGCCCATGGCCCCCTCACCCCCAACCAAACACTATGCCCCATGTCCCCCTCACCCCAACCAAACACTATGCCCCATGTCCCCCTCACCCCCAACCAAACACTATGCCCCACATGTCACTCACCCCAACCAAACACTATGCCCCATGTCCCCCTCACCCCCAACCAAACACTATGCCCCATGTCCCCCTCACCCCCAACCAAACACTATGCCCCATGTCCCCCTCACCCCAACCAAACACTATGCCCCATGTGTCACTCACCCCCAACCAAACACTATGCCCCATGTCCCCCTCACCCCCAACCAAACACTATGCCCCATGTCCCCCTCACCCCCAACCAAACACTATGCCCTATGTCCCCCTCACCCCCAACCAAACACTATGCCCCATGGCCCCCTTACACCCAACCAAACACAATGCCCCATGTCCCTCACCCCCAACCAAACACAATGCCCTATGGCCCCCTCACCCCCAACCAAACACTATGCCCGATGGCCCCCTCACCTCCAACCAAACACTATGCCCCATGTCCCCCTCACCCCCAACCAAACACTATGCCCCATGTCCCCCTCACCCCCAACCAAACACTATGCCCCATGTCCCTCACCCCCAGCCAAACACTATGCCCCATGGCCCCCTTACACCCAAACCAAACACAATGCCCTATGGCCCCCTCACCCCCAACCAAACACTATGCCCCATGGCCCCCTCACCCCCAACCAAACACTATGCCCCATGTCCCTCACCCCCAACCAAACACTATGCCCCATATCCCCCTCACCCCCAACCAAACACTATGCCCCATGGCCTCCTCACCCCCAACCAAACCCCCACCCCATGGCCCCCTCACCCCCAACCAAACCCCCACCCCCCAAATCAGCACACACAAACCAGCACCAATACAGACCCGAACCCCCACCCCCCAACTCAGTACACACACAAACATGCACCCATAAAGACCCAAACCCCCCAACCCCAAACGCCCCACCCCCCAACTCAGCACACACTCTCAAGCATGCACCCATACAGACCCGAACCCCCCACACCCCAACTCAGCACACACACAAACATGCACCCATAAAGACCTGAATCCCCCGCCCCCCCGACTCCCCCCAACTCCAAACCCCCCACCCCCCAACCCAGCACACACACTCTTAAGCATGCACCCAGACAGACCCGAACCCCCCACCCCCCAACTCAGCACACACACAAACATGCACCCAAAAAGACCCGAATCCCCCACCCCCTCCAACTCCAAACCTCCCACCCCCCAACTCAGCACACACTCTCAAGCATGCACCCACACAGACCCGAACCCCCCACCCCCCAACTCAGCACACACACAAACATGCACCCATTCAGACCCGAACCCCCAACTCAGCACACACACAAACATGCACCCATAAAGACCCGAACCCCTCACCCCCCAAAATCAGCACACTCTCAAACAAGCACCCATACAGACCCGAACCCCCACCCCCCAACTCAGCACACACACAAACATGTACCCATACAGACCCGAACCCCCACCCCCCAACTCAGCACACAAAAAACATTCAAATCAAAACATTCATACACATCCGACAACCCCCCCACCCCTGCATCTCAACATACACACAAAAAACATTCAAATACAAACATTCATACACATCCGACATACCCCCAACCCCCGCATCTCAACATACACACAAAATACATTCAAATACAAACATTCATACACATCCGACACATCCCCCCACCCCCGCATCTCAACATACACACAAAATACATTCAAATACAAACATCCGACACCCCCCCACCCCTGCATCTCAACATACATTCAAATACAAACATTCATACACATCGGACACATCCCCCCACCCCCGCATCTCAACATACACACAAAATACATTCAAATACAAACATCCGACACACCACCCCACCCCCGCATCTCAACATACACACAAAATACATTCAAATACAAACATTCATACACATCCGACACACCCCCAACCCGCATTTCAACATACACACAAAATACATTCAAATACAAACATTCATACACACCCGACACCCCCCCACCCCTGCATTTCAACATACACACAAAATACATTCAAATACAAACATTCATACACATCCGACACCCCCCCACCCCCGCATCTCAACATACACACAAAATACATTCAAATACAAACATTCATACACACCCGACACCCCCCCCCACCCCTGCATCTCAACATACACACAAAATACATTCAAATACAAATACATACACATCCGACACATCCCCTCCACTCCCGCATCTCAACATGCACACACAAACATAAAGCAAAACAAACCTGACACACAAACACAAACAGAGCACTTACCGGAGACGTGCTGGAAGGCTGGAAGGCAGGTAAACTGGAACGCTGGAATCGTACTACGGCTGGCGTGGTGCAAGGCTGAAATGCCTTCCGGCATAAAGCCTTATGGACCACGCCAGCCGTGGTGCTGGCCCTCCATTGGTGCAGCACACATGCATTACGTGGCTCGTAGGAGCGACGTGGTGCGTGTGTGTGCTGAGCCAATGAGGGCCAGTGTTTTGTCCGGCCCGGAAGACAACAAAGACTTTCCTAATGGAGGGCGGCCGCGGGCCGCCCTTCATTAGGAAAGTCTTTGTGCCTCGCGGGCCAGACAAAAGAGCATGGCGGGCCGCAACTGGCTCGCGGGCCGTATGTTGTGCACCCATGTAATAAGGGCTGCAGTGAATGTCATGCCGTACATTTTACTGGCATTGCAACGCTTCCTGTGTCACTGTCTGAGCAGAGCACGGAATGATACACACATGCATGACCCATTGCTAGTGGAGAAGCCATGTGAGTGCACCCAACATTGAGAGTACTCACTAAAGAGGCATGACACTGATACTGTGTAGTGACATGCAGTACATGGACACATTGGCATGTAGCCAATGCCATGCACACATACACATGCAAGGTGCCGTGAAATTACCATTATGCATCCAAGAGCCACACTGCATATCATGTGGACAGAGTACACATGTATGTACAGCCTGAATGGAAATGCCCTGACATGAATCCCCTTGGGCAACATCAATATACTCATCCATTGTCATGTACAGTAGTGTCATGATCACATGCAATGCTCACACATGTCATTCACCTGCTGTCCATATGGGTTAATACGTCCTGTAGCCTCCCATGCCAACAACATGTTCACTCATGATGAGTCCATAGGCAACTTCCTCAAAAGGAGTGAGCTCCTCAACACATGGAGACCCACTACCAGTAGCCTGTGCAGAGGACACATTTGCAACACATTTTTCTTTGGTACGCCTGGTGAGGTCATCCATCCTCTAATGAACTTCTGGGGCTGAGCACTACTCCAATCCACAGGCATTGATTAATTCAGTGACCTCCTGCCACTTGCACTGCCACTGGCCCAGTGTTAGAGTCCTGGCAGCCCATGGGTAGAGCTCTGATTGGTGTTCATCCACACAGTCTCTGAGGATTTGCAACTCCTCCTCTGAGAATGTCTTCTTCCGGCTGTGGCCCTGCTCAGGGACCTTTTGCTGTCCCTGGGTCGTGGGAGTTACAGTGACCCCTTCACCTACAGTGCTGCTGCCCCTCTGTGCCAGTGGTGCATCGCCAGTACCTGGTGGTGTTGCTGTCTTCCTGACATGTTTTGGTGGTGGTCCTCTCCTCTTCACTGGTCTACCAGCCCTGTCAGTTCCCCTCCCATCCATGATAGATGTGATGCAGATTATTCACATCAAATCTTCCTAGTTTGCACTTGCACCGCGAAAATACTCAGGTACCACCCATCACACCGAATTCAAATTTGGTCTGTGTCCTCCGTCCATCCTGCACATGTGTCCTCTATTCGAAGTAAGCCATGCTTGCGCAGTTTGCTCAGCGTGAAGCATGTAACTCACGTGCTACTGGCCTTACCTGATTTACCCGCTGGTGCTGCCAATTTCCTCTGCCTGTTTCCTCCATCCTGTTCCTGATCCAGCGTGGCTTGACCTCACACTCCTGCTATCCTTCAAGTGTGCAGTCCTGGGACAATTTGCAGTACATTGTCATTTCCACCTCGGGACACCACTATTCCATTGCTGCTTCTCTCTACAGGTAAGTGGGGGAATTGCAAAACGGAAACTAGTGTTTCTCTGGCTGCATCTGAGAAGGTGGGAGCATGATTTCGGCGCAGATGGGGAGGGAGGACTGCTGTGTGAGGCGAAGTGTGTTGCAGGTTGGTGCTGTCCTATGTTTTGCTATGTTCATGTGGCATGGTTACTGGTGCTTGGTGTTAGGAAAGATTTCGTAATTGTAGGTAATTTTCCTTCCATGTGGCAACCCCTAAACTTTTTGCTGTTGTTTTTCACCTTGTTCTTGACTTTGCCAGAGAAGTGCAGCCTTCTGCCGCACTCCTCTGGGCTTTCGCTCCTTTCTTACGGGGAAACTGACATGCCCTTAAGACAGTCAGTACCGGGGAACGCTGTTTCCCGTAGTTTCTTTTATCATGTTGCGGCTTTCGTGCAACATGACACAAGAGGGCACTGTAAGCTAAATTACAGCTCTCTTGGGTCTCTAGCCTTCTACAGGCCCTAGATATTCGTTTAGGATTGTATCTGATCGGTGCAAGTGATTCAGGGATGGGAATGGTGGCAGCGATCGTTTCTTGTGTTTTGAGCTCCTTATGGCGTTCTAAGCGCGTTTCTCGCGCTTAACCCAAAATGGTGGCCTGGCTCCCAAAATGGCCAGACCACGAGGCTCCTTTGTCCTGTCCGCTGACCGTCTTGCTCCCTTCACCTTCCCCAGGTCGAGCCGACCCGGGGCCTTCCTTATTTGGGCATGTACTTTCCCGCGAAACACGGATGCTTTCGCGGGCTTCTACATGTCTTGTGTGTGCCTCAAGGATGTGGGCTGGGATGTCTGGTCCCAATACACATCCTGGGTGCCAGAGAGTCTAGGGTGGTGTGAATGCCTGGGACCACCGTGGTCCGTGATTGGTCCACGAATGGTGTGAGTGTTGATGAGCGGATCTCCCATTGGATCCCCTCCGTTTTGGCGCGAAGGGAACCGTGGATAAGAGGGGGCTGGAAACACCACTACCATGTCGATCTCCTGAGTTCTCATGAACGAAGGAATACAGGAGCCAAGTATACTGCAACCAAGAGGCTGGACCGAGGAATCGCTGGTGACCCGCTGAAGGACTTCTCCTCTGCACTGCTGTCGCCTTGTGAAACCCTTTTCACCTTTGATCGAACCAGAAGGCCTGTACTGGTACTTCGACCCTTGGAATAGCGGGAACAGCTATTCTCGGCATCTTCACCATCTCCTGCCAGTAAGCCTTCGGAAGCGTCTCTGGGCCATCCAGCTGACTGACCAGCTTACACGGGAGTCTTGCTCTGTAACCGCCGCCAGGTTGTGTAGTATTTCGAGTCCTTGTCACTCTCACACGCTTCGTACACAAGGCGTTCCCAGGTCTGAAGTGAGTAGTGTACATTTGGCTCAGATACACACGGCCGCTCCGTTGCCCTGCTGTGGTAACAAACTGTGCGGGTTTCTTCGATTGGGACGTCTTTTTACTCAACACGACGACGAGGCTTTCCCTGCTCTTCTGAACCTGCCAGCTGCTGAAACTGACGCGGAGAAGCCTGGGTCTGCTTGCATCGGGGACCGGTGAGTAGCATAGCTAGGATCTGGTCGCCCTCCTGCAGGAGCCCATTGCTTTTCCCCGCTGTGTCAAACAGCACCCTTTTCCATACTCGCGCTCTGCTTCTGCCCACTGTGGAGGCTGCGCTTGAGTCGCGGAACTTGTTCTTCTTCTTTTGTGCACTAAACTGAACTGCCTGATTTCCCTCGAAGAGCTTCTCCTTTTGCCCGTTGGCACCAGCGCGTGCAGGTACTTTTGAGCACAAGGCTCCACTCTTCGCAGGGCTCGGACTTCCATCTAGTTAGGTGCCTCTGAAGGCGAACTGGGTCTAAGCATTATTGCGCACTGCCTGTTTTCCCTCCCTTTTAGGTGGACTACACATTTCGTGCATATAACGCTTGAGACTTGTTGTATTTGTATATATATTGTGTTGATATGGTATGTGTTGGTTTACTATCGTTATATTGTGATTTTCTCGCTACGGTCATTGTTTTAAAGGCCTTGAAATAAATGTGTATATATTTTTAATATAACAACTGTTTGGAGTAGTTTGTAAGTGTTCTTGCTTTGTGTGCTCATTGCGGGCTTTCAGTCACCCCTCACCCCTCTTGAGACCTAGTCTTGACCGCCGCGATCGCAACCGATCCCGGGAGGATAGCTCAGCGGCAGCGTGCGCGTCTTGGAAGCAAGACGACACGAAGCAACACAGGTTCGATCCCCGAGTCCGCGCTTAGAAACCTCTGGGTGTTTAAGCGCGTTATAAATACGTAACTAAGACAACAACAAAAAAAAAAGAAGAACAAACAATTCCTGTAACAGCGCCTCGATGCCTGCGGGTTGTGTGAGTGCTTTATAAATGTAAATAAATAAATAAATAAAAAAAATACCTTGATTGGTCTGGCTTGTCCAGAGGTTACCCTGTTCCAAGTAATTAGGTTGGCCTTCTGAACTCCTGCGCCACCAGGACAGAGTTCAGAAATCCGTCTTAACACTTGGCGTAGTAGTTCACTTTGAATTATATCATCATGCATATGTAAGCATCTACTGCAGATGTAAGAATTTTGTCTGCAAGGTGATTAAGGTGTTAAGGCTGCAGAGCCATTTAGATCTGGTTGTTGGGTGTGCGTGTGTGTGTCCATGCCTGGGTGTCACTTCTGACATTGGCAGTGCCTGATTGTCCATGCCCAGCTGAATCATTATTTGGTCAGGAATGAAGAGAAACATCCTGGGAGCATTAATGAGCCTTTAAACAGTAGGCACATTCTGAAGGGAGCAAACAAAATGGTGGTACGTTGTACAAGTGATCAATTTGATATTTCGATCTCTGTTACTGGTGCATTCCAGACCTTCCAGACCCAGTTCCAGCCACACCTTGTCTGCCACCTCCACCAGCACATCCAAGGTTGTGCTGGTGAGGGCTGCAAACTTCTCAGGTGCAGAAGTTGCCATCATTGGAGAATAGGTGCTGTTGCACTTCATCGCACTCTTCCATCCAGCTTGCGCCCGTAGGACGTAGGAGGATCTGGCACAAAATTGCGGCTGCCTCAAAGTTGAAGGGGGTGGCAGTCCATACCCTGGAAAACATTAAAGAAAATGCTGGGATGATATGAAGATCAGGAGCCAGAATATGAGGGCAGCCATTGAGACAGGACCCACGCTGAGATGCACTCTGGTTGCGCCATCAAATTTCGTCTCTGCATGTCTGGATCTTGCAGAGGGTGAACCCAGCACTTCATGCCCATGTCCTCAAACTGCAGGCCCAGATCCCGGTGCCAGGTGAGTCCAGACAATCAGTACGATGGGGCTGTATGGATATGCCATGTGAAGAGGATGCATCTTGGAAGGACGATGGTCGATGTACACAGCAATATAGTGTAACGTAATGCGGCATGCCATTATGTTCTGGTGCTATTAGCATGGCTTCCATATGCTGGTTTCATGGTGCATGCAAGGTTCCACACTGTTCCACACTGTGTACGTCCTAGGTGTGGGAGGGCCTGGGGAGGATGTGCAAATGCAGTCCCTGCATTCTGCTATGAACTTGGGGAGTTACATGAATGCGTTAATGGTGTAGGGTCATTCATTATAGTTCAAGGGATATTTACCCTTATGCATCATTGCCCATTTGTCTTTTGTTTGTGGACATATGTGGTCTAATTTAGAGGTGAGGGCCCAGGCCACCATCTGTGTAGTAGGATGTGTGTTTACCTATGGGGGATCTGAGGGCTGAAAGGGGTGTGATGGCCCACTCAGCCGTCACACTTCAAGGGACGGTGAGCTGTCACATTTATGTGGAGGAACTGGTACACTCAGATCCTATTCCTCTGCCATTTGTGGTGTTGCAGACCATGTGAAGTAAATTTCCTCAGGAGGGATGTTATGGTGAACCAGTAGTTGCACAGACCATACAATGACACTGTCGGGGATGAATGGAGTGCCCAATCCGGGTTTCATCAACTATCATGGTCACTAATTTTGTGCACACAACCCACAGGTTGTAGTTTGAATGATGTGTGCACAGTGTCCCTCTACAAGATGCAGTATGGTGTTGTGTCTAAGGACTGGTGGTGGTGACACTTCTATAGGATTTTGATGGGGTGTTGGGCTGAGTAGTAACATGGAGAGGTTGGGGAATTTGGGGACAGGGCTGAGTTCTGGTGGGGTGCAGACCCAGGAGGCCCCTGCTTGGTGTTACCCTGTCCAGGCCTCAAGTCCCAGCCTCACTGCCTCCTCCACGCATGTCCGTCCAGCTTCTGGACTTTATTGGGACTCACATTCCACTCTAGCCATTTAGTTTAGCTTGGTGGGAGCCCAGTGGTCAGGTTTGATGACCCAGTGTGTCATGGTTCACCTCACAGTGCCCAGCCCACTCATTCCCTGGGACCACTGCCTGGGCCAAATTCTCACCTGGTCCAAAGTTTACAGACTCACTTCACTGACACTCTGGCCTCAACCCAATTGGCCAACGCCTGCAATGGGGGCACCCAGGCCAACCGTGTGGTGCTTGGTGTGGTACCTTCCTGTTGCACATGTACAGGCACAGGGGGGGCATCCACCAGCTGCACCACACAACTGCCACCATTGTGCCCCCACTGTGTGGGCGCTTATGGAGACAGACAAGAGACAAATGTATGGGTCAACCATATGCCCTTTTTCTTTTTATTCCAGGGGGATGCATGGGTGCAGGATTGTGAGGATTTCGGGTGCACCTTGTGTGTGCTATTCCTATGAGGTCCTATGAGGGGGATGCATGGGTTTGGAGTTATGTGAGTGGTGTGGTGTGGTGAATGGTAGTTGTACAGAGAGTAGGACCAGTGGGTGTTGGTGCACTTTGCATATGGGGGCTCATATTGGTGGGTGTACAGGAAGTAGGATTAATGGGTGTAGGCACACTTGGCATGTGGGGGCTCACATAGGTTGGTGTACAGGCAGTAAGATTAGTGGGTGTAGGCACACTGTGCATGTGGTGGGCTGAGATTGGTGGGTATACAGGGTGTAGGGATATGTAGGCACACTTGCATGTGGGGGGGCTCAGACTGGTGGGTGTACAGGGTGTAGGACTAGTGGGTGTGGGCACACTTGCATGTGGGGGCTCAGATTGGTGGATGTTGGAATATTGGGTGTAATAGCATGATGCATTTGGGGGGCGTGGATTTGTGGCACTCCTGAGATTGTTTATGGTTGGTATGGTTGCAAACTTGTAGTAATCACCATGCAATGTGTAACTTGTTCTCTGCATCTAGTGTCACAGTTCACATTGTGCGCAAAAAAGTCCATTTCAGTGGGTCCCTGGTGTCCACTGGGGGAGTGTTGTGGGCGTGTCAGGTTCAAACCTGTTTTCTTTGCACTGTAGGTCCCTGCTTGCACTTATTTCTGTAAATTGCCTCTTTGCGTGATGCATTTGCGCCACACAATCCTAGCGCACGAGCTAGAACTCGTAGGTACTTTGCTGGTTTTTCTTTAAATCAGGCCTCCTATCTGCAAATTGCAAAGGTCTGTACTTTTTGTTAAGGGAACAAGGCATTTCCCTGTACTGATTAGCAGCGACATTGCCCAATCAAAGTTTCCATTAAACTGTGAACATAATTACCTCACAGAACATTTTCTTTCTCAGGTTTACTGGGCTAACTTATCCGTAATTTCCCCTGGGGCACCGGTCTTCTGAAATTACTTTCTTTCAGAAGCTGACAATATATTTCTTAATTTTGAGTTAAAGGAGTCGAATGTATGCAGTGTTAAACATGCCACACTGACTAAGCATGCATGAGTATATGTATGATGGGTTTACATTGGAGTTACTGAGCTCTGCACTGACAGGATGGGCAGATTATTTATTTATTCACATTTGTTAAGCGCACAGCAGCCCGTGGTCATAGATTAAGTTAGTGTACATGAAAACGTATTATCTAGATAGTTATTTGTGATTGTTCAGTTGGGCAAAATTATTTTACACTTTTCTTCCAGGATCTTTTTTCTGAGACAGCCCTATAGCAAACAGCAATGGGCCCAACTGAAGTTATGGTTCCAAAATGACGCCTTTAATAGAGAAATGATTGATCTAATGAGCGCCTTTGTTATAAACTGGGGAGTTGCACTTAACAGAGTTTTCGCAATTAGTCAATAAAGTGATTGTGCACGTCATGCTCAGACAGGTATTTCCTATTATCTTTCAGCACGCCAAGAATTATGGCAGTTTTTAAAATTTGGCACTATTGAGTCTTAGCCAGTCAGTCTTCTCCAGTCAACAGCTGGCGAAGAAGCAGCAATTACTGTAAACTAATTAAAGCAGTGTTACTGGTTTCACCTTAGCTGCCTCTCTTACTCCATATGTCTCAAAGTACAGTAAAGTGGTAACTCTCCAACTTGTTTGTATCGACTGAGGTGTTGGTAAGCAGTGGAGTAACTTTGCTGAAAATGTTGGGGGGACATGACAACTGAAGTAAAGGGGTGAAATGAAGGGAGGGCAGATAGTGGCTCTGAGGGATCGTTTCAGCTAAATTGTTAAATAAATTGGTCGAATGTAGATTTGAGTGAATTCAGTCACCACCATTAATTTGAAGCCTAAGATACTGAACATGAAGAGCAGTGGCTGCAGGGGTAGCCCCCTGAGCCCATGTTTGGTATTTCTGGCTTTGGCGGTTGCAGGGGTGTCAACCGCTTCCTCAGCATTGGTGGTAGGGGAACCAACAAAAAAAGAAGAAAACAGATGCTACAGCGTCAGATCCGACCCATGTTAAACGGATGTATCTGACGCTGCAGGTTACAGGAGAGGCAGCGGATGGAGAAAAGTTAAGTGGGGTGTCTATGGGTGTACTGGTGGTTTGAGGGGACATGGGTTTGGTTTGTTGTACTGAGGTAAACATGTATTCGAAGCAAAAATGACTATGATTAATTTTGCTGTAGTTTTGTATGTCGGTCAAACAACCTAAATCCCTGAGGGAGAACACTAAACTACTAGACCACAAGAGTCCATTGCTGACGCTCTGTTATAACGTTGATAAGACTGGTGGCTTATCTTTAAAATTTAATTAGGCCCCCACACATCTTCAGTCGGCCTGCCATGCACCCAGTGACACAACATAACATTCACAAACTGAATTCCACTAGAACATAAAAACAATGCATTATTTATCATTCATTCAGGCACAAAAGTCAACACACATATGCTTGCACACACTATCACTCACACACAAATGCACCCAGCACCTCCACTGGCATACACTGGGTGCACAAAAAATGTATATGTACATTTACAATAATACATGGAAACAGTGGTGCAACGTCTATTGAGCAGACTAGACTTTATCACCCCTGATACCTGAAATTTTGGGCTACGTTGACTTGACCTAGCTGAACTATAAAGCCATGGCCAAAAAGGACCAGATTCACTGCAATGTCAGTAATTTGCCTGATTTTTTCTTTCATTCAAAGGCAGAAACCATTGGTTAATGCCGTGCAGTGGGTGACCAAGTATAATTGGTATAGATGTTTAAATGCTATTTATCTCCACACTTGTGTTCTGCGCAGCACCTTATATGTCTACGTGCTGATAGATTTTTTCTACAAGATTCTGATTAAAATTAAGGTATGTTTCCTGTGTTCAAATGGCTCCAAGCAGTGGAGTACCGAGTGGGAGAGTCGCAAGGGGGTGGTCAGGCTGCGCCCCCATAGCTCTTTTAAGAGCCATACCGGGACATTTGTCATGGGGACACCTCTTCCATTTGGCACCTCAAAGAGGGTGCCCAATGCCAAAAGTGTCCTGCTGGCAGGACAATGTGTGCTCAGCAATTCCTGCTGGCAGCAGGACACCTTACCTGTTCCGAATGGTAGAGGTGTCCCGCTGCCAGGACTATGTCCCAAGGAGCTCTGGGAAGCAGAGGGTACTCACGCTGCCCTGCATCAGAGTATTACAATATGAGCCATTAGGTACTGACTGGCGGGAGGCGGGGTACTATTAGCAGGGACTTTTGTCCCTTTAGAAATGTGAATGGGAGGGAGTGATCAGAAGTGAGAAGGGTGCATAATGTGGCATGCTTTATGAAATAATGACTATGGCTTTAAAACACAAGGGGGATTTGTTAGGCTCACATTAATCTGTAATGTGGTTTGCTTCCAATGCACTGCTATAAATAATTATATTTTATATGTATTATATAATTAATAAGCACATGAAATGTAAAGCAAAACCTTAATAAATATCTATATAAACTAAGTCTGGAAAGATGTGCATGATCGTGTAAATAGTCCACATCCCAGTTTCACCATTTAACCAAGTGTGTGATCCAGAGCAAATCATTTAATCACATCTGCAGCTCTGTAAGTGATTGATTCACTTCAAAGCTTATGTTAATGTATCATGCTATTATAATGGAAGAGCCTAATGACTATAGAGTTGCTCAAAATATAACAAAAGTGCAATTTAGGTACTTTGCACCACAAAGTTATTTGTCACTTGGCTGATTTGTAGCAACGTATTCTTGTCACAATCGCCTTCGGTTGACAACATGCATAATTCTATGCGTAAAGTATTTTGGCACCCGTTACATTCAGGTACGGGTCATCAACACAGTTAATATGGAGGGTTTCCTTTCATATACATACATACTTTATTTTTTGACATACTTTTCTTGGTGGCTCAATGATGTTTTCATTACTCAAAATGGCGGCCGTCAGGAGACTGCAATGTCTCGTACGGTCCGCGTTTTAGTGTTGCTTAAAAAACCACGAGATATCGCTTGCACGCTCTGCCCAGAATCATTTCTCTGCCGGAAGGCTGGTAAGCAAGCTGCATACTTGTATACTTTGACACGGCCCCTGCTTTCATGCTGTGATCGCTACATTGGCTAATTGACATTCTGCCTAATTCAGGCTGTTTGTGATTTCTTTCTTTTCCATCTCCTGCCATCAATTGCTGTGATGGATTGGTTGCACTTTATGGACTTCATTTACATTGGTTGAATTAATTATTCTCAATTACGGCGCAATTTTTGGAATTGACACAGTTATTCACTTTGTGCATTTGCATTCACAATTGTAATTCAGGTAATCTTTTTTCTTCCTCCTATTTTTTCAAACAATCACTAGAATTTCTTAACATGGCATATGCCCACATTATATGCGATAATGTATAACCATACATTATTTTGTTTCTGGTGTAGATTTCGCAAGTATATTTGTGCAGAGTATTCATTTTGACAAGGATCTCTGGGTAAATATGACGACTTCAATTTTCATTACCATGATCACAGGCTAATTAGCCACTATTCTACCCATGGTTGTCTACCCACCACACAATACTAATTATACTTGTTGTTTTATGTTGCCTTCTTTCCTGATTCTGGGATCACTCTGATGTCACTACTGATATGGTAATTGCTTATGTGCATTTTTTACAATGATTGTTCATAATTATTGTTATGCCAACATGCATTTATTCCTTTAATGTTGACATGCATTATGCATTATACAATTGGCATTACCCCTTTTGTTTCTCCTGGTTTGGACGATACTATCTGAATGCAACAATCAATTACTTATGTACTTTTTCATTTCATTTGACTATTTATGTACAGCCTCAGAGGAAGAGCTTTGCTCGAAACACGTGTCAGGCTGTTCTGAACCGAATTAAAATACACTACAATTGTGTTGGATGTACTTTCTGTAACTTGGCGCAGTTCACTGTTTGACTTCATTTCATGAGATGCAAGGTAATCAAGATCCCTGTGTGTTCATTATTGAACCATGATTTGAGCACCGTGAACTGCATCAAACCAATCACACCCTCTGAATCTGCCATTGGCACCCACCCATTTGTCGAACGTCTGTATTGCACGTTCAGACCAGTTTGCTGCCACACTGAGCTATCCTCATTTCCCTGGCTTGTTGCATTGCACCCAGCCCATTAAAACCACCCTTTTTGAACTGCAGCATCTTTGTTACCCATCTTCATTGAAAATGGTCCAGACCCTGGGGGATGCATTGAACTACGACCTTCAAATGCTGCTCCCGAGCCGCTCAATGCAAAGTTCGCCTTCGGCACTCACCTGCTCTCAACCCTCTGAATTGCGCTTTAGAACATGCTCAACACGGCAATGTGCAAGTCAAGCGTATTGATGCTGCGCTTGAACTTTGAATCTCAGAATTACACTGACTGTCTTCGTACCACCTCTTTGAACCACCAGAAGCATTGTTGCTGATCTACTTCAACAGTAAACCAGATACTGGGGGATGCATTGAACACTGCACTGGAGCAACTCTACTCGAACTGCACATTCAGTCACCATCCTATTTTCCATAAAACTGACTGCTGGTTCTACCTCAGTTGCCCTCACAATCTGCACTTGCTCAAGTATCGCCTTCAAACCATACAAGCTCCTATTCAACCTCTGCTCAACATCTGCTACTGGTCTAGATCAATGTGACTACTATATCTGAACTGCTGAACTACATGTTTAAACCTGTTCACTGCCACACTGTGCTAGCTGAGCACATTGTCACCTCTACTCAAATTACAAGCTCTTTATCGCATCTGTCTCCGGCAGACCACTGCTACCCCTAACAGCATCTTCATTGACGATCGTCGTCTCCAGTCAAACCAACCCTGGTTGATCATTGAGGCCTGATTCTCGAGCGCTGCATGAAACCACTCAAACCAGGCTGCACATCCAGTCTATAGTCACTTTGTCATTGAATAAGCTGTCAAACTGACCATGGTTGCCATCAGGATCCATACGTCATCAAGCATCGCCATCAAAACGCAGCAAGCTCCTGTTTGATCCTTGCTCAATACTTTTTCCTGTCTAGAAAAATGCAACTTCTGCACTCGGACCTTGTTGAACTGCATAAACAATAGTACTAAGAAGCCTGTTTGATGCTGCTGAACTGTCAAGAACAGCAAAAGGTGTTTTTGACCACTAACAGTCACATTGGTCCACCTTTCGAACCTAGAAACTGCTCTGGTTAACTTTAATCACTTTTTACACCAGTACACATATTTTAGACCAACATTGGGGTTTTTACCTGTCCCCAGTCAAGACAAATGGGTACTTAAAACACTCCATGCTTATGGAAGATAGGCGAATACACAATCACCCTCCGGCACACATCTGCTATCATACACTACTCTAAGACACATTGCACAAAACATCTGCCATAAGAATGCATCAATCCCCCATGTCAGAAATTCGGTCTAGATGCACACATGATTATCTTGTCCTTGCATACTCTTCGGACTACCTCTCAGCACCCATCCACCTTCCATCTTGAAATGGGTGGGTAGCAGGGACTTGGTCACCCCTACCTACCTTTTTATTAGCTCAAATGCAGACACACATTCTAATCTCCTCTTACAAATGTCCCCTAACTGGACTTTGGTCGCCTGCGGGCATTCAACCTCCAGTGTTTTGAGACCATACCAATGGGAAAAGGTGCTGTAGAAATGACTATAACATTATGTTACATTACAGCCCTGATTTTCTGACCAACAGTACATATTCTGTGTTCTTTCCTCTGGGTGGATTTTGTGTAGTGTATCTTTAATGTGTTATTTTTGTAGATGGTGAGTATCATTAAAGTGTATCTATTTTTTATAGAACCTTGATTGGAACTTCCTCATTTCTGGACTGCTTTACTATTGCTGTTTGGGTTGCTACTGAATCACAGTTCCGTTCCACTTGATTATAGCCTTCCCTTAAACCACGTTATCACAAAAGGCGAAGGAGGTATATCGCTTAACTGTTCTTAATGATTGGGATAACTCTTGGTTTATGGCAGCTTGAGGGCAGAGTAGGGGCTTTAGCCACTACTCACCCTTCTACTCCTATAAGGCAGAAGTAATGTTGGCACTGTAACTCCGGGTCTGAGTTTCAAAATGTTTTTCAATAGGAAAATCCAATTGAGAATCACTTTGTAAATCAGGCCCTCTGTGTTTAAGGACTAGTGACATCGTTTAATGTTCTTGTTCAGGTAAGTTTGTCTCGAAATGTTTCTGTCTCTAAAGAGCAATTAGTGTGTACCAAATTCCCCTCATTGGCTGGCATCAGAAATCCATGCCCTTTCCTTTTACACGCACTGAATGCCTACCATTAATTTGAGGAATACATGTAATGTTATAATCAAGAAACAAATGTTTTTATTAACGAATGCTCTAATACATAACAAAAAAGGTCTACCTTTAACCTACCAGACAGGTTTGCTTCGCAAATGATTGCCTAAACCTAGCCGACATTGTCACTTTTCCTTAACACTGCATTCATAATTGCCCTGTTTCTTAGCTGAATTGCTGCACTCCCACATACATGGCTGCATGTGTGTTTCCTCGTTATTTTCAGACCCCTTGTGTAATCAATACTGTTTGATTTGTATTTCAAAGCACCATATCTGCCATCTATGGCTTATATCAAAGTCTAGAGACAATGTAACTGGCAAATGAAAGCGAGCATCTGGAACGTTATTTAGACAATTAAAATGAATAATGCATTGGCAAGTCTTATTCCAAACAAACGTTGTTCCCTCCTACCTCCATCTGCATCACTTAATAGTTTGACAGAATCTGCTCAAAATACCTGATTCACAACGTGGTTTTCAATTGGATGTTCCCATTTAAAAAAGCTTCATGAAATATGCATATATAAAGTAACTTCAACGTCAAATAAAAAGAAACACTATATACATAATTTCAATTGTATAATTTGTATTATATAAATAAACATGTTAAAATTACAAATATATAATTCAGTAACAATAAACATAGCATACAATACAACATACAAATAAACAACACACTAAACAACAACACAAGATTTACATTACAATAAACACTATTTAGTAACATGTTTTGTTATGTTACTTGTCATTTATATAGCACCTTATGTATCATTGGTATGACCGCAAAGCACTGGTAGGTTGAACGGCCTCGGGAATCGCAGTTCAAGTCAGTAGAGGGAGAGATTGTCGTATGGTGCGTGGGTGCACCGGATATGTGTGCAGCTGGTGTGGTTGCTGTATGATAGCCGCTTCTTAGCAGTAGGTGTGGTGCTGAGGAAATCAGTTGGATGTGTTCAGTCTAGAGGGTGGACACCCAGACTGCGTTCCGGCTGCGTTAGGCCTGAGGAGACGCCTAAACTAGCCGGTATGTGCTCTGCTAGCTGTGTTTTATTAGGATGATGAGGTGTTCGTGGGGTCATGTTAGAATGAGAACAGCTAGGCCGAATGTGTCATAGCATGGCTGTATTCTTGTTGAATGATGGTGTATAGGAGAGAGTAAGTGTAGTAGCGTGATATGGTGATTATCAGTAAAGCACCTTCGACCAAGCACAAGAGCAGGACAGGGGGCGTACATAGCGGCATACGTATATAAAGCGACAGGGTGGATAGGGTAAACATGTGATACAGATAACATGGGGATACAGCTACATAGCATATACATAGCATAAATAGGATATACAGAGATATCGACTCCATCCACTAAACTTTAGCACAGTGACCATATTAGGCACACTTTCTAAATTCAACTATACTATATGTATTTAAAAAATAACACAATATACAAAACGTATACAATGCACAAACTTTGTAACATTTAAATTATAATAGTCATACTTTACATAAACACAAATACAAATATCCAATTTCAACAAAAAATAAGTACTTAACAATGCAAAATTTAAAGCATAACAAAAACATCCCAAATGTAATATGGCTTTCATGCCCCGGAGGGGGTGTCGACATGGCCGGTAACGGCCTGCCAGACTTAGCCATGATAAGCCTGAGTGAAGCAAGACCCTAGACTAGGGCTGTTGGCTGTTACCATCCATATCGCCCCCCCCCCCACCGGAGTGTGAAAGCCATTCTCCAGCATGCAAATGGTTTTCTTTTCCCCTCGGGAGATAAGCGCTGCTTGCGCAGCCAATCTCTGAAGCGAAACAAAATGAAAAAAGATGGCTGCTGCCATAGGGAAAAGGGACAACGTCCCTTTTTCATTTCTATTGCAGCGGCCGGGATAAGAAGGAGTGCAGGGACCAGAGCAAAAAAGCACTGGTCTCGCATGTAAGTCGGGATGGAGAGGGGGTTGGGAAGGGTCTGTTTGCTTTTGTGGTCTGGGAACATACAATAAAAATGGCACCACCCGGTGATGGATCTCGGGTGGCTGGAACATCGGGCAGAGAATGCATATTATCACCTCCTGTTCCAGTCACCTGATTCGCTAATGGCCCTTTCCCGGGTGAAAATACACATTAAAAACAAAAATCAATAAGAATCGTTTCACATTTTTATCAACCAAAAAGACATATTCATAAAACAAATTACAAGAACTCCACTATAAAAAAAATGTACAACCCAAGCTAAAAATTACAAAACAATACAGGGTGAATTAATGTTACCATGATATTTGAATTTAATATATTTTTATAAATGTATTAATAGTATATTTTTATATTGTTACTTTAACGTGTAATGTTTTTAGATGTATATGCATATATTCACTGGAAAAACCTTAGTTAAGCTTAGTTTTGTTGCATTCAATCTGATCAAATTAACTGCACCTTAACTTAGGTTTGTTCAGTTAAGTTCAAAGGTTTTGTTATACCATACTTTTTTTACATGTCACTGACCATGACCTTTGGCCGTGACCACTGTACACATTCCCCTAATATTTTTTCTTTTTGACCCACGAGGTGGCCACAGCCCTTGGGCGTGGCAATTCTACATGTCTTTTGGCCCTCTACACAGGGCCTTTAACTCTGGCCAGTGAGCAGGGCCTTCAGACATGCCCACTATATCTTTTAAAACTCTTCCTTTCTTTGCTGCTCACTAGCCATGGCCTTCACCCAAGACCATTGGCCTCAGCCTTCCGCCGTGGACCCTTTACATGGTGACCCAATAGCTTTCTTGCAGTCCAACCATCCATGGCCATTGACCATACCAATTGCTCATGGCCTTTGGCCATGGCCACTCTATACGTTTCTCCAATAGGTTTCCTAAACAGGGCCACTAGCCATGGCCACACCACTAGGTTTGTTTTGGGCACACTATCCATGGCCACAGCCTTTCACATGTTGCCCCAATATGTCTTGTTGGGGCCCACCAGCCATGGCCTTCAGCCATGGCAAGTGACCACTGCCTTCGACCGTGCCCTCTTTCCATATTGCACCATTTGGTTCTTACAGTAGACCAGTAGCATAGTGTTCTGACACACCCATTACCCCCACCTCACTGTAGCTGTAACATTCCACTTTTATTTGTATTAATCACATTATTTCAACTCTCTTTTGCCAAAGAAAAGATTTTTCCCATAACCGCAGTTAGTATAACCCTGGCAATAGTAATGCACTGCAAATAACCGTGGTTATTCATAAAATATGCACTTTCCGATCCCATTTTCAAATATAATCCATTAATGCAAAGATAACGCAGATTATGAGAAAACGTTTGAACTCTGTACTTGGTCCCCAGCCCTCCATCAACACCCACATTTCAAATGGTCTCCTCTTTCTTCCACCCCATTTCTATCCTAATGCCATTTCATCCTTTTTCCTCCTCCAAATATCATTTTTTCCACTTTTTGTTTTTTACTAACCCCGGTTATTTCAGAAATGACCCTTGTTATCTTTTGCATTAATTAAAAAAGCCTCTCTGATGAAAAGCACCATGATAGATATAGCTATAATTTTGGGAGCAGGAGGCACCCCTGTCTCCATCAAATATTTGACAACTATTGGACGGAATAACCCCAACTCCATCCCAGAAATCGAGTCAACACTTTGTGCCCAAGTTGTTTTGCACCCAGTCCAGTTCCGTCCAGTGGTTTTTGCTGTGCGTTGCGCACACATATTGACTTTTTTCTATATGGGGAAATGAATGGCAGTATGGCGAAAAAAGCGCTTTTTTCCCTCCATTTTTTTAACAAATATTTCCCAGAATGACCAGTCTGGGTGGGCCATGACTTTTTTTTTTATTTGCAATATATTAGCCAAACCCATCATGCAAAACAAAAGTTATTAGCAATTCAATGTTTGAGATTCCTATGGAACTCAATACTCATTTATAGTGTGGCGACCACCACACTATAATATATAGTACGTTTTTATTTTCAGTGCACATTCAGCCCAACTCCCAAAATCAGTTTCCTTTTCCTTTCTAGTCACTTACCACTCAATCCATCTCCCACCTAGAAGCAGTAGAAAATGAGAAAAAAAGCCGATGAGGCATGTTTTGACACATTTGAAAGCAGAGCTTAGCAGTTTTCGCTGTATCAAGGCTGTGCAGACTTCGAGAACAGCGGGAGATATGGCTAGTAACATCCCGGGCATTTTTCTCTGAGAAAATGTGCTGATGCTCTGTTTTCAGAGGTGTCATCTACGTCATGTCAATGGCTGCCCATGCCTTAGTTCTGTCGCACGAAAGTAGAGCAAGCAAGGTGGGAGTGAAGCGTTCCACGATATCTGCTGAAGCACCATGTTTTGTGCAAGTATACTTTGGCATTTTAAAAGACTGACAGCAGTAAATATGTTGCAGAAAACTGATGCTGGAAGAGGTCACACGCCAATTGCAAAGATGGGGTATTAATTGTAAGGAATATTCTATTTACGCCCATGCAGCTTATTTATTTTTTAAAAGTCTACATTTCATGTCGGACAAAAGGGCTCCCACCATGAGTTTCCATTATTTGAAGTGCAAAGTGCATTAAATGGCTTCAAAATAGGCAAAACCACCTTAACGCTTGTCCTTTCCGTTGGTGCGAAACATTTAAGTACCTCCCTCAATTTTGGGAGAGCAGGCATTTGCAAATGATTCCTATGGAGTTTGTGTGCTTTTAGCCAGAGGAATCAATTGGTTTCACGTCTGCATGTAAATGTCAGTCAGATGAGGAAATTTCACTGTCTCTCAGGTCCGGAGGCAAAAAGTATGAACATTCCAAAAAAAAGGGTTGTTAAATCAGGCTTAAAGGGGTTACACCTGTTTTTTGCAACTATGTTTGCACTTTTGGGATGTGGGAAATTAGTCCCATTTGATGACCTATAACGATATCATAGTGTTTGTTCCCCTTTGTTTTCCTCTAGTTATCTACTTGGTGAATAATCCAATTAATAAATTGCAACCCCAAACTATTGTGAATACAATCTGAATAAAAATGGCTGTTAAATGTTAATGAACTGGAGAATGTCCAGCCCTTTAAGAAGGGTCAACAGTACAATTGAGGGGAATGGGGATGCAGAAGTTACTCAAACATCCATAAATGAAACGCCTCAGGAAGATGGCAAAAAGATAACTGTTTTAATATAAATTATGTAAAACAGGGAGTCCAACAAACGTCATCGGACGTATCATAGTAAGGTCTCTCAACGATTTTATACTAAAATCTAGTCATATGTGACGTACAACCAGCGTATTACTGCTAGCGCACTCGTGTGTGCCCCATTCTTGTCCCTATTTCTGTGGTTTCTCCCTTATCTAAGGTTCGCACAGCAGACACTTCCCTCCTACTCAACGCTGACCTGTATCTACACCGACTTCCCAACTCACCGCGATCCACAGACAGTACGCAATGCCGGCAGCACCTGCTTCCAATTCGCCTGGTATGTTACTTCTGTATCCATTGTGAATAACTTGATTTAATTCTCTGAACATGTGCAGTTACTAACATTGTATGCCTTTAATTTGCTTCAGTCCCCTTGCAGGCTAATCACAGGCCTACCCCTCAATGGTATGTTGATTGATATGCCATCCTATGTGACGACTCCCCTATGATTAGATCCTCCTGACTGTCATCCCTGTTGCCTCACAGTCTAAACATCGCTCCACTAGCCATTCAACTGCTTATCCTGAAACTGTATCTGCCAGATCCTACCTATGCTGACATAGCTTATCTGTGAATTGCCGCACACATTTCGGTCTAGCCTAGTGTGCACTGCCATCGGGACTAGCCTATTCTATATTGCTTTCTGGACTGCCTCTCCTATGCTGGATTCACCTACTTGCAACCTGCCCCATGAATGCTGAACTATCCTATTTGTTAACTGCCCTACATATGTGGGATTAGACTACTTGTGAATTGCCCCATGAATGTTGAACTAGCCTATTTGTTAACTGCCCAACATATGTGGGATTAGACTACTTGTAAATTGCCCCATGAATGTTGAACTAGCCTATTTGTTAATTGCCCTACATATGTGGGTTTATCCTACTTGTGAACTGCCACATGAATGTTGAACTAGCCTATTATTATGTTATTATAGGACCATAAGTAATGTTGAACCAGCCTCCTATTGTAGGACCACATCCCAGATAGCTATCAAATATTTAGAGTGGAGCGAGCCTATGCTGGAGGAGGTGGCTTAGCCATTATATCCAAAGCTGACCTTGCCATTAGACTTGCGACTCCACCCCCATGCCAATCATGAAAGTACTCACAGCCAAATTACCCATATCCAGAAACCGGACGTTAACCATCCATCTAATATATAGACCCCCAGGTTCGCTGGGAACCTTCGAGGAGGACTTATCCAGCCTTCTTGTTAACAATATGAAAGGTTCTTCATAGATCCTACTGATGGGAGACTTCAAACTGGGCTTCGATGACCCTGAAAATAAACATGTCCAATCAGTAGCAGCCATGCTGGCAGATCATGGCCTCACACAAAAATTTCTTACCTCCACACATATCAAAAGAAGGACCCTTGACTGGGTGGCCGACCTGAACTGTAATATCTCAATCTCCAATATTGTCCCGCAATCATGGACGGACCACCATCTAGTCAGTTTCTCCTTTACCCTAGAATGTCATAGTCCTAAAACTATTGCCAAGACACCCCCGCTCCCAACCAGAAGTAATAAGGATATTACAAAATTAGGACAAAATAGGACAAAATTCCTTGTCAAACAAAATCGCATCCCTCCATCTTAAAATAGCCAATAAAAAGGCCTTGCTGCTCCCGACTGAGCCACAACCCACCTCTCCCTCCACAACCTATACAACAACCATACCTTTTAGATTCACAAATATTTCTATTCTAGAGACTGAGAAAATTATATTCTCCTTGAAACCATCGAACTGCCAGGGAGACAACTGCCCAGCAGAAATTATAAAGGACACAGCCAGAGACTTAGCACCATTCATTTCTAAGCTCATTAACGCCTCCTTCAAGTCTAACACAGTTCCCAATAACCTCAAAGAATCATGGGTTCACCCACTGCTGAATAAGCAAACCCTAGACCCCTCCATATCGACTAACTACAGACCAATTAGCACAGTCCCCTTCCTCCTCCAAATAATTGATAGAGTAGCTTACCTTTAAATCCAGGAGTACCTTGAAGTAAACCACTTACTAGGTTCCCGCCAATCCAGCTTTCGTCCTCAACACAGTACGGAAACAGCTTTAATTGACCTTAAGACACAAATTAATGAGCTGAAGGACAATGGAAAAACAGCTATGCTACTCCTCCATGACCTATTGGCGGCCTTCAACTTGGTGGATCATGCAGTCTTATGCAAACACCTCGATTCAGCTGCCCATTTTTCAAGTGATGCTATAGCCTGGGTCCAGGCCTTTATAGCAAACCGTACAATTCGAGTCTTCTCCCCCTCAGCTTCTGCAGACACAATCCAAACTACCTGCGGTGTGCCTCAGGGTTCCTGTGTCTCACCCACTATGTATAACATCTTTACCAAGCCCCTCTTCGACAAATTGGACAGACTGGGTGTCATCTATACAAATTATGCAGACGATACTCAGATCCTCATTCCCCTTTTGGGCAATTTTGTCGAGGATACGGCCTTGGTAAACAAGGTATACCTGCATGGCATCCCATGGCCTCTGCCTGAACGATGATAAAAGCGAGATACTGATCCTGGGCTCAGAGGCAAACCTGAAAAAACTCAACCCCAGCTACACCACTTTCAACATTGACGGCAACACAATTAAGGTGATGTCTGAAGTAAAAACGCTAGGCTTCTACCTTGACTCTATTTTAACTCTCAAGAAACAAGTCAACTCCCTAGCATCCTCGACTGCCTATACCTGTAAACTTATCAGGGCCTGCAGACCATTTCTCTCTGAAACTAGATGCATCACTCTCGCTAATGCACTAATAATGTCCAAGTTGAACTATTGCAACGCTCTGTACCGAGGTGACAATAAATACATCCTAGACAAAATTCAAAGGTTACAAAATAACACACTAAGAGCTGCCCTGAACATCCCCAACAGAGAGCACATCTCCAACTTCAGAAGAGATCACCACTGGCTCAAATCAGTATCACTCACCTCCAAGTGTCTGAATAACATAGCACCCCCTTACTTATTGAAAGAATAACTAGGAGAACCTCAACACATCCAACTAGATCAGCCAATGCCCACCTTCTAGCGATTCCTACATTCAAACGAACCAAAGCAGGCGGATCCAGCATCCCCGTCAAAGCAGCCATATCTTGGAACTCACTGCCCTCTTGGGTAGGTGTGATAATCCTCCTCGTCCACTCCTTCTCCCCACTTGATTGAAGACCACTAAATTGAGCTTTCAGTGTATTAAAACGACTATTTTCCAATGAGCCTCTGACGTCTTCTTTGTTCTCTCCAAGCTACTGAGCAGGAGGTTCATTCCTTCATGGGATTGTAACTAATTTCTGTTCTTCTCAGCCAAATACAAACTTGGCTTCTTGGCTCGGTCAACCCCGCCTTTCTGAAATGTGTTTGTAATTCATTTGTTTTCTAACTGTGCCATGATGAAAAAAGTGGCCTTTCTCCTTTAGCTCAGCTCTGCTTATAGTTCATAATGGGACCATCAATTCTTTACTCATTCCTATATATCCATACATTGCCGCTTACCACAATCTATTCACTATAAAGCTAGCATCATCAAAACTTTGTCTGCTTGTGTTTACTTTACATTTGTACACGTGTGAACTGACTTAATATCTTCATCATTTCTGTAGCATAAGCCTCCTCATCTTGAGACCAAGATCTTGCTTATCTTTGATACTTTCTTGATGCCTTATAGACTATCTGCATTCTCTTGTCTCTGCATCTCTTCTATTTATTTCAGCTTGACTCTCGCAAGATGTCACCAATCTGCTTCATCAGTCAGGCGTCCTGCTACTTCAGGGACTTCCTTTAAACAGCCATCATACTGTCTTGAATTCAGGTATGGTTTTCTCAACAGGAAACTCGCCTCCAGGATTTCCTTTGGCATCTGCTGTTTCAATTGTTCTGCATATGTCACATACTATGATTTCCAACATATAGGCATTATGGGTAAAGTGGTTCAGGTAGGGGTACTTAGCTCCTTCTCTACACTCCCCCCTCTGGGCAATTAATCAACCACTCTTCCTTTCTCCTTCATACCCAAGAATCCTCGTCTGAAGAAATTCTATTTAGGGACCCTATCTTTATGACCTCCCTTAGGCATCCAGCTGTCTTCACATGCTCATACTTGTTAAAAGGTCATAAACATGCACTGTCCATTTGGACTGCAGTCGATCCATCTTCCCACATATTTCTTATGCTCTTTAGGTTACAGGAATTTAATTCCCTCAGGTGCATGATTATTGGTCTTCACAAAGTCTCTGATTTCCTCATCTATCAGACGACATGAAGATCTTTTCCAGCATGAAACAAAGTTCCCTGATCAGCACACTGTCGACTTTTCTCCCTCTACAATTTTCATTCAATACTCCTTGGTATCTCAGAATGCGCATTCACTTTGGTTATGAAGTCTCTCAAGAATTGCAACAGTACTGCATTGTTTCTCGGGTCTCTGAAGAATGTTCTGACATTGGTTCGTCTTCAAACAGCATATGGAAATTCATCAATTATCAAGAAGAATATTTGAAGAATCAGTATAATTGCTTTATCCGGCGGCGGGGGCATTTACATTTCCCCACTAACTCAGGAAGCCTCAGAATTTGTTCAATGACTGTTGCAGCTATTTCTCATTTCTTGACTCTCAGGACTCTGCAGGAATTTTTTGATTGCCAAAGTTCTTCTCTTCTTTAGCGAAAGATGAGCGCACTAAGTGAATAGGAAACCTTGCTCGAATGTTGCCTACAATGCTTTCATTGGGCACCACCATAGGCACTTCCAAAGAGAATTTCAGTGAAAAAATGAATCAGAAAACTGCTCCGTTTTCCAATTATCAAAACAGGAACTCCATATCTGGCCTCCTTGCCTTCGAGATGGAGACTTAGGCATGTCTCAGTCCAATGTCAACAAGCTCCTGTGGCTCACGATCCTATAACTTCCCTTAACTCTCTTATTATCAGCAATTAAAAGAGTGCCTCAAAACAAGCCACAGTCCAATGAACTACTTGACTGCTTCTGCATCCTTCTTCCTCATCACACATCTAATCTGCACATGCTGAGGTTCTTCCCTGATACTTGCTTCCGATCGTTGCTTTCGCAGGGGGTGGTTGTGACGGGGATACTTCAATGAATGTCTTTGTCTTTACGGGTGACTAGTCCTGTGCGTTTGTCTTGCACCTCGGCTGCAGGCAAAGTCACGTCCCACCCCAATGGACGACTCCTTGAGGCGAAGCTCATTCCTCTTCTTAGTTAGATTTGACTAAGTTCATGACCTGATTTCTGGTGAAAAATGTGGGTAGACAAATTCCTTTAATTCTGATTGTTGTAGCACCTCCTTCTGTGTTCTGCGCTGCCCCACACTCCTGTTTTTGGAGCTCATCTGAAATGTCAAGGATACTTGAAGTTATACACATAAGAAACACACATAGCTCCTTTCCTAACCATTCTGTTGCTGTTTGGGCATCACTTCTAAGTCTAGATGGAGGGGTGAGGGACTTCCTCATCCGCCTCACTGTCACTTTCACCTTGCGAGATAGGATGGTGGTCCACCCTTGGCTAATTCCTTATCTCATACAATGCCAGTGATAGACAATGCAACCCATCCTTTCCTTCATAATCAATTCCCATTTGACTATTCTCTCCTTAAGCAGGCTGTCGAGTTTCTTTCTAACTTTGTCTGCATGGGACACGCCAATGAAACTTTGTTGTATGCTGAACAACAAGCTTATCCATTCAAAGGCTTCATTAAATAAAAAATATGGGCCATTATCTTGCTTTACTACTTTATATAATTCTTATCTAAGAAGACTGTGTGAACCTCTAATTTCACCACATAGGTGGCACCTGGGCGTGTATACACGATCCATCTTCAGTCCACCCTGAGAAATAACATATTTCTATTAATCATATACCCAGGTTTATCTAACGCTTTTGCAATATCGGCATGGATACCAAAAAAAAGGTTCCCTATTATTTCAAAAATAATTCTGCTAACAGTGCGCGACATGTGCCCAGCAATACATCTTTTAACATACAGTGCACTTTAGTATACAAAATGCAAAGTTTTCTACTTTATTCAAACCAAACCATTTCTCACACTCGTTACAGCATGGTTCTTTTCTATTGATGTGTACATGGCAGTGTAGCTATCCTATCACCATCCTTAATATGGCTATAGGCATCACTGTTGTACCAGTGCTGTCTCGTTGCTACAATGCTTCAGGAAGGCTTTCAAACCACCCGTTCCGCGTTCACCAATCCTTTTCATATGGGTGCTTTTCTTTCTACCTTTCTACTGACTAAATCTTCATATTTTTTTTAACATAACAATTTTTTAAATATATTAATGTATCATTACCACTCTTTCATTCATATCCATCCTGTCCATACAATTATAACAAAACTCCCTTTCATACCATTCACTTCACTTCTTTATTTAAAATCTGCTTCTTTCAACATAAACTACACATGTCATCCAACTGCAATGGCTACTAGGCGTCGTAGTGTTCGCTCTTATGGGTCTATTCAATAAAGCTGCGTGCTGCACTGGAGTGCCGCCCTCTCAGAGGTCGCCCCTCCTTCTCCAACATGCTAGTTCTGTGTGCACTGTCAACATCACATAGGCAGAGTCACTATACACCATTACTTCCTGGTATGCACGATTTCTACTAGCGCGACAATCAGCGCCACTAATTCAGCAGCCTGTGAGGAAAAGTGAGACGATAGTTATACACTTATCAATACTCCAATACCTCGGATGTAGACGCGTGCTCGCTGAGCTCCCGGTGCCGCCAACACATCCTGCCAAATCCTGGGGGAATTTGACTTGCGACACTCCTGCAAAATTACGAAAAGTTGGCCGACAGACGACACGACACATTGCAGTTGCTCCCGTAACAAAACGGAGGCCGGAGGCGAAGATAACTGCGGTGGAAGGTGATAGAGCGTGGCACCCGCCGAACTCGATCCAAGATGGCCGACAGTGACTTGGGATAGTGCGCCACTGACATCCGGCACGAAGAACAGCGCCATACAGGAGGAGCGAACGGTTGATGGGAAGGCAGTGACCAACCGTACGCGCTCCGCTCCGCTCCGCGTTGAGCGCCCGCCAACTCAGAACAAGGGGCGACAGACAGCGACGGAGAGGCACGTGATTGGGCACGCGAAACGGTGAGGAGCAGGGTGGGCGGGAGGCAGTGGTTGCGAGCAGCTTTCCCGCTTGCCCGCTCCCAGAAAATCGCTTGTGATTAGATCGAGAGTTAAATCCGTGCCCCGGCCCACGCACAACGCTACTAGAATCATCAAGGCGGATCCTCATCGAAGTTGTGACTGCAACGGTCATGGGCAAGGACAAGAGCAGGAGAGGCACGACGCAAAGCAAAATGGAACAATACGCGGTGCCCACACTGGCCACGGAGCCGACACAGGAAAGATCGGCAATTACTGAAGATGAGGAACCCGAACCCTCTCTCAAAGACATTATGAACGCCATAGCCAACTCCAGAACCGCTATGGAGATTAAAATGGACGGCATCAGCACAGAAGTGTCCCTCCTACGCCATGACTTGCAGAAACTCACGTCCCGCACGGGAGAGGCGGAAACCCGCATATCCAACACGGAAGATGGCCTCCGAAACATCCATCAACAGATGACCAGAGTACTGCAACGTGTTAAGACTCTAGAGGAACGGGTGGAGGAAGGAGAGGGGCGCTCTAGACGGAACAATATACGAATCCTGGGATTACCTGAGAAAAGTGAAGGCCCCTCCATGGAACTATTCCTTGAACAACTACTCATGGACCTATACGCCCCAAAGAATTTTTCGAAACTTTTCTCCATTGAACGTGCACATCGAGTCCCAACAGGCAGACCAACGCCTGGGGCCCCACCCCGCACTGTGATTGCCAAAATCCTAAATTACAGAGATCGCGACGCGATACTGCAAATGGCCAGATCCAAGGGAGCCACGACCTACAACGGCGCGAAAATCGCTTTCTTCCCGGATTTCACACGGGAAGTACAAAGAGCACGCCAATCATTTGACCAGCTTAAGAAGAAGCTACAGACCCAAAACATCAAATATGGTCTCCTGTTCCCGGCACAGCTGAAAATTTACCATAATGGCACAACCGTGCACTTTAATGACCCAAAGGATGCATGGAATTGGGCAGAAAATAACCTGGAGGGAGATTGGGGCCCCACAAATAGAAGGGAACGTGAACGAAATAGACCGCGCCCGGACAGATCCCCGAATGCACAACCACTACAAGGCCAGGATGGACTACCACCAAGAGAAGCCGACTGAAGTGTGCGGACACATGCTGATAGCAATGCACTGTCAGAGCTTTTCCCCCCCCCCACATTGAAGAAATGGCGGCTCGAGCGGGGGCCCCCCCCCTCAACAAAGGTAATAGGACCAGCGCCGAGCAACGGCGACAGAATCGCAAAGAAGTTATATCGAATGTATTGATTGTTTGTTCGGTCCGAGCAGACCCTTGTCAGGCTCGGCCTAATGTTGGGGCGACAGGTACTTCCAGTTGGGGTGGAGTATGGGGAGGGTACGAGGGAGTTTGTGTTTAGGACAGAGTTTATTTGTTTGGTTTGCTGCTCTAAGATCAATGCGCGCAATAGGCTGGGGTCGGGTTCCAGGGGGGCGGATAAGGGGCAATGCCCGGAGATACACACAACATTACCCGGCATGTCCGATTCCCGACCACCATGACTGACCACACCGCTGAAAGCAAGAACAGGTCTATTAAGATAATGACCTGGAATGTGAATGGGCTAGGCAGCAGTATCAAGAGACGCCTTGTACTCCAATATTTGAACCGTTATACGCCCGATGTAGCCTTCCTAACCGAAACGCACCTGGCGGGCACAAACTGCAACCTCTTCAAGCGAACTAATTACCGCATCGCGATACACTCAGGTTTCTCCATGGGAGCTAGGGGGGTGCTGATCCTCGTGCACAAACGACTTCCACTGACCCTCTCATCCGTCACACAGGACCCAGGAGGTAGATTCGTTCACATAACCGCGACTCTTTGGGAGCGGCCTATATCCATGCTAGCCGTATATGCACCACCTACCTTACTCACTGCACTACTTGAAGATATAACGCCAATGTTGGCGGCGGACTCCTCGAGCTTGATGGTGGTGGGGGGAGATTTCAACGAGGTCATGCACCCAGAACTTGACCGAACACACATCCGCTCGAGAAATCCAGCTACGCATACCAAACTAGCCACGTTCGCCGACGCAATAGGCCTGAAAGATGTGTGGAGACATTTGCATCCTGGCACGAGAGAATACTCTTTCCTCTCCGGAGCACACGCCTCATTATCTAGACTTGATTACTTTTTTCTCCCGATCTCCGAATTACATCTAGCAACCGATGCACACCTCCTACCCAGAGGTATATCGGACCACTCCCCGCTCGTAATGGTGCTCAATACACACAGGCCGATTCCCCCACCCACGTGGAGGCTAAACAATTATTATCTGGGCTTCCCCGACCTAGTCGAACATATCAAAAAAGGAACAGAATCATACTTTGAACTGAACACAACCTCAGTGGATAGCCCTGTAACATTGTGGGAGGCATACAAACCCGTACTGAGAGGGGAACTCATATCCCAGATCGCAGCCCATAGGAAAAAACACGCCGCGGCGATCCGGGCGGCCGAAAAGCGAGTACAAGAGGCAGAGGTAGCTCATCTATCCCAAGACCTCCCAGAATCCCATCGCGAATTACAGCTAGCACAAAAACAGTTTCAAAACGTCGCCCTGGACAATGCCAAACAGGCACACGCAGCGATGCGGACCAGAGTGTACGAAACCGGGGATAAGGCAGGCAAAATGTTGGCGTGGCTGGAGAGGCGTGACGAGGGGCTCCGACATGTTAGAGCGATCAGAACACAGGGGAATACACTAGTGACAGCGGACCGTGACATAGCGGAAGAGTTCGCAAGCTACTACAAGGAACTCTATGGACCGCCAATCTCCCCCATTGACACTACACCCATCTCGGGAATCACCCTTCCCTCCCTGACACCTGAACAAAGAGCCCTGCTAGAAACCGACATATCGGAGAATGAATTGTCTGCAGCCATAGCCGACCTTCAACCCGGGAAAGCCCCGGGACCCAACGGCCTTCCGGTCGAGGTATGGAAGAAAATAGGCACGAGCGTAATTACACCACACTTGCTGAAAATGTATGAAACCTCCCGAAACAAAGGGTCCCTCCCACAAGACCTGAGACAGGCCACCATAGTGGTCATACCCAAAGCGGACAAACCCCCAGAGTGCTGCAGTTCGTATAGGCCCATTTCCCTTATCAATACAGAAACCAAAATTTTAGCGAAAACCTTAGCCAATAGATTGCAGCAAGTTATACCCTCCTTGATCCACCCGGATCAGTGTGGTTTTATGCCGCAGAGATCCACGCGGATGAATATACATCGATTATTCATGGCGATGGAGAATGCGACCACCATCCGAGACCCGTTGGCCCTGTTGGCCGTAGACTTCGAGAAGGCCTTTGACTCTATCAGGTGGGATGCGATCTGGGAGATAATGCAAAGGATGGGATTCGGGCCCCAGTTTATGAGCTGGGTTAAATTATTGTACAAATCCCCGCTAGCAGTCACGAAAGTGAATGGTCACGTGTCAGGCCCCTTTGAAATCGGCACAGGAACCAGACAAGGATGCCCACTGTCGGCCATGATATTCGCAATAGCGATTGAACCACTCGCTATACTGTTAAGAACAAACGAAACATGGAAGGGATTTAGATGGTCTGAAGCCTGGGAAGATAAGGTGTCCCTATACGCGGACGACTTATTGGTTTACTTACAAGACCCGGTCAGATCCTGCCCCATAGTGACTGATTTACTGCAGAAATACGGCTCCTTCAGTGGCCTGAAAGTAAACTGGGACAAATCCACCTTATTCCCACTTAAACAAGAGGGAGACTCGATCCCGCCCCAATGTCCCTACCGGGTAGAAAGGGAACAATTCAAATACCTAGGTATTCTAATAACAAATAAGCTGACTGATTATGTGCCCAGAAACCTGTACCCAGTCATGACAAGATTTGCAGAGGATGCCCGTCACTGGTCATCCCTCCCGCTGACACTACTGGGTAGAGCTGCACTCTTCAAAATGATGACCCTACCCCGCCTACTCTACATATTACAAAATGCCCCATTACACATCCCTTCAAACATATTTAGGAAAATAGACCAGACACTCCGCAGACTGCTGTGGAATAACGGTCATCCACGCATAGCCCTAGCTACACTCCAAAGATCCATATGGGAGGGCGGAATAGGACTACCCCGAATGCAAACATACTATTGGGCCAGTCAATTGATGAAAGTGAATGACCAACTACACGGCGACACCGATGCACCACACAACAAATCTCTAGAGTCGGACACTCCTGGAAAACCCATCATGCTGTACCTTTATAAGAAAAGAGACCGCGCGGCTACTCCCAACATGCGCGCACAGCTAACACAAATCTGGACAGACGCACACAAGTTCGTGGGATGGGGCGACAAACTATCGCAGGCCCAACCTCTGTGGAACAACAAGAACCTTCCAGGTGTATACACGCTCCCCAGGTGGCCGAACTGGTCCCGGCAAGGTCCGCCCATCTTGGGAGACGTTGTGAAAGATAACACCATGGTCCCTTTTGCAGAGCTGGCTCTCCGACTTGGACTTCCCCAAACCGAACATTACCACTATGCTCAACTACAACACGCACTACGAAACATCCTCCCCGAAGTGAGCCCCCTACCGGACTTCACCCCCATTGAGAGAAATCTACTCCCGGAACCAATTACCCGGAGAGTGACATCGGTTCTATATAGTGCCATAAGTTCCTTTGGCACACCAGATCTACTGTCACTGCGGACCAAGTGGGAATCGGACGTGGGGGCCATACTGCCGGAGGAATGGGTCATGACATTGATGTTCCCTAGGGAGATAGCGATTTCATCAAGGCTTAGATTGGTTCAATTAAAGATATTACACAGAGTATACTATCCCAGGGTGGCCCTACACAGATGGGGAAGAATAGATGATCCGAACTGCCTGCGATGCAAAACGGAAGAGGGTACCTTTTTCCACATCATATGGGATTGCACACATATACAACCACTTTGGGAGGCATGCTGTGCGGAACTCTCTAGAGTTATGGGGAAAACAGTTCCCAGAAACCCTAAGCTACTACTATTGGGGATAGATGATGAAATTGACCTATCTAGATATGAAAAACTGCTCTTGTTCACCACCACCGCACTTTTGAAAAGGAACATTGCTCAAAAATGGGGCTCGGACCAAATACCGAGCTATGAACAATGGAGAACGGATGTGGATATCTGTGTCGCAACGGAATACAGAGTATACGCGGCCAGAGGATGCCCGGCAAAAGCCCTGAAAGTGTGGAGGAAATGGGAAGATGCCCAATGAGGATTATAAAACAACTGGACGCTGCCTGCGGGCTCAACTAAAGCTGTCCCCCCCCCCTTTTTTTTCCTTTGCAAACATATGTGTACAACATCTGAAACAGCCAGTAACCCTCTCCGGCAATGCGCATGTATTGATTGTTTACGTTGTTTATTTGTTTAACCTTGTTTTTTCCTAAAAACACCAATAAAATGTGTTATTAAAAAAAAAAAAATACTCCAATACCTCTCCATTAGTCTTGTTTTTTACCCCAGTGGAACCTGTATCTCCAAGTCTATTACCCTGATTGATTCTCGAAGAACCGTCAATAAAGAGAATCTCCCACATTGGCAATATCGCTTCCTTTACCTTCAATGGTTCATTATAACATTTCTCAAAATACAAACAACCAAGAGCGAGCCCATTTTCTGCCAGTGTTTTCCACTAAACCCATTGCAGAATTCCCTTTTTCATGTCTGACTATTTGATCACCAGTTTTAACACAATCCCCTCATAGGCAGTAGCCCTTGGGGACACCAACATACCCTCAGATCTTCCTAAACAGAAAAACCCCACTACCTGTTCAATACATTACATCACAAAATCATCTTATTACCATACTGTCAGCCCTCCTAATGGCATACTCAATGGCTGTCATCTTTAGTCGCAAGGGGAGTGACCCCTTATCACTGGGTATAAAAATCCCCTTGTGATGCGCACGAGGCCCACCCTAATATGAGTCTCTGCATGTGCACACTTATCATATCAGTTCCACTTGCATATGGCAAAATGGACCTTCCTCAATATAGTTTAATTATCTTTAAGCTGGATTCTATTCAATGTTCCTTCTTTCATTCATCAAAGCCCCTATTTTATTCTCCTCAGCTTTACTCAACAAATCTTTCTCCATAATAAAACTAGCATTCTCCATCCTGTCTCAATCCAAACATTCCAAGTGCTCTCATAAAAAACTTAATTTGCCCAAAAACTCTCATGTTTACCTGCTCCTTCCCTTTTAAACAATGCTCATCCCAACATTGCTTTGCCATCCTTTTAATAATCTTTTAAACTCCCTATTAATAAGTTCAGTCAATCTGTCACCCTCTCTAACAGCAATCATCACGCCCATTAACTGTCATTTCTGTCAACTTCTATCCCACATGACTAATCCCTTTTATAATATAGCCGCATATAACCTTAAAAGGAAAAAAGGCTCGGCCTTCTCTCTTGATCACAAATACCGTTTTATCTTAATGCAAAACTATCAAATATTCTCACAGCCTTACACATTAAAACCTGTCAATCAAACCCATTAAAACCGGTCAATCAAATTAACGAAGTGTGTGCTTCATAATAAAAAACTTCAAGCTTAAAAAAAATATCCCTTGTGTGCCCACTCATCCTATACATACCATAATAAACTCACTCATACTCAACCAATATATCCCAACTATAAAAACCACACCAGACTCTAATTAGTAAAATAAAATCATCATGCTCAACTTTTCTGTTACTAAATCTCAATCTATGATACTAATAAATATCTATCTTGACCATACCCATGGCACAAACATTTAACACTCTCCTATAGAGACTGGCAATTCTTCAATAAATGGACCTCTTCTTACAGCTTGTGTAAAGTCTTAAGTATTTGTGACTTTTCCAACCATCAAAATGGCCCCTCTTGTGTACATGTGCGTGTTGCATCGGTGCCTTTCTTAAAAAGAACGAAAATGTTTTACCTCCCATTTCAACTGTTATACTCCCCTTTATTCCAAAATCATTAAGTGTCCTTTACTTATGCTCTGCTGCATCTGCATGGGAGAATGCTGTTGCTACCTTTATAGCAATGTCATTGCCATCTGTCTTTTCTAAAGCCTGGTAGCATCCTCAGCTCTCGCTTTTACTTTACCTTCTGACCCTGAACAAACCTATTTCCATTCCTGCTGCGAATATGCATGCATGCTTGTCGTCCCCCCTATGACCATAGGGTTGCCCCTTTTTAGATTGATCCAGCTGTGTCAAAGATCTTTTGGCGCCCGACAGATAGGGAGGCCTGTACTCAATCACCTAACTTCCTTGTTTTTCCAAAAAAACACCTTCAGAACCCCTTGTATTTTTCCCTCTTCCTAACAGAAGACTTCCATATTTTCACTTCACTTATCCTGTCTTTCATTGGTCCATCTTGTCTCCTCTTTGTTTTTCTTCAGAGTCAGTCTGTCTACAGACAGCACTCTGGGCTTAAAACTGTATGAGCCTCGCCTTCCATCGTCCAACTGCGTACATTTAAATCAATCATTCAAACTCTTCCCTTTGTCTCGCATCCTTAAATGTTGTTGCCGTCGAGTGTTGGAGCGCAATCTGACCACCCATCCTTCATCCTATATGGGCACTGACCCACCAATCTTTATCCTTTGTTTTCTTATATCTCTTTATCTCTCATCTCATGTCTGAGAATACACTTGTCCTATCACTCTTCTGCTTATCGCGTTTCTCCCTGTCCTTTGGGATCTTGGAGATTACATCTTTTTTCAGGAACTTTGTCTGTTCTCCCATCATCGCTTTATTCAGGCGACTCATGCGCCAGGTCACTTATACCTTGTTGCTACCTTAAGTCTTCTCAATGGGCACAGCCCTTCATCTTTCTTACTTTTGCCAACTACGTCAGGCGTGGTGGGTGGAGCAGAAGTCTCTTCACCACCCTCTTTGCATATGTTAATTATCCTATCCATAGGAGGTAGCTCTTCTCTCTCCTTCTCGTGAATTTTTCCCAGAGTTCTAAGCACGGTAGTCGCTTTTCTATCTTGATTCCGAATATACAGCATGCAATCATGGCATCATGTGCTGCAAAAAAAAGTTTCGATCCCACTTATGATTACGACATGATCATTCTGTCCATGGTCTCTTTACCCCTTTTACACTACTCTATTTAAACTCGAGTGTATGGTTGCAGCACTGTTTAAACAGAGCAATGCTCCTCGTGTTGACTTGTCATTCTTGACAGTCAATATCCACCTTTACACTTTGCAATTTCATAGAAATAATGTGTTTTTCAAAAATAACATAATATGAGCTTGCACCAATTGTTGCATGCTCCAATCCTTTCAGCGTCACATTTTCTCTTTTTACTAATTTCCTTATTTATCAACGTCTCCATTAATTTTTCACCATTTACATACTCAAATAAAACAAACAGACATACTTGACTGGTCACATATATCAGTCTATATTTCAAGACTCATCCTCTTTATAGCCCTTAAAAATACTCTGGTTGAGTGTGATCTTCCCTCTTTAAAATGTTCTTTAAAACAAGTTTGTCTCCTACGTCACCCATAATAGGGCTCTAGGGAACAGATCCTGCTAGCGTTCTTTAAAACTCAGGAAACGAGGCATATCGCACTGTGACGCTCCTCGTCTCACAGGGTCCATTGCTTGACGCTCATCATCTCAAGTCAACCTTCTTTAAATTACTCTACGCTCTTATTGTCTCGAGTCAATAATCCCCATTAAACTCGACGTTCATTGTCTCGAGTTGACCATCCCTTTTGAACCCACCGTTACTTATTTTTCCTCTTATCACTTTGCATTCCCACTGCCCATCCATACTTTTTTGCCATCTTGCTCTGTTTGTACTCACCCTTGGGATTGCAATGCCTCCTTCTGTGGCCTCTCCAACATTGTGTCTTTTCAGCTTCCTGTAGATGCCGGGAGGTGTTATTGTTGAAACCGGGGAACCCGTCACACCCACGCTTTTACACGCCTTAACCTATTCTAAGCACGATCCATAGGGAGCTTCATGTCCTTTCAGCCGAATGGCAGAGGTCATTTGATATTGCCGGGGACCCCAGAATTTACTTATGTCGATGGAAATCTAACCATCCTTGCTACCACGTAAACCGGAGAACCTCCAGCCATTTACGATGGGTCAGCAATACATTTGAGAGGAATGGGGATGCAGAAGTTACTCAAACATCCATAAATGTTATGACTCAGGAAGTTGTCAAAAAGATTACTGTTTTAATATCAATTGTCTAAAACAGGGAGTACAACAAACGTCATCGGACGTATCATAGTAAGGTCTCTCAACAAACTTCATAAAAAGCACTCTTTTATACTAAAATCTTGTCATAGGTGATGTACAACCTGCATATTACTAGCGTCATTTTAGGTGGCACCCTACAGAAACCTACTGAAAAGAGTGATAGGGTCTAAAGGAACATCTAAGTATACAATCCATACTCATCTAATATGTGTGAGAAAGGTGATAGGTTTCCTAACATCAGGTGGGGCTACTAAGCCCTTCTGGTCACTATGAATGTCACTAAATACATGAGGTTCCATTGGCTACAAAATTACAGGACCTCTAATCATGCGATCCTCTATGATTGGTTGGCTTCTAACCTCTGTCCGCATCCTTCAGCCCACACTAGCTGCACACAGGCCAAGCATCCAGGTGCTGGTGCGTTAGTCTTAAACATCTGCTTCCCACTAATTAGAACATCATCCATAATCACTTCAGAGGTCAGTTGTCATTTAAGGCCTTTGAACTTGTCCTTGGGAGTGTTCATTTGCTCTGGAAGATACAGGGGAGTAGAGGTGGGCTCTACCCTTGTGCGTAGGTGTCACCATCATGCTCGTCTAACTCATTTTCCCATTGTGACTGAAGACCACTAAATTGAGCTTTCAGTGTATTAAAAAGACTATTTTCCAATGAGCCTCTGACGTCTTCTTTGTTCTCTCCAAGCTTCTGAACAGGAGGTTCATTCCTTCATAGGATTGTAACTAATTGCTGTTCATCTCAGCCAAATACGACCTTGGCTTCTTGGCTCATTCAACTTTTCTGGGTAAAGTGGTTTAGGTGGGGGTACTTATCTCCTTCTCTACATTAATAAAAATGTGTTGTTTATAACACCTACTTTGCGTCTTTATGTTCAGCTGTTATGGGGCGAACATGGCTGGGCATGAAGTTGTTTAAAATATATTAAGACAAATGGTTGACAGGAGCTTGTAGCTTCATCTGTTAAAATTAAAAAAAATCCAGCATCTGGAACAGCAACAGAGTTCTACTCTGGGTCTTAACTTACAACTTGTGAATAAAAGCATATAAACTGTTTCTTTAGCCCATACGGATTGCTGGTCCGCACCACATCCTAGCGTTACACCTCTGAATGGAATCCCTTTTTAAAAATCAACCAGCTATGGGTGTTATTATACATAATAAAAAGGAACAAATAATAAAGAGCCAGCCCATTTTATGATTTTGAACAAATTATTTTATTTATATAAAAGGACATATTTAATACAGAAAGGAAAGATGATTGTGCACAATCAGGTCATTGCAGAGAGCACACATTTAAATGCAGAGAAGAATAGACATGTAGATTCAAACAACCAACTCTCAGACACTCAGCTAGGATGGGTACATTGCCTGTGTGACCTAGATGTTTTAAAGGTAGAGACAACAGTGGCTCTGTGAAATAATGAGGGGGTTGAAACCTACAGGACAATGCTTCACACTTAAAAACAGTTGTGGAATCCGACACACACCAGCAACGTCGTTTGGGGTTCAGTAACACTATCTATAGCTTTCCATGATTGAGCCCTGGTTATGGCATTGTCCCAAATGTATAACCCCTTGTGACAACAGAGCAGAGAAATCCATGGTGATTCTTTGGGCCTGCATCTCCATCTCTGAACTGCTGCATCCGTTCACCCGTGTTAATGCGCTACTATAGGTCAGTTTGAAACTGTGGCTGACCCCCTCTTTACTTGTGTTTTATGGGTCCTTAAACCAGATGGGATGGGTTGCATTACATGAATCATTTGCCATTAATCCAATGCCTGCCGGTTATTGTTGCCACAAACCACATACAGATACTCTGCCGGCTGTGCCATCCATCTGTTGGTGTATGTGATGTCAATAAAAATACAAGAACAAATATAGATTCAGAATAAAGCATATTTTACACAATGAGCATTAGTGCCTTACAATATTCACCAACAATATTACAACTGTCGCACCGCACACTGTGTTGCAATGTCACTGTCAAGATATCCCTTGTAACAAACAGGTACGGGGCAACTAGGAAATTGGAATTTCAATCAATTTATATAGAGGAATCTCAGCTACACCACTTCATCAAAGGTGTGATCTTTGGCACACACGTGAGTCCCACAGTGCCATATCAGCCGAAATTGGGCCTTCATGTTGAACGCATTGTCAAGATTGTACAGAACATTGCAAAAGTTAGAACCGTATTTTAAATTGCTAACATATAATTAACAGAGCGATACTTTCAAAGATGTAAAGATACATTATAACACTGTGTGCTTCCCTTCCATACAGATCATAGACATATTTTGTTTTGTGCCACTTTACATGCAGGATAAAATAAAGTGTAGCACCTACTTGGAAGTACAAAATGAATCCAGCACAATCTAAAACATGCACTGGTACAGTAAGTGGGACTTGAAAGAAGCAAACTTGTACACATCCCCAAACATATCAAGTAGGATGTAGCTCCCCGACACTCACCACCCTTTATCATTTCATCAATTATTTCATCAACTCTAATACTTTGTCCCAATAAATCGTGGCTATACCGTTTGCGCAACATGTGCGATCTTGGCCAAAAACTCAAATACTCAAATACTAACATCACATTGGATGCTAAGAGTATTTAATCAAATGTATTGACACCGTGAAGCTAACACAATGCATTATGCATGTGCAAAAATGCTGCATCACAAAAAGCGTCCCAAAAGGCAGTCAGGGTTTCTTTAATGTTTAATTCAATGTTTGGAACAACTATAAGGGTGGGGTTCAAGCTTTAATATTGAAGTGTCTGAATGAATGTGTGAGTGTCTGATTGATTGTGCGAGTGTATGATTGATTGTGTGAGTGTTTGATTGATTGTGGGTGTCGGATTGATTGTGTGTCTGATTGTGTGAGTGTTTGATTGATTGTGTGATTGTATGATTGATTCTGTTGCATCGCTATAAACACTAAACACTTACAAAACCCTTTGCACATGTTCAACTTCTTCCAAATCGTTGTAGTCAAATTCTCAAGAACAACACACACCCAAACACAAAAATAGAATTCGGCGCTACTGACATCTATTCGCTACCTAGTCGACATGCATAACCACAGAGCATTCTAAGTAAACTATACATTTTAAAACACATCATTAAAATCACACAGCTGTTTAGTTAAAATGCACAGCCTTTCCCAGAACGGGACTGTGTCATGGCAAGAGTCAGAAAGGTTATAAAAATTAAAAAAACAATGCATTAAAGTATTGAAAAAATAAAATCACACCTTTTTGCTGTTGTTGAAATACAACTCTGAATAAACAACAGGCCCATCTTCCAATTAAAATGCTTTGCAGGGGTTCTTCTGTGTCCACAGGCCCACAATCAAATCCAGCCGAAAAGCACTGCACCCCGCAGAGTTGCAATTAAGTGTCCCAGGTCAATTAGCCGGTGTCCACAGGCGTGCATCTGGCTGGTGCTCTGACACTGTGGTCGACAGTCCCCCATTCTGGAGTCAGAAGGTTAATTTTAAAGAGATGAAAGCTCAATGTTGTTTCATTATCAACAATGCACAGATTCATGTATTTCTGTTTAGTTTGCAGAAATCGGTTTCTTATCAACAAAATGCATTATTAGATTTCATGCATAATGCTTCCTATGTGTTATAGCAACATCTAAATGTAACCTTGCCCCTGCATATGTTTCCTGGGGCCTATGCCATCTTTCTTACCAACAGAATCATAGCATGCTATTTCCTGCATACTCAGTTAGCTTCCTGCATCCTTATAGCAACATCTAAAAGTATGTTCTGCTTGCAGCTGCTTCCCATGCCCGACTTCAGTCATAAGTTAAAAATAGCCTTGCTAACTTACTTTGGTTTTAGTTGGTAAACATGTATTTACATGGGTGGTTTGCTTATACAGCTGGCACAAAGATCCTGTGTTCCGGCAAACTAAATATTAAGCCCAATACGTGCTTTCTGCTGATGTGGATAGAATGCCTCTCTGTGTGTCAGCACATTCCTAGGATTCCCCAGACCTTGTCGTAGATATAAACCGCCCCTAAGGTGTGCTTTCACAGCTCTTTGGTGGGTTGCAGAAGGACACATGTACGCCGCGCATGAGATGTCATAGACCATGTGGAAACAATAGTTTGACTTTTGTACAGGATCTGGGAAGCACCCTAAACTGCTTTTCATTATTCACACTCTGTATTAAAGCCAGTTTATAAATGATTGTTATACTCTTTTATATCAACATTGATATAAAACATTTTTGATATAAAATTTGTAAATTGATATTTTATATTAAAACAATGGATTATTTTACATGTCTATAAAGAAAATTTGATTTTTATATTACTTTTAAGTACATTTTTATATCCAAAAATATGATTTTCTATATTAATTTTTATGTAAATTTTACATATCAAAAATATGTTTATATACATTTTTGACATCAAAAAGATATCAAAATTGTTTGATATCATTTTCTGCTTTCTATAAAGTTTATATAAAAATGGTTAATGTGGAAGCATTTAGTATATGTATCTCATTCGGTCTAGATTAGGCACAGGATGCTCACTGAAAAACATATAATAATACATCCATGATGTGTTCTTCTCTCCATTATGTCTGCCCTGTACCTGCCTTGTTGTGCCTAGACAGAGTTTGTGAGTAGATCCAGGGCCACCCGCTTCTTCTTTCATCTCATTCTATGAAAGAACTCAGGTGATTACATTGGTTGATACAATGTGAATCACTCAGCTCAAAGAAATGTGGGGAGCATCACCCTCTGTGTGAATATTTTTCTAATAATAAACATAAGGTGACACTCTTCAACTTGAATGTTTGTGGGAACCTGGACATATTTATTTGAGTGTAATTGGTTAGGTGCTCTCTACCTACAGCCTGCCTGTGCTAAAAAAATAAATAAATAAAAAACAACAGAGGAGGGGGTTGTGCATGGTACTTATACATCTCTGCTTAGTTTCCTGAAATCTCAATATTGACTCCTAAATCAGGATTGCATTTGATGATATCATGTTTGTGGTGGAAACCTACATTCCAGTGACCTGCTTCATGTTCTACCATTGATTCTATTCCCATTCAACCCATTCATTCAAGAACATGCAAAGTTGACCTACCTTAGAAGAAGTCTATAGATTTCAGTACCGTCACCCTACACATTAAGTTGACAGGTAATGCCCAAAACCAATCAGACCCTTTAGGTATCAATTCACTCTACGTGTGCCTCAATAGGGTTCTTTAAAACCTGTAACCACTCAACTGCGCTATAGTGTTTCATAGGAATCAATGAATAAGACAGACTGGCTTCTGAACCTCTGCACTCATTGGTGGTCCTGATATTGAGGTTCCAACAATGTTATAGTATAGGCAGGATGCTTAAGATAGCACCATGGGGATTCCGGAATGCTGGCTGAGCAGTCAGCAGGCTGAATCAAGAACTCCTGACCCCTGCTATGAATAATTCATTGATAATGAATTCAAAAAATAAAAGTGACTCTTTGGAAACTCCAGTCTCCAAGAAAACTAAAGCAGATATGGAAGAAAGCCCCAGTGTCCCAGAAGTTTACAAACTGTTGTTGAAGGTCTCCCAGGATGTGGGGGATTTGAAGACATCCTTTTCTGATCTTTCTGGTAAGGTGACTAATCTGGATGGTAGAGTGGGCCGGTTGGAGAAGGACTCAGCTGGGTTTGACTCTGAGATTTCTGGAAGTTGCAGAGCTTACAATGATTTGAAGAATGAAATGGAGAATCTTAAGGTTAAAAATCAGATGTTGGATTTGAAATCTAGCAGTCACAACCTCAATTTAGTGGGTATTCCAGAAGATCTAATAGCTGAAGGACTGCTGGGTAGCAGTGTGACTAAGATCATTTCTGAAATATATGGTAAAAATATTATCCTACCAAGAGATCTGGACTTTGCCTATAGGGTGGGAAAGTTGGAAAATACAAAGCTAAAACAGAGTTTGATGGTGTTTAATAATATTTATGCAAAGGAGAGAGTGCTTAAAGCAGCCAAGGAAAAAGGACAAGTGACCAACAACAAATCTAAAGTAGCAGTGTTCCCTGACTTCCCAAAGGATCTAGTAGAAAAAAGAAAGCTTTTCTTGGATGTGAAAAAACTGGCAAAGGAAAAAGAGATTAAATCAATTCTGGTCACCTCAGCCATTTTTAAAATGTACTTCCCAAGTGGTATAAGGTTGACTGAAGATCCAGAAGAGGCTAGGAGCTGGATGCTTAATTATAAACTAAATGCAGCCTAGGTACACAAATTTTGATTTTAGATATGAATGTTGTGCTCTTTAACGTCTTCCTTCGAATGTGAGCTGTTTGAATTTGTTGTTCGGAAAGTACTTTCATTCAAGTTTCATGGCTTGTTAGGTGCCTTTTTCTAATACTACAGTAGCCTTGTCTTGTTATGAAAAGGGGATGTATCAGGGTGCGGTCTTGCAAGGCATGCATCGGATATGGAGGAAGGAGCCATAATGGTGGAGTGGGGGCATGACTTTTGTGCTAGGATGGGTTCCATTATGGCAGGCCTGGAAGCGCAGCATGCGGCGGGGTGGGAGGTTACGGGTTCTAGCCACTGTGCTACTGTCCACTTCATTCACGTCGTTGGGGCATGTAAGATCACGTGATGGACTTCCGAATGGACAGGGAAGCCGCATACGGAGGGGATAGGAAGTTTACACACGATGAAATATGAGGTAATGAAAGGGGGCTGTATGCTCTGTGATTAAAGAAATTGAATATTACATTGTTGTCTCTTTGGCAAAGGGATTAGCAGATGTTTGTTTTGGTGTGCCATTGCTACAGTTCATCAATATCTATGCCAATGGGAACATAACCTACAAATGGATACTGGGAAATGAAGTCTACAGTTTTTTAAATAATACACTGAATTTATTGGGCTGTCAATCTAATGACAATATTATTTCAGGACGAAAATAGCTGGGGTCTACAATGTTACTAGTTTTAATTAATTTGCATTGTGATAGCGTATCCTGTAGGCACTTCACATATTGCACTGATATAGCGTTTACATTTGGGACTTGTAGCATGAGTAGCTCTTAAGTGTTGGAACCATATCCTTGGTTGGCACTTAACTCAGCCACAGCACGGAGCATGGTAATCTTTCATGGACCCCACCATAATTATGTTTAAACATGCGGTTATATCAGGTTAGGTGGGATAGGTGGAGTACTTATTTGGAAAGCACCTAAATATTGGTTGGTTTGTAGATTTGAATAGACCTATCTTTACATCAAACTAGATTGTGTACAAGATGTTTTGAACTTTAGATGCTAATTGAATCATCTCAATTTATAGGGGGTTTATAAATAAATATTGGACAGAGTTCTTTAAAAAGGAATTCAGTGTGGGGTGTTGGATATATAGGGAATTACAGAGCTATTGGTTTTAGTTCCACAACTTTGGATTGGTGCCTTATATGATTGGATTAAGGGTGCCAGGAACTTGGAGGGAGGGGGGTTCTTTTATTGAGAATTTAAATAGATACATTTAGTAGATATAGGGGGGGCAAGCTCTTTTAGGGGTAGGTCAGTAAGGTTCTATTTCTTTCTACCTCTCAGTGCGGCTCCGTTGGGTGTTATGGTTTGTTTTGGGGTTTCTTTTTTGAATAATTTGTTTTTCTGGGGATTTTTCCTGATTATTTGTTGTTTTTGTATTATCATTATTTTTTTAGAGAAGTTACTGTGGATGAAGGATTGACAAAGGATTTTGCAATGGATAGAATGAACTCAAGTAGTCCTGTTAGAGATTCTCTGCGAGTGGTCTGATGGAACGTAAATGGGTTGAAGGACAACATTAAGAGGAAAAAAGTTATGTCACATCTAAAAAATTGTAAGGATGATGTAATTTTCTTACAGGAGACTCATTTTACAGAGATTGAGGCAGTTGCATTTGAAAAAAGTTGGCAGGGTCTTGCACTGCATTCCTCATACACATCGAGCTCTAGAGGGGGTCCCTATTCTGTTTAAAAAAAATGTCAAAGGAGTGTGTTAGATTACAAGGCAGACAAGGTGGGACAGTGGTTATTGGTTAAGGTTCAGATACAGGACCTGTAGATGACTTTGTGTAGTATCTATGCACCAAAACGTCAATGGAGATGCATTCTTCAATGGTTTAGGACAACACATTTTGGATTTAGGTAATGGGAACATATTGTTGGGTGGAGTTTTAAACCTGGCAGTGGACCCTTATCTGGATAGGAATAGTCAGGTTGTCAGGGATGGTAGGAAATAGGATAGAGAAGATTTGAGATTGTTGATGGATGAGTTTGCACTGTCTGACGTATGGAGGTTGGAGAACCCCACAGGGAGGGAGTCCACATTTTATTGAAATGCACACCATATGTACTCTCAAATTGACAATGTATTAACATCTGGGATGATCACGAGAAGTGTTGAGTTGTGAAATAGGGAGTATATTTATTTCTGACCACTCTCCAGTGAGTATGGTAGTTGCATTGGAATATTCGTCAGAAAAGGCCAAAATGTAGAGGTTTAACACAGGAATTTTGAATGATGATGACTCGAAGAAAGAGTTAGTTGATGAAGCATCAAAGTATTTGAAAACCAACTTAAATGGGGAAGTTGGGGTGGAGACCAGCTGGGAGGCGTTTAAGTGTATGATGCGTGCGGTGGCTATGAAAGTGTCAGGGTTTAGGAAAAAGAAAAGAGCTGCAGAGCTTAAAGAATTGGGTTCCACAGTAACAGCGTTAGAAAAAGAGCTCATGGGACATTTTGATAGTGAGAAACATTTTGAATTAATGAAAATGAAGTATAAGCTTAATAAGATCCTTAGTGAGAAGGCAGAATTTGCATTATTGATATTGAAATGCAAGTACTATGAGGGTGGGGAACAATGTGGTAGACTGCTAGCCCATAGCTTAAGAACGAGGGAATCAAATAGGGCAATTGGAATGATAAGGAAAAATGGTGGGGTGACCAGGAATCCTGATGAAATAAACAAAATGTTTAAAAACTTTTACAGGAGTTATACAGTGAGAAGCACACATTGGATGTAGAAAAGACTTTAGAATTCTTTGAGAGAATTATTTTAAAGAAAGTGAATGAAGAAGAATAATTGTTTCTGGATGCCGATATCTCACTTGTGGAAGTTAAGATAGCTGTGTGGTCTCTGAATATTGGGAAATGTCCTGGGCCAGACGGTTTGCCATTGGAATTTTTTCGTGTTGATGCCGGATGGAGTCCTGGAGTTAATGAGGGATATAGTCCTTCAAAGCAAGACAAAAGGAATTCCACCTCCCACTCTACGCCATGAATTGATTTCCTTATTGCTCAAACCTGACCATTCAGAGTTGGACATAGGGAGTTACAGACCCATCAGCCTGATGAATACAGACAGTAAAGTCTTGTCTAAAATTCTGGAAGCCCGACTCGAGAAAATCCTCCCTAGGCTGATCCATCCTGACCAAGCCAGCTTTGTTAAAGGAAGAGTATCAGCTACGACATGAGGAGGTTGTTGCTAACCATGGAGGAATGTCAAAAGTCACAAATTGAGTCACTTGTTATCTCCCTTGATGCCAAAAAGTCTTTTGACAGGGTGAGCTGGAAGTTTTTGCAGTATACGATGGAGAGAATTAATTTTGGTGTGGAGTTTTTGAGCTGGGTGAAAGTCTTATATAATAGCACATCGGCAGCGATTAACACCAACAGCAGGCTGTCTGGAGAGTTTGAATTACAGCAGGGGACTTGTCAAGGATGTCCACTGTCTCCATTGTTGTTTGTAATTTCGATAGAACCCTAGGCAGAGGCAATCTGATCCGCTCCAAGAATCAAAGGGGTTTGCTATGGTACAATTTGCCAAAAGCTCTGGTTGTATGCAGATGATTTATTGGTGGTGGTGCAAGATCTATCAAACTCAATTGCAGAGCTGATGAGGGTCTTGAATGACTTTGGAGCAATTTCAAACTACAAGATATATTGGCAGAAATCAGACTACTTGTGAGGTGGTCAAGAGTTTTGGGTTCAGATGGTGCACTAATAAAATGAAGTATCTGGGTATCTGGATAACTAAGGATTTGAGTGGCCTCATGAAAATGTACATGGACCTATGTATACAGAAGATAAAGCAGGAGATTGATTGCTGGTCTGTACTAAAGCTGTTTTAGGGTTCAGGGTTAATGCAATAAAAATGCCTCTAGCGCCAAAAGTTACCTACATTTTAGGAATGGTCCCAATGCAAGTACGAAAATCGGATTGGAAGAAAATAGATTGTATGTTTTAGTCATTTGTTTGGAGTGGGAAAATTCCGGGGTTAAAACTCTGGAAACTACAGCTCAAAAAAGAGAAAGGAGGCTTGAACATTCAGAATTATGAGAGATAGCAGCAGGCATTCACTTTGAGGCACATCCTTCAGTTCCTAACATCAGATGATGACTGGGTTCGAGCTGATGCGTAGAGGGCAGCGCCGTTGGATGTGTGGGCCATTCCATCTACCACCAATTATAAGAGTCTCCAAAGCTCAGCTTTGATGCATTTCTTGAGGACAACTTGGCAGGCCTATGAACAAGCGGCCGGAATGGACCTTGCTACAAATATGGATTCATCGATATGGCTGAATCCCAAAATTAAAATTGGAAAAAAGGTGATTTTCTGGAGAAAATGCTTCACAGCAGGGGTTAAGAAAGATGGAGACTTGTTCAAAGGTCATAGCTGGAAAACATTAAGGGAGCTGAAGGCAGAATACACTCTTGTGGACAATTTATATGGTGATTACAGGAAATTAATTGATTTCTAGTGTTAAGAGTTTCTCCGGAAAGGCACACTGAGCCTCTAGAATGTACACTTTGTTAAGTGACTTTTCAGAGCCAGACCACGGAACCCTGTTGACTAAGTCAATAATTCTGGAAGTGGAAATGACTCTTCAAAGATGGATGAATATCTGTGCCTGTTAGGTAGAATTATATGCAGAACCCTTTGGGAACACCACACACAATTAAGACTACAAGTGACAGTACAAATTCACCTTTGGTACAAGCCTGTACTACACAGTAAAGTGGTAGCAATGGCTGAGCAGCCAGACTTATCTCAAGAGCAAGTGAGCAGTATCAGATAGTTACACAAAGGACAGCAATTACTATGATTCAAACAAACACTGACTCATGGTTTCTGAGTAAAAGAATAGACATTTATTTACACATCAGTTGTAAAACATTTCACTAAAGTAAAGCCGTTTAAAAATCACACTCTTAATCCACCACACCACTCCCAATAGGTTCCAGACAAGTTAAGCTCACAAATGAAGTGGGAGCAAAATGCCACTCCAGAAATTTAAGAGGGAGGGAAAGACAAAGTTAGGCAGAAATTGAACAGCACCAACAGATTAGTAATCAGGGCAATCTATATAGAGGGACTACAGTGATGGAATCAAACCAAAAAGGCTTGGGCCAAAGTCAATAGGACAGAAGTCTTTTGCTCAAGATCACACAGCTCAGGGTAGTTCGCGGTTAAGTCTTTGGCAAGAGTTCCAGACAAAGTTGGACAGCAAAAAAGTTAGTTTAAAGAGAAGAGAAGGACAAGCCCTCGGATTGGAGAAAGATTTCACACACTTTTGCCGTGGCTGAACGGATTTGCACAGTACCTTTAAATGGATGGTGAAGATGCTGTAGATGAGGCGGATGTTCCTGGTAGTTCCTGCAGACTCATGGTTCCTGAAGCGACTGTCAGACTAACATGAAGTAGGAAGACTGGAGGGTCCTGCACTACTCAGGGAAGAAACCAGCAGCAGAGCAAAACAATAAATAAAAGGTGCGCTCCTTAAAACCCAAGCAGGGTCCGATCTTCCCGGCTATTCGGCCTACTGTAGCTCTGTACAGCGAATTCGACCAGAGGAGGGAGTCCTGGCTTGCAGTTTGGTCAAACTGGTTGGTCCCACCAGCTCAGGGGAAGAATCTTCCTGGAGGTTCTTCTCTGTCAATGGAGTTCGCAGATTCAGACCTGCAGCAGGGCTTCACCAGGCGGTTCAGTCGTGTTAGGGGTCCTCTTCTGTCAGCTCCTCTTTGTTTCTTTCATTCCAGTGGCGACTCTGCCTTTCTAGTGTCAGAGAACTGCTTTTTATGCAGTTGTGCCCCATTCACACAGCCTTGCTGTCAATCACACAGCATGGTGGCTGTCCCGCCGGGACAGTCACCTAGCCAATCAAACTGGATTGCGACTTGGGTTACCAAGGAAACCCATGGCAGGGGTGCTAAAACCCCTCCCTCACATCCTGCCTACCCTGACTTTCAGGCACCTAAGGAGGGCTTCTGTGCAGAAGCCCGCGTAAGGACGGTGAACAAAGGAACCAAACCTGGTTTGGCGCGCAGAGAAAAACATGAAAAGACATTTTCAAAAATAAATGGCGAATAAAACCAGCCGGAACCAAATTAAAACAAATATGGTTCAGCAGAATTAAGTTTGAGGCTACCAAGATAGCCTAGAACAATACCAAGGTTATTTAAGATAACCCCAGTAGGAAAAATAGGGTAGTTACCACTGCCACCAGCCAAGTCTTGATGAAAAGGGAGCGGGACAATGCTCCAAGATAAACAGACGAAAAGGGATAAGTATTAACCCTTTCCAGTACTCTATGTGAGATAGTCTGTACTGGGTCTGTGGTCTGTCTGTGACAACCCTGTGTCATTGCACTGAGGGTGCTGTGTAACACACAGTAAAAAGCTGATGCATGTAGAGTAGGTGAGGCTCCACAGTCTCTGAACACAAGAAAATGTTAAACACACACAGCAAAACACATGTAAGAGTGGGAAAAAAGGCTCTCACTCTTACCAGGTGAAAAAAGAAAATCCTAGAAATCCAGCAAAGCTGCTGAGGGACTCAATAGGTAAGGGAAATTAGCCATTTTGGAGAATTCTTCCTAACAGTGCCAACATTAATATAGTTTCCCTGAACATTGGAGATCAAGATCGCCAAGTGAAGATACTCAACAGTCTTTTCAAACATGGTCTATTGGACTCAGACACTTTTTGGCGTTCTGCTCTGGGACAAGGTACATTAGAGCATATGTTATGGGATTTTATTAAATTGAAGGATTTCTGGAGCGGGATTGTGGAGGTAATTAATGCTGTCCTAGGTAAAGAGCTGGAATGCAACTTTGAAACACTCATCCTAGGTGAAACGGAAGACATGAATAATGACCACATCACCTGGATTATAAGAGGAGCAGCAGTGGCAAAGAGATTGATATTAAGTGCATGGAAGACACCTGACTATCTGAACTGGCGCAAATGGCTAGAAGAAATGTACAAAGTTTGTTAATATTGAACGAGTAAATTATATGCTGCAAAAGAAGGTTTCAAGTTTCCAGAAGATCTGGGGCAATGTTTGGATTTAAATCTGTCATAGAGGGTGTTTGAAATGCGGGCTGCAAGACATATAAGTACTTTTTGAAATTACCTTAATCTGTTGGTATGATATGAAACCCCACCTTTTTTCTTTTTTTTTCCTCTACACTTTTCTTCTTCACATTCCAGTTTTGTAATTCTTTATATTCATTGTAGCTGTGTTTTTTGGAAGGTTGGATGTGGGGGTGGAGGGGTTTATATTATGTTTTGTTCATAAATTGTGATGTGATATATAAGCGGGATCCATTGTTTAGGATGCATTGTATCTTGTTTTGAGAAAATAATAAATATGTAAAAAAAAAAAAAGAAGATAGCACCATGGTTCCAAATGATCCAGATGCTTCCCCATAGGGGTAAAAACACGGAAGAACATTGTGATGAGAAATCATTTGGTGTTTCCATCCCCTCTCCATCAACGGTTCCAGGCCTCAGAGGTTTGGAGGTAAATGGTGGTGCTTTCTGGACTCCATTGATGCAGCAATGAATCTAGTTGCAAACAAAAAGTTCTGCAGGAAAGCTGCTATGCGGAAATGCTACTGGAGAATGTGTTGGTCGGAGCAGATGTGGACCACAGAAGATGGAGAGAGATCCAATCAATTACTTTTGGACTGAACGAGGCTAGACCAATATGTCCCTACAGTTGAATTGCCCCCCTTTGCTGACACTACACTGCCATATTTTCGCAATGCTGCCAGACAATAGCTCTTCTCAGTGCGGGTCGCGAGACAACCGCTTGCAACGATCAACAGTGTATGCTTTTTCAAAGCCATCACGCAGAGGTAAGCTGAATAACACCACGCGGCCCCCACCTCGCCCCAAGGAACTACTTCCCATTCAGCACGCGAGCTGAGCAAACATTCCTTATAGCTCTATTCTCTTTCTTTCCTTTCTCCCTCCATTAATGTTTTCTAGCGCTGCACAAACAGAAGTAAACACGAAACTTGGTTGATTACAGGCGAATTCCATAAGGAGAGCCCCCACGACCTCACCATGTATACCTAAACAGTGTGACAACAAGGTATCCAACAAGGATTATTTTTTAGCAGTCCAAATGCCCCCATGCTTTTGTATCTTGTATCTTGTGCTGTTCTCTTTCTCCTCAATGAGAAACACTAGATGGTGTCTTTGACCTTTGGTTCAACCTTTTTACAATATCACTCTGTTTCTCCCAACAGAGCCCACCACACTACAGGGACCACAGCCCACAACCCTTAAGGGCACCCCTGCTCCACTTACCCGGCGGTGACACCCCACTTCCCAGCCATAGAGGCGCTTCAGCAGCCCCTACAGTTCTACAGAAACAGCTCCAAGTTGAACTTTGCCCCCAATGGGTATTCGCACAAGGTCAGTGGACACTTTCCGAAGCCAACCTTTTTAAGCGATACCCATCCTCCCGGAGCCTTCCCTCTGGGTTTCTTCCTTTTATCCTTTTTAAACTTCACCATAGCTTACATGTGTGTTCTTCCTTTAGAGAAACATGATCCAAGCCCGGAAGAAGGTGCCATTACCTATAGCCGAAACGTCCATGGACCCAGCACCTACCTTGCTGTAGTATTCACAACACATCAAAGGATTTCCACTCTGATGTACACCCAGAATTGGTCACTTTCTACTGCAGCCTGACCTATGTTAGGTCACAGATGAGGACACATATATGGACTTATTATTGTTGTTGCACTAAGTCTCCTTCTATTTTGTTCAGTTTTCATATGCGTCTAATAATTGCGACAATATGTTTCTGTATCTACAACTATGAACAGTCATACTTTCTTTGGAATTCATTGACGGTACTTGTACTTTGCACTGTCTATTCTTGTTACACTTTCATGTTGTGTTTTTTGTATAAATATGTCGAGTTCAGCACATGTTTTGCTAAGAATGAAATAATTAGCAATACAAAGTTTGACTATATGTAATTAGTAAAAACATTAACACAATTATTGATACAGCCAATTAAAGAGGGTTGCCTTCATCTAAACAAGTTGTAGTTTCCTTTAATTGTACAATGACGTTATGAACCTAGAACTAGGCCTTGGATGGTTTCAAAGGGTAGATCAATTCTAGCCAACATTTCTGACGAATCAATAATACACTAACCATGGTATGTTTAAACCAATAAGTGGCAGAACCACTTTTTGTTTCATAGAAGGTGGAGAGAGTGGCAGCTTGTCCAGAGGTAGAAGTCATGGTTGCACCAGCTATTAAGTGCAGTCATAATTCAGAGATTACAACCCATATTCAAAGACAATGTCTTACTCACTGCCTCTCATACCCACAGGCCTTAAGCTCTCCCCTGTACTGTAATTCCATCTGTCTGGTGGTCCCATCTGTTCATGTTGGGTGAGTGCAGCAATGAGCAGCAAAGCTTTCAGGGGAGCCTTGAGTCTTCAGTCATGACTATGCCTCCACTGTCAAGGGCAGTGTGTGTCATATACTTTCTTCACTCTGGTTGCTTCATAAGTCTGTTATCCACAGACACTGGGAGTGCCAATGCGGGTGCATCCTTTAAAATATGTGTACATACACAATGTCTAGGCATCAACACATCCATAATGGCCCACCCACTTTCCAGGGTCTTCATTCTGATGTGAATTTTGGCCATGCATACATAAACCATTCAATCGTATAGAGAAATTGTGCTTTGAGTCTTCTGCCCTATTTATTTAAACGCTGGCACAGTCTTGGTAACAACTATGTCATATCCACTATCACAGGAACACAATTGGGCTTGGCACTGGATCTCTTACATGGCTTACGGGTAGAGGAACACCCATGGTACATCTGACTGTGGCCACTAAAGTTGTACACAAACAACATAGACAACTGTAAATACTGGAGAGGGGTATCTGTACTTCGTCCATCTATATGGCAGAATAGAGGCACAGAGTGTCCCAGCCAAGGTTCTCTATATGGTAGCTATGGATAAGCAACCAAGTCTTAAGCTCTCAGAATGTGATGCAGGCTGGTTCTTAAGTAGAGTGAGTTTCCAAGCCCCCACAAAGGAAGGTCCAAACACTATGTTATGTACTAACATGGTTCTTCATGTAAAAATAGGGTTCAGAGATATATACAAAATTCAATAACTCACTTTGTTCTCTGGTATTTCTATAATGGCAGATCTATACTCTTCTATGTGGTACCACATTCAGACTTTAGATTCCTTTAAAAGGCATCAACTGCTGGCAGTTATAACAGAGCATACAAATCAGTCAGTAAATTGTATCAGCATAGATAATAAGGAAGGAAGACAGGTTAATGTTAAGCAATGGCAGAATGCTTTCTTTGGATCTCGATGTACAATTCTGAATGAAGATCCCCCGACCTGGGCAACCTGTAATAAAAGAATTAACAAGCCCAGTCCATAAATGCTCAATAAGCCTTGCTTCTTGGTTAAAAAGTTCAATGAGCCCAATTTACCAGATGTGGGAGAATTTCTTCAAAGGTTCATTGACGGTATCCTTCAAGGGTGGACTCCCTTTAAAGCAGGAGCCACTGCTCGTTGAGAGCCTCAAGGAAAAGTGGAACACTTGTGATGATGCTGCACTTCGACCTTTTGGTGCTCTTCGAAGATTGATCATGGAAGTCATGGGTAGATGAGGCATGTGGTAAACCTTGATGCAAAGTGTTCAGTGCCGCAAATAATACTCAGTGATGGATGCAGACCTGGCAGCAGGTGTCAGGAATCGAGGTTGGCTGTCCTCTGGCCTGTTGGTGTTGCCGCAGCACATACCTCGGGATAGCTTCAGTGATCGGGACTCGACCATGGACTGGACCTCAGATCTTCACTCTGTCAGTGTCCTCGGGATGTCTTTGCCAGCTTCTGGTGGTGGGAAACCCACTAGCAGACTTTCCTCGGTAGCTGGTGATTTGCCTTTCTCTGGCGGGACAAATTGGTTGACGGTGATGGCAAGTGAGCCCTCTGTCAAATGTTCATAGGCAGAATGGAAGCATGCCCGTGAAGCAGCTTGGCATCGAGGTGTCCCTGATTCTGGGCAACATGATTAGGAGGGCTTCCAGCCGTCAATGAAATCTTCTGAACCCCGGTCAATGGCAACGGACTTCGATGGCCTCGACTTCCAGGCACTCTTCAGGATTCTCGGCTGACACCTTCTCCGGACCCCAGGCCCACAGAACTGGCTTCCAGGGTGCCTCGATGAAGGTCTCCTAGCCAGGTCCTCTCTTGGATCAGTCCTGAATAGACAGTAAGTGGACCTTTAATGGGGGTTGGGACCTGGGGGTTGCAGGGATCTCGAGGAATGCAAAGGTGTGGGGGTTGAGTCAGTGGTATAGGGCTGGCTCTGGCCTGGCTGGGTGAGGGTTAGAGGCCTAATGGCAGTTTAGTGGAGATGGATGGACGCACCACAGAGTATAGTGTTATCTCATGCTCTTGCAGGACGCATTCCAGTGGAAGATACTAAATATTCGCAACACTGAAGGGACGAGGGGGAAGTGGACTTCTGTGGGAACAGAGCTCTTGTGCGGCTTGTGTTTTATACAGAAATTGGGCATTGTGAACAGTGCGAGCCTGCAGCTTATCCCTGCTGGGCCTAATACAAAATGGAGTCAAGGGCTATGTGCTTTTCTAGTGCCATGCACCTACTTCTAAGCACTGCAGGGCCTTTACAGGTTGCGTGAAGGCATGGATTGATCCCCCGTTATATGACCTCATATGGTGTTCGCCTTATTTAGTAGTGTCTAGGGGCGTGGGATAGGCTCAGTTCCATCCCAACCTTCCCACCTTTCGTAACTTCTACAATAACTAATTCCCCCCCCATATTTCCACTCATTTGCACACCTTTCTGCTTCATCCCACATGGTTGTTCCTTTTATGGGCATCCATGCCCTGCACACATTCCTCAAAGTTTCCCCATGTTGCTCATACTGTTCAGGTGTGCAGGTCATGTATATGCATCCCCCTCCACCTGCCAAATCCACCCATACCTCTTTGTAGTTTTCGGATCCAGCGGAGGTACAATGGTGGTATGGTATAAGTTGTCAACTACGTCCTCAAGAAGGAGGGGGACCATGTGGTGTGCAGGGCCTCTATTTTGCTCACTTTGGATGTCTACTTCTTTTGTATCACGAGGTACGTTATCATTAGTTTTCCCGATAGTCACCATCCTCAATGCACTATTAGGCACATACCGGAGACCCAATTGGCATATGCAGAAGATCACCAGGATAACCAGGATAACCATAATGATTGGGACCAGCATATTTACCAATGTTCCAAGCCATGATGGAACCCAGCTAAAGGCCATGGTAAACCAGTCTTATTCTTGGACCCGAGCATCTTTTTTCATTTCAACTCGAGTTCATGCACTGCTGCGATGACGTATGATAGTGTCCCATTTTCAGCGTCTTCGGAAGGTACGAATGTGCAACATGAACTCCCAATCTTTTTGCAAACACCACCCTCCATAGTCATGAAGAGGTCCAACATGTACCTATTTTGCATAGTCATTAGTCTTAGGCACCTCAATTCCACTTTTATGACATTTAACCCTTGTTCAGTATTGTTTGCCAGCTGGATCAGTTCCCATCAAACTATTTGGAGCTACTTTGCATTTGCTAGTTCTGGATGCTGTGTATTAAGGATGCAAAAAATGTCTCTGCTGAATTATAGAGCTTGTATTTATCTGGTATCTGTGCAAGCAGGTCGGATGATTCTTGAGACAGGTAATTCGATGATTGTTTCTTTCTCCTCAGCTGATCATGGCATTCCTTTTTGGGAAGGATGCAGAAGTCTGGAGGTGGGTGGCATAGTGGGCATTACATCTGTGGTCAGCGGCACTGTCTGTTTTTGATTGTTCTGATGTAGGCTTGTGATGTTCAAAGGTGTACTCCCATTCCAGGTCCATTGGTGTCCATTCCAAGTCCATTTTCCCCCTTCCCCTTCCTATAGATGGCTATCGCAGATAAAAGATGTCCCCAATAAATAGCCAATACAAACATGCAAATTGTGAACAAAATAGCTGTGACGTGAATGCCAGAGTCGTAGCTGTAGGCCTTCATAAAACAAATTCTATTCCTACTGCTATCTACATTTGAAGAATCTCTTAATGGTGTCATCTCCATCATCGTTACACCTGTGGAAATTGGGATAAAATGGGGAGGGTAAGGAAGGGAGAGAGAGAAAAAGAATGAGCAAAAAAAAGAGGAGAAAGAAAGAGAAACAGCTTTAGTTTCTGTAGCTTGTGCTTTAGCAGCAATGCATGTACTGTATTGATTTCACATGCAGAGATATGGTCAGCGTAGAGCTACTGAGTTGAGGTAGTTTTGATGTTTTTAGTCTGGGTGTCTGGTGTGGTGTTCTGAAGTGCCCTACAGACATCATAGAGGAGTAACCAATATCTCAGCCCCTTTACCTTTACTGCAAGAGGGGTAGAAAACATCACTTCATAGAGTCCATGGAACCTGGGGGTGTTCCATTTTTGGACAAAACATCCGACATATATCCATTCCCCGGGCAACAACGGTTGGGCTGGTTGTCAGGCAGTGAGGCAGTTGAAGTTTCTTTGTCTTCTCTGTGGGGTGGTGTGATTTGTTTCAAAATGGATCTGATCTAAGTTGGGTTAGGTAGTGCTGGAACTGTTCACCCAGGATTGTGGCTGCTCTAAGTGCATCTGATGCTCTTCTTACTGGTGACAGGGGTGTTTGCATGCGTCAGCCAGTCACTATTTTATGGGGGACAGGTGGCTGTCCTTACTGGGCTGTGTGCGCAAATGGAACAGTGCCAGGGCAGGCAGTACACCCAATTCTTTTTCAGGGTGTTGTATAATTTAGAAAGTCTACTTTTAAGCAGTCCATTTATTCTCTCCACCACCCCATTCAATTGTGGGTGGTAAATGGAACACATGTGTGTTTAATCCCCATTAGGGTAATTACCTCTTTGAATAGCTCACTGAAAAAAATGGTCCCATTGTGTGATCGTAGGACATCGCACACTCCCCACCTGGCAAAAACCTCTCTGACAAGACAGTTTGCATCACACTTGGCATCAGGTGGGCCCATGGGCCAGCTTCGACTCACTGAGAAAATTAACGCACCACTATAAACAGATATCGTATCCCATTGCATCTTTCTCCCATGTCTGCATAGTCAAAATTCAGCTCATGGAGGGGGTCTAGAGGGTGGGATCATATCCCCCTCAAAGTTCTCAGTGTCATTCCTGTATTGAAATCTTCACACATTGTACATCGGACCACCATCTTTGTCATGTGTTCCTGTAAATTTGTGATAAACCAATTTCCCGAAGGTCTGCTGCAATGTGTTGCTTAGAACTGCGAGATGGAAAATATAACTGTTCAAATGCTGTGTACCGTAGCACCACAGGCATCACTACTTTTCCCGTGGCCTGCTATCTCCACAAGAGATTTGTGTGGCATTGGATGCACCCATGCTTTGCCATAAATCCTGTTCTTCTGTTGATGCCCTGCACTGCAGTTCAATGATTTGTGCTATGGGGAGGGTTGTGTATGCATCTGTGTTTTGTCCTACATTCGATGAGGTCAGGACATATTCTGCTGCAATAGGTATGGGAAGGTATGCCAACTCCTTGGATGGTGCCATGGCAGCTGTGTTTCCCAATGATATTTTGTCTGTGTTTTGGGTGTGGGCTAGGCATTTAATGACAGCCACCACAGAAGGTTCTGCGAGGGATGAAATCAATGTGTTCAGTAAGTCAGTGTGTTAAACTGGTGAGCCATCTGCTCTTCTGAACCCCCTCCTCCTCCAGCGTGACAGACCTGCATGCAACATTGTGGTGACATAGGAGGAGTCTGAATAAACTGTAACATAGCACCTTTTTGAAGCCCACAGGGTCTCTATGAGAGCAACACGTTCTGCTGCCGGTGCGGAACAGTGTCTGGGTAACCTTTTCATGATCAGTGTTTCATATTCTCCCTCCTCTAGGCACACCACTGCTGCCCCAACATGTTTTGCACCCGTAGCTTGCACAATGGATGCTGAACCATAAACGAAGAGTACTTCTCCTTCCTGTAAGGTGCAGTGTTTAGCTTTGGGGATGTCTTCACCCTCCTCCTCATATCATGCACGATCATGCTGTTGTATGTCCTCTGTTGTGCATGGCTCTGTAGGGAACATGGCAGGATTTCCTGTTCTGCACCATACCATATGGATATGGGGGCTGGACAGTATTATTTCATATGCGGATGCTCTTTGGTTGGTGAGTGTGGATTTTGATCTGTCTAATATCGCAAACAGTGAGTGTTCAACATACAATGTTACTGAGCATTCCATACAAATTGTGGATTCTTTTCAATGGCGAAGGCTGGGGCAGTGAGGGCTTGTTCACAAGTGGACTGTCCTTGCATTGCAGAATCGAGCATGCTGCTGTAGCAATCCAGAGGCTTGTGTCCCATTGAACTTTTCTGCCTGAGCACCGCTTGTCATAAATGTGCCATTTGATTGAGAGAAAATGTGATATTCCTGTGTATAATCGGGGGTGGCTAGGACAGGAGCTGTTTAAATCACTTCTTTTAGATCATTGAAGCTGGCTGTCATCTCTGTTGTCCACTGAATTTGGTTGCCCTCTATATCTGTGCCTTGTTGAAGCCTTGTAAGAGTGGCCTTGTGTATGCTGCATAGTGTAAGATCTATACTCTACAGTAATTACAGAGGCCTAAGAACTTCTGCATGTTTTTTAGTTTAAGTGGTTTGGCAGTCACACACACTGCTGCTGCCCTGTCTGGAATTATTCTCTTACCATTTTTGGAGATGAGTTGCACTAAGTAGAGCACATCCAGTAAGCGGTACTGGAGCTTTTTCTTGTCCAACTTATACCATTTCTTTGCAAGCAACTGTAGTAGTGTGATGGAATGCCTTCAACAGCTTTGCTCGCTGTCACTGCAGACCAGTTGGTCATCTACATATTCAATGATCGTGCTGGGCACCTGATTGATCCCTAGATCGTCATGCAGTATTCTATAAAAAATACTGGGGCTTTCACAGTACACCTGGGGAAGGCGGCTGTGTTCGTAGTACTTTCCTCCCAGGGTGAAGGCTGTAAGAGACAGGGAGTCTGGGTCGAGGGGCACTGAGAAAAATGTATTCTTCAAGTCTCCTACTGTGAAATGGGTGGCCTGTTGGGGAATGCAGCATAGAAGGGTCGCCGGGTTAGGGGCAAGTGGAAACTCTTTCTGTACATTGTAATTGAGTGGTCTTAAATGATGAATCATTCTCCAACTGCCCCTGTTGCCTTTTTGATTGGATAGATAGCTGTATTGCATGGTGAGGTAGAAGGTACTATAATCCCTTGTTGTAACAGGGCCTGCAATGTTTCCTGAATTCCCTCCTATTCTTCTCTGGACAGGGGGTATTGTTTGACCCTCAAGACTATTGCTGTTTGTTTGAGAGTTATCTTTATTGTTGTTACTTCCTTTAACGTACCTACATCATGGGGTTGGCCCAACTAATGATGGCTAAAAGGAGACTCTGCTCTTTTCTGTACTGCACCATTATGTCACAAGGTATACACATTTCTTGGATGATTTCTCCGTCATTATTGTGGTCTTCAAAAAGGTCCTTGTCTGTCAATTCTCGCAGAGGTACATTGGGGTTAATAACTAACACTGTGTGCCATTGGCACCTGTGGGGGGTCAGTTCCTAATACTGAAATCCTTCTAGCAGACACAAGCCACCATTCAAAATCTAATGACAGAATTGTGCCAGCACCCACTTCGGGAAGCATCACAGGTCGGAAAATGAAATTTGCAGGTACTCTCCATTGTTTCCTGGTAATCTGGGGGACAGCTTGGGCAAGTACTTGAATACCATAAACAAACATGTCTGGGTTCACAGGTATTTCCCTCTCTACCATCTCACTGGTCACAGCGCGTATTACTAGCATTGCTTGTAGGGAGTACATGCCAGTGGTGGTGCAGACAATCTCTCTGTCTGTGAAAGATATTGATATGTTCAGATTACTAAGCAGGTCCCTTCCCAGTAAGGTGACGGGGGAGCTCTCATACTAGAGATGGGGTGCTCGTACAACCTTCCCTCCCACCTCTGCAACTAAATCTTTTGTGTATGGAACGTTGATACAGCCCCAGAGAATCCCTGTGTGTCGAGACCTTTTCCTAATAGCGAGAAGTTACTTTTACTGACGCATGACTTCTCCGAGTCCACCATAAAGATGAATTCCTCCTATCTCTGCCCCCACCAGTGGTTCCTCTTCTGGATGTGAGGTCCTTGACAGTATTGGACACACAAGTGCTCTCTGTGGGCTGTCCTAGTCAGGGTCCCTGGGAAAGAGAAGGTGTTTCCACCTACCACTGTGGCCCCTGATAAGGGACTGCTGCTCCTTTGGGTTCAGTGGTGAAGGCGTGTCTGTATCCCGCTGCCTGTTGTTTGGGGTGCGTTTGGTGTGGCTTTATTGTCTGCTACTGGGGTGGTGGGTGGTATGGGTCGGGGATATGAGATTAATGACATCCCCTGAATGGGCCCTTGTATGCTCCCTGGGTGGGGGCCTCCATAAAGTTGCTGATTGTAACTATAGTTTCCTCCCTGTCTGCTGCAACATTCTCTCAAAAAGTGCCCCCAGCTCCCGCACGACCAACACTGCCCTCTTGGTCTCTGTCCAATGAATCCCCCTCCTCTGCACCGTCAGAATGCACCTCGTCCTCATTGCGGCCCTCCTTGCCACTTGGGCCCTGAAAATTATGGGTTCCTCCCCAATGTCCTTGTCCATTGTCTGCCCATACCGCTTCTGTCGCAATGGAGGCAAACCCTTCTCTCCCATCTGTTCTGGGGATGGTACTTCTGATACCGCTGCTACTTTCACTAGTTTATTTTTAACTAGTTTTGCTTCCTCCGCCTGTCATCTCTGAATAGTTTATTTCTCTCACTCTTTGATCCTCCTGCAATGGTGGACGATGATGCTTTGAATCTCAGGCCATCCCTTTGCTACCACCTCAGCTATCTTATTGAGTGCCTTCTGCACCTCCTTAGGCAATCCCTTTTTCGCAATAAAGTCAAACAAAGACGTTGATTGAACCCAGGCACTGCCCGTTTCTGCTCTCCACATCTCTTGAACCATAAGAATGTACTGCGCAGCGTCTTCCTCATCCCCATTGTGCATTGGATTATTGATTGTAAATCTGGGGTTTCAGGGAACATTTGCCACAGCGCATCCCATACCAATGCTCTGATCTTATTGAACAATGGCATCATGAGTGTTGTTGCTTATTGTTACTCCCGGGTACCCCACTGTAATCCACACTGTCTCTGGCTGATCTCCCACTGCCACTACTAACAAGGTCTTAATGTCCCGTATGGCTAGGGGCACCCAAGCAGTGTGTTTTTCAGAAGTTTAAATCCATTTCCCTGCTCCCACTGTGAGGGCATTGAGGGGGTTGTTTTGTCCATTTGTGCCCAGGGGACATACAGGGGTCGTCCTGCACCTTTGTGTATTAAGTGCATTTGTAATTTTGTCCTTCTTTTCCCAGTTTGGCAACACTTTCCTTTTTCTTTGCCAATGATATCTTACCAAACCATTTCCTTAACCTTCCTTCGCACCGGCTTTCTACTCTCGGTGTGGTCGTGGGTGCTTGCTCAGCCCCTCCCTCTGTTCCTCCTTCTGTATCATTAAAATCCCTCCAATACTCATCCCCTCATCGGGACCTCACATTCTCATACCTCAGGCTGTCTGTTTCCCCCTTTCGGTCTCCATGAATGGCCCTTTCATGGCCCTCCAATGAACTGTCAATTCTGAACAGAAAGTCACCTGACTTCCATTTATCTTCGGGCTGCTGTGGGGGCGTTCCTGGGGGTAACATCAGAACCTCTGCCACCCGTGCTGTTTCACAAGCCGCTCTTAACCTTGCTAATTCTGTATGTGTAGTGGCCAACACCACTTCAAGGTCTCTTGTGCTTACCCCTGTATGGGTGGACACCTCAGGGGGTGCTACATATGGTGGGGGTGGGGATGTGGCCATGCTTGGACTGGAAATCACCATCCCCCCGGACACATAGGTCAGCTCAGTGTGTGCTTCTGCTGATCGCATGGCAATTGGATAAATCCCATTTTTCTTCTGCCCTGTCTTCCCAATCTCTTCTGTACTTGTGTTCGTCCCCTTGTCTGTAGTCACCCCATCCCTTTTAGTGGCCACTCTTTCCTCAAACATTCTCCAGAGGTCTAATATCTCTCTTCTGTTCTGTGATGATCTCCCCGTGTACTTTGCAGATATGTAGGTGGACATATGGTCCAAAGTGCATATGTCAAAATACCCACACTCTGGCCAGGAATGGGGCATTCATTCTCCTTTAGGCTCAGTCATCCATTGTATGTGATACTTCTTAATTTGTTCACAGTACATAGGTAGGGCTTTACTTATGTGATCTAGGGGCGTGTCCTTACCCATGGCTATACTCGGTCAGTGTTGTGTTAAGATTATGCTTTTACAGTAACCCCTCAGCTTATGTCAAAAATACAATTTGTCCAATGTTAATTTAAAACACATACAATGTAATCCTGTCTGCACCTTTTCTCCCTAGAGCATCTTTTAATTGTTTTGTTCTCTTCACGCTCCCCCGATACACCCACACTCAGACAAACACACACACACCATACACAACCCTCCTGGGCCTCCTCTGTACATAAAAATAAAATACACTAACAAAATAAACTAAAATAACAAACTAAATCAATAACCACTACGTTCCCCCAGATCTGTAATGATATGGAGCTCCTAAATGTCCTCTTGTATTTTTCTCCTGCATTGGTCGAGACAGTGCACCTTGATACCACCCCTTACTATGGGAGTCTCCCATATTTCCTTTCCCTTATCTTCAGTATATATTAAAAATAAAAATGAATAAAGGCGGTCAAATAAAAAAGAACTTTCACAATCATCAAGTCAACTATTCTTTCGCTTTCATTCACTGCGTGTTCACCCGTTTCATACTGCTCCTCATCCCATCTGAACATTGTTAATCCTTGCAGGCTATACTCACGTGTTCACATTCTCTGAAAGACTCAGTTTATGGGGAATCCACAACAGGCCTGCGCCTCTTCCTCGGGTCGTACCCCACTTCAATGAGCAGTTGGGAATTCTGCAAAGACGGAACCTGCAAGGGCCACTTCTGCATACATGTTTAGGGGACAGGTCAACATAGGTGGGCACGGCTATTCCAGTGAGGCCGTCTGGATACCTCTGCACATATGGGAGCGATGGAATCGCGTCAGAGGGCTAACCAAATGAAGACAAGTCCATCTTTATGCACACTCCAAAATAAAGACAACCCGCTAGGGAAATAGGCCAGGAGATAGTGTTGCAAGGATAACAAGGTTCATTCGTACCGAATACAAATATCAGCAAATGACTCTGCTGCTCGAGAGCGCTCTACCGCTTACAGTAAAAAAATTGGCTTATAAACCCCAAACGCATCATACATATGGTAAAAAAATGGGTGCTACTGATTGGAGTCACCCTACACATGAGCCTACTCCACAGGGGATGCCAGACAGTAATGGTTCTTCCCCGTTGATTTGGTTCCACGTGGGTCGGCTGGGCTCATCCTCACTGTGAGGGCCAGGGCACACATAAAATACATTGTTCCTATCTAAGCTAAACACGCTAAGACTGAGTATTAACTCATTCTGGCAGGCCCCTGGGCGGCACAGGAAATGGTGCCAGGGAGAAGGGAGGATAAAATACAGTCATGATGAAGCACACATTCAGGGTTTCATTAATATCGCAGTTCCCACACTGAAGGTCCCCACCCTGAGGTTTGATCTTTAATTTATCCCTCCTGGTACCTCGTGTTACAAGGGTTATGTGTTGCTGCAAGGAAGAAATATAGTCACGCATGCTTAGATCTTCGGTGGACACTTAATGGGAGTTGGGACCTGGGAGTCACGTGTGTCTCGAGGAATGCAAAGGTGTGGGGGTGAAAACAGTGGTGTGGGGCTGGCTCCGGCCTGGCTTGGTGAGGGTTAGAGGCCTAATGGCAGTTTAGTGGAGGTGGATGGAAGCAGCGAGGAGCCTGGTGCTATCTCACACTCTTGCTGATCACATTCTCATGGAAGATACTAAATATTCGCAACACTGAGGGATGAGGAGGGAAGTGGATTTCCGTGGGAACAGAGCTCTTGCACAGCTAGAGTATTATACAGAAATTGGGCCTTGTGAACCAGGAACATGAACAGCGCAACCCTGCAGCTTATCCCTTCTGGACCTAATACAAAAAGAAGTTGAGGGCTATTGGCTTTTCTAGTGTCATGCATCTACTTCTCTGCAATGCAGGGCCTATACTTGTTGCGTGAAGGCACGTATTGCTGCACCCCTGTATATTATATCACCTCATATGGTTTTTGCCTTATTTGAAAGTGTCTAGGGGGGTGAGATATGCTAATTTCCATCCCAACACTACCCAGGAACTCCCATGTCAACCAGATAGTTTACCTTGCCAGTCTTGGAGACTATCCCGGAGGGTCCAGTCCACTTATCTGCAATAGGTCTAGGCTTGCTAGGCTCCATCACGATGATCTCCTGACCTGGAGTCCAATCCACTTCTGAGGCCTTATGGTCATGCCAGTACCTATTTCATTCTTGGCTTGTTTTAAGATTCACTGATGCCTGGCCCATCATCTGTGCCATCCTCCTCCTGAGGCCTAGCACATGGCCTGCCACTTTCTTGGCAGGATCTGGAGGGTTGGCTTCCAAACCTTCTCTGATTAAGGCAAGGGGCTCTGTCACTGGATGACCAAAGAAGAGCTAAAAGGGGTCGAAACCAACACCCTCTTGAGGTACCCCTCTATGGGAAAACAGCAGGCATGGTAGGATCAGATTCCTTTTCATCCTTAGGGGTTCTTCCAAAGCACCCATCATGCCCTTGAGAGTCTTATTATACCTCTCAACCAGACCCTTGGTCTGGGGATGGTAGGAGGTAGAGAACCTATATGTTACCCCACATTCCTTCCACATTGTTTGCATGCAACTAGACATGAAGTTGGATCTTCTGTTAGGGACCACCTATTTAGAGAATCCAACTCTGGTAAAAATGCCCAGGAAAGCCCTGGAAACCACCTTGACAGTTATGGTCCAAAAGGACATAGCCACAGGGAACCTGGTGGCATGATCAACCAGGGCAAGGATGAACCTGTGTCAAAGTGATGTGGGAGGTTCCAAGGGACTGACAATGTTGATGCCTACCCTCTCAAATGGTGTGCCAACCACTGGCAATGGCTGCAGTGGGGAAATGACACTGCCTCCAGTCTTGCCAGACAACTGACAATTTGGACAGATCTGGCAGTGCGACTCCACTTCTACTCCCATATGGGGCCACTAGAAATGTGCATAGACCCTTTGCTTACTCTTCTTAGTACCAAGATGACAAGCTAATGGCACCTCATTTGCCAACTGTAGAAAGAAGGGCCTGCAACATTGGGTACCACCAACCTTTTGGGGGCACCAGGTTCAGGCCTAGTGGGCTCACTACAAAGAAGATCACCTTCCCAATAGATCTTGAATGACCAAGGTACTTCACCTTGTGCCTGGGCCTGTTTTCTTAGACCCTCGAGAGAGTGGCACTCTCTCTGACCCTTTCAGATGTCTCCCCTAGAGGGCCCACGTTCAGCCAGCAGGCATTGAAGATCAGGGTGATCTCTGATCTCTGGGTTGAGTGCCTCTCCCTGAGGAGGGTCTTCTGGCTCTTCTCCCTCAGGAGTTCAGTCTCAGGTTACCACTGGGGCTAACCCATCTGAAGCTTAAAGTCTAGTGGGTGTTGCTGAAACAGCAGGAAGAGACAGAGCTCCCTTCACAGAGGTGGTCTTCTTGCTCTTCTGTTTTGCCTAGGGTCTCTACTTTGGCATGGGTAACTGACTAGCAGTCACACCCTGAGTGACATGAGACCTAGTGACTGCTGCATCAGTTAGGGGTAGTCCATCAGAGATCAACCCCAACTCCATTAAATCATTCCCCCACAATATGTGGGCAGGTACATTGTCCTGAACCAGGATGGGAAGCTTTGCTGTCTTGTACTCAATCTGGATGGTGGCTAGTGCTGCAGGAGATAATTTGGGAGGCCCACCAGCTAATCCGGTAGTTCTCAGCAGAGCACCTACATAGTCCTCTGGCATGAGCACAGTCTTGTACGCCACTGACATTCACGCCCCAGTGTCTCTCAACCAGTAGAAAGATGACCATGTATGATTCTTCGCAAAAAATCCATGGGTATTCTGTGGGATAGTAGACAGTACTTCTGTGTACTGGTCCCAGGCCCCAAGTGACACTATGGAATATCTGCAGGAGCACCAAAGGTGATTCCTGGAGATGAGGGGAGGACAGTGGCCTCCAGCTCAGGCATGAAGCAAGGGTAGGTCAGGCTTACAGCCGCCTGGCCTCTAAGGGCAATACCTTTACACTTGGGCCCACTATTCTTGTGGTCCAGAGCCACACAGTCCCAACAAGTGCCAGGAATTCAAGGTACTGTATTGGGTCCACTGGGAGCCTGCTTTACAGAAGGATAACTGCTATTCTTGTTCCCACCATCATGACACTTATCCCCACTAGATTTGTGGGCTTCGGAGAGGGATGTTTAGGTTTACTTGACTGTGATTTCTTATGGGACTCCTCAGGCTTATGAGAGGTCCCTTACTCGTTGTTCTTGTCCTTCCCACTGGCACCTTAGGCAACACCCGGTGGGAGACCCACTTGTCAGCCAGTCTGGCCAGATTAAAGGGATCCAAAATGTTCTGGTTAGCAATGTACTGATGCAGCTCTGGTGAACAGGCTTCAGAAAAATGATCAAAAAACAATGATATGATATGATAGGTTATTTATAATGCGCGTAATACCCAGAGGTTTCTAAGCAAGGACCCGGGGATCGAACCTGTGTTGATCCATGCCGTTCTGCTTCCAAGGGGATCACGTTGCCCCATAGCTATGCTCCTGACACATGTGCCATCCTCCCGAGACATGTGCCAGTAGGTGGAACAATTCAACAAATGTTTTCACCTTATATCCATTAATCCACCCCATCATGTTCATATGCTGAGCACTCAACCAGTCAACCCAAGACACATTCTTTCTCTTTTTATATTTCCAGAACCTTTTAAGGTATTGGGTAGGTGTCTTGCCAAACTTGGCAACAAAGCAGCTTTCATGGGCTCATACTGCCCCTTTTTACCGGCACTCAACATCAGAATGCAGTCAAAACCAGTCTCAGGTACTCTGCTCTGCTTAAGAAACACTTAGCCCAATTTTGTCAGTCAACATCATTAATTCCACAAGCCATCTCAAAGGCTTCCAACCATTGGAGAATGTCTGAACTCTCCACATACACATTCGCCAAATATTTCATACATTTCATGGCATGTGACCTGACATTCGCAACTGGCCTAGCTAAGTCTTCACCTTAGCTTCCTCAAGCTGCAGTCTTTGATGTTCAGTGTCTCATCCTTGAGTACTACTTGTTGTGCCAGTTCCTTTTTTTTCAACTCTGCTTCTGTTTGCAACTGTTTGTATCGAAAGGCTAAATGTTCCCTTTGTAACTCCAATTTTAAAAGTTCAATCTTCAGGGCCTCTCCCTGAAGAGCAGTGCAGGGTTTAGACATAGAGGCAGCCGGAGAGGCGACAATCCCAGAAACAGATTCAATAATAGCCTAAGGGGTAGGTCCTCAGTGGTTCCATCCCCCCTTCATCAAGAGTATCATCATTATTCTGGTAGTGCACTAGGGCAGTTATCAGCTCAGCCGTAGACATATCTTCAAAGTCCAACTCCCTGGCTTCATAAGCACTCCAAAAAGCCTCTAAGTTCATCCTTGTCAATTTGCCATTTGCAATAGATTCCATTGCTTGTAATATAGTTATACCAGTATACACAACTAAACCTCAAATCAACAGTGTGGGTATTTTGTAAGTGGCAAGGTTACACACTGAGTCTTAAAACCATTAGCATCCCTCCACTGTCCCCAGTGTAAAGACTGGAGGGGGTATCTGTACTTTGGCCCTCTATATGGCAGAGCACCACAGCCAAGGTTCTCTATATGGTAGCTATGGATGAGCATCCAAGGCTTAAGCTCTCAGGAGGTGATGCAGGCTGGTTCTTAAGTACAGTGAGTCCCCAAGCCCCAACAAAGTAATGCCCACACATTATGTTATGTGCTAAAACATGTATTTATGTAAAAATAAGGTTCAGAGATATTTACACAATTCAATAACACACTTTGTACTCTGGTTTTTCTATAATGGCAAATCTATATATTTCTATGTGGTATCACTTTTACACTTAGCATACAAATCATACATTAAGGTGTATCGGCATAGATAATAAGGAAGGAGACAAGTTAATGTTAAGCAATGGTAGAATGCTTTCTTTGGATCTAGATACACAATTCTGTATGAGGATCCCCCCACCTGGGCAAACGGTAATAAAAGAATAAACAAGCTTAGTCCATAAATGCTCAATAAGCCTTGCTTCTTGGTTAAAAAGTTCAACCACCCCAAATGTACCTGAAGTGGAAGAGTTTCTTTGATGGTTCATTGACAGTATCCTTCGAGGGTGGATTCCTTTTGAAGCAGGAGCCACTGGGCATTGAGAACCTCAAGGAAAAGTGGAACAGTGCAGTGATGCTGTAGCTTCAACCTTCGCAGTGCGCTTTGATGATCAATTGTGGAAGTTGTGGGAAGATGAGCCGTGCGGTAAACCTTGATGCAAAGTTTTCAGTGCCACAAATAATAGCCAGTGATGGATGCAGGCCTGGCAGTGGGCGTCGGGTGTCAGGAATTGCGTTTGGCAATTACCTGGCCTGTTGGTGCTACAGCTGCACCATGTACCTCTGGATAGCTTCGGCGATCAGGACTCCACCACAGGCTTGACCTTGGATCTTCACTCCACCAGTGTCCTCAGGACGTCTTGGTCGGCTTCTGGTAGCAGAAAAACCCACCGGCAGAATTTCCTTGGTAGGCAGCAACCTTGAATTTCTCCGGTGGGACAAAGTGGTCGATGGTGATCGCAAAGGACCCCTCTGTCACATATTCTTAGGCAAATGGGGAGCTTTCTCGTATCCAGCTGTCAAGCAATACAGTGTCAAGGTGGCCCTGCTTCTCGGTGACACGATTCAGCAGGCTTCCAGTGGTCTCGGATCTCTTCCAAACCCTGGTCGATGACAATGGACTTCGATGGCCTCGATGTCTAGGTGCCATCTTCAGGTTTCTCAGCGGACCGCTTCTCTGGACGTCAGACGCACAGAACTGGCTTCCATGGTGCCTCGATGAAGAACAGCAGTTTTTGCACAATGGTCCCTCTTAGCGCGGGGAGAGGTCTCCTAGTGAGGTCCTCTCTTGGATCAGTCCTCGACAGACTTGAAAGCATTTAGATTTCATCAAACGAAATGCAGCAGCAATCTTCTTCTTCCAGTTGGGCTACAAGGACGAGCTTCAAGTTTCGACTTCAGCTTCTGAACAAATGGTAAGTGAGAGGTCTCCAGATATTCACATCTGTCCCTCATTCACTCTGGCTAATCCAGGCTCAGTCAGCCAATCACATAGATGGGTATTCGTGCAGATAGGCAGTCAATCAGGATCACAAGCATTTAGGCCATTTACTTCCACCCTGACACCCATAACAAGGAATGTGAATTTCGACAAGCACCTAGCCTTTCAGCACACCACACTGCATTCATGTCAATTTCAGGTACAGCTGTCTAATTCATTTTGTCACACACACAGAAACCAGACACCCATAACATAGAATGCATATTGGTCACACACTGTATTCACACAGGTCCCACCCCAATGTTGTACCCACAACATACAGTCACTGGGAAGGCTCCAGTCAGTCTGGGCTGGACTCCCCCAAAATACAATATATATGGTTCTTCCACCCAACAGCCATTCAGGGGAAGGGATGGAGTCAGGGCTTCCCACCATTTTCGTAAAACAAGTTAACAGGCAATAGAACCCAAGAGGCCCCTGCAGCCATCTTGCCTTCTATCAAGAATCCACTGATTCCTATGGCAGGGCCTGGACATCCCAAAATGAAGGCTACTCAGAACTCTTTTGATATCAGCATGAAGCTGCCACCAGTCCATACGCTGCTCTGCGGGCAAGACACAGGTGCCCAAAAACATACACTAGGGGTACAGAGTTGCACCAACACCCGTGGGTGCCATAAGAGTATCCCAAGGTTCTCTGTTCACCACAACCAAAATGAGGAAGAGCTGCACTGCCATGGGTCTCAACTGGACTCCTGTGCAGATAACACCCCAGTACAAACATGATAAGGGGGTACAGGACAAGGACACGGAGGCCCTATCACTCCAATGCATTTCCAGAATCACAACAACCACAGACCAGTGGATGCAACATAGGTAAATGTGTGGGTTACTCAGAGAGAGAAATAGGAGTAACTTTGTATGACCGCTGTTCTTAGCCCCAGCTAGAAAGAAAGAAATGCACACACTCATGAACAGACACACACACACACACACACACACAAGCACACACACTAGGGTTTTTGAAAATTAGTTTATTTTGTGCTAAATGTTTACTGCTTTACTGTACTTCCACTTTCTTGTCTTAGTTGAAACAATGGGCTCCTCATAATGGGATGTCCAACATGTTGGTGGATGCAAAAAATGGCCAGACCACTCCTGCGCAGCAACAGTTGAAGAGGCCAAGCAAGAAAATCATTTGAATGGTTGGATGCAGGAAAGAAGGAGCAGTTAGCCAGCATCATTAATCCCTTGAGGGCTTTGGTCATGAGCAGCCCTATGGACTGAATGAGGTGTAGCAAAATAAGACAATGAGCAATCCGGTTCGACCAAGTACATGGGCCAATTGAGTGTGGCAGCTCTGCAGAAGAAGATGCCCAGAATGCATGAGTATGGTGCCAGGGGTGAGGAGGTGGCCTGTTGGGGGCTTCAACTGACCTTCGAAAAGGTCAAGGGCACTTCCCTCCTTGCAACCCTCTACGGTCTTGCCATCTTTCTCATTGCATTAAACTGCCATCTTGGAAGTGCTGCTTCTTCATGTGCTTTGCCTTGATCTGAGTATGCTTTTGTGCTTGTGTGGGGAAATGTGATGAAAGTCAGGTGTGTGTAATGATCAGTAATCACCTAACCCTGCCTGACCATTGTATTGGGACATGTCAGGCATATTTAGGGTGTTAGTCCATTTTCTCTTGCAGTGAGCTGTCCATGAGAAAATGTTTACGTCAGAAAAGGGTGAGGGTTGAGTTCCTAAGTATCCTACCTGGTAAGATGGGGAAAAGGTGTCACAGGGAATGGGATAACATGCACAAATTGGGCCATCAAGGGTCTCACACCTGAATATTCCCTTGTTAAGCATGGTCACACATTAATATCTCAGGTGAATCGATTTGTAGTTTTTTGTATTTTGTCCAATATACCTATTCTGTTTATCTTGCCCTCCTATCAGAATCTTAACCAAAATATTAAAACTGCTGAGCAGATGAAATCTTGACAAATGTTATTCAATTTCTCTTGACAGCAGAATTAAAAAAAAAAATTGGGCCAAAGACAAGTAAGAATTGCCAAAACATTACTGTGTTATACTCTGGAGACACAGTTGGACAGAGTACCGCGATTGCTACCTACTCTTGGTTTTAAGAAGAAGTCGAAAAATTCAGAGAGAAGTTCTAGAATGGAGCCTATGACTGATACTATAGGTCTCCCTGGAATTGGTGTTACTCCTTTATGGACCTTGGGTAATGCCTAGAAGTGGGTCTTCATGGAAGATTAGGATTAAGAAAGTGCTAATGTGTCCTTCCGCTATTGCTTCTTCTAGAATTGATATGACCAGTTGGCAGATCTCTTCAGTTGGATCTTTGCCCAGCTGTCTATGACTAATGCGATCTTCAAAAAGAGTCATTACTGTTTTGTTGTAGTCTTCTACGTCTAAGATGACCGTGGCTTCACCTTTATCCGCTGGTTTGATAATGATTTGATCATTCTCAGTCAGGTTCCGGAGGGCCATTCTGTCTTTTTTTAAGAAGTTGTTAAATATTTCAGTGTAGTCCCTTTCAAGTTCCTCAACTTTCGTGAGTAGCGTCTTTTCAAAGGTTATCAGTTGGGAAGTGGGTAGAAGGTGGATTTGCCTCTTAGGTTAGTTGTGCTTTTCTCGTTCTCCATGTTAGTTACTGTACCAAAATATTGCTTCAGCTAAATTTTGCGAATGAGTTGAGCCACCTTGATCCGGGTTTGGAACAGGTCATGCTGTGTTGTTGGAACAAAAGAGAGGCCATTTTCTAAGAGAGTGTATTGATCTTGGTTCAATATATATTTTGAGAGGTTCATAACTAAGGATTTCTCCTTAGCCCCCACGAGAGTCTGTCCGATGTTCAGTAGGGTTTCGATGTCAAATTGCTGCCTCGGGGTGTCGAGTCCATTGTGTTCGATGCTTCTATGTTTCTATCATAGTGCCACGTAACTGTTTTTCTCAAAGCGCTTCTTACGGGTGTGCTGAACATAACTACATTAGGGTAAGACATCTGATACAGACCTCTTTTATGTTTCCCAATCCTGTAGAAATCGGAAGAGTGGAAACATAGATACAGAAATCTCACTCAACCATACGTGTCTTTTATCTTATCCCCTTTTTACCCATGCCCCGCGTTCTCCCATCAACAGGTGGGGCCTCCTGTAATCAATAAACATTCTGTAAGCAACCTCCAATACAGCACACCACTGAGTGCTCGACCTCTAGCCCTGATGAAAGTGATTCCAATTAACTAACAACACTGAATCTGGTAGGCGTTTTCTTCCACCTGACAAACGAGTGATGTACCAGCAACTCGGTGGACGGTCGGATAGTGATCCTGTTGTAGATCAAAAACAGAGGATGAAGATAGACTCTATACTATGACCCGAGTCCAGAACATTTCTGAGACTGTTTCATAGTGTACAGGAGAATACACCAAGCAATCTCTGTATTCTGTCCAACTGTGTCTCCAGAGAATAACATAGTAATTTCTTGGCAATTCTTACTTGTCTTTTGCCAAAACATGTTTTTTTTAATTCTGGTGGCAAGAGAACTGAATAACATTTGTCAAGATTTCAACTGCTAAGCAGTTTTAATATTTTGTTTAAGATTCTGGTAGGAGGGCAAGATAAACAGAATTAGTATATTGGACAATATACACAAAGCTACAAATTGATTCACCTGAGATCTAGATGTGTGACCACAGGGAAGGGGATACCGCATCTCGCAGTCCGGTGACCCACTTCCACTCCCGAAGACACCTCATCCAGGTGATCCTCCCCCACTGGTCCACCCCCATGAACTGGATCCATAAGCGTTGGCCTAGTCCTGGCCACCTGGATGACAGATCCTCAGGGACTAGCAGGTGAGACACCTTCAGGTTTCTCACAGGCCCAGAAGTTTATGGAGTTCTCAAAGGTTGGAGCTGTGCAGTGTATTTGGGTTTGGGTAAAGGTGCATATAGGGTGCCAAAATGCACATGTTTATTATTTTCCAAATATATTACTGCTTTTGGGACAAAATATAATTTGATTTCTGCATGATCATTGGAGACATAAGAAATAATTCCTTCTCTCTGTATTTACGTCTATGGCAGGTTGCATAATCCTCTCATTTTCCACAGTTGGTACTATGGTGAAGAGTGGCTCCTTCCTGTCCTGGTAGGAGGTGTTAGGCTGCCAGACCTGGGCTACATTGTGATCATTTCATACTTGAGGGGCTTAAGGTCTTTCGAGGAGAACACTACCATGGTATTTACCAGATGATGCCTCAGCTTTGTGCTCATCCAGGAAAAAGTCACTAATCAATTTAAGAAAGAAATGAAAAATATATGCGGTTCATCGACAGGAGATATAGATTAGGACTTCCAACCTCACAGCATGCCAATCCCATGTTATGGCTAGTGTGGCTAATAACCAATGGTGTAGTCTTCAGGACATTTATACACCCATGACTAATCTCAATCAATTTGAAGTCTATCCATTGTTGGCTATGGGATCACCCAAACATCTTGGGATGCTATCCTTTTATTCAGTTTGAATAATGAAAGTAGATCCTGTTAGGTATGGTCTGAAATGTATTACTGTTCAAAGTACACAAAAAAATATTTTTCCATAGTGGCCTGTGCCTGATCTTTATTTTGAAGCTGGTAACTGATGAGGGTTAATGGTGATGAACTGTTACAATTTATTTGTGAACATTTTGTGTGGTGTCACTTGCACTTTATATTTCATGAGGTTCTAACACCTGTATGTTTTTTATGATGTTTTTTAAAGATTTTTAATAACATTTATATTTTGTGATATTAGTTTGGTGAAGCTGATTGTTTTCTCTACTTTTGCTATTTGTATTTTGGAGGGTTAATGGGTACATTTTCTTTTGTTCACTTGTTTCAAGAATGCAATTATCCCTAAATTGAATGTGTTAGTCTGGACAATAAACACGTTGTTGCATTCTGGTGTTTTCAGCTCTGTGGTTGGGAAAAGGGTATGTTTAAGCATTTTAAATGCCTTCTGTCACCCCTCAAACCAAATTACCTTTGTGGAAATTTGGTAGATGTAAATGTAGTTAGGGGTTCTTTGATGATCCAACATCAGTAACAAAGTTGAGACCAAGTAAAGTATCCACTTGGGTTTGTGTGGTTAAAGGCTACCAAGAACTGCATGGATATTGCAATCCAGTGGATGAGCTTTTTCTCCGCTAACTCAGACCCAAAGAATGCCTTGTGCCCTAAATCACACTTGGATGCCTCAATTCTGAGAATGTTCTTTTTTCAAAGGCCTGCAACACTATTTTAACGTGAGTAAGATGTTGTTCCAGGGTTAACGGCTACCATTCAAGTACTGCCTGGATAATGCTATGCAGTGGCTGAGCCTTTTCTCCACTAACTCAGACCCAAAGAAAACCTTCTGACCTATATCACACTTGGATGTGTTAATTCTGAACTTGTTCTTTTTCAAAGGCCTCAACACTATTTTAACATGACTAAGATGCTCTTCCATACAGTACCCTTCAGTAAGTTTAGAAGGACCATCATTGTTTGGATGAAGAGGAGCTCAAGTGAGGAAATTCATGCCTTTTTGCAGTGCTTTGTTATAGACAAATGAAAGCACAGTAACAAGTGAATCCACCTTCTCCATAGGGATATACCACAGTTCCCACCATGCTTTTAAAAGTCCAATTGAGGTCCAGTACCTGCTCATTGATATGGAAGTGAATGGAGGTAAAGAATGTGTCAATTCCCTTGCCTACAATCCACTTCACTTTCACATAGGATGGCAAGATGTTGGATCCATGGACCGAGGCATCCACATTGGGGAAACATACAATTGTGAAAATCCCAATTGGAACTTTTTCTACCAGAGAGAGAGTGGTCCTTTTCATGGCACATGCTCCAAATACCAGTTGGTTTTCTTCACTACTACCATGATAAACTGTTTTCCAGGACACATTAGGAGGTTAATGAGATAAATAGTGTTGGCTCTTATCCTTTGAAATGGTACCTTCATGACTGCCAGTCAAACTAAGGGCAGACAGCCAGCATCTCCAACCGACCTGCGGCACACAACACTGCAGCATTGTCCTGCGTGGACTGTGGATAAAAGGGGGTTGTTCATTCTGCCCCACTGACCTGGTGTGGTGACAGAATAGCACAGGGAAGCCTGTAATGCCCCTTGTGTTGCATACAGTAGCTTTAGAACAACTGCACTACCAAGCACACACCATAAGGGAATATGTGGCAGCAGATATTTCAGAAGAATGGTTTGTCCCCAATCTGCATAAATGAGTTGTACATTTTTAGTACATTTTTTAACTGTGACACGTGCCAACAGTATACAGCTCAACATACCTTGAGAACTGTGACATGAGCAATACCCCTCCCTACAGGCCCATTTTGGCCTTTGCATATGGATTATGTCGATATGCTACACATTTTTTTAATGGATACTAATACATGATTATGGTAGTATTCCCCTTTTCATACTGTGTAGAAGCAGGGCCATGTACCCATGTAGGTGGCAAGTATCTGCTATGTTTCTTGTACATGAAGTGTTTTTCCAATGAAGAGGGTAGTAAGTGTTGCGATCAGAGTTATTTTCTAAAGTTACACCCCAGCTTGGCATTAAGCACAATCTTTGTTCTGCCTATCATCCCCAGGACAACAATGTAGTGGAATGTCTCAACTGTCTTTTAAAGAAGTGCATTGCCAAATTGGGAGATATGTTAAATACAAATTGGCTGCAATACCTTCCCCTGGCTCTCTCCACCTTACAAAATCAGCCAGGTTCTGACCACCACCTTACGCCTGATTTGGTAACAGGTAGAAGAATGCATGTTCCAATTGCTCATCTTGCATGTGCTTGAACAAATGTAGACAGTTCAGCAACTGTGCCTGGTGAAGATTTCCCTGCTTACTTGACTGCTATGACCAAATCACTGAGTTTTATTTTTAAACAGGTTGAAGAAAGACAGGGGGTCCCAGCAACAACCAATGAAAATGGACAAGAAATAATTTGTAGTACTACCCCTGCAGCCATTTCCAAATGATCTTGTGTATGTTTGCAATCACATTAGAATGTGGCACAAGCCATGATTCACTGGCACCTGTAGTGTAGAATATGCCACAACCTCATCTGTAAAAGTAAGAGTTCAGAAGAAGTGGCTGCACATAACTGACAATAACAAATTAAATGGAATTGCCCCCTGTCAGAAGAAACAGAGGAAGAGGAACACAAAGTAGTGGTGGGCCCCAGATGAGAGGAAGAGCGAGAGCTGACCAGCAACGTGACAAATGGTGTCACACCACAGAAGGATGTATTTTTCAAGACCAAATGACACTGGGCCTGTTTATAGGTTTGCTGTTATCCTTGTGTTAAATCTGCCAGGATACCGGCAAACTGTATTACCGTTATCGGCAGTCTGGAGAAATTACTGCCAGATTATGAGTGACAGCAATGTTTGTAAATCTTCATTCCATGGAGTTCCAATGGACTTCATAGGGGAATTTGCTCGTATTACCGGCACTGGTATTACCATGTCAGCAATACCGGTAATCTTTGCCAGTAAGGCAACTGACTTACCTCCAGCCATTAGCTGGAGGTAAGTCACGTGCCTCACCGCTAACTTGTAGTTGGGGTAATGTGCAGGTATACGTTAATACTGAAACATTATTACAACACCGGCTAGCTTATAATGAGTCCCACTGTCTCATTAGTATCCCAACATATCCATAAGAAGATATGTTTGGAGAAAGTGGACTCTATAAGTATAATGATTGCTGGTTTATTTTTTTTTATTTTTTTGGTTTACATATACCATGGCATTAAGATTTTTTAGTAATGATTGTTTCAATGCAGCTGCTAACATGAGTGAAGGAATGACATGAGTCAGGAGAGATGTGTTTGAAGATGAATAACTCTTGAGAGAACATTTTGGAGGTTATAGCAAAAAATTGAAGAAACTGGTATTGCCACATGACCATGGTGGGAAGGGAGACATCGGATGAAAAAAATGAGATGCTCTCGACTTCTGTATGCTTCAAGTGTCTCCAGATTGGTCATGGCCAAGGAAATACCAGTAAACAGGGCACATTTCCTAATTCATATTGCAATGTGCAAAACAAAGGGACACTTCCATGGAAATTGGGCTTACTTAAAATGGATGACAAGAGAAGACTCCTCTTATGAAGATAATTGTATCAAAGAAAAGACAATGCTAAACAAGGTGATGAAATATACATTGTCAGGGCGACAAAGAGGGGACATAACAATAAGTGAACATCCATTGTTGAAATGTACTGACCAACAAAGACATGAGATACATCTATGTTGGGATATACCCCAGTTACATATAATAGGAGAGGTGTGTACCTTTCATGGTTGGGTGGAAGGGACAATGGGATGTAGATAAGAAGCAGTTATAGGATTTTTGTGAGGACCTGTGAAAAATGCTAATAAGATTTGCCTAGAAGAATGCTAAAAATATGCCAGACTGGTAACATGGGTAGAGGACGAAGAAGGGCCAGTGCACATAAAAAGTTTAGTAAATGCATCCCTGTGTTTTTTTTTTCAATTGCATTTTTTAGTACACATAGTACCTTACACAAATGTAATCATACAAATCATACATTAACATAAAATTAGAAACCAATCAACACCCTCAAATCCACAAAACATACAGTAATAATTCATCAGCATTATTAAAGGAAGAGAAAGACATAAAAGGAGGAAAAACAATTGTTTGGAATTCATACATACTTTTAAGCATACATTCAGTTAATTTTCATTTCCTTAAATTACCATTAATAAAATTGGTAAATGCTCCATGCAGGGACGTCATTTCACCAAAATGCCTGGGGTAGTGGAAGTGACATCACACGCCCTTGACCCCCTGATGACATCACAGGAAGTGATATCATTTGAACCCACCCTGAAGTGTTATTCCGGGAAGTGATGGAACACAACCTTTCACCCATTGAAAAACAGGAAGTGGCATCACATAGCATTGTACACTACGAAAAATATGGTTACGATATCACTATAATGTGATGTACATTTCATACAAGAATGGATTGCGATATGTATCGTTAAGATGAATATGTATAGGCCCATATAACCAAATTACTTTGAATGCAAGCAGGCGTCCATGACCAAATAATAATGATGTGTTATTATATAGCACTAACGCCTAAGCGCTTTATATAGAAAAAATATACACCCACTATCACCCAACCTGTGTTGGTACTCATTTACCAACCTCAGAAGGATGAAAGGCTGAGTTGAGGCATTTAAGAAAAGACTAAATCAGTGACTCACTCTCTGAAGTGTGCCTGAAATAAACCTTTAATGAGTCTAGCAATTATTGTATAGAATTGCATAAAGATAAATTATTTGGTTTTGGTATTCTTTATTATTTAGGGTCAGTGCTGAAAGTGTTAGACTTGTGGCACTCCTGTTCTTATTTTTCTTCTTTTTTTTAAGGGGCATGAACAAGAAAGCCAACCTCTCCAGAACTAAAGAACCACATGGTGCTGGCTACAGCCCAGGAGCTTGCATTACAGAGGCTGCAAGGGAGACCACAGAGGTTGCAAGGGAGACCTCAGAGGTCGCAGTTGTGACCTTTGGAGACCCCTAAATGACGTCCCTGGTTCCATGGCAAACGAACAGTAGAGTTTAGATTTCCTTAAACATACACTACGAACACCAAACATAAAACTCTACATTGTCAAAAATCCCCAAACCTACATAGGTTTGTTTCACCTTGTAACATCTTTTTTTCCTTACATCCACAAAAAATTATTGCAGGAATGTTATCAAGGTCAAGATAAGAGCCAATTGGCAGGTAGTCATTAATCGCTCCCATAAATTATCCGTAAGTACTTAAGCAGTAGAGTGTATAAATGGTTCCAATCTCAAAATCCTTTTGTTAACAAATGAGGGGCATTCCATTGCAAGAAGGTGTAGTGACTCCAGTTGTGCCATACCACACATCAGACACCCTTGCAGATAAACAAATGTTGGTCCAAGAAGCTCTAACATACATAGACAATTTAAATGAAACTTAAAGTACAAGTCACAATAACTCTGTGAAGGAAATTTGTTAAGATACATTCTTGGTTCAACCAACCGGACATACAGCAATTATTTTTCCGTATATAGGGTTAATCTCCCCAAATCCTGAATATCCACCTTTGTGTCCCATCTTTTTGTTTTTTTCTTTATCACATAATCAGACTATTCACCATCAATGTCCACCATCATCATAAAATGCTCACATCTTAATTTAAATGTCCTTAAAAATGGGTTAGAGCCCTTCTATGTGAGATCTTTAAGTACATGCCCAGGCTCATTTTGTCTGAGTTCATTACCTTGTTCCAGACACAAAGACTTCTCTTGACATCTTGTGCCCCCCAAGAGGTCAGCCCCAACTCTAGTCTGATCATGTAAATTGGGACTGGTCTTGGTATACCGAGTGTTTGTTTTAGAATTCTGCCATCCAGTATTCCAAAAACCTCCAATTTTTTTAAATTCACCAATTCACTTCTGTAGCAAACTGTTACTGTCTCCTGTGAATAAACGCACAGTTTGTTTTTACTGCCTTCATCAAGGACAGGCTTGAATGGGTCTAATCCTCCATTCTAAATTTGTGATTTACCAGCTGCCTTTTGGAAGCAATCACCAGCCCTAAGTAACAAAGTAACTCTACTCTTGTTATTATTTATTATTGCATTATTCAACTTCCAAACAAAGGATTAACTTTTTTCTGATTACAGCAAGTCATATCAGAGGATTTAGTCAGGTTAATGACTAATTGATTTGTGTTCAGGTAGGTCTCAACTCCACACAGCGATCTTTGTGATCCAACCCTTGTATAGTCCCTTAAGATAAGGTCTGCTGGGTAAGCTATGTAGCTAACCATCAGATTACACCATCTAGGAGAGTAACCCCTCCAGCCGTGCCCTCCTCCCACAAGTCTGCCAAATATAAATTGAACAGAGTTGGGGTGAGGACAGGCAAACTCCCTTCTCCAAACGGAAACCCCTAGACAAATCCCCAACAGTATTTAGTCGAACCTAAGCAGAATTTCCAGAGTACAACAATTGAATCAGCTCTAATGAACTCTGGTTAATCCCAACAGGCTAATTTCTTCCATAATGAGGCTATATTGACATTGCCAAAAGCAGCTGATAAATCGTTTGTAGCAACATATAAAGAATGGACAAAAATACCACCAATGTCGGAGATACAGGCTGACAGAGCAAGACCACGCATTAGAGTTCCCACCCCCTTTCTGAAACCTGTTTGCAGTGGGTTGAACCATTGTGCCTTCTCTGCGCAAGCTGTAAGCTCTTTTAACAACAGTGTTGCAAAGATTTTCAAAGAGCTGTCAATCAATGAAGTAGGGCGATAGCTCAAAGGGTTCCCTCCACAGCCCTTTTTAAACATTGGCACCAGAGTCGCTACTCACCAAGATTCCGGGCAAACGCCAGTGACAGCAATGTGTGAAGACAATCGGTATAAAATATAAGCTTTAAGTTCTAGAATGTTCTTGAAGATACCGTTCCCCACCACATCCGGCTCACAAGCTCACCATTTCTTCAACTTACTAATTGCCAATTCAATATCCAACCTATCCAAATTAAATGCCCAAGGAGTTCGCTTATTTCTTTCCTCTGCCCACGGTACCACAGTGTCTATTTTAGATTTAAGTTTATTGGTGAAAACATCCACCCACATCTCTTCTGCAACACAACATAATCGCATTTTTACTTCACTTTTATTATTTAAGATCCAGCACACTGATCGTGAGTCTTTCCTAATTAGCCTATTAAAGAGCTCCTGATTCTCACCAATGTATTCCTGAACTCTATGATTCTTCACCCAATTTAAATATTTATTTTGACCATCATTTTTAATGTCTCTCTTTCTTCCCAGGACAGATCTGTGCATTTATTCAATCATTTAATGGACTTTCAGAGGTCATGTCTTTGTGTCATCACTTCTTTGTCCCCATAATATCGCCCCTTCTCAATAAAATGTCTCTGGCAACAATCATATTACTCTGCTTGCACTTTACCCAATCTAGCGGGTACAACATCCTTTCATCGACCGCTACTATTTTTTTTGATGTTTTTTTTAATGAAACTTTTTTAACAAAAAAAAAATATTAAAAATATAGGTTGGAGGGGGGTGGGAAAGGGCATATAAAAAGTTGAGGGTGGTCGTGAATAGTAAAACAATGATAGCAGCAGGGCAGCTTGGGCGTGGGAACCAAACCCCCTCAAAATAAAAAATAAAACAGTTTGATGGGTTTTTTTGGTGAAAGATTTTCATAAAAAAACATTAAAAAAATAGCTGTCGATGAAATTACATAGAACCATCTAGCCAAGAGCTGAGCAAATGCAGAGGTTATGCCACCACATGTTCAGCCCATCATTTGCTTTTTCATGGTGATGGCCAAGTGAAAGAATCCTAATTCTACTTTTAGTTACAACCAAATGCTGTAGCCCCAGTGGTTGGCAACATTCACTTCCATGTTTGCCCTTGCTCTTATATAGGGTACATTTTAAGAGTGCATGATCAATCAACCACATTCTTGTTATTTCAAAGTCCCGGTCATCCACCTGCCCTATGATTTAAAAACAAAATATAACTAATAGTGGATGATTTAAGTGCATTACACCAGCTATCAAGCTTTCCATCAATCAAACAAAAGATTAATCTGTAAGAATCCCCATCTTGATAAAAATTGAGACCACACTCTCCCACAAATCCTCTTCACTGTCACTACCCACATGGCCAACTCAATGACAGTTTTGTCTGCCAAAACTTCATCATACTCGCATCCTCACACTCTCTCACATCACATCCAGAATTAAAGTCAACCCCCAAGATTATTGGACTATCAGAATTATTTATTTGCCACTTAATCAGTATGTCCTCAAGATCATTTAAAACATTGTCTATTTCAGTGCAAGAAGGATTAAAATAGATATTAAGTAATAAAGTGCACATAGTGATATTATCACAAAGGTCGACAACTTATGTTGCCAAAATAGTGTCAGAGGGACAGATCATGTTTGTGACAGAGCAGTGTTTTATAATTCTCACTGCAGTTCAAGTTCCACCCATGGGTCTCCCTCACAGACCTTTCTTCACCTTCTTACAAATAACAGAACAGCCATCCATAATGGGAGGGTCTCTCAACCAATTTTCATGCAAAAGGATAAAGTCAAAGTTGTCGAAGACTTTTTTCATTTTTAGTTCAAGAGGGAAGTAAAACTGTGTGAATTCCAGGATTGGTTGGCAGTTTTATTTGCTCTTGAATCCAGGTCTCATGACATTTGTGGTTGGTAGGGCAGAGGAGAGACACCCCCAACTCAATGAGGTTGATTCTCTTGTGACTTGCCTCCATGAGTCATTTTCAAAATGGCACTGAATAGTTATATTCTCATGGGCATTTTCTATAGACTCCTTATATGGTCTCTAAGGATTGGAACATGCAAAATCTTGAAGTATGATATTCTTCTGGTGTTTACTCACCAGTCTTTCAATTAGCTTTGAGTGAAGATGTAATGCACATTTTCCTAGATTGTCATGGTCAAACAAGAGAACAAATTTAATGTCTGCTGTTGAAATAGCACTTTGTTCTTGGATTATGGATAAGTGAGTCAATGTTTTCGCTCTATTTCAGGGCTTGTGCCAGTCCTCTTCAAATACTTATTCAAAGATTAGCGGTTGAGAGGCTCCTGTTGGACTTCTTGGTTGAACTGCACCTTTCTTACATGTCCCCAGATCCTTTCTACCATAGTACCTAAGTGGGCTGTAGTAGTTTTGTTCTTAGTGTTCAATCTGAATGTGCATGTTCGCATTACTCCCATTGCCTGGTTGCATGACCTCTGCCATTCCATGTCCTCTCGTCCAATTACTCTGGCACTCTTCGCCAGCTTGATCCCTCTCAGTTATCACACTTGACTCACAGTTACATTGGCAGGATGTATTCCATACCTTCTCTACTGATGTTTTTCCTTGTTTTCTTAACTTTCATTTTCCAACTGGTTTGGGACCCATCATGGAGTTTTACAGGGGGCAGACTCTTGCTTTCCAAATTCCCTTGCTTCGCCTACTTTAGAATTCACAGTGACCTTTGGACTATCTACTATCATGATGATTCCCTCCTTCCCCTCTTCTCCTTCATTCAGTCTTTCTCTTCTTTTTGTTGCTTTCAAGAGTTTATGCAGGAACATACGTGACCCTCGATTTTTGACCTTTGTGGCCCCTTTGATGTTTTTTTTCTTTTTTTTTCCAAAGTGCCCTTACCTCAGAGTCATCATTGGTACCCTTTATATTCACTGTGCTTGAAAGCCGCTCCTGATATGCCACATTACCCTTTTTCACCAGAATACCTTGAGGCTCATTCACAAACTGAGTTGCCATATTGTCAGGATTTCTTGCAGAGTCGGATGCAACACCATTATATTCCATATAGCTCCTGCCTGAGCATAGCAGATTCTGAATATCATTCAACACAACTGAATTTGCTCTTACCTCATATGCCCTTTATCATATAGTCTGATGAATGATTGAAGCACAAGGTCCAGGGCAGCCAATGTGCCCATACTAGAGTTGGATCGATCCAGGCCCGACAAGTTGTCCCCTTGGAATGGGAGAAATTATCTGTCCCACTTATCTGGTGTCTCTGTTCGTGAGTCCATTGTTGGGCTTATAGTCTTCCCCATTTTGTGTATTAAATAAAGGGGGGGAAATGCCGAGCCTGACTATCAGACTCTTCAAAGCCTGAATTGTATTTTCCAGTCTGATGCACTCATTCATTAGAGTCATTTTTACCTGATGTTCCACCTCTGTCAGGACTGGACAGGAGACATCACAGCCCTTACCAAATTAGCACCAGAAATAGTGCTGCCCGACTGAATTGCTTTACTATGCAGCTTAGTTTGTCTTTGAGGGAAAAACATTTAAATGTTCCCTTGTTTCAAACAATTCGATGGGCCACCCAATTGCCAAAGCGTTCTTTCCATTTTGTCATCTAGGGGGGGTGAGTCCGCACTTTGCAAGTTATATCTTTTGTTTTTGACTTTCATGCTGCTCCCCTTTCACTGTCACAATGCAACTCAAGCTCAAATAATATTGTTATACAGTGCTTTGGATGAATGTATAAGCATGTGATGTAAGATAGAATGTTGTGGTGTGAGTGAAGGAATGCTTATAGTAAAGGTTCTAATCTCAGGCAAATGGAGAGCCCCTGTCTGGGTGATTGGAGCCAGTGGTGTTCCTCCTAAGCTATCTATATGTAGCCTAAGTATCCTTAATAAAGTAACTGCTGAAACCTACCTGTGAGCATAAGGATCATACATTATTACACTGGTGATGAGTTGTTCTTCACGAAGACAAGAAACAGAAATGCATGGCAGAAGAGAGACGCTTAAAAACCAGTCTGAAGCAGGGGGTGCAGAGAAGAAGAGAGAGGAACCACTGCCCGCACAACTAAGTCCCATCACCGGGGGCCGAGAAAAAGGGGATGCCGCCCATCTAGTAACCAAGGAGAAGTAAGAGGGGTAGCTGCAACCCATTTGAAGACCGTGAGCAAGGAAAAAAGGGAGCTGCACTCCAACAAGAGACCCGGGGCCAAGACAGAGGAATAAGGGAAAAAGTCCCAGGAACAAGAAAGAGGAATAAGGGAAGTAGTACCACGGTAAAGAGCCTCCGCCAAGGCCTCAAGAAGCTAAAGGCCCCATGCCAGTATGAGCCCCAGGGATTAGCAGGGGTATGTTTTGTCCATTAGGCCCTGGGCAAAGGTGAATGTGTGCTGTGTGCTGTACCGCCCAGTGAGAAGGGCACAGCCAGAAGACCCAGGGTGGGGAAAAAGTAAAAAGGGCACCTTGCCCCAGAAGAAGACACAGGGGAAAGTAAAGGAAACATTTGTGTGTGCCCCAAGGATTTGGAGAATCACAGTCCAATGCTGATCGGGACGGAGTATTGGGTGCCAGTGTCAGTGTAACGTGATTCAAAGGATAAAGTATACAGGAAAGTGGGCGCGTAACCACTGATTCCGACCTGACACCATGTCGGTTCCAGGAAAGTCATTGGGAGCAGTGCCACATTGTCATGAATGATAATGTAGCCCGTATGGCTGGGGGAGATGGCAATAGTGTGGAACAAGACTTGCATGGTATTCCGCAGCTGGGACGTGGACAGGTGAACGCTGAGATTGAGTCCAATCCTATGAAAGTTAGACTAAAGAACCCTCAGGAGTACGAGTGGTGTGTCGCCCACCGAAGCTAGTGCCAGGTAGAAGTAGAGGTGGAGTAACCAACATGCGTCCAGCTGGGTCACAAATGTTTTTCTCTCCTAGCATTTTGAAAAATAAGTTTTCATGCACCAGAGTGCGAAATAATGTGTCCGCAACCTGACGGGATCACAACTTGTTGTTGGAGATATGTGTACTGTGTCTCGATCCACGGAGAGGAGAGATCTGACAATAGTTGAGGTCTTTTTTTTCCTTTGTACAACTCGTCACTGTAAGGAAGGAGCAGCCTCAGTTAGTGTGGGCTGGAAGGGAAACAGAAGTGCCCAGTGCTAACTACTTCAGAATTATTTCTCTGACTTATGAAGATGCATCATTACTGTTTTATTTGGAAGGAACAGACGGGGCAGCATATTTTATGTGCTGTAGTGAGAGCTTATATTGTGTAAGTACAATAAGCAGTTGTTTAAATGTGGATTGATTGATATTGATATCAGAATTTAATCTATCTAGTGCAATTTTGAGAATTTGAGGTTTATCACGTGGGAGTTGCTATCTGTAACTTAATCGTAACAATGGTGTGCCTCAATGATGAGTGCAGAAGGATAAGCATAGCTGAAGTTTTACATGTTTTTAGTTTAACCAGCTTGAGGGATTTTTATCTCTATGTTGCATGGCAGCACCAAGGACTTTTAGGTTTTATGAAATTGGCAAGGGCAACGGTATTAATTCTCATAAGGGCAAAGGCATGTGCAAGTTGATTTGATTCATGTACTAGACATAACAATTTTGAGGAATTGCAGCTTTAGAGTTGTCATTGAACTATGTACTCTAAGAAATATAGTTTACAATTTTAAATGGCATGGTGTGGAGAGGTGATCATTTAACATGGATGGTGTATTGTTAAATGTTGAGTATTTCCATTTCTAGCACTGTCGTGATGAATGTGGAAGAGATTTTTTGTAGATAGGGAGCGGGCGTATGCCTTCGGTGCAAAGTGAGTGGGTGTGAATTGTTGGATTAACCAAAGTAGATAGGGAAGATGTATGCCTTCCGCCTTGTTGAGAGTGGTTGTGAGTGTTGTGCCAACCAAAGTAGATAGGGGGATGTATGCCTCCTGTATTATGAGAGTGGTTGTGCCATGTGTTTGTGCCAACCAAAGTGGATAGGGGGGATGCATGCCCTCCACCTGGTGAGAATGGTTGTGTCATACGTGTGTGCCAACCAGAATAGATAGGGGGGGATGTATGCTCTCCACCTTGTGATAGTGGTTGTGATATGTGTTTGTGCCAACCAGGCTAGATAGGGGTCTGTATTTGCATTCCGCAAAAAGAGTGTGGTTGTGGTGTGGTGTATCCCAGCCACAGTAGAAAGGGGGTTAATCCTCCACCATGTGAGAGTGGCTGTTATGTGATATCAGCCCGAGTGAAAAGGGGGTGCGCCTTCTGTATTTTAGATTCAGAGTTGAGCCTCTCGTAAAATAAGGCGCACTGTGTAATTGTGTGTGTGTTGATGAGATGTGATATCTCGTGAGTCTGAGTGTGTGTTGAGTGTATGCGGTGTGTGAAGAAAGGAGATGTGTTGTGATGTGCTTTGTTTAGATGTGATGAGATCTGGAAGGAAGGGAGATGTGTTATATAGTGCTTCAGATGTATATAGATGCCTGTGATGTAAAATAGAATGTTGTGGTGGGAGTGAAGGAATGCTTGTAGTAAAGGTTCTAATCTCAGGCAGTTGGAGAGCCGCTGGCAGGGTGATGGGAGCTAGTGGTGTTCCTACTGAGCTATCTAAATGTAGCCTAAGTATCCTTAATAAAGTAACTCCTGGAACCTACATGTCAGCCTAAGGATCATACATTATTACATATATGAGCACAAAATTAAATGGAATGCCTTATGCCATTCCTTGACTGGGAGATTTAAACCTTCAAAGCTCTGCCGATATTCAGCAGCATGTGGCTCAAAGAGAATCCCCCACAGTCACCACTTACTCTGAGCCACACGCTCTGTAGTGTCGTCCGTGTCCCAGAAAAGTACTACCAAAATTACACAAATGTTTCTACTGGCACTGGTCTGAACCAACTACAGTCAGTCTAAGTGACAGACAGACCTGCATCTTGTATGATTTGTGGCAACACGAAGGCACTCACTCATTTTACTGCAGGGTGCGGTTGTGCTCACTGCAGATTGGGGGCCTGTTGTAAAGTCAATAATAACTTTGGGCAAACATAAGGGGCAATGAGAGAAACAAAGGAGAACATAGGACATTGCCTGGCCACTACATGGAGAACCAGATAATTCATACAACTCGAGCAGCGCCACTGCTGTATAGCTCAAGGCTGCTCAAGGCTATGGGCCCAGGCTCCCCTTCACCCAGGCTCTCCCCTGAGCAATCTGGTAGCTAGTGTATTATAGACAATGCTCTGCGAACCAGCACCTTTCCTCTTTCCTCTACTTCTGCTTGCCTCTGCTCTCTGCTTCTCTGCTCCACTTTCTTTTGTTAGAGGATAATACCTAGCAACATCAAACTCTGTCACGCTGCACCACAGAGTAGCCGCTTGTGACAGACTGTACAGCGTACATCCCTGTGTTTGAGCAACAGTGGTACAGTGAAAGTAGGGGACAGTGAAGGATGCAAACGCACCATTGATATGCCAGCCATGAAGGTAGGCACATCCACGTTAATGGACCACTATTGGGCCTATGGACACAGGCCCATGTACAGCTCCCGCCAAACTTGGGTGAACATGCTCACTAGAAGTGTTACATGCATTGGAACTGGTGGTGCCCCAAAGTGATGCTGTAAAGGTATGCTAGAGGAACGGGATACGCGCTACACAGTCACCGCTTAGCAGAGTACCCAGGGCCCAATGAACCCTCCTCCGGCAATGATGGAGGACTCAGCCAAGAGCAAGTTAGAACTGTCCTTTATTTTCCAAACAGACAGGTGTCATACAGGAAAAACAAAATTCTCCAGCAATCACAGCTCCTTAGCCTGTGTCACAAGTTTTCATTACACAATGGCATCACAAAAGATAACCTCTGCCCACAAATCTAAGAGCCCATTTTATTGGGTGGCTCTGGTGGTATTACCTATGGAAGCTACCTATATGAGTGGCCCAACTGGTCCTTCCATGTCAGGAGGTCTTGCCTGAGCCTTCCCCAAAAATGATCTATTACATTGTTGCAGGGTTGCATGACTACCATTGGCTCTTGCCCATTACACACCACTCGAGGATTTGGGCTCCCTGATTTGCTGGAGCGGGTCCCCCCAGGCTTGAGACCCTGCTCTGTTCCCAGCGCTCAGTGTACCTTCTCAAGGTAATTAGAAAGACTGTGTGTCCCAATTGTTGCCACTTGTATAGCTACCTAGCCTGAAGAGAGTGCCTGCAGGTTGCAATGTTCATTGAGCAACACATGTACAAAGTCCATCTGTCTTCGCTGGGAACCACTTCTCTTCCCATGATGGGTAAAGGGCTATTGTTCAGCTTGGTGGAGTCACGTGGGTGTTGACCCCAAAACTAAGATTCTCAGGCTGCAATTAGTGAGGATTTATTCTATTATTTTGCAGGTGGCTCCCTGCCCTGTGAGCCAGGAATGTTTCACCTGCCCTTGTCCTCGGCTGCAAGCGCTGACTCTTTGCTCATGCTGCAGAAGCTGCATCTCTTTGCTCCCTATTATGAAGCCTGTGGCTTCATGTGAATTTATGACAGTCATTCTATGGTTTCCCTACATATACAGATCGTGTTATTCTCCTTAGGGGTTAGTAGCATTTGGCTCTTCCTGGTTCCATATGGTTAGTTGCAATAAGCGGTTGCAAGCTTGCTCTGTGTGATTCTTGCTCTCTTGTGTTTCTGAGTTTGGCTAATGAAAGAGAAAAAGTCTTCTGACAGTATGTACATGGATCTGTCCTCTGTCTACAGAACTGTGTATGCATGTTCTTCGTGTATGCATGTGCATGTCTGTGTAACTTCGGGCAGGAATGCTAGTTTGCTTCGGGACTAACGTTACAATGTCATTGTGTCACTAATGACGTCAGCACGGCAGGATATTCATCAATAGTGAACCTGGTCTAGCGATGTGGCATCAGTATCCACGGAAACATCAGCTGGATAGGGTTTTAATGGTTGTCTAAGAGAATATCTGCTCACATACATAGGATGTACTGGTCCTCCTGAGTGATGGCCAAACATCGACTGGCATTACTTGTTTCTCAGTATTCGGGCTGTCATGCATATAGGGGACACAAGGGCCATTCCAGGCATCCTCTCTTCAATGTGGTGCAACTAGGAGGGTTTCCAAAGTACAAAGTGACCAGAAGGAAAAAAAGCTTCAAAACACTACAAGGCACAAAAAGAAACAATTATTTCTCGAAGAAATCTAATGACACACTAAATGCTATCCCACCTGAACACAGGCTGTTCAGCAAGGCATCTATGTTATTCTCATCCCTTCTTGCCCCTGACTTGTAAATGGCAGGAAATGCCAAGTGGCTGCACATAAGTAGATTTGAGTTACTGCAGGCTATAAATGCCACTGAGAAAGGACTCAATGCGATTAAGGAGGTGCTGAGAGCTGTCCGATTGATGACTCTCCACAACTGGTTTGTCCTTGACGTCCTTACTGCCATGGAAGGAGGAGTATGCAGACAAATGGGATAAATCTTCTGTATATTAACACCAACACATAATGAGCAGAATGGTATCTTGATGGAAGCAATAACTTCCCTGCAAAACCTACACACAAAGATGGTCAAGGAAAGTAGTGCAGTTGAAGATGAGGATTGGTTTGAGGAACTGTTCTCATGGGTGCATGCCTGGTTAGGTAACACATTTAAAATATGTGTAGCAGTACTGGTATTGGAATTAACAGGTCTCTGTGTCTTGCACATAATATAAGCACTGTGTAGAAAACTGTGAAAAAGGTTGTAGAGAAGCACATGATGACAGTAATATTGGGCAAAGATAACGTGGCACATGTCCACACTCAAACAGATGAAACACCTCAGATTCACGTCATCAAAAGACCTATTGGACCCCCCGATATCAGGTTCATACCCCCTTTTAACCCTGATAATTACACAGAAAACCGGGTTGATTGTGAAGAAGATGGGGACTGTTGCTTTATGACGTGTCGGTCAGCGGAGTATGTAGAACAAGGAGGTAGCTTCAGGGGGTGGGTAAAGTGTGGATACCTAAATATGGATACGGTAGGAGGAAGCAGAATGGAGGTTTGGTCAATTAATTGACCAGGGAGGGGAGTGTGATAGATTAGATGAGAGTAGCACAGGGTCTGACCAAGCCCCCACTGGTTCCCGAGCATGGACTAAAGTACAAGCTGAGAAAAGTTATGTAAACAATCAGTAAAACACGAATGGTCACGCAGCCGCCATGAAGAGCAGAATAGGTTGTGCGACCAAAGTATGGCAAGAAGTAGTGTGAATTCACAAAAGCAGGCAAGGGTTGCAGAATTCCCAGACAGGGTTACACAAGTAGTATAGACATTGCCACGTAGGGAGAGGTAGCAGCATACGCAGGCAGGAAGTAATGCATGGCAGCATGCAAGACATACATTTCTGTTGGTAGCAGCGAGAGAACAGACACATCTTTGAATTCCAGTTGCAAGTAGCTGCCGTGACAAATTATCCCATAATGAATAAACATATAGTGCCCAAAGTGGCCATTGAAGAAAGGCACACACACGTTAGGAGAGTAGACAATCCAATAAATGAGTGAAAATTGGTCCCTTGACATGTGGTTGGAACAGTACCCCTTTATTCCATGCTCACTTAGATAGCATGTCTGCTAGGCTGATTGCGTATCTAGAGAGGGGGACGAGATGTCAAGGCCACAAACATGTCTGGAAGAGAGAACTTCGGCATGGGAATGAGATTGGAGAACTTTCAAGGCTGGCTCACAGCTGTTCACTCATCTCTCCTTCTCCACCACATACCTTGGCGCTGCACTGTATAAAATAGCCCAAGGCTGGATGGTCAAATAATTAAACAATCAGTGCGTTCTTCACCTTATCGACTTGTGTAGTAAAATGCCAACCATTAGCCATTCCCGACAAATACTCTATCCTTAGAGCCGACAGACCGGAGGAGGACTAGCCTTTATTTTTAAATCCTCACTAGACATTAGAACAATCACCTCCCCTACACTAAAATCGTGTGAGCACCTCACAATCAAGCTAAAAACTTCTCCCAAAAGTACGATTACCATTCACCTTTTTTATTTTTTTAAAATTATTTTCAACAATACAACAACAGGGACCATAGCGTGGTCACTTAACAATCCGATAACACCCTCCCCTCCCTCCCTCCCTCCCTCCCAACTATCAAGACCATAACGTTCTGCACCACAAGTTAGGTGCACTGTGATTATTGTGAGTTATTTGTGTCATCACTTGAGAAGCCTTCCGCCTTTGGGCTGAACAGCGTCACTGTTAGTGCCACCCATTGTAGTAGGCCATCAGAACTGTCCAGTCTTTGTTGTCTTTGGGCAGTCTCCCAGGCACCCGTTTCAGCTGTCAACCATTTGCGAAGGTCTTCCCACCACATTGATAAGCACAGGGCCTGGGGGCGCTTCCAGCACATGGCGATGAGTCTTTTTGCAAGTATGTACATTAGGTCTTTAAGTCTATTTAGTGGCTTATTCTTTTTGTTCCTAGGATATCTTCCCAGGATACATGTTTTTGGCGTGTGCACCTCCTGGGTGATGTCAGCCTCAGCCACCTTGGCTTTGATTTGTGCCCAGAAGGTCTGTATTGCACGGCATCCCCAGAATATATGAGTCATCCCTGCCTGGTGTTCATTGCATTTGGGGCATCCCGTGGCATCGGCCCCACTGAATCTAGAGATGATGTCTGGGGTGAGGTATGCTCTATTCATAATGTAGAATTGTATATGATTACCATTCACCTTATATACAGACCCCCAGGCCCGCCAGGTCCCTTTGAAGAAGATATAACTTTCCCTATAGCTGAGAACGCAAAGCCTTCCGCTCAAACTATCATCCTTGGAGATTTTAATCTTGGATACGATAATCCTAAGGACTCCCTGCATCCTCTCTAGTCTATGCCCTAGCAGAGCATGACTTCACACAATTCAGCTCCCAACCTACTCATCAGAAGAGAACTATCGACTGGGTAGCGGCCCACAATTGTAACATTACCTGCAATACCCCTCAAGCTCTCACATGGACTGACCACTACCTTGTGCCCTTTGAGATTAATACTCCCATCCAACCTCTAATAAAATGCCCCACGGCACCTGCATGCCTGACCAGGAGCAAGCGTAACATCACCGCTGAGGCACTAGTACCTCTGGTCCTGCCCACCCTCAACGCACTCCCTTCTACTGCCAATATTAATCTACTTGTCAATAGCTACAACGATACTATGGCCAGTGCCATTGATACCATTGCCCCATTAAAACTTTGCAAAGAAAAACCCAGAGCTCATTTGAACTCCTGGTACACCCCGAACTTAAAACACTAAGAAAAAAGAAAGCTATGCTTGAAACACTATGGAAAACCACACCATCTGATGAAAATAAAACAAATCTAATGAATATCTCCTCATTCTACAAAAGAGAGATTATTCGAACTAAGAAAGAAACTTACAAATTAAAACCCAAATAGAAGATAAACACAACCAATTTACCAATAGCATACCCACTAAACCCAGCACACTAGCCTCTACCGACTCTAACCCAGGCTTCACATTCAAAAAGGTAACAACTCTGGAAGTAGAAAAAATGATAGCATCATTAAAACCTTCCAACTGCAAAGGGGACAGCTGTCCTGCCCAGATCAGAAAAGACGTAGCCAGAGAACTATCCCCTTTTATCACAAAACTTATAAACGTATCTTTCGCCACCAACCTTGTCCCTAGCAACTTGAAACAATCCTGGGTCCTCCCCCTTCTAAAAAAACAAACCCTAGACCCTGCTATACCTACCAACTACAGACCCATCACTACGATCCTGTTCCCGTTGAAAATTCTAAAAAGAGTTGCCTACCTGCAAATTCAGGAGTATCTTGAGACAAACCAATTATTAGGAATTCGTCAATCTGGCTTTAGACCTCAACATGGAACAGAAACTACCCTTGTTGACCTCAAAAGCCAAATCGATGAAGTCAAAGATAAAGGTAACACCGCCATCCTACTCCTTCTAGACATTTCAGCAGTGTTTGACTTGGTTGACTATAAAATCCTTTGTAACCACCTCTCTTCTGCAGCTCACTTCTCCTCCTCTGCTGTCACGTGGATACAATCCTTCCTGGCGAATAGAACTGTGAGGGTCTTTTCCCCAGTAGCCGCGGCAGACCCTATCCCCATTACATGTGGGGTCCCACAAGGCTCCTGCGTTTCACCAACTTTGTACAACATATTTACAAAGCCACTCTTCGACAAACTGGACCATCTGGGTGTCACCTACACCAATTATGCAGATGACACCCAGATACTCCTCACCCTCTCGGGTAACTACAACGATGACCTTACCCAGATCATTGATATTTTCCCCATCATCCAGGCATGGATGGCTCCCCATGGCTTATGCCTTAACGATGAAAAGACAGAGCTTCTCCTTGCCGGCACACCTAACAATCATCTGAAACTTAGCCCCAACTACAATAGCTTTATCATCGATGGTAATATCATTCCTATTGTCAAAAATATGAAAACGCTTGGTTTCTACCTTGATGCCAACACCAACCTCTCCAAACAAGTGAACATGACTGCCTCTGCCAAGGCCTACACAGGTAAGCTGATCAGGGCATACAGACCGTTCCTCTCCACAATCAGTTGCCTTACATTGGCCAGGGCTCTTGTACAATCTAAGTTGGACTACTGCAACAGTCTTTACCTAGGCGCTAATAAATCCATTATTAAAAAACTGCAGGTGCTTCAAAATAATGCGCTACGAGTAGCCCTCAACATTTCAAGACACGAGCATATCACCTTTACCAGGCTATCATGTAAATGGCTTACTATCCAACAAAAAATTGACTTCAAGACTATCTGTCTTACATATAAAGCCTTAAACCAACTAGCTCCGCCTTATCTCACTAACAAATTCACTCTGAAATCCACATTGAGAACCACTAGATCCACCAACACACTATGCCTATCAGTACCCAGATTCTCCCTAAAAAGATCTGGAGGCGCCAGCTTCACGGTCCTTGCCTCCTAACTCTGGAATACCCTACCTCTTAACATTAAATCTATCGGTGCGTTTCTTCCCTTTAGAAAACGAGTTATCAGATGGTTATTGGACAAATACTGGCATCACAGACTGTTCTTAAATGACGCCCATCTCTTGCACATTATATATTATAAATTGCTAACTGTATATATCTTGTAAACTATTCGTACTTGCACTTTGTAACTGCCTACAATGTACATGTAACCATATTCATATGCGCCCTTATACCCCTGGGTCCGGAGCGCCATACAAATAAATAAACAAACAAACAAACAAACAAACAAAAAAACAAACAAACAAGTTAGTTTGAAATGTATCATTTTTAGAAGGATGAAATTTGGAGTTCTTAGTTGTGAAAGAACCAATAGTAGAGGATGTATTTATAGATAACCATATGTTCTATATTTCACTAAACAATTGAACAAGTAAATACATGTTTATGTAAAGAAAAAAGGAAAACCTCATTTTCAAGACCTTTCAAAAGAGGTATATTTACATAGAAACGTTCTTACACCCACAAGAGAAGTGGCTGAGGAACTTAATATGTATATAGTTACAATCCAACTTGAAAGGGGAACATCCAAAAGAAATAGAGGCACTATTTTGCTCTAATTTGCATATAACCTAAGATGGTCTTTTACCAGAACATGATTGGCCCAGGCTGTATGTTAGGGAAAGCCCTAGGGGGGAGGGAGTGATTAAAACCAGCATTTCAGATGAAGTTGAGGACCCTACAGTGAACTCCTATGCAGCCTCATGGACTGGTTTAGGTGCAGCAAAGTTATACAAAAACCATGTAGAACATGATATATACTGCCCTCCACATAAAATGCCAGTGTTTCCAAAACCAAAGCCTCAGAGACAATATCCAATCAAAGCACAAGCTATACCACATTTGAAAATAATTATAGAACAGCTATTAGGCCAAGGGATTCTGAGAAAATAGGCACGCCTCTGCAATGCAGCAGTATCTAAACCATATGGTTCATACCGACTGGTAATTGATTTTAGGATTTTAAATGCCAATATAAGCACATACGCTGTACATAGTTCAGGCATTCTTAGCGAAATACAGAGATACAAATGTAATACTGCATTGTATCTGGGGACGTGATTATTTTCACAACCTTTGGATTCAGAGAGATATACATGCATAGCTATAAGATTTAAGCAGAAACAGCTTTGCTTCACAAGATTCTTACAGGGGTACAAAAACAGTCCTAGGCTGTTCTCTAGTAGAATGCAATCCTGTTTGAAGGCATACAGACATGTTGGACATATGTGGATGAGATATACTGCACAGATGATGTCTTAAGTGAACACTTAGAGAAGGCAGACTTCAAGAAATCTAAAAGCGCCCATAGAGAAATCATATTTCTGAGGTTTAACTTATCTGATGAGGGAAAGACTTGCTACACAGTTCCTACAGAAATGCACACACTTGCCAAGCCCACACACTCTCAAGCAGTTACAGGCCATGCTTGGCCTTTTAAGTTTTGGGTGCTCATGCATCGCAGATTATGCAGCATTAGTGAAACCACTATATGACTTATTGAAGCCCAACTTCAGTAAAAAAGAATGGAACTAAGAGCATGCATGCATACTGCCTCATGTGTACTGACAGCTGATTCAAAGTAGTCTACTTCAGGACAGAAACACATAGAATGACTGATAAGTGACAGTATATCCCGGTCCAAACGTGTTGACATATGTAGTATGTAACAATGGGGAGACACAATCCGTAGCATACTATTCACATTTCTATACAATTCCAGAGCTGAAATCTGCTCTAGAAGAAAATATTCTGTCCATGGTACAAATGATAGTTGTAATGATGCCCTGGAAAACCCCAGATTATGCAGAAGGTGTGGAGCCAGTAAAACATATACTCAATGACAGAAATAGTCAAAGTGAAAGGCCAAACCTGTTTTATTAATAATCCAACATAAAGCAGGGACAGCATACAAGCAGTAGAGTCACAGCTCTCAAAGGTTCTCATGCAGAACAACAGATTATAAACCAAAAACAAGTCACGATGATGACATAATCCTAAAAACCATACAGGACGAGGGGATTGGTTAGGGAAATTGACTATCCATATATTATTTACGGGTTAGTCTTCTAATTGGATATTACTTATCTGATGACTTCACCTGATTCCACCTCTACATTAATAATGGTGAATACATGTTATCTGTAAAAGACATTTTTGGCAGGCACAACAAATACTGGGTGGATAAACCTTGAGGGTTCTGATTGTTTGACATTCCACTGGCCAACCTTGGGCAACTGACAAGTCATCAACAGATGATCCAGAATGGCAGTAGGGGGAGAGAGGTTCACAAACTGCTTTCCTTTCAATTACAAAATAGACTATCCCTTATTCCTAGGCCATAATCCAGAGCAACTTCTTTGTAGTTAACATTGTAAAGCACATCATGTCTGGGAACATGCTTGAAGAGTAAGGCAGGTGTCCTATTTGTGACTGGGGTCAATGAATAGACATTGGGCCTCATCACAAAGTTGGCAGTAACCCAGCAGTGCTACCGGCGAGTTTGCGCTGACCATAACACTGTTCCCGCCACCGGATATCCTGGTGCTACTGGGACATTCCAAGTCGTAGCGGCCCGGGATATCAGGCGGCGGGAACTGTAAGTCCCCATTCCCATGGAGTCCTGGAGGACTCCATGGGAATGGGGACATGGAAGCACCAGCACCATTACTAACTGGTCACGTGCTTCAATGAGAAGCATGCCTGCAGGGACTGGTACTACCGGCATATTAGACCTGCCATGAATCCCACCCCTGCATACATTCTCGTAGTCTGGTGGTCCAGAAAGGGTACCAGTACATTGCTACCAGCATCCTTATTTCCAGACATCCAGACTTAGAATGAGGCCCAATGTCTTCCAGCAACGGGTCACATGTGATGACACCGCATTTGTAATCATTTCATCCTGTATTTATTGAGAATTTAGTTAAGAAATGTGTGATTATTATTACATTTTTTACCACTAGAGACTTGCTTGGATCATTCCCTATAAAGTTTTGGTCTTTTAATTATCCTGCACCTGACTTTCAAAGGCTGGTTGTTCTTTAATAAATCTTCAAAAAAAGATGGGTTATGCCTTACTATTTATTATCTCATGCTCTCTCCGAGCGATTCAGACCCTCTTTATTTTTTCCCGATAACCTCGGCTTGGGTTGCATAGCTACTGTCTGCCCTGCCAGGTCTGTATTTCAGTGAATTCAGCAGTTTGACTTTTTGCGGAGTCTCGAGGCTGTTCATTCACTTAAATGTGTGCTGTGGCTTCCATTTTGGAAAAGATGGCTGGTCAGTGCTGGTCATTTCTATGTTAGTGAGCTATATACGTGTGTAATTCAGGTGGTATTCAACTTATATATGTTGCTTATGTTAGTATTCTTCATTTCTAGATGTATGCAATCGATACTATTTGTGTATAAATGCATATTTGACCTAGTGTTCATTCTCCAGGGTGAGTGCATATTTGCTTTGTGTCTAATGCATACATATGTGTGGTTTCACTGTGCACTTGCTTATTCTTGCCATCTTTTAAATTATATTAGTTCAATTTCTGCTGTACCTACATGGGATTGTGCTGGTACGGTCACCGTAGAGAGTAGCATTTTTCACCTGTACGATATTGGGGTGCAGAAGGCTAGTAGTATGAATACTACTATAGCAATAGCAATTAGTATCTTAAATGCATTGGCCAGCTAGGTGGGTATCGGCCAGCTAGGTGGGTATCAGGAGAACAGCTGACTGAACCAGTCATCATTTTCAGTTTCATCCACCTCCTGCATTTTTGTCTTCAATATTGTTAAAGTGGCTATAGCCTCTGTGAGGGTTCCATATTTCTGATAGTGGGCAGGTTTGTATGTGTAGCAAGAAGGCCCAATGTTTGTGCACATGCCACCCTCTATGGCAGTTATCAAATCAGGGACATATCTGTTTTGGAGGGCCAAAAGCCTGATGGCCCTTAGCTCCTCCTTTATGGCATTAAAACCTTTCACATTTGCATTAATTGTTTGCAACAACTCCCATCTTGTTATTTGTACCCATTTTGCATTCACAGCTGCCTGCATCCCTGGAACAAGAATGGATGCGAAAATCATTGCTGTATTGATGAATACCTTATGCTCATCTGGTATGTCCTCATAAGCATGTATTGATATTTTTGAGAGGTAATTATCCCTTTTACTGCATTTGAGGGTAATGGACCTTTTATTTCTTAGATGTGCGTTCATCCGGGCAAATCGTCAATTTGCATTTCACTCTGGGGTGGTATCAGACTTGGTGTACTTAATAGTTCTGTGGAAGATAGGCCTCCTCAATTCGGGGGCCAATGCATATATGCTTCTGACCCACAAGCCCCATAGTGATCCATCACTACTGATGTTCCTTTTTTAATGCCTGGTACATAAGAAATGCATTTCCACCCAGTGTTCCATCCAACATTTATTGTACCATTATTTTGGAAGCATAGGGTGGCATTTTTCAGGGGTAATATCAGTACTGGTGTCCTCCCTCATTATGGAAACATGTGAGTAATCATTTGATTTTGGGCTATAGGTCAAAACATACTGCATTTGCGTTCAACACAGCCTCTTCCCTTTTCTCCAAGAGGGCTAGTGTTTTGCACACCACTAATCCTTCAGCCCATCCCTTAGGTGTGATCACACTTACTTTTATTTGTAATTTACCCCTTTCCCAACATCCAGGTATTTCCTTCTCCTTCGTATTGCTGCACTGCAGCATTTTATTTTCTTGTCTTCTGCTCCTTGCTCCAGATGGCATATATTCTATCACCATGTGCTGTGTTTCGGCTTTGTCATAGCCTTCAATTCTTTTTAATTATACTCTTGTGTGGACAGTGCAAGGTGTGTTAGGCAATATGCTGTGTTTGCGGGCACTTCTGCTGCAATAAAATCTCTGGAATCGCTCATGGCATAGGGGATAACAGAGCATACATAACAGTTCTCTTCAGAGGTCTCCCTCCACATTCGGCTCTTATGCTGATACCACAATTTATTAGTGACTTGAGCAAAACTGGTCATTAATGTGTTCATGCGCTCAACGTCATCCATCACACTTCTATTTGATCTTTTCATTTGCGTACTGACTACAGGAAAATCTTGGGTTACTTTTTCATCTGTCATGGTAATAGGGGTAATATTGCTGTATATTGGTCTGGCTACATTGTAATGGACCAACTCTCATAGTGCCATAGGGATAATAAAATGGAGTCTTCAAATGTAAAAAATGATCCTATAAGGATCATTACTAATGTGTCACCATTTGCAAATAGCTAGGAATACTATTTCTTCTTCGCACCAAACAGGAATATCTAACAAAATAAATAAAGTTCAATACCCCCCTCCAAGTATGTTTATGTTTTTTGAATAGGTCAGTGTTCATGGAAAAAATGCATTAATTTGCCAGGAAAAATGCTTTAAAAAATAAAGTATGTTTTTAAATTCACCAACCTAACTGCAAGGCTTATATTTCTCACTCATAGAACAGTATAGTGTTACTAAATAAGATAAAGCCATAAAACATTTAATTGTTAGAAGAAGCACTGATTATATATATAGTAGTGGCCATGTAGTTATGGTTAAGTTGCTGTTTCCATAGGAAGAACACTTTTTGGTCGGCTTATAACTTCGCTCTCCCTGGACAGATCCTCACCAAACTTTGCAAAAAAGGTATATGGGTCACTCTGAATTTTATTGCAAAGATTGGTGAGGATTCGTCCAGGGGGGGCAAAGTTATAGGGGGGGTCCCAAAACTTTTTTTTTTCCCCATAGACTAAATGGCCACAGGCCAAACCGCTGGACGGATTTATACGGCAGGAGCGGGGGCTTGGTCCCTAAAGCGTGCTTTTGCAAATTTGGTGTAAATCCGTCCAGTAGTTTTTCATAAAATGACCAAAACGTAAGGCAAAAAAATTAGTGATATCTGTGTTCGCTTCGCGGACGGACTTCCCTGTTCGCTCAGCGGACAGCACCCCGATTGGCCCATGGCCTTGCATCATGTCCGCGGACATGCGACGTGTTCACTGATTGGACGGCGAGGGGCGTGGAGCGCCTCAGATTTTCTGTGGCACCCGCCATCTTGTATTCGCCGTCGACTGCGTACAGCGCGGTGAAACGTGGATAAAAAATTGTATTTAGTGCCGTGTGTTGGTGTGTAAGAGTGTTTGGGGAGGGTGGGGGAGTATGAGATAGGTTCAATGTTTTGTTTTTTTTTGTGCTAGAGTTTTTGTTGCATTCGATTTGTCCGCGGAGAACACTGCTGTTCTGACATTTTGTAAATAAACTAAATGGTGGGGTGTTTAGAGGACGGAGTATGTGTCATTTTTGTTCGCAAGGAAGGTAAAAATGAGCTATGAACACCCGCGGTGTACTTAATTGTTCGTAAATACACAACCTGGGGGTGTCCTCAGGACGCTGTCCGTATTGTAATCTGTCTAGTTGAATGTGTTCTAAGTACACTCGCGGTATCCCGAAATGGTTGCAATTACACACAATGGGGGTGTTCTGAGAACGTTGTTTGTATAGTTCGTTGTCAGGGTGAAAGTGTTTTAAGACCACTCCTTTTGTCCGCTAATAGTACGATTTCCTATGGGCGTCAACTGACTTTTTGTCCACTAAAGAAACGATAAATCCGGCTGGTGTGCGCCGACATTATGTGATAATCCTATGACTGGCGCTTTTGACCTGGCTGACTTGCTTTTGCGACACTAAATCATATCTCCCTCCCCTAAGCCTGATATTATTAAAGCATTCATATTCCCCGCCTCTCTCTGTGACGTTACAGGGTGCGTCATCAAATGCGCCCAGTCCTCTGCAGTCCTAAGTGAGTTTACACAGAACCCGGAAGACAACACATATTATGTCACAACACAGCGCGCCACAATTCAGAATATGAAACAATGATTTAAAAGCAAACAGCAAGACTGTAAATTGTGTAAAGTACATTTATTTGACATCAAATTCTTAGAGAATATTCAGAAATTTGCATTTGTCTTTGTTGTCGATTCGCAAAAGTTCATGTTGAGGCACGCGATGTTCCTTTGCGGTACAGGGGGTGTTAGATCAGCTTACAACTCACAGGGTAATTCATAGAATTTCGCAGAAAAGTGTCGCAAGCGGCTGGCGCAGAGTGTCCGCGTGCGATTCTCTGCGCTAGGCACGTGCGCTAAAACCGATTTCCGCGCACAGCGTATTCATGGATTTTAGGCTCCCAAACCAGCCGTGGCGCAGAGTATCGCAGCGACCCTGCAGCAGCGCCAGTAACGCCCCCAAGAATGCCCTCGCGCAAGGAAAAGCCATCAAAATCGCAAAATCATCGCAAAGGGCTGGGCTAACCCTGGACCAGTTTACAGGGCTGCCAAACAAGGAACGCTAAGCGGGTAACGTGCATATCAGGGGTACGCGTGAAGTAATACACGCGATTAGCCAGGGTACGTGTATTACAGGGGTACGCGGGAAGTTTAACACGCGATTGGCCAGGGTACGTGTATTACAGGGGTACGCGTGAAGTTTCACACGCGATTAGCCAGGGCACGTGTATCACAGGGGTACGCGGGAATTATCACACGCGATTTGGCTGGGTACGTGTATTACAGGGGTACACGGGAAGTTGTACACGCGATTCGGCTGGGTACGTGTATTACAGGGGTGCGCGGGAATTCTCACATGCGATTTGGCCAGGTACGTGTATTACAGGGGTGCGCGGGAATTATCACACGCGATTTGGCTTGTTACGTGTATTACAGGGGTGCGTGGGAAGTTACACACGCGATTAGGCTGGGTGGGTCCTCAGAGGTGTTCCCTGTACACCCTCCACGGCACCTGCAGGCAGCCCACAAAACAGGGGACTATCCTGCACACCTGCTCATGTCCCCCTGCACCCCCACCCCCAGCAGTGCAGGGGCAGCCTCCACCAGGCCCCCACTCATGTCTACCACCACCCCCACCCCCCAGCCACCAGGGGCACCCTCCACCAGGCCCCCACCCATGTATCCCACCACCCCCACCCCCCAGCCACCAGGGGCACCCTCCACATGGCCCCCACCCATGTCTCCCACCACCCCCACCCCCCAGCAGTGCAGGGGCAGCCTCCACCAGGCCCCCACTCATGTCTCCCACCACCCCCACCCCCCAGCCACCAGGGGCACCCTCCACCAGGCCCCCACTCATGTCTCCCACCACCCCCACCCCCCAGCAGTGCAGGGTCAGCCTCCACCAGGCCCCCACTCATGTCTCCCACCACCCCCACCCCCCAGCCACCAGGGGCACCCTCCACCAGGCCCCCACTCATGTCTCCCACCACCCCCACCCCCCAGCCACCAGGGGCACCCTCCACCAGGCCCCCACTCATGTCTCCCACCACCCCCAACTCCCAGCCACCAGGGGCACCCTCCACCAGGCCCCCACTCATGTCTCCCACCACCCCCACCCCCCAGCCACCAGGGGCACCCTCCACCAGGCCCCCACTCATGTCTCCCACCACCCCCACCCCCCAGCCACCAGGGGCACCCTCCACCAGGCCCCCACTCATGTTCCCACCACCCCCACCCCCCAGCAGTGCAGGGGCAGCCTCAACCAGGCCCCCACTCATGTCTACCACCACCCCCACCCCCCAGCCACCAGGGGCACCCTCCACCAGGCCCCCACTCATGTCTCCCACCACCCCCACCCCCCAGCAGTGCAGGGGCAGCCCCCACCAGCCCCCCACTCATGTCCCCTATCACCCCCACCCCCCCGCCACCAGGGGCACCCTCCACCAGGCCCCCACTCATGTCTCCCACAAACCCCCACCCCCCAGCAGTGCAGGGTCAGCCTCCACCAGGCCCCCACTCATGTCCCCTATCACCCCCACCCCCCCCGCCACCAGGGGCACCCTCCACCAGGCCCCCACTCATGTCTCCCACCACCCCACCCCCCAGCAGTGCAGGGGCAGCCTCCACCAGGCCCCCACTCATGTCTACCACCACCCCACCCCCCAGCCACCAGGGGCACCCTCCACCAGGCCCCCACCCATGTCCCCCACCACCCCCACCCCCCAGCCACCAGGGGCACCCTCCACCAGGCCCCCACCCATGTCTCCCACCACCCCCACCCCCGAGCAGTGCAGGGGCAGCCTCCACCAGGCCCCCACTCATGTCTACCACCACCCCCACCCCCGAGCCACCAGGGGCACCCTCCACCAGGCCCCCACTCATGTCTCCCACCACCCCCACCCCCCAGCAGTGCAGGGGCAGCCCCCACCAGGCCCCCACTCATGTCCCCTATCACCCCCACCCCCCGCCACCAGGGGCACCCTCCACCAGGCCCCCACTCATGTCTCCCACCACCCCCACCCCCCAGCAGTGCAGGGTCAGCCTCCACCAGGCCCCCACTCATGTCTACCACCACCCCTACCCCCCAGCCACCAGGGGCACCCTCCACCAGGCCCCCACCCATGTCTCCCACCACCCCCACCCCCCAGCAGTGCAGGGTCAGCCTCCAGCAGGCCCCCACTCATGTCTCCCACCACCCCCACCCCCCAGCAGTGCAGGGGCAGCCCCCACCAGGCCCCCACTCATGTCCCCTATCACCCCCACCCCCCCGCCACCAGGGGCACCCTCCACCAGGCCCCCACTCATGTCTCCCACCACCCCCACCCCCCAGCAGTGCAGGGGCAGCCTCCACCAGGCCCCCACTCATGTCTACCACCACCCCACCCCCCAGCCACCAGGGGCACCCTCCACCAGGCCCCCACCCATGTCCCCCACCACCCCCACCCCCCAGCCACCAGGGGCACCCTCCACCAGGCCCCCACCCATGTCTCCCACCACCCCCACCCCCGAGCAGTGCAGGGGCAGCCTCCACCAGGCCCCCACTCATGTCTACCACCACCCCCACCCCCGAGCCACCAGGGGCACCCTCCACCAGGCCCCCACTCATGTCTCCCACCACCCCCACCCCCCAGCAGTGCAGGGGCAGCCCCCACCAGGCCCCCACTCATGTCCCCTATCACCCCCACCCCCCGCCACCAGGGGCACCCTCCACCAGGCCCCCACTCATGTCTCCCACCACCCCCACCCCCCAGCAGTGCAGGGTCAGCCTCCACCAGGCCCCCACTCATGTCTACCACCACCCCTACCCCCCAGCCACCAGGGGCACCCTCCACCAGGCCCCCACCCATGTCTCCCACCACCCCCACCCCCCAGCAGTGCAGGGTCAGCCTCCAGCAGGCCCCCACTCATGTCTCCCACCACCCCCACCCCCCAGCAGTGCAGGGGCAGCCTCCACCAGGCCCCCACTCATGTCTACCACCACCCCCACCCCCCAGCCACCAGGGGACCCTCCACCAGGCCCCCACTCATGTCTCCCACCACCCCCACCCCCCAGCAGTGCAGGGGCAGCCTCCACCAGGCCCCCACTCATGTCTACCACCAACCCCACCCCCCAGCCACCAGGGGCACTCTCCACCAGGCCCCCACCCATGTATCCCACCACCCCCACCCCCCAGCCACCAGGGGCACCCTCCACCAGGCCCCCACCCATGTCTCCCACCACCCCCACCCCCCAGCAGTGCAGGGGCAGCCTCCACAAGGCCCCCACTCATGTCTACCACCACCCCCACCCCCCAGCCACCAGGGGCACCCTCCACCAGGCCCCCACTCATGTCTCCCACCACCCCCACCCCCCAGCAGTGCAGGGGCAGCCCCCACCAGGCCCCCACTCATGTCTCCCACCACCCCCACCCCCCAGCCACCAGGGGCACACTCCACCAGGCCCCCACTCATGTCTCCCACCACCCCCACCCCCCAGCCACCAGGGGCACCCTCCACCAGGCCCCCACCCATGTCTCCCACCACCCCCACCCCCCAGCAGTGCAGGGGCGGCCTCCACCAGGCCCCCACTCATGTCTACCACCACCCCCACCCCCCAGCCACCAGGGGCACCCTCCACCAGGCCCCCACTCATGTCTCCCACGACCCCCACCCCCCAGCAGTGCAGGGGCAGCCCCCACCAGGCCCCCACTCATGTCCCCTATCACCCCCACCCCCCCGCCACCAGGGGCACCCTCCACCAGGCCCCCACTCATGTCTCCCACCACCCCCACCCCCCAGCAGTGCAGGGTCAGCCTCCACCAGGCCCCCACTCATGTCCCCTATCACCCCCACCCCCCCGCCACCAGGGGCACCCTCCACCAGGCCCCCACTCATGTCTCCCACCACCCCCACCCCCCAGCAGTGCAGGGGCAGCCTCCACCAGGCCCCCACTCATGTCTACCACCACCCCCACCCCCCAGCCACCAGGGGCACCCTCCACCAGGCCCCCACCCATGTCTCCCACCACCCCCACCCCCCAGCCACCAGGGGCACCCTCCACCAGGCCCCCACCCATGTCTCCCACCACCCCCACCCCCCAGCAGTGCAGGGTCAGCCCCCACCAGGCCCCCACTCATGTCCCCTATCACCCCCACCCCCCCGCCACCAGGGGCACCCTCCACCAGGCCCCCACTCATGTCTACCACCACCCCCACCCCCCAGCCACCAGGGGCACCCTCCACCAGGCCCCCACTCATGTCTCCCACCACCCCCACCCCCCAGCCACCAGGGGCACCCTCCACCAGGCCCCCACTCATGTCTCCCACCACCCCCACCCCCCAGCCACCAGGGGCACCCTCCACCAGGCCCCCACTCATGTCTCCCACCACCCCCACCCCCCAGCAGTGCAGGGGCAGCCCCCACCAGGCCCCCACTCATGTCCCCTATCACCCCCACCCCCCTGCCACCAGGGGCACCCTCCACCAGGCCCCCACTCATGTCTCCCACCACCCCCACCCCCCAGCAGTTCAGGGGCACCCTCCACCAGGCCCCCACCCATGTCTCCTACCACCCCCACCCCCCAGCGCTGTGGGGCACCTGCCAGCAGGCCCCCACCCATGTCCAACCCATGTCTCCCACCACCCCCATCCCCCAGCCACCAGGGGCATCCTCCACCAGGACACCAACTTCCCTGGCACTGAAGCTGGTGTCCCTCTGCCTCCTTGGCCGGGGGTTGCCACTGGTGCCAGATGTTGTAGTGCCCGACATGGCAACCCCAGAGGCAGGAGTGGGTGGGCAACTGGGTCCTGGGGCTGGGCTGTGGGGCGACGGAAAAGCAGTCGGGAGCCTTTGGTTCCAGCAGGGGTGGTCACAGCAGCAGCACCCCTGGCTGATGTGCAAGCAGCAAATGGCAGGGCACTTGCGCAGCAGGCAGTCAGGCAGCAGCAGATGGCAGGTGGGAGCGTGCTCAGGGCTCTGGGGGGCAGTAATTTGGCCTCCTGGGCAGGAGCGTGGTCTTTCGTGTGTGAACGCGTGGACAGCTTGATACATAGTGAGTGATTTTGCACGTGAAAATCCCACACGTCTGCGTGTAAATCGATGAAAGTCCCTTAGCGCGTAAACGCGTATGCGCGTCTATGAAGTCACGTGCACGCGTAGGAAAAAGTTGCGTGACACGTCCGAGTGTCAAAGCGTGTTATTGGTGGAAATAGCCCTACACGCAGAAGTGTCAAAGCGTGTAATTGGTGCAAATGGACCTACACGCAGAAGTGTCAAAGCGTGTAATTGGTGCAAATGGACCTACACGCAGAAGTGACAAAGCGTGTAATTGGTGGGAATGGGCCTAGCACGTACACGCCGCGTAAATGACGCTGTACGTGTGGGCCTGCATATAAGGTACGTGTAGAACACCAATTCCTTGTACTGCTTTTCGTGGAGAGCGAGTGGGTGAATTCTGTACTTCTTGTCGTTTCACACGTGATTTACTTCACGGCGTTTCAAGTTCGTACTCCCTGTTACCTCTGACAGCTTTTTCTATTTTTTCTCTTGTACTGGTTTACCTGGGCCTGTTCCCTCAAACAGTGTTCCCTTCTACTGTTGTCCTGTCTCCTCAGACAGCGTACATATCTTCTTTTGGCGGGGGTGTTGCCAATCAAACGCGCTCATTTTTCACGCTCTTTTACCTGGCAGACGGTGAGTCACGCACCTATCTAACATCTGTGCTTGCCCCGTGTGTAGCCTACCCCTTCAGAGGTCATTCTAGGCTGCGTGTGACACGCATACGTTCATTCTTGTGTTACTGGGTGCCACAGCGTAGTGCAGGTTTTTCTTTCTGCACACGTGGTCTAGGAGGGGTTGCGTGCACGTCATCTCCCTTTTTTGGGCCTCCTGTGCGTTGCGTGACCCGTCATCTTTCCCCAGGGGTTACATTCAGCCTTGCTAGAGCACTAGGGTACAATTACCATCTGGTACCCAACCCCTTTGACCCCCAATTGCCCAGGACAATAGTCTACATCCACTCCCATACGCACATTAACATCAGTGCCATGGCTGGGAGGCGACGATTCCGTAAGGGTGGCAAAGGTGGAAGAGCCACAAGTGGTGGCCGTGGTGGATCCGGTAGGGGACGTGGTCATAACTTGCAGGGTGAGCCTGTCCCCCCATGTGTGGAGGACCAGTCACGGGCACCCATAATCCCCCCCTCCCCCCTCCTGTTGAGGCTGATGTGGCTGACACCATCCATGCTCAGCCCTTGTTGGACCAGCCCATTGTGGCACCAGACCTGGCTGACTCCATGGCTGACTTCCAGGTCAGCAGGGCTACGACACGTGCGCTGGTGCACGTTGATGCCATCATGCCACGTGGATCTGGGGCAGCAAGGTCATCTGCTGCCCCAAGTAGGCAGGGCGGAGAGGCTGCAGGGGCAGCTGCGGCTCCATCCATCCCAGCTCTCACACACCCAGCCAGGACAGTGTCGGTCCTAGTCCATCCTGCTGACATTCCCCCTGACACCATTACACTTGAGCCAATGCCTGCACCAACTCCCATGCTGAGTGTGCAATCCCACACACCTGATACAGAGCCCACCAGGGCTCCTGCCCCTAGTGTCCAGAGCGGCGCAGGACACTCAGGATCACCACCACCTTCCAAGCGGAAGAGGAAGAGTGCTCGTCCGGCACAGGCTGATGCCCCAGACACGGCTACACAGTCCGGCCCGTCGAGGAAGCCCAGCTTCACGGATGACGAACTGAATGCACTTGTCGAGTATGTGTCCGGACATGATAACGAGATGGTCATTGTTGCAGGATCCAAGACCACACCTGCACAATGCCAGGCACACTGGCAGACCGTTGCGGACATCGTAAGTGCCCTTGGAATCGTGAGGCACACAGCCAATGATTGCTATAAGCGCTGGAATGACCTAAAGCGCAGGGCAAAGAAGAAGCTGGCCTCAAGTCATGCCGCAACTCTAGTGACTGGAGGTGGGTCTCCAGTAGTAGAGATGGAATTCACTCCACATGAGTCAGTCGCTGGGACCTACGTCACGGAGGAACAGATCCAAGGCGTGGCAGATCTGCCTGATTACGAGGCATTGTCCGGTGAGTGCACATGTGTGTGTCATCCATGTGCATGGTGTGTGTGTGAGGGCTTCTGTTTGTGTGCCAGGTGAGAGTGTGTGCGCCTGAGTCGTATGGGTCAGGCATGTGCTTCATGCAATACATCCTGTGCAGCTGCATTTGGCCATTGCAGTATCCCTTCTGCCAACAGTAGACATCTAGCCCAACAGCACGCCAGTTGCCCTTGAAGTGTCACCTTGCCACAACATTGTTGCTTATTTTTCTCTGTTCATTCAGACAGATTGTTAGCATTCCACCACTTATACTAGGCATTTCTCAGTCCTCTAGTCACATGTCTGGCATGGCTATGGTAAAGTGGAGTGACTTTGTTACCTGGATATCATATGTTCACACATGTCCCTGTGCAATTGGACCATTTGGGACTGCCAGCTCCAGGTGAAAATCAGACCTGTTTGATTTAGAAAAGCTATTACATGCGGGAACTGGACTGAATGAATAAGTGCTGCCCTCCTCTCCATCTTGCCTCAATAGCAATGGTACATGCCATCTGTGTGATGGCATGTGTGTGTCACCTGGCAATCACAGGCCAATGTGTGATGCCACTGCCAGGCAGCATGCAGGAAATGTGTTCATCTTCCATCTTTGTGTCATCAGTGTGTGCCATTTGCCTGCCCTTCATACGCAGTGAGGGTGCATGCTTGGGAGGGTCTTAGTCATGTCGGACATGTGTCAATCAAGTACTGGTTCTCTTGCTTCTCAGCCCTCATTGTGTGCCATGGTGCTAATGCCTGTTTCCATTTCTTTGTTATTATGTCTTTGCAGGGGAAGACACACCTGATACTGCTGGGGTTGTGGAGATGGTGCAGAGCCAGGAGGGGTCCGAGGGCCGACCAACCACCAGTGAGGGACGTGGTGTGCTGGTGGGTGAGAACCCACAAGTGCTGCAGGTCGTGCTCTCAAGGGGTGTCTCTGGCTGCACCTCCCCCGAGCTGTACTCAGCTGTTGATTTGGATGATGAGACCTACGTGCCTTCGCTGGTGAGTGTTCCAGGGAGGGATTCTGTTCTGTCCCACCCACCTGCACCAGGGTCAGAACCCTCAATGGGGATGTCAGTGTTGGCAGCTAGGCCTTTGGTGGTTACGGATGCAGGGTCACACTCCGCGACATCTGATCCTGTTCCTGGGCCAGCAGATCAGAGGGGGAATGCAGTCCTGCAGCCTCAGGCAGTGCCGGCACAGCAAGGCGCAGTCCGCCTTGCCCCAGACAGGTGTGGTGCCCGCCGACGTGGTGGCCGTACGCCACCTGGCAATACCGCATGGGAGCAATCCATTTACGGTATGGCTACCCAACAGGCAGCATCATCCGAGATGATGGCTCAGGCCATGGATAGGGGGCGGCCACTTCCATTGTCCCCCCTGAAAGGCTGATGGAGCGACTAGAGCAGGCAACCGACTCCATCTGCCAGTCACACAGGGAGGACATGTTGGCGTCCAACAGGGACAGGCGGGCGGCACTGGCGACTCTGCAGGAGGCCATCTCCATAGAGTCCCAGGGCCACAGGGAAGCCCTGAGGCAGGAGCTCCATCAACTCAGGACGACTTTTGTTGAGCTTGAGGCTTCAACACACCCAAGGACAGAACAGCAGCTGGAGCGTCTCACCCGTACGCTCTCAGCTGAGATGCAAGCAACAAGGGCGGAGGTCCGGGCATCCCGTGAGTTGTTGCATGGGGACCTCCGCACCCTCATCCTCCAGAACGAGACCTACCACACCCGCATGCTTGCAGCCATGGAGGAACAGAGTAGGGCCTTGCGTGGGCTGCCTCCCATAGTGCAACCACCTCCGGATGCAGCTGCACAGGGTGATAATAGCGACAGCAGTGATACTCCCACAACAGGGTAGCCGTGTGGGCCATGAGCCCATGGAGGTGTTTTTTTTTCCCAGGATCCACACAGGTGGGTTTTGGTGTGCACCCTGTCCTCGGACCTCCTGGGTGGCCTCCCCAACCCCCCTGGGCCCATTAATGGCCATTTTTTATTTTTTTTATTTTTATTTTTATATTTTTCCCAATTTTTTTGGGACAATTTGTTGGCTTCCGTGGTTCCTGTGGGCATACGCTGCATTGTGGCTGGGCACATGCAGGCTTGTCATGTATTTGGTTCAGATGCCTGGGTTTGAGTCACACACACCCCTCCTGCTTCCCGTTTCCATGGGCTTGCAAAGGGTGTGCCCAAGTGACATTGAAGTACATGGTGACATTGGACTCCCACTACATGTTTGGGTAGTCTAGTCAATACTGTGTATACATTCCTAGTGCATATTGCTGTTCTGTTGTATACTGCATGTTGCATTGATGTGTAACTCATCATCTGTGTCTGCCTCCCAATTTGCAGGTCCCTTCCTCATGTCTACACAAGGCCCTCTAGTCTGGAGATGGGGTCCTTGTTGGCAGCAGTGCACCTACAACTCTACATGGCGCCAACACTGTACAGTTGGAAGTGGTGGGAGTGCAGGTATTTCCATGTGGTGAGACTACTGATTTATTACATTAGTGAAGTCATGTTAATGGTAGTACCTGCTCAAGTTTGTTGTTGGTCCTGTATTACAGTGAGCATTTCAGGTGTAGCAAGTTTCAATTGGGGACACTGTACATCGTGACACTTGTCATGTTGTGGGGATTACTTTGTTTACCTGCCCATAGCATAGACATGGCACGGTGTGTTGTGTGGCGGTGCTGGGGATGGGTTGGGTGACATGGCACTGTCCTCTTGTTGCATTTAGCAAGTGGGTATTCATTTTAGCTGCTTGAATGTGTTTCTTCACAAAACTGCATTGGTGGTGTGTGTGGGTAGGGATGCACACATTGTAACACTTCCAGGTGAACAATCTCAGGCTGATATGCTTTTCACGGTTGAATCTCCAGACATTCAGGATCAGTGTCAGGTTGAGTCATCATTGATTGTCAGATGGAATGTGCCAGGGCAGTGTGCACTCCACAGGGGTGTGATTTCTATGTGAAGTAATTAGCCACTAGCTGTGTACGGGCTGCCTCCCCCCGTGCCCTTTCCCTTCCCATGCACAGCGGCTGTGCATGTGGTTGGGGGTGTGGGGCCACCACCATGTCCACGGCCAGGCCCCGGCGTGTTGCAACGTTGTGCAGGACACATGCTGCCACTATGATCCTGCACACTACTGGGGGAGCGTATAACAGCTGGCCGCCAGAACGGTCAAGGGAGCGAAAGCGTGACTTTAGCACTCCGAATGTGCGCTCCACTATGCCCCGGGTCGTAATGTGGGCTGTGTTATATCTTACCTCGGGTGGCGTGGTGGGGTTCCGAATTGGCGTCATCATGTGGGGGCTGCGAGGGTAGGCACTGTCCCCTGTGGAGGTGGTGATTGGTATCATTGGTGGGGTTGTGACCTTGCTCAGTATCCAACATGCATGCATGTGCAGTGGCATACATACTCACCAAGCAGCCATGTATCGCCATGCCGCCCAGCTTCTAGGTCCCGGCTTAGGGTGGACATTCGGTAAATGAAGCTGTCGTGGGTGGACCCGGGATAGTTGGCATATACTGAGGTGATGATTCCCTTGGCATTACATGCTACCTGCACGTTGATGGAATGCCAGTGCTTGAGGTTCCTATAGATGTGCTCAGATGCCCTGGGGGGACGTAGAGCCACATGGGTGCAGTCGATGGCACCTAGCACTTTGGGGAATCGTGCCACACCGTAAAAATCCAGGGCGGCAGCATGCCTTTCTGCAGGTGTTCTGGGCAGGTATATGTGCCTGCGGACTGATGGGCGTGCAGTGATGATGTTCAAGACCTGGTGTAGGCAGCGTGACTGGGTGGCCTGTGACACCCCACCCACTATGGCACTTGTCCGCTGAAATGATCCAGTGGCTAAGAAGTGCAGTACATTGAGGACCTTCTCCAGGGGGCTGAGTGCTTGGGAGCACAGGGTGGGTGATGTGAGGTCATCCTCCCACTCACTCACCAGGTCCAGTATTATGTGTGGTGGAAACCTGTACCTCCCATACACCTGGTCATCAGGCATCCCGAAAAGGCTGGTTCTGGGTGTGAATATTCTGACCCGGACTATCCTCCTCCTCCTCCTTTGGTAGCCCATTGCCACTGCTGCTAGGAACGGTATGTTCATCCTGGCGTCTGAGCTTGTTATTGTTAAAGTGCGCAAATTTATGCTTTGCGCGTGTTCTAGGCGAGCGTGTGACCCGCACACCCCTGGAATCCAGTTCCCAGTCCAATAGCGTGTGGAAATTCCCACGCACCACGGGATACAGGTGCGCTGATGTACTTGCGTGTGTAAGTGCCCGCACACCCATGAAATACACGTACATAGGCCAATCGCGTGTACGCGCACTTTTGTCCAATTACACGCGATGACACTCTGACGTGCAGTATTTCCACGTGTGCTCCGTCATCACGTGCTGAGTGGGGAACACCCGTGCGGGTCACGTCACAGACGCGCTTACGCACTGAGGGACTCTGGTCCAATAGAATCGCGTATGCGTGCTGACGCGCTTACGCGCTAAGGGCCTTTCCTCGGATTTCACGCTGACGTGCAGGATTTTCACGTGCCAAATCACTCCGTATCAAGCTGGCCACGCGAAAACACACGGAAGACCACGCTCCTGCCCAGAAGGCCGAGTTACTGCCCCCCAGTGCCCCGAGCAGCCTCCCACGTGCCATCTGCTGCTGCCTGCCTGCCTGCTGCCACCGTGCCCTGCCATTTGGTGCCTGCACATCAGCCATCTGCAGGGGTCCAGTTGCTGTGTCCACCCCTGCTGGAACTGAAGACTCCCGACTGGGATTACATCGCTCCACAGCCCAGCCCAGGACCCAGTTGCCCACCCACACCTGCCTCTGGGGTTGCCATGTCGGGCACTTCCACATCTGGCACCAGTGGCAACCCCAGGCCAGAGGGGCAGAGGGGCACCAGCTTCACTGCCACCGAAGTTGGTGTCCTGGTGGAGCATGTCCTGGGGCAGTATGATGCCATCTTTGGATCGTCCCGCGCCAGCAAGGAAGGACGGGAGAGGATCTGGGCCGACTGTGTGGTTGCCATCAACGCGGAGGGGGTGGCAACCCGCAACGTCCTGAAGATCAAGAAGCGCTGGGAGGACTTGAGGTCCAGGACCCTTGTGAAGGCCCGGCGCCTCGTGGAGGGGGGCCGGGGCCGCATGAGTTCCATCCAGATGAAGGTCCTGGAACGCGTACCCCCAGCGCTCCACGCCCAGATCCTTGAGAGGGAGGCCCGTCTAGAGTTGAGCGGTAAGTGTCCAAGCATTACTGTGTGAGACAGGGCATGTTGCGGTGTGCTGGTTCTATGATACTTGCCTGTATGTGTGCCATAGGCCATGTGTGCATGTATGTGTGCAGGGACATCATAGTAATGCATGTGCGACCAGTGATGTGTGACCCACATGGTTGTTGCATGTGTTCAAATGCCGCATGGGGAGCCCTATGCAGATTTTGAACATGAGAGCATGCCAGTCTCTGTACCTGGACATGGGTGGGGGTGAGGGATGGGTGCTGATGCCAGGTACATATATGGTAGCCATGTCTGTGTGCCTGACCTGCGTGTCTGTGACTTGTGCATGCCATGGATGCATGACACATGTGTGTGACAATGCACAGATTCAGTGAAGCAGCCAAATTACCCTTGTATCCGCTGTGTTTGGTGTGTTTGGGGCCAGATGGATGTGACTGAGGTGAAGTGTGTGCATGTGATAGGCACGTGAGTTACATATCATTGAATGTTTCAAGAGTCCATTGGACATGCATGGAAATGTCCATGGCATGCACCATGCCTGTTACTGTGTGTGTTTTGCCTGGACTGACCCATGTGTTGTGGAGGGACATGATGGAAGTGTACTTTGACAGTGGTGCTCATCTGCTATTGCTTCCTGTCTAGGGGACCATTGTATAGTACCCTGATGCTTGTGTTCTTTGTCTCCCTCTACGCAGCGGCTAGTGAAGAAGAGGGCGGAGACGGCGCTGTGGAGCAAGGCGGCGGGGATGCCCCCACGGCTGCAGCGGAAGGGGTGGGTGAGCCCCCACAGGGGCCTGCTACGGTGGGAGACGGTGAGGAGCCATCCAGGTTGGTGGTTTGCACAGAGGAGGAGGAGGCCGCCACTGGGGCACACATGGGGCCTGGTGGGGGCATCCCTGCTGGTGCAAGTGGTGCAGTCCAGGGCCAAGGGCAGAAGGCAGCACAGGTCACCGTGGAGGGGCCTGTGCATGTCGCTGTCCCTGACCCTGTGAGTGCACCACCATGCACCAGCAGGGATGCCCCGTCCAGGCCCGTCCGCAGGTAGAGGGGATGTCCATGTCACCTGACTCCCCTCCACCTCCACCTGCGGACGTGGGAACCCCTGGCTGTGTGGAGAAGGTCCTGATTGGGGTCGCGATGCGCACGGCTGTGATTCGTGATGCCCTGCATGCTTCCCGGGAGGAGCACGCACGTCATCACGAAGTGCACCGTGCCGACGTGGCCCAATTGGGATCGGCCATGTTCGGGGGTTTGCTGCATGTGTTGGCCAATCTGGCGGCCCTCTCCTCCTCTGTGCAGGCTATACACCAGTCGTTCTCCTTGCCGTCTTCCGGCCCAGATGACACCAGGGCCCCCTGTGGACCTGCCCCGACCAATGCAGCGAGCTCGGTGGGGATCCCATCCCTGCCACAGTTGGGAGTCGGAGGTCCAGCAGGGGTGGACAACACAGCAACTGGACCCCAGCAGATGGAAGATGTGACAGCATCATCGGGCAGGGCACGTGCACGACGGCGTCGGTGGTTTCCATCAGCCTGGATGCCGTCGTGCTGGCAGAGGCAGTGGCGTCGGAGGCAGCAGCAGGCTCGACGTGGGAGGCATCATGGCTCGGGGCCATCAAGATCAGAGGGGCAGGCATCGGCCGGAGGGCAGGGCAACCCTGGGATGGTGGTGTCTTCCGTGTGGGAGCAGTTGGTCCAGCGGATAGGTGCGGAGCGGCAGCGGGCGGAAGAGGAGCGGCTCACCATGGTCAGGGCGGAGTTCTCCATGCGTCGGGCGTTGAGGCGGGCTGAGTGCCTCGAGGAAGCTCGCAGGGAGTTTGAGCTGAACATGGGGTTATCCCTGCGAGACCTCGGGGCCAGGACAGAGTCCCGCCTCCAGGACATCGACATGGAGTTCGATGATGCCCTGGCCAGCAACATCACCGAGTGAGCCGCAGGACTTGCCCGCTGCCTTTGTATATAGTTATTTAGTTAGTTAGTGTTATGTTTCCTTTATTCATTTTTATTTTTTTGGACCGCTCGGACAATGGCCACTTTTTTGTAGATATTTTTTTCATTAGGTAGTAGTAGGCTTCATTTATGGTGTTGGGCTCATGGACCCTGGAATATTCGTGTATATAGTTTGCTTTTTGAAGAAACATTTTTTTTATTGATTATTGTGTTCACCATGAGGAAATGGTTTTTCATTATTTTCCTTCCACATGACATTGCTTTGGACAACATTTGTTTTTGGATTACTTTGTTTTTTTTATTTTTACATTTGTTCTCGGACATGGACCATTTATTTTGTTATCCCCATTGTTGTATGTTTGATTTGTTTACTTATTTTTCATCTTTAATACATGTTTTTTTAACTTTCACTTGTGGTATTTTCTCATTGGTTTCATACATGTCATGATATGGGTTTTGACATTCACTTGCACCCGTTGTGTATGTGTGTGTGTTCATTTACATACTTGCCATTGGGGTTGTATCATGTAATTGCATTCACTATGTGGGTGGATGCAATCCTTGCCTGGGTGTTTGTGCTGGGTATGCTGCCCATTACTGCCATGATTGAGTATCGTCAGGACCTGGGGGCAGGGGGACATGTGTGCCTGGTGGAGGCTGCCCCTGCACTGCTGGGGGGTGGGGGTGGTGGGAGACATGGGTGGGGGCCTGGTGGAGGCTGCCCCTGCACTGCTGGGGGGTGGGGGTGGTGGGAGACATGAGTGGGGGCCTGGTGGGGGCTGCCCCTGCACTGCTGGGGGGTGGGGGTGGTGGGAGACATGGGTGGGGGCCTGGTGGAGGCTGCCCCTGCACTGCTGGGGGGTGGGGGTGGTGGGAGACATGAGTGGGGGCCTGGTGGAGGCTGCCCCTGCACTGCTGGGGGGTGGGGGTGGTGGGAGACATGAGTGGGGGCCTGGTGGAGGGTGCCCCTGGTGGCGGGGGGGTGGGGGTGATAGGGGACATGAGTGGGGGCCTGGTGGGGGCTGCCCCTGCACTGCTGGGGGGTGGGGGTGGTGGGAGACATGAGTGGGGGCCTGGTGGAGGCTGCCCCTGCACTGCTGAGGGGTGGGGGTGGTGGGAGACATGGGTGGGGGCCTGGTGGAGGGTGCCCCTGGTGGTGGGGGGGTGGGGGTGATAGGGGACATGAGTGGGGGCCTGGTGGGGGCTGCCCCTGCACTGCTGGGGGGTGGAGGTGGTGGGAGACATGAGTGGGGGACTGGTGGAGGGTGCCCATGGTGGCAGGGGGGTGGGGGTGGTGGGAGACATGAGTGGGGGCCTGGTGGAGGCTGCCCCTGCACTGCTGGGGGGTGGGGGTGGTGGGAGACATGAGTGGGGGCCTGGTGGAGGCTGCCCCTGCACTGCTGGGGGGTGGGGGTGGTGGGAGACATGGGTGGGGGCCTGGTGGAGGGTGCCCCTGGTGGCGGGGGGGTGGGGGTGATAGGGGACATGAGTGGGGGCCTCGTGGGGGCTGCCCCTGCACTGCTGGGGGGTGGGGGTGGTGGGAGACATGGGTGGGGGCCTGGTGGAGTCTGCCCCTGCACTGCTGGGGGGTGGGGGTGGTGGGAGACATGAGTGGGGGCCTGGTGGAGGCTGCCCCTGCACTGCTGGGGGGTAGGGGTGGTGGGAGACATGAGTGGGGGCCTGGTGGAGGGTGCCCCTGGTGGCGGGGGGGTGGGGGTGATAGGGGACATGAGTGGGGGCCTGGTGGGGGCTGCCCCTGCACTGCTGGGGGGTGGGGGTGGTGGGAGACATGGGTGGGGGCCTGGTGGAGGGTGCCCCTGGTGGCGGGGGGGTGGGGGTGATAGGGGACATGAGTGGGGGCCTGGTGGGGGCTGCCCCTGCACTGCTGGGGGGTGGGGGTGGTGGGAGACATGGGTGGGGGCCTGGTGGAGGCTGCCCCTGCACTGCTGGGGGGTGGGGGTGGTGGGAGACATGAGTGGGGGCCTGGTGGAGGCTGCCCCTGCACTGCTGGGGGGTGGGGGTGGTGGGAGACATGAGTGGGGGCCTGGTGGAGGGTGCCCCTGGTGGCGGGGGGGTGGGGGTGATAGGGGACATGAGTGGGGGCCTGGTAGGGGCTGCCCCTGCACTGCTGGGGGGTGGGGGTGGTGGGAGACATGGGTGGGGGCCTGGTGGAGGCTGCCCCTGGATGGTGGGGGGTGGGGGTGGTGGGAGACATGAGTGGGGGCCTGGTGGGGGGTGCCCCTGCACTGCTGGGGGGTGGGGGTGGTGGGAGACATGAGTGGGGGCCTGGTGGAGGCTGCCCCTGCACTGCTGGGGGGTGGGGGTGGTGGGAGACATGAGTGGGGGCCTGGTGGAGGCTGCCCCTGCACTGCTGGGGGATGGGGGTGGTGGGAGACATGGGTGGGGGCCTGGTGGAGGGTGCCCCTGGTGGCGGGGGGGTGGGGGTGATAGGGGACATGAGTGGGGGCCTGGTGGGGGCTGCCCCTGCACTGCTGGGGGGTGGGGGTGGTGGGAGACATGGGTGGGGGCCTGGTGGAGGCTGCCCCTGGATGGTGGGGGGTGGGGGTGGTGGGAGACATGAGTGGGGGCCTGGTGGAGGGTGCCCCTGCACTGCTGAGGGGTGGGGGTGGTGGGAGACATGAGTGGGGGCCTGGTGGAGGCTGCCCCTGCACTGCTGGGGGGTGGGGGTGGTGGAAGACATGAGTGGGGGCCTGGTGGAGGCTGCCCCTGCACTGCTGGGGGGTGGGGGTGGTGGGAGACATGGGTGGGGGCCTGGTGGAGGCTGCCCCTGCACTGCTGGGGGGTGGGGGTGGTGGGAGACATGAGTGGGGGCCTGGTGGAGGGTGCCCATGGTGGCAGGGGGGTGGGGGTGGTGGGAGACATGAGTGGGGGCCTGGTGGAGGCTGCCCCTGGTGACTGGGGGGGTGGGGGTGGTGGGAGAAATGAGTGGGGGCCTGGTGGAGGGTGCCCCTGGTGGCGGGGGGGTGGGGGTGATAGGGGACATGAGTGGGGGCCTGGTGGAGGCTGCCCATGCACTGCTGGGGGGTGGGGGTGGTGGGAGACATGAGTGGGGGCCTGGTGGAGGGTGCCCCTGGATGGTGGGGGGTGGGTGTGGTGGGAGACATGAGCAGGTGTGCAGGGTAGTCCCCTGTTTTGTGGGCTGCCTGCAGGGGCCGTCGAGGGTGTACAGGGAACACCTGTGAGGACCCACCCAGCCTAATCGCGTGTGTAACTTCCCACGCACCCCTGTAATACACGTACCAAGCCAAATCGCGAGTGATAATTCCCGCGAACCCCTGAAATACACGCGCCCAGGCTATTCGCGTGTGGAAATTCCCGCGCACCCCTGAAATACACGTACCCTGCTGAAATCGCGTGTTAAACTTCCCGCGCACCCCTGAAATACACGCGCCCAGGCTATTCGCGTGTGGAACTTCCCGCGCACCCCTGAAATACACGCGCCCAGGCTATTCGCGTGTGGAACTTCCCGCGCACCCCTGAAATACACGTACCCTGTTGAAATCGCGTGTTAAACTTCCCGCGCACCCCTGAAATACACGCGCCCAGGCTATTCGCGTGTGGAACTTCCCCCGCACCCCTGAAATACACGCGCCCAGGCTATTCGCGTGTGGAACTTCCCGCGCACCCCTGAAATACACGTACCCTGCTGAAATTGCGTGTTAAACTTCCCGCGCACCCCTGAAATACACGCGCCCAGGGTATTCGCGTGTGGAACTTCCCGCGCACCCCTGAAATACACGCGCCCAGGCTATTCGCGTGTGGAACTTCCCGCGCACCCCTGAAATACACGTACCCTGCTGAAATTGCGTGTTAAACTTCCAGCGCACCCCTGAAATACACGCGCCCAGGGTATTCGCGTGTGGAACTTCCCGCGCACCCCTGAAATACACGCGCCCAGGCTATTCGCGTGTGGAACTTCCCGCGCACCCCTGAAATACACGCGCCCAGGCTATTCGCGTGTGGAACTTCCCGCGCACCCCTGAAATACACGTACCCTGCTGTAATCGCGTGTGGGACTTCCCGCGCACCCCTGAAATACACGCGCCCAGGCTATTCACGTGTGGAACTTGCCGCGCACCCCTGAAATACACGCGCCCAGGCTATTCGCGTGTGGAACTTCCCGCGCACCCCTGAAATACACGCGCCCAGGCTATTCGCGTGTGGAACTTCGTGCGCACCCCTGAAATACACGCGCCCAGGCTATTCGCGTGTGGAACTTCCCGCGCACCCCTGAAGTACATGCGCACAGGCTATTCGCGTGTGGAACTTCCCGCGCACCCCTGAAATACACGTACCCTGCTGTAATCGCGTGTGGGACTTCCCGCGCACCCCTGAAATACACGCGCCCAGGCTATTCGCGTGTGGAACTTCACGCGCACCCCTGAAATACACGCGCCCAGGCTATTCGCGTGTGGAACTTCCCGCGCACCCTTGAAATACACGCGCCCAGGCTATTCGCGTGTGGAACTTCCCGCGCACCCCTGAAATACACGCGCCCAGGCTATTCGCGTGTGGAACTTCCCGCGCACCGCTGAAATACACGTACCCTGCTGTAATCGCGTGTGGGTCTTCCCGCGCACCCCTGAAATACACGCGCCCAGGCTATTCGCGTGTGTAACTTCCCACGCACCCCTGAAATACACGCGCCCAGGCTATTCGCGTGTGGAACTTCCCGTGCACCCCTGAAATACACGCGCCCAGGCTATTCGCGTGTGGAACTTCCCGCGCACCCCTGAAATACACGTACCCTGCTGTAATCGCGTGTGGGACTTCCCACGCACCCCTGAAATACACGTACCCTGATGGAATCGCGTGTGGAACTTCCCGCACCCCTGAAATACACCTACCCTGATGGAATCGCGTGTGGAACTTCCCGCGCACCCCTGAAATCCACGTACCCGGCCAAATCGCGTGTGAGACTTCCCGCACACCCCGGTATACACGCACACGTAATTTTTGTCAGCGTGTCCGTGTTTGTGGGTACCCCTTTGCACGTCATTTGTCCTGGAGGGCCACAGTATAGGACATTCATCATGGCAGTATATGGGTGCTATTTGTTGGCGCACCTTTTGGCGCACATTTCTTACAGCCGCAGAGACGCTACCGCCTGCTTTCTTGTGGCGGTCGTGTTTGTGCCTGTGCGCTGGTTTGAGCGTGCGCTTTTTTGCCCTATTCTATTCCATGAATACGTGTTGTAGGCGAGCGTGTGGGCGTTCCGCGCATTTGTGCCCTGTACTTCCCCCGTGACGCCCAAGTTTTTGCAAGTTGTTCCCCATTCCGAGTGTTACGCCCGTGTTCCGCCTACTTTTGTTGCGTGCGCCGCGCTATGTGCGAATTTCACTGTGGCCTGTGCGATTTTCGCTGTGACCTGGCGCACGCTGTTAGATGGCCTGTGCGCCAACGTGCGCGGCGCACTTTTTATCGCACATCCGCTGGTTTTCTCGCGCACGGACTTCCATGAATCGACGTGCGCTGCTTTTCGTGCGATTTTCGCACTTGCACTGCGATTTTCGCTATTCCACTGCGATTCGCACGTTTTTGCCCACTTGCGCCGCGCTAATTATTCCATGAATCGGCCTGTCAGTGCGCCACAATTCGGAATATGAAACTGTGGTTTAAAAGTAAACAGCAGGATTGTACATTTGGTAAAGTACATTTATTTCACATGAAATGTTTAGTGAATATTCAGCGATTTGCTATTGTCTCTGCTGTCGATCAGCAAAAGTTTATTTTGAGCCACGCGTTGTTCCTTTGCGGTAGATAGGCTGTTGGTTTATGATAAAAGCAGTAAATGGTCGCTCTGATAATCGGAAGCTTGCTCCAACAACGAGCCATTAGACCACCCTATTGGTTGGTATGTTGTTTGTAGCCGCTAGTACTGCGTAAGGGCATATTGGTCCTTGGCGATTGTCCCATAAAATGGTGAGGGTCATGAAGTTGCATATTTCGACCTGCACCTGGCAGTTGAAGACCCCATCCGCTGGAGTCTCTAAATCGGGACATAGGCAAAATGGGGCCACATACCTGTTTTAAAAAACATAAATTAGTCTCACCAGCCGATCTTCATTAAAAATCATCATTTTATTTATTAGGGCGTGAAACTATTTGCTATCGAAGATAGTGCAACAGAGTATGTTAATAATAAAATAATAATATTTTCCCATTCATATAGCGCTAAGAACCGTGAGGTATCTAAGCAGTGCTTATTATTAACCACGGTGTGTGGTGCTCATTTATCGACCACGGAAGGATGAAAGGCTGAGTTTGGCCTTGCCGGGATTCGAACTTGCGTTAGCAAGGTGTGCACGGTGTCAAAGCAAGCGTTGCACTTGCTGTGCGACTTGACAGGCTACAGTGAAGTGGCACAGTGAGTAGAGCGCTTGACCGCCTATAGACCGGTTAAATTATTTCTATTAACCCACCCTGTGTCGTCTGCCTTTTTCAGAGCACTCTAAAAGACAGGGGATCAATTCGGCAGTGATAGTGCGCGGTAGAAAACATTATGCCACTTTCAACGAACGAACAAGTTCAACTTGAGCGGTCTTTAATGCTACGCTATTGTAATTATATTCGGTATAAAATAATGTAAAGGGTTACTTACAGTAAAATTGCAATTTCCATTGTCTACAAGTAGTGCAGTCCCAAAATACGACTCTGCGTGTGCGAACGATCTTTCGCATAGTGATATAATATATAAAAGTGGTTTCGTTTCAGAAATTTCATCCTTATCTTCTCTTACGTTTTAGCAACACTCCTTCAAGAGAAGTCTTTCATCACAATCTCTGTCTGTCAAGGTCAAAACACAATACAACCTTATAGTCCACTTCGTGAGCCTCTCCGGGGCCTGAGAAAAAAATGGAAGCAGCTGACCTTCACTGTGAACGAGCATAAATTCTTACTTTGCAACATTCTGTGTAAAGCCATCTGTGAGAAGTTGGTTTTTGCACGCCATGTTTGTATATTGTTTGCATGATATTAAAAAAAGTTTGTTTAAGGGACGTTATGGTTCTAAGTACAGCCGAAAGACCCCTGAAAATCGCAAGTTATGGTAAACTATGAAAAATAACTTGCGCCACCACCTTGCACTGCTAAGACTAACACCAAGGACATCAAAGATGACATCGCAAATGTCATTGATGAAATCACTGATGACATCACATGTGTATGTACTTTTCATGGAATTTGTGTACTAGGGATTTTTATTATAATGTTGCGAAAAAAGTGTCAAGGATATTGCAATAAATATCATACCGTTATTAGTGCTTTGAACGATGCATTGATATAAATAGCATTGTATTATGGGATTCTATCTAGTATACTGAGCTACTAATGGAGAAACATAGCATTGTGTGCAGAGTACAAGATGAAAGTATTATATTTGTAATGTTAACATGTTGAATAATGAAATGATAATTGTCCTGGAATGTTCGAAAATTCACAAAATGGGGGTGTTCTGAGGACGTTATACATATTGTGTGATTGCTTAGCTGTATGCAATGAGGGAATGGCACAGAGAGTAAAGTGGATGCCGTCTGCGGACACCGCAGCTGTTCCTGGACAGGGCGTGCTACATCCGGGTTTTTCCAGGAAATCCAACATGGAAAGAAGACTGTACGGATCAGCCAATCAGATGTTGAGGTTGTGGATTTGTGTTGAAAGAGACTGTGTGTAGTGAAGATGGCAGAAGTGGAGAAAGTCAGGGTGTTGGTGCTCAGAGATATGTTTGTGCATGGTTTACAACAGTACGCTGAATGCAGGCATGTTGCAAATAACTTTGATGTGAAAGGAGTGGAGGTGGTGTGGAGCACTGTGCCTGATTGCAATGTACAGGGAATTGTACAAGTTTGTGAGGATATGGCCATGATGAACAGTCTGCATTTGGTAGTTTTGCTCTATGGTGCTTTCCATTTGGGCAATGTCAGGGCCCCTACTTTGTTGGCTGATTTGGAACGCTTGGTTCAAGCCGTAATGAAGATCCTTCCAAATGCGAAAGTAATTTTTTCTGGATTACTACCTAGGGCAATATGGGACAATAGTTCAGTTTTTGTCCTCAGCAAAACATTGCTAGGTGTGTCATCAACCGAGGCATGTGTGCCTTGATGCTTAGAGCTGGTATGTTCTTCTGTAATAATGAGAATATTGATGCCAGTAATGCTGTTAATTTTAAAGAAGATGGCATTTCTTTATCTTTTACGGGAAATGCCTTTTTATTTTGGAATGTAAGGGTTGCTTTGGAGAAGGTTATGTGAAGATTTTAGGAGTAAAGTAAGAAACGAAAACAAGAAAAAAAATACAAAATAACAGGTGTCTGTCAAGCATCTATAAAAAAAATCTTTTCAGAGCCAACTTCAAAGGGGAAATGGGGCACACTATTTAAATTTACATTCACCACGCTCAGATTTTCGATATGTCCGCGGACATGAAAATCACTACCAGGGGGTTAGTATGTTCTATGTTACATGTATATGAAGTCAGGGATATTATGGTTAAGTTGTGCTACTAAAAACCTATGAAATTCAGTGAAAAAACTTTGTTAAAGGGACGTTATGGTTAAGTTGCGCTACTAAAAACCTATGAAATTCAGTAAAAAAACGTTGTTAAAGGGACGTTATGGTTAAGTTGCGCTACTTAAAACCCTCTGGAATTCAGTGAAAAAACTTTGTTAAAGGGACGTTATGGTTCAAAGTAAAACCGAAAAACCCCTGAAATTCGGCAGTTATGGTAACATAAGTAACCATAACTCGCTCGACCGTGCACTGCTAACACTAACACCCAGGACATGAAAGATGACATCAGAAATGTCATTGATGACATCACTGATGACATCACATGGCTGGCTCTCCCTTTTTATCCTTTACTGACATATCGAAGCCACATAGTTTTCTTCAGTAACAGTCAGGAAGTAAACATTGAAAAAGTACTATATTTGTAGACTTAGGGTCTAGTCACACCATATGAAACATTTACATAGCGGAAGACACAGGCTTGAAAGAGAGCAATCCTTTCTGTGCATGAAGATAATCATTAGGGTTATCAGCACTTTCTCATAGTTTTATTTTTATTACTCTACCTTCCCTGTATATGCTCATATTTGTATACATTATACTCACTCTCCTTTCCTTTGGGTGCAGTCACATCATGTGATACACATACATATGGTAAGTAGCAGCTTTGAAACAGAGCAATAGTTTCTCTGCATAAAGACAATCAGTTAGGTTATGAACTCTTTCTGCTACTATTTCTGCTTTTTTGTTTACTTCACTGTCCCTGTATATACTCATATGTGTATGTGTTGTTGTCTCTTTGTGTTTTGTCTGTAATAGTTATGTATTAAGTGGGTTTTATTATCTACTTATTACATGTTTCACAGTACGCAAAACTCTAATAAGAAAGCAGTTATCATTTCAGTATTCAACATGGCAAGATTATGAATATGGCACATTCATCATGTATGCTGCACACACTGCCTATGTTTCTGCATGAGTAGCTTAGTATACTGGATAGAACTTCATAATAGAATGCTATTTATATCAATGCATTGCTTAATGCACTAATTAGCTCATGATATTTATCCCAATGATCCTTGACAGTTTTTGGTCAGCATTATAAGAATCCCTTGTACAGAGTTTTTATGAAAAGTAAATGCACATGTGATGTCATCAGTGATGTCATCAATGACATTTGTGATGTCATCTTTGATGTCCTGGGTGTTAGTGTTAGCAGTGCACGGTGGCGCGGGTTATGGTTGCTTATGTTACCATAACTGCCGAATTTCAGGGGGTTTTCGGTTTTACTTTGAAACATAACGTCCCTTTAACAAAGTTTTTTCACTGAATATATATATATTCAGTAAAAAAACTTTGTTAAAGGGACGTTATGGTTAAGTTGCGCTACTAAAAACCTATGAAATTCAGTAAAAAAACTTTGTTAAAGGGACGTTATGGTTCAAAGTAAAAACGAAAAACCCCTGAAATTCGGCAGTTATGGTAAGATTAGCAACCATAACTCATGCCACCGTGCACTGCTAACACTAACACCCAGGACATCAAAGATGACATCACAAATGTCATTGATGACATCACTGATTAGGTTCCAACAGTGCAGACACGGGGCATGAGCGGGGGCGGGTGGAGAAAGAAGGGAGACACGGGGCATAAGCAGGGAGTGGGGGGGAAGGAAGACACGGGGCATGAGCGGGGGGTGGGGAGGAAGAAGGGAGACACGGGGCATGAGCGGGGGGTGGGTGGAACAAGAGGTCAACAAGGGGCATCTTAGGAGGGGGATACAAGAGGAAGACACAGGGCATGAGCGGGGGGTGGGGGGCAACAAGAGAGAGACATGGGGCATGAGCGGGTGGGGGGAACAGGAGACAGACACGGGGCATGAGCAGGGGGTGGGGGTGAACAGGGGAGACACGAGCCATGAGGGGGGGAAGGAGGGAGACAGACACGGAGCATGAGCGGGGGTGAACAGGAGAGACACGGGGCATGAGCGGGGGTAGGGCAAGGTAGGGCCTCCACCCCCGCTCATGCCCCGTGTCTGCCCTGTTCCAACAGTGCAGACACGGGGCATGAGCGGGGGGTGCGGGGGGAAAGAGGGAAAGAAGGGAGACACGGGGCACGAGCGGGGAAGGAAGACATGGGGCATGAGCGGGGGGTGGGGGGGGAAGAAGGGAGACACGGGGCATGAGCAGGGGGTGGGTGGAACAAGAGGTCAACAAGGGGCATCATAGGAGGGGGGGACGGGAGGAAGACACGGGGCATGAGCGGAAGGTGGGGGGAACAAGAGGTCAACAAGGGGCATCATAGGAGGGGGGACAAGAGGAAGACACGGGGCATGAGCGGTGGTGAGGGGGCAACAGGAGAGAGACACGGGGCATGAGCGGGGGGTGGGGGGTACAGGAGACAGACACGGGGCATGAGCGGGGGGTGGGGGCAACAGGAGAGAGACACGGGGCATGAGCGGGGGGCAACAGGAGACAGACACGGGGCATGAGCGGGGGGGTGGGGCCAACAGGAGAGAAACACGGGGCATGAGCGGGGGGTGGGGAGAACAGGAGACAGACACGGGGCATGAGTGGGGGGGGTGGGGAGAACTGGAGACAGACACGGGGCATGAGCGGGGGGTGGGGGGAACAGGAGACAGATATGGGGCATGAGCGGGGGTGGGGGGAACAGAAGCCAGATACGGGGCATGAGCGGGTGGGGGGAACAGGAGAGAGACAAGGGGCAAGAGCGGGGGGTGGGGGGGTACAGGAGACAGACACGGGGCATGAGCAGGGGGTGGGGGGCAACAGGAGAGAGACACTGGGCATGAGCGGGTGGGGGGACAGGAGACAGACACGGGGCATGAGCGGGGGGGCACCAGGAGAGAGACACGGGGCATGAGCGGGTGGGGGAACAGGAGACAGACACGGGGCATGAGTGGGGGGTGGGGGTACAGGACACAGACACGGGGCATGAGCGGGGGGAGGGGGCAACAGGAGAGAGACGCGGGAGTGGGGCAACAGGAGACAGACACAGGGCATGAGCTGGGGGTGGGGAGAACAGGTGACAGACACGGGGCATGAGCGGGGGATGGGGGGCAACAGGAAACAGACACAGGCATGAGCGGGGGGTGGGGAGCAACAGGAGACAGACACGGGGCATGAGCGGCGGGTTGCAACAGGAGACAGACACGGGGCATGAGCGGGGGGTGGGGGGCAACAGGGGACAGACACGGGGCATGAGTGGGGGGTGGGGGGAACAGGAGACAGACACGGGGCATGAGCGGCGGGTTGCAACAGGAGACAGACACGGAGCATGAGCGGGGGGGTGGGGAGAACAGGAGACAGACACGGGGCATGAGCGGGGGGCAACAGGAGACAGACACGGGGCATGAGCGGGGGGTGGGGGGCAACAGGAGAGACGGGGGGCATGAGCGGGGGGTGGGGGGCAACAGGAGAGACACGGGGCATGAGCGGGGGTGGGGGGAACAGGAGACAGACACGGGGCATGAGCGAGTGGTGGGGGGAACAGGAGACAGACACGGGGCATGAGCGGGGGGTGGGGGAACAACAGACACGGAGCATAAGTGGGAGGTGGGGAGAACAGACACGGGGCATGAGCGGGGGGGGTGGGGGCAACAGGAGACAGACACGGGGGGTGGGGGGCAACAGGAGACAGACACGGGGCATGAGCGGGGGGGTGGGAGGAACAGGAGACAGACACGGGGAATGAGCGGGGGTGGGGAGAACAGGAGACAGACACGGGGCATGAGCAGGGGGGTGGGGGGCAACAAGAGACAGACACGGGGCATGAGCGGGTGGGGGGAACAGGAGACAGACATGGGGCATGAGCGGGTGGGGGGAACAGGAGACAGACACGGGGCATGAGCGGGTGGGGGGAACAGGAGACAGACACGGGGCATGAGCGGGGGGGTGGGATGCAACAGGAGATAGACACGGGGCATGAGCGGGTGGTGGGGGGAACAGGACACAGACACGGGGCATGAGCGGGGGGTGGGGAGAACAGGAGACAGACAAGGGGCATGAGCGGAGGGTGTGGGGGGCAACAGGAGACAGACACGGCGCATGAGGGGAACAGGAGACAGATACGGGGCATGAGCGGGGGGTGGGGAGAACAGGAGACAGACACAGGGCATGAGCAGGGGGAACAGAAGACAGACACGGGGCATGAGCGGAGGGTGGGGGAGGGAGAGAGACACACAGGGCATGAGCGGGGGGTGTGCGGCTCGGGAGAGACACACACGGGGCATGAGCGGGGGGTGGGCTGGAGGGCGAGACACACACGGGGCATGAGCGGTGGTGGGCGGGAGGGAGAGACATCCACGGGGCATGAGCGGGGGGTGGGCGGTAGGGAGAGACACACACAGGGCCTGAGCGGGGGGTGGGCGGGAGGGAAGAGACACACGGGGCATGAGCAGGGGTGGGTGGGAGTCCGAAAGAGACACGTGGCAAGAGCGGGAGGGGGAAAGAGACACGGGGCAAGAGCGGGGGTGGGTGGAAGGGGGAAAGAGACACGGGGCAAGAGCGGGGGTGGGCGGGAGGGGGAAAGAGACACGGGGCATGGGTGGGCGGGAGGGGGAGAGACACACGGGGCAAGAGTGGGGGGTGGGCGGGAGGGGGTGAGACACACGGGGCATGAGCGGGGGGTGGGTGGGAGGGGGAGAGACACACGGGGCATGAGTGGGTGGTGGGCGGGAGGGGGAGAGACACACAGGGCATGAGCGGGGGTGAGCGGAGGGAGAGAGACACACGGGGCATGAGCGGGGGGTGGGTGGCGGAGAGACACACAGGGCATGAGCGGGGGGTGGACGGGAGGGGGAGAGACACACGGGGCATGAGCGGGGGGTGGGCGGGAGGGGGAGAGACACACGGGGCATGAGCGGGGGGGTGGGGGGAGGGAGAGAGACACACGTGGCATGTGCGGGGGTGGGGGGAGGGAGAGAGAAACATGGGGCATGAGCGGGGGTGGGGGGAGGGAGAGAGACACACGGGGCATGAGCGGGGGGTGGGCGGGAGGCGGAGAGACACACGGGGCATGAGGAGGGGGGGATGAGCGGGGGGAGAGACACACGGGGCATGAGCGGGGGGTGGGCGGGAGGTGGAGAGACACACGGGACATGAGCGGGGGTGGGGGGAGGGGGAGAGACACATGGGGCATGAGCGGGGGTGAGGGGGAGGGAGAGAGACACACGCGGCATGAGCGGGGGTGGGGGGAGGGAGAGAGACACACGGGACATGAGCGGGCGGTGGGCGGCTGGTGGGGAGAGACACACGGACATGAGCGGGGGGTGGGCGGCGGGTGGAGAGAGACACACGGGACATGAGCGGGGGGTGGGCGGCGGGTGGGGAGAGACACATGGGACATGAGCGGGGGGTGGGGAGAGACACACGGACATGAGCGGGGGGTGGGCGGCGGGTGGGGTGAGACACACGGACATGAGCGGGGGGGTGGGCGGCGGGTGGGGAGAGACACACGGACATGAGTGGGGGGTGGGAGAGACACACGGGGCATGAGCGGGGGGTGGGCGGATGGGAGAGACGAGCGGGGCATGAGCAGGGGGTGGGCGGGAGGGTGAAAGACACACGGACATGAGCGGGGGGTGGGCGACGGGTGGGCAGAGACAAACGGACATGAGCGGGGGGTGGGCGGCGGCTGTTGAGAGACACACGGGACATGAGCGGGGGGTGGGCGGCTGGTGGGGAGAGACACACGGACATGAGCGGGGCTGGGCGGCGGGTGGGGAGAGACACACGGACATGAGCGGGGGGGTGGGCGGCGGGTGGGGAGAGACACACGGACATGAGCGGGGGGTGGGGAGAGACACATGGACATGAGCGGGGGTGGGCGGCGGGTGGGGAGAGACACACGGACATGAGCGGGGCTGGGCGGCGGGTGGGGAGAGACACACGGACATGGGGAGGGTGGGCGGCGGGTGGGGAGAGACACACGGACATGAGCGGGGGTGGGAGAGACACACGGGGCATGAGCGTGGGGTGGGCGGGTGGGAGAGACGAGCGGGGCATGAGCAGGGGGTGGGCGGGTGGGAGAGACAAGCGGGGCATGAGCGGGGGGTGGGCGGGTGGGAGAGACGAGCTGGGCATGAGCAGGGTGTGGGCGGGAGGGAGAAAGACACATGGACATGAGCGGGGGGTGGGCGGGAGGGAGAAAGACACATGGACATGAGCGGGGGGTGGGCGGGAGGGAGAAAGACACACGGACATGAGCAGGGGGTGGGCGGGAGGGAGAAAGGCACATGGACAGGAGCGGGGGGTGGGCGGGAGGGAGAAAGACACACGGACATGAGCGGGGGTGGGCGGGAGGAGAGAGACACACGGACATGAGGGGGGGGTGGGCGGGAGGGAGAAAGGCACATGGACAGGAGCGGGGGGTGGGCGGGAGGGAGAAAGACACACGGACATGAGCGGGGGGTGGGCGGGAGGGAGAAAGGCACATGGACAGGAGCGGGGGGTGGGCGGGAGGGAGAAAGACACACGGACATGAGCGGGGGGTGGGCGGGAGGGAGAAAGGCACATGGACAGGAGCGCGGGGTGGGCGGGAGGCAGAAAGACACACGGACATGAGCGGGGGGTGGGCGGGAGGGAGAAAGACACACGGACATGAGCCGGCGGTGGGCGGGAGGGAGAAAGACACACGGACATGAGCGGGGGTGGGAGGAACAAGAGACAGACACGGGCATGAGCGGGGTGGGGCGGCGGGTGGGGAGAGACACACGGGACATGAGCGGGGGGTGGGCGGCTGGTGGGGAGAGACACACGGACATGAGCGGGGGTGGGCGGCGGGTGGGGAGAGACACACGGACATGAGTGGGGGGGTGGGCGACGGGTGGGGAGAGACACAGACATGAGCGGGGGGTGGGCGGCGGGTGGGGAGAGACACACGGACATGAGCGGGGGTGGGGGAGACACACGGGGGGTGGGAGAGACACACGGGGCATGAGCAGGGGGTGGGCGGGTGGGAGAGACTAGCGGGGCATGAGCAGGGGATGGGCGGGTGGGAGAGACAAGCGGGGCATGAGTGGGGGGTGGGCGGGTGGGAGAGACGAGCGGGGCATGAGCAGGGGGTGGGCGGGAGGGAGAAAGACACACGGACATGAGCGGGGGGTGGGCGGGAGGGAGAAAGACACACGGACATGAGCCGGCGGTGGGCGGGAGGGAGAAAGACACACGGACATGAGCGGGGGTGGGAGGAACAGGAGACAGACACGGGCATGAGCAGGGTGGGGCGGCAGGTGGGGAGAGACACACGGCACACGGGACATGAGCGGGGGGTGGGCGGCTGGTGGGGAGAGACACACGGACATGAGCGGGGGTGGGCGGCGGGTGGGGAGAGACACTCGGACATGAGTGGGGGGGTGGGCGGCGGGTGGGGAGAGACACACGGACATGAGCGGGGGGTGGGCGGCGGGTGGGCGGCGGGTGGGGAGAGACACACGGACATGAGCGGGGCTGGGCGGCGGGTGGGGAGAGACACACGGACATGAGCGGGGGGGTGGGCGGCGGGTGGGGAGAGACACACGGACATGAGCGGGGGTGGGGGAGACAAACGGGGGGTGGGAGAGACACACGGGGCATGAGCGGGGGGTGGGCGGGTGGGAGAGGCGAGCGGGGCATGAGCAGGGGATGGGCGGGTGGGAGAGAGAAGCGGGGCATGAGCGGGGGGTGGGCGGGTGGGAGAGACGAGCGGGGTATGAGCAGGGGGTGGGCGGGAGGGAGAAAGACACATGGACATGAGCGGGGGGTGGATGGGAGGGAGAAAGACACATGGACATGAGCGGGGGGTGGGCGGGAGGGAGAAAGACACATGGACATGAGCGGGGGGTGGGCGGGAGGGAGAAAGACACATGGACAGGAGCGGGGGGTGGGCGGGAGGGAGAAAGACACACGGACATGAGCGGGGTTGGGCGGGAGGGAGAAAGACACACGGACATGAGCGGGAGGTGGGCGGGAGGGAGAAAGACACACGGACATGAGTCGGCGGTGGGCGGGGGAGAAAGACACACGGACATGAGCGGGGGTGGGAGGAACAGGAGACAGACACGTGCATGAGCAGGGGTGGGGGACTTACTCTGCAGGCGGGATACAAAACCTCTCATGCGAGGAAAAAAGATGGCGGGCGTCTCTGAAGCCAGACGCACTGCACGCTTTCACGCATCCAATGAGAGAGCACATCAGATGTCTGCGGACATCACGCAAGCTGCTTGCCCAATCACCGTCCTGTCCGCGGAGCGAACAGGGAAGTGTGTCCGTGAAGCGAACACAGATATCACTAATTATTGTCACTTACATTTTTGTCATTTTTTAAAAAACTACTGGACGGATTTACACCAAATAAAGCAAAGCACGCTTTCGGGACCAAGCCGCCGCTCCTGCCGCAAATTTGGTGTAAATCCTTCCAGCGGTTTGGGCTGTAGGCGTGAGCAAAGTTTTTTGCCATTATGTCTATGGGAAAAAAAAATAATTTTGGGACCCCCCTATAACTTTGCCCCCCCTGGACGAATCCTCACCAAACTTTGCAAAACAATTCAGAGTGACCCAAATACGTTTTTTTGCAAAGTATGGTGAGGATTCGGCCAGGGAGAGCGAAGTTATAAGCCCTTTTTGTATTTAGTAGAGTGTGTTGGTGTGTAGGAATGTTTGGGGAGGGTGGGAGTTGAGTTTTTTATGTGTTAGACGTTCACTTTGTGTTCGATTTGACTGCGGACATCACAGGTGTTCGGAAATGTTCTAAATAAACTGAATGGGGGGTGTTCTGAGGACTCAATATGTGTCCATTTTGTTCACAAGCAAACTGAAACTGTTCTAAGAACACTCGCAGTGTCCTGAAATGTTCGCAATTAAACAAAATGGGGGTGTCCTGAGGACGCTGTCCGTATTGTTCGTTGTCAAGTTGAATATGTTCTAAGAACACTCGCGGTGTCCTGAAATGTTCGCAAATAAACAAAATGGGGGTGTTCTGAAGACGTTTGTAAGAACACTCGCGTGTCCTGGAATGTTCGTAGGGGGTGTCCTGAAGGCGTAGTCCGTATTGTTCGCTGGCAAGTTGAATGTGTTCTAAGAACACTCGCAGTGTCCTGGAATGTTTGCAAATAAACAAAATGGGGGTGTTCTGAGGACACTGTTCGTATTGTTCGTTGTCAAGTGGAAAGTGTTCTAAGAACTATTGCGTTGTTCTGAAATGTTCGTAGGGGGTGTCCTGAAAACCCTGTCCGTATTGTTCGCTGGCAAGTTGAAAGTGTTCTAAGAACACTCATAATGTCCGCAGACATTAAAAGTTTCCATAGACCATAATTGAAATGTTTGACTCTATGGATGTGATATGCTGCAATGGTTGCTGCCAGGGCATAGAGTTTTGGGTGCATGGCCATTTGGCCATGCACCCAAGACTCTATGCCCTGGCAACAACCACCGCAGCATATCACATTCATATTTGCTTATAACTTTGGGTGAAAAACAAATGTATAAGGAACAAAGGTATTAGATACTATGGATGTGATATGCTGCTATGGTTCTCCTTATTATTGTATACTTACTGTTTGGTCTAGTAACGGGAGTCCATGTTTTTCTTGTTAATTTCTGTGATAAAAGAAAATAGCATGTTAGTATTAGTATTTTGTAATGACTTATTACATTGTATAATCAATATACTTTTTTTTTTGGGACCCTCATATTTAGTAGATTACAAATCAGATTACTGTGCAATTTGCTCAGTTTCTGTATTTGTTGCTAAAATCATTGGGTCTGTGGGAGAAAAAAAAATCCATGTTGGATTAAAAAAAAAAATCTTTTTCTTTTATGCTACAGTTTATTTCTTTGTTTGTTTTCAGTGTTCATTTGTTGTTTCTGGCTAATACTTTGGCTTGTTGTATTTTTTTGGAGCAATAACATATTATTTATTTGTTTTGATAGTATAAAATTTTGGAGCAGTTAGATACCAATTGACGTATTCTAACTGTCTATTTTTTTATATATTTTAGTGGCATTGATTTATCTATTTAGATATTGTTAAATTTTGGGACAGTTAGATACCCATTGGCATATTCTAACTGTATATTTTTTGGTCTAATTTAGTGGTATTCATTTATCTGATTAGTTGTTGTAGAATCTTTGAGCAGTTAGATAGCTTTTGGAGTATTCTAACAGTTTATATTTTTTTTAACACAAGTTTACTTAGGGTTTAAATACAGTTTAGTTATCAAATTTTTGTTTTAAGAACATCAAATAAGCGTTTGTAAGATTTCCTGGTAATCTCTGCTTTAGAGTAATGGTACTATCATTACATTCAAACCATCCACATTTCTTTTTTATATATGCACTGTAGTGCCCTGAATTGGTTGTGGCTCCTGCGTGGTAGATTATACCTATTGTTGTGAATGTTTTCTTACCAAGTGATATTGACCATGTGTGAATCCAGTCAGCTTGCAGTTGTTTTTGGTACCATCTGCATTGTAACATAGAAGCATTATTGTTATGCATTTACTATGTGTTTGTATTACTAACGTGGAGCGATTATCTAAATTGCAGGTAGAGCATAATCTACCATGGTTTGCATTTTGTACAAGTCGCTGAAATGGAATGGATTCACAATTTGGTATTGATATATATATGAAGCATTCATTGGGGATTTCTTCTTGTGTCACATTGTTGCAGAGAGTGCATGTATGTTTCCACATGTATGAAATCTGAAAGATTTCATTTATAGGTATGTTTTTGTTTTCCAGTACTTGTAGTAAGTACATTAGACATTCTTGTGGATATTCCTGTGAATTTATAGTGAATTTCACCATTCCAGCACAGTAGTCCAATTGTTGTCTTATTCCAAAACCACTATACGTGTTGTCAAGATTGTTTGCTGCATTTCTGTGAAGTACTAACATTTGCAAACACAATGGGTCTGTACTGTGTAAGTAAATGTTGTCAACAATTGGTGGTAATTGAAATAGAATATTCATTGCTACATTTGCGTAGCAACTTACACCAACTATATTTAAGAATTTAAATGGTCCAGGTAGTTCTGTATCTAACTGCTTTTTTGGAGTTTGTCTTCCTTCTTTAAAGAAGTACTTGGTTTACTTTCCCTAATTGATTCTTTTTTGCTTCTCAAGTACCACAAGCAAAAAAGAATCAATTAGGGAAAGTGTTTAGGTGGGGGTGTATAGTGAGCGAAGTCTATTGTATTCTAAAATGCAAGGAATATCAGCGTTTATTTTACTTGCATCAAAGTTGATTAGAAATAGACTGTCAAGTGTACGTAAGCGTGATAGTGCTACATAGCTCATGCCTTCTTTAAAGACTGTGTAACCAATATCTATCATTGCTTTGTATAGGGTAAGACCTTGTGATTTATGAATCGTGACTGCGTATGCAAGAGTTATAGAAAATTGTTCTCTATGTACATACATATCTTTGAAGAGAAGGAATCTAGCTGTTGAGCGTCCTATCCTTTTTACTTCTGAAAGTTTGTCAAAGAGTATATTGACAAACTGAATTTTGTTGTCGCGTGGGTATGTTTGATGGCCAACCACTGTACCCAGTGCTCCATTAACTAGTCCTTGCTCCACGTCAAGGTTACGTTTAAGCATTACTCTGCAATTTAAGGATAATTTTAATATCTTTTCTAAGCCTACTGTGTTTGAGATTGATTTTTCTAAACTATTTAGTCTTGTTGAGGCTTGGTCACACATGGGTAGTGTCATACCATGTACATCTAGTTTGTCTGTGGCGCTAAATTCCATGATTGGTTTAATTTCTTTACTTAGCATGATTTCATTGAATTTGAAACAGCTTGCAAGAGTTGGCATTAAGGCCATACAATTGACAATTTTGTGGGCTAATTGTTCCATAACATCTGTAGCACATGCATTATCGCCATAAAGTGCATTAATGTGCCGGGTTTTCAATATTCCTCCTGCTTCTTTAGAAAGTATACCAACTCTGATACTTTTTAAAATGTTGGCATAAGTGATGTCTGCAGATTGCCGCATGTTTTCTGTTAATTCTCTGTATTGGAAATGTTGCCAAAGTTTGACATTGCCAATGCTGCCAACAGTTTTACGGCAGAGTTTGTGTCCTAATGTTTTAAAAATAGGCTCACCTTTTACTGGTGTTAATTGAAGCAGATCTCCAAAAACAATAATGTGTTTTCCTGCAAAGAGCTCTTCACAGTCTGTTTTGAGTACTTCTTGTAATCTGAGGTGAATCAAAGCTAACATCAGGTTGGAGACCATGCTCACTTCATCTATTAGTAACATTTTCATTTGTTTCAATACTCTGCGTAATTCCATTGCAGCTTCTGCAGAAAGTTTGTAATAGTCTAATTTGTTCTGGTGTTCTACTGGTAATAGTAGTAATCGGTGTAATGTAACACCACCTATGTTGTAGGCAGCTAAACCTGTGGGGGCAGTGACAACAGCTGACAGTTTGTTGTTTGTCAATTGTTGAAGGAACTTACTAATGATTTTGATTAGGAATGTTTTGCCAGAACCAGCTTCACCACTGATGTACAGTAGTATAGGTTTATAATTATGGCAGGAACATCTTTATTTTCATGTTTAACACCATGTGCAATTTGTTTTGTTACTTCTTGAAAAATGCTACTTTGCTCATTGTTTAGTTTTGATTGTAGTATAGTTAAGTCTTCCTTATCTTCATACTGGCACATGGTGTTTTCTACTTCTATCATAGCTAATTCTGCCTCATTTATTATTAGTGGTTCTCCCAGTGGTTCTTGGCTTCCTGTTACAGAAGGTTGACTACTGTCAGGAGTGTCCTTATCTAGTTGGGCTTGGAGTTCTTCTTCGTGTTGCTGTTCATTGTGCAACATTGTTTTGTACTGTGTAAAGTTTACATCAGTTATAATGCTTTCATTTGCTTTGAAAGCATCCTCATATGAGTCATAGTTATCTAGTAATTGTTCTTCTTTTCTCCATGGTTTGAAGAGTTGTAGCAGGGACTTGTAATATACTTTTTTATGTTGAGGAGTCTTTAATGACAATTTGATATGATTAATTAAATTTGGTTTAGTGAGTTTAACTAAGCTGCCTTCACAGTTTGTCACTCTATATTTACCTTTTTTTTCATCAGGTTTCATATTATTTTTGTATGTGTAGTTTTGGGCTCTGTGGTATAGACACATGTTTTCCAAAGTATTAGTTCTGTTTGGGTAGTATGTGTTCAATAAATTGTTTTTTAAAATGTCTTGGCTGTTGGGATCATGTTTGGCTATTGTTTCTATATCTTCATATGACTCTAGAACTCTTTTCCTAGATTTAGCTGGAGCAAGACTTAGCCATACTATATTTTCAGATTTACCATACAATGCAGTGAAACGATCAGCTGCTTCATATGATCCACATTCTCTATGGGTGAGCATTTTTATGCCCAAGCTGTATAATTTCTGAGATACTGTTTTATCTGATGACAGGTCATTCCAGAGGTCTTGGAGCTCTGTCTTTTCTGCTTTAGTTAAGTATGCTGTGACATATCGTGCAGCTGCAGTAGAATTGTCTGCAATGTACTGCACATCTATGTTTGCATTCCATAAGTGGGCAATGATTGCATTGTAATCATTGATATATTTTTCTTCTTCTTTTCTTTTTATGTAATATGTATCTTTAGGTGACTTACCTTTAACACTATGTCTAACTGAAGACATGAGGTTGTTCACTTGACCTGCATTTGTATTCGGTCTAGGGAAACCAAATCGACATTGGTGTAGTATTTCCCTTTGTTTTTGTATTTGCGACGACAATATTTTCCACATTTGTGTCTTTGAAATTGTACAATTTGTGCATGAAGATCACTATTTGTGGCTTCTGATGGAATTTCAAAAGTGACACTTTTTTCAATAAACTGTAAAACAGTGGCATCACTGTCTTGACCAAATTTAGGAGCATCTTTAATCCATAAAAGCATGTGGATATTTGGTGCTCCTCTGGCTTGGTATTCTTTTCTCCAAAAGAAGTGTTGCACTTCTCCAAGGGGAGGAACAGTTTTATTACAAATAAAATGTAGCATAGCAATGAAGCGATGGTGAAAATATCTTGAAACATTAACAGGATCCAAAGAACAAAGTTCTCCAGGTGTTAGTATATCTATGTTTGGTTTGTTTTTATTTGATATGCATAGGAAATCATGTGAATCTTCCCATGCATATTCTGCACAACTTAATGTAACAAACCAAGTGGGTGGGCCAAGGTTTCTGATCATACAACGTACATCTCCATGACGTCGAAACCAGTACTCTTTAGTACCACGCATATTTGCTAATAGATTTGTAATATTTGATTGTAAAACCTCATCCTTTTGTTGCACTTTTTCTAATAATTGTGTAGCTGTCATATTTTGAAAGTGTGATCCTGATTTTAATATGTGTGCAACTCCGTAACATAAAGTTGCTAGTTCACTTTCAAAGAGTAGGTGGAATATGTATTCCACATTTTGTCTAAATCTGGGATCTTCTGAATACATCCGTAATGAGCGGTATTCTGAAGCTGATATTTGAATAGGTCAATCATCATACCTTCCTCCTTTGCCAGTAGGAAAGAGTAGAGGAAAAGCATGTGCTTCTATACTTTTTTCCCATATGCTGATTGGCGATCCTTTTGTTTGACGCATTTGGTAAGTTTCCAGTGCATCTTCTACGGTGTCATTACAGTGCAAAGGATGAATTGTATAATGGTCTAAAGTATTTGATATTGTAGCAGGATCTAGTAGCTCAAATTGACCAGCTTCTTGTGTTTCTTGAATTATGTCAGTTGTATCTTTCAAGTTTTCTTCAATATTAATTTCTTTGTAATATTCATTATTCTCTTTAAGTTATTGGAAGGCTTGTCTAACTTTATATAAATCTACCACCTGTTGCCATATTTTTTTGTCTTTTGTAGGTACTCTTTTTACTAAGATAATTAAAGATTGCTGCATTGGACGTTGCTCTCCTAGAGTATGCACATTTTCTTTTAGATCTGATGGTATATAAACTACTTTTCCACGAATGACTTTTACCAATTCAGAAGGAGGTAATTTTGCTGTTTTTGGTTGAAGTCATATTATTGCTTGAAATGGGTGTACTGTTTGAATTATGATGCTCTCATATAAACTAAGTTGTTGTAGGGGTTTTGGCACTGGGTATAATTCCAAATTATTTGTGATAGCACGTGAAGGAGTTAGGTTGTTGTCAAGTTTTGTAGTGCAGTAACTGCAAAGTATTAAGGGCTCAGTTATTTCGTATTTGTTTTCTGCTACAAGGTAGAGAGTTAATTCAAACCATTTAGAATCTTCATTGTCTTCTATTTTGTATGATAGGTCTACAGTTTTTGTGTTACTTTTATAAAAAGTTATGTACTTTTAAATTTTAGTATTTGTTTTTTGTATGTGTTTAGCAAAAAGTTGCCATGTGTAGAATTGTTGCTTAATTGGTTTGAAGCTATTTCATTCTGTAAATGGCTTTCACTTCCAAAATATTTTTTCTGGATATAGTGAATTTCTTCAAGTAGGTATTTTGCTGTACCATGTAGAAGGATGTTATTTAACTTTGCTAGTGCTAAAGCAGGTCTTTTAGCATAGTACAGTTTATAGACTAGTTTTCTTATAGTTGAATGATGTGTTGATATCCTTTTGATATCATGGAAAGTGGTTTTACAAGTAGGTCCTGTATTGCAGGCCAATGAATGTCCTTGTAGTCCTGTGTACTTGCGCACTGGACAGGTATCCAAATTTTGCAGTAATTTAATTTTGATTTTGTCTTTGCTTTTTGCATATTTATTGAGGAATTGGTGTAAAGATTTGAAACATTGTTTGTGAATGTTACACATTGACGTGCATGGCCAATTGTACACTAGACGTTCTGATTCAGTTGAATGGAGGGGTAACTCTAAGTTTTCAGGGCATATTTTTGTAAGGAGTACTTCTTGTTCCATTATGATATTATTCACTTTTTCATAACCTCGACCACTGCTATGTATGGCAATTGTATTTGTTTGCTTTTGTTTGCACGCTTCTTCTTTAAAATATGGTTCTGTGCTCGTAGTGTGATTCCATTCACCTCCGCAGATACTTAAGAAGTTCTTTCTGTTGACATTTCGCTTATTGAGAAGTCTTTTTTGTAATTTAGTTATTAGTTTTGTTAGTGGTTTCATTTTGTTTAACAGTAAAATAAATAACTTTCTTTTCAGAAGAATTGCACTGTCCATCAACGCTTCTAAGATTAATTTCCTACGATAGGTTTTAAGCATTGAACCTGATTTCGCTCCTGTTTTTATAAGATTTTGAAGGACTTTGTGACGGTACATTTTGGCTAAAATACTTTTCTTTGCACTATATTAAAATTTGAAGAAGTAGTTTTATCTGTAGTGATAGCTGATTTTCTGTTAATTGTTTTTTGGTTTGTTTTACATTTTGATAGAGGAGGCAAAGTTTTTGTACTTGAAACTTCTTGTGTTTCACTAAATGACTGCATTAGCTGTTTTGTTTCAACTTTTTTTACAAATTCTGCTAGAGATTGATGCTTATGTTGGACACTTTTATTTTCATTTGCTCTACTTTTGCGTTGCTTTCTACGGACTTGACTTTTGGTAGGCATTCTTTAGGGTCTGTTGAAAAAAATAAAGAAGATATGGGTTGGGGTGTTCTGGAATGTATGTGTGCTGTGTGAATGAGTGTTTGAGTAAGATGGTAAAGATGTATGTAATGGTGTGTGATTGTGCATTGGGAACTACAACTAGTAGGGATAGTATTCTTGAATTTATGTGTTACTAAACTGGGGTTCAGATGACAAAAAAAAGTAAGCTAGTGGTGTGGAAAGTACACATAGTAAGTCTAATGTATAAAATTAAAACAGTTGTTTGTTCTATAATATGAAAATTGTAGCGGTTCAGTTGGGTAATTTGTGTGTCCAAAAATAGGAATTTGTGGGCCATTCTGGCTGTAAATCGCTGTTTAAGACATGGAGATTTTTGGACAAAATGGTACACAATCTCTATTTTTAGGCACCAAAATAGCTTGTATTAATGTTATAGTATGTTTGATTAATAATATAAATATTATGGTGATATTCTACTTACTTTTTTTCTTAAATTAACAGGTAACTTCTTAGTTCTTCTTTGTTCTTCGAATTCGGCTGCTTCTTTTCAGTAGACTGGTCTTCATTGCAATTTTAAAAGCTTCAAATTAGTAACTTTGTTTGTATATAGCGCTGTTTTTAGATTTTTTTAGATATTGATTTTTTTAATTGAAATCCTCAGTGCCTTCTGTAAAACCATTAAACTAATTTATTTACATTGCATCAGTTCAGTACATATGATATGTTCTTAATGAACAAATTGTATTGAATGACTAACTGTAGCAAAAAAATATCTTTACTATGTCTTGTGAAATGTATAATATACCAGTGAATACTACTATTTCTGTAAGTAAGCTATTCTAGGTAATAGCGCCTCAATGTCATGTCTAAATTAAAGTAATTAAGTAAATAAATTAATACAAACAAAAAAATATGAAATTGTATAAGTATTTTTTTTAAAGATTTAAACATAGATTGTGCTTGCATGCAATTTTGTTTGAATATATGTAGTCTATATATTTCATTTAAAAAATGTTAGTTTAACATGATTTGAGTGTGTGTGTATAAAGAAAGTAAATAGTATAAAGGTTTATAAGTGATAGTTGATTTTAGGATATTGAAAAAAATACAGTAAATTCATTTTACAGATTACACATGCTAAAAGTCTGTTTGAAAATGTGTTCATCTACTGTACCGAAAATATGCATACCTGAAGTTTGTGTTCATGGATATGGATATGCATGGAGCTGCAAGTAGAAATCTTGAAGACTTGTACAGTATTTCTGGTAGATGGTGCTTGCCAATGCTACATCCAATGAGGGAATGGCAGAGAGAGTGAAGTGGAAATGGTAGAAGGGCTGTTCATGTTATGATATGTCCGCGGACATGGCGGTAGTTTGCGGACATCGGGAGTTACATCCTGGGATTTTTGGGTTCAGAAGTCATGCAAATGAGAAGAAGCACTGAAAGGGATTGGTCAGGAAAGTTTAGTGGGTGTGTTGTGCCAGGAGAGAGTTTCTCAGATACTCTTTTTGCTGAGAGAACAAAAGATAGCTATGGCTGTGTGTTTCAGAAAACAGATTGTTTGGATTTTGGGAGATTCGTGGATACATTGGTTGCAGGTGCATGCAGAAAGCTGTGGAGTAGCTGTAGATCTTGGATTCCCACATGTGGAAGTACACTGGCATGGTGTACGTAGAATGAAGTGGTTGGACTTGCTACCTCTCTGTGCTACTTTGGAGACAGAGCAACATCCAGACATAATTGTAATTCATTGTGGAGGGAACAGTTTAGGACATGTGACTGGAATGTATTTGCAATTTGCTATGAAAGAAGGATTTGGGAAGGTTATGGACATGTTTCCTAATTCTCACGTGATATTTTCACGGATTGCGCAGAGACAAATGTGGCTTTGTTCTTCTTCATTTGGTCCACAAATGGAAAAAGCAAGGCGCAATGTTAATAAGGCTGTTTGTGCCTTTCTAAGAGATTTTGGCATGTCCTCTTTTCACAATGAAAATATTATGTTTCGTAGTACATACATTTTTCGCAGAGATGGAGTCCATCTTACTTATGCTGGCAATCAGATTTTTCTGAGAAATGTACAAAATGCATTGCGACCTTTTTTGGAATTACAACAACCATTTTGAAGTAGATGTTAAGCATTTATAACTTTTGATTTACAAACACCACCCAAAGGCTCTTTTCAGAGCCACCACTTCTTCCCAGAGAAAATTGCAATGTTTGTGATGGGGTAGCAACCAAATTTTTAAAATGTTTGTGAACTGTCCACAGACTTCTAAAAAACACAAAGGGCCCTGCTTCATTTATTTTCACTTCTATTTTTTTAACTGTGAAAGGCGGCTCTGAAAAGAGCCTTATTTTTTTTTGATTTTTGATATTTTGTATTTTTTTGGGTTTTTTATACACGACACACTAGGAGAGGAGGGGAAAGGAAGGTAAAGGGGGGGACACCAACCACAGGGATAAGAAAGGGCGAGCTGAGAGAGGAAGATGTAGAGTGGGTTTTATTTGGGTAGTGAGCAGATCTTCTCGAGCTCTGAGACGATAGTCTCAAAAGCACTACGAAGTCGCTCCCCCCCTGCAGAGTACTGTGTCACAGTACATACATACAACTGTGACCCTCGAAAGGTAAGGGTAATCAGCATTCTGTATGGCCTGTGAGGCAGCTTGAGGAAGTCGCTGTCCCACAGAGGTGGTCATTGTGGTGACAGGATCAGAAACAGAGGATGAAGTAGAGGAAATCAACCTGCTATGTTCTTCGCAAAGTACAACCCTGCGAATAGCCCCAGAGTGAAATGACCTCGGGTGTCGCTTCATAATAGTGGTCCCAAAGCTGTACTTACCGTGCTTCCCACGACTGAGTATCATTTTGCACTCATTGCAGGTAACACGGTTCGCACGAGCCTTAGGAACATTACCACGAATGGTAAATAACCGCCACACCCAAAACTCACACCTAGTGCGGGTAGTAGGGTTTTCCTCTACCTCATTCTCATCATCCTCTTCTTCCTCCTCTGCATCCTCACTCCTGTTCCCCTCTTCAGGCCCTTGGGGAGGTGGTGGTGGTGGAGGGGGTGGGGGTGGTGCTGAAGCAGGTGCAGCACCAGGTGGCAGTTCAGCAGCCAGGGATGCCATCAAAGATGCAATGGAAGTTGGAAGCAAAAATCACTGTGTTTTGAAGAATAGCCAGAAACACAATGAGAATAAGCTCTAGGGTGTGGTCTTTTATAGGGGTGCTTGTGCGTGGTCCTCGGACATGCGTGCTGTCCGCGGACAGATCGAACACAAAAAAAAGTTTGAAAAGTTTCAAAAGGTATGTAGAAACTCAGGATTACTATGTGGGACTTGTGCCATGGTGAGATTTTATTGAAAAATATTATGGATTAATGTACTTCAGGGACCCGAACAGTGTCCGCATTCAGAACACCCGATCAGCGTGGGTGCGGTCATATGATCCGTTTGCGAACAAGTCCGCGAAGGAAGCGCATGTCCGCAGGACACCAAATGCACGGAGATTGGCTAGCGCATGCGCGTTGATGTTCTATGAACACTGTTCGGGTCCTGAACTAATTAAAATTGTGTCACACGTGAAACGAACATTTCAGGACACTGCGTGTGTTCTTAGAACAGTTTAAATTTGCTAGCGAACAGTAAGGACAGATATACTGTTCTTCAGGAAACGTTCAATTTCATTTATTTACGAACATTTCAGGACACCAATTGTGTTCTTAGAACATTTTCAAGTTGCTAGCGAACAGCACGGACAGGTATAGTGTTCTTTAAGAAACCTCCATTTTCGTTTAATTACAAACAATTCAGGACACCGCGTGTGTTCTTAGAACAGTTTGAACTTCCTAGCGAACACTACGGACAGATACAGTGTTCTTTAAGATACTTTAATTTTTTTTTTTTACGAACATTTTAGGACACCGCGTGTGTTCTTAGAATAGATTCATCTTGCTAGCGAACAGTACGAACAGGTATAGTGTTCTTCAGGACACCTCCTTTTTCATTTATTTACGAACATTTTAGAACACCTGCAATGTCCGCGGACACCTACATTGTTTAAAAAAAAAACGAAACTATTTACAACACAATATAAAAATTAAACTTTATTTAACATATATTAAAAATTTATGACAGAGAAGGTGAGGCAGAAACAGAAACAAAAACAGGAGAATTAGGGGTTTCATCATGATTGTTATTAGGTGAAGAAAGGATGGAAGTCTCTTCAAAACGTTTTGGGTTATGGAGAGGGTTTGGGGATAATTGACTGGGATATGGTGAGGGGGGACAAATACATGTGGGGCAATGGTATGATGTTTTTGTTTTAAAATGATCTTCAACAAAAGTTTTCAAATTATTAAAATTGCTGAACAATAAATCAATTTTTTCTTTTATGTTGTCAAGCGTGTTTTCCATAACAGCTTCTTCAGAGGTAGTTTCTATTTTGTTATGCTCTGTACAAAAAAATATATATATCTTCAATGTTCACAAAATAATAATATTTAAATGGTTTATATTATAAAGTGTTTAGCATTAGTTTCACTATCTTGTGCCATTTCTTCATGTGGGAAATGTTCCTCTAGCCATTGATGTCATCAATGACATTTGTGATGTCATATTTGATGTCCTGGGTGTTAGTTGCTTAGCTTACCATAACTGGCGAATTTCAAGGGTTTTTCAGTTTTACTTGGAACCATAACGTCCCTTTGACAAAGTTTTTTCACTGAATTTCATAGGTTTTTAGTAGTGCAACTTAACCATAACGTCCCTTTAACAAAGTTTTTTCACTAAATTTCATAGGTTTTTAGTAGCGCAACTTAACCATAACGTCCCTTTAACAAAGTTTTTTCACTGACTAATATATATATATATATACTTGCTTCTTCTTTTTTTCAATGTGAAAATGTCACAGGTATTCCTACAACACATGTGTGCTTGGTCAGTGCGTGTCTCTAGGGGAATCAGTTTCCTTTTAATCTTCTTGCTGCTGATTGGCCCTTGTCATGGACCTTGTCTGCAATGTTCTCATTTCTTCTTCACCTTCACGCTCTGGGGGCTCTGGCAGGGGGGGTCTCCCCTTAGTAGAGCTTGACCTCACCAAGTTGGATTCAGGCTCTTCTTCCCTGGAGCTTCACTGCTCTTGGAGCAACTTCTTCCACCATGAAAGGTCCATCAAACCATGGTTTATGCCAGCAGTGTGTAGTGTTCCTATAGAGGGATTTTTTCCCTTGGGTAAAAAGCTAAGGGTTTCCATATTTCCTGTTTCTCCCAGCTTACCCTCTTCACTGAATCGGTTGGGTTCCTCTATGGCTTCAGAGCAGTCATATGCACAGAAACTGCACTCCTGAAAACCTGTGAAGATCTACTCTCTCACATCAACTCCAGCTCTCCCTCTGTCCTCATCATCCTTGACCTTTCATCTGCTTTTGGCATGGTCAATGATGCCACCCTGATCAACAGACTCTGAGTAAACCTAGGCATGACAGATCAGGCCTTGGCGTGGCTGACCTCGTTCCTCCTGGACCATCCCTCCCAGGTCCAACTTGGGTCCTTTCTCTCTACCCTCTCCCTCTCTTGTGGGGCTCTTTGCTGCAAGTTTGTAATCTGTGCTATGGCTAATGTATTGAACGTACTCTTTTATTACCATATTGGAAACACATGCATATGTATTCAATGCAGTCGCAAAATCCGATATTTCTGAAAAATATACTACTTTTTAGCTTCAAGTTCGACAGATTCTTTATCATGAGAAATCAAGTCTGTACCTCTTGGGTGTTCTTATAAGCCTGTCCAATGTGCTTGCTGCACTGGTGTGCTGTCTTCATAAAAGAAGCCATGCCTCTTCCAACATAACAGCCCTGTTTATACTGTTGACGTCACAAAGGAGGAGTCGGAGTACACAGTTACCACCTCGTCCTCATGCACTTCAAGTACCAAAATCAGCGCTACCACTTCTGCCTTTGCAGAGAAATGCAGTGGCAATCTGACACTTGTCACTGTCTCAAAGATGTCAGTGTTGTTTTTATTACTGCTGTCCCACTGTGTCATTCACCCGTGCTCTGGTCTACTGATGAGGACCCGTCGATAAAGAGGATTGTCCCCCCCACATGGACATTTTCTTTAAACTGTGGTATCTCACCATGATATTCAGTGTATTCAGTTCAGTTGTGTACATAATCCACTTCTTCCCCTGGCTCTGCTACAAATATGGCTGGATTAACCACTCAACACCTGATATTTTTAATCAATGGGTTGTATATGATTACCTGATACCTGGCGGCTCTCTTTGTGGTCATTGTGCTTTTGGGCTTCTCCACAATGGTGAATATGGCTTATTTCTTGGGATATTAGCTAGCCTTAGCATAGGACTTCCCCTAGACAATATTGCATTTTTTCTTTGTCGACTATGTACCCTATTTTAACCAATACTGTCATCAGCTTTACTGAATCTGTCTTGCACTGTTCCTCTGTTTCTCTGCACACTAAAATGTCGTCTTCATATTGTATTACTGTGCTGTCAAGTTGTATGTTTCCCAAGTCCTTCTGAAGTACTCAGTTGAAGACCTAGGAAGACTCACAGTACCCCTGAGGTAAACAAGTATGTTTTCATGACTCTTCATGGAGAGGGGTAAAAAAAAGGCAATATTTCTTTAAGGCATTCACTGTGAAATATTTAGCTGTGGTTGGGATATTATGCAGTATTGTATCTGGTTTCGGGACCAAGGGAACTCTACCCTAACTATTTTGTTCAGGGGGAGCAAATCCTGAATAAATCTCCACGACCCGAGGTTGTCTAATTCACTGGGTACACAGCCGTGTTAGATGGAGATTCTGATGGTACTAATATTCCCTGTCTCACGAGGGCCGCCATGGTGTCATGAATGCCTTCTTCAGCTTCTTTCGACATGGGATATTGTTTCTCTCAAGGAGAAATGGCTCCTTGTTTCAATTTATTTTGACTGCCCCCACTCCTTTTAATAAGCCAACACCATATGGACTGCTGGTCCACAATGTGCTTGGTACCTGTGTCAAATCTTACTGGAGGAAGGTCATTATCTTTTATACTAGTGTCATCATATGGGGTATTTCTCTGTTCTCAATGTTTAGCCGATATAAAAGACGTATATTGAACACTACTTCATCATCTAAATCATCATCTGTGAACAAGTCTTCATCTGTCAAATCTATTAGTCTATGCCTCTCATCAAGTGCTACCATTGTCCACCCGTTCTTTCCCTCCTCATATACCCATGCAAAATGACCTGTCCTCTCTCACTATTGCTTCTTCTAGCTCTATTGTGATTGTTTGCCCTTCCTCCTCATCCATGGGTACTTCTGGTCTGAAAAGAAATTCAGTAGGCCACCATAATATTCTACACTGTATACCTGGGTGCAATGGTAGTAATATGTGTACTCCATAAAGGAACACCTTTGGGTCTAATGGCACGCCCCTTTGTGTTTCCTGGCTATAGAATGCTGTTATGAAGTCTTGTCCTTTTACATAATGAATCCCTGGGGTGGAACATATTATCCCCTGGATGGTGAATGATATTGTCATGTTTACTTTGCTAATCAAATCTCTACCCAATAAATTAACCAATGTCTTCTGGGAATATAATCATACTATGGATGTGAAGGTCATGTTCTCCTATATTGATAGGCAGGTCAGTAAAAGGAACCATACTTATCGCCCCAGAAAATCTTTGTGCATTCACAAGATCGGTTCACCCCCATATCTACTTAAATGGTACATGTTTTGTCACCTATTGTCACCCTGATCCTTGCTTTATATTGTGGGTCTGGTGTAACAGGATAGAAGTCTACCTGTGGGCTGTCCTCTTGTGAATACCTGCCCAGTCCGGTACCAGGGAAAGCATTCCCTCCCATTATTGTCACCCCTACGGTCCAAGGTACAGGTACCTGTGCCAATGTTTTTGCATTCCATGGTGGTACAGCATTATGTTGTACTAGTGCCTGCGCCTGTGCAGGTGCTTGTTGTGTCTGTGCTGCTATCTGCCATGTCTGTATCAGGGTTTGCTGTATATGTATTGGTACTTGGCGTTGTAGTGGTGCTGGTTGCTTTTTGATCTACATGATTTACTGTGAAGGTTGTATTTGTGTCTGATACTGTGTGTGATCTCGGGCATAACATTGAGGCAGCTATGTGCTACATGGTGGGGGATAGGTTGCCCCCCTTTGGATCAGCTCATTGCAGTTCTGCTGCATCCCTCACCTGCTCCTGCATTGTCATGAAATGTGCCCCATCTTTCTGCATTTCCAACATTGATGCACTTGCCTCCCAAATCTAGGTTGCCTCCCATTAAACTGTCCTCCCTGCGGAGCATGAAACCAATACCCTCTACCTCTACGTGCTCCCTGTCTCGCACACAGGTAATAGTTATATTCTCCTCTTTCTGCAAAATTCCTGTTAGTAGATGGTGGCGGTTGTACCTGTTGTGCCCCTTGCATGTTAAAAACCTCCCCTCCGCTGGTAAATACTGCCCCTTCTATTCATCATTTTGACAATTTTCTCTAAACTAGGTTTGCTTTACTCCATCTTCCTTTCCTCTTCTTTCTTTCAGTCCTCCCCTTGTTTTAATCGATATGTTGACAAATAGTCAATTGGATATCTGCCCGTGGCTTCGATTCCATCCTCACAATCTTTTTCAACTGCCTTTCCACTGCGTCGGGAAGCCCTTAACATACAATATAATAAAAGATTGTTATATCATTGCCCCATGGTTCTCTCATTTCTAGCCTCCATGTTTCCTAAATGTCCTAATAATCCGGCCTCATTTTTCATAATAATAGTGTTCATATGTGGCGAGTCTGGATATTGGACCCTAAGTACTCAATTCTATTCTATTCTATTCTATTCTTTTCTATTCTGTTCTATATAATTATTTTATAGTTCCAACTCACCCACAGACCTCAGAGCGCTCATAGACAATACAAACATAAAACACAGATAAGGAAAACCAATGGCAGTGGTTCACAGTCAGGAACAGGGAGGAGAGAGGAGGGACCCAAATACCTCCTTCATTGAACATGTATGTTTTCAAGGCTTTCCTGAACTGGTCAGTCAATGGTAACTGACTGATAGAGTGGGGGAGATCATTCCAGGCACTTGGGCCCCAGGCATTACAACTCAAGTCTCCAAATCTCTTGAATTTAAAACACATCTGTATTAATAGGTCCTTGTAATTGGACCGCAGCATTTGCCTGTGAGAACATCTCATAATTCGAGAGCCAAGATAGCTAGGAGCAACAACTGCAAGGCGTTTATACATCAGGCAAGATGTGTTGAAATGAATCCTCTGATGAATGGGGAGCCAGTGTAGTTTCTTGTGGGCATCGGAAACATTATCTCTGTGTCCGATACCGCATACGGCTCTAACAGCCCCGTCCTGAATGGTCAGCAATTTCTTCCCATTTGCTTGTGAAGTGCCAACTAGTAGCCTGTTAAAATAATCAAACCTAGATTTTATAGTGGCTTGGCTATCCAGGCTTGTTTTCCACTGCGAGATATGGCTCTATCTGCCATAACAGTTGTGTCATGTAGGTGCAGCTTGAGCTTAGGGAGGAAACATGTTTGTTAAAGTTTAAATTAATGTCAAAAACAACCCCCAAGGTTGTAACATGGTTGGAAACCTGAATACTAGAACCCCCTATTGAGAAGGCGTCTTACTGAGGGCCTAGTGTCTTTAGCTTTGCCATACTACTGAGGATCAAAATCTTGGTGTTCTTGTTATTTAGAGCCAGTGAATTATTTTCCATCCAAACTTTGATGGCGTTAAAGACCCTACCAACCTTCCATGTGTCTGGCTCATAGGAGCCTGACAGTTCCAGGACGATCTGGGTGTCATCAGCATAATTTGCAAATTTGATACCAAGACTATCCAAGAGACTGAAAGTAGGTTTTGAATATATCTTATATTCAGTGAAAAAAGCTTTGTTAAAGGGACGTTATGGTTAAGTTACACTACTAAAAAACTATCAAATTCACTGAAAAAAACTTTGTTAAAGGGACGTTATGGTAAATGGAAAAACCCCTGAAATTCATGAGTTATGGTAAGCTAAGCAACCATAACTCGCACCACCACCGTGCACTGCTAACATCCTGGACATCAAAGATGACATCACAAATGCCATTGATGACATCACTGATAACATCACATGTGCCTTAATTTTTCATGAAAAGTCTGTACAAGGGATTCTTATAGTAATGTTCATAAAAAAGTGTCAAGGAACATTGGAATAAATATCATGAGGTACGTAGTGCATTAAGGAATGCATTGATACAAATAGCATTCCGTTATGAAGTTCTTTCCAGAATACTAAGCTACTCATGTAGAAACATAGGCATTGTGTGCAGCATACATGATGGACGTGCAATATTAATAATCTTGCCATGGTGAATAGTAAAATGATACAGGCTTTCTTATTACAGTTTTGTCTACTGTGAACAATTTAATAAGTAGCTAATAAACCCACAAACTACATAATTGCATTATTGCAAACAAAACACAAACAGACAACACACATTCACATATGAGCATGTACAGGGAAAATTAAATAAACAATAAAACATTGGTATTACCAGACAATCTTCACAATCTAACTGATTATCTTCATGCACAGAAATTATTGTTCTGTTTGAAAGATACTACTTACCTATGTATAACTATCACATAATGTGACTGGACCCTAAGGAAAGTAGCGTGAGTATATTGTATGCAAATATGAGCATATCCAGGGAAAGTACAGTAATACAAAAACAACAAACTATTATGAAGTGTTGATAACCTTACTGATCATCTTCATACATAGAACGCATTGCTGTCTTCCAAGTCTGTGTTTTCCCTTATGTATATGTTTCATATGCTGTGAGTGAACCCAAAGTGAATTACTGTAAAAACATATTTGAAGTATAAGTCTACAAATATTTTTAGGTCCTGACTGTCACTAGCCTAGATATGTCAGTAAAGGAAAAAAGAGGGAGCCAGACATGTGATGTCATCAGTGATGTCATCAATGACATTTGTGATGTTATCTTTGATGTCCTGGGTGTAAGTCTTAGCAGTGCACGGTGGTGGCGCGTGTTATTAATGCTTAGCTTACCATAACTGGCGAATTTCAGGGGGTTTTCGGTTTTACTTGGAACCATAATGTCCTTTTAACAAAGTTTTGTCAGTGAATTTGATAGGTTTTTAGTAGCGCAACTTAACCATAACGTCTCTTTAACAAAGTTTTTTTCACTGAATTTCATAGGTTTTTAGTAGCACAACTTAATTATAACGTTCCTGTAACAACGTTTTTTCAATGAAAATAGATATATTACTAATGTAAATTTGATAAATGTTTACTAGGATGCCCTTAATTTATATACATATAACATACAACATACTGATCCCCCTACCTGCGCTAGTGGGTCTGATGGCTGGGGACCATGCGCCTGTTCGCAACAGACTCGGACAACATCAACACTATCCAAAGCCCAGGTGGTATCTTACATTGTTATATCATCCAAAACAAAACACTAAACATGTTGAAAAAGCAGCACATAAATAAATTACATTCAATATTAAATAAGAACTGAAACTGTGTATGTAAGACACAAACAGTCCAATTACATAACATATGCAACATAGTGGCATATACCTAAGCACAATAAATATGCCTACAACAGAATTACCTCACAGAAACTGCACAGCAAAAATCAACAGGACACCTATGCAGCAGCAACAGCAAATCTTAGCAAGAAACTAGTGAGTACACTACATTTATTGTATATATTTATAAACTTTCAGTATTAGGTACACCAAAATTAATATATTTTTTTAAAAACAGAAATGTCCAGTTCTTTGGAATGGCTGGAAGAAAATTTTCCTCAGGATGAAATGAGCAAAGACAGTGATACCAATGGTAGACACTACGCTTCTCTATATAAGCCAATTAATAACCATTACTTTATATGTACTTAATGCATTTTTTTTAAACAGGCCGTACAGACATTAAAAATAATATACCAAGAGAGCTGTTAGAAAATCCTCTGCAGCGAATGGAGCTAAACATGGATCTGTTAATGAAAAATGTAATTCTTTTAAAACACTTTGTGGAGGACCATATAAAAGAAAACATTAAATGTCACTGTCCCACGTGTACTTGTCCCCCCTCTCCATGCCCCAGCCAACTATCCCAAAGCCTTCCCAGCAAGAAAAACGTTACGATGAGACTTCACTCCCTTCCTCCCCTACCACCCATGATGTCCAAACCCCTAATTCCCCTGTATTTGTTTCAGTTTCTGGTTCCCACTCTCTTTCATAATTTGTATTCTTTTATACAATAATAACATATTAAGTGTGTTGTTAGTATATTTCTCTGTGTCTCAGTTTTTTTAAAAGGCAGTTAGGGTGTCCTAAGGACACTATACCTGTTCGTATTGTTGGCAATAAAAATGGAAGTATCCTTAGGACACACAAGATGCCCACCTGTCCGTAATAAACCAAAGTGGGGGTGTCCTAAGGACACTATGCCTGTTCGAATAGCCTGTATTCAAAATGGGGGGGTGTCTGTAGAACACTAAAGACATCCGTATGTTCGTAGCTATGGAAAAATAAAGTGTCCTAAGAACATTCCCCTGTTCGCAATGTCCGTAACCAGAATGAATATGTCTGTAGCCCATCTGCCTGTCCACAAAGTTGGGACGCACATTTATTTTGGTCGGGAACCTGAACACTGTTTGTATAACATCCGCGCGCATGCGCAGCACACCCTTGCCCCTACAAACATTGTGCCTGTCCGCAACTGGCTTCCACATGTGTGTCACACTTTTAATTACTTTGTGGACTGGAACACTGTCCGTAGAACACCTGCACGCATGCATAGACCCGACCCCACGCATTTGGTGTCCTACGGACAGCCGTCCCATTCGCCAACGTGTCCTCGACGTCATCATGTGACCGCACCCTCGCTAAGCATAACGAACACTGTCCGGGCCTAAAAATGTTCTTTTTCTGCAATCCAAAGTATTTTCTTAGGAAAGTTAACCCTTACACATCTCCCACACTATGTCCCTTGCGATCTGCATACTTTTTGGAATTTTTTTAACCCTTTCTTGGTGTTCATAGTGTCCTGGGAGAGCGCGGGTGTCCTTGAAGCGCGCCCCAGTACCCTTATAAAAGGGCCACACCCCAGAGCTGCTCCTTATTCTGTTTTTGGGCTTTCAGGACAGAGACTGCTTATTGTTGAAGTAGATTGCTCTTGCTCTTTGAAACAGTTGTCCTGATGGCATCCATGGCTGCTGCTGGAGCAGTACCCCCATGCCTTCCACCACCAATCCCTTCCCGAGGGCCTGCAGAGGGGAACAGGGATCAGGATACAGAGGAGAGTGATGAAGAAGATGAAGAGGAGGAGGTAGTGGAAGTTCCTACTACTAGTTCTCACCGTGAATCTTGGGTGTGGAGGTTATTTACCACTGTTGATGGAGTACCAAAAGCATGTGCACAAAAGGTGACCTGCAATCATTGTCTGAAATGCCACACATGTTTGCATACTACTGTAGATTAGTAATATAATGATCTTCCACTATACACACTCTAACCCTGTCCATCTCAGCAACCGCAGCCATCTTCACAGCATACCGCAATGAAAAAAATGACTACTGTCTCTCCCTATGAATGACACCCTCAGCACCTGATTGGCTAATTCCCCAAGTCCTATTTCCATGCCAGATATGCAGAGAAGCCCCAGATGTGGCATGTCCTGTCTGCGAGCATCTGCACTGTCTGCCAAACGCTTAACACTGGGGCATCCCTTCTAACCTTTCCACTTCACTCTCTGCACCATTCCCTCATTGGATACTGTTAAACTGTCACACAACCCTCCACCAATCACATCCAAGAACTCTACATCTAACTCCATCATCACAGTTCAGCACTTTAAATGTACTGTTCATCTCTCTGTGTACAACTGTGCTGTGATTGCAAAACACCTACAGCACCAACTACTATAACACCCTCCAATACTTCTGCTTGCAGATTCATACACATCCACATGCATGAACACAAACTACAGTTATGAATACTTTCTGCACAGTACATGTACAGCTCTTGTATAAATACATATAAACAGGGTAACTTCCACTTACACTGTACAACCTATAAAAAAGCTTACTGTCATTTCTCCCATCAGCTATGATGAAGTGTCACTTGCAAAATTGTCTTCTCTCCAACTTTTTGTTTACCCATAATATTAACTGTAATGTGGAAGCTATTATTCTCTTCATTCATTCTGTCATTTGTTTAACCGCTGACACGTATTTATCCACATTTGAACCATAATAGCATTTAATGCATTATAGTGCATTGGATGTACACACAATTTCCTGTCTATACATTCTGGATATTTTACATACAATCTATCATTTGAACTTCCTTTAGGAATGATTATAATAGTAATCAGACAAAACACACACAACTATCTAACAAAGTGCCATTTCATGTTAAAAGATGGGAGAAATAACAGTATAATTATGGAAAAAGGCTTTCTAGTGTGTTATAAAATGAAACACAGCTAAAATGAGTACATGCATCTTTATTTATGCACACAGATAGCCAATATAGTTTGAAAGGCTCCAGCTGAAACAACACCACTGCCTCTACAGCTTTTCTTCCAACGTACACAGCTCTCTCATTCCAGCTGGTTGCCCATTCCATTCTAGATATCACAACAGCATTCAACTATGCACAGGTGCAGTCATACTATCACATCATCTATAACTATGTACAGTGTTGTAAAGGAAGATAATTTACTAAACTAAAATAGCCAGTAGTGCACCCAGTGTTCAGTATGTCCACTAACAACCGTGGTGACCGCAGACATCGCAAACACATCACGGTCTTCTCCTGCCTAAACAAATACAACATTTGACCCATCTCTTACTCCCGGATCCTCTCCAGCAGCTGGTTGCCCATCCCGTTCTAGATTTCACAACAGCATTCAACTATGCACAGGTGCAGTCATATCTATCACATCATCTACAACTATGTACAGTGTTGTAAAGCAAGACATACAAGTCCATTGAGCCTCCGCTGTGGAGAGGGCAGGTGCCCTCACATTCGTCCAGGAACTCAGCTAATGAACTGCCTTGTGGGCAGCACCGACTAGGATCCCAGTCACATCTTCAGCGACTTCGCATCACTGAAGAAAGAATCATCATCAACAAAGAATCGCCCCCGCCTTGCCTGGACATCAGCTTGCACCCCTTACCATTGCAGATCTCCCTGCTGTGGCCCCTATCCTCACCCAGGACCACACGCACCGACAATTTTTAGAATCCAAGATGTTGGGCGCAATGCATCCTGAGAACGAGAATATGCGTCTGCTTCCTTGCTAATCAACGCTTGTTTGTAGCTATTTATTTCATATACTTCCGCCGGCAAGTGGAAGAGCTGGCGGCCTCATACAAGGCCTCTATAAGTCCTGGTGCCCTGTTTACCCCTGTCCGTTGAGCCTCCACTGTGGAGAGGGCAGGAGCCCCCACATTCGTCCAGGAACTCAGCTAATGAACTGCCTCGTGGGCAGCACTGACTAGGATCCCAGCCGCATCTTCAGCGACTTCGCATCACCGAAGAAAGAATCATCATTCAACACAGCATTGCCCCTGCCTTGCCTGGGCATCAGCTTTCACCCCTTACTGGTGCAGATCTCCCTGTTGTGGCCCCGATCCTCACTCAGGACCATACACGCCAACAATTTTTACAATCCAAGATGTATGGTGCGTCTGCTTTGTTGCTAAGCAATGCTTGTTTGTTGCTATTTATTTCATATTCTTCCACCGGCAGGCAGAAGAGCCGGCGGCCTCATACAAGGCCTCCATAAGGCCTGCTGACCTGTTTGCCCCTGTTCGCACCAGGAGCACCTATTCCATATTACTTCCACCACCGGACCCACTGTCAGCCTGCAAAGATGTCTAACGTTCCAGGTGACTTCTGAACAATGGACTGCTATTATGTGTGAGTACCAGCTCTAGCTGCACCTTTGCTGCACTACTGCTACCTGAAGTTTTATGAGCATTCTATTGAGGCTGAACACTAGTTATAACTAGCCTAACGTACCTCTTAAGTACTCACGCCCAGCGTGCCTAATAACCGTCCTTTACCCAGCCTACTGCTGCTCATTGAACATTCACCATGCTCTTTAAGCACACGGCAACTACTCTCTTGCAACGCCACTGCGTCTTCTCCACCCTCCTCCATTGCCTTCCCTCACTTGGTCACAAGTTGTGTATTGTGTCACCAGATGTTCGTTTAAAATTATCAGCCAAGTATCCAGTTGGCCCCAGCCCATTCTCCACTACTGCAACTAATATTGTGTTACTGTTTACGTTTAACTCATCCAGATAAACCTGGAACTAGCCTATTCGTTCTATCTGTATTAATTACATTAGTGATTATTGTGCCCCATCTAAACAAAGTGAACTAGCCTATTTTCTATTTGTATTAATTGTATCAGTCATTATTGTGTCCCATCTAAAGAAAGTGAACTAGCCCATTTTCTATTATATTAATTGAATCAGTGATTATTGTGCCCTGTCTAAACAAAGTGAACTAGCCTATTTTCAATTTGTATTATTTGCATTAGTGATTAGTGTGTACCCTATCCTTAAAAAGTGGAACTAGCCCTTCCTCTTAAGAACTGATCCAGTGACCATTGTGCGCCCTTCCTATACAAGCCCTCAAGTCCAGCCTAGTTTAACCAATTGACCCTTTCCATTTGCCCCTATTCATAAGGTGCACCCCAATTTAGAATAAGCCATAACCAAAGCTACATTACATCATTAGCATTATAGCCCATAGCATTTGCACCCTTATAACTCTACTGCTAATCACACACCATTGCCCTGCACTAGCCAATGAGCGAGCCCTATCCAACCTAGCCAACATATTACTAGATAATCCTACCACCATGGATCACCCTGCATCGGGCCTACCGAGCCTGCTTCAAAGCAATCCATGTAGCCTAGCCTAAAGAAATTACAGACTCAGTTCGAGACTAACCAGACTCTATGAACCTCTTACCAGGTCCCTCAAAAGATCTAAAAGCCAGAAGGGAAATATCACCAACCTCAACATCCTGAGGACTCAACCCCCAATCACTAAAATAAGACCCATTCAAACTCAGTCCACCATAGGGGCCCTCCCTCTCAAAGGAGCGCTAATAAACGCTAGATTCCTGACTGCACATGTCACTGATATCTGTAACCTGATATTGGCTGATAACCTGGACTTTCTTACTATTACAGAGTCTTGGCAGCATGAAGCAGCAGGACCCCTGCTCTCATTAGCAATCCCTGATTGCTATACCATACTGAGACAAGACAGAGACAAGACGCGAGGCGGCAGCATTGCCATCATCACTAAATCTAGTCTAGGTATGAGAATCACACCCTCCCCAGATACCGACTCGTGTGAAGTGCTCACAACCAAACTTCCACTATTTAACTCACAGACGCTTACAATCCACCTTATCTACAGACCGCCTGGCCCTATTGGAACATTCTAGGAGTACATTACCCACTTACTCTCCAATAATCTGAAAATCTCCACCCAATTACTTGTCCTAGGGGACTTTAACCTGGGTTATAACAATCCTTTAGACAAACACACCACCTCCATTGCTAACACCCTCACTGAATTTGGAATAACTCAAAAAAAATCACTGAACCCACCCATATTAAAGGGAGCATTCTTGATTGGGTGGCAGACTACAACTGCACCGCCAGCATCACAACCATTTCCCCACAACTATGGACTGACCACTACCTCTTGTCCTTTGAAATCTCCACCACCAGATCACTCCCCCTAGTTCCTACCACTGCCCTGCCATGTCTAACTAGGAATAAAAAGAGTATCACAGTGGACAAAGTGATTCCCGCCATCCTACCTACTCTGAACCAGCTGGCTGATCACCTAGACCCAGAAACGCTTGTTGAGGAGTACAACAACATTATGTTAACTACACTTGACAACATTGCCCCTTTGAAACTTGGACCGAGCAAACCCAAATGCCATCGAAATAAATGGTTCACCCCCCAATTAAAGTATCTATGACAACTAAAGAGGAGTTGTGAAACCTCATGGAAGTCATTCCCATCAGAGGACAATAGAATTAAATTAATGAAAATCTCATCTCACTATAAAAAGGAAATCCACTTGGCCAAGCGCAACTCATCCAATAAGCGTATAGCCAATGCTAATTCTAGCATGAGGGAATTGTTTCCCATCCTTAAGGAATTAGAGTCCCCCATACCCATTCCTGACACATGTTCCAAAGATAAAACATGGTGCTCAGACATACAACAGGCACTCTCAAATGAAGTAATTACGCTTCAAAATAAAATAGTTTTAAAAAAAGCCACACTCAATCACCCACCTCAGTCAAATAATAATACTCCCGGCCCCCCCCAAAGGAACATGACTTTATAGCCCGTTTCAAGTTCACCAAAACCTCCATTCTTGAGGTAGAGAAAGTTATCCTCTCACTCAAGCCATCCAACTGCCAGGGCGACCTCTACCCAGCCCAACTTATAAAAGATGCGGCTAGAGATCTTTCCCCGTTTGTCTCCAAACTTATCAATGCTTCATTTGCATCAGGCACTGTGCCTACCAACTTGAAACAATCCTGGGTGTTGCTGCTGCTAATAAAGCAAACCCTAGATCCACTCATACCCACAAACTACTGTCCCATCACGACAGTTCAAGTTCAATTTTTGCTAAAAATCTTCGACACGATCGCCTACAATCAAATTAAAAAATTCCTTGAACTACACAAGCTCTTAGGCGCGCAACAATCAGGATTCCGACCCCAACATGGAACTGAGACTGCCCTCATTGATCTGAAGGCACAAATTGATGAGCTACGAGATAAAGGGAAAACAGCCCTCCTCCTACTGCTTGACCTCTCAGCTGCATTCGTCCCCATCAACCACAAGTTTCTTTGCAGCCACCTAGACTCAGCCACACACTTTTCCAAAGAGGCTATAACTTGGATTGAGTCTTTCCTTAGCGACAGGACCACGAGGGTGTTCTCCCCTTCATCAGTGGCAGACCCGAACCCTATTACCTGCAGCTTACTCCAGGTTTCTTTTGTCTCCCCCACCCTATATAATATATTTACTAAGCCCCTTTTTGATGATCTGGACCTTCTTGGTATCACCTACACTAATTATGCAGACGATACTCAGATGCTCCCCCCACTTTCCGCGGATTACAACAACGATTTGGACTTGGTAAATAGAGTGTATCTCATCATCCAGGCATGGATGTCAACCCACCGTCTATGCCTGAATGATGATAAAACTGAGCTAATCATCCTAGGTACCCACCCCAAACTTAAGAAACTAGGACAGGCCTATTCCTCATTTGAAATTGATGGCAACATCATCAAGGTGACTCCAACCTCTTCTTTTCCAAAACAGGTGAAATCCTTGGCCTCAGCCACAGCCTATACCTGTAAACTCATCAGATCAGGCAAACACTTTCTCTCGGACGACAATTCCATTGTCTTAGCTAGATCCCTCATTCTATCTAGGCTTGATTATTGTAATGCTTTATAGATCAGTGCTACCAAATCTACCATCCATAGGATTCAAATACTACAAAACAATGCCTTGAGAGTGGCTCTTGTGTGTCTGAAAGATCTCACATATCGATGATAAGGCGCCAAAATCACTGGCTTTCCACCCAAAATAAAATTCACTTAAAAGTTGCATCCCTTACTCACAAAGCCTTGAACGATGCAGCACCTAGTTATCTCATGGACAGATTCCTAAAGAGGAGCTCCACCAGACCGTCAACAACAATCAATACCAACAGCCTCATCATACCGAGATTTAAGCTGGCTAAAGCTGGGGGAGGTAGCTTCCCAGTCCGAGTGGCACAATTATAGAACTCCCTGCCACATTTCTTAAGAGAAGAGAAGCCCTATCTCAAATTTAGATCCAATTATATCAATCTAGTTAAGTCTTCAGATACTTAGTTCCACACTAGTATACACAAGACCCCCGCTCACACCTTGTTTGTATATACTCTTGTATCTATTTGCCATTATGTACACTTTCCTATATGTATCTATCGATGTGACCTATGATTGCCTTGTATATACTCTGTTCTGTTCATATTCTGTAACCATGTAACTTAAGCCTTGCATATTCTGTACTGCTGCCCCTGGATACCTTTGGGTCTGGTGAGCATTTTAAATGAATAAAACAAAAAAACAAACATACAATGTCTCCCACCTTCCCTTCAGTCTGCAACACAAGCACCAGGTCCTTCCTTGCAACCCTTACTTTATTTCAGACTCTCCCATCTCCATGCACCACAGAATCACCCAGTAGTTAGTAATCACCTACTTAGTAATAAGCTGGTGACCCCATCAAATCCTTCACATTTCTTTCCCCTAAGCAGCCCACATACCACAATCAAAATGTTAGGTAGCATTGTAGAGTTATGCTGCAGTGGTTGTGACCAGGGCCCTACAGCCTTCGGCCATGCACCCAGGACTCTAGGCCCTGGCCACAACCACCGTAGCATAACACATCCACAGAAATACTTAGCAAATGACCACAATGAAAAAACATAATAAACTCACTTCAAAACTATGCACTTCAAATAACATTCTAAGTAGTGTGCCCAGTGTTTAATATGTCCGCTGACAACCGCGGTGACTGCGGACACCAAATACACATCACAGCCTTCTCCAACCTAAACAAATACAGCATTTGACCCATCTGTTACTCCCCCACCCTCTCCAAGCGCTCATACACACCAACACACTCCCCAAAATTGGATTTATGCTCACTTCCAGCGCATGTCGGCGCATCCAATATGGCGAACGCATCAAAAGAATTTGGCGCACCTCATGCCTCATCCCAGCCAATCAGAGAACACGTCGAGTGTCCGCGGACATGACGCAAGCCGGTCATCCCATTGGTGTCCTGTCCGCGAAGCGAACAGGGAAGTGTGTCCACGGAGCGGACATAGATATCACTAATTTGTTTTCCTTACATTTTTTGCCTGGACAGATTTACACCAAATTGACAAAAGCACGCATTCGGGACCAAGCCACTGCTCCTGCTGCAGATTTGGTGAAAATCTGTCCAGCGGTTTGGGCTGTAGGCGCGACAGACATGTTTTCCCAGTATGTCTATGGGAAAAAAAGAAATGTTGGGACCCCCTTATAACTTTTCCCCCCTTCACCAAACCTCACCAAACTATAAGCTGCCAAAAAAGTGCTCTTCCTATGGGTTTAGCAACTTAACCATAACTACCGTGGGCCGGGTAATGACAGGGGGGACAAACTGGATCCTTGTGGAACACCACAAAAGAGTAGAACCTCTTGGGACTTAATGTCCCCCTGGCTACCTTGGCCCTCCTTGGTTCAAGTAAAGATCTGAACCAGTTTGCTGCCAGCTTAGAGCAGTTGCCAACCTCAATTAACCTGTCCGCCAGCCTATCATGATTCACCAGATCATTCAGCCTCCATGCATTAGCTCAACAATTATTAAAGGGTTCTCCGTCATGGTGATTATTTTGTGCAATCACTCCAGGATAGCATACCCACATCCAAATGTCATCTGACCTCTCCCCCAATATGACAGCAAGCTAGCTTGTAATGTCACAAACTGCTAACACCATCCCAGCTGTCATGCTTTCTAATTCCAATTCATTAATCCATTTACCTGTCCGTGAGATTCTTTTTGTCCATTTGTGACCACGGACTATACTCTGGCAGAGCTCCATCTTTCTCTAGTAAGGGGACCTGTGTAAACCCAGCACCCTGTCCAAACACAGCCACACTATTTGTCTTTGTTACTGTGGTGGCATGTTAGTTTTATTCTATCCCGGTAAACTTCTCAACCTATTTGCATACAGTGGTTTGTCCTATATGATATTTGATCGCATTTCTGGATGCTTAGGGTATTGAGTGGGTTCTGGCCTCCTTACTGGTTCTTCCAAATCTAGCCACACTACCTCTTTCCCCAATCTCATGCTTGTAGATGGGGCTAGTGTGTCCTCTTCCTCTCCACCTTCTACTCTTTCTTCATCTTCAAACATATTTTTGTCACTTTCATCCCCTTCCCTGTCTTTGAAGTCTATTCTTCCAATGGCACTCAATCTATACACTCCACCCATCTTTTCCTCCAATATGCTTCTTCTCCTACATTGCAGAGACCCTTTGATACTCTCCAACTGTTGTTAATGCCATCCCTTCTGCTTGTGTACTGGTTACTAACCCTCCTTCGTATGGCCCCTTCTTTTCCTTCATCAGGAAGAGTATGGTTCTCAATGATTTCACATACTGCCTTGTGGCATCTTTCTAAGTGCCTTTCTCTATCTGTCTGGTCACATCTTTGGTCACTCTCCTTGTCTGGGAGCATAAATCCCCTGATAATATTGTCAACTTCTTTCTCTGCTTCTTTCTATTTCTTTTTGTCTTTCTCTGTTCCTCTCTTACTCCTTCCATTTTTCTTGTTCCTATTCTTCATCTCATTTCCCTTTCTTTATCTTCTTCTCACCTCCCTTCTCTTTCTTCTTCATTCCTTCTTTCCTTTTATCTCTCTTCCTGCTCCTTTTTCTCTTCTTCTTTCTCTTGACTTTCTCTGGCTTCCCATTCTCTAGCTGTAAAATTGTCCATGCCCTTTCCATTTAGGTTGATCATTAGCTATCCTCCTACCCATGCATACAGGACCATCTCTGTCTCATCTCTGTCACCCTACTTTTCTCTCATGCTCAGTACCTTCTCCTCAGCTTCTTTCAACCTTGCCTGTAAATTGCCTGCACTCGTCATACTCCATGCATATGTACACTTGTCTTTGTTTGTTTTTTTTTTTTTTTCTCTTTTCATAAAATCTCTGACTGCTATACGCAGGAGGTGCATATGTGGAGCTATCATATCCTGCCACCGCTTATAATTTGTGTAATTAGTATAATCCTTGCACTTCAAGGAACTGACCGATACTCTGGGGGGGAGGAGGAGGGGGAGCCGTGGGTGCTGTGTCCCCCCTGTCAAGCTGATGGAGCATCCACTCTTTAAGGGTGGTTCCTGCATCTCCTCTCCATTCACCTTCCTCAATTCTAAAATGGCTATTCTGTTCTGTAACTTTGCACCTTTGTATGCAGCATGTAAATGTGTCATCATGTGTTGCAGCACTGATTTGGAGTGAGTGCCCTCCTGCGGCCAAAGCATTTACATTTTGAAGGATGCCTGGAAGGAGAGGAAGGTGCACTGGACCCATTTTCCTCTATTCAGAGGGGAGAGGTTGAAGTCCCTCATTTCTTCCTGGTTGGATTTTAAAGGCACTAAATCAGATGTGTGGCTGTTTTGTGGCACTTGAGCCTGCAAAAGACCCTGTCTATTGACTTTTGAGCAATATATTTGCATTTCAACCGCAAGTCAAATCAGCTCACCACCTATGAACAGATCTTATTCTTGATTGGCTACATGCTGGCACCATGTTCAATCCCAATTGGCATTACCTCTTTTTGAAATAATTTTTCTATTTTTCAGCTTTTTTGAAAAAAAATGTCATGGTGCTTTAACAAGTGAAATTTGACAGATGTTGGCATTTTTCCTCAATTGTAGACCATCCACAGCATCCAGTCTTCTCCAGCCCTCTCATCTACCTACTTTCTACAGAAATTGAGCATGAGACTTTTTTATCCTTCGTTGATATACAATTGAGAAACGCGTTGAGGTATTGAAAGGGGAGGTGCTTTTAGGTGCTTTTATGAGCTTACCTACCAAGACCTGGTGAGTCTAGTAGTTGTTTGTTAAGATGGCTATGATGTCTTTGAGAAGGTTGATTAGTCTGAGTCTTGAGAAGACGTGGACGCAATGACAATGATTGTTGCTTATTCATTAATGACTTTTAGCATTTTAAATGTGTTATGTGCAGTGATCATAATGGTAGCAATGTTTCTTTATCATTTATTTCTCATTATTAAAAGATTTACGTGATTTCATGGCTCCCCCTCCCATGACCCGATGCTGCATTGATGGCAGGTTATTCAGCCTGCAATAATGAAGCCGGTAAGCCCATCGGACGCTTGCTGCCTCGTGGTGTTTCACAGCACTTGTAAATAATATCCTAGCAGCAGCCGTGCCCTTTGACACCGGCGCCCGATCTTACCCCCATCAGCCTTCGTTTTGCCTAGCCCCAGGTGCATGCAGCACCAGCTCAGTTGGCTCTTCCACCACACTGGCATGGTCACACTCTTCCTCAGCACCGGAGTGCCTCAGAGGGTAACCATGAAAACAGGGTTGCAATGCTCCTCATTGACCCATTCTTCCTCTTCCTGGACTAACCCAAAGCCGGCAGGCTAGGAAGCCGGCCACAGCACTAAGGCCCACACAGAGGCCCTGTCTGAGCATGTCACAGCTTGAAGGGGCACCTCTCCTCATACATTTCCTCTGAACTTTAACCACTTTTGGTTTCATGGAACTTCCACTAGCCTCTATAAACTTCCATAAGGCACAACGCTCCATCATTCTTGCCTGAACGCTATCCCTGTCTCTGTTACTGTTGTGTACTTATTTCACTCTGCCCATTGGTAGCTACCTGTCAACCATTCCCAAACACACTCCCATGTTATGCATGTCTTGGATTGCCTTGTCAAAAATCGAATTTAGGTGTTCCTACATTTGTGCAACCATTTTCGTTTTTATGCTAAGAGTGCCTTGTCTGGAAAAATCGAATTTAGTTGTTAATACAACTCTGCAACCATTTTCGTTTTCATGCTTAGAGTGCCTTGTCTGTAAAAATCAAACGTAGGTGTTCCTACATCTGTGCAACCATTTTTGGTTTTGAGCTCAGGGTGCCTTATGAGTGCCACTCATATGGGTCAGACATTCATCATATGCTCTCTGCTTATTTTGACTCCTGTGTGGCAGCCTCTTGGTTATTACCCCTCTCTCCATGATGTGTAGATGTGTAGCTTTGCAAGTCTGTGTACCGATACCTATCTGACTCATATGCTGCCTGATGTAGCATCCTGTAAAATATGGTGAGGCTTTGCCAGTCTGTGTAACTGTACCTATTTGACTCATATGCTGTCTGATGTAGCCCCCTGTACTATGAGGTGAGGATTTGCCAGTCTATGTAATTGTACCTATTTGACTCATATGCTGTATGATGTAGCCCCCTGTAACATGGGGTGAGGCTTTTCCAGTCTATGTACACACACTATGTTTGTCTGTATCCTTATGCTTACTCTTGCACTTCACCAATGTCCCACACATTTCTATAACTAACACCTAGATGACTGAGGGCTTTGTACACTGAACTAATGACAAAAATTAAGAAATACATAAATACATTACACATGAGAGTGTAAGAAGCCTTCCCTGAGTGTTCATTATTGAGTGTTTTGTCAAGTAGCATGTTAATATGAACTTTATATGTGGGGCAGACAAGTAGCCATTTTATCAAATAATAAGGGTAGAAGAAAGACCTTACTTTCCCAAACCTAATGACGATTTCCCCTACCTGTCCAACTAATATTGAAGGAAAACACTCTAATAAGGTATCTGTCCCTCACACTTATACAAACAACATATGCATACAAGAACATCATAGAGGTATCATATGGCCCGTTAAACTCACTAACATAACAGTGATATTCAAACATAAACTCTGTAAACATATATCCTTGTAACCAGGGTCGGATCCCCTTCCCCAGGATTAATTCAGGATTTTCCAAACCATAGTTCCAATCAAGTGAGTTCCTTTCAATATCCAGGTCCATACGTCTTTTACTTGGCACTTGAATTGTCTTATTGTTAAAGAGAATTTGTCACTCTTCGAAAAACATCTAAAAGTTCCATAGTGTTTGCTTGATAAACAAAAAGACTGTACCTTCCAGCTTCCAGTCAGTGTTCAATATAATTTCTCCTCTTTGAAGAACTACTTTCACATTTCTTCTTCATAAACAACAAAGTTATGTCAGGATGGTTTTACCACAGTTCATCATAACCCATTAAATGGACTTGCCATGTTCTTGCTACCACATTGCAGTACTTCAATTATCTGCTTTCTCGTCCACTAATTTGCCAGGACTAACCACTATGAATCCCCTTTCTGATATGCTCGCCTGCCAGGAAAAAACTCCTACCACCACTAAAAGCACTGTGTGAGGCTTGCTTCATCTTCCCACACTTCAATCCTCAATGTGGCAAAGTAAAACCCAACAAACACATTAACAATGTTTCTCTCCCCGGGGTTACCTGGTAAAGGCCAACTCACCGGTCTTTCTGTGCTCCTCCAATTGACTTGCTGCTGCTTCTTCCTTCATCGGGTTTGCAGGCATCTGACAGCTCATGTGATGTTTCACTCACTCGCACCTCCTGCAGTCGGAGCTTTTGATGCCCCACTCACACTCCGGTGAAAACCACACCCCAGAGTCAGACGCAGGTCCAGAAGTGCTCCTCTCTCCCTCGGGACAGCCAGTCTTTATATCAAATCTTGCTGCACATCATGTGCATTCTGCAGGGCTTCCGACCTCTGCTACTTACACAACACTGCATCCCGCTTCTACTACAGTGGCAGCTCCATCTTGTTCCACCTGCCTCTGCTGCTCTGACTGCTTCTCCCACTGCTTCTCCCTAATGGCCCGCACTTGAGGGGGTTTTAAATATTTAGAAGTCCTGCTCAGTTGTGGTTCATTATAACCACTAGTCGACACACCACAGTTCTGTGATTCTTAGTCCCTCTTCCTCGTCCCAGTGCCAACAGCATTATGGAATTTGAACTCCCTAATGTTCTTATTCATTTTAACATTAAGGTTTTCAATTTTCCAATAAGCCATTAAGACTTTGGAATCATTAGTGAAGTTGCTTAGAGGGTCCCCCCATTTCTCCTGACCTGAGTCCACTCCCATGTGATCCTCCCACAGAATACTACCCCCAGGGTCAGGATCAGGTAGTGGCTGCCTTTCCCTGGCCACATGGGAAGGGTCCCAGGCCAAGGTTTCTGGGATGATCACCTCTGATTCATCACAGTATTGAAATGTATGGTGCATGCCTTTAATACACACAAAGGGTTACTGGAAGGTATGAACAGTGGACTATCAATCAAGAATAATGTGACATCAATAAGCCTATCCTGTGCTGATGAATGAGAGTAGTCACTCACTGCATGGAGTTGTTGTTGACAGTAATGCCTTCATTATGATGACACTTTTTCTTTGGAGGACCACATTTGGTAATTTCCTGTGAGTCTTCCCAATTATAACACTATCCCCAGGTGGATAATAACATGTACCTATTGTCTGAAATGCAGCATGCAGTACTTCAGAAAATGTGCATGCAGTATCTGTAAAGCATATTGAAACTATTTCCATCACAACTTTGAGGATTTAAATGGATTTTGTAAAGTAGCAGAACATATTGATAACTGCACAATGCAACACATGTTATGTGGTTACCCTTCCCAGGATCACGCTGCAAAAGTGTGAGAAAGTGGGAATATTAGATGCTCTCTTTTTCAATCCCGTTGAGGTTTTGTTAAGCATCCCTTTACTTACAGAAGAAACGCTTTTGTTCAAACTGGGGATTTTTTTTATAATTGTTCCTCCAATAATTGGGAGGAGGTCAAAATGGAGGTACATTTAAAGAGGTAATTCACTCTATATAATCAGGCTGTTTATGGCAGCATTCCTGGGAACGCTACATAAATTCCACCTGTCCCACACATAGACAAGTAGTATTATCAATATTGCCCAATACTGTCAAACTCACACGAGGCCTTAAAACTACTTCTGAAAGGATACCTCTGGATCCTTCTTCAAGCACTATGTCCAGACTAGAAGCCTCTGCAACAAGGCTCTGGTTTTACAATGGATGTCCTTCCCTCAGTAAACCAACACACTTTGGAAATATGGCACATTTTATTCCTACCGCCCACCTGTTTTTTGAGTTTACTAGACCTCTGGGACCCACCAACCAATCCCATTTCCACCACTGGAACTGAAATGATGGATTCATTGGGCTGGGATGGGTGACTGCTTGTAATGCATTTCCTGCTAATGGGGAGCTTCCTGTCTCTTCTTTTTTATTCAGTGAGCAACCACATTTGGCAGCTTGGTAACCATCACCTTTGGAATAAGTGTCCCAAGTGTGAACTAACATGATGATGTTTCTATGCGTACAATACGTTTCCACTTTGGTATCCCTAATAAATGAATTCAGGTTTTAACTGGCATCAGTTATCCATGTTCCCCAGCTCACATTCATATCCAGAATCCTGTCATTTCCACTCTGTGGCAAGCGTCTGAGCAAGCACACTGCCCAGCCATCTCCACTGACTTCGTAAGGAATTTACACCAACATAGGCTAACCAAGATAGTCTCTGAGAGCCAAACACTTATGTTCCTACCACATATTAGGGAGAAGTGCATGCGACGAAGAACATGCTTCATACATTCCACGAGATGTGTTCATGTTTTACTCTATGGCTGCCTCCGTTTTCAATTGCTTCAGTTCCATATTATGTGTTCATTCCATGTCCTTATCATATTCCAACCTGTGCCTTTTTCGTATTTGAGATGCTCTCTTTCGAGCTCGCAGGTGTGTTTCTGCTCATCCATCTTAGCTCTTTAGATCTTGAGCTTCAAATCTCTCAGATAAAGGATTTAATTTCCTGCTGAGCTGGTTGCTGAAACAGATGTGGTCAAAGCTTCTGTGATGGTTGTAATATCTTGTGCTTCCCTAGTGTATGCTTCACATTCTGCAGATTTTCTGTTTAACTTCCATTGATACTATACATTTCTGACACCCATTCCACTTGCCGAGGTAACTTGGCTTGAGCTTATTTATTTTAAAGAGCTCTTTAAACTATTCCACTCCCGTGATCTGTAATGCATATTCTTTCCACCTGAATGAAACGTCTTTGAAAAATGGCACTGTTACTGATACTTGCAGCATTCCCATTCATGAAGGCAACATAGCCACCTGTGTCATCACATAGTTCAGATAGACCTCTGCTTGCTTCACTAACAAGTAACACGTGTTAACAAGTTGTGTTACTAAACGTGAGACATGCAATAATAGAATGAACAAAGCTAGTTCTAGTACTGAAGAACTCTATGTTATCCTCAGAGAAATGGAGGCCCCCCCATTCCCCTAACTCACGCCTGCTTAAAGGATAAACTCGGGTGTACACAATATTATTATTATTATTAATATTTATTGTGATTTAGTTTACATTGAAACTTTACACAAACTACCATGTTAAAACTGTTATTACCATGTTATTACCATGTTAAAAAAATACATATTGTACATATACAAATCAGTACCTCCCATAAAATGAATATTTCTTATACAAACAATAATATCATCATCTTACATATAAAAACTTCAGTACTCCCACTTTCAGTGCTCCATTGACTAAGGATGTGGACTGCTGCTCAGGATGCACATCCAGGTCTTTAAACAAATGGACATAAATCACTTGGAGTAATGTCTCGTTCACCTTATGTAACAGTGTTCTCAAGTGACATAGAGGGTTTACTTGAGTTCCAGCAGTTTTAGTTCAGCTTGCCCTGCTCAGATAATCAAAGATGCCACCAGAGACCTGGCGCCCTTCATTTCAAAATTAATCAATGCCTCTTTCTTATCTGGCACCGTCCCAAGCAACTTAAAGGAGTCATGGGTCCTACTCTCCTAAAAAAACAATCCTGGACTGTACTGTCCCCACTAATTACAGGCCAATCACAACTGTCCCGTTCTTACTGAAGATACTAGACAGGGTTGCATACCTTCAGATCCAGGAATACCTAGAGACCAATCATATGTTGGTCCTCAACATTGCACCGAAACGGCATTGATTGATCTAAAGACCCAGATTGATGAACTCAAAGACAAGGGGAAAACTTCATTGCTATTACTCTTGGATCTATCAGCCACTTTTGATTTTGTCGATCACAATGTGCTATGCAATCACCTTGCTACAGTAGCCCATTTCTCCCAGGACGCAATAGCATGGAGCCAATCATTTCTAAACAATAGGCCTAGGAGAGCCTTCTCCTCTTCGGCAGCAGTCAACCCGATCCCAATAACATGCGGAGTACCCCGATGGTCTTGCGTGTCACAAACCATGTCTAATATTTTTATGAAGCTTCTGTTCGATGATCTTGGTCATTTGGGTGTCACCTACACTAACTTTTTCTTCTTCTGCGTTGTAATGCAGTTAATGTGCCAGGATTGTCTTTTCTCCCCTGAACCTGGACACGATATTGACACTTTCCAGTCTTCTCATGTTAATGTTCACTTTTGGGTCGGCGCACCATACACAGGAGCACCCTACAAGCATAATATGTCTTTCTTTAAAACCAGTTCACTCACAAATAAGTCAGCCACCACTCTCACGTTCATTGTGGATGGGGCGAGTCACATTCTAGCATTAAAAACAGATATTGACCGGGAGACTGTACAGTTGGATAACCCAGACAGACTTATATCGAAAGTAGAGAGGCTGATCAGGAGGTAAATATCCTAGAAGTTGCATGCAACAACACTGGCACAGTATCACAGAGCACATAGAATACCTGAGGCATGAGAGTATATTTAAAACCCAGACTCTGTAGAGAAAATCAGGAGTTTGTGAAAAAGTGAGAACAAATTCTTAATAAGTGTTCGTTGGACCTCATTTTGCTTGCTATAGAAGAGCTCTCGAAATCTCTTACTAACGTTCATCAAGAGATAGATGAAGTGAAGGAATAGCTTCTTGCATTGCAATCCAGGGAAGAATTGTATAATTTACTCGAGGACATTAACCATCAATTAGACACATACAAGAAGGACATTGAACAATGCAAAATAGGTAAATGTAGCAGGGAGACACTTGATTATAATAAAGACATTTTCTACTCCTGGCAGGAGTTTCATAACACCAACAGACAGGGACCCGTAAGAACCCTGCCTGGACCTAGGAAACCTAATCCGAGCAATACAGATAGCAGTGATATTACTAATGGAGAGGTTGATACTGGCCATAGGACACCTACTGTAGTAACAACCACAGGGCCGTTTGTAGGCCTTTTAGCTACCCTTTCAAGTACAAGCACAACAGTGCTGACATAAACAGGTCCTCCCTTTTTTATACAGTGGAAGGCCCAAAGAGGGAAAACGAAAACCCAGAGGAAGAAACAAATAGGTGACACACTGGTCATGAATATTTCTTCTAAGACACTAACTACATCGCAGATTCATACATTATACTTGGGTTTATCTTACATTGCCACATTTAACAGCTCCTGCTTTCAGGAGTAATTTAATCTCTTTAAATTAACCAGGAAGATGTAATTGAAAGTCTTCTTTGAGTCCCTTCCAGAGACCAGGAAAGAGCAAAACATACAAGTTTCTGGAGAAGAAGCCCAAAAGCTCCTTCCATCCCAAAGTTAACCATTAACCATGTAGTTGTTAATCTATTTAAGCTTAAAACCAGTATTCGAACTATTGTTTGCTCCATTGTATGCTTCCTTACATGCTGTCCCCAATATATTGCACTTATCTATAAATGAACCCCTCTTGGCTTCTACTTTATATAAAATTCTTGCACCAGTGGATGTTGCTTTTGCTTCAGAGCAGGGTAGAGAGACATGGGGCCTCATTACACGGTAGGCGGTGGACCAAGGTGCTATTAGCACCTTGGTCCATGACGGTAAAATACCGGCACCGCCTTGGAGGAAAGGGGAATTACCTCCCTATTCCAAGGTTGGCGGGGCGGTAATTCCCCCTCCCCCATTGCCCTTCCCCATTCCCATTTTTGCCTCATAGGGCATAATGGGAACGGGGAAGGTGCTAATTACGTACTGCAAATTGCGGTACCGTAATTAGCAACCTGGTCTCTTTGCGGGTTGGTTTTTAACGCCTGCTAAAAAGCAGGCGTTAAAGTACCAACCCGCAAAGGGACCTCGTAGTAAGGTGGTAAGGGTTAACGGTCACCGGTACCATTACCGGTGACCGTTAACCCTTACCGCCTTCCGTGTAATGAGGCCCATGGTGTTCAGATTTGGGGGATGTTCTATCGGATAGGGAGTGGAATCATATTTGCTCAGGGGCAAGTAAATATACAGTTGATCTAGATCTATAGTTTACTCAACAACAAATTGTACATTGTATTCATTGGACTCCTTCAAAGATGAAGGATTGTAGCCTTTCGGATGATGATATATATTGGAATTGTAAGTCAGATGTTGGTACAGGTTTACACATGCTTTGATCTTGTCGAGATATAGTTGTTTCTGGAATGCTGTCCTTCAACGAATAGATCTTGGTGATGGCAAAGAAACACATTTTAAAATGTTGGAAGAATGCATCCAGACCTTCTGTTGATGACAGGTTGCATGATCTTTATACTCTTTCAAGTAGGGAGTATGTAGCTTATCAGAGGCTGAAAAAAACTGATAAGCATGCTGCAATTTTGAATTTTTGTAATGAATTATATACTTGGGGACCCCTTTTTGTCTTTTTTTTCTTCTCTTCTTCTTTTCTATATCTTTTAGTCTTCCTTCATTTGTAAAATATTGCGTGTTTTTTGTTGATATTAAGTTGCCTAGATTATGTTTCTTACTTTTTTTGATGTTACACGTACCTGTTGTATTGCTTTGAAAAATCTTAAGTAAGACATTTTATTAAATAAATACATACAAAATAAACAGTAAAGATCGGAAACGTGTCGAAAACAGTCCCTATTCTAAACTAAATTTACATAAACATCAGTTATGCCTGTTAAAGCAGCTGGCAGATGACACAATTATCATAAAGCCAGCCGATAAGGGAGGTGTGCTTGTTGTGATGGACTGCACCTTCATTAACACTGGTTGCTTGGAATAACTGCAGGATCCCGGGACATACTTGGACATTGATCATGACCCCACAAACATGATTATGGCATTGATAACAGGGAAGGCCTGTGAGAATGAGTGGATTACAACTCACACCAAGTTATATTTGATACAAAGACATCCAGTTATACCAGTATTCTATTCACTGCCTAAAGTGTATAAGAACCTTCAAAGGCCCCCATTTAGACCTACAGTGGCATGCACAGATAGTGCCTTTAATCCATTTAATCCATTAGCGGTCTATATGGACACAGCACTCCATCCACTGGTGACATGGATTTCCACTTACCTTAAGGATACTTTTCCTTTTCTGAGCCTATTGGGTGAATTCCGCTTCAATGAACGAGTTCTCATACTTTTCACATTAGATGTCAACAGCTAGCACATCTCCATCCAACATACAGAAGGAATTGAAGCAATGGAGTGGTTCTTACTCAGACACAATACATAGGGCCTCATTACGAGAATAGAGGTAATGAAAAAAGGGAGGCGGAATGGTAATATCGGCATCGTTAACGAGTCAGGGGAATTACGACCCGACAACCTGCCAATACCGGCACCGCCCGTACCGTGCCCCCTCATATCGCCATGGGCGCGTACACGCGCCCCTTCGGCAAGTAAATAACTGGATGCCAGTAATAGTAGGACATCACAACCCATGCAGGCATGCAAATACTAGCATCCCGAAGGCGGTAATCAGGGCCTGCACAATGGCGGCCATACAGGCATCGTGGACACCCGTAAACAGCAATCAGCAATCAAGCCAACTGCCACAGGTGCACACAGTCACCACAGGTGGAGTCAATGGAGCCTGGCCCAGTATAAATGGAGTACACCCACACACCACACCCCTTCATACACCAAAATGATACCACTCGCTGTTGCAATCATGGTGCTGGAGGACATGCCTATATTGCTACAACTACAGCAACAACAGCAACTACAACAACTACAACAACGACTACAGCAGCAGCAACAGGCAGCACAGGCAGCACAGAGGAGACGAAGGAGGGCGAAACAGGCCAGCAATTACCACCAGTGCAGCCAGTAGTACCTCGGAGGCAGCCACCAATCCCTCACATCAGACCCAGTACATTCAATCAAACCCCTAACCAGATCCATACCCTGTACCGGTTGGACCTGGACACCATCGCCACCATAGTGGACATGATAGGCAACGACATTGCAAGCCTCATAGAAATATGCACTGCCATCCCCCCGCTACTAACAGTGGTGTCTGTGCTCCACTTCCTGGCCACAGGCACCTACCAGCATACAGTGGGCAGCTGCATGGCATTTCACAACCACTATTTTCACGCATGCTGAACCAAGTGCTGGATGCCCTCCTGAAGCACGCTACCACCCACAAATCCCTACCACGGACTGCCAGGAGATAGCCAACATCAAAGTAGGCTTCCATGCACTGGCAGGCATGCTCATTTGTGTTGGTGCCCTGGACTACACCCATGTGGAATTCGTAGTCCCCCATGCTGTAGAGGCGGTGTACCACAATCGCAAGCAATACCACTCCATCAATGTGCAGATTGTATGTGACTCCAGCAAGATCATCACACATTGCTGCGCCCGATTTCCCGGATCAACACATGATGCCATGGAACTCCACGCTACCCCGTCACACGGAGCGACATGCTGGACCACATGCCTGGCTGCTTGGTGAGTTGCCTAACTGGCCCATGGCAGTGCTTTGGGGTAGTGATGTGGTGGGATGCATACTCCACCTGGGTGGGAAAGGGGGGGGTTGCATGCTCCACCTGGGTGGGAAAGGGGGGGATGAATGCTCCACCTGGGTGGGAAAGGGGGGATGCATGCTCCACCTGGGTGGGAATTGACGCTGAGTGGAGTATGCACGCAAAGCTAAACACTCCTGACCTGAACCTCCCAACCCCAAAATGACACATAACTGGCACACATTTGACCAATTACGTATATAAATGACAACATGTAAGAAACACAACCTGGCCACCATGGGTATGTCAAGCAATGCATGACTGAACAGGATTGCAACTGTGCCAATGTGGCTAGTGTGACTATGCACAGTGTAGTATACACAGCAGAAATGGGAGGCAAAACATAGTCCTACAACCACAGTACATCCTCATCAGCATGCATGATTTCACCCTGCATCATCTGTACAACGTCATCCAGACTACTACACCATATTGCAGTATAAAATGAATCTAAACTATATACGTGCATACTTATAGGGACATGTGCAGCTCGACAACAAATAGCTGCGGCCATGACTGTGTATCGTGAAGGTGGCAGCTCAGAATGACTCACCTAGACCTATCTGTATTCGCTTGCAGGTGATGGAAGATATCCCTCGAAGCGGTGGCTACTTACCTGTGTGAGGAACCCACGGAACGGCCGTGAGGAGGAGTACAATCGGGTACAAACCCGTACCCGTGTAGTGATTGAGCAGACCTTTTGCCTGTTGAAGGCACGATTCCGCTGCCTAAGCAGGTCTGGTGGAGCACTCCTTGATGCGCCTGAGAAAATGGAAAAGATCACCATGGCCTGTGTCATGCTGCACAACATGTGTGTACGGAGAAATGTACCACTGCCACCTGACATTGACATGCATGCACCGGGTGAGAATAATGAGGATGAAGATGGAGGGGAAGCAGCACCCCTGCCAGTACGTGATGCACAGAATGGCCGTACAGTACGCCAATTACTGATTGACGAATAGTTCTGACCCACCGGGATGTTGATAGCTATGTGTCAGTGACACATTGGGCCTCATTCCGACCCTGGTGTTAACCAAGGCGCTATTAGCGCCTTGGTTGACGCCGTTATTTTTCCGACTCCGCCATGGTAAATGGCGTAATTACCGCCCCATTCCAAGGTTGGCGGGGGCGGTAATTCCCCATTCACCATGGGCCCTTCCCCATTCCCATTTTCGGCCCATAGGGCTCAATGGGAATGGGGAAGGCGCTAATTACGGCACCGTAAATTACGGTGCCGTAATGAGCTCCTAGGTCCCTTTGCGGGTTGGTTTTTTAACGCCTGCAAAAAGCAGGCGTTAAGTACCAACCCGCAAAGGGAACTCGGAATAGGGCGGTAAGGGTTTAACGGCACCGGTCTTGTTACCGGTGACCGTTAACCCTTACCACCCTACTCGTAATGACCCCCATTGTACACTGTGTCCATGTGGAGTTGGGCACTGTACCCCATCATTAATTAAATGGATACACAAGAAATGAACAATGTCCAGCCATTGAATGTTTTTAACACAACTGGTGTGTTGATAACAAGTGGAGAAAGTGCAACCCCCCAAGCCCCCAGTGAAGTCCCAAACCCCCCAGTAAACTCCCAAACCCCCCTAAACTCCTAAACCCCCCCAGTGAACTCCCAAAACCCATCAGTAAACTCCCAAACCCCCCCCAGTGAACTCCCAAAACCCCCCCAGTGAACTCCCAAACCCCCCCTGTAAACTCCCAAAACCCCCAGTAAACTCCCAAAACCCCCCAGTGAACTCCCAAAACCCCCCAGTAAACTCCCAAAACCCCCCAGTGAACTCCCAAAACCCCCCAGTAAACTCCCCCTAATTCACCCGTTCAACACCACCACCATCTGAGCCACTCCCATAGTTTGTGGGGTGGTGGGTACGGGGCTTGGGGAGCATGTACATGGCACATGGGTCAGTACATCCTGGTCCACATCCTCCTCCACTGGGGTAACAGTGTTGCTCAGTCGGTCAACAGCCTTGCCTTCCACTGATGTACCCAGCTCAGTGTTCACAGTGTCAGGCACCCTGGGTGTTGGTGTGGGCTGCGAGGCTGCCCCGGAGGTGGTGTTGTGGATGGCCATTGTCTTTGGCCGGGACGTGGATGCACTTGCAGTTGGAACCTCGCTGGCATCTTCTCCATCGGTGCCTGGGGGGTAGAAGAGATGCAGGGCATCAGTGATGGTGTTACATGTTAGATGCATTACATGGTGCTGTGGAGTATTAAATTTATCATGCATTCATATTTTACAGGTGTGTCACACAGGGTAGTATGAAGGAGGCTTTTTGGCGTTTGATGCATGGCAGGTCGCATGCCGTTGTGTTGGGGTTTGTGTGATGTATTACATGGGCACGGTCCATGTGTGTTGACTGTGTGCTGGTAATGGGATTGGCACTCAGCATGCATTTCAGTGTGGCAGGGTTTGGCCCTCCATCTGCACAAAGATATGTTCATGTGTGTGTTGGGACATGCATTGCCTTGCCTAGGTTCTCTTCCACATCACTTGTGCTACGTCATGGTTTCCCCTACAGGGATCTGCAGGGTCACTTACCTCCATCTGCAGATGTTGCAGCACCCGTCTCCATCTCCCCAAATCCCTCGATGGACTCCATCTGAATGAATGTGCTTGCAGCCTCCTCCCAGGCTGTCAGTTTGGCAGGTGAGTGGGGACCCCCGCCTGTGGCCATGGCCTCCCTCCTGTTGCTGGCCAGGATATTCTGAACCCTGAGACGGAGGTCATCCCACTTCTTTTTGCAGTCCTTCACTGTCCGTGGGGTGGTGCCGACTGCTGACACCTTGCTGGCTACCTCCTCCCAGATTTCTTTTTTGCGCTGCTGTACCTCCCTCTTCAGGTTCTGCAGGTTGATTTTGTCTGCATTTACTGAAAGGGTGTCTGCCAGCATGTTAAGTTCTGCATCTGAGAAATGCTTTTTGCGCAGGAGGGAGGTTGTTTTACGGGTAGCCTTAGACATGGTGAAGGGATTGGCACAGTTCTCTCCTGAATGCAACTGGTGGTTTGGGAGAATGGCAATGGATTGTGTTTTTAAAGATGGCCGCCACAGCATTTCCCATTCCGACGCGATGACGTTACTTCCAGGTCCGGTATTACAAGCACGGTATTAGCATGTTGTTATTACCGGGTCGGTATTAAGGGGTTCATCCTAGGCGGAGGCGGTATCGGCGGGTCCCGTGATGGTGCTATCTGGGGGGTTGGAGGGCCTTTAGCGGCATGCCGGTATGGCCATTACCGGCATGGGGGTTCACACGTGATCGCACACTCGTAATCACCCGCTATTAGCAGATTCATACGAGCACAGACCCGCTAGTACCTCCATGCCGGTAATGACCCCGTTTTTACCGCGCTCCTCCTAACGAGGCCCATAAAGTCTTTGCAATAGAGCTCTTTAACATAATACATACAATAACCATTTTAGGTTTGACGGCAAATACTACCTCCAGATTTACTGGACCTTTATGGGATCTGCAGTGGCAGCAACATATGCCAATATGTATATGTACCACATTGAAAACACCCACATATTGAGTAAAGATTTGTGTTGATTTGGAGATGCTACATTGATGATGTGTTTAGCATTTGGAGATGTTAGAGTTTAACAAATATCTGAACTCCTGTCACAAACACTTGAAATTGGTGAACCTGAGTTACATTTCCTTGATGTGCTCTTAATCTACACCGATAATACACTCTTGAAAAGCATTTACAGGATAACTGACATATGTAAATAACACTTTGAATTGTGGTAGTTTGAATCCTACACGCCTAAAGGAGAGTCTCCCTCATAGCCATTTCCTCGGACTAAAACAGATTGTATCAGACACTAACACATTACAGAATGAATATGAGATCATGACCAACATGTTCAGGGAAAGGGGCTACCCACCAGAGTTTTGGATAAGTCGGTCACTTGGGCAAATTCACACAGGAGGGTAGACCTACTGAGATCTACACCAAAGAGGGACAATACTAGAATGATCCATACTCTACATTACTCACCACAGAGCCATCAGGTTGCAAAAATGATCAAAAGGAATAGGAATCTAATCAAACGTGCTACACATCTTAATCAACATTTTCCTGAACCACCCATGCTAGAATTTAAGAGAGGTAATAGCCTCAGGGACTCTCTTATTAAGGCGGAACACCCAAAAAGACAAGCGCAGAGGACGTTGCACACGATTAAGGTGGTGCCATTCTAATGCCTTAACTGTCGCCACTTTTCCAACATAATTAAAGGTGACCATGTAAGACACCCAAGCTCAGGAAGAAAGATCAATTTGAAGCATTATGCCACTTGTGATACTCATAGTGTTGTTTACACTCTGAGATGTCCATGCAGTAAATATTACGTTGGAAGGACCATCAGAAAAGTGAAGTGAATTCCAATATCCGGACAGCTAATTGGTATCAGCTGTTCATCAAGACACCGTCTATGATCCTGCAGCTGAAGCTGCGCTTCACATACAAAGCTAAGCCTTTTGGCCCCCATTCTGTGCCACAGGCGCCTTTTGCTTTGTCTGAGCAGTGGAAAGCTCAGTTTGGAGGTAAAAATTGCATTTCTTGTTCTGCGCATTTAAAATTCAGCCACATGTTTTAGAAAAGCACATGTGTAGAAGCATGTGCTTTTTGCCCAGCCTTTAGCTGTGTGTGCTCCTGATTTGCTCAGCTTGTGAGCATTTGTTCACCAATGCATCAACCCTCAACCCATACCAAGATGGCTGCTGGCTTTTGATGCAGCCTGTATAGCCTGCCCTGCCCCCCTGGCCATTGGCTATCTCCATTTATCTACCAATCGGTGGGACCGGCAGGCAGGAGTCCGCCCGTTGTTAAAATACCCAATTGTGAGGTCCCTGCCTGCTGCCTGTCTGCTTGCAGGATTCTATTTGCGGTCTTTGGGATCCTTCCTGCACCCTATCACCTCAACTACAATGCTACTGCCACCTCTATAAAATCCGGACTGCCTTGACATTGTAACCTTTTGAACTATGGGTTAGTTCCCTCCATCTGGACTCACTCCTACTTGTTTCTCCCATGTTGTCCCTCTGATTCATAGTGCTTCTTAAAACCCTTGGCTAACATCTGAATCCCTAATTGGAAATTCAAATTTAGCTGTTTTTCTTTTTTCTTGAAAGTAAAGTTCTGCTGTTTTCGTTTTTGCTTGAAAGTCAATTTGTGCAGTTTTTTCTTTTTGCTTGAAAGTCACATTTTGCGGTTTTTGCTTGATCACATTTTGCTGCACATTGTTAATTTCTCTGTACTTTGCTTGTAAATTGTTGCTTCTCTGTAACTTGCAGGCCCCGTGACCTCACCGCTCTCTTTTGTTCGACACCTACCTGCCTTATCCCTCCCTGCTTCTCCCTCCTTTACTTGCTTCCACCCCTAGGGCACTTTCTGTTTCTCCCATCTTTTCCAACTGCTTCTCCATTGACTATCCTTCCATTCTCACTAAGTCTGGCAGGAAGAAATTCAAAAACGATATCTTGGCCTCCAACCCTGGGCTCCCTATTGTTGACACCTACTCCAACGCTTCCTCCAGACAGACCCTCACTGACATCGTCTTTGTCGTTCTTTTGCCAGATCTATGGACTCTTCATATGATCTCTGTGCTCTGTCCTATCTCCTCCTCTCCCATTAATGATGGCACTGGCTGGGAAGTTCTCATGGCTTCCTTCGACTCATCTAAAGTCATCATTAATGTCTACCTTAATGGCCTTGTCATGTTCCAAGGCTCTCAAGCCAATCTCCTCCTCTTTGATAGACATTTCCCTCGCCTCATCAATTAGCTCTCATCTCATGCTGTCCCCTCCTCTCCCCCCCTTGGCTACCTTGCCCTCTCTCTCCTCTTCCTCCTCTGCCCCTCCTAGGGCTCCTTCACCTCTGCAGGGCATTCCTCTTATTTGTAACCCTCCCTGGAAGGTCTTCAAGGCTGGCAACCTTCTTCATCTTTCCACAGAACAACTCTTGCTCTGCCGTTGAACACTTGTCTATCATCTGCCACCTCCTTGAAGAACTAGACCTTGATGTCCTTGGTCTTACTGAGACCTGGTTCACAGCCATCTCTGTCACAAGCTTTGACACTCTCTTCCCTGATGGCTACAAGATCCTCTCCACACCCAGGTCCTCCCGGTCCGTTGGGCGGTAGCTGTGATCTTTCCTGAGTGGATTCTTGCCTCTATCATTCCCACTCAGACCTACTCCTCTTTTGAATGCCTTGTATTTAGTCTCTCTCTCTCTCCTAGCCACTTTCTTACCATGGCTACTATCTACCAGCCTCCTGGTCAAATCACCTCATTTCTCTATGAGTGGGCGGACCTCTCCTCCTCTCTCCTGGCTTCTACCACTCAATCTCTCCTCGTTGGTAACCTCAATATCCATCTAAACTCTTCTTGTTCCTCCTCTTTACTCTTGCATGACCTCTGCGACTCCCTCCACCTGTTCATCCTCCCCTCTGGCCCGAATCACTCTGCAGGGCACACACTCGATGTGTTCCTCTCCTCTGACTTCCCCACTCCCCAGCCCCCTCCACCACTGGCTGACTCACATCCTGACACTGCCCTGGCTCTGCTCTACTCCTCTATTTCTGATACTCTTGATGCTCCTGCCCCTGTCATGAAGATCCGTTTGAAGTCTAAAGCCAAGTGCAATTCCTTGTATGACTCCGACCTAGCCACCCTTAAATGTTTGTGTAGGTGGCTGAGTGGAAATTAAGGGCTTTTTGTTCATCCTCTGATAAACTGGACTGTTGCCTGCTCCAAAGACAATACTGACTCAATGTCCGCACCAAGAAGAGAGTCAACATTCAAGCCTGTGTCTCTGCAGCATTTAACAACTCGGCTGAACTCTTTCAAATCAGCAAGGAGCTGGCCAACCCTGCTACAGTATCTCCCCTACTGTTGCCTCCCAGGCTCTTTGCAATGCCCTTGCCTCTCACTTTATTTCAAAAACCCATGACATACAGTACACCCCCTCCTCCCCTTCCCCTCCTTTCACCTCTCCGTCTGTGCTTGCTGACCTTCCTTCGCCCACTGCCCCACTGTCAAGAACTGAGGTCCACGTAGATTATAGTAGCTCCGTTCCCAAGCACCAGTCAGAGAGAAAATTAACGTACTCCCTGACCGGTTATTGAGGCCACAGGTGGCAGGAACAGCAAACTCCAGATCCCAGATGACTGTAAATGAAATCAAGCAAGTCAAGGATACCCAGGAACAGAACACTAGTTTCTAAATTACGAACAGAATATAAAGAGGCACCTACCAGTAGGGAAACAGGAGATAGAATGGAAGTATGTCGGTTCCCCCCTTTGCTTTCAATGATGTGTCGTGGTGGTGTATTGGGACAGCAGGATTGTTGTCAAACCAAGACAGCAATGGGGGGCCACCGTAGAACAGGAGAGGAAGGGGTGGTATCTTGGTGGGGATCAGTGTTTTTTAAGGCAATCCAGAGACAAGGCAGATTGAAGGGTTAAAACCCAAAGTACCAAATCCAAGTGTCAAGAGAAAGCAAGGTCCGTCAGCAGGAGTCAAAGCAGTTCAAAGTATCAGTCCAAAGAAAAATGAGGCGCCAAATCCAAGGGATAGACAGTTAAAAATCCAAGAAAAATGAAGCCAGGTCACAAATCCACGAAGATCACAAGAAACAGGAACAAATGCCACATGCTGTGTAAAACAACAGCTGAGAAGCGTAGTCCGGCATCCTTTGAGTCCTTTTATGCTTCCTGCTTGGAATCATGTGATCGCCTGCCTGGAATCACGTGATCGCGCAACCGGCGCATGGGGAAAGTCACGTGGTGAGTTACGTGGGCAGGAGGAGAATCCTGGTGTTTTTCATGGGAACGATGCAACCCCTGAACATGTGACTGCACTCATCGCGCGGCATATACAATGGGGATTGGGCCGCAACGCGCCCGCAGGCGCCAGGGGATATGCCAGTGCCAACATGGCCACTGACGCCAGCACGCCCCTGTGGGAACACGGGGTGCCGCCCGCTGAGCACGGTGAGTGTCCTGGTGACAGGACTAGGAGAATGTGTGACAGATCCCCCCCCCCCGAAGGCTCACGACGTCAGGGCTGTAAGGATTGTCCTTATGAAAGCGGGAGACAAGAAGAGAGACATGAACCTGATTGGTGGGTTCCCAGGATCGTTCCTCAGGGCCATAACCCACCCAGTCCACCAAGTAGTATAGGCGACCCTTACAGATACAAGAGCCAAGGATGCAGTTGACTTTGTACTCATTAGAAGAATCCTGCACCAGGTGGGAAGGGGGCAAGATAATACATGTTGCCGAAGGACATGGTTTCAAGAGAGAGGTATGGAAATGGAACACTGGATGGATACGCCAGGCAGCTGGCAAGGAGACACGAAAGGACACAGAATTGATAACCTTAAGGATCCTGTTTGTCCAACAAATCGAGAGAGTAGATTCTGGCAGCCAGGGATTGACAGATGCCTGATGAAAAGCCCTACTCGATCCCCAACACCATAAACAGGTGTCGGTGCGCGTTTCTTGTCTGCCACCAGATGCATCGATTCCGGCGCTTCCTTGAGATGAACCAGTGTTTGACCATGAATGTGTTTTAATTCCCTTAAGAAAGAAGAGATGGCAGGTGTCTGAACAGGAGGCAGGGACACATTGGCAAAGGACAGGGCTCGGGGGTGTTAAGAGGGATTTCTGAACTGTGACCTGGAGGGGCAGAGGTTCAGAAGGCCAACCTAGTTTCTTGGAAGAGGGTAACCTCTGGACAAGCCAGACCAATCAGGGTAGCTATGGCAGGCGGTCAAGAGGTGACTGAAAGACCTCAATGAGCACACAAAGGAAGGACACTTACAAATTACTCCAGACAGGTGTTATATTAAAAATATAGACACCTTTATTACAAGGCCTTTGTAATATAGACCATAGCAAAGAATCACAGTAACACTAGAGTAAACCAATACATCACAATCAATACAATATATATACAAGACCAGAGGGGTCTAATAGATTAAAGATCACGAAATATGTAGACCACCTTGATGGAGAGGAAAACAGGCAGTGCAAGTAATCTTTAGACCCAGTTCCACATCAAGAATACACCTAACTAAGAGGCAGTCCAAGCCCTATGAAGAGAGGAGCCTTATGCTCAATAGTACATGCACGCGCTTGTGCCAATGGACAAAATAGGGTCTCTTCAAGGGTCACTAGCAGCTCAGGAAGGTGGATAAGGCGATGAAGAACAAGTCCCCACTATTCAAGCAGGACCTCCACTTGGGGCAGAGGCAGGTTGAGAGTGCGGGATGGAGTTGCTATTTCACAATAGCTGTGGAAAGGAAAAGGGCCCTTGGGGGCCACTTTGTGCGTAAAAATGGGCTCCTGCGCTAGGGGCCACCGGTTTGGGTATGGACTACTCACTGGTCCCCAACGCAGGCAGACCCAAACTTCGCCAGTACAGTCCTCTTTGCTGGCAGGTTCGAATGCGACAATCAGGACGTCTCGACACCGTGTAGTTTTTGAGATACAGCGGGGATTCCCAAACAGGACAGTGGTGATTTCTCTGCACCGGGTGGAGGAATCAGACCAATTCCACTGGAGCAGGCTTCAGGGTCAAGGGGGTCACAGATGCAGCGAACTTGCACAGGTCGTTGCCACAGCAGGGCAACACAGTAACCGCATTTGCTCCGGTCCGGGCGCATTCGTCTTACTTCAGACCTGGGAATGCGAAGTGTACGAAATTCAGTGTGAGGGTGCCATGGACATAGAGCAAGCAGTATTCCGAGTTTCGAGGGCCTCCTCAAAACCATGGCGGTAACAGAGGAAACGTCCCCTGTAAACTGGTCAGCCCACTGTTTGGCCCAGGGACACTTCCGAAGAGGCTTACTTGTAGGGTTTGTTTAAGGTGCCGAGAATAGTTGATCCCACTATTCCAATGGGTCGAAGCGTCTTCGTCGATCTTCTAGGATGATCAGATGCAGAGGGGTCCCACGGGACGACAGCAGGCTCAGGGTGCCAAACCTTCCAGCGGGTCACCAGCGGATCCTCGACTCGGCTTGTTGTTTCAGGATACTTGGCTCCTTATCCTTTGTTCGTGTGAACTCAGGAGATCGACCAGGTAGTGGTGTTTTCAGCCTCCTCTTATCCAAAGTTTCATTCGTGCCAAAACAGAGAGGACTCAATGGGAGATCTTCTCACAAACATTCACTCCATACGTGGACCAATCATGGACCACAGTGATCCAGGCATTCAGGACACTCCAGACTCTCTGGCACCCAGGATGTGTATTGGGAACAGACATCCCAGCCCACTTCCTGGAGGCAAACACACAAGACATACAAAAGCCCGCAAAAGCCTTGGGTTTTGCGGGAAAGTGCTTGCCCAAATAAGGACTGGCCCAGGTCGATTCGACCTGAGGAAGGTGAAGGGGCAAGATGGCCAAAGGACAGGACAAAGAACCTCGTGGCATGGCCATTTTGGAGCCAGGCCACTTATTTGTGCCAAACACGGTATGCGCGGTTAACATGGCAAGAAAGGGTTAAAAATATAAGAGAACAATAGCTGCCACCAGTCCTGTCCATGACACATCTGCACAGTTCATAAAAAGTCCAGAAAGAGTTTCTAGGGCCTTTGGAACGACTAGAGACCCAAGTGTGCTGTAAGGTAAATTACTTTGCACACTTGTCACATGTTGCACAAAAGCTGCAACATGAGGAAAGGACTAAGGAAAACAAAGTCTCCTAGTACTGACTGTCTTAAGGGCATGTCAGTTTCCCCATTAAAAGTGAGCGAAAGCCGAGAGGAGTGCAGCTTAGGGCTGTGCTTCTCTGGCAAAGTTTAGTTCAGGGTGTTTAAACAGCAGCAAAAGGTTTGGGGGTTGACACATGGAGGGAAAATTACATACACTTATGAAATATTTCCTAACACTCTCCCTCCCCAGACTAAAGACAGGGGGAACTAATACACCCCTGGATGAGTTTCTTATCTGGTCGGTTAAACATTCTGTACAACCCATCAGCATTGCCATGTTGGACACCTGGCCTATGCTCAAATGTGAAGTCAAAGCCTTGCAGACTTATGGACCACCTAAGCAACTTTGGATTCTCTCACTTCATGTTCATTAGCCACTTTAAGGACTTATGGTCAGTTTGCACAGAGAACTGGGTCCCATAAAGGTAGGGCTGCAGCTTCCTAAGGGCCCACACAACAGAGAAACATTCTTTCTCTACTGTGGACCATCTGAGTTCTCTGTCCTTAAACTAGCGACTAACGAAGCCAATAGGGTGTTCCTTACCCTTCTCATCTACTTGTGATAGTACAGCACCTATCCCAGTGTCAGAGGCATCTGTCTGCACAATAAAAGGTCTTTGGTAATCAGGGGCCCTGAGCACAGGGGCCTGGCACAAGGAGTCTTTTAAGCCATTGAAGCCCTTCTCACACTCTTCAGTTCAAGTTACCTTCTTGGGTTTCTTTGGAGTAGTGAAAGCAGTCAGAGGGGCAGCTATGGTACCATAGTCTGCCATGACATTTCTGTAGTACCCAGTTAGTCCAAAGAAGGCTATCACCTGGGTCTCTGTAGTGGGGGTAGGCCAGTCTTGTACTGCTTGTACTTTACTGGGTAGAGGCTGTATCCTCCGTCCACCTACTTCATGTCCAAGGCAGACCACTGATCCTTGTCCAATCAGGCACTTACTGGCCTTTATGGTCAAGTGGGCTTTCTGAAGAGCCTGTAACACAATCCCAAGGTGTTTCACATGGTCTTCCCAGGTGGCACTGAAAACTGCTATATCGTCCAGATATGCAAGACAGAATTTGTCCAATCCATTCAACACATGATGCACAAGCCTCTGGAAAGTGGCAGGTGCATTCTTCAACCAAAAAGGCATTAGCCTGAATTGCTAAAGGCCCTCTGGAGTTGAGAAAGCTGTCTTCTCCTTGGCATGTTCTGCAAGGGCTATTTGCCAATAACCTGCAGTGAGGTCAAATGTGCTGAGGTACTTGGAGGCACCCAAGGTATCCACCAGCTCATCTGTTCTAGGCAAGGGGTGTGCATCGGTCTTGGTGGCAGCATTCAGAGCCCTGTAATCCACACAGAACCTCAATTCAGAAGTACCTGCTTTTGGAACCAAAACCACAGGGCTGGACCAAGGACTACTAGAGGATTCAATCACCCCAAGATCCAACATTTTGATGACCTCCGTCTTAATGTAAGAACTTACTTTGTCTGACATTCTTTATCCCCTACTTTTGGTAGGTACACTGTCTCCTGTGTCTATGTTACGTTTGCACCAAGGTGTCAAACCAGGGGACTGTGAAAACAGGGGGGGGGGAATTGCCTAAGCAAACTTTTCACCTCAGCCTGCTGATCAGTAGTCAGGTGAGGGGCCACTCGAACACCCTCAATGGAGCTATCTGAAGGACTGCTTTGGAATAGGTCAGGAAGAGGTTCAGACTCCTCTTCCTCAACATCTGAAGCCAATAGCAATGTTGTGATTTCAACTCTTGGGATGAAAGCCTTCAACCTATTTACATGGAACACTTTTGGAGCCTGTCCAGGCCTTCCAAGGTCCACTAAATAGTTGACCTCACCCAGTGACTCCACCATTGTGTAAGGGCCTGACCATTTATCCTGTAAAGCTCTAGGCCTTATGGTATTCATGATCAGGACTTTCTGACCAGGTATGAAGTTGATGAGGGAAGCTTTCTGGTCATACCAATGTTTCACCAGAGTTTGTCCTGCCTTCAACTTGTCACTAGCCAGGCCCATCAGGAGTACCATCCTTTTTCTGAGCCCTAGCACATAGTCTACTACGTTGGTAGTTATGGGGGGCGTGGGAATCTCCCATCCCTCCTTGACTAAGGCTAAGGGTCCCCTTAGAGGGTGACCAAACAGAAATACAAAGGGGCTGAAGCCAACACCCTCTTGTGGTACCTCTCGCAAGGCAAACAGTAAGCATGGTAAAAGAAGATCCCATTTTCTCCTTTGAGGTTCTTCCAGAGCCCCAATCATACTTTTCAAGGTCCTGTTAAACCTTTCCACCAGACTATTTGTCAGAGGGTGGTATGCAGAGGAAAACCTATAGGTTACCCCACATTCCTTCCACATAGCCTGCATGTACTTTGACATAAAGTTGCTGCTTCTGTCAGACACAACTACTTTATGGAAGCCAACCCTAGTAAAGATGCCAAGTAAAGCTTTTGCAACTGACTTGGCAGTCACAGTTTTTAATGGGATGGCCTGAGGATATCTGGTGGCATGGTCGACCAGCACCAGGATAAGCCTATTGCCTGAAGATGTTTGGGGGTTAAGGGGACCAACAATGTCGATCACTACCCTCTCGAATGGTACCCCTACAACTGGGAGTGGTACCAATGGAGCTTGAATCGTTGAGCCACTCTTACCAGATAACTGGCAGGAGGCACAACTCCTGCAGTGACTTTCTACTTTCACCCCCATCTTGGGCCAGTAGAAGTGCATGGATAACCTTTGCTTGGTCCTCTTAATACCAAGGTGACCAGCAAGGGGCACTTCATGCGCCAGCTGCAGGAGGAAGGGTCTTACAGCAAGGGGAACCACCACCTCCTATGGTCTCCTTCTATAGACTCTGTAGGCTCACTATACAGGAGCCCACCTTCCGAATAAATCTGATGCTCTCCAGGAGGTTCGCCCTCAAGCTGGCAGCAGGCCTGTCTCCTTAGGCCTTCCAGAGATGGGCACACACGTTGGCCTTTACTGAACTCTTCCCTGTCAGGACCACCTTCTACTAACAAATCTTTTAGTTCAGTATGGTCATTGGGGTCAAAGACTTCAGGCATCACCACCTCCTCGTCAGGTCCTGGTGATTGACCAACTACCTCCACCTCAGTGGTAGGTGACTTAGGGGGAATGTTTTCTTTCCCTCTTTTTGATTTACTGACTCCTTTAGCCTTGGGTTTCCCCTTCAGCTGGGGCAGGTCATTAGTCTTGGCCAGTGCTGTCCTTGTTTGAGACCTTGTGCAGGGTCTGTCAGCAGTGTCTCCCACAAGCGCTAGAGCTCTGAGATCATTGCCCAACAAGACCTTTCCTGGGACACTCCTCTGAATGCTCACTGGAATCCTGACTGCTGTACCATTGATAGTAAAATGTACAGGTATTACTGGGAACATGAGAGGTGGGCCATCATCCAACTTAGTGGGCATCAGAGTTACTCTGGCAACTTCCTCTGGGTCTACCAGGTAGAATCCCCTACAGTTCGACTGCACCCACTATCCCTAAGATCTGGAGTATCTACTCCATTGATCAGCACGCTGTCTTTAAAGTAGTGCTTGGTGTTATCTGGAATCCTAGCATACGCCTCTGAGACTTTAGGCTACCAGGAACCCAGGGAAACTAAAACTACCTCAGCTTCTATCCCATTGGGAAGGAGTCTGAGCAGAAGGATGCTCCTGTAATCTCTTCTTCTTCATAGGAGGAGAAGGCCAGATTAGCAGAGTGGACCCCCAATGTGTTGACCTTACATCTGGGATCCCCTGTCACGTGGTCAGTTGCTCCACAAGCAAAACAAGATCCACTAGGTCTGTTCACATAGGGAGGTTTACTATAACCAGAGTTCTATTTTGGAGGCTGACCTCCACTACCCTGTGAGTTCTCTTGTGTCTTAGCCTTATTTTTCTTTTTATGGCCCTTATGGGAGGAATATTTATCAGTTTCCCCACCCTCATTATCTTTGGACTTTTTCCCTTCCTCCTGCTTACCAGGATGAGTCTTGTCCTTATGGGACACTCTATGTGACACCAACTAATCTGCTGCAATGGCTAGCTTCTTAGGATCTATCTCCTTTAAAACTGCCAAATACTGCTTAAGCTCAGTGGAAGAAGATGTAAAAATATGTTCCAGCATGACAAGATTTATCATACCTTCAAAGGACCTTATAACCTTCAACCCATCCAGTCAATTTCTTTAAGGATTCAGTTACATAAGAAACCCAAGTACCAACGTCTTTCTTCTTGTACTCTATGAATCTTTTTAAGTATTGGGTAGGAGTCTTTCCAAACATTAAGATAAGAGTTTGCTTCATCATTGCAAAATCTGCTCTGTCAGCTTTCGACATTTCCATAATGGCACTGCAGCCAGAATGGGGCAGTCTGCTAAGTAACCAGGCAATTTTATCAGCATTGTCAACTTGTTCAACTTCACATGCATACTCAAATGTATTCAGCCAGTCCATAATGTCATTATTTTCCTCATGCACACTGATCAGGTCTTTTGGAAACCTTGGATGAGAGGAGGCCCCAGACCCTTGTCAATGACCCTTGGATCCATTGGCAACTTGAAGCTTGGCCAGTTCCAACTGGTGATCCCTGTCTTTTTGTTTTTCTGCCTGCTCTATCTTTAGTTTGACAATATTTAACTCAAGCTCCTCCCACCTAAACAGCAGTTCTTGCTTCTTGAATTCAAGTATGGACTCCCCATCAGCACCGGCAGGGGAAACATTCAACATTACATCCTCCTTGTCCTCATGGCAGTGGTCGAAGTGGGTGGGAGCGGTCGAGACCGGTGCTCCTCTGGTTTTTTAAATTACGTTTTACAGCTCCTATACTTTTATTTTAAAAAGAAACTATTCTGGAATGGTTTCGTTTTAAAATGAAAGTATAGGAAGAAGTTGAAACGTACACTTTCAGTGCCCTGCACTCAATGTTCCATAAAACAACAGGTGCAAGTGTTTGGGGGTTTGAATTGTGTGTGGAGGCGAAGTGGGGTTAGGATTTGTGGGAAGTGGGAGCAGGCCAGCAGGGAACATAGTTCCACTACTTCTTTTCGTACACTTCGACCACTGCCTCATGTTTGCTGTGGATCAGTGCAGCGGCAGTACCATCAGTTCTAGCAGTGAGAGCAGCCCCACCTCCTTCTGCACTGTCCTCAGAAGCTATAGCTCTAAGCTGAGCTTCTTGCCAGTCCATGATTTTCTGGATCATTTCTACTTTTGTGCCTTGAGAGGAGACTCCTCTCTCAGCACACATCTTTCTTAATGTGTCGGATTTCTAAGCATTTAAAATTAACAAGGTACTTGTTTCCATACTGTTAGATAGGACTATGGCCTTTAAAAAGTTATAAAACAACAATTCACTATGTGTCCTGGTAGAAATAACTTGAAATGCCTTCACTAGTGTGCAACACTGGATACATTCAGTCCTATCCCACCGCTGTACACCAATTTGTCAAGAGGGATTTCTGAACTCTGACCTGGAGGGGCAGAGGTTCAGAAGGCCAACCTAGTTTCTTGGAACAGGGTATCCTCTGGACAAGCCAGACCAATCAGTGTAGCTATGGCAGACGGTCAAGACTAAGTCTCAAGAGGGGTGAGGGTGACTGAAAGACCTCAATGAGCACAAAAAGCAAGGATATTTACAAATTACTCCAGACAGATGTTATATTAAAAATATAGACACATTTATTACAAGGCCTTTGTAATATAGACCATAGCAAAGAATCACAGTAACACTAGAGTAAACCAATACATCACAATCAATACAATATATATACAAGACCAGAGGGGTCTAATGGATTAAAGAGCACGAAATGTGTACACCACCTAGATGGGGAGGAAAACAGGCAGTGCAAGTAATCTTTAGACCCCGTTCCACATCAAGAATACACCTATGATTGTCGCATTCAAACCTGCCAGCAAAGAGGACTGTACTGGCGAAGTTTGGGTCTGCCTGCATCAGGGACCAGTGAGTAGTCCATACCCTAACCGGTGGTACCTAGCACAGGAGCCCATTTTTATGCACGAAGTGGCCCTGGGGACCCTTTTCCTTTCCACAGCTATTGCAAAATAGCAACTCCATCCCGCACTCTCAACCTGCCTCTGCCCCCAAGTGGAGGTTGTGCTTGAATAGTGGGGACTTGTTCTTCATCGCCTTATCCACCTTCCTGAGATGCTAGTGACCCTTGAAAAGACCCTGTTTTGTCCATTGGAACAAGAGCGTGCATATACTATTTAGCATAAGGGTCCTCTCTTTGTAGGGCTTAGACTGATCTCTTTAAAATTTGCAAGGAGCTGGCCAACCCTGCTGCAGTCTCTACCCCTACTGTTGCCTCCCAGGCTCTTTGCAATGCCCTTGCCTCTCACTTTATTTCAAAAACCCATGACATCCGGTACACCCTCTCCTCCCCTGCCCCTCCTCTCACCTCTCCGTCTGTTCTTGCGGAACCTCCTTCAGCCACTGCCCCACTTTCAAGATCTGAGGTCCACTTAGATTATAGTGCCTCTGCCCCCAAGCATCAGTCAGAGAGAATATTAACATACTCCCTGACCGGTTATTGAGGCCACAGGTGGCAGGAACAGCAAACTCCAGATCCCAGATGACTGTAAATGAAAACAAGCAAGTCAAGGATAAACAGGAACAGAACACTAGGTTCTAAATTATGAACAGAATATAAAGAGGCACTTACCAGTAAGGAAACAGGAAATAGAATGGAAGTAAGTTGGTTCCCCCGTTTGGTTTCAATGACGTGTCGTGGTGGTGTATTGGGACAGCAGGGTTGTTGTCAAACCAAGACAGCAATGGGGTGCCTCCGTAGAACAGGAGAGGAAGGGGTGGTATCTTGGTGGGGATCAGGGTGATTCAAAGCAATCCAGAGGCAAGGCAGATTGAAGGGTTAAAACCCTAAGTACCAAATCCAAGAGTCAAGAGAAAGCAATCCAAGGTCCGTCAGCAGGAGTCAAAGCAGTTCAAAGTATCAGTACAATGAGAAATGAGGCACCAAATCCAAGCGATAAACAGTTAACAATCCAAGAAAAATGAAGCCAGGTCCAAAATCCACGGAGATCACAAGAAACAGGAACAGACGTCACACGCTGTGTAAAAAAACAGCTGAGAAGCACAGTCCGGAGTCCTTTGAGTCCTTTTATGCTTCATGCTTGGAATCACGTGATCGCCTGCCTGGAATCACATGATCGTGCAACCGGCACGTGGGGAAGGTCATGTGGTGAGTTACGTGGGGAGGAGGAGAATCCAGGTGTGTTTGAAGGGAATGGCTCAACCCATAAACACGTGACCGCCCTCTCCATGTGGCAGATACAATGGGGATCGGGCCGCAATGTGCCCGCAGGCACGAGGGGATATGCCAATTGAAGCCACCAACGCCAGCACAGCGGGACCACAGGATGCCACCCGCAGAGGCGCAGTGAGTGTCCTGGTGACAGGACTAGGAGAATACTTGACACCCACCCTCTTTCTCATCCGTTCCTCTTTTCTCCCCTGATGAGGTTGCTAGACAAGTCTGATCTATGAAAGCCTTGTCAAAACATGTTCATCCCTGCTCCTCTAAAACCATCAAGGACTATGTTGATACCCATGTTACTGCCCTTGCCGATTTCTGCAACCATTCCTTTGCCTCTGTGTCCTTCCCTTCCCCTCTGAAGCACTCCCTTGTGCATCCTCATCTCAAGAAACCCACAGCTGATCCTTGTTGTCCGGCTAACTATCACCCAATTTCCATTACTCCTTTTCTGGTCAAACTCTTGGAAAATCTGGCCATCTCTCAGCTTAACCTTCATTCTAATTCTGTTGGCTCTCTCCACGACCACCTGTCTGGCTTCAAAGCTGCCAGAAGCATGGAAACTGCTCTCCTGAACATCTGTGAGGATATGCTCTCCAACCCTGACTCTAACATTCCCTCTGTCCTCATCCTACTATATCTCTCTTCTGCTTTCGACATGGTCAACCATGCCATTCTGCTCAACCGTCTCCGTGATAACCTGGGTATCACCAATCTTTGTCTGAAGCAAGACAGAGATCCTACTCTTTGGCACACCTTCACCCTCCTTTCCCCTCACTCTCTGGCCGACCTGCCTTGGCCCTCCTCCTACCCCCATCTACAAGGCTAAGAACCTCGGGGTCATCTTTGACTCCAAACTTTCCTTGTCTGCCCACAACTCTGATGTCTTGAAAAAGTCAAACTTCCTACTGGACCGCCTTAGAGGTATTTTGCCTTTCCTCTCCTTCCCCCAGAAGCTCACTGTCTCTCAAGCTCTGGTTCTCTCTAGGTTGGACTATTGTAACAGCCTCTTTCTAAATCTACCTGACTCTACTCTCCGCCCTCTGCATCTAATCCAGAATAGGACTGCAAGACTTGTCCGTGGCCTCAAGCCCTGGGATCTTATCTCTCCAGCTCTGAAATCTCTCCATTGGCTCCCAGTGGATGCAAGGATTAAATTCAAAACCCTCTGCATCATCCATAAGGCTTTCGGGAGTCTGGGTCCAAAATACCTTCAGCTATCCCTCCGCAAATACCTCCCCTCTCGAGCTCTTCGCTCCTCTACCTCTAAATCCCTCCGGGTCAGTCGGTTTTCAAAGAAATGAGCTCAGGGTAGATCTCTGTCTTCGGCTGGGGCCTCCCTCTGGATCAGCCTCCTGCACTGCCTAAGGGCCACCCCTTGCACTGGGGTCTGCATCTGTACCCATACAGCCCCCCCTTTTTTCTTCCTGCACTTATCAGACATACCCTTTCTACTGCCTTAAATCAAGCACTTGCCGCTTGCTGGCTGCACTACCACTGTTTGTTGTCTTTTATTTATTTTATTTATTATTATTTATCTGTTTTCTTCTTTGCTCCGCACTTTCCACTTCTCCCCCCTCACATGCACTTTTCCCCTCTCCTTCTCCCATGCACTTGCGCATTCTCAATGTAACTGGGGCTAGTAAGATTGTTGTTTTGTTCTCCCTTGTTTCCCCTCCCTTGTCTGGTCGCGCTCTGAAACACTTGTGTACGAGCGTGATATATATAAAATATCAATATCTTTATCAATTGTATGTTTCAATATTTAAGATTCCCTGATGGACCTGTGCAAGTAGTTTATACCCAAAATGATATAGGACATAGATGTGTCTAGAAGACTTTGGGCCTCATTCTAAGTATGCAAGTCCGGAAACAATGGTGCCGGTAAGCTTAATGGCACTGTTGTTTCCGGACCGGCACACTACAACTCTGCGGGTGGGTGCTGGCCCGCCTGGCAGGTCAGACCTACTAGGCAGAATGGCACTCGCCTGCAGAGTTTTCACAGAAGCACCAGTTTTTATTAACGGTGCCGGTGCTTCCGTGGTCCCCACTCCTATAGAGTGCCATGAGACTCTATGGGAATGCAGACTTACAATTTACCGGTGCCTGACTTTCCGGGCTGCTGGGATTGTAATCCCCCAGTGTTACCGGGAAGTCAGGCGCTGGTAAATCATTACGGGTCCGGCAGCAACACACTGGTATCGCTGGCACGGTTCCCGCTGGACCAGTAAAGAGGCCCTATGTATCATTGACATCTTGTATTGTCATCACACCACATTGAGATTAAGCCATAATACTTTAATGGATCTAAAACTCATATCCATTGTTTATATGCTGTCACTAATTAACATTGGTGCACTCAAGATCTTGTGGATGGGTAATGATTTGTTATTGTTATCTATTCAATAATATTACATCCATGTATCACTGAAGGTTTACACCCCGCTATCTTGTTTATACGGATTGACATACTTATGTAACATGGAAGGCTTGATAATTGACTTCTGCACGTTAATCGCTAGTAGTCCTTTGGGTAGTTCATCTGTGACCTTATTATTTTGTTATCCTTGTATAGTTATTCTTTAAATTGCTGTGAAACATGTGTGGGCTACTTCTAAATAAGAAAGCGCTAATATTAGTGTCAGCAGTAGAGTGATTGCTTAGTTGATTGGGCTTATTTATCACATGATAACTATCGTTAGTAACTTAATATCACCACTTGCGGATTCCACAGATGATTGAGTACCTTTCCTGTGTAGATCCTCTCTACGAGAGGGCTCATTATCAAGTACCCTATTGGAACATATATTCGTAATTACTTTAAGAAATACAGTAAACGACACATGAACTTCAACGGAATGAGATCACCATTTTGCGTAGCACGTTTATTTATTAGGGCAGCCATCTTTCTGCTAACTTTCTTTCCAGGATGACTTCAAGACGATCTCACTCGCTCCTGAACATGTACATGAGCAGTCATATTGATTTTATAATCACTTACCTGTTTTCCCCCATTTAGGGCCACTATTTGAGGCACACTAAGCGACTGGGTATTTTCTCTTACATAGGGATTGATGGACTCTGTGTGCATTGGAAGACCATATGTTCCAGTTCCATTCTTTCTAAGATCCACCTAGTTGACAAGAACATTTCAGGTACTTTTCCCTGATACCAGTTGTGAAATGTTTGACACCAAAGAGTTGCATTGGCCTAGGTTTTCCTACATAGGTTTTTTTGGATATTGTTTTTAGGCATTATCTGGAGAAGTTTAGGACCAAGGACGAATACCCTACTAATTAAGTATCCAAGATCCTAACGACAACCTTTGACCCTTGGTGAAATTTTAGCTTGGCAAATAATATCGGTCATGTTACTTTTACCATTTCTGTAGGTATATAGATATGTTTATTTGTTCTCTTTGTTTCATTCAGGCACAAAAGCCATAGTGAATTTACAGGAAGGCTGTTATTTCCTTTGTTGCAGTCTATCCATTGGTAAGACACTTTTGATCATTTGGTTGTGAAGCTAAATGGGGATGGTCTAGCCCGAGATTCGACTTTACGATCACATTTTTACCAAGATGAGGTGAATTAGTAAGCCTTCTTTGCTAATAGATTTTGTCTATTCACATATTGTCATGAACACTTCTTTTAGCTTACAATTGATCATGTGCGATTACTTTCAGACAATGTATAAGATTGTCCCCCCGATGAATAGAATCACTTCTCGAAATGCATTGGGTTGAGTTTCATCTGCTGTTGTTCGAAATAAAAATATTTTTGCTCGATAACAGGGATTTTTTTCAGTGTATCCCTTGAATGCTTATTGTACTGTACTTCTGATTTACATTACTTACATTCAGAAAAATGTGGCTCGTTTGGGCCACAGAGAGAGAGCAGGGGACAGGAGTTCCCATATATTGGGAACTTTGACTTCTCCTGCAACCACAACATTAATACAGTTGTTGCTCTTTCTGTGTAGCTATATGTGAGTTTCTAATATGTTTTAGCTTCATTACGAAGGTTATAAATGGGATAAGAACCCCCTTTAAATTCACTGACATCATAGAGACGAAAGCTCCTTTGACCCCGAGGGGAATAATAAAGATGAGACTTTAAATATTAACAATTTAGATTCTGAAAATCGTAACTCCCTTGTAAAGCTAAACTCTTCCTTGAATCCTAATAATAATCCTTTAAGGAATATAACTAAGGAGTGACATGAATTTTGCATTGATATTTTCATTAGAAAAGCTGATTTTAACATTGTGGACTCCAAGTCCCACAATGCCCAAAGTACTAAGACAAAGAAAAGGGCTGCAGAGGCATAAGACTGCAAGTTGCAGCCTAATGGTATTAATGACCCACACCTGATGGAGACTGTGAGGCATAAAAGGCTCCCTCATGTGCAGGCTATGGAGAGCACAGAAAATCTGTTTCAAAACCACACTGTGCAATCACATAAATCAATTGAAATATGCATAAGATATTGGGATACAATAAGAAACAGTCATAAGATATTTAATTCAAGCAGAAACAGCCAACACGTGTTTTGACCAAAGGGTCTTCTTCTGGACTGTCAGAATTATAATACATATGATCACAACAATTTGTTAATGTACCATTAGCAATACAATTCACCAAAGCACAATGTTTCGAGTCAAGGAGGTATGGAAACATATAACAATTCAGATAATAAGACACATTTACCATTCAAGAGTTGAAGGCACAAAGATCGCCCAATTCACCAACATGTCATCATGTAAACAAGAAGAAAAAACACTAATTGCACTTGAATAAGTGGCTGTGTATCTATATGGAAGCAAACACATATACAAATCAAAAAGAATATTTACTGTAGAGGTTCCATTTCCCAGTATGTTTTACCTGACTATACACCTCTTACTAATAACAATGAACCTCCACCATTGGAGATCATGCACAAACATATGCACTATGTTTTGAACCCATTGATGGTTAGTCTCCCCACATTTGTGCTGTTGTTACACGTGGGGGAATCACATCAGAGCGCAATATAAAAACCTGCATGATTGTTCAGGTTGAAGGAATGAAGGGTGCATTATGGTAGATTTGGAGTATTTAGAAAGGTAACTGTAGTATATAGCACACATTACACATTAATCATGCCCTCCTGCCGGGGATTGATGTGGTACTGGCCTTACTTGGGGCGATATTGCGATCCTGAAACTTAATTTGAAACACCAAATTTGCATCTTTCACATAAGATAAGTCGAGTAACTAATGTTAAAAAGAATTCTCCAAAATTAAACCTACCTGACTGAATTATGCTTCATGCCCAGGCTGGGGAATGTGTAAATGTAGAAGCGCTATTTGCTTGTTGCTACACGTAAGCCGTGCAATAACGTGCAGAAGGGGAAAGAAAATAATTATTTTCAAAAATGTATTAATAGCGGGAGTGGTCCTGTCTTATACATTCACTAGCAGGGTGTTATTCTTACCTCTCATCTCTCGCTGCTTGCCAATTACATGGAGTCCAGGCAGGGGCTCCAGAACTCTAGTGATCTTAACTCCTAAAGTCCCCCAGAAGTAATTCCGGACAAGTCATTGCGCGGCCTCCATCTTTGTTTGGGCTATTATATCGACTGACTGCACTTGTCATGATCTACTGCACTCGATCTCTCTGTCGAGCCTGGAGGCTCCAATCGCGGTTCGCGGCGGACTTATTTCTTCCCACAATATGGTCACGGCTGATGATCCCGGACAGCAATGAAAGAGGTCTAGTGTTTTTTATGACCACATTCATATGCGCCCGGATCACCAACAAGCCTTGTACTTCCTAGCTTAGCACTCCTGCCTCCTCCGTCTTTTCCCCCTTCTGTGTTCCTGGTTCCTGCTGGCTCTCTCTGTTGCTCTGCTTGCTCTTGCTGCTGATTTGTTCTTCTTACCTTCTTCTCCTGATTTTTTCCTGCCTGATCTCCGTTCCACTCCCTGGATTTATTCCTGCTGCTGATCCTGGACCTCCTTCAATTCCGGATTACCCACAGACCATCCACAGGTTTTTCTTTCTCCCTCTTTGAGGTTTTTTCCTGGCTTTTGGGTTGTCTCCTTGGGGTCAGTCTGCTGGGAGGTCAATCTAACAGGCAGGGTGGCATCAGGGGAGGCTTGCTCCTTTCTTCATGAAACCAGTACCAAAAAGAAAGCTACTAAGGTAAAAACACTTAAGAATGCCACGCAAAAGACACCACTGGTTGAAAAATCTAAGAATCCTGCCAGCGCTATTATGAAGTTAATGCTCTGATGTCCCTCAGTCGTGAATAAATAGGACAGATGCAGTTAGGCTATACATGCAGGACATATTATAAATGGACTCATGGTAAAATGCTTCGTACATGTAAAACTATCATATATATAATAACGGTAGTCACAGCTGCAGGAGACCAATAATTGCATAACGCTTGAATCTTGAATCGAAAATTAAGCACTCTGAATGGTTCGGATAATACCAGTGTTAATTAATCCCCAAATACAATTTATGGCGAACCTGTTGACATTCTTGCAGATTATATGTGTACATATTGCTCACAAAAACACAGAGAACTCATGGTCCCTGTTGAGAGCATAATAAACTGTTCTATATTTGCAAATGAGTCGGGACTCTAATCGTCTCAACATCACTTCACGGTTCCCCATGCTCTATGGCAACAGTGCTTGTGTAATTCTACAAACCAAAGGTTTTTAGTATTATCCATTTGTTGATGCATTAACCAATGTTTGATCAAAGGATATTCTGAATCCTGACTGGAGATTGTGCTCATATGTTCCCTAATCCTGATTTTTAAAGCATGTATTGTGCTGCCTATGTAATGGGAAACACATACACAAATTATACAATAAATGACGTATTTAGTTAACAGTTTATAAAATGAAGTATTAGATATGTCCCTAAATTCCCAAACTTGACCTCCTTAGTTTCAAAAGCATAAGAGCACATTATACAACCTCCACATTTATGAAAGCCACTCTTGCGCAATTGTTGAAACCAATTCCCAGTCTGCATTTTCTCTCTCATAAATGACAGACATAATATATTTCTTAATGTAGGTGTTTTACTGTATATAATATGTGGTTTCAAATCAAGATTACCTGGGAGATCTTTATCCAATCTCAGAGGGTGCCAGTTTGTATGTAATATATTGTACACAGATTGACTGTTTGCATTATATCTAGTGATTCTTCTGATCACTCTAGGACTTCTGTCATTCTCTTTGGATTTGGGTGTGAGTAAGGTTCTCCTGTCCAACAAGTTCACCTCTTGTTCTACTTTGTCCAATTTTGTGGCTAAATACCCTCTTGTCAAAAATGTCTGTCTTATATTAATACATTCAGCCTGACAGTCACATTCCTGACTACAATTGCATGTTGCTCTAATATACTCTCCATTGGGTATATTCTGAATCATTGTTTTTTGGTGACAACTTGTCGCATGCAATATAGAATTCACTGATGTTGGTTTCCTGAAGGTTTGTGTCATAATACCTTAGAGGTATTAGAGAGTCGAAGATCTAGAAAATCTATACTGGTTCTGCTTGACGTGTAGGTGAAATAAATACCCCAGTCATTTGAATTTAAGTATGTAACAAAGTTTAACAACTATATTTGTGCCCCTGACCATAACATAATGACATCATCAATATAACACATCCATAGGTGAATATGAGGTTCAAAGGCTAAATTAGTTAATGCAAATTCCTGTTCAAATTGGTGCATGAATACATTAGCCAGTGCCTGAGCATAGCTTGCTCCCATGGCGATGCCAACGTGTTGTGTGTAATATGATCCATTAGACAGAAACACATTGTTTTCTAGCGAAAAGTTGAGAAATGTCTTCACCATCTCAAGATGTTGATAAAAAGGTGTTGACTTATCTCTAAATGCATATTTCACACTTTCTAATGCCACATTATGTTGTAAGGAGGTATATAGTGACGTAACATTCAATGTGACCGGAAGGCGTTTTCGGGTATCTGTGTTTCATTAAAGATTTCAAGTACATGCATGGTACTTCCTCTGCTATGGAGAGTAGTGGAGAATAGTAGTGAAGAGTAGTGGGGAGTAGTAGCAGAAGGTGGAGAAGTCACTCCATATTACAGCAGAGGCTGGAGGAGAGCAGAGGCACTGGTTCACTGTTGTGTGTCGAGCAGTTGCCGGTCCTCAGAGGGTCTCTTAATCTGGATAACCGTAATTGCAGAGGTCATGCAGTGGGAAGCATTGGATCTGGAAGCTTTCCACCTGAAGACCAGGTTTGCAGCGGTTACGTAGCGGGAAGCTTATTCTTTCAAAACTTTCCCCATGGTAAATTGGGCTCTGTTGGCAGGCATGCACCAACAAGACTGTGGAGTGAAGAGTGCTCATTTTCTAACTGGACGATGCCACGGGGAACATGAAAAAGCAGGTTGCCAGGCAATGCAAAGCAGCAGAAGACCCTGAGGCAGCCGAGCGAACAGTCACGCACGGCAGACCCATTGAGTTCACTATTGCATTGTGACACTGGAGAATCTGTGATCCCTCACTGGCCAAGCCTCGGTACTGCAAGGGAGGCATGGTATCACAAGTAGACACTGACACAAGACCTGCAAGTTTCAAAACCTTTATTGATGGTTTAAAAGGGGTTTGAAAACTCCTATGTTATGTTATGTTATATTATCTTCTAAAGCACACAGTCACCCAAAGTCATCATGGCGCTAGAGAGGGAGATTGTGTTAGCCATGTGAAAAGCCACAGGGAGAAACCTAGAAGAGTGCGGTTTTCAGAGCTCTTCTAAAGGCCAGATGATTAGACATTGTTCTCATTGGCAGTGTCAGACCGTTCCATAGGTTGGCAGCGACTATGGAAAAGGCACGGCCACCTATCCTGGTATGGTGAAACCTCGGGACAGCAAGGAGATCAGCAGTGGAGGAGCAAAGACACCTTTTAGGCTGATACCAGAGGAATTTAGCCTGGAGGGACTCTGCCCCTTGACAATGAATGGCCGATGGACTATGCACATAGCCTTAAATCTGATACGCTGGCTGACTGGAAACCAGTGGAGAGAGCGCAGCACCGGAGTGATGTGGGCTCCATAAGGGGTGCCAGTAGCCAATCTAGCAGCTAGGTTTTGTATATGTTGCAACCACTCTATGAGGCCAGATGGTTGTGCCAGATACAACGAGTTACAATACTTCAGGCGAGATAAGACCAGCGCCGCGACCACCGGAGGGTGGAACGGTTCAGGAATTATGGGAAGAACCCTCTTCAAGACCTTGAGTTGGTAGAGGCCTGCTTGACACACAGCCGAAACTTGATTTGCCATAGATAGAGAGAAGGAGAGGATGACCCCAAGATTGTTGACCTTGCCAACTGGGCAAAGGAGGGAACCAAGAGTGGAAAGCCAAATGGCAGCGACTCAAAGCGAAGAGTCAGGAGGACACCCAACCACCAGCACCTCCGTTTTATCTCCATTAAGCTTGAGCCAGTTATGGTCCATCCAGTCGCTCATGTCCCTCAAGAAGCTCTCAGGCACGACAACACCTCAGTATGATCCCGGTCTAGCCAGATCAAAATCTGGGTGTCGTCAGCATAAGAGTAGCAGTTGAGGCCATGGGCGTGGATGAGACACACCAATGCCCAGATGTAGATATTAAACAAAATCAGAGATAAAGACAAGCCCTGGGGAACACCACAAGTGAGATAGCAGGGAGATGAGATGAATGGAGGCATAGCAAGAGTCTGTGTCCGGTCCGCTAGGAAAGAAGTAAACCAGGCAAGTACCTGGCCAGATATTTCTATCTGAGCCAGGCGTGATAACAGGATGGGGTGGTCGACAGTGTCGAATGCCGCTGATAGGTCTAATGAAATCAGGGCCCCAACCCCACCTGAATCAACCAGCCTGGACATATCATCCTGCACTGACACTACCACACTCTCTGTGCCCGATATTTCTATCTGAGCCAGGCGTGATAACAGGATGGGGTGGTCGACAGTGTCGAATGCCGCTGATAGGTCTAATGAAATCAGGGCCCCAACCCCACATGAATCAACCAGCCTGGACATATCATCCTGCACTGACACTACCACACTCTCTGTGCCCGATATTTCTATCTGAGCCAGGCGTGATAACAGGATGGGGTGGTCGACAGTGTCGAATGCCGCTGATAGGTCTAATGAAATCAGGGCCCCAACCCCACCTGAATCAACCAGCCTGGACATATCATCCTGCACTGACACTACCACACTCTCTGTGCCCGATATTTCTATCTGAGCCAGGCGTGATAACAGGATGGGGTGGTCGACAGTGTCGAATGCCGCTGATAGGTCTAATGAAATCAGGGCCCCAACCCCACCTGAATCAACCAGCCTGGACATATCATCCTGCACTGACACTACCACACTCTCTGTGCCCGATATTTCTATCTGAGCCAGGCGTGATAACAGGATGGGGTGGTCGACAGTGTCGAATGCCGCTGATAGGTCTAATGAAATCAGGGCCCCAACCCCACCTGAATCAACCAGCCTGGACATATCATCCTGCACTGACACTACCACACTCTCTGTGCCTCTGCCTGATCTGGTCTGAATCCCGACTGTGCTGGGTTAAAGACTTCAGAGGATTCAAGAAAAGAAGCCAGTAGAGGTACAACTACGGATTCCAAAAAGTTTAGAAAGAAAAGGAAGCAAAGAGATGGGACGGAAATTAGCGAGAACAGTAGGATCGAGTGTGGGTTTCTTAAGAAGTGGGACGACCCTGGAAGATTTAAGCTCAGGGGGCACAATTCCAGATTGACAAGAGTCATTGACAGCCACAGTAAGGCCTCCCAACAATTCAGGTGCAATCCTTTTCATGATCTCCATAGGAATGGCGTCAGCCGGGGAGGATGACTTAATTTTTTGAATAGCCATTAATACTTCACCCTCTGTGAAAAGAGAATTTACAAAAGGAGTGACAGGTGGCATCTTACTCACATTAGCAGTGGATACCGCTAAAGATTTGGCAATGTTGGTCCGGATGATCTCTATTTTATAAATAAAAAAAAAGAGAATGGTCATCACATAATTTTTGGGTAGGTTTAGCCCTAGAAGTAAGGGTTTCTAAGGAAGCCAGCTATATCTTACCCTATTACTAAGATGGGAGTATTTTCGACCATCAAACAAAAAGAAAATACAGTTCTAGTCAGTCCTTAGACAAAAATAAAATGCTCTATACCAATAAACCTAATGCCTGACCTCTTTCTAATACAATAAATGTGTAAAGTGTAAAGTGAATGTGTAATGCAAAAAGGAAACTAAGTGTTAAAAAGAAATTTCAATATGGCTGAGTAAACTCCCTTCCCCACATTTTGTAGCATGGGGTAAGGTGGCACACTTGGACCTTGCAACACTCTTTGGCTTTGGATACAAGGATGCAGTTCTTATCGTGGACCAGGGCCCACTTGGCCTTCCACGAAAGACACTAGTGTCTCAGTCGGGCTCGGATCTGCAATGTACCTTCTTTAATCACGAGTTCTCACAGGCTTTTCTCAGTTGGCCCAATCCTGTCAGTTCACCTAGGCTCCACTCAGTCGGACTTAAGCCTGCAACAGTTCACATAGGCTCCTCTCAGTCGGGCTCAAGCCTTTCAATCACACTTTGTGGGGTTCCCTTCAACAAGCATCAATCTCACCTTTATAGGCTTCCCTCCGTTGGGCTCAGGCCTCCTTCCACTTTCCTTCCACTGTTGAAGACTTTGAAAACTGCAAGGCTTTTGCCCTTACTGCGCCATGACCGCTTCGACCTTCTTCCTTACAACATCACTTTTTCTCTCCTACACCAAAACCTCTTGCTAAAGATTAAAGATATCTCTCTAATCCAGGTTTCCCTCTGCCAGGATCAAACCTACAAGTCTCCCTCTGCCGTGATCAAACCTAACAGTTCAAATCGTGCATCTCAATTTCTTTCTTGTCCCACCACTTCTATGACATCAAATATTTCACAGTGACTTTCGATTGGGCAATCTTCTTTTGCCAGAACACTCTGTTACGTTGTATATTTAATTTCCAGTTCTTTATAATGCTTTGCTTTCTCTTCTGTCTTATTGGCACACACGCAACCTTCATTTGTCGTATACTGTTGCAGTAAAGTTTCATTTAACACGGACTGGACTTTCATTGCTTTTATCAACTAACCAGCTGTGTTTGTTTTTTTTCGTCTTTCGTGACTTTGATCCTGAAGTCAAGGCTGATACCACAACTGCGGCTGCACCTCCCCGACTCTCCATTCACTCGGGAGGATGGCTGGTATCCTTGAAACACAAAAGAGGGCTGTCTCTTCTCCCTGGCTGGGATTCCTCAAGCATCCTTCAAAGCCCTTTGAAGGTAACAATCTCTCGCTGCGGTGTCCAAGGTTTCTCCGTACCTTGGATCCATCCCTCTGCCTGTTGGTCTGCTCCGCTTGGTCCGCTGTCACCCTGGGAGAACTGCTCACTCTCGTGCATTGCCTTGCTCAGTGTGTGTCTCAGTGTTCCACCTTTAATCCATTCGGGGAGAGCTAACAGGTACAAGGTGTATTTAATTAACATCAAGTGCCTGACCTTATTAGTGGGACATGCCCCATGTATTGCATGGGTGCTACTCCTTTTAGCCTCAGACCTCCTCTTCCTCAGCTCAGTGTTTGTGTAGGAAAGAGGGGGATTTGGAAAGTTGGAATATCCTATAAAATAGGATAGGACAGGGGTATTTGGAAAGGGGTATACCAAGTCATGCCATTGGGTGCTCCTCCCCCACTCTCGGAGGACCATTCACCCAGGTGATCCTCCTGCACTTGTCCACTCCCAGGGTCTGAATCCAAAGGCGATGGCTGTGCCCTCGCCACCTGAGTAAGGGATCCCTGGGGTCTAGGCAGTGAAAAACCCTCTGGTTTTTCACATACACTTCTCCTACCCGGTGTAGACAGATCTGTTTCGCAGGGCAACAGGGAAAGGAAAACAACGTTCCCATGGTCTTTACCCTGTTTATGATCCCCTGCGAAACAGTATGGTTGCAAGTCCAGGAATGAATGCATGACTCAAGTGTTTGAATCTTTCCTCTGACTTATCCAAACTAATCCTGAATGATCAGTAATAAGGGTTCCCAATAGGTAGTACCTGAGATGGAGGGTCGCCCATTTGATGGCGAGATCTTCTAATTCTAACACAGAGCAGTTTTCCTCTCTAGGAAATAGTTTGCGACTGGTAAATAGTATAGGATATTCCAAGCCATCATGTATTTGAGACAGTACTGCTTCTAATCCAATCAGGGAGGCAACAGTCTGTAAAACAAACTCTTTCGAGAAGTCTGCCACTTTCAATATGCGGTTCTGACGCAATGTTTGTTTGAGGTTGTTATAACAAACATCATCCTCATCGGTCCAGTGAATTTTCTGGGATTCTGCATTTCGTAACTTATCTGTAAACCACAATGTTTTGTCTGAGAATTCAGGGATAAACATGCGATAATACCTAATGAAGCCCAATAATGTTCTAAGACCTCTTTTGGTCTTGGGAGTGGGGGCATCTAAAAGGGCTTTCACCTTTTCTTGCTGTGGCTGTACACTACCATTTCCCATGAAGAAGCCCAATTATTATAACGCTGATTGAGGCAGCATACACTTCCTAGGGTTGCCAGTCAATCCGGCCTCTCAGAGAGCTCTCATAATAGTATAAAAATGGGAAAGATGGTCCTCCCACGTTTTACATCATCAATGTAGGCCCCACAGAAATCGGAATTCGGTTGTATTATTCTGTCCATAAGTCATTGAAATGTCACTGGGGCCCCATGCAGACCAAAAGGGAGTACTTTAAATTGTAATAGCCCTATTGGTGTCGAGAAGGCTGTTTTTCGTTATCCAGTCCATTTAGTGGGACCTTCCAATACCCTTTATTTAAATCTAGAGTAGAAAGGAACACTGCATTTCCCAGTTTATTTATCAAGTCATCGATCCGTGGCATAGGATATGCATCAGAGGCGGAGATGGCGTTGACCTCCTAAAATCTATGCAAAATCTCCAAGATTGGTCTGGTTTAGATACCAACACGATAGGGGAATACCATGGGCTTGAAAAGGGTTTGTTAATATTTGCCTTCAGCATATTCTCAATCTCATTAATGATTATTTTCTTTCATGCCTCTGGGAGACTGTATGGTTTTAGATGAACAACTTTTCCTTTTGGGGTTCTGATGCAATTATATGTTTCATGCACTCTCCCTGGTGTTTCACAAAATACGTAGGGGAAAGCAGTAACAAGGCCATTTAAATGTTTTTGTTTGTCTTTAGTTAGTTCTTGGGAATGAGTTCTAGGTTATCACTTTCCTGGGGTAGCAAACAGGATTACATGGAAGAGTTAGAGGCAGAAGGGTGCTCCTTCCATTCTTTCATGGGATTTACATGGTAGAGGTGGGTATTTTGTCTTTTATCAGGTTGGACTACCCTATAGGTACATATCCCAGTTTGCTCTACTATTTCATAGGGCCTGTACCATTTTGAAACAAGCTTATTTTCAGAGGTAGTTAAAATTACCAGAACTTTCTGACCTACTAAAAATGATCTAAAATTTACCTTTTTATAATAGGAAAGCTCCTGTTGTTTTTGAACTTTTTCCATATAAGAATGAATTTGAGTTCTGACTAGATTTGCGTGCTCTCATAACCAGGTGGCTGTCCGTGAAAGAGGTATTGGTGCTTCTTCGCTTTCTTCTCAGGTTTCCCGGAGCATGTCTAAGACATCTCTTGGTTCTCTACCATACAATAATTCGAAGTGGGAGAATCCAGTAAATGCTTGAAGGGTCTTTCTCAATGCAAACAGGGCCCAGGGGATCATGCAATTCCAATCATTCCCATCCTCATCTTCTAACTTTCTTATAATCTTTTTGAGGGTCTTTTAAATCATTCTATGAATCCATTGGTTTGGGGATGGTACACCGAGGTCCTAAGGTTGTAATATGTAGCAATTCCTGTATTACACCCAAGAAGTGGTAAATTGTCACCTGAAGATACTATTGCAGCATTACACTTGTACCTGGGACTCCTCATGACATCTTCAATCTGGCTGCCACCTTCAGCTCATAATAGGAAGGCACCTCAGGTTTCTCCAGTTCCCGCCTTCTGCATGCTGATTGGAGCAGGGCTGGATTATTTGGTCTATCAGGGTGCCGGCAAGCTTTAACAAAGGCCCACTTCTAAGGCCCCTGTCTGTGCCTGTCTGGGACGCCCGGAGCTGCAAGCTCGAGAGGACAGTCTGTCTCACATCTTCCGGAAAGTCAGAAGTAGGACTTGAACCTAATGTGGTAAGGCCACCTTGTTTTATCCATCAACCATCCATTAACACCTACCGAAACATGACCTATTGCGGGGCCCTCTGCATAATCCCCCTCCACATGTCCCAATTTACATGAGCTCTCCCTGGCAGTCGCACAAGCCATTCACAGGCTTTTTGAAATTATCAGTGACTTCCCCATGACTATTTCCCCTCCCCCCTTTTTGTTTTATTCTGAAAGCATTTCAGAGATGTGGGATATGCTCACCACAGTACCAGCTGCATGCCACCTTTTCAATTGCATTTAGAAGTTCCCATTTGATTAATTGCATTAGTTGTGTCCCCTTGATTAACTGCATTCAAAAATGCCCATTTGATTAACTTCATTGGTGGTGTCCCCATGATTAACTGCATTTAGAAGTGCCCATTCGATTAACTGCATTAGTTGTGTCCCCATGATTAACTGTATTAAAAAATGCTCATTTGATAAACTGCATTAGTTGTGTCCCCCTCATTAACTGCATTTTCAAGTGCCCATTTGATTAACTGCGTTTGTTGTGTCCCCATAATTAACTGCATTTAGGAGTGCCCATTTGATTAACTGCATTAGTTGTGTCCCCATAATTAACTGTGCCTAGAAATGTCCCCTTAATTAACTGCAGTTAGATGAGTTCCATCAATGAAATTACACTTAGTTGTGTGTCCTTGATCAACTGTAGCTAAACTTGCTTCCCAAACTTCATGCTACACACAGTAATCCTCCCAGATTGCCTAAAAGCTCCAACTAGCTGCCATTATAGGCTGCCGACTCAATGGACAACCACATCATTAGGGCTGGACTTACCCTTGCATGGCCACACCAAGACATGGGGAACCAGAAGCCAACAACCTGCCTCACCAACCTTCCTCAATATGCCACTCCTAACCATAAACCCACATTCACCCTAAAAATGTCAATCATCCTCCCAGACTCTTACACTATCCCACCAACATGTGTCCTGCCTTCTGCATACCAACCTAACCCCTCAGCTTTCCCGTTGGACATGGAATTTCAGCTCATTCCTTGCCCCAGCCAACCCTGGCACCTGGTCACTCAGATCCCAACATTTAAATACACTCCCAGTACCAGTCAAGCTCGCCCATTGGTCACTCGGAACATTAGACTAATGTCTTGCCTAGCTACAGGCCAGCAGCTTCCACAAATAGCAACCCCATTGAACACTAGGAGGAATGCACACCTCAAATCTAAAGCCACCTTCCACTCCACTATGAGATCACATCAATTGCCCTTGCCAGTCACCCATCGCAACTCAAACGTCTCCACTCATGAATTAACCGTGTGCACATTTAGCTGTGTGCACATCCTGATAGTCTTGCTGCTGTTTAAAATCGAATTTAGCTGTGTGCATATCTTAATTGTCATACTGCTGTTTAAAATCAAATTTAACTTTGTGCACATCCTGATTGTCTTGCTGCTGTTTAAAATCTCATCTTGAGTTCCATGAGAATATGTTGACAGGTTTACCCCCTCCGTTCTCTTTGTGGTCTGCTATCTGTTCCCTTACCCTTGTCATCTCCCATTGTCTCTTGCCTATCCTGTCTGTGTCTCCCTGTGCGCTTGCTCGACCTTCCTCCCACATACCTCAATTGCTCCGCTTGGTTAAGTGTACCACACGCTGTGCCCCTCACTATGGCACTTTCTATCTTCTCCATCTACTCAAACTGTTTCTCCATCTCCTATCCTTCATCTCTCACTAAGTCTGACAGGAAGAAACTCAAGAAAGACAAACTTGCCTCCAACCGAGGCCATTCCATTAGTGATACCTACATGAGTGCTTCCGCCAGAGAGACTCTCACAGACATCCTCTTTGTCGTTCCTTCTCCCGACCTATGGACTCCCCATATGGCCACTTTGCTCTCTCCCTACTCTTCCTCACACATAAATGGTGGCACCCGGTGGGAGGCCCTTCTTGCCAACTCTCCCACCTGCAGGGCCATCATAATCTTGTCTATTGAAATGGTACCATACTAGTACACAGGCCTGAACCCAACCTCTTACCTTTTGATAGGCTCCTTCTGTGCCTTATCAACTTATCAACTTGCCTGTTTCCTCTTCACAAGCTCCCTTGCCACCTGCCTCTATGACCTCCCAGGATCCCTTGCCAACTATGCCCACCCTGACTACCTTGCCTCCTACCAACCTCACAACTCCCCTATTGTCGCTCTCAACTGTACAGGCTCCCTTACCTACTCACACTACAATGACAACCTCATCCGCCCCCTACACCCTGCTGCCCTGGCCACCCATTTCGTCTGCATCTGGAGCTCCCTTGCCTCCTCTGCCTCCTCCTATCTCTCATGCACTTTCGCCGCTTGTGAGGGGACCTCTGTTTCCTGCATCCCCCCACGTAAGTCCTTCAAAAGTGGCAACCTGCTCCATGTCTTTAGAAAGAGAAACGACCACTCTTGCTCTAGGTTCACACACAATAATTAGATAATTATTGTGTGTGAACCTAGAGCAAGAGTAACACTTATATTAAAGAAATTGTAAATTAGAAAGTTGAAAAGACTTTCTGTAAACTGATTTACACAGACCTCTATTTGCAGTAATATGGTCTCATTGATGAAATTGGTGATTTGTACTTTTACATATATTATGATGAATGAAAATATATTATATTGTATTTTATGGAATATTTTTTCTAAAGAATTATTTATGTGTAAAATTAATAAAATTAAATAATGACTAATTGAAGAATGTGGTTCCAGTCTCTCCTTCAATCACTTACTTTTCTACAAGAAACACAAGAATAAGGTGGTTTCTTTTTCTCAAGTAAGTCCTTCAAAAGTGGCAACCTGCTCCATGTCTTGAGAAAGAGAAACGACCACTCTTGCTCTAGGTTCACACACACTAATTAGATAATTATTGTGTGTGAACCTAGAGCAAGAGTAACACTTATATTAAAGAAATTGTAAATTAGAAAGTTGAAAAGACTTTCTGTAAACTGATTTACACAGACCTCTATTTGCAGTAATATGGGTCTCATTGATGAAATTGGTAATTTGTACTTTTACATATATTATGATGAATGAAAATATATTATATTGTATTTAATGGAATATTTTTTCTAAAGAATTATTTATGTGTAAAATTAATAAAATTAAATAATGACTAATTGAAGAATGTGGTTCCAGTCTCTCCTTCAATCACTTACTTTTCTACAAGAAACACAAGAATAAGGTGGTTTCTTTTTCTCAAGACATCTCACCTGTTTAATATATAACATGATTGACCCTAGATGTTCTTGAAGTAGGTGTCTCCCACCTGTTGTGGTTTTTTATTAACCTGCTCCAGGTCACCACACTAAACTCCTGTTGTAATGTCAAGCACTCCTCTGACATCTGCCACCTCCTGGAACTCCTGAACCTTGATGTTCTTTTACTGAGACATGGTTTGAGAACAGCTCTGTCATGAGTTTTGACACACTCCTCCCTGAAGGCTAAAATATTCTCTCCATGCCTAGGCCCAACAGGCCAGGAGGTGGAGTAGCCTTGATCTTTCCTGAGTGGATGTCTGTTTCCAATATTCCCACTCAGGTCTACTCCTTCTTTGAATGCCTGGTCTGCAGGCTCTCTCTATCACATGTTTCCTCTCTTACTCTGCCACCCGTCAGGCCAATCCACCCTCTTCCTCTCGGAATGGGCTGGCCTGGCATCTTCTCTCCTTTCCTCCACATCCCAACGCCTCTTTCTGGGGGATCTTAACATCCATCTTGACTCCCCTGACTCTTCAGAACCTTTCTGAAACCTATGTGACTCCCTTTCTCTTTCCATTCTACTTTCTGTTCCAATTTCCAATGCACACTGCTGGCCACACCTTGGATGCTCTCATCACCACTGACATCCCACTCTCTATTCCTCTCACTACTTCACTCTCATCGACTGATCATTGTCTCCTCTCTTCTCACTTGAAGCTCTCTAATACTTTGGCAATAGCAGACCTTACACCACCTCCTGCTGTGAAAACAGAAACAAAATATCGAGGCTGAGTATCCCAAAAGTAAATACACCAAACACAGGTTTCAAAGGAACATACAAAGTACTTTATTCTCTATCGAATACAATTACAAAACAGTGCAAAGTCAGATAGCTATCAGCCCTCGGTACAACACAACAAACTCCAGCGTGGTTCAGTGTCTTCAGTGAGAGACTGTACATTAGAATGCATTTGCTTTTTATACATTTTGTGAGCGCTATGGCCAACCCCTCTGCAGGTTAATATTCTACTTTATACATCACCAATTCTAGGGTTCGTTGCCGAGTCTCAAATAACCGCATCTAACTGGTTCGTTCTTTATTACATGGAACAATAAGCGTATGCATTAACTGTGTATTCTAAGCTTCGTATTGCAGATCTTCTTAAACATTAATACAATCTAGTAAAACATATGTTCTTTGCCCAATTTGATAATACATTATCATAATACATACTCGTGGATTGCTTTACTTACGCAAGTAATCCTTTTACACATTTGTCAACGTAGGATGAGGTCTCAGTTCATGACCTCAACAAGTAGCCTGCAGGCAGATTACACATTAGCGATGTACAGAGGTCAAGACGGCCATGTTGTATTTTGCAATGACATCGTCCACCATTTTAGCTCACAGGGTGACTTTTCCACATAAATCCTAAAATGGCGGTTTGACCTAAAATGGCGGCCTACATAGATTAAAGTTCAGGACCTTGTAACACAGATCTCTCAAATGACTTTCGAACAGCTTGGCGTAGGCCAATATTAATATATTTATTACAATAGGAGGCACAATATACTTTTTATTCTGACAAACCCTCCTGTTGGCCTATGCCAAGTGCTAAAAACTATTTTGGGTCTCCTTATGAATCACTCCATACATCAGTATCCATGTACCCTGAATCACTATCTGAAATATCTATTGCCATTAGGTCTTTTACTAATATATCTTTTAACACATATTCTTTGGAAGTTTTATCCGAGGCATACACCTCATGTCCTATCGAATTTATCGCTTGTGCACAACACCCCCCTAGCATCGAACACGTTCCAGGCAGACACTGAATACAGCAACAAAGGAACAACAGAACTCCTAAAATAGTTAATAAAACCGAAAGTACCTTCCAGCCCCAGGATCGCAAGAAGTCCCAGAACCAAGTGCTTAGATCCCAGTTTCCCTCGGGAACATGCACTTTGGAACAAAGGACGTGCAGATTTTGTATTGCCTTAAAGGTAGTTGGGGAGGAATATGGTATGAAAACACAGCAAGCGGACCCCACTAATTTACATACTCCACCACGCTCAGCTAGAATGACATGTAATGCCTTTCGATTTTGGAGTGCTACTAATCTTATTGCTTTCTGCTCCAATGTCATATTGTAGAGTATATCTGTGGTCCGGTTGATGGTTCTCTCCAGTACTCTCGCTAGTTTTCTAATATCTTCTGAATTCGCTATCTGCCCCCAAAATGGCACAACTGATTTTGCTATATCTCCCAATACTTGTGCCGGGGTATCACCATTCTCATCCCATTGTGGACGAGCCTTCGAAACTACTTTAGTACTCTCTGTAAACACCCCAGGTTACAGAATCCCTAAATAACAGGTTCCTTGCCAATCCAATCCTTGGGCAACCATGGAAACACTATATTATCGCAAACAAAATAGACAGGTTCACCTACATACAAAGGTCTGTCTTCCCCAGTCAAATTTGCAACATTGGCACAACCTTTAAAATCTCCCATTGACCGAGTGCCATTCCTCTGTATGCAGAAAGAAACTGAATCGGGGCTATGGTTAACAGTGCAAGAAGGAGGCATGGCATCCTTATTGCCTATCAGAGCCATTTTAAAGGAAATCAAAGATTGAAAAGGACGAGACAGTCTATCAGAAGGCCTAATAGAAGAAACATTCGGTCTACTCCTATTCGAAAAAAAGAGAGCATCCCAGGGGAGTCAAAACACGTTTCTCAAAACTATTCAATTTGGTGCCATCAAAGATCCCTGAGACGCTATCATTCCATCGGCCAAAGAACAGTGCTCTAAGAGAAGCATAGCAAGCAGTTGTCAACGGTAAAGGATGAATATACCAACCTAGCTCCTTATCCCCGTGTTGTGGTAAATGTGAACAGACCAAGCAATTGGATCTATTAAAAATGGCATGTGTAGCGTTCATTATAAGTAACAAAGTATTATTATGATACTTTTGTCTGTGCTGGGAATCTCTAGGGGACAAAGTATGCGAATGCACAAAAGGTGTATGAACAGTGGATACATTTACAGTCGGTAGTGAAAACTCTAAAGGATAAGCTTCTTCTAAATACCAAAAGCCTACAACAGTGCTTATTATAAAACCAAATATTATTACAAAAACACAGCAATACATTTTCGGGGCCCAGGTGTTTTGTCCATTGTCCCGGTTGGTCACCCTCTTATTTTCAAGTCCAATACGAGCGGCTTCGGTAGCAGGCATTGCAGTCTTCAGATGGAAACCCCAATGTTCATTGCTGGCGACCCCCCAGTCACGCTATTTCTGTGTCCTTCCAAAACCCTAGCCAACAGAATCCCCTTTCTCAAATTTGGGCAAAAGCAAGCCCTCGATGATTCTTTTCCTTCCTTGAATGCACAGTCGAACCGTGCCGTATGTCTATTTTCTTGGATTCAAGTGGTATCTGGTTTTTCCTGGTACTGATTGATCCGGAAGCAATGTGTTGTCACTTCCCGTTGGAAGCAACATATCCGGGACAAACGAAGGGGCTGCATTTGAAACAGCCGCTCCCGGGTGCAAAATCGGTGCAGAGTGTGGAAACAAATGGCTACTTCCCCAAGCCTCTCGGGCTTAGAGATATTCTCCGACACACTCTCGGTGCTGTTTACTGCTTTGGGATCATTGGTTGCAGTATCAGCAAGGGGTTCTGCTTCTTCTGTAATGTGTAGCACAGGGTGAGGAAGTTTCTTGATGTGTGACGCGTGGATCCAATTCTTTCGGCCAGCTACCCGCACCGCTGTTTGGGTGACCAACAAGACCTGGAACGGCCCAAGCCAGCGAAGTGCGAGGCAGGAGATGTGCTCCAATGACTTAGTGAGCACCCAGCTTCCGGGTCGTATGCCGTGGCCCGGGCCTGCGTACTGCACAGGTAAGGCCTCTTGTACCTGATGGTAAATCAAATACAGGTTTTTAGTCAATTGGCTACAATAATCTGAAAGTAATACATTTTCAATATCTCTTAACTTTCGACATTTTGGCAAATTCCAGATATTTGCAGGTCTCCCCATTACCACCTCAAATGGCGAGAGCCCAGTCTTAGTTTGAGGGGTTGTATGCATCGCTAATAACACAATCGGTAAGGCGTCCGGCCATTTTAGTTTGGTGCCGGCACACGTCTTAGTGAGTTTGTTCTTGATGATACCGTTGTGTCTTTCTACTAGTCCGGTGCTCTGAGGATGTCTGGCCGAATGTAACCGTTTGTCAATTTGTAACGCTGTACATATCTGTCGGATTACAGCGGTGACAAAGTGTGGACCATTGTCCGACCAGATAACTCTCGGTAAACCGAACCAGGGAAAGTATTCTTTTAACATAGATTTTGCAGTGTTCATAGCTGTGGCATCTTTAACACGGAAAGCCTCAACCCACTTACTAAAAGCACAAATGACTACCAATACATATTTTAAATTATTGCATCGCTCCATTTCAACGAAATCAAAGTAAATTACTTCAAATGGGACAGAGGGTGGCCCAAAACTTCCCCTCGGGGTTGGTGTCCCCTTTCCCATATTATGTTGTAGGCATATCATACAATTCTGGACATAGTTCTGAGCAAATTTTGAAATTTTGTTTTTTACCCACACTCTTTCTAACATTTTCGTCATCTGTTGAGCACATACATGCGTAGGACCGTGTGCCCTTACAACCATCATTAGCACATACGCATCGGGGAGTAACCATTTCCCATCCACCGTGTCCACCCAACACCCATCGTCATCAAGTTCTCCCAAGCCCTCAGCCCACCTCTTGGCTTCTTCTACTGTGGCATCGGCTTGGATATCCCGTACAGACCCACTAACTTGTACATCACATCAGCATTTTCAGTCTCCCTAGAAACATATATCTCCGTACAGAGATCAGTGGCAGTTTGTTTGGCTATTTGATCAGCGAAAGCATTCCCTTTTCCAATGTTATCTACAATCTTGCGATGTGCTGCACATTTCACAACTGCTAACTGGGTAGGGAGCGCAAGTGCTGGGAGAAGTTGCACTATTAGGGTGCCATGTTGGATCTTGGTGCCATGCGAGGTTAGAAATCCTCTTTCTGACCAAAGTCTCCCAAAGTTATGAGCCACCCCAAAGGCATACTGACTATCAGTATATATATTCACTGCAAGCCCTTCGGAAAGTTCACAAGCTCGGATTAAGGCTATAATCTCTGCGGCCTGCGCAGAATTATGTGTAATTCTCTTAGTTTCCACAACCGTGCTTAAGGTAGTGATTGCATAAGCGGCTGTGCATGTACCATCCGGAAGTTTAAAGCAGGAGCCGTCACAAAACAGCTCTCCTTGCGGATTATCCAAAGGGGTATCTTTCAAATCAATCCTGCCCTTTGTTTCTTGCTCGGTCGTGTACAAACAATCATGTGAATCTTCATAGCCGCAAGTAATATCTTACGGGAAAGGTAGGAGTTCAGCTGGATTAAGAACACAATTCCTCCTAATTTGAATGTGAGGGGCAAAAAGATCAATTTGTATCTCCTCAACTGTGTGGAAGTGAGGTGTTGCGTTTGAGTTCGGTTCAATAGAACATCTACAGAGTGAGGCACCATCAGGGTCAAATCATGGCCTAGACCATTCCCTCACTCTGTTATACAGACGCAGCAGCAGCAGCGACAGCGCGCAAACATCTTGGCAAAGCGCATGCTACACGATCAGGGGCGGAGGAATAGTAACCGCACAGCCTATTTTTCCCTCCATGCTCCTGCGTTAATACAGCCAAAGCACATCCATCACGTTCATGCACAAACAATACGAAGGCCTTTTCATAGTTTGGTGTGCCCAAAACTGGTGCAGAGCATAATGCAGTCTTAAGCAAGTCAAACGATTGCTGGTGTTCCGAAGTCCATGGCAACGGCGAAGAAATGCCCTTCTTCGTCAATGCCAACATCGGTTTTATCACTAGTAAAAAATTTAGGATCCACAACCTACAGTAAGAAGCCATACCTATCAAGGCCCTAACTTCCTTCTGCGTATTTGAGACAGACATACCAGAAATGTGTTTTATTCTTTCAGGTGTCAATCTTCTTCCCTCCTTTGACAGGAGATAGCCTAAATAGGCGACCTCCTGGCAACAATATTGAAATTTCTTAAGCAAAGCTTTGTGACCATGCTTAGCTAGATGAATAAGTAGTAACACGGTGCCCTGCTTTCAGGCACTCTCAGAGTCTGCAGCCAGAAGCAAATCGTCAACGTACTGAAGCAAAGTACAAGTAGAGGGCAGTTCAAGGGTATCAAGTTGCTCTTTCAAAGCCCTCGTATAAATACTAGGACTCTCTGTGTGCCCTTGAGGTGCACGAGTAAATGTAAATGAGCGTCCCCATAAGGTGAAGGTGAACAAATATCTACTATCCTTGTGTATAGGAATACTAAGGAACGCATTCTTTAGGTCCACAACACTAAAGTAAGTAGCTGTAGCTGGAATCATGGTTAAGATCGTTGTCACATCAGGCACAATTGGAAACTGCGGTGCCACAATTTTATTAATGGCATGTAAATCAATTTTAAAACGGAATGGAATTACATTTTCGCCTTTCTTGTACACGGGTAAAATCGGACTATTACACAAACTTCCTGAGATTCCTTCAATCACACCACGGTGCACAAAATCGGAAACAATACATTTCAAACCGAAATCTAATACTGGGGAATGCGTGGCAGCTCAATTCCATGTTTCAAAACTATCTTAACAGGCTCAATCTGCAAAACACAGACATCATTGTCATCAACAGCCCATAAGCTCTCTGGTACGTCAATGAATTCTGGAGGCAAAAGTCTAGTCAGAAATTGGAAGGTGGAAGATTGCTGCGGTGAAATTGTCAAGCGTACTCCATCAGAAGAACAATAAATCACTGCATTTAATTATTTTAACAAGTTCAATCCCAGCAAGTTTTCCCAGCAATCTGAGGTCAATAGGAAAGGACACTGGTCCGTAAAAGGACCCAAAGAAATAGGTACTGGCATAGAGACCGGACAAATAACTGGAGTACCGGAAAACCCTACAGAAACATTGGTTTGCCCTGACAGTGGAACGTTTGGAACCTGTAAACGATCAATGGAACACTTCTGCCCTCCAGTGTCTATCAAAAACTGATGTTTCCTATTTCCCACTATCATTTCAATGTAGGGACCTTTCTGATTGACGGGAATAGGTGTAGGTTCCAAACCCTGCTTCGGGCAATCCTAACGAAACAGAATATTGTCAAAAGGAAGCTCTTCAGACAAATATGCAGCGGAAGGATGATCGAATATGTTCCTAGTATTCACACTCGGAGTCTGATTGTCCTGCGAAAAAGGTTGTTGATGGTCCTGTGTGAATCCCCAAACCTTCAATAAAAAACATTTTTCTCAGGAAAATTATCCATATTAGAAAGTGTGGAAAAAACACTAGCCTGATCATCCTTCTCCATACAATGTTTAGCCCATGCAATTAACTCACGTTTCTTCCCCGGTGGTACAGTACTGCGAGTGACAACCTTCGAGCCTGCACCATGGTCGATTAAAAGCGGCCCAAGACCACTTGGAAGAGAGGGGATAGGTGTTAGGGAGAATTCTCTGTTTAGGCTGAATTTCCTAACCTAGTGAGTCCCCCAGCAGCTTTGCTGGATTTCTGGATTTTTTTTTTTCATCCTGCCAAGAGTGAGACTCTTTTTCTCCCACTCTTGGACATGAATGTGTGTTATTCCTTTGAATGCCAATGTGTTCTATGGGCTATGGGGTCTTTTACTCCTTAGGGTCTCATATGTTTTACTATGTGTGTTACAACGCACCCTCCGTGCCATAGCACTGGGGCGTCCTAGCGGACCTCCATCATAGACTCCATACCCGGGGACTGACTACTGTCTCCCCGGGCATGTAAAGTCACCATTGGCTTTACTAGACCTAAATTTACTAACAGAACTAGTACAAACCATCCTATTGTGGATGTACTAGTAGGGGTAATTCGATTATGCCTGGGTCTGTTATTCGAGTTTTGGCTGGTGGCAGTGAAAACTACTTGTTATATTCAACCCCGAATATAACCCTATGGGAATCTTCCCATTGTTGGAGATTGATACTTTTCCTTGTTAATCTCTAACATACCACCGGTTTACTTATCTTAAATAAGTCTATCGGATGGTATTTTCTGCCAGAACTCGGTTTTTAAAATGGCGTCTGTGTTCGTCTCTGTGACTCCTAAACCAAAGGTTGAGCCCATTGTTCCACTTTTGGCGGGTTTCTGTACAGAGACCATCCAAAGTGGTGCCATTCTGTCTGGGTTACCACAGGGATGTGGGAGGGGGTTTAGGCACCCTGGACTGAGTTGCCTTGCCAACTCCAGTCGCACTCTGGTGTGATTGGCCCAAGTGGTGAGCCACCCCGCTCACCACTTAGCGTGTTTTGATTGACAGCTAGGCTGAAAGAATGGGGGTTTTCTGCATAAAAGCAGGGCTTTTGGGACTGGATCTTCAGAAGTCGCCACAGGACCTAAGAATCCGACGAGGGTAAAGCTGAGCCGACCTGCAACGACGACACCTCCGGTGGAGCCCTGCGGAACCGACTGACCACTTCCCGACGACATAGGAGATCTCCCTGCCGGAGAGTCTCTTCCCCTGACTTGTGGGAACAACCAGTCCCCTTTGCTTTTTCTTCGCTCCAGGACGCAGTGGTCGAATTGCCCGTGCAGAGCACCTCGGCAACCGGATAGCCACTACCCCTGTACCGCGACCAAAAGGTGGTGCCTTGTGACGGAGCACTCCACGGCTGGTCTCTTCCCTGGTGGTGCACCAGACTTCACTTTTCTTCGACGACAAGATCATCTCTACTCTTGGCAAAGACCCGAGGTGCATCCACCACCAGGAACAACTGCCCCCACTGGAGCTGTCTCTCCACAAACAAGGTACCGTGTCCGCCTGGCTTCCCTTTCTGCCGGATAGAGTGAGGTGTCTTAATCCTCGCCTTTCCATTGGGTCGCCTCCAAGCTTTCTTTAACGTGTTGTTCTGAACTGGTCCAATCTTTCCATAACAATTTTGCGATAAAGACTCGAAGCGCATTTCCACTGAGACACTTTTTGGGACATATCGCCTTGCCTCTCTCCGAGTGGGCCTGGCCTCTGAACTTTGTGATCTGCAGTAGACCCTGCCTTACTTGCCTTGCATTTGTCCGTAAAGTATTGGTACCGAGTTGACTTCGTGACCTGCCTTATTTTTTTCTCTCCCGTCCTAACGAATACTAGAGTGCCATCTAGGTTAAAGCATACACCTCTGTCTGCAAATAAGTGATGCCGATGAACCTAGACTTGTCGAACTATTGTTAGGGGGATTGATCTTTTTCTTCGTTATAGTAATTGTGATTGAAGTTGTTTGCCATATTAGTGCCAGAGTGTTTTCTATAGATGTGTTGTTATAAATAAATACCTTTATATCTTTACACTGAAGCCTTGTTCTGTGTTTGCTTGTTCTACTGTGTAGATTGCCCTATATTGTATACTCCACATACTGCCTAACTCTTCTTGAGGGAAGTCTGACTGCTTAGCCACAGCTACCAAGTGAATCTGTGTGGTACAGACTGCTACCAAGTGGGTTTACTGCCAAACACCTGTAGTCCTAAATCTTTTGCAGTGGTCCCAGAGTGAACTGCACAGGTTTCCACCTAACACTGGTGTACAGCGGTGGAATTTGTATCGAGTATACATTTAAGAGTGCTTTTCGACACTTTAGGATAACTAACCACAAAGCTTAGCACTAAAAAGCAACTTTCAAAAACATGTCTACTATGGAAGCTTACAATCAAGAATCCTTGTCAGGTGAAAATACTGAGAGTTTACGAGCTCTCTGTAGGCAAGAGAATCTTTCTGTAAGAGGCAAGAAGTTAGAACTGATAGCGAGATTGCTGGAAAACCAAAGTCTGGGTACTGGTTCAGAGGAACCAACTTCTCCAGCAGATGTAGATAACAGTGATGGTGTTGATCTAAATAGTAATTCTGACGATAGTGATGAAGAGGCTGAAGAGGAAGGAGAGGCTAACGAAACTGTCTCCCCTGCTCCTCTACCTGCCTTACCAGCTGTACCTACAGGGCCCATACCAGGTCCCACATGTAACCCTGCTTATTTTGAACTTGAAAAAATGAAGCTCGAATTAGAATACAAACGGTTCTTGGCTCAATCTGAAAGAAACCAAGAGCTTGAGTTCAGACGGATAAATGCCCAGGCTGAGCAGAAGCAAGCTGAGTTAAGGCTCAGGGAAATAGAACTTAATCACGAGTTAGAGATGAAAAAGTTGTCTGTGGAAAATGCTTCTCTCTCCTCTGGTTCCTCTAGAAGCTCCCGTCCCAAAAGACCCCGGATGCCGAAGGAATTAGTGGGTATGTATGAACCGAGATTGGATGTATTGGATTGGTTAAAACTGTTTGAGTACAATCATGGGCTCCAGGACATCACCGGGAATGATTTACTTCCCTGGTTGTTCTCTAGGCTCCCCCCTGTTGCGACTGATGTGGTAATGGAGTTGGGGGAGGCGGATAAGACGGATTACGAAAGTGTGAAACTAACTTTGATAGCTAGATTCGGGAAGACCCCTTTCCAGTATCTTAAGAGTTTTAGAACCCTCAAAAAGCATGATGGTACCCCTTGGGCTACCTGGGTGAGTGAAGGGTTGAAAAACTTAGAGGGATGGATTAAGGGTTACAAAGTGAACACTTATGAGGGTATGAAGAATCTTTTCATGTTGAAGTCTATTTATGATGCCTGTTCTCCTGAGCTCAGACAGCACTTGGCTGATTCGAAGGAAGTTGATTCCCGGAGGCTGGCTAAGGCTGCTGACTTATGGGTTGCCAACAGGGCTACTCATAAGGATTCTGGGGCAACTCAGAAGAAGGATGAGGGAAAACAGCCTAAAAAAGACTCAAAAGAGAATTCGAATAACTCAAATTCCAAAGAGAGCCCCAAACAAAACCAGAAGGGTAAGCCACAAGGAAAACCACAGCAGAATAGTGTGTCTTCTGGTTGCAAACCGGAAGGAGGCCAGAACAAGCCACCATTCCAGAAAGCATTTGGTAAATGCTTTGTTTGTGGCTCGACTGACCACGTGAAAGGAGATCCCAGATGTAAGGGTAAACCTTCAGGGGTCCAGCTTGTCTCCTTAGCCTTCGCTCCAGAGGAGGAAGTCCAAATGGCAAGTGGAAACTTTCTACTGCTAGCTGATGAACCCATTGGAGTCTCAGCCAGCGTTTCTTTAGTATCTCTGGGGTTGTGGGAACAACAGAATTTAGATGTCTATAATTCTATCCCCGATAATACTAAAGAGTATTATAAGGACAGTGTCCAGGTGAATGGTCAGGAGACTCCTGCCATTAGGGACACTGGGGCCAGCATAACTGTGGTGGATAAATTGTTTTTTCAGGCTGAGGATGTTGCTAAGGCACCCAAAAGCCTCACCAAGTTAGCTAGAGGGCCTGTGCAGATGCTTCCACAATTACCAGTTCTCATCCAGTGTAACGACATGACTGTGAAGATACCTGTCAGCATACAGAGTGAGGTACCAGGACGCGTACTGTTGGGTAACGATTTGAAAACTCTCAGAGTTGTATCGCATACTCCCAGACCTCCTAGTAAACGGTTACAGGAGCTAACCAGACCTGCAAGAGAGAGGACCATGCGCGGTACTCTCCAGGAGATGATGAAGAAAGAAATCACTCCGGCTCCACTGGAATTGTCAGCCGCTGTCTCGAAGAAATCAGAAGCGAAAGGGAAACCTAAGACTTCTACCCCGAAACCAGCAGCCAGCATTTCAGTGCAGACAACAAGGACTTCCCCGCGGTTGTCCAAAGTTACACCCGTAACTCCACCTCCAGCTGAGGCTGAGAGGGAGGTACAACCCTGTGTGGTAGAATTAGACTCTGAGGAAGAGCTAATGGAAGGCCAGGAACTCATTGGAGATCTGGATCCTGTTGACCATCCTGAGCTGCAGTCTTTACTGGCAGAAGGTGGACCCAGCAGGGCAGACTTCAGTAAGGGACAGAGAGAATGTCCAACTCTGGAAGGTCTTCGCCACCAGGCAGAAGCTCAGGCTGAAGGGCAAGAGCCTGGGAAATACAGGTTGCACTGGGAAGATGGCCTCTTCTACAGTGAACCGACTGAGTCTGCACCTGGAGACTACAAGCGGCTTGTAGTATCCCAAGAGAACAGACCACAGTTCTTGCAGTTAGCCCACGAGATTTCTTTGTCTGGTCACTTGAGCTTCAAGAAGACTAAGGAAAGGCTCTCTCTCTACTTCTATTGGCCAAAGATGGGGGCCGAAGTAGAAAAACACTGCCGGAGCTGCCACACCTGCCAGACCTCTGGTAATGTTGGCTCCAAGAATGTGGCACCTTTAGTGCCTCTCCCAGTTGTGGGAGTCCCGTTTGAGAGAGTAGGGATTGACATTGTTGGTCCCCTTGATCCTCCAACCTCCTCAGGCAACAGGTGTATACTTGTTGTAGACCATGCTACTAGGTATCCTGAGTCAATTCCTATGAGGACTGTTACAGCTTCGGCTGTGGCTAAGGCCCTCCTTGGTATCTTTACTAGGGTTGTGTTTCCTAAGGAAGTAATCTCTGACAGGGGGTCAAACTTTATGTCCCACTACATGAAAGCCATGTGGAAAACCTGTGGAGTTACTTACAAGTTCTCAACAGCTTACCACCCACAAACCAATGGGTTGGTAGAACGGTTCACCCGAACCATGAAGAGCATGATAAGTGCTTTAGAGGAACCCCTTAAGCAAAAGTGGGACCTTCTACTGCCATGCCTTCTTTTTGCTTATAGAGAAGTCCCTCAGGAGGGAGTAGGTTATTCTCCCTTCGAACTTCTCTATGGTCATCCCGTCAGAGGTCCATTGGCCCTGATTAAGGAGGGGTTGGAGAGTGCTCCTTCCCCCAAGCCAGTCAGAGTGACTCACTACGTGATAGGTCTCCGGAGGAGAATGTCGCACATGATGACAGAAGCAAGCGATAACTTGAATGCTGGACAAGCATTGGTCAAGCACTGGCACGATCAAAAGGCTAACATGGTTGAGTTAGCTCAAGACCAGCTTGTTCTTGTTATGATCCCAACAAGGCAGAGGGCCTTGCAGGACAAATGGATGGGACCCTTCAGAGTTGTGGGTAAACTCGGAGAGGTTAACTATCTGGTGGACTTGGGCAATCCCAAGGAGGCTCCGACCGTCTTCCACACCAACCGACTCAAAGCGTATGTCTCACGACCTGATGTAGGAGCGTTGCTTCTCGCATCATCCGAGGAAGAAGAAGAGAGTGAAGCTCTTCCGGATCTCCTCAGAGGGTTACCTTTGGACGAAAAAATTGAAGGAGTAAATCTCTCTTCCTGTAACGCTCACCTGATTCTCGCAGAGGCGCCGGTCTTGACTGGGCGACTACCGTATCTTCAAAGGTGATGTGTAGCACCCGGTTGGCTCTTTGGGCTGGACCTCTGTGCACTGTATGCCTGACGTGTAGAGTAAGATGTCTGCAGATAGAAAATATGGGGTTAATGAACTGGGGTTATTGGGGTGTCCCTATCTCTTTCCTCTTCTCCTCTCCTGTAGACCCCCAAAGGTTAACGCTCTCACCTTAGGTAAGTGAATGCCGAGCTCTCCATCTGCCTCGGGGCAGGGTGCTGTAACCAGTTTCTTCACTGGATAGGTAGCGCAGGCCTCTTGACTTCAGAGGACTGCTGTCCGTCGTTTACTGCACGAACAGTAAGTTTCGAGTCATTCAAATGTCTTTAAAGTCTTTAGTAATGATGTCTCTTGTTTTGCAGGGTTCCGGCGATGGCGGATGACGGGCTGAAGTGAGTTGAAGATGGAGCCCGTGTGATGAATAGAAGCGCCTGGAAGCACGTAAGTAAGCGCTTGTTGCCTGCTTCACTATGCGCTCTAACTGTCTTTTTATTTTGCAGGTACGAGTTCGGAGCGGCTGCAGGGTGCCGGAATACCCACTGGATTAGATGTGGAAAGGAGTAATGGCACGTGAGTATTAAAGTTCCCCAATGTCTTTAAACGCACCTTGTTTTGTCTTTCAGATGCGGGATGCAGCGCCGAAGGCCTCCGGAGCGTGCGAAGAGTTGGTAAACTTTTGTCTTTCAGATGCCGGAATGCAGTGTGAAGACCTCCGGAGCGCACGAAGAGTAGGTAAGCCTTTGCCTTTCAGATGCCGGAATGCTAACCTGTTCTTTCTTGTCTTTATAGGTGTTGCTGAAGACTGGATTCAGGATGGTAAGCCTTTGCCTTTCAGATGCCGGAATGCTAACCTGTTCTTTCTTGTCTTTATAGGTGTTGCTGAAGACTGCATTCAGGATGGTAAGCCTTTTTCCTTAGGCCCAGGACCGGATGCAGAAGACACGATGAGCGTTCTGCTGCAGAGGTTGCAGAATAACGCAAAGCAAGATTCATCCACCGGGTGTGGTTTAAATAGCCTCCTGTAGTGCTTAGGTGTCTCCTTCCACAGCCACGCCTAAGTAAGAAAAGAGTTCCTGGTAAGAAAAGAGTTCCTGCCTTCCAGAAGAGTTCCAGTGTTCTGAATCTAGGGAGTGGCTCCAGCCCCACCCAACAGGAAAAGTAGTTCCAAACAGAAGAGGATCAGAGGCTCAACTGGCAGGCAAGTAAGCAGCATGGTCTGCTGAAGGTAAGTCCACCCAAGCATTATGAGCCCGGCGCTTCCAGCGCTGGGACTGGGCATATTTATGAGCCTGGTGCCACTGGCGCCAGGACTGGGTCCAAAAGGTCCCAATTGGGACTGGTTGGCACTCGGAACCTGGGTTATGGATCTGCTTCCAAGGGAGTTGGGAAAACCCTGACCTTTTGGAAGCAGAGATCATGACAGTACCCCCCCTCAAGGCCCCTCCCAAACCGGGCTTCTCCGGGGGTTTTGGCTTGTCAGGAAATGTTCGGTGAAATCTTTTGATTAGGCGAGGAGTGTGCACATATTCAGCAGGTTCCCAGGATCTCTCTTGGGGGCCGTAGCCTTTCCAGTCAATTAGGTAGAATAGTTTAGATTTGGAGATCTTGGAGTCCAGAATGCTTTTGACTTCAAACTCGAGTTCTCCATCCACTAGGATAGGTTTTGGAGATTTGGTTAGTCGGGTTTGAGGTTGCACGGGTTTTAATAGAGAGACGTGGAAGACCGGATGTATCTTCATGTGCGGGGGCAAGTCCAACTTGACCGCTACTGGGTTTACTATGGTAGTGATGGAATAGGGACCAAGGTATCTTGGGTTGAATGTGCGTGGCCCTTTTAGAGATAGATATTTGGTGGATAACCAGACTTGATCCCCTACTTGATAGTGAGGGGCTTCCTTCCGATGTTGATCTGCTCCTTTCTTGTATTGTTCTTTAGCCCTTTGAAGGTGAGAAACAGCTTCCTTAAAGGCTTGGGTGATTGTAGAATGCAGGTAGTCTACTGCTGGTGTTTCAAGATCTTGGAGGGGATCCAACTCCGAGGTTCGAGGGTGACTGCCGTACAAAAGAAAAAACGGGGTTTTCCCAGTTCCCGAATGGACAGAGTTATTGTAGGCATACTCGGCTATCCAAAGGATATCTTTCCAAGTTTTTTCAGTTTGTTGCAGCATGCAGCGTAAATACTGTTCCAGAGTTTGATTGGTCCTCTCGGTTTGTCCGTCGGTCTGAGGGTGGTGACTGGTCGATAGTCTCACATCAATTTGAGTCGACCGACAGCAACTTCGCCAAAAATGAGAAATAAATTGACTACCTCGATCCGAAATTAGAACCGAAGGAAAACCGTGCAGTCGGACGATGTTTTCGAGAAATTCTCGGGCCAGAGTTGCTGCTGTTGGCAAGCCTTTGAGCGGAATGAAATGCGCCATCTTGGAGAATAAGTCCACGATTACTAGAATCGTATTGTATCCGGAGCATGGAGGTAGATCGGTGATGAAGTCCATAGAAAGCGTATGCCAAGGGCGAGGTGGGATGTCAATAGGGCGTACGAGGCCTGCTGGTCTTTTCTTTTGACTCTTGTTTTGGGCGCATACTCCACAGGACATTATAAAGTCTCTGATATCTTTTTTCCAAGACGGCCACCAGAAGTAGCGCTTGATCTTTTCTGAGGTCTTGGCTATACCGGGATGACCTTCCATTAAAGAGTCGTGATAACAAGAGATTACTTTTTTCTGTAAATCTGTGCTGGGTAGGTATAATCGTTCTTGGAAATACAATAAGTTGTCCTTTACTGCAAAGTCCTTTCCCTGCAGATGCCAATTCTGTATGTCTGCTGGAGTTACAAGTTGCCTGGCTTTATCCTTAACTTCCTCTATGGATTCTGTGGCGATTACACCCAGAATTCTTTGTTCGGGAATGATTGGTACAGGTTTAGGGTTGACCAAGTGTTCTTCCACTCCCATTCGAGAAAGGGCATCGGCTTTACCGTTCTTTGTACCAGGTCGATAGATAATTATGAAGTCAAACTCGGCAAAGAATAATGCCCAACGGAGTTGTCTAGAGGATTGGGCTTTTGCGGTCTTCAAATATTGCAGGTTTCGGTGATCCGTAATCACAGTAACGGTGTGTCGGGCCCCCAGCAGATAATACCGCCAAGCCTTAAAGGCAGACTTGATAGCCAGAAGTTCCTTCTCAGTAATCGTGTAATTGATTTCAGGAGGCGAGAATTTGCGGGACCAAAATGCCACGGGATGCAACTGATTGGTTACCGGGTCCTTTTGTGATAGAACTGCCCCCATGGCAAGGCTTGAAGCATCAGTTTCCACGATGTAGGGGAGTTCGGGGCGAGGGTGTTTTAAGATTGGTGCAGAGATAAATTTAGTCTTCAAATCCTGGAAAGCTTGTTCCGCCTCGGTAGACCATTCAAAACGTTTGTTTTTCTTTAACAAGGCAGTGATGGGCTGGACTATTCGAGAGAATTCGGGGATAAACCTGCGGTAAAAGTTAGCGAAGCCTAACATGCTTTGCACACCTTTACGGAGGATGGTGATGGCCATTTGAGAACTGCATCGACCTTCTTTGAATCCATACGCACTCCGCCAGGTGATAATATGAATCCCAAGAATTCAACTTCAGTCACGTTGAAAACACATTTTTCCAACTTAGCGAAAAGTTTGTGTTGACGCAATCTTTCGAGGACCATTTTCACGTGTTTCCGATGTTCAGATTCCGATGAAGAATAAACGAGGATGTCGTCAATGTAAACAACAACACATACATCTATGAGCTCTCTGAGGACATCGTTCATAAAATATTGAAAGGCGGCCGGGGCATTGCAAAGTCCGAAGGGCATGACCTGATATTCAAATAGCCCATACTTGGTGCGGAAGGCCGTCTTCCATTCATCGCCCTCTTTTACTCGTACCAAGTGGTAAGCTCCTCTAAGATCCAGCTTTGTATATATGCATGCTTTTCTGACTTGGTCCAGGAGTTCAGGGATCAAAGGTAACGGATATCTATTCTTAACGGTGATCTGGTTCAGGGAGCGATAATCGATACAAGTTCTAAGGTCTCCTTCCTTTTTTGGAACGAAGAACAAAGCTGAAGAAGCAGGGGACTTGGAAGGACGAATAAACCCATTTGCCAGGTATTGATCCAGGTATTGTCGAAGGTGAAGGTTCTCAGGCTCGGTGAGGGCATAAATTCTACTACAAGGAGGAGTAGATCCAGGTATCAGGTCTATCTGGCAGTCATAAGACCTATGAGGAGGTAGAGAGTTAGCCTGATCCTTCCGGAAAACATCTTGGTATTCTAGGTATTCGGGAGGTAACTGGGGAGTCTATGAAGAAATTGCGGCCAGTGCAACACCAGGTGGAGGGTGACAAGTAGAGACACATTCTGGAAACTGGACCGTTCTTGCTCGCCAATCGATCAGAGGATTGTGTTTCTCTAACCAAGGTATTCCTAGAATAATCTGAAACTGAGGGGCCTTGATCACATCGAACACGATCTTCTCATGGTGTCCATCTTGACTTACTAGCGTCACCTCTTGAGTGGTATGCGTTACTGGCCCGGAGGCTATCTCCGTACCATCCACCGTAGTAATGACGTCCTTTACAGCCTTGGGACAAAGAGTTAGATTCATCCTCAAAACCATTTCATGATCCACATAATTGCCGATGGCACCGCTGTCGACGTAAGCTTCAATTGCATGTAATCGATCCGGATTATCAGGGCTAATGAGGACCATAGGTATCACGAAATGCGAGGTCACGGAACTGGTTTTCACGCTCGGCAAGAGGACCTCTATTCTTGTCGGGCGAGGTCGTTTCCCTGCTCAGAGTTTGTAACTTTGGTAACTGCAGCTCCTACTGCCTTCTTGGCAGGTTTCACCGGACAGTCTCGAAGAAAGTGCCCTGAGTTTCCGCAATATAGGCATAATTGCAACTGTTTCCTCCTTTCCCGCTCCCTTTGTGTTAGAGGACCTTTCAGACCCCCTATTTGCATGGGTTCCCCGGAGTCTACTCCTTTGGAAGGAGTTGGCGGTTTGGAAAATACTCGAGCATCAAACTTGGAACGATCGGCCTTCCTGTTCTGCAGCCTGTGATCTATTTGAACGACCAAGTCTATATAATCCGAACAGTCTTGTGGGGGATTCACTACTTGGGCTAAAACGTCTTTGAGCTCTCCACGTAGACCTCTATAAAACAGCGTAATCCTTTTGTCCTCAGGCCATTGAGTTTCCACTATTAGTCTATTGAAAGATGCAATATAAGCCAAAAGGTCTTGATTACCCTGTCGCAACGAAAGAAGCTCATTGTCCAAGGCCTGCCCCTGTGAATGTCTTGCGAACAGTTTTTCCATACTAAGCTAAAAGGCTTGAAAATCATGGAGAACCGGATCATCTTGATTAACTAGAGGGATCGACCAGTCTGCCGCATTGCCACTAAGGTACGAAAGTACAAAAGCTACTTTTGCTTGATCAGTTGGAAAGGCTGCTGGCCGGCATAAGAAGTGCAACCGGCACTGATTGATAAATACTGCAAACCTCTTTGGGTCACCAGAAAATCGTTCGGGCGGAGCCAGAGGTACATTCCCAGGTAGGTTGATCTGCACTGGATTCATAGAGGATGTTGAAGGAAGATTTGCCCCTGATGCGGGTAACGGGGTCTGTCCGGCTTGTGACTGTAGCACTTGTCTAGCAAGATTGTCTGTTCTCTCCTTGGAAATAATTAGTTCCCTTCTTAGAGCATTCGTTTCCTGATGAGCTGCATGCACTTCTGCCCTTAGTTCCCCAAGTAACCGGGCTAGGGGGTCAGTATCCAAGGTTTCCATAGCGCCTGGGCGACAGTTTTGCGGTAGGCTTTGCGTTCTGTAACGCTCACCTGATTCTCGCAGAGGCGCCGGTCTTGACTGGGCGACTACCGTATCTTCAAAGGTGATGTGTAGCACCCGGTTGGCTCTTTGGGCTGGACCTCTGTGCACTGTATGCCTGACGTGTAGAGTAAGATGTCTGCAGATAGAAAATATGGGGTTAATGAACTGGGGTTATTGGGGTGTCCCTATCTCTTTCCTCTTCTCCTCTCCTGTAGACCCCCAAAGGTTAACGCTCTCACCTTAGGTAAGTGAATGCCGAGCACTCCATCTGCCTCGGGGCAGGGTGCTGTAACCAGTTTCTTCACTGGATAGGTAGCGCAGGCCTCTTGACTTCAGAGGACTGCTGTCCGTCGTTTACTGCACGAACGGTAAGTTTCGAGTCATTCAAATGTCTTTAAAGTCTTTAGTAATGATGTCTCTTGTTTTGCAGGGTTCCGGCGATGGCGGATGACGGGCTGAAGTGAGTTGAAGATGGAGCCCGTGTGATGAATAGAAGCGCCTGGAAGCACGTAAGTAAGCGCTTGTTGCCTGCTTCACTATGCGCTCTAACTGTCTTTTTATTTTGCAGGTACGAGTTCGGAGCGGCTGCAGGGTGCCGGAATACCCACTGGATTAGATGTGGAAAGGAGTAATGGCACGTGAGTATTAAAGTTCCCCAATGTCTTTAAACGCACCTTGTTTTGTCTTTCAGATGCGGGATGCAGCGCCGAAGGCCTCCGGAGCGTGCGAAGAGTTGGTAAACTTTTGTCTTTCAGATGCCGGAATGCAGTGTGAATACCTCCGGAGCGCACGAAGAGTAGGTAAGCCTGTGCCTTTCAGATGCCGGAATGCTAACCTGTTCTTTCTTGTCTTTATAGGTGTTGCTGAAGACTGGATTCAGGATGGTAAGCCTTTGCCTTTCAGATGCCGGAATGCTAACCTGTTCTTTCTTGTCTTTATAGGTGTTGCTGAAGACTGGACTCAGGATGGTAAGCCTTTTTCCTTAGGCCCAGGACCGGATGCAGAAGACACGATGAGCGTTCTGCTGCAGAGGTTGCAGAATAACGCAAAGCAAGATTCATCCACCGGGTGTGGTTTAAATAGCCTCCTGTAGTGCTTAGGTGTCTCCTTCCACAGCCACGCCTAAGTAAGAAAAGAGTTCCTGCCTTCCAGAAGAGTTCCAGTGTTCTGAATCTAGGGAGTGGCTCCAGCCCCACCCAACAGGAAAAGTAGTTCCAAACAGAAGAGGATCAGAGGCTCAACTGGCAGGCAAGTAAGCAGCATGGTCTCCTGAAGGTAAGTCCACCCAAGCATTATGAGCCCGGCGCTTCCAGCGCTGGGACTGGGCATATTTATGAGCCTGGTGCCACTGGCGCCAGGACTGGGTCCAAAAGGTCCCAATTGGGACTGGTTGGCACTCGGAACCTGGGTTATGGATCTGCTTCCAAGGGAGTTGGGAAAACCCTGACCTTTTGGAAGCAGAGATCATGACACTTCCAATCTGACACCCGAGCAACAAGAAGAGTGCAAATCCATGTTGAATCAGTTTGCCTCTCTGTTCTTGCTCTCACCAGGCTTGACCCCTTGGGGCCAGCATGACATACTCACTGGTGATTGTCTGCCAGTCAAAAGCAGAGGATACCGAATGTCAGAAAACGTACAAACCCACATCAAAGGTGAGGTCAGCAAGATGCTTGATCTCGGGGTAATAGAGCCCTCTACTAGTCCATGGTCTAGCCCAGTTGTGTTAGTACCAAAGGCCGGATCTAAAGAGCTTAGATTCTGCGTGGATTATAGAGCTCTTAATGCAGTCACCAAGACCGATGCCCACCCTTTGCCAAGAACAGATGAGTTGGTGGATAAACTTGGCGCCGCCAAGTTCCTCAGCACATTTGACTTGACGTCAGGCTATTGGCAAATAGCCCTGACAGACCATGCCAAGGAGAAACTGCATTTTCTACCCCCGTTGGCTTATACCAGTTTAAGGTAATGCCTTTCGGACTGAAGAATGCACCTGCTACGTTTCAACGGATGGTAAACCAGGTTCTGAATGGGATGGAGGATTTCTGCATGGCATACTTGGATGACATAGCAGTGTTCAGCAATTCCTGGGAAGAACATGTAACCCACCTGAGAGATGTTTTGCAGGCTCTTGGACGAGCCAATCTGACCATAAAAGCGAGTAAATGCCAAATTGGACAGAGTAAGGTAGTCTATCTTGGACATGAGGTAGGAGGTGGAGAAATAAGGCCTCTGCTCAGTAAGATTGAAGCTGTGCAAAATTGGACAACACCTACTACTCAAACCCAAGTGAGAGCCTTCCTTGGCCTCACTGGGTATTACAGGAATTTCATAGAGAACTATGGGACCATCGCTTCTCCACTGAATGTCATCTCCTCGCCCAAATTTCCTAAGAAGGTTAGATGGAACGAGGAGTGCAATCAGGCTTTCGAAAACCTGAAAAAGGCTCTTTGCCAAGCCCCAGTACTCAGAGCTCCTGATTACCACCAACACTTCATTGTGCAGACAGATGCTTCAAATGTAGGAACAGGTGTCTTACTCAGTCAACTGGATGGGAAAGGTAGGGAGCACCCCGGTTGCTTCATCAGCCGCAAGCTGAAGGATCCTGAAACAAGGTGGGCAACAATCGAAAGAGAGTGCTTTGCTATCGTGTGGGCTCTGAAGAAGTTTAGGCCGTACTTGTATGGTTCTACTTTTGTCATTCAGACTGACCACCAACCCTTGAGATGGTTAATGCAAATGAAAGGGGAAAACCCAAAACTATTGAGATGGTCGATGTGCCTGCAAGGGTTTGATTTCACCATTGAGCACAGGTCAGGGTGTCACCACCAAAATGCTGATGGTCTCTCTAGGATGTATGTCATCGACTAGAGGTATGAGATTCATCCAGGAGTGGATTAAATCCTCCTGTCCCTTAGTCTTGGGGGGGCGAGTGTTAGGGAAAATTCTCTGTTTAGGCCGAATTTCCTAACCTAGTGAGTCCCTCAGCAGCTTTGCTGGATTTCTGGAGTTTTTTTTTTTTCATCCTGCCAAGAGTGAGACTCTTTTTCTCCCACTCTTGGACATGAATGTGTGTAATTCCTTTGAATGTCAATGTGTTCTATGGGCTATGGGGTCTTTTACTCCATAGGGTCTCATATGTTTTACTATGTGTGTTACAATGCACCCTCCGTGCTGTAGCACTGGGGCGTCCTAGCAGACCTCCATCATAGACTCCATACCCGGGGACTGACTACTGTATCCCCGGGCATGTAAAGTCACCATTGGCTTTACTAGACCTAAATTTACTAACACGTGGAGGTACTAGTAGGGGTAATTCAATTATGCCTGGGTCTGTTATTCGAGTTTTGGCTGGTGGCAGTGGAAACTACTTGTTATATTCGACCCCAAATATAACCCTATGGGATTCTTCCCATTGTTGGAGATTGATACTTTTCCTCGTTAATCTCTAACATACCACCGGTTTGCTTATCTTAAATAAGTCTATCGGATGGTATTTTCTGCCAGAACTCAGTTTTTAAAATGGCGTCTGTGTTCGTCTCTGTGACTCCTAAACCAAAGGTTGAGCCCTTTGTTCCACTTTTGGCGGGCTTCTGTACAGAGACCCTCCAAAGTGGTGCCATTCTGTCTGGGTTACCACAGGGGTGTGGGAGGGGGTTTAGGCACCCTGGACTGAGTTGCCTTGCCAACTCCAGTCGCACTCTGGTGTGATTGGCCCAAGTGGTGAGCCACACCGCTCACCACTTAGCGTGTTTTGATTGACAGCTAGGCTGAAAGAATGGGGGTTTTCTGCATAAAAGCAGGGCTTTTGAGACTGGATCTTCAGAAGTCGCCACAGGACCTAAGAACCTGACGAGGGTAAAGCTGAGCCGACCTGCAACGACGACACCTCCGGTGGAGCCCTGCGGGACCGACTCACCACTTCCCGACGACAGAGGAGAACTCCCTGCCGGAGAATCTCTTCCCCTGACTGGTGGGAACAACCAGTCCCCTTTGCTTTTTCTTCGCTCAAGGACGCAGTGGTCGAATTGCCCGTGCAGAGCACCTCGGCAACCGGATAGCCACTACCCCTGTACCGCGACCAAAAGGTGGTGCCTTGTGACGGAGCACTCTGCGGCTGGTCTCTTCCCTGGTGGTGCACCGGACTTCACTTTTCTTCGACGACAAGATCATCTCTACTCTTGGCAAAGACCCGACGTGCATCCACCACCAGGAACAACTGCCCCCGCCGGAGCTGTCTCTCCACAAACAAGGTACCGTGTCCGCCTGGCTTCCCTTTCTGCCGGATAGAGTGAGGTGTCGTAATCCTCGCCTTTCCATTGGGTCACCTCCAAGCTTTCTTTAACGTGTTGCTCTGAACTGGTCCAATCTTTCCATAACAATTTTGCGATAAAGACTCGAAGCGCATTTCCACTGAGACACTTTTTGGGACATATCGACTTGCCTCTCTCCGAGTGGGCCTGGCCTCTGAACTTTGTGATCTGCAGTAGACCCTGCCTTACTTGCCTTGCATTTGTCCGTAAAGTATTGGTACCGAGTTGACTTCGTAACCTGCCTTATTTTTTTCTCTCCCGTCCTAACGAATACTAGAGTGCCATCTAGGTTAAAGCATACACCTCTGTCTGCAAATAAGTGATGCCAGTGAACCTAGACTTGTCAAACTATTGTTAGGGGGATTGATCTTTTTCTTCGTTATAGTAATTGCAATTGAAGTTGTTTGCCATATTAGTGCCAGAGTGTTTTCTATAGATGTGTTGTTATAAATAAATACCTTTATATCTTTACACCGAAGCCTTGTTCCTTGTTTGCTTGTTCTACTGTGTAGATTGCCCTATATTGTATACTCCACATACTGCCTAACTCTTCTTGAGGGAAGTCTGACTGCTCAGCCACAGCTACCAAGTGAATCTGTGTGGTACAGACTGCTACCAAGTGGGTTTACTGCCAAACACCTGTAGTCCTAAATCTTTTGCAGTGGTCCCAGAGGGATCTGTACAGGTTTCCGCCTAACAATAGGCAAATTCAATGGAGGAGCAATAACTGGTGCAACAGGAAGAGGCAGAGGAGCAGGTGGAGGAACAACAGTCAAAGGAATAGGAACAACAGGTTGAGCAGGAAGAGTAGGAATAACAGCAGGAAACCGCAGCAGGAGGAGGTGGCGCAGAGGCACCAGGCCTTCGTTCATATACAGGGTAATTCATAGAATTTCGCAGAAAAGTGTCGCAAGAGGCTGGCGCAGAGTGTCCGCGTGCGATTGACTGCGCCAGGCACGTGCGCTAAAACCGATTTCCACGCACAGCGTATTCATGGATTTCAGGCTTCCAAACCAGCCGTGGCGCAGAGAATCACAGCGACCCTGCAGCAGAGCCAGTAACGCCCCCAAGAACGCCCTCGCGCAAGGAAAAGCCATCAAAATCGCTAAATCATCGCAAAGGGCTGCGCTAACCCTGGACCAGTTCACCGGGCTGGCAAACAGCAAACGCCAAGCGGGGAACGTGTATTGCAGGGGTGCGCGGGAAGTTCCACATGCGACTGGCCCCGTGCAAGCAGGGTACGTGAATTTCAGGGGTGCGCGGGAAGTTGCACACGCGATTTCAGCAGGGTACGTGTATTTCAGGGGTGCGCGGCAAGTTGCACACGCGATTACTGCAGGGTACGTGCATTTCAGGGGTGCGCGGGAAGTTCCACACGCGAATGGGCCAGTGCGAGTAGGGTACGTGTATTACATGGGTGCGCGGGAAGTTCCACACGCGATTCCATCAGGGTACGTGTATTTCAGGGGTGCGCGGGAAGTTACACATGCGATTTCATCAGGGTACGTGTATTTCAGGGCTGCGCGGGAAGTTCCACACGCGATTGGCCCAGTGCGAGCGGGGTACGTGTATTTCAGGGGTGCGCGGGAAGTTCCACACGCGATAGTCCCAGTGCGAGCAGGGTACGTGTATTCCATGGGTGCGCGGGAAGTTCCACACGCGATTTCATCAGGGTACGTGTATTTCAGGGCTGCGCGGGAAGTTCCACACGCGATTGGCCCAGTGCGAGCGGGGTACGTGTATTTCAGGGGTGCGCGGGAAGTTCCACACGCGATAGTCCCAGTGCGAGCAGGGTACGTGTATTTCAGGGGTGCGCGGGAAGTTCCACATGCGATTGTCCCAGTGCAAGCAGGGTACGTGTATTTCAGGGGTGCGCGGGAAGTTCCACACGCGATTGGCCCAGTGCGAGCAGGGTACGTGTATTTCAGGGGTGCGCGGGAAGTTCCACACGCGATAGTCCCAGTGCGAGCAGGGTACGCGTATTTCAGGGGTGCGCGGGAAGTTCCACACGCGATTGTCCCAGTGCGAGCAGGGTACGTGTATTTCAGGGGTGCGCGGGAAGTTGCACACGCGATACCAGCAGGGAATGTGTATTTCAGGGGTTCTGGGGAGTACTACACGTGAATTGGCCGTGTGGGTCCTCCCAGGTGTACGCTCCACAACCTCCACGGCCCCTGCAGGCAGCCCACACCACGGGGGACTACCCTGCACCACTGCTCATGTCCCGCAGGCAGCCCATCCACCATGGGCATGCCCCCCAGCCAACCCACATGTCACCTTGCCCTACTGATCAACAATGCATGTCTCCCACCACCCCCCCTCCCCCCAGCAGTGCAGGGGCAGCCTCCACCAGGCCCCCACTCATGTCTCCCACCACCCCCACCCCCCAGCAGTGCAGGGGCAGCCTCCACCAGGCCCCCACTCATGTCTCCCACCACCCCCACCCCCCAGCAGTGCAGGGGCAGCCTCCACTCATGTCTCCCACCACCCCCACCCCCCAGCAGTGCAGGGGCAGCCTCCACCAGGCCCCCACTCATGTCTACCACCACCGCCACCATGGCCACCCTCCACCAGGCCCCCACTCATGTCCCCCTGCACCCCCACCCCCCAGCATCCAGGGTCACCCTCCACCAGGCCCCCACTCATGTCTACCACCACCCCCACCCCACTGCCACCATGGGCAGCCTCCACCAGGCCCCCACTCATGTCTCCCACCACCCCCACCCCCCTGCCACCATGGGCAGCCTCCACCAGGCCCCCACTCATGTCTACCAACACCCCCACCCCCCAGCAGTGCAGGGGCAGCCTCCACCAGGCCCCCACTCATGTCTCCCACCACCCCCACCCCCCTGCCACCATGGGCAGCCCCCACCAGGCCCCCACTCATGTCTCCCACCACCCCCACCCCCCAGCCACCAGGGGCAGCCCCCACAAGGCCCCCACCCATGTCTCCCACCACCCCCACCCCCCAGCCACCAGGGGCAGCCTCCACCAGGCCCCCACTCATGTCTCCCACCACCCCCACCCCCCAGAAGTGCAGGGGCAGCCCCCACCAGGCCCCCACTCATGTCTCCCACCATCCCCACCCCCCAGCCACCAGGGGCAGCCTCCACCAGGCCCCCACCCATGTCTCCCACCACCCCCACCCCCCAGCAGTGCAGGGGCAGCCTCCACCAGGCCCCCAATCATGTCTCCCACCACCCCCACCCCCCGGCAGTGCAGGGGCAGCCTCCACCAGGCCCCCACTCATGTCTCCCACCACCCCCACCCCCCGGCATCCAGGGACACCCTCCACCAGGCACCCACTCATGTCTCCCACCACCCCCACCCCCCAGCATCCAGGGTCACCCTCCACCAGGCCCCCACTCATGTCTACCACCACCCCCACCCCCCTGCCACCATGGGCAGCCTCCACCAGGCCCCCACTCATGTCTCCCACCACCCCCACCCTCCTGCCACCATGGGCAGCCTCCACCAGGCCCCCACTCATGTCTACCACCACCCCCACCCCCCAGCAGTGCAGGGGCAGCCTCCACCAGGCCCCCACTCATGCCCCCTGCACCCCCACCCCCCAGCATCCAGGGTCACCCTCCACCAGGCCCCCACTCATGTCTACCACCACCCCCACCCCCCTGCAACCATGGGCAGCCTCCACCAGGCCCCCACTCATGTCTCCCACCACCCCCACCCCCCTGCCACCATGGGCAGCCCCCACCAGGCCCCCACTCATGTCTCCCACCACCCCCACCCCCCAGCCACCAGGGGCAGCCTCCACCAGGCCCCCACCCATGTCTCCCACCACCCCCACCCCCCAGCAGTGCAGGGGCAGCCTCCACCAGGCCCCCACTCATGTCTCCCACCACCCCCACCCCCCGGCAGTGCAGGGGCAGCCTCCACCAGGCCCCCACTCATGTCTCCCACCACCCCCCGGCAGTGCAGGGGCAGCCTCCACCAGGCCCCCACTCATGTCCCCCTGCACCCCCACCCCCCAGCATCCAGGGTCACCCTCCACCAGGCCCCCACTCATGTCTCCCACCACCCCCACCCCCCTGCCACCATGGGCAGCCTCCACCAGGCCCCCACTCATGTCTACCACCACCCCCACCCCCCAGCAGTGCAGGGGCAGCCTCCACCAGGCCCCCACTCATGTCCCCCTGCACCCCCACCCCCCAGCATCCAGGGTCACCCTCCACCAGGCCCCCACTCATGTCTCCCACCACCCCCACCCCCCTGCCACCATGGGCAGCCTCCACCAGGCCCCCACTCATTTCTACCACCACCCCCACCCCCCAGCAGTGCAGGGGCAGCCTCCACCAGCCCCCCACTCATGTCCCCCTGCACCCCCACCCCCCAGCATCCAGGGTCACCCTCCACCAGGCCCCCACTCATGTCTACCACCACCCCCACCCCCCTGCCACCATGGGCAGCCTCCACCAGGCCCCCACTCATGTCTCCCACCACCCCCACCCCCCAGCCACCAGGGGCAGCCTCCACCAGGCCCCCACCCATGTCTCCCACCACCCCCACCCCCCAGCAGTGCAGGGGCAGCCTCCACCAGGCCCCCACTCATGTCTCCCACCACCCCCACCCCCCGGCAGTGCAGGGGCAGCCTCCACCAGTCCCCCACTCATGTCTCCCACCACCCCCACCCCCCTGCCACCATGGGCAGACTCCACCAGGCCCCCACTCATGTCTCCCACCACCCCCACCCCCCGGCAGTGCAGGGGCAGCCTCCACCAGGCCCCCACTCATGTCTCCCACCACCCCCACCCCCCTGCCACCATGGGCAGACTCCACCAGGCCCCCACTCATGTCTCCCACCACCCCCACCCCCCGGCAGTGCAGGGGCAGCCTCCACCAGGCCCCCACTCATGTCTCCCACCACCCCCACCCCCCTGCCACCATGGGCAGCCCCCACCAGGTCCTCACAATCCCCAATCATGTGCGTAATGGTCAGCCTCCACGGCCAAAAAGCCCTACCAAGTAACCCATTCACCCACATGGAAATGGAAATCACATGTTACACCCCCAATGTTCATGAAGCTAATGAACCCATGTCCGTCACACACAATGGTTGCAATTGAATGGGAAAACACACAACATGACATGCATGAAACCAATGAGATGATACCACACAGTGAAGTATGGAAACAAAATTGTATTGAAAAAAATAAAGAATGCTAAAGAAAGAAAACAAACTACAATGTGAATGAGAAAAAAAAGCTGCATGTCCGTATAAAAACACAAAACTGGAAATCAGAATCCAAAAAAATTTTGTCCAAAGTCAAATGTAAAAAAATCTCCATGCAATAAAGAACTATGTACAAAACTACCAAGGGTCCATGAGCCCAACTGAACAAAGGAAACCTACTAAAAAACCTACCTAAAAATCAACTATATACAAAAAGTGGAGCAGTGTCCGTCGACTCCAAATCATAATAAGAAAGAAAGGAAACCTAAAACTAAAGAACTATATACAAAGGCGGCGGGCAAGTCCAGCGGCTCACTCCGTGGTGCCCGGGCCAGGGCATCATCGAACTCCTGTTCGATGTCCCGGAGGCGGTCCAGTTCCATGGCCCGAGGGTCCGCAGGGACGACGCCGTGTCCTCCTCCAACCCCCTGCGGATTGCCTCGAGGCACTCGGCCCGCCTCAGGGCCCTCAGCATGGAGTTCTCCGCCCTGACCATTGTGATCCGCGCCTCTTCCGCCCGCCGCCGCTCCGCACTTATGGCGTGGCCCAACCGCTGCCACACGGAAGACACTCTCTGTCCTGGGTCCCCCTGCCCTCCGGCCGATGCCTGCCCCTCCGATGTCGAAAGCCCCGAGCCTTCATGTCTCCCACCATGTTGCTGCTGCTCTGCCTCTGCCTCTGCCCGTGCACTGCCTCCTGCTGCCTGCACATCCTCCGCCGGCTGGGGTGCACTTGTTGATGTGGCCACCCCTGCTGGACCTCCGACTCCCGACTGTGGCAGGGATGCCTCCTCCACCAGCCTGGCCGCACCGTCAGAGGCAGCTCCACAGGGCACCCAGGTGACTGATGGGTGGGAAGATGGCACAGAGGACGACAGGCGCGTAGGGGGTCCAGTTGAGGAGGGGGTCGAAGCATGCCCCATCAGACAGCGGAATCCGGCCTGGGTGACCTGTCCCAGCAAGCTGACGTGGTCAACGAGCCATTCGAGATGACGTGCAGTCTCTCCATGAAAAGACTGCAGGTCACCTCGCATGGCCCGTTGACGCAACGCCACACCAGCCAGGACAGGCTCAACCCGGACCTGGATGGCCACGTCCGCAGGCAGAGGAAGGCCAGTTGACGTCAGCTCATCCCCTGCCTGAAAACGGGTCTGGACGTAGGCATCCCTGCTGGTGCAAGATGATGCAGGGACAGGATCGGGGACCTGATTGCACACAGGCACCTCTGCGGCCGCCTGTGCTGCCTCCTGTCCCTGGTCCTGCACTGAACCACTAGCACCAGTGGGATCCCCACATCCAGACCCTGTCTCTGGTGCTTGCACGGCCCCCTCCTCCACCAAACCCCCCACCAACCTGGATGACTCCGTGCCATCTTCCCCTGTTGGGCCCTGTGGGGTCCCAGCTGCCCCTTCTGCTGCCGAGGAGTCCAACTGCAACCTCCGCCTCTTGGACCTCCCCCCGGCAGCTGCGGCCTGGGACACGGCACCGGACTCCTCACTCCCCGACGAGATGACAACACGGGAGGGGAGCCGGGCCTTGCGTCTCCGGCTGGCGGTCGGATCCCCGCCGCTGTGCTCCACAGCACCTTCTCCGCCCTCTTCATCAGTTGACGCTGCAGACAGGGAGAAACAAAACACAGGCATCAGGGCACTGTACAATGGACACATACACGCATGACAGTTGCACATGAGTGGCATTGGCAAACCTCATACATGTCATCACAATCCCCAACACACATGTCATTGCAACTCGCACACATGAGCCATACCACAGCCATATCGCAACTGCCACCACCATCCATGCACATAGAACAGCATGAGCAGCCAAAGGGGAGCCAGACATCACATGCAACACAGGAAGTGCACCACACATGTACACACACCAGCACACTTGCATGCATGTCTACACCTCTGCCAAGTGTCGCACTGTTCAGACGGGCATCCATGTCACATCTGCCAATCAGGCTTCCACATACCGCTGTCACATGCATCCATGTTGCATCACTGTTGCACCCTTGTCAAATACACACACATGCACATGTACACAGTGCTCATACATGCAGCCGAAAACAACATACATGCCTGACATCACGGACATGTCTACTTACATACACATTCATCCAAACATGTGTGCACGCACAACTGCATTTGCCATGCAAGCCCACACACACAAGCACCATCCATGTCTCACACATTACAGCCCTCGCATGTGTCAGCCCCACGGCCCTGTACACCCCCACCCATACTCGACCCCATACAAACAGATGTGCAACCGGCACAATGCCGAATAATCACCACACGCACTGCTCACAATCAGGATGCATGTACACTCACCGCTCGACTCCAGACGGGTCTGCTTCTCTAGGACCTGGACGTGGAGCGCTGGGGATATGCGTTCCAGGACCCCCATCTGTTCTTCCGACAAGTGGCCCCGGCACCCCTTGGCATCCGCTGCCTTCAAGAGGCGCCGGGCCTTGTTCAGGGTCCTGGACCTGAAGTCCTCCCAGCGCTTCCTGACATGTTGTAAGTCCCGGACTGCCACCCCCTCCGCATTGATGGCAGTCACGATGTCAGTCCAGATCCGAGTCCGTCCTTCCTTGTCGGCGCGGGAACTTCCGAAGAGGGCATCATACTGCCCCAGGTCTTGCTCCACCAGGACACCAACTTCGGTGGCACTGAAGCTGGTGCCCCTCTGCCTCTCTGGCCGGGGGTTGTCAGTGGTCACAGATGGTGTTTGCCCCGACATGACAACCCCAGAGGCAGGAGTGGGTGGGATACTGGGTCCTGGGGCTGGGCTGTGGAGCGATGGAATTCCAGTCGGGAGTCTTCGGTTCCAGCAGGGGTGGTCACAGCAACAGCACCCCTGGCTGATGTGCAGGCAGCAAATGGCAGTGCATGTGGGCAGCAGGCAGTCAGGCAGCAGCAGATGGCAGGTGGGAGCGTGCTCGGGGCTCTGGGGGGCAGTAGTTCGGCCTTCTGGGCAGGAGCGTGGTCTTCCGTGTGCTTACGCGTGGCCAGCTTGGTACGGAGTGATTTGGCACGTGAAAATCCTGCACGTCAGCGTGAAAACCGAGGAAAGGCCCTTAGCGCGTAAGCGCGTCAGCACGCATACGCGATTCTATTGGACCAAAGGCCCTCAGCGCGTAAGCGCGTCTTTGACGTGACCCGCACGGGTGTTTCCCACACAGCACGTGATGACAGAGCACACGTGGAAAGACTGCACGTCAGAGTGTCATCGCGTGTGATTGGTGGAAATGGCCCTACACGCAGAAGTGACAAAGCGTGTAATTGGTGTAAATGGCCCTACACGCATAAGTGACAAAGCGTGTAATTGGTGGAAATGGCCCTACACGCATAAGTGACAAAGCGTGTAATTGGTGGAAATGGCCCTAGCGCGTACACGCCGCGTAAGTGACGCTGGACGTGTGGGCCTGTATAAAAGGTACGCGTAGAACACCATTTCCTTGTACGTGCTTTTCGTGGAGAGCGAGTGGGTGAATTCTGTACTTCTTGTCGGTTCACACGCGATTTACTTCACGGCGTTTCAAGTTCGTATTCCCTGTTACCTCTGACAGCTTTTTCTCTTTTTTCTCTTTTACTGGTTTACCTGGGCCTGTTCCCTCAAACAGTGTTCCCTTCTACTGTTGTCCTGTCTCCTCAGACAGCGTACAAATCTTCTTTTGGCGGGTGTGTTGCCAACCAAACGCGCTCCTTTTTCACGCTCTTTTACCTGGCAGACGGTGAGTCACGCACGTATCTAACATCTGTGCTTGCCCCGTGTGTAGCCTACCCCTTCAGAGGTCATTCTAGGCTGCGTGTGACACGCATACGTTCATTCTTGTGTTACTGGGTGCCACAGCGTAGTGCAGGTTTTTCTTTCTGCACACGTGGTCTAGGAGGGGTTGCGTGCACGTCATCTCCCTTTTTTGGGGCTCCTGTGCGTAGCGTGACCCGTCATCTTTCCCCAGGGGTTACAATCAGCCTTGCAAGAGCACTAGGGTACAATTACCATCTGGTACCCAACCCCTTTGACCCCCAATTGCCCAGGACAATATTTTACCGCCACTCCCATACGCACATTAACATCAGTGCCATGGCTGGGAGGCAAGGATTCCGTAAGGGTGGCAAAGGTGGAAGAGCCACAAGTGGTGGCCGTGGTGGATCCGGTAGGGGACGTGGTCATTACTTGCAGGGTGAGCCTGTCCCCCCATGTGTGGAGGACCAGTCAAGGGCACCCATAATCCCCCCACCCCCCCCCTCCCGTTGAGGCTGATGTGGCTGACACCATCGATGCTCAGCCCTTGTTGGACCAGCCCATTGTGGCACCAGACCTGGCTGACTCCATGGCTGACTTCCAGGTCAGCAGGCCTATGACACGTGCGCTGGTGCACGTTGATGTCACCATGCCACGTGCATCTGGGGCAGCAAGGTCATCTGCTGCACCAAGTAGGCAGGGCGGAGAGGCTGCAGGGGCAGCTGCGGCTCCATCCACCCCAGCCCTCACACACCCAGCCCGGACAGTGTCGGTCCTAGTCCATGCTGCTGACATTCCCCCTGACACCATCACACTAGAGCCAATGCCTGCACCAACTCCCATGCTGAGTGTGCAATCCCACACTCCTGATACAGAGTCCACCAGGGCTCCTGCCCCTAGTGTCCAGAGCGGCGCAGGACACTCAGGATCACCACCACCTTCCAAGCGGAAGAGGAAGAGTGCTCGTCCGGCACAGGCTGATGCCCCAGACACGGCTACACAGTCCGGCCCATCCAGGAAGCCCAGCTTCACGGATGACGAACTGAATGCACTTGTCGAGTATGTGTCCGCACATGACAACGAGATGGTCATTGTTGCAGGATCCAAGACCACACCTGCACAACGCCAGGCATACTAGCAGACCGTTGCGGACATCGTAAGTGCCCTTGGAATCGTGAGGCGCACAGCCAATGATTGCTATAAGCGCTGGAATGACCTAAAGCGCAGGGCAAAGAGTAAGCTGGCCTCAAGTCATGCCGCAACTCTAGTGACTGGAGGTGGGTCTCCAGTAGTAGACATGGAACTCACTCCACATGAGTCAGTTGCTGGGACCTACGTCACGGAGGAACAGATCCAAGGCGTGGGAGATTTGGCTGATTACGAGGCATTGTCCGGTGAGTGCACATGCATGTGTGTGTCATCCATGTGCATGGTGTGTGTGAGGGCTTCTGTTTGTGTGACAGGTGAGAGTGTGTGCGCCTGAGTCGTATGGGTCAGCCATGTGCTTCATGCAATACATCCTGCGCAGCTGCATTTGGCCATAGCAGTATCCCTTCTGCCAACAGTAGACATCTAGCCCAACTGCACGCCAGTTGCCCTTGAAGTGTCACCTTGCCACAACATTGTTGCTTAATTTTCCAGTGTTCATTTAGTCAGATTGTTTGCATTCCACCACTTTTACTAGGCATGTCGCAGTCCTCTAGTCACATGTCTGACATGGCTATGGTAAAGTGGAGTGACTTTGTTACCTGGATATCATTTATTCAAACATGTCCCTGTGCAATTGCACCATTTCGGACTGGCAGCTCCATGTGAGGAATCTGACCTGTTTGAATTAGAAAAGCTGTTACATGCGGGAACTGGACTGAATGAATAGGTGCTGCCCTCCTCTCCATCTTCACTCAATAGCAATGGTACATGCCATCTGTGTGATGGCATGTGTGTTTCACCTGCCAATCACAGGCCAATGTGTGATGCCACTGCCAGGCAGCATGCAGAAAATGTGTTCATCTTCCATCTTGGTGTCATCAGTGTGTGCCATTTGCCTGCCCTTCATACGCAGTGAGGGTGCATGCATGGGAGGGTTTTAGTCATGTGGGACATGTGTCAAACAAGTACTGGTTCTCTTGCTTCTCAGCCCTCATTGTGTGCCATGGTGCTAATGCCTGTTTCCATTTCTTTGTTTTTATGTCTTTGCAGGGGAAGACGCACCTGATACTGCTGGGGTTGTGGAGATGGTGCAGACCCAGGAGGGGTCCGAGGGCCGACCAACCACCAGTGACGGACGTGGTGTGGTGGTGGGTGAGAACCCACAAGTGCTGCAGGTCCTGCTCTCAAGGGGTGTCTCTGGCTGCACCTCCCCCGAGCTGTACTCAGGTTTTGATTCGGATGAGACCTACGTGCCGTCGCAGGTGAGTGTTCCAGGGAGGGATTCTGTTCTGTCTCACCCACCTGCACCAGGGTCAGAACCCTCAATGGGGATGTCAGTGTTGGCAGCTACGCCTTTGGTGGTTACGGATGCAGGGTCACACTCCGCGACATCTGATCCTGTTCCTGGGCCAGCAGATCAGAGGGGGAATGCAGTCCTGCAGCCTCAGGCAGTGCCAGCACAGCAAGGCGCAGTTCGCCTTGCCCCAGACAGGTGTGGTGCCCGCCGACGTGGTGGCCGTACACCACCTGGCAATACCGCATGGGAGCAATCCATTTACGGTATGGCAACCCAACAGGCAGCATCATCCGAGATGATGGCTCAGGCCATGGATAGGGTGGCCACTTCCATTGTCCCCCCTGAAAGGCTGATGGAGCGACTAGAGCAGGCAACCGACTCCATCTGCCAGTCACACAGGGAGGACATGTTGGGGTCCAACAGGGACAGGCGGGCGGTACTGGCGACTCTGCAGGAAGCCATCTCAATTGAGTCCCAGGGCCACAGGGAAGCCCTGAGGCAGGAGCTCTTCACCTCAGGACGACTCTTGTTGAGCTTGAGGCTTCAACACACCAAAGGACAGAACAGCAGCTGGAGCGTCTCACCCGTACGCTCTCAGCTGAGATGCAGGCAACGAGGGCGGAGGTCCGGGCATCCCGTGAGTTGTTGCATGGGGACCTCCGCACACTCATCCTCCAGAACCAGACCTACCACACCCGCATGCTTGCAGCCATGGAGGAGCAGACTAGGGCCTTGCGTGGGCTGCCTCCCATAGTGCAACCACCTCCGGATGCAGCTGCACAGGGTGATAATAGCGACAGCAGTGATACTCCCACAATAGGGTAGCCGTGTGGGCCATGAGCCCATGGAGGTGTTTTTTTTTCCCAGGATCCACGCAGGTGGGTTCTGGTGTGCATCCTGTCCTCGGACCTCCTGGGTGGCCTCCCCAACCCCCCCCCCCCGGGCCCTTCAATGGCCATTTTTTATTTTTTATTATTTTTGTTTTTATTTTTATTTCTTTTATTCCCAATTTTTTTGGGACGATTTGTTGGCTTCCGTGGTTCCTGTGGGCATACGCTGCATTGTGGCTGGGCACATGCAGGCTTGTAATGTATTTGGTTCAGATGCTTGGGTTTGAGTCACACACACCCCTCCTGCTTCCCGTTTCCATGGGCTTGCAAAGGGTGTGCCCAAGTGACAGTGAATTACACAGTGACGTTGGACTCCCATGAGCTGTGTGGGCAGTCTGTAGTCAATACTGTGTATACATTCCTAGTGCATATTGCTGTTGTGTTGTACACTGCATGTTGCATTGATGTGTAACTCATCTTCTGTGTCTACCTCCCAATTTGCAGGTCCCTTCCTCATGTCTACACAAGGACCTCTAGTCTGGAGATGTGGACCATGTTGGCAGCAGTGCACCTACAACTCTACATGGCGCCAACACTGCACAGTTGGTGGTGGTGGGAGTGCAGGCATTTCCAGGTGGTGAGACTACTAATATTAAACATTAGTGATGTCATGTTAATGGTAGTACGTGCTCAAGTTTGTTGTTGGTCCGGCATTACTGTGAGCATTTCAGGTGTTGCAAGTTTCTAATAGGGACACTGTACATTGTGACACTAGTGTCATGTTGTGGGGATTACTTTGTTTACCTGCAAATAGCATGACATGGCACGGTGTGTCGTGTGGCGGTGCTGGGGTTGGGTTGGCTGACATGGCACTGTCCTCTTGTTGCATTTTGCAAGTGGGTATTCATTTTAGCTGCTTGAATGTGTAACTTCACAAAACTGCATTGGTGGTGTCTGTGTTGGTAGGGAAGCACACATTCTGACACTTCCAGGTGAACAATCTCAGGCTGATATGGTTTTCACGGTTCTTTCTCCAGACATTCAGGATCAGTGTCAGGTTGAGTCATCATTGATTGTCAGATTGAATGTGCCAGGGCAGTGTGCACTCCACAGGGGTGTGATTTCTATGTGAAGTAATTAGCCACTAGCTGTGTACGGGCTGCCTCCCCCCCGTGCCCTTTCCCCTCCCATGCGCAGCGGCTGTGCATGTGGTTGGGGATGGAGGGGCACCACCATGTCCACGGCAAGGCCCCGGCGTGTTGCAACGTTGTGCAGGACACATGCTGCCACTATGATCCTGCACACTACTGGGGGAGCGTACAACAGCTGCCCGCCAGAACGGTCAAGGGAGCGAAAGCGTGACTTCAGCACTCCGAATGTGCGCTCCACTATGCCCCGGGTTGTAATGTGGGCTGCGTTATATCTTACCTGGGGTGGCGTGGTGGGGTTCCGAATTGGCGTCATCATGTGGGGGCTGAGAGGGTAGGCACTGTCCCCTGTGGAGGTGGTGATTGGTATCATTGGTGGGGTTGTGACCTTGCTCAGTATCTGACATGCATGCATGTGCAGTGGCATACATACTCACCAAGCAGCCATGTATCGCCATGCCGCCCAGCTTCTAGGTCCCGGCTTAGGGTGGACATTCGGTAAATGAAGCTGTCGTGGGTTGACCCGGGATAGTTGGCATATACTGAGGTGATGATTCCCTTGGCATTACATACTACCTGCACGTTGATGGAATGCCAGTGCTTGCGGTTCCTATAGATGTGCTCAGATGCCCTGGGGGGACGTAGAGCCACATAGGGGGAAGTCGATGGCACCTAGCACTTTGGGTAATCGTGCCACAGCGTAAAAATCCAGGGCGGCAGCATGCCTTTCTGCAGGGGTTCTGGGCAGGTATATGTGCCTGCGGACTGATGGGCGTGCAGTGATGATGTTCAAGACCTGGTGTAGGCAGCGTGACTGGGTGGCCTGTGATACACCACCCACAATGGCACTTGTCCGCTGAAATGATCCAGTGGCTAAGAAGTGCAGTACATTGAGGACCTTCTCCAGGGGGCTGAGTGCTTGGGAGCACAGGGTGGGTGATGTGAGGTCATCCTCCCACTCACTCACCAGGTCCAGTATGATGTGTGGTGGAAACCTGTACCTCCCATGCACCTGGTCATCAGGCATCCCGAAAAGGCTGGTTCTGGGTGTGAATATTCTGGCCCTGACTATCCTCCTCCTCCTCCTTTGGTAGGCCACGCCCACTGCTGCTAGGAACGGTATGTTCATCCTGGGTCTGAGCTTGTTATTTTGTTAGCGCGCAAATTAATGCGTTGCGCGTGTTGTAGGCGAGCGTGTGACCCGCGCACCCCTGAAATCCAGTACCCAGTCCAATAGCGTGTGGAAATTGCCGCGCACACCGGGATACAGGTGCGCTGACGTACTTGCGTGTGTAAGTGTCCGCGCACACCTGATATACACGTACATAGGCCAATCGCGTGTAAGCGCACTTTTGTCCAATTACACGCGATGAGACTCTGACGTGCTGTCCAATTACACGCGATGACACTCTGACGTACAGTCTTTCCACGTGTGCTCTGTCATCACGTGCTGTGTGGGAAACACCCGTGCGGGTCACGTCACAGACACGCTTACGCGCTGAGGCCCTTTGGTCCAATAGATTCGCGTATGCGTGCTGACGCGCTTACGCGCTAAGGGCCTTTCCTCGGTTTTCACGCTGACGTGCAGGATTTTCACGTGCCAAATCACTCCGTACCAAGCTGGCCGCGCGTAAGCACACGGAAGACCACGCTCCTGCCCAGAAGGCCGAACTACTGCCCCCCAGAGCCCCGAGCACGCTCCCACCTGCCATCTGCTGCTGCCTGACTGCCTGCTGCCCACGTGCACTGCCATTTGCTGCCTGCACATCAGCCAGGGGTGCTGTTGCTGTGACCACCCCTGCTGGAACCGAAGACTCCCGACTGGAATTCCATCACTCCACAGCCCAGCCCCAGGACCCAGTTGCCCACCCACTCCTGCCTCTGGGGTTGTCATGTCGGGGCAAACACCATCTGTGACCACTGACAACCCCCGGCCAGAGAGGCAGAGGGGCACCAGCTTCAGTGCCACCGAAGTTGGTGTCCTGGTGGAGCAAGTCCTGGGGCAGTATGATGTCCTCTTCGGAAGTTCCCGCGCCGACAAGGAAGGACGGACTCGGATCTGGACTGACATCGTGACTGCCATCAACGCGGAGGGGGTGGCAGTCCGGGACTTACAACATGTCAGAAAGCGCTGGGAGGACTTCAGGTCCAGGACCCTGAACAAGGCCCGGCGCCTCTTGAAGGCAGCGGATGCCAAGGGGCGCCGGGGCCACTTGTCGGAAGAACAGATGGGGGTCCTGGAACGCATATCCCCAGCGATCCACGTCCAGGTCCTAGAGAAGCATACCCGTCTGGAGTCGAGCGGTGAGTGTACATGCATCCTGATTGTGAGCAGTGCGTGTGGTGATTATTCGGCATTGTGCCAGTTGCACATCTGTTTGTATGGGGTCGAGTATGGGTGGGGGTGTACAGGGCCGTGGGGCTGACACATGCGAGGGCTGTAATGTGTGAGACATGGATGGTGCTTGTGTGTGTGTGCTTGCATGGCAAATGCAGTTGTGCGTGCACACATGTTTGGATGAATGTGTATGTAAGTAGACATGTCGGTGATGTCAGGCATGTATGTTGTTTTCGGCTGCATGTATGAGCACTGTGTACATGTGCATGTGTGTGTATTTGTCAAGGGTGCAACAGTGATGCAACATGGATGCATGTGACAGCGGTATGTGGAAGCCTGATTGGCAGATGTGACATGGATGCCCGTCTGAACAGTGCGACACTTGGCAGAGGTGTAGACATGCATGCAAGTGTGGTGGTGTGTGTACATGTGTGGTGCACTTCCTGTGTTGCATGTGATGTCTGGCTCCCCTTTGGCTGCTGATGCTGTTGTATGTGTAGGGATGGTGGTGGCAGTTGCGATATGGCTGTGGTATGGCTCATGTGAGCGAGTTGCAATGACATGTGTGTTGGGGATTGTGATGACATGTCTGAGGTTTGCCAATGCCACTCATGTGCAACTGTCATGCGTGTATGTGTCCATTGTACAGTGCCCTGATGCCTGTGTTTTGTTTCTCCCTGTCTGCAGCGTCAACTGATGAAGAGGGCGGAGAAGGTGCTGTGGAGCACAGCGGCGGGGATCCGACCGCCAGCCGGAGACGCAAGGCCCGGTTCCCCTCCCATGTTGTCATCTCGTCGGGGAGTGAGGAGTCCGGTGCCGCGTCCCAGGGCGCAGCTGCCGGGAGGAGGTCCAAGAGGCGGAGGTTGCAGTTGGACTCCTCGGCATCAGAAGGGGCAGCTGGGACCCCACAGGGCCCAACAGGGGAAGATGGCACAGAGTCATCCAGGTTGGTGGGGGGTTTGGTGGAGGAGGGGGCAGTGCAAGCACCAGAGACGGGGTCTGGAGGTGGGGATCCCACTGGTGCTAGTGGTGCAGTGCAGGACCAGGGACAGGAGGCAGCACAGGCGGCCGCGGAGGTGCCTGTGTGCAATCCTGTCTCGGATCCTGTCCCTGCATCATCTTGCACCAGCAGGGATGCCTACGTCCAGACCCGTTTTCAGGCAGGGGATGAGCTGACGTCAACTGGCCTTCCTCTGCCTGCGGACGTGGCCATCCAGGTCCGGGTTGAGCCTGTCCTGGCTGGTGTGGCGTTGCGTCAACGGGCCATGCGAGGTGACCTGCAGTCTTTTCATGGAGAGACTGCACGTCATCTCGAATGGCTCGTTGACCACGTCAGCCTGCTGGGACAGGTCACCCAGGCCGGATTCCTCCGTCTGATGGGGCTTGCTCCGACCCCCTCCTCAACTGGACCCCCTACGCGCCAGTCGTCCTCTGTGCCATCTTCCCACCCATCAGTCACCTGGGTGCCCTGTGGAGCTGCCTCTGACGGTGCGGCCAGGCTGGTGTAGGAGGCATCCCTGCCACAGTCGGGAGTCGGAGGTCCAGCAGGGGTGGCCACATCAACAAGTGCACCCCAGCCGGCGGAGGATGTGCAGGCAGCAGGAGGCAGTGCACGGGCAGAGGCAGAGCAGCAGCAACATGGTGGGAGACATGAAGGCTCGGGGCTTTCGACATCGGAGGGGCAGGCATCGGCCGGAGGGCAGGGGGACCCAGGACAGAGAGTGTCTTCCGTGTGGCAGCGGTTGGGCCACGCCATAGGTGCAGAGCGGCGGCGGGCGGAAGAGGCGCGGCTCACAATGGTCAGGGCGGAGAACTCCATGCGGAGGGCCCTGAGGCGGGCCGAGTGCCTCGAGGCAATCCGCAGGGGGTTGGAGGAGGACACGGCGTCGTCCCTGCGGATCCTCGGGGCCATGGAACTGGACCGCCTCCGGGACATCGAACAGGAGTTCGATGATGCCCTGGCCCGGGACACCACGGAGTGACCCGCTGGACTTGCCCGCCGCCTTTGTATATAGTTCTTTAGTTTTAGGTTTCCTTTCTTTCTTATTATGATTTGGAGTCGACGGACACTGCTCCACTTTTTGTATATAGTTGATTTTTAGGTAGGTTTTTTAGTAGGTTTCCTTTGTTCAGTTGGGCTCATGGACCCTTGGTAGTTTTTTACATAGTTCTTTATTGCATGGAGATTTTTTTAATTTTGACTTTGGCCAAATATTTTTTGGATTCTGATTTCCAGTTTTGTGTTTTTATACGGACATGCAGCTTTTTTTTTCTCATTCACATTGTAGTTTGTTTTCTTTCTTTAGCATTCTTTATTTTTTTCAATACAAGTTTGTTTCCATACTTCACTGTGTGGTATCATCTCATTGGTTTCATGCATGTCATGTTGTGTGTTTTCCCATTCAATTGCAACCATTGTGTGTGACGGATATGGGCTCATTAGCTTCATGAACATTGTGGGTGTAACATGTGATTTCCATTTCCATGTGGGTAAATGGGTTACTTGGTAGGGCTTTTTGGCTGTGGAGGCTGTCCATTACGCACATGATTGGGGATTGTGAGGACCTGGTGGGGGCTGCCCATGGTGGCAGGGGGGTGGGGGTGGTGGGAGACATGAGTGGGGGCCTGGTGGAGGCTGCCCCTGGTGGCTGGGGGGTGGGGGTGGTGGGAGACATGGGTGGGGGCCTGGTGGGGGCTGCCCCTGCACTGCTGGGGGGTGGGGGTGGTGGGAGACATGAGTGGGGGCCTGGTGGAGGCTGCCCCTGGTGGCTGGGGGGTGGGGGTGGTGGGAGACATGAGTGGGGGCCTGGTGGAGGTTGCCCCTGCACTGCTGGGGGGTGGGGGTGGTGGGAGACATGAGTGGGGGCCTGGTGGAGGCTGCCCCTGCACTGCTGGGGGGTGGGGGTGGTGGGAGACATGGGTGGGGGCCTGGTGGAGGCTGCCCCTGCACTGCTGGGGGGTGGGGGTGGTGGGAGACATGAGTGGGGGCCTGGTGGAGGCTGCCCCTGCACTGCTGGGGGGTGGGGGTGGTGGGAGACATGGGTGGGGGCCTGGTGGGGGCTGCCCCTGGTGGCTGGGGGCTGGGGGTGGTGGGGGACATGAGTGGGGGCCTGGTGGGGGCTGCCCCTGGTGGCTGGGGGGTGGGGGTGGTGGGGGACATGAGTGGGGGCCTGGTGGGGGCTGCCCATGGTGGCAGGGGGGTGGGGGTGGTGGGAGACATGAGTGGGGGCCTGGTGGAGGCTGCCCATGGTGGCAGGGGGGTGGGGGTGGTGGGAGACATGGGTGGGGGCCTGGTGGGGGCTGCCCCTGGTGGCTGGGGGGTGGGGGTGGTGGGGGACATGAGTGGGGGCCTGGTGGGGGCTGCCCCTGGTGGCTGGGGGGTGGGGGTGGTGGGGGACATGAGTGGGGGCCTGGTGGGGGCTGGCCATTGTGGCAGGGGGGTGGGGGTGGTGGGAGACATGAGTGGGGGCCTGGTGGAGGCTGCCCCTGCACTGCTGGGGGGTGGGGGTGGTGGTAGACATGAGTGGGGGCCTGGTGGAGGCTGCCCATGGTGGCAGGGGGGTGGGGGTGGTGGGAGACATGAGTGGGGGCCTGGTGGAGGCTGCCCCTGGTGGCAGGGGGGTGGGGGTGGTGGGAGACATGAGTGGGGGCCTGGTGGAGGTTGCCCCTGCACTGCTGGGGGGTGAGGGTGGTGGGAGACATGAGTGGGGGCCTGGTGGAGGCTGCGCCTGCACTGCTGGGGGGTGGGGGTGGTGGGAGACATGGGTGGGGGCCTGGTGGAGGCTGCCCCTGCACTGCTGGGGGGTGGGGGTGGTGGGAGACATGGGGGGGGGCCTGGTGGGGGCTGCCCCTGGTGACTGGGGGTGGTGGGGGACATGGGTGGGGGCCTGGTGGGGGCTGCTGCTGGTGGCTGGGGGGTGGGGGTGGTGGGGGCCTGGTGGGGGCTGCCCATGGTGGCAGGGGGTAGGGGTGGTGGGAGACATGAGTGGGGGCCTGGTGGAGGCTGCCCATGGTGGCAGGGGGGTGGGGGTGGTGGGAGACATGGGTGGGGCCTGGTGGGGGCTGCCCCTGGTGGCTGGGGGGTGGGGGTGGTGGGGGACATGAGTGGGGGCCTGGTGGGGGCTGCCCCTGGTGGCTGTGGGGTGGGGGTGGTGGGGGACATGAGTGGGGGCCTGGTGGGGGCTGGCCATGGTGGCAGGGGTGTAGGGGTGGTGGGAGACATGAATGGGGCCTGGTGGAAGCTGCCCCTGCACTGCTGGGGGGTGGGGTGGTGGTAGACATGAGTGGGGGCCTGGTGGAGGCTGCCCATGGTGGCAGGGGGGTGGGGGTGGTGGGAGACATGAGTGGGGGCCTGGTGGAGGCTGCCCATGGTGGCAGGGGGTTGGGGTGGTGGGAGACATGAGTGGGGGCCTGGTGGAGGTTGCCCCTGCACTGCTGGGGGGTGGGGGTGGTGGGAAACATGAGTGGGGGCCTGGTGGAGGCTGCCCCTGCACTGCTGGGGGGTGGGGGTGGTGGGAGACATGGGTGGGGGCCTGGTGGAGGCTGCCCCTGGTGGCTGGGGGGTGGGGGTGGTCGGAGACATGGGTGGGGGCCTGGTGGGGGCTGCCCATGGTGGCAGGGGGGTGGGGGTGGTGGGAGACATGAGTGGGGGCCTGGTGGAGGCTGCCCCTACACTGCTGGGGGGTGGGGGTAGTGGTAGACATGAGTGGGGGCCTGGTGGAGGCTGCCCATGGTGGCAGGGGGGTGGGGGTGGTGGGAGACATGAGTGGGGGCCTGGTGGAGGCTGCCCCTGCACTGCTGGGGGGTGGGGGTGGTGGGAGACATGAGTGGGGGCCTGGTGGAGGCTGCCCCTGCACTGCTGGGGGGTGGGGGTGGTGGGAGACATGAGTGGGGGCCTGCTGGAGGCTGACCCTGGTGGCTGGGGGGTGGCGGTGGTGGGAGACATGAATGGGGGCCTGGTGGAGGCTGCCCATGGTGGCAGGGGGGTGGGGGTGGTGGGAGACATGAGTGGGAGCCTGGTGGAGGCTGCCCCTGGTGGCTGGCGGGTGGGGGTGGTGGGAGACATGAGTGGGGGCCTGGTGGAGGTTGCCCCTGCACTGCTGGGGGTGGGGGTGGTGGGAGACATGAGTGGGGGCCTGGTGGAGGGTGACCCTGGATGCTGGGGGGTGGGGGTGCAGGGGGACATGAGTGGGGGCCTGGTGGAGGGTGGCCATGGTGGCAGGGGGGTGGGGGTGGTGGTAGACATGAGTGGGGGCCTGGTGGAGGCTGCCCCTGCACTGCTGGGGGGTGGGGGGGTGGGAGACATGAGTGGGGGCCTGGTGGAGGCTGCCCATGGTGGCAGGGGTTTGGGGGGGGTGGGAGACATGAGTGGGGGCCTGGTGGAGGATGCCCATGGTGGCAGGGGGGTGGGGGTGGTGGTAGACATGCATTGTTGATCAGTAGTGCAAGGTGACATGTGGGTTGGCTGGGGGCATGCCCATGGTGGATGGGCTGCCTGCGGGACATGAGCATGGGTGCAGGGTAGTCCCCCGTGGTGTGGGCTGCCTGCAGGGTCCGTGGAGGTTGTGGAGCGTACACCTGGGAGGGCCCACACGGCCAATTCACGTGTGGTACTCCCCCGAACCCCTGAAATACACATACCCTGCTGTATTCGTGTGTGGAACTTCCCGCGCACCCCTGAAATACACATACCTTGCTGAAATCGCGTGTGGAAATTCCCGCGCACCCCTGAAATACACGTACCCTGCTGAAATCGCGTGTGGAACTTCCCGCGCAACCCTGAAATACACATATCTTGCTGAAATCGCGTGTGGAACTTCCCGCGCACCCCTGAAATACACGTACCCTGCTGAAATCGCGTGTAGAACTTCCCGCGCACCCCTGAAATACACATACCTTGCTGAAATCGCGTGTGGAACTTCACGCGCACCCCTGAAATACACGTACCCTGCTCGCACTGGGCCAATCGCGTGTGGAACTTCCCGCGCACCCCTGAAATACACATACCTTGCTGAAATCGCGTGTGGAAATTTCCGCGCACCCCTGAAATACACGTACCCTGCTCGCACTGGGCCAATCGCGTGTGGAACTTCCCGCGCACCCCTGAAATACACGTACCTTGCTGAAATTGCGTGTGGAAATTTCCGCGCACCCCTGTAATACACGTACCCTGCTCGCACTGGGCCAATCGCGTGTGGAACTTCCCGCGCACCCCTGAAATACACGTACCCTGCTCGCACTGGGACAATCGCGTGTGGAACTTCCCGCGCACCCCTGAAATACACGTACCCTGCTCGCACTGGGACTATCGCGTGTGGAACTTCCCGCGCACCCCTTAAATACACGTACCCTGCTCGCACTGGGCCAATCGCGTGTGGAACTTCCCGCTCACCCCTGAAATACACGTACCCTGCTGAAATTGCGTGTGGAACTTCCCGTGCACCCCTGAAATACACGTACCCTGCTCGCACTGGGACAATCGCATGTGGAACTTCCCGCGCACCCCTGAAATACACGTACCCTGCTCGCACTGGGACTATCGCGTGTGGAACTTCCCGCGCACCCCTGAAATACACGTACCCTGCTCGCACTGGGCCAATCGCGTGTGGAACTTCCCGCGCACCCCTGAAATACACGTACCCTGCTCGCACTGGGACAATCGCGTGTGGAACTTCCCGCGCACCCCTGAAATACACGTACCCTGCTCGCACTGGGACTATCGCGTGTGGAACTTCCCGCGCACCCCTGAAATACACGTACCCTGCTCGCACTGGGCCAATCGCGTGTGGAACTTCCCGCGCACCCCTGAAATACACGTACCCTGCTGAAATCGCGTGTGGAACTTCCCGCGCACCCCTGAAATCCACGTACCCAGCCAAATCACGTGTGAGACTTCCCGCGCACCCCGGTATACACGCACACATATTTTTTGTCAGCGGGTGTCCGTGTTTGTGGGTACCCCTTTGCACGTCATTTGTCCTGGAGGGCCACAGTATAGGACATTCATCATGGCAGTATATAGGTGCTATTTGTTGGCGCACCTTTTGGCGCACATTTCTTACAGCCGCAGAGACGCTACCGCCTGCTTTCTTGTGGCGGTCGTGTTTGTGCCTGTGCGCTGGTTTGAGCGTGCGCTTTTTTGCACTATTCTATTCCATGAATACGTGTTGTAGGCGAGCGTGTGGGCATTCCGCGCACTTGTGCCCTGTACTTCCCCCGTGACGCCCACGTTTTGGCAAGTTGTTCCCCATTCCGAGTGTTACGCCCGTGTTCCGTCTACTTTTGTTGCGTGCGCCGCGCTATGTGCGAATTTCGCTGTGGCCTGTGTGATTTTCGCTGTGACCTGGCGCACGCTGTTAGATGGCCTGTGCGCCAACGTGCGCCGCGCACTTTTTTATCGCACATCCGCTGGTTTTCTCGCGCACAGACTTCCATGAATCGATGTGCGCTGCTTTTCGTGCGTTTTTCGCACTTGCACTGCGATTTTCGCTATTCCACTGCGATTCGCACGTTTTTGCCCACTTGCGCCGCGCTAATTATTCCATGAATCGGCCTCTTAAGATTTTCCCAAAAAACTCATCAGAATAATGGAGATCTTTGGAAGGATAGATTTTCTGAATACCAAGTGAAAAAGCCCTTTCCATATTTTTTAGCCGACTCAGCCTGTTTATCCTGATCATATAATAATGCTTTTTTGGCAAGCGTCTTATGACGGCGCTCATGTTTTTCTCTACACTTAAGCTGTTGTAACGCTTCTTTTTTCCAATTCTGTAAAACATCAAATGCTGCAAATCTAGCCTTTTTCTTTAACAATACTGACTCCAAATATTCAATGCGAGCGATCGCAAAACTACCATTCATTGGCCACTGAAGTTCAGAGGGATGTCTGGTTTGCCTGTGCCAAATATCATTAAATACTAAACTTCCAATGCCATGCTTACAGTACATAGTACATGCCGGCGACCCCTCCTGTGGTGCCAGATGGCTAAATTCCAAAGATTGTCTATCACTGCGGAATAATGCCCTAAACAGGTAGACAATTTCCCAGGCATATCTCAAATTCTTGGTATTACCTGGTCAATAATTGTGTCTGCAGATACAATGCGCCAAAATTCAAATATCCAGGGTTAAATTAAGAATCGGGTCACTACTCACCTGGCCAAACCTAAGGAGGACCGATCGGTATTTCTAAGAATCTTACCTAACTAATCTTACCTCGTGTATGTTGATTTTGGCAAATCTGCCCGCCTCGATAAGTGGACCCTCATCAAGATACCGTCTCAGACCACAGGCTAGTCGTCCAGGGATAAGATCGTGCAACGCTGCTGAGGTGTTGCGTCTCATCCAGGGGCCCCTTACTTTTGTACACCATCCGATCCCGGTCCGATAGCAAGTGTCAACCTTCAACAATCCAGAATCAATCTTGAGGGTCCCTATTCGGGCGCCAACTGTGAAAACAGAAACAAAATATCGAGGCTGAGTATCCCAAAAGGAAATACACCAAACACAGGTTTCAAAGGAACATACAAAGTACTTTATTCTCTATCGAATACAATTACAAAACAGTGCAAAGTCAGATAGCTATCAGCCCTCAGTACAACACAACAAACTCCAGCGTGGTTCAGTGTGTTCAGTGAGAGACTGTACATTAGAATGCATTTGCTTTTTATACATTTTGTGAGCGCTATGGCCAACCCCTCTTCGGGTTAATTTTCTACTTTATACATCACCAATTCTAGGGTTCGTTGCCGAGTCTCAAATAACCGCATCTAACTGGTTCATTCTTTATTACATGTAACAATAAGCGTATGCATTAACTGTGTATTCTAAGTTTCGTATTGCAGATCTTCTTAAACATTAATACAATATAGTAAAACAGATGTTCTTTGCCCAATGTGTAAACACATTATCATAATACATACTCGTGGATTGGTTTACTTGCGCGAGTAATCCTTTTACACATAGGTCAATGTAGGATGAGGTCTCAGTTCATGACCTCAACAAGTAGCCTGCAGGCAGATTACACATTAGCGATGTACAGAGGTCAAGGCGGCCATGTAGTATTTTGCAATGACATTGTCCACCATTTTAGCTCACAGGGTGACTTTTCCACATAAATCCTAAAAGGCGGTTTGAGCTAAAATGGCGGCCTACATAGATTAAAGGTCAGGACCTTGTAACACAGATCTCGCAAATGACTTTCGAGCAGCTTGGCGTAGGCCAATATTAATATATTTATTACAATGGGAGGCACGATATACTTTTTATTCCGACACTGCCTTCAAGGTCATCCGACCCATGAGAAGAGTGTCAGCAGATGCCTTTGCCTCCACCTACTCTCCTCCATCGAATCCTGCAGCTGACTCCCACCCTGATACAGCCCTCTCCAACTTTCATCATCCCATCTCCAAAACTCTCGACATTATTTCCCCTGTCATGAGGGTCCGACTAAAGCCTGCTAGAAAGTGCAACTCTTGGTACAACTCTGATCTGGCTGCCCTTAAATGCAAGTGCAGAACAGCGAAACAGAAATGGGGATCTTCAGGAACACCCACTGACAAACTGGCCTGCCGCCTTCTTCAAAGGCAATATAGACTCTGCATCCACTCCAAGAAATGAGTCTACATTCAAGCCTGCATCTCATCGGTCTCTAGCAACATGGCCAAACTCTTCAATGTCTGCAAGAAACTGGCCAACCCCACAGCAGCCGCATCCTCTACTACACTTACCCAGGGCCTTTGCTCGTCCTTGGAAGCGCACTTTGCCAACAAAACACAGGAAATCCTCTCCTCTCTCTCTTCTGCTGCCCCCAAAGCAACATCTCTTGGGCCCCCCTTGGCCAACCCCACCCCTCCCCTCTTCACTCCTCCCTCTCCCCTGTCACACCTGATGAGGTCCGGTATGACAAGTGTGGTCTTTGAAAGCCTACTCCGAACAGGTGGCCCATCCAAAACCATCAAATTAAATATTGACACTCTTGCTACAGCCTTGGCCAACCTCTGCAACCTCTCTTTTGCCACTGGAATTTCCCCTCTCCTCTCAAGCACTCTCTTGTGTACCATCTGCTCAAAAGACCCTCTGCTGACCAGTCCATTCTGGGAAACTATCGCCCAATCTCCATCACCCTTTTCCTGGGTAAACTCCTTTAGAAACTGGCTATCACTCAACTCACCCTCCATACTGAGTCTGTTGGTTGTCTCCATGACCATCAGTCTGGCTTTAGAGCATCCAGAGACACAGAAACTGCTCTTCTGAACACCCACAAAGACCTGCTCTTAAATCTTGACTCCATCTCTCCCTCTGTCCTCATTCTTCTCAACCTCTCCTCTGCATTCGATAAGTTCAACCACAACATCCTGTTCACCCGTCTCTGTGATACCCTTGACATCACAGATCAGGCCCTGGTGTGGCTCGCCCCCTTTCTCTTTGACCGGCCCTCCCAGGTGGAAGTCGGGCCCTTTCACTCCTCTACCACGCTCTCTACTTGTGGTGTTCCCCAGGGATCTAACCTTTCCCCTTGGTTCTTTAATATCTACAGGGCTCTCTTGGCCCACAGGATCTCTACCTTTATCTCTAATTTTCAGTCTTATGCAGATGACACACAGCTCTCTTTCAGGCTACCCTCAGCCTCCTCCTCGCTCATCCCTGACTGTCTATCCATATTTCAGGCTTGGTGTGCTTCTAACAACCTATGCCTGAATGCCAGTAAGACAGAGATCGTCTTCATTGGGACGCCTGCTCCCACTTTCCCACTTTCTCACTGGCCTGCTTCCCTTTGCCCTGCACCCTCACCTACCAATGAGGCAAACAATCTTGGGGTCATCTTGGACTCCACTCGCTCCTTTTCTTCTCACATCTCAGATGTCTCCAAAAAGTACAACTGCCAACTGCACCTCCTCAGAGACATTCTACCTTTTCTCACTTTCCCACAGAGGCTCATCACCTCAAGAGCCCTGGTTCTCTCTAGGCTGGATGATTTCAATAGCCTCTTTCTCAGTCTTCCTACTTCTACTCTCCGTCCTTTACAACTCATCCAGAACGGAACCACAAAACTTATCCTTGGCCTCAAGCCCTGGGAGTGCATCTCTCCAGCACTGAAATCCCTCCACTGGCTCCCCATGGCTGCAAGCATCAAGTTTAAGCCCCTCTGCATAATCCAAAAGGCTTTCTCGGGCCAGGGCCTGCACTATCAACAACACTCTCTTCCTAAATACTCTCCCTCTAGAGTCTTCCGCTTGTCCTCCTTCAGCTCTTGCAGGTGAGCCGCTTTCACGAACAGAAATTTGGGGTTTCCTCTGGAACAGCCTCCTTGCCTCTCTCTGTCTTGAGCCGGACCACCTTAAGTTCCAGAAACTCCTCAAGACCTTCCTTTTCTCTTCCTTCTTCTCCCTGCCTCTCCCCTGCAAACCCTCTTTCTTTTCTCTATACTCTCCTTCTCCTCCCTAACTCTGTTCAGTTTTTGCTGACTGGTTGCCTGGCTCACCTCCAGAGCCTACAGGACCCATGCTCCCCTGTCAGCTTTTTGCACTTGCCTCTGTGCCGATGCACTTTGTTCAACATTACTGCACTTTCAGCTTACATTCCTTGAGCGGGGCAACCTCTCTGCCCTTAACCCAGGGCCCTGCTGGACTGGACTCTAAGTTGCCCCCAGCCTTCCCATGTCTCTGCACCTTTGTCGGTATGTATGAATGACCTAAATGTACTAGTACCAGTTAGTTCATCTGTCCTGTACCACCCCCCACCATTTTACATCCCCCTTCCAAGCTTGGTTTCAACTGTAGAATGACATGCACTTGCACTAGGGGAAATATCGTCAGGCCTAGTATGCAAGTGTTTCTGTTTAGATTATTTGCATCTGCAAGGCCTAAGAATGATTACTGTATTTTGATTTGATTTGATTTGATTTGATTTATTTATTTAATGAGCGCCTTACACCAAGGCACCAAGGTATTCCATTGTTATCTTCCCGCCTTGAAGCGCCTTGAAGCGCTTTGAAGCACTTCACCTGTGTATAAGTGCTATATAAATAAAGAATACATAAGTAAATAAATAAATAAACGGCTACTAGATGCAACCCGAAAGATACCACACATGACTCTAGCGATGCCACCAATGATCTGAACACCTTTGCTCTGGGTCACTCCACCTTTCTACCGAACCCATAACCCCAGCTCCAAGTACATTGATCCCACTATCTCTGGTGCATCTGTCCAGCACTGAGGTCAATCCAGCCCTCATAGACAATGCCAACTTGGAAGCAACCACGCTCAAGGGTACACTCATTAATGCAAGGTCACTCTTGGCACATGCTCTAGATATTGCACACCTTATTACTACAATCTAGACTTCCTACCCATCACCGAAACATGGCTTCATGAAGCAGCAGGCCCAGCACTCTCTCTCGCCATCCCTGAAAGGTATACTATCTTCAGGACAGGTCTCCAAAGGAGGAGGAGTAGTATTTATTGCTAAGAACCATCTCTTCATAAAGTAAATACCTAACCAATGGTTCCATTCAGGTGAGCTACTCTATCAAAATGTCATTAACCTCTTTGGTCACCATGGCCCTTCACCTTATATACAGACCCCCAGGTATGGTGCTTTCCTTTGAGGAAGATGTTGCACAACTGTTTCAGTGAATACCAAGCCATGTTCAAATCTGGGATTCAACGACCCTACCGATGAAAACGCAATTGCCCTGGCCACTACCATTGGTGCATTAGGCTTCTCAGACCAGATTATTAACTCCACACATATCAAAGGTCAAACCCTCGACTGACTGGCAGACCTTGAAAATAGTTGCTAGCCTTTTAGCAGTGATGGCGCACACCAATGATTAAAGATTTCATCTGAAAAGAAGAACTGCGACCTGGACTTCCTCAGAGACTGGCCTGAGCCTTGACACATGAAAATAAGTAAATAGTCCTCGGTTGCGCTTTTCTTAAAGAATACAATATTGCATACTTCATAAAAATTGTTATTTCATGTCCAAGGATATATTAATAATGATGAAAAATCAGTTGAAATACTCTGGTTGTCAGTAATAATCGCTTGTATTGTCAAATTCACTGGATTTCTGAAGTTATTTTGTGTACCCTCGACATGTGTTTCTCCGCTCTATGTTGAAAGCCATTCCTCAGGAGGTATAACATCAATAATGCTTAGGTTTTATGAGAATTATATGATCCTTTGATGTATTTCATTAAAAAGATTACTTTTGGTGAAAGTCCTTTGTTGTGTAAGGATACCATATGTTGGATGACTGTTTTAATGTCCCCTTATGATAGTATGCCTGAATTACACCCTTCAAAACAAGGGCAGAGCAAAGGTTGTAGGGTGTGTACATATTCAATTACTTTAAATTCACGGGTATCAAGTTATACTTACTATAAGCTGCTTTTAACTGTAGATGTTATGTTGATAAGGTTCAATCAGAGTCATCAATAGCCTGACTTGTGGTTTCCTTGCTGTGTTCCAAAAGATGGAGCATAAGTGTGTATCTCAAAGAGCTGATTATCTGAAACAGTCCTGGAAATACATTGAAAAATATTGGTAAAATGACACTAATTCTGTTGGAATTACCTAAAGTAAAGATAAGTTAAGGACCAATTCTTATAAGAATGCTTACCTGATTTGAAGGATCTTTCTTCTTGCGAACAAGTAGTGGATTGTGCAATTGCCATGAATTACAGACCAAAAATGGCCACCTTAAGTAATGCGCAATGACGTCATTGCGTAAAAATAATGCGATGACGTCATATGCACATGCACGGTGGCCATCTTGAATCTGGTAGCGCGATTGTTACTATAGAAATTGAATTGATCTAAAGTAAATTTTTCCATAAATAATGCTTCATTACAGATTGACATTTTATGATTAATACTGATTGCAGTTATGATTGAACCGGCCCCAATTATGCCCTGTCCACGCTGTGGGTGAATAGACACCATACTGCCAAAGAGATAATATATAGAGATTCTGCAATTGCCTAATTGCTAAAATATGGTGGTAAAATGCTGAACTTCTATTGGAACATACTAGAATGATAAACATTAGCTTCAAAACAGGATCTAATGTGAACAAAAATTAGTAGGATAAACATTAGCTAAAAAAAACAATTGAACAGTTTGACATTATGGCATTTTGTAGTGTTCAAAAATGAAAGCTGTTGTCTTGAGTTGGTATTGCGTTACAGAAAGTGAAATAGATACTGGCCAAAGTTAAGGCCCAAATGGCAGGTATCCATATTAGAAATCCTTGTGTGCTTCTTGCTTCCTTAATAGTTGTTCTGTATTGCCCTCTCTGGGGGGTGGCAGTACCTTTTCAATGCCAAATAATCTTAACTCACTTATTTGTTCTTGGTTATGGGTTTGTTGAAAACGCATTGCTATTGGTGATCTTTGGTCTTGATTTTTGATCATCAATTCTGTTTTTGAGTGAGCGAATTGTGCTGCCTATATATAGTAGATTGCATATACATCTTATGCCATAAACTACATTCCTGCTGTTGCAGTTGATTCATTGCTGAATATTATCTGATGTACCATTTCGTTTGAGGATGGTAATGTTGGCATTTTCTGAGTACTTGCATATTGAACATTGGCCACGTTTGTAATTTCCTCATAATGGTTGTTGCAGCCACATTGTTTTTGCTGTTGTACCAGTTGTTTTCTTGATCTGGAAATGTGACAACTAAGTCTGTTTTTCAAACTTTTGGCTTTTGTAAAGGTGATTGTTGGGTGCTCTTCTAATACTATATGTAGATCTGGATCCGCTCTCAAAATGTTCCAGTTTTTGGCTAGAATCGTTTTGGTTGTCTGGTTATTGGTGCTAAAAAGTGGTGATGAAGTTCATTTTACGATGTGCACTAAGTGTTGTAGGTGATTTGCTCTTATCTTGTAAAAGGTGCTGTCTTGTCCTGCCACAGCTCTGGCACACCTTAACTGCAACAATAACATCCTCTCTAACACCCCATGTCTTTGGTCTGACCATCACGTCATCTCCTTCACTATCTCAAAAAGCCTCTCTGCAGATACCCCCAAGCACCAGCCACTTTATCTAGAAATACACATAACATCACAGCAGAGAAACTACTACCTCTGATGCACCCTATAACTGAATACACAGATAACTCTGCCAATGGCCCCTCCACTATGGTAGAGGTATATAATCAAACTCTCCTAGGTGCCATTGACAAAGTAGCACCACTGAGCATCAGCACATCTAAACCTCTAGCTTATATAAATTCCTGGTACACCCCAAACCTCAAAACAATACACAGCACTAAGAGAACTGCTGAGACCAACTGGAAAACATACCCCACTGAATCCAACAAAGAAATATTTGCAGTTGCATCCAAAAACTATAAACAGGCCATCCCCAAACCAAAAGTGCCACATACATCAAGAGAATTGGCAAAGCCAACTCGGGCACTAAGGAACTCTTCACCATTCTACGAGAACTTGAAGCGCCAGAGCCACAGCAAGAATTGTGTCTTAAAGACACTGCCTGGTGCACGGATTTACAAAAAGCTCTTCATGACAAAATCACCCTACTACAATTGAAAATCGAATTGAAAAAGAAGACCTTAATACCTTGCCATACCAGGGAGATTTGTACTTATCCACCCCAGAACACTAATACACAATTTGAATTCGCCCCAGTCTCAACAACAGAAGTGCTGAAAATCATCACAAGCCTCAAGCCTTTCAGTTGTCAAGGTGACATCTGCCCAGCCTCGCTCATCAAAGACTGCGTGGCCAAACTTACCCCTTTTATCACAACCCTAATCAATTTCTCATTTGAAACGAGCACTGCCCCAACTATCCTCAAAATGCGTGGGTCCTAACTTTACTGAAGAAACCTACCTTAGACCCCAACATACTGACAAACTACTGCCCTATAACAACAGTGCCTTTCCTCCTCAAAATATTGGACAGAGCAGCTTATCTGCAAATTCAAAACCATCTGGAAGCCAACAACCTCTTAGACCATCGCCAATCAGCCTTCCAATTAGGGAATGGCATTGAATCAGCTCTCCTGGATCTAAAAATATAAATGGTCAAAATCAAAGATAATGGCAATTTAGCACTCCTCCTCATGCTAGACCTATCAGCTGCCTTTGGTTTAGTCAACCAAAACATACTCTGCAAACACCTCTCCTCGGCAGCTCATTTCTCAACCAAAGCCATACATGGGATACAGTCCTTCCTAACTGACAGCACCATGAGGGCCTTCTCACCTACCGCAGCAGCAATGCCAGACCCAGTCACCTGTGGATTTCCCCTACACTCTATAATATTTTCACCAAACCTCTTTTTTACTGTCTCAATGAATTGGGTGTCACCTTCACTAACTATGCCGATGACACCCAAATCCTCATACCCATTACAGGCACATATGACTCGGACTCAAAATCACTAAATGAAATTTACCAAAACATCCAGGCTTGGATGGCCAACATTGCCTGTGTTTAAACGATGAACAAACTGAATTATCCCTCATAGGCTCACAAAACCGTCGGAACAAACTGTGCGACTCCTTCAAATCCTTCACCATTGATGGCATCACCACCAATGTCTCCAAAGAAGTATAATTCTTGGGCATTTACCTTTATTCAGCTCTCACCTTAACCAGTCAGGTCAACGCCACGGCATCTGCGTCAGTTTACACTTCAAAGCTCATCAATGCCTGTTGATCCTTCTTGTCATCTGACAGCTTTATTACGCTGGCTAGAGCTCTTCTCTTATCCAGATTAGACTAGTGCAACTCCCTTTATGAATATATTAAAAGCTGCAATAACAAAAAACTGCAGGCGATTCAAAATAATGCTCTAAGAGCAGACCTTAACATCCCAAAAAACAAAAACTTTACCATGATGAGACAAAATGCCCACTCAAATCCTATTCAATTCCCTCTCCTTGACATACACATGTCTTTCCAACTCAGCCCACAAGTACTTAACCAACAAATTCCTAAAAGAAAAAACAACAGACCCACATTCTCAACCCACTCATCATTCCCAGATTCAAACTACAGAAAGCAGGGGGCAGTAGCTTCCCAGTAACAGCTGCCAAACACTGGAACGCTCTATCGTCTTTATTAAGATCGGAATCTTCCGTTTGGTCCTTCTGTAAAAGCTTGAAAATGTGGCTTTTCACACAAGAGCAGTTAAATTAACTCTATCACAATACCATCCAAAACACCTACCCTCCCCAGCACTGTTAACCGTATGCATGACTTTGAACAGAACAGTTAACCGTTACATTATTATGGATGTATGTGTGTACTTTTTGCATTACTTTAAAAAAGAAACAGCACCCAGATGCCTCAGGTTTGGTGTGCTTTACAAGTGTCAAAATAAAATAAAATTAGCTTACTCATGAAATGTGTATCCTGGTCAGTTAACATGTCTTTGGGGAATCCAACTGTAGGAAAGAATGGTAGCAAATGCTTTAAGATGTGCATGGCAGGGTTATTTCTCATGGGAAAGGATTCTGGGTATCTGGTGGCATAATCAACAATCACAAGAACACATTTGTTGCCCAACTTAGAAGTTTTGAATGGTCCGATAACATCTATCCCATTTTGGGAGAAGGGAACTTCAGTTTTCAGTGGTGGATTTAAAGGTGCATGGAGAGGAATATGCGAGGTGGTCATTTGACATATCTCACATCTCTGAACAAAGTTTTTTATATTGGCATGTATCTCCGTCTAATAGAATTTTCCACTAATGTGAGCTTGGGTCCCAGACTGTCCTAATTGTCCCCCTGACAATTTCTAACACAATATTCAGATGGGTTTGGGGTATTACCAATTGGGTTTTAAGTATTCCTTCCCCAAGGTTTCTCTATGATATAGTAGTCCCTGTTTCAGAAAGAAAAAAAGGATTTCTGTTTTCTTGGCCTACTCCCTCAGGAATTATGTTCAAGAACGCCTCTGGAAGCATTGGGCCATTTTGTTGAGCAAAGGTTAAGTCTGGAAAGATGGTGGGGTCGTCTTCCACTTTGGCTACGATTTTAAGTTTCTCATCGGCCTCCCCAAAACCTAAGTTCCCTTTCTCAGTTTCCTCAGGCTCTATCTCTTTCTCAATACAGGGAAATAAAGCTTTCTCAAGAATTCCCTGTGCAATCTTGTCCCCAGGAGATATCTCGAAAGGGGTGTCTCCATAATTTTGCAAGAGTATTTTCCAGCCTAGACCAGATTTTGGTGCCAGTCTAAGATAACAACCAGAGGGGGATATTAGAACTAAGTCAGTAGGAATCAGTCCTCTTTTCTCTGGAAGGGATGATAGCCTCTCTGCTGCTGCATATATCGAAGCTGGTAGATTCTCCTGTGGCGGTAGTGGGGTCTGCGGCTAAGTAACTAAGTTTCTGAAATTGTAGGGTTCCACAAACTGTTTCAATTGAGTCATATCCCACTTCTGACACAATATGTGAGGGAGGCATGGTTTCACAAGTAGACACTGACACAAGAGCTGAAAGTTCCAAAACCTTTATTGGTGGTTTTACATTTACTCTCCTTCCACTGACGAAGACTTTCAAAACTGCAAGGCTTTTGCTCTTACCTCGGCATGACCACTTTGACCTTCTTCCTTATAACATCACTTTTCTCTCTCCTACACCAAGGCCTCTTGGTAAATTTAGTTTCGAGCAGAGTACCTATTTCAAAGTACAAAGATATCTCTTGCATCCAGGTTTCACTTTGCCGGGATCAAACCTAACAGTACAAAGATATCTCTCACATCCAAGTTTCCCTCTGCCACGATCAAACCTAACACTTAAAATCATGCATCTCAGTTTCTTTCTCTTGTCGCCACTTCTACGGCATCAAACATTTCACACAGACATTTGATTGGGCAATTTTCTTTCACCGGACCACTCTGTTACTTTGTATCTTTAATTTACAGTTCTTTATAATTCTTTGCTTTCTCTCGCATCTAATCAGTACACGTGTAACATTCATTTGTCGCATACTCTTGTCATCAAGTTTCATTTAACACAGACCAGACCTTCATTGCTTTCATCAACCCCCTGGTTTTATTCATTCATTTTTGTCTTTTGCAGCTTTCATCCTGAAGGCAAGCCTGATACCACAACTGCTGCTGCACCTCCCTAACTCTGCCATTCACCCTTGAGGGTGGCTGGTATCCTTGAAACACAAAAGAGGTTTCTCCCCTGTCTGGGTTTCCTTTTGCAACCTTCATGGCCCTTCTGAGGTAACCATCTCTCAACAGGGTGTCCAAGTTTTCTCCGTACTTTGGTTCTGTCCTTAAGCCTGTCGCTCTGCTCCACCTGGTTCACCGTTGGCCTGGGAGAACTGCTCTTTCTCATGCATCACCTTGCTCAGAGTGTGTCTCAGTGTTTCATCTTTTAACCATGTCGGGAGAGCTGAGAGGTGTCAGGCATATGTAATTAAGCTCAACTTCCTGACTTTGCCTGATCTTATTATTGGGACATATCCTATGTACTGCATGGGTCATACTCCTTTTAGCCTCAAACCTCCTCCTTCTCGGCTCAGTGTGTGTGTAGGAAAGGGGGGTCTGGGAAGTTGGAATATCCTATAAATTAGGATGGGACAGGGATATTTGGAAAGGAGAGATACCATGTCTCACCATCGGGTGTTCCTCTCCCACTCCCCGAGGACCCCTCACCTAGGTGATCCTCCCACACTTGTCCACCCCTAGGGTCTGGATTCATAGGTGATGGTGGTGCCCTGGCCACGTGAGTAAGGGATACCCGGGATCTAGGCAGTGAAAAACCCTCTGGTTTTTCACAGTACTTTAAGAATTAAACTAATATAAAGACAGTAAAGTGGTAAAACTAACATTTTGAATACCAAACTGGTGTAAAGAGGAGAAGGTGACAAATTAGGAGATTGATAAACAATCCAGGCAGGTGTGACTGTGTTTATGTGGTCAGAAAAATTGCCAACAACAAGTGCAATATTACTAGGAACCGAAACAAACAGCTATGGCCAAAGTCTAAAGAGAATAATACCAAGGCAATTTAAAAAGAACCAACATTGCCAACGCCAAGAAAAGGCAATTAAGAATACAAGTGTTTGTGAATAATATTTCACCTGTGCAAAGGAGGCTATAAGAGGAACTGGCTTAACCCCACATTGTCAAAGCCAAAGAATTGTAAGAGAGAGAGAAAACTATTGTCAGCATTTGGTTAAAGTGGAAGTGGGGAGACAAGAGTGGCAGTAGGGCTGTTTATCTGGCAGAAGGTAGTCAGGAGAAGTGGAACATACCCTGCATTGAGCGTGGCAATCACAAGTGTGTAATACACAGCACCAATGTTTCTTGTGTTCTCCGGAGAAATAGTGAAGCTTGATGTGAAGCAAAAGACATTGGCCCTCATTACAACACCGGCGCTAAACCATGGCGCTATTAGCACCATGGTTGCTGCCGGTATTGTAACGAGTCCGCCATGGTGAAATGGGGAAGTACCACCCCATTCCAAGATTGGTGGGGCGGTACTTCCCCATTTCACCATGCCCTTCCCCATTCCCATTTTTGTCCCATAGGGCATAATGGGAATGGGGAAGGCGGTAATTACGGTACCGCAAATTGCGGTACCGTAATTTGCACCAAGATCCCTTTGCGGGTCCATTCCTTAACGGCTGGTAAAAACAGCTGTTAAGGTAGGAACTCGCAAAGGGACCTCGTAATCATGCGCTAAGGGATTACCGGTACCCTTACCGGTACCGGTAATCCCTTAGCACCAGGGTCGTAATGAGGCCCATTGCTAACTTGTTGGAAGCAAGCCTTTACCACAAAAGTACTTGTAGTATTTAGTAGTTTCATTTTGGCCTGTGGGGAGAGTACACCAGGGCAGAGGATCTTGTAGTTTTAGGCTTGGCAGCTGAGTGGACCACGTGAAAATCATTGAAGTACTGCGGTGTCGGTAAACATCTCGAAGAAGAAGTGATAGAATCACTAAGAATATTCTGTGTGAACTATTACAGAATCATCCTGACATATTAATATTGCTGAAACAAGTGTTTCATGAACTATTGCAGAAACATCCTGACAAAGACATTTTTGTTGATCCTAATGAACTGTTGAAGCCTTCTTGGTTTATGAGAAGAAGTTGCTTTGAATATGTTATCACAGGTGGAATGAAGAAAACCTTAGTGAAAATGTTGAACTATTGGTTAAATTCAAATCAGAACAAACAGAATTGCATTGAAACTTTTGTTGCCACGTTGGAATAAAAAGAAGTGGAACTTTGTTTCAGGGCAGGATTTCCTTAACTTTTTTGGAACTCTTGAATAGAATCCTGCTTGCATCTGGTGATGGGGAATTCACCCAAATTATAAAGAGAGACAGTTACCAGTTTGTCATCATAGCTGTTATTTCTGGTATATTTTAACTGCCAAATAAAGCCTTGTTGAGTTGTTGTATGTACAAGTGTGAGGGACAGAGTTCAAGTGTTTCCTTTAGTTTGTTTTGATAGGCAGGGACATCCTCATCATGGATGGGGAAGTGTGGCATTTATCCAACCTTTTGAGTTAATAAAATGGCATCTTTTGAAAACAAATCTTCACAAAGTTGTCTGCCTAACATTTCTGACCCCTTACAGAGAGCAGTGCTGGAAATGGAACAGGTCTGGAGGGATAATTCAACAAACAGTTCATGTAATTCATACTAATCATGAAAAAGTCAATAAAAAAATTCAAAAAACAGTGCAACGGTGCAGTCTATTAAACACCCAAGGAAAATCAACAGGACAATGGAACAACAAGCAGAACATACGATTCAATGAGACAGTCTATTTTGAAGTGACTTAATGATATCTCATAAACATGGCCTAAACATAAGAGGTGTTTATGTTGTATTTCCATCCTCAGGCCATTACAAGAACCACCGACCAGTTTCAACGTGAAATGCAATTTATGTAGGTCTTCCTCTGGAGAAATACAAATAACATCAGACAAAATGTAATGTTCGCAGAAATGTTGTTCTTGACCCTGTCCACGATGGAGCTTGTTGCATCTAACAGTGTGTTTGTAACGCTCACCTGATTCCCACGGAGGCGCGGCTTCGGGTGCTGATGCTTCCTTAAGGTGGGGCGCCGGACCGCAAAGATTAACAGGATGGGCCCCTCAACTCTAGCTTCTCAGGCTCGCAGGAACATCCTCCTTAGGATCTGGAAGGAAGAGCTCTCCATCCTGCTTCTGATGCAGGGGCGCGTTGAAACCCAGTTATTTCACTGGATTGAGGATTGGTGTTCAGGTAAGCTTGACTGTTCAGGTAAGACGCAGTATAAGTTCTGTCCAAAAGTTCAAGCCTTAATAATGTTCGTAGTCTTATTGCAGCAAGCGTTAATTCTTATGTCTTTTTCCCCATAGGGGCCGGGGTTCGGTATGCCGGAGATATGGCGCCGACCCGAAGTGAAACGTGCAGCTTCAGTAAATGACAGGTAAGTTCGGGATGAGCGCTCAGGTAATGTCTTTACATTCGCTCATTCAATGTCTTAGCCTTTTTTCCCCTTGGGGGCCGGGGTCCGGAAGCGGCAGGACCCGAAATGAAGTGGAAAAACCCAACGGGTAAGTTTTCAGGAAATTGAGCTTTCCTTATTCCTTTTCTCCCTCTCACCTTTGTTCTTGTCTTTTTTACCCTAGGCGCCGGGACGTGGCGAAATCCGGATGATCGCCGCTGAAGATGGAGGCGCCTGGAAAAGGTGAGTAAAATGCAGCGCTGCAGCGATCGTAGTGAAATGCTTTTAAAATGATGTTTTCCTTTTCAGGATCGTCGGTGAAATGATTCCGGGATACAGATTTAGCAGGTAAGGTCTTTCCTTCCCCAATTCTCCTCCTTTCTCCCTTTGCAGGTGATCCAGGGTGCTGGCAGGCGTGGCAGAAGTCAGGATGCAGGAGCAGACACGGTGAGCGTCCAGCTGCTAGGTGCAGAACAATGCGAAGCACGTGTGGCTGTTCGGGTGGGGTTTAAATAGCTTTGGAAGAAGTTCCAGGTATGTATCCTTCCACCGATCAGGTATGTATCCTTCCCCGACCACACCCGGGTGGAAAGTAGTCCCACAGGTAAAGTAGTCCCATCCAGGCCTCAAGAGGGCCTGGATGAAGCAGCAAGGTCTGCATCAGGTAAGTGTGCACCCAAGCACTTACACATAAATCCTCCTTTATGAGCCTGGCGCCTAAGGCGCCAGGACTGGGGTCCACTATGAGTCCAAAGGGCCCCGACTTGGGCCCGCTGAGACTTCCCTCGAATGAATGATGTCTGCCTCTGGGGTTGCTGGGCCCGGCCTGGCTCCTTAGAGGTAGGCATCATGACAGTACCCCCCTCAAGTCCCCTCCCAAGGTCTTTTCCTCCGGGGGTTTTGGTTTGTGCGGGAATCTCCGATGGAATCTTTGTATTAGTCGTGGTGCGTGAACAAAGTTACTGGGTTCCCAAGATCTTTCCTGAGGTCCATATCCTTTCCAGTCAACAAGATAGAAGAGTTTCGACCTCACTATCTTGGAATCTAAAATGGCCTTCACTTCGAATTCTAATTCTCCATCAATTTGGATAGGATCTGGAGGTTCAGACAGTCTGGTTCCAGGTTGTACCGGTTTCAGAAGAGATGCGTGAAAAACGGGATGAATCCGCATATTGGATGGTAAATCGAGTTTAAAGGCCACCGGGTTGATAATAGCCTTGATGGGGTAAGGTCCAATGAATCTGGGACTAAAAGTTCGCGGGCCCCTGAGGGGTAAATGTTTAGTTGCAAGCCATACCTGATCTCCTACTTGGTAAGGAGGAGTTTTACTTCGGTGCACATCAGCGTTTTCTTTATACCTTTTCTTGGCTTGCTGTAAATGCGTTGTAGCTTATATGAAGGCTCGGGTGATTGTGGAATGTAGGTGATTTACCGTGGGCATTTCCAGGGTCAGAGGTGGATCTAGGTCAGAGGTCCGAGGATGGTGACCATACAAGATATAAAAAGGAGTCTGTCCGGTTCCAGAATGCACTGAATTATTGTATGCATATTCTGCAATCCAAAGGATGTCTTTCCAATTTAACTCGGATTGATGTAACATGCACCGAAGATATTGCTCGAGAGTCTGATTGGTTCTCTCGGTTTGTCCGTCGGTCTGGGGGTGGTGGCTGGTGGATAAGCGCACATCTATTTGTGCCAGTTGGCAACATTTCTTCCAAAAATGGGAGATGAATTGACTTCCACGATCTGAGACTAATATAGAAGGGAAACCATGTATGCGCACTATATTCTCCATAAATTCCTTGGCCAAGGTGGAAGCTGACGGCAATCCTCTTAAAGGGATGAAATGGGCCATCTTGGAGAACAGATCCACTATTACGAGGATAGTGTTGTAACCACCACAAGGAGGCAGGTCAGTTATAAAGTCCATTGACAAGGTGTGCCAAGGTGCTGGTGGAATGTCCAAAGGTTGAAGTAAACCGGCAGGCCTTTTCTTTTGACTCTTATTTTGGGCGCAAATTCCGCAAGATAACACAAAAGACTTTATGTCTTTTCTCCAAGAGGGCCACCAGAAGTGGCGTTTGATCTTTTCTTCTGTTTTCGCGATACCAGGGTGTCCTTCTATTAATGATTCGTGATGACGGGTGATGACAAGTTCCTGCAATTCTTTACTTGGCAGAAACAACCGCTCCTGGAAGTAGGGTAAATCATCCTTGACGGTGAAGTGAGGACCCTTTTGACTCCATTCCAGTAAGGCTGAAGAGTCTAAAAGTTGTTTTACTTGAGTTTGGATGTCCTCAATAGTTTGCAATGAAATTAAGCCCAAAATTCTTTGTTCAGGTATGATTGGCACAGGTTCTATACTTGAATTGGGCTCCTCCATGCCAATCCGGGATAAGGCGTCTGCTTTACCATTCTTGCAGCCAGGGCGATAGGTAATTACAAAATCAAATTCCGCAAAGAATAAGGCCCATCGGAGTTGTCGTGAAGATTGAGCTTTGGCCGTCTTTAAATATTGCAAATTTCTGTGGTCCGTAATGACGGTGATGGTGTGTCTAGCTCCAAGAAGATAGTGACGTCAAGCCTTGAAGGCCGATTTAATAGCCAGTAGTTCTTTGTCGGTAATTGCGTAGTTGATCTCAGGTGGAGAGAATTTTCTGGACCAAAAGGCTACTGGGTGTAGTTGGTTAGTTTCTGGGTCTCTTTGTGACAGGACAGCTCCCATGGCTGAACTGGATGCATCGGTTTCCACGATGTAAGGGAGATCTGGGTGTGGGTGCTTCAAAACAGGTGCAGAGGTGAATTTGGTTTTCAGGTCCTGAAAGGCTTGTTCGGCCTCAAGAGTCCATTCGAAGCGTTTATGTTTCTTTAGGAGAGCTGTGATGGGTTGAACAGTTCGAGAAAACTCCGGGATGAACCTTCGATAGAAGTTGGCAAAGCCAAGCATGCTTTGTACTCCCTTCACAGAGCTAGGGGACGGCCATTTGAGAATGGCGTCCACTTTCCGCGAGTCCATTCGGATTCCTTGAGGTGTCAGGATGAATCCGAGAAACTCCACTTCTGTGGTATGAAAAACACACTTTTCCAGCTTGGCAAATAGTCTGTGCTGGCGCAATTTCTCAAGAACTGCCCTAACATGTTTTCTGTGATCGGATTCTGAGGAAGAGTACACCAGGATGTCGTCAATATAAACGATGACACAAACATCGATAAGTTCCCGTAAAACATCATTCATGAAGTACTGAAAGGCGGCAGGTGCGTTGCACAAACCAAAGGGCATTACTTGGTATTCGAAAAGCCCGAATTTGGTGCGGAATGCAGTCTTCCACTCGTCGCCCTCTTTTACACGCACCAGGTGGTAAGCTCCTCGGAGATCTAGCTTGGTGTACACACGAGCATCTTTTACTTGGTCGATGAGCTCAGGTATCAAGGGCAGAGGGTAACGATTCTTAATCGTTATCTGATTTAGGGCGCGGTAGTCAATACAAGTCCTAAGGTCTCCTTCCTTCTTAGGTACGAAGAACAAAGCTGAAGAGACTGGAGACTTTGACGGGCGAATGAAGCCATTGGCCAGATATTGATCCAGATATTGACGCAAATGCAGGTTCTCAGGTTCAGTAAGAGCGTAAATCCTACTGCAAGGTAGTGGAGCATTGGGTACCAAGTCGATTTGGCAATCGTAAGATCGATGGGGAGGTAAGGTGTTAGCCTGCTCTTTCTGAAAAACGTCTTGGAATTCTTGGTATTCAGATGGTAGCTGTACAGGGGTGGAGGTTGCAGAGGCCAGACCCATAGCTGGATTTCTTGGATAACAAGTTGGTTCACAATCAGGAAAAGTGATCTTCTTTGCTCGCCAGTCTATTCTTGGATTATGTGTTTCTAACCAAGGGATTCCAAGAAGTACTTGAAATTGTGGGGCCTTGATCACGTCAAACACGATTGCTTCCCGATGTCCATCCTGACCCACCAGTGTGATTTCAACAGTGGAATGCGTTACAGGCCCAGAGGCTATTTCGGTTCCATCAACTGTCGTAATTACATCTTGGGTTACTTTCGGGCGGAGAGGAATCTTAATCCTGGAAGCCAATTCTCGGTCTATGTAATTTCCAATAGCTCCACTGTCGATGTATGCTTTTATAGCATGCAACTGCTGAGGCTGTTTTGGGTTCACAAGCACCATTGGCATGACAAAATGCGAGGTCAAAGAGTTTGTTTTCAAGCTCGGCAAGCGGACCCCTACGCTTGTCGGGCTTGGTCGTTTCCCGAACCAGGTGTCAATAACTCGTTATCAGTGGCTCCAACCACCTTCTTGGGTGACCTTTCGAAGAAAGTGACCGGAAGTCCCGCAATACAAACAAAGTTGCATTTGTCGCCTTCTCTCTCGCTCCTTCTGCGTTAAAGGTCCTTTAACACTGCCAATTTGCATAGGTTCGGAAATGTCACTACTCTTGGAGTTAACGTGGGTCTTGATGGGTACTCTGGTTTCGTACTTGAGCCGATCTGCTTTTCTATTTTGAAGTCTGTGATCAAGTTGAACCACTAAATCAATGTAGTCTGCGCAGGCCTGGGGTGGATCTACTTTCTGAGCTATAACATCCTTAAGCTCTCCGCGCAGGCCTCGATGAAACAATGTGATCCTTTTATCTTCAGGCATCCGGTTTCCACAACCAGTCTATTAAAGGTGGCAATATAAGACAAAAGATCCTGATTACCTTGTCGTAAGGATAACAGTTCGTTGTCAAGGGCCTGTCCCTGCGCGTGTCGAGCGAACAATCTTTCCATGCTGGTCTGGAAGCCCTGGAAATCCCGGAAAATGGGATCATCCTGATTTACCAATGGAATAGACCAATCGGCAGCACAGCCACTGAGGTAAGATAGTACAAAGGCTACTTTGGTCTGGTCGTTGGGGAAGGCCCCGGGCCTGCATAAAAAGTGTAAATGGCATTGGTTCATAAAAACGGCATATTTCCTGGGATCCCCCGCAAAACGTTCTGGCGGGGCCAAAGGCATGTGTCCAGGTAGATTGATTTGTACCGGGTTATTCGAACCCATTGATGTAGAAGTGCTTCCGGACTCAGGTAAAGGCGTGTGTCCTGCCTGTCCCTGCAATAACCTTTTGGCGAGATCATCAGTTCTCTCCTTGGATAGGATTAGTTCCCTTCTGAGAGCGTTAGTCTCCTGGCGGGCTGAGTGCACTTCTGCCCGTAATTCCCCTAAAAGCTGGGCCAGCTGATCTGTCTCGGAAGTCTCCATAGCGCCCGGGTGGGAGATTATTGTACGGCTTCGCGTTCTGTAACGCTCACCTGATTCCCCTGAAGGCGCGGCTTCGGGTGCTGATGCTTCCTTAAGGTGGGGCGCCGGACTCCAAAGATGAACAGGATGGGCCCCTCAACTCTAGCTTCTCAGGCTCGCAGGAACATCCTCCTTAGGATCTGGAAGGAAGAGCTCTCCATCCTGCTTCTGATGCAGGGGCGCGTTGAAACCCAGTTACTTCACTGGATTGAGGATTGGTGTTCAGGTAAGCTTGACTGTTCAGGTAAGACGCAGTATAAGTTCTGTCCAAAAGTTCAAGCCTTAATAATGTTCGTAGTCTTATTGCAGCAAGCGTTAATTCTTATGTCTTTTTCCCCATAGGGGCCGGGGTTCGGTATGCCGGAGATATGGCGCCGACCCGAAGTGAAACGTGCAACTTCAGTAAATGACAGGTAAGTTCGGGGTGAGCGCTAATGTCTTTGCATTCGCTCATTCAATGTCTTAGCCTTTTTTCCCCTTGGGGGCCGGGGTCCGGAAGCGGCAGGACCCGAAATGAAGTGGAAAAACCCAACAGGTAAGTTTTCAGGAAATTGAGCTTTCCTTATTCCTTTTCTCCCTCTCACCTTTGTTCTTGTCTTTTTTCCCCTAGGCGCCGGGACGTGGCGAAATCCGGATAATCGCCGCTGAAGATGGAGGCGCCCGGAAAAGGTGAGTAAAATGCAGCGCTGCAGCGATCGTAGTGAAATGCTTTTAAAATGATGTCTTCCTTTTCAGGATCGTCGGTGAAATGGTTCCGGGATACAGATTTAGCAGGTAAGGTCTTTCCTTCTCCAATTCTCCTCCTTTTTCCCTTTGCAGGTGATCCAGGGTGCTGGCAGGCGTGGCAGAAGTCAGGATGCAGGAGCAGACACGGTGAGCGTCCAGCTGCTAGGTGCAGAACAACGCGAAGCAAGTGTGGCTGTTCGGGTGGGGTTTAAATAGCTTTGGAAGAAGTTCCAGGTATGTATCCTTCCACCGATCAGGTATGTATCCTTCCCCGACCACACCCGGGTGGAAAGTAGTCCCACAGGTAAAGTAGTCCCATCCAGGCCTCAAGAGGGCCTGGATGAAGCAGCAAGGTCTGCATCAGGTAAGTGTGCACCCAAGCACTTACACATAAATCCTCCTTTATGAGCCTGGCGCCTAAGGCGCCAGGACTGGGGTCCACTATGAGCCTGGCGCCAACGGCGCCAGGACTGAGTCCAAAGGGCCCCGACTTGGGCCCGCTGAGACTTCCCTGGAGTGAATGATGTCTGCCTCTGGGGTTGCTGGGCCCGGCCTGGCTCCTTAGAGGTAGGCATCATGACAATGTTGGTGCGGTGAGTTATCCAGCACTCGCCTTGATTTAGGTCATATTAGATACACAAACTGGCATTTCTTTTCTCCGCAGTCTCAACCTTCATTTATGCTGGTGATTTTTGTAATGGCATGGAGATGGAAATAGGAAGAAACAGCCATCTCTTCTGTTCAGGCCATGTTTATGAGATATCCATGGTCACCTAAAAATCCATTCTCCTGTTGATTTTTCTTGGGTGTTTAATAGCCTGTGCCTTTGCCTTGTGTTTCAAATGTTGTACAATTGTTGTACTGTTTACACTGTCCCTTTGTATGATAATATTGTGTTTTGGATTTTAAGATGTATTTTTTCTACTGTATGAATTAAATTAACCGTTTATTGAATGATCCCGCCAGACTTTTTTCTTTGGCATATACTGTAATTGCGCCCTTAAGTCTGGTTTTAAGGACTCCTGCTCTTCAGCATGCTCTGTTATGTAACAGAAGCAATACTGGTCCCAGGAAAGGACACATGGCAGGCCACGTGAGCAAAGGCGCTGGCATTGTGCCACATCATAGGCTACCAGCATACTAGCAACCACTAAGGAGTATGATAATTCCACAAGGGCCAAAGCCACCATGCCCGAATGCATCACCATAAGAGAAAGGTTGCATTGGGTTTTTGGCAGAGGTGTTGATATGCATGTCAACTTTGTCGACAAAATGTCAAGTTGTGGGCAAAGAAGCATCTGTATCGCCCCATTACTGCGCAGCAAAAAATACAGATGACAAAAATGTCGAGTTTTGCACTGCAAATTTCAACGCAATTAGATGTAGGGGTGGGTTAGGGTCATGAATAATGTGAGGGGAGTATGGGTGGGCTGTGGGAGTGAGGTTGTCCTCCAACATATAATTGTGTTCAAACAAGCCATAAACAGGGTTGGCTTCTGTTGTCATTGTTCTAAATTGTTCTTTTTTTTAACCTTTGTTTGCTTTTGTTTTTTTTCTGAGGTAATGACGTTTATTTTGTTGTTTATATCAAGAAGAAAAATGATTTCTTACCTTGGTGCAATTGCTGCTTTCATCTTGTGTAGCTTTTAAGCACTGATTTTCTATTATCCAGTGATTTCAGTTTTCCATTAGCACACAACGTTACTGAGTGCAATAAGTGTAACATAATGATAGCAATGATGTACGGCAATAATGGTTTTTGTAATAACATGCTGAAGACAAACATGTTAGAAAGTATATTTGAGAGTCCAGAAAATTACGGATAAAACACATACTCAAACTGAGGCAGGTAGTTTTCTTTTGTTTTTTCTTGCGTGAAATATTTCTCGGAAGTTTATTGCTATACAAATTAAGGTTATAAATGGATGATGAGACGGTTAATGGATGAAGCAACCATGTACTAATTAAAGAATGAAAGAGAAAATATTTTACAACAGTCATTTTGCGGCTAATAATCATCAACTATACTTTTTTTCCCTATAATTTCAATAGGTTTATACAATGTATGGGGCGCTCTGGTCTCCAGTTCTGATGCCAGTCCACAATGCTAGACTGTGTTTCCTTTTAAGCAGCGCTAGTGGGTGATGGTTCAATCCAAAACAGAAGCAACAGCATGCACGACTTTGTGAATTTGTGAGCTTGTCTACATCCTATGTTGATTTTTCTGAAACAGGACAAATATGTGTGACGAAATGACTTCTGCTTTGCAGGAGTGCAAGGGTGAGTAGTGGCTAAACTGCCTACTCATCCAACACACTTCCACAAACCAACAGTGATCCCAACCATGAAGGTAAAACAGGCACAGCTAAGAGCTATCCAATGAGCCGAAACAAAGTCCACAGGTACACATCAACAATGGAAAAATATAAACTGGCCGATTCATGGAATTAATGTGCGCTGAAATTTTCAGCGCAAGCATGCGAAAGCGTGCGAATCGCAGTGCCAGTGCGAAAATCGCAGCGAAACCCACGCACAGCGATTCATGGAAGTCCGTGCGCGAGGAAATTCCGGGATGTGCGCCAAAATTCTGCGTGGCGCACGCTGGCGCACACGTCTACAAACAGTGTGCGCTAAGCGCACAGCGAAATCGCACATAGCGCGGCGCACACAACAAAAGTAGGAGGAACAGGGGGCATGACACGCGGAATAGAGAACAACTCGTGAAAATGTGGGCATCACGTGGGGAAGTACAGGAGGCAGGTGCGCGGAACGCCCACACGCACCTTCAAAACACATATTCATGGAATCGAACGGGGCTAACGCGTGCGCCAAAAAAGATGCGCTAATCTGGAAACACATACGCCAGCAGGAAGCAGGCGTACGTGGACCCGCGCAGCATGAAAGTGCGCGCAAACAACAAACAAGCACAGACGGCAGGATGAATATACTGTTCCTAGCAGCAGTGGTCGTGGGATACCACAAGAGGAGGAGGAGGATAGTCAGGCCCAGAATTTTTACACCCAGAACCAGCCTTTTTGGGATGCCTGATGACCAGGTGTATTGGAGGTACAGGTTTCCACCTCACATAATACTCAACCTGGTCAGTGAGTGGGAGGAGGACCTCACATCACCCACCCTGTGCTCCCAAGCATTCAGCCCCCTGCATAAGGTCATCAATGTACTGCCCTTCTTGGCCACTAGATCATTTCAACGGACAACTGCTATAGAGGGGGGGTGTCACAGGCCATGCAGTCACGCTGCCTACACCAGGTCTTGGCCATCATGACTGCACGCCCATCAGTCCGCAGGCACATATACCTGCCCAGAACACCTGCAGAAAGGCAGGCTGTCATCCAGGATTTTTATGGGGTGGCACACTTACCCAAAGTGCTAGGTGCCATTGACTGCACCCATGTGGCTCTACGTCCCCCCAGGGCATCAGAGCACATCTACAGAAACCGCAAGCACTGGCATTCCATCAACGTCCAGGTAGTATGTGCTGCCAATAGAATCATCACCTCAGTATATGCCAACTATCCAGGGTCCACCCACGACAGTTTTTTTTACAGAATGTCAACCCTAAACCGGGACCTAGAAGCTGGGCGGCATGGCGATATATGGCTGCTCGGTGAGTATAAATGCCACAGCACATGCATGCATGTCAGATACTGAGTAATGTCACAACCCCATTAATGATACCCATCACCGCCTCCCAGGGGACAGTGCCTACCATCTGAGCACCCACATGATGACGCCAATTCGGAACCCCACCACGCCACCCGAGGTAAGATACAACACAGCCCACATTGCAACCCGGGGCATAGTGGAGCGCACATTCGGAGTGCTCAAGTCACGCTTTCGCTCCCTTGACCGTTCTGGCGGGCAGCTGTTATACGCCCCCCAAGTAGTGTGCAGGATCATAGTTGCAGCATGTGTCCTTCACAACGTTGCAACACGCCGGGGCCTGCCCGTGGACATGGTGGTGCCCCCACATCCCCAACCACAAGCACGGCCGCTGCACATGGGAGGGGAAAGGGCACGGGGTGAGGCAGCCCGTGCACAGCTGGTGGATAATTACTTCACCTAAAATCACACCCCTGTGGAGTGCACACAGCCCTGGCACATTCCAGCTGACAATCAATGATGATGACATAAGGGACAGTCAACTGTCACAACCATACCAGCCTGAGATTGGTGACCTGGAAGTGTTACATTGTGTGCCCTACCTACACAAACACCACCAATGCTGTGTCATCAAAAGTCACACTTCTATGCTGAAAAAATCATTGCCCCCTTGCAAAATACAACATGACAACAGTGCCATGTCACCCAACCCCTCCCCAGCACCGCCACCCAACACACCATGGCATGTCATGCTATGTGAGAGCAAACAAAGCAATCCCCAAAACATCACACAAGTGTCAAAGTACAGTGTCCTCAATTTAAACTGCCCACACACAATATACTCCCAGTAATGTAGAACTAACAACACACATGACCAAATACTTACCAACAATACAATGCAGCTACACAACCTCAAACACAGCATAAACATGACAGTACTAAGTTAAAGTAGTGGTAGTCTTACAGCCTGATCATGCCAGCACATCGGCCACTTCCAACTGTACAGTGCTGCTGCCACGCAAATGTCCAAGTGCACTGCTTACAACATGAACTCCATCTCCAAAGTAGACAGCCTTGTGACGACATGAGGACTTAACCTGCAAATTAGGCAAAAGACATGGATGCACAAGCACATAGCAGTACACCATGGAGTGTACAATTCAAAAACAATATCCACTAGGACTGTATACACAGTATTGACTACAGACTGCCCACACAGCTCATGGGAGTCCTACATCACTGTGTAAGTCAATGTCACTTGGGCACACCCTTTGCAAGCCCATGGAAACGGGAAGCAGGAGGGGTGTGTGTCACACGAACCCAAGCATCTAACCCAAACTTAGGACAAGCCTGCATGTGCCCAGCCGGAATACAGTGGATGCCCACGGGAGCCACACAAGGCAACACACTGCAAAAAAAACAAAAAATAAATCAAAAATCAAAAATGGCCATGTGGGGGCCGGGGAGGGTTGGCCACCCAGGAGGGGAGGGTTGGCCACCCAGGAGGTCCGAGGACAGGGTGCGCACCAACACCTACCTGTCCCCCTGGACCACCACCCCGCAGCAGTCAGGGGCACCTGCCAGCAGGCCCCCACACATTCCCCCTGCACCCCCACCCCACAGCAGTCAGGGGCAACTGCCAGCAGGCCCCCACACATGTCCCCCTACATCCCCACCCCCCAGCAGTCAGGGGCACCTGCCAGTAGGCCCCCACTCATGTCCCACACATGTGCCCCTGCACCCCCACCCCCCAGCAGTCAGGGGCACCTGCCAGCAGGCCCCCACACATGTCCCCCTGCACCCCCACCCCCACCAGTCAGGGGCACCTGCCAGCAGGGCCCCACACATGTCCCCCTGCACCCCCACCCCACAGCAGTCAGGGGCACCTGCCAGCAGGCCCCCACACATGTCCACCTGCACCATCACCACCCAGCAGTCAGGGGCACCTGCCAGCAGGCCCCCACTCATGTCCCACACATGTCCCCCTGCACCCCCACCCTCCAGCAGTCAGGGGTACCTGCCAGCAGGCCCCCACACATGTCCCCCTGCACCCCCACTGCCCAGCAGTCAGGGGCACCTGCCAGCAGGCCCCCAAACATGTCCCCCTGCACCCCCACCCCCCAGCAGTCAGGGGGACCTGCCAGCAGGCCCCCACACATGTCCCCCTGCACCCCCACCCCACAGCAGTCAGGGTCACCTGCCAGCAGGCCCCCACTCATGTCCCACACATGTCCCCCTGCACCCCCACCCCCCAGCAGTCAGGGGCACCTGCCAGCAGGCCCCCACTCATGTCCCACACATGTCCCCCTGCACCCCCACCCCCCAGCAGTCAGGGGTACCTGCCAGCAGGCCCCCACACATGTCCCCCTGCACCCCCACCACCCAGCAGTCAGGGGCACCTGCCAGCAGGCCCCCACACATGTCCCCCTGCACCCCCACCCCCAGCAGTCAGGGGCACCTGCCAGCAGGCCCCCACACATGTCCCCCTGCACCGCAAACCCCCAGCAATCAGGGGCACCTGCCAGAAGGCCCCCACACATGTCCCCCTGCACCCCACCCCACAGCAGTCAGAGGCACCTGCCAGCAGGCCCCTACACATGTCCCCCTGCACCCTCACCCCCAAGCAGTCAGGGGCACCTGCCAGCAGGCCCCCACACATGTCCCCCTGCGCCCCCACCCCACAGCAGTCAGGGGCACCTGCCAGCAGGCCCCCACACATGTCCCCCTGCACCCCCACCCCCCATTAGTCAGTGGCACCTGCCAGCAGGCCCCCACTCATGTCCCACACATGTCCCCCTGCACCCCCACCCCCCAGCAGTCAGGGGCACCTGCCAGCAGGGCCCCACACATGTCCCCCTGCACCCCCACCCCACAGCAGTCAGGGGCACCTGCCAGCAGGCCCCCACACATGTCCCCCTGCACCCACACCCCCCCAGCAGTCAGAGGCACCTGCCAGCAGGCCCCCACTCATGTCCCACACATGTCCCCCTGCACTACCACCCCCCAGCAGTCAGGGGTACCTGCCAGCAGGCCCTCACACATGTCCCCCTGCACCCCCACCACCCAGCAGTCAGGGGCACCTGCCAGCAGGCCCCCAAACATGTCCCCCTGTACCCCCACCCCCCAGCAGTCAGGGGCACCTGCCAGCAGGCCCCCACACATGTCCCCCTGCACCCCCATACCACAGCAGTCTGGGGCACCTGCCAGCAGGCCCCCACACATGTCCCCCTGCACCCCCACCCCCCAGCAGTCAGGGGCACCTGCCAGCAGGCCCCCACATGTCCCCCTGCACCCGAAGCCCCCAGCAGTCAGGGGCACCTGCCAGCAGGCCCCCATACATGTCCCCCTGCACCCCCACCCCCCAGCAGTCAGGGGCACCTGCCAGCAGGCCCCCACACATGTCCCCCTGCACCCCCACCCCCCAGCAGTCAGGGGCACCTGCCAGCAGGCCCCCACACATGTCCCCCTGCACCCCCACCCCCCAGCAGTCAGGGGCACCTGCCAGTAGGCCCCCACTCATGTCCCACACATGTCCCCTGCACCCCCACCCCCCAGCAGTCAGGGGCATCTGCCAGCAGGCCCCCACACATGTCCCCCTGCACCCCCACCCCCAGCAGTCAGGGACACCTGCCAGCAGGCCCCCACACATGTCCCCCTGCACCCCCACCCCCCAGCAGTCAGGGGCACCTGCCAGCAGGCCCCCACTCATGTCCCACACATGTCCCCCTGCACCCCCACCCCCCAGCAGTCAGGGGCACCTGCCAGCAGGCCCCCACACATGTCCCCCTGCACCCCCACCCCCCAGCAGTCAGGGGCACCTGCCAGCAGGCCCCCACACATGTCCCACTGCACCCCCACCCCACAGCAGTCAGGGGCACCTGCCAGCAGGTAGCCACACATGTCCTCCTGCACCCCAACCCCCCAGCAGTCGGGGGCACCTGCCAGCAGGCCCCCCACACATGTCCCCCCCGACAGGTCATCATACACCAGACCCATACCCCTCATGGCCACCCAAATCCCACCCCAGCCCAAACACCCCATATTGAATTCCCAAAGTCATGATAGAAAATAAATAACCAGCATGGCCATGAATCAATGTCCCTCAGACCCACGCAATGGTGACACATGACTGTGAAAAGATCAACATTGTGACATGCACAAAACAAATGAGATAAGACCACATCAGTAAAGTATATAATAAATGTGTATTCAATAATTAACCAAATGAATAAAACAAAATCACACAATAATGGAAATAATGAAGAAAAAGCTGCATGTCCAAAATATTCAAAAAAAATGTGTGAAACCAGAATCCAAATCAATCCAAAAGCAAATGGGTCCAAAGAGTCTGTCCGTCCAACCAAATCCAAAGTGTAAAAATAAGACACATCCATTGATCCATGGTAAAAAAGAATCTTAAATGAAGTGAAATCCAGTGTAGAACTATATACAAAGTACAAATCCAGGGTCCATGAGCCCAACCATTGAAAGGAAACCTCCAAAAACCCTACCTAATGAACAACTATATACAAAAAGGTGGGGCATTGTCCAAGTACCCCAAATGAAATGAAAACCAAAAGGAAACCTAACACTAATTAACTATATACAATGGCAGCAGGCTAGTCCGACGGCTCATTTCCTGATTTCCCGGGCCAGGGCATCATCAAACTCCTGCTCGATGTCCCGGAGGCGGTCCTCTTCCAAGGCCCTGAGGGTTCGCAGGGACGATAACATCCAGACCTCCAGGTCCCTGAGAATTGCCTCAAGGCACTCGGCCCGCCTCAGAGCCCTTTGCATGGAGTTCTCTGCCCTGACCATCGTGAGCCGTGCCTCTTCCACCCGCTGTCGCTCCGCATCTATAGCATGGCCTAACCGCTGCCACATGGAAGACACTTCCTGTCCTGGGTCTTCCTGCCCTCCGGCCGATGCCTGCCCCTCCGATGTCGAAGGCCCCGAGCCATCAGGCTCCCACCTTGTTGCTGCTGCTGCTGTGCCTGTGCCCGTGCCCTGGCTCCTGCTGCCTGCACATCCTCCTCCGGCTGGAGTGCAGTTGTTGAGGTGGGCACCCCTGCTGGAGATCCGACTCCCGACTGTGGCAGGGATGTGTCCTCCACCAGCCTGGCCGCACGGTCAGAGGCAGCTCCACAGGGTACCCAGGTGATACATGGGTGGGAAGATGGCACGGAGGACGACTGGCGCATAGGGGGTTCAGGTGAGGAGGGGGTCGACGCAAGGTTCAGCAAACGGAGGAATCTGGCCTGGGTGACCTGTCCCAGTAGGCTGACGTGGTCAACGAGCCATTCGAGATGACGTGCAGTCTCCCCATGAAAAGACTGCAGGTCACCTCGCATGTCCCGTTGACACAGCGCCACCCACCCAGGACAGGCTAAACCAGGTCCCGGATAGCCACGTCTGCAGGGAGAGGAATGCCAGTTGTTGTAAGCGGATCCCCTCCCTGTAAACGGGTCTGGACGTAGGCAACCCTGCTGGTGCGGGATGATGCAGTCACAGGATCGGGGACAGGATTACACACAGGCACCTCCGCGGCGGTCTGTGCTGCCTCCTGTCCCTGCCCCTGCACTGCACCACTGGCACCAGTGGAATCCCCACCTCCAGACCCCGTCTCTGTCCCTTGCGCGGCCTCCTCCTCCACCAAACCCCCCACCAACCTGGATGACTCTGTGCCATCTTCCTTCGTCGGACCCTGTGGGGTCTCAGCTGCCCCTTCTGCTGCCGAGGAGTCCAACTCTGACCTCCGCCTCTTGGACCTACCCTCGGCAGCTGCGGTGTGGGACGCGGCACCAGACTCCTCACTCCCTGATGAGATCACAACCTGGGAGGGGAGCTGGGCCTTGCGTCTCCAGCTGGTGGTGTGATCCCCGCCCCTGTGCTCCACAGTACCCCGCCCTCTTCATCAGTTGATGCTGCAGACAGGGAGAGATAGGAGACAGGCATCAGGACACTGTACAATGGACTGATACACACATGCCAGTTGCACATGAGTGGCAGTGTCAAACTTCAGACATGGCATCACAATCCCCAACACACATGGCATGTCAACTCACACACATGAGCAATTCCACAGCCATATGGCAACAGCCAGCACCATCCATACACATACAACAGCATGAGCAGCCAAAGGTGAGCCAGACATCACATGAAACACAGGGAGTGCACTAGACATGCACACACGCCACCATACTTATATGCATGTGTACACCTCCACCAACTGTCGCAGTGATGAGATCGGCATCCATGTCACATCTGGTAATCAGTCTTCTACATATCAGTGTCCCAAGCATCTATGTTGCATCACTGTTGCACCCTTGTGAAATACACACACATGCACATGTACACGGTGCAGATACATGCAGCTGGAACCGACATTCATGTGTGACACCACAACCATGCCAACTTACATACACAGTCATTCAAACATGTGTGCCCACACATCTGCATTTGGCATGCAAGCTTACACACACATGCACCATCCATGTGTCTCACACATGAGAGGACGTGCATGTGTTAGCCTCACGGCCCTGTACATACACATCCATACTTGGCCCACAAAACCACATGTGCAACCTGCACACTACTGGCACACCACCACATGCACAGCTTACAATCAGTATGCATGTACACTTACCGCTCGACTCCAGACGGGTCTGCCTCTCAAGGACCTGGACGTGGAGCACTGGGGATATGCCTTCCAGGACCCTCATTTGATGTTCATACAGGTGGCCCCGGAGCCCCTTAGCATCCGCTGCCTTCAAGAGGCGTCGGGCCTTGTTGCGGGTCCTGGACCTGAAGTCCTCCCAGCGCTTCTTGACATGTTTGAATTTGCGGACTGCCACCCCCTCCGCGTTGATGGCAGTCACGATGTCTGTTCAGATCCTGGTCCGTCCTTCCTTGTCGGCGCGCGAACTTCCGAAGAGGGCATCATAATGCCCCAGGACATGCTCCACCAGGACACCAACATCATTCTGACAGAAGCTGGTGGCCCTCTGCCCCTCTGGCTGGGGGTCGCCAGTGGTCTCAGATGGTGTTTGCCCCGACATGGCGACCCCTGAGGCAGGCGTGGGTGGGCAACTGGGTCCTGGGGCTTGGCAGTGGAGCGATGGTATCCCATTCAGGAGTCTTCTGTTCCAGCAGGAGTGGACACAGCAACTGGACCCCTGCAGATGGCTGATGTGCAGGCACCAAATAGCAGGACACGTGGGCAGCAGGCAGTCAGGCAGCAGCAGATGGCAGGTGGGAGCGTGCTCAGGGCTCTGGGGGGCAGGAAAATGGCCTTCAGGGCAGGACCGTGGTCTTAAATGTGTTTTCGCGTGGCCAGCTTGATATGGAGTGATTTGGCACGTGAAAATCTTGCACGTCAGCGTGTAATTCATGGAAAGGGCCTTAGCGCGTAAGTGCGTCAGCACACACACGAGCTTCCATTGGACCAAAGGCCCTTAGCGCATAGGCGCGTAAGTTACATTACGCGCGCGGGTGTTTCCCTCATAGCATGTGATGACAGAGCACACATAGAAAAACTGCACGTCCGAGTGTCATCGCGTGTGATTGGATGAAAGCGCCCGTGTACACGCGTCTCTGACGTGCTCGTGTGGGCCGGTTTAAAAGCTGCGTGTAGGACGCCATTTCATTATTTGTGCTTTTCGTGGAGAGCGAGTGGGTGAAATCTGTACTTCTTGTCGGTTCACACGCGATTACTTCACAGCGTTTCTAGTTCGTACTCCCTGTTACCTCTGACAGCTCTTTTCTGATTTTTTGTTGAGCCTGTTTCCTCAAACAGAGTTCACTTCTCCTTTTGTCCTGTCTCCTCAGACAGCGTACAATTCTTCTTTTGGCGGGGGTGTTGCCAACGCGCACACGCGTGTATTTTTCACGTTCTTTTTCCAGGCAGACGGTGAGTTCTGCACGTACTTAGCAACTGTGCTTTCCCCGTGTGTCGCGTTCCCCTTCAGAGATCATTGTAGGCTGCGTGTATTTCGGGTACGCTTATTTTTGTGTTCCTGGGTGCCACAGCGTAGTGTGGGTTCATTTTTTTACGCACGCGGTCTATGAGAGGTTGCGTGCACGTTTATTTTTGATTTTGAGCTGCCTGTGCATTGCGTTACCCGTCATCTTCCCCCAGGGGTCACAGACAGCCTTGTTAGAGCACTAAGGTACAAATTCCACCTGGTATCCTACCCCTTTGACCCCCAATTGCCCAGGACAATAGTTTACTGCAACTCCCATACGCACAAAAACATCAGTGCCATGGCTGGGAAGTGACCAAGCAGTAAGGGAGGCAAAGGTGGCCTACCCTCAAAAGGTGGGCATGGTGGGCGCAGTAGGGGACGTGGCTGGGATTTGCAGGGTGCCCCTATGCCCCCATGTGTGGAGGAACAATCAGGGACACCCATGCCCACCCCATGGTTGAGGGAAACGTGGCTGACACCATCCAAGCTCAGCCCCTGTTGGACCAGCCCATTGTGGCACCTGACCTGGCACAGGATGACTCCCTGGCTGACTTCCAGGTCAGCAAGTCTAGGCCATGTGTGGCGGTGCAAGTTGTTGTCACCAATCCACGTGAATCAGGGGCAGCTATGTCATCTGCTGACCCAAGTATGCAGGGTGGGGAGGCTGCAGGGACAGCTGCAGCTCCATCTGCCCCAGCTCTGACTCTCCCAGCCAGGACAGTGTCAGTCCCAGTCCATCAAACTGACTTTCCCCCTGCCAACATTACCCTGCAACCAATGCCTGCATCAAGACCTATGGTCATTGTGCATTCCCACACTCCTACTACCCAGTCCACCAGTGATTCTGCCCCTACTAACCAGAGCGGCGTAAGCCACTCTGCCTCTGTTCCACCTTTAAAGAAGAGGAAGAAGGGTGCTCTGGCATGACAGGCTGAGACCCCAGACATGTCTACACACTCCGGTACCTCATGGAAGCCTTGCTTCAATGATCAGGAACTTGATGCACTTGTGGGCTATGTGTCGGCACATAGCCACGAAATGGTGGTGACTGCAGGGTGCAAGACCACTCCTGGTCAACGTAAGGCACACTGGCAGACCATCGCCCACCGCATAAGTGCCCTTGGATTTGTGAGGCGCTCAGCTGATGATTGCTACAAGCGGTGGAATTACCTGAAACGCAGAGCAAAGAACAAGCTGGCCTCAAATCATGCCGCTACTCTGGTGACTGGCGGTGGGTCTCCACACGAGGACAACAAACTCACTGAACATGAGTCTGTTGCTGGGGCCTTCGTCACAGACGAACAGATCCAAGGTGTGGGAGGACGACCTGATTATGAAGCATTGTCCGGTGAGTGCCCATGCATGTGTCTGTAATGCATGTGTATGTTGTTTGGGTGACGGGTTCTGATTGAGTGCCAGGTGAGGGTGTGTGTGCCTGAGTGGTATGGGTCACCCATGTGCTTCATCCAAAACATTCAGCGGCCTTGGATTTGGGTGTCACACTATTCGTTCTGCCCACATTAGTAATTTGGCTCAACATTACGGCAGTTGCCCTTGAAGTGGCATCTTGCAACAACATTGTTTGTATTTTTCAGTGTTCGTTCAGGCTGATTGTTTCAATTCTCCCACTTTGGCTACGCATTCCTCAGCACTATTGTCACATTTGTTACATGCTTCTGTCACTGATGAACCCCACATTGGACCACATGTGTTACCTTGTTAGATGAATGATTTGACCATTCAAGCTAATTGAGTATTGGCTTGATCACAGGAACTTATGGGGCCTGTTTGAATGTGGAACATGATAGTTGTTTCCTGTCATGTTGAAGTGAAAAACCATTGATGTGTACATCGGCCTGCAATCACTGTATTTTTGTACACTGGATGTGTTGCAGTGTGTGGCACATGCCTATTTTGTCACACTATGTAGCATGTTTCATCTCATCATGTCCATCTCACATGGATGGCTGACAGTATTCATTCACTGACATATGGATGTACTTGTGGAATGTACCATGGCTATGGTACATGCCATCTGTGTGATGGCATGTGTCAGGTACGTGTATTGGACATGCCACTCACAGCCCAATGTGTGATGACAGTGCTACCCAGCATGCAGCAAATGTGTTGCTCTTCCATGTAGGTGTCATCAGTGTCTGCCTTTTGGGTCCCCTTCAAACTCAGTGACAGTGCATGCATGGGAGGGTTATAGTCATGTGGGACATGTGTAAATCGTGTAAATCATGTACTGGTTATGTAGCTTGTCAGGCCTATTTGTGTGCTATGGTGCTAATGCCTGTTTCGATTTTTTGGCTTTCATGTTTTTGCAGGGGATGACGCACTTGATGCTGTTGAGATTGAGGAGATGGTGCAGACCAAGGAGGAATCTCAGGCACGACCTAGCACCAGTGGGGGATGTGGTGTGGTGGTGGGGGAGAACCCAATCTTGCTACAGAACATTCTGTCGAGGGGTGCCTCTGGGTGCACCTCCCCAGACCTCTATTCAGGTGCTGATTCCGATGATGAGACCTATCTGGCGTCACAGGTAAGTGTTTTTGGCAGTGATTCTGTTCTGTCCAACCCACCTGTACCAGGGGTAGAACCCTCTATGGGGATGTCCGTATTGGTAAGTCCGCCTTTGGCGGTTACGGATGCAGGGTCACACTCCACAACATCTGATCCTGTTCCTGGGCCAGCAGATCAGAGGGGGAATGCAGTCCTGCAGCCTCAGGCAGTGCCGGCACAGCAAGGTGCAGATCGCCTTGCCCCAAACAGGTGAGGTGCCCGCCGACGCGGTGGCCGTATGCCACCAGGCAATACCGCATGGGAACAATTCATTTACGGTATGGCAACCCAACAGGCAGCATCAGTTGAGATGATGGCTCAAGCAATGGAGAGGGTGGCCACTTCCATTGTCCCCCCTGAAAGGCAGATGGAGCTACTACAGCAGGCAACAGACTCCATTTGCCAATCACACAGGGAGGACATGTTGGCATCCAACAGGGACAGACGGGCAACACTGGAGACTCCACGCCAATCGATATCAATAGAGTCCCAGGGCCACAGGGAAGCCCTGAGGGTAGAACTCCATCACCTCAGGGAGACTCTTGTTGACCTTGAGGCATCCACTAACTTGGGGACAGAACAGCAGCTGGAGTGGCTCACACGTTCGCTCTCAGCTGAGATGCAGGAAACTCGGGAGGCTTTCCGTGCATCACGTCAGGTGCTGCATGGGGATCTCCGCACTATAATCCTCCAAAACGAGACCTTCCACACCCGCATGCTTGCTGCCATGGAGGACCATACCAGGGCTTTGCGTGGACTGCCTCCCATTGCACCACCACCTCCTGTGGCAGCACTTCCTCCTGTGGCAGCAGCAGAGGGTGATGATAGCGACAGCAGCAGTTCTCTCACATTGGCATAGCCGTGCAGGCCATGAGCCCATGGAGGCTTGGGGGACATGTGTGGGGGCCTGCTGGCAGGTGCCCCTGACTGCTGGGTGGTGGTGGTGCAGGGCGACATGTGTGGGGGCCTGCTGGCAGGTGCCCCTGACTGCTGGGGGGTGGGGGTGCAGGGGGACATGTGTGGGGGCCTGCTGGCAGGTGCCCCTGACTGCTGGGGGTGGGGGTGCAGGGGGACATGTGTGGGACATGAGATGGGGCCTGCTGGCAGGTGCCCCTGACTTCTGTGGGGTGGGGGTGGAGGGGGACATGTGTGGGGGCCTGCTGGCAGGTGCCCCTGACTGCTGGGTTGTGGGGGTGCAGGGGGACATATGTGGGGGCCTGCTGGCAGGTGTCCCTGACTGCTGGGGGGTGGGGGTGCAAGCTGACATGTGGCTTGGCTGGGGGGCATGCCCATGGTGGATGGGCTGCCTGCGGGACATGACCAGGGGTGGGGGGTAGTCCCCTGTGGTGTGGGCTGCCTGCAGGTGCCGTGGGGGGTGTAGAGGGAACACCTGGGAGGACCTACACTGCCAATTCACATGTAGGACTCACCGCGCACCCCTGAAAATCACGTACCCCGCTCTGACAGCAAAATCACGTGTGAAACTTCCCGCGAACCCCAGAAATACACAAACCCTGCTGAAATCGCGTGTGAAACATCCCGCGAAGCCAGTTATACACGTACCCCACTCGCACAGGCCCTTTCGCCTGTGAAACTTCACGCGAACCCCCGTGATACACGTACCCTGCTGAAATCGCGTGTGAAACTTCCCGCGAACCCCAGTTATACATGTACCCCACTTGCACAGGTCCTTCCGCGTGTGAAACTTCACGCAAACCCCCGTAATACACGTACCCTGCTGAAATCGCGTTTGAAACTTCCCACGAACCCCAGTTATACACTTACCCCACTCGCACAGGCCCTTTCACGTGTGAAACTTCCCGCGAAACCCCGTAATACACGTACCCTGCTGAAATCGCGTGTGAAACTTCCCGCAAACTCCAGTTATACACCTACCCCACTCGCACAGGCCCTTTCGCATTTGAAACTTCCCGCGAACCCCCGTAATACACGTACCCTGCTGAAATCGCATGTGAAACTTCCCGGGAACCCCAGTTATACACGTACCCCACTCACACAGGCCCTTTCGCGTGTGAAACTTCCCGCGAAACACCGTAATACACGTACCCCACTCGCACAGGCCCTTTCGCGTGTGAAACTTCCCGCGAACCCCCGTAATACACGTACCCTGCTGAAATCGCATGTGAAACTTACCGCGAACCCCAGTTATACACGTACCCCACTCGCACAGGCCCTTTCACGTGTGAAACTTCCCACGAACCCCCGAAATACACATACCCTGCTGAAATCGCGTGTGAAACATCCCGCGAACCCCAGTTATACACGTACCCCACTCACACAAGCCCTTTCCCATGTGAAACTTCACGCGAAACCCCGTAATACACGTACCCTGCTGAAATCGCATGTGAAACTTCCCGCGAACCCCAGTTATACACGTACCCCACTCGCACAGGCCCTTTCGCATGTGAAACTTCCCGCGAACCCCCGTAATAGACGTACCCTGCTGAAATCGCATGTGAAACTTCCCGCGAACCCAAGTTATACACGTACCCCACTCGCACAGGCCCTTCCGCATGTGAAACTTCATGCAAACCCCCGTAATACACATACCCTGCTGAAATTGCGTGTGAAACTTCCCACGAACCCCAAATATACACGTACCCCACTCGCACAGGCCCTTTCGCGAGTGAAACTTCCTGCGAACCCCAGTTATACACGTACCCCACTCGCACAGGCCCTTTCGCGTGTGAAACTTCACGCGAACCCCAGTAATACACGTTCCCCGCTTGGCGTTTGCTGTTTGGCAGCCCTGTAAAGTGGTCCAGGGTTAGCGCAGCCCTTTGCGCTGGATTGCGGATTTTGATGGATTTTCCCTGCGCTAGGGGCGTTATTGGGGGCATAAGTGGTGCTGCTGCAGGGTCGCTGCGCCACTCTGCGCCACGGCTGGTTTTGGTGGCGAAAATCCATGAATACGCTGTGCGCGGATATCAATTTTAGCACACGCGGCTGGCGCAGACATTCGCACGCGCACACTGTGCGCCAGCCGCGTGAGCCACTTTTGTGCGAAATTCTATGAATTACCCTGTAAATGTATTCAACCTCCAAAAATAGATACTATCTACAATACTTCAAAACAACAGGAAAGAACATGAATAATACAATAAACAACCTATGCACATCAATTAATTTAAACAAATGTACGTTGCAATCTTGAAATCTAATAATAAAACATGTCCTTCTAAAACCAAGTGAGAGACTACCACTGTGAACTATTCCAACATTCCTCAGAGAAACAAATCATGGCCTATAACAATAACATAACAGAATCCTAAATTGTGTGAACATTAACAAAAGATATCGGGCATCGTTATGAGTTGGGCGGTATTCTGGTGGTAAATCCGCCACAATACAGCCCAACGCAATTTCTGTTACTGCCACTTGGTCTGGATACAGATTAAGGGGCCGATTCATGGAATAAATGTGCACAGAAAAGGGGAGCGCAAGCGTGAAAATCGCAGCGCACGCGTGCCAAAGCCGCACACATCGATTCATGTAATTCAGTGCGCGTGTTAATCCTGGGATGTGCACTGAATTCGTGGGTGACGCACGCGGGTGCACACGTCACTAAACGACATGCATTACGCACACAGGGAAAGCGCACATAGCGCGGCACACACAAGAAAAGTGGGTGTAACACGGGGCGTAACACGTGGAATGGGGAACATGTGGGTGTTATGGGGGAAGTACAGGAGGTAAATGCTCGCAACGCCCACACGCGTGCTAACAACACGTTTTCATGGAATCGAACAGGGAAATGCGTGCGCCAAAAAAGACGCGCTAATCCGGAAACACATACGCCAGCAGGAAGCAGGCGTAAGCGGCCCCGCTCAGCATAAAAGTGTGCACAAACAACAAACAAGCTCAGACGCTACGATGAATATACCGTTCCTCGCAGCAGTGGTCGTGGGACACCACAGGAGGAGAGGATAGCCAGGCCCTGCATTTTTTCACCAAGGACCAGCCTTTTTGGGATGCCTGGTGACCAGGTGTATGGGAGGTACAAGTTTCCACCACACATAATCCTAGACCTGGTGACGGAGTGGGAGGATGACCTCACATCACCCACCCTGTGCTCGCAAGCACTGAGCCCCTTGGAAAAGGTGCTCAATGTACTGCACTTCTTGGCTAATGGTTCATTTCAGCGGACAGGTGCCATAGTAGGGGGTGTGTCACAGGCCACGCAGTCACACTGCCTACACCAGGTGTTGGCCATCATGACTGCATGCCCCTCAGTCCGCAGACACATATACATGCCCAGAACACCTGCAGAAAGGGAGGCCGTGGTCCATGACTTTTACGGGGTGGCACACTTCCCCAAAGTGATAGGTGCCATTGATTGCACCCATGTGGCTCTACGTGCTCCCAGGGCCACTGAGCACATCTATCGAAACCGCAAGCACTGGCATTCAATCAACAAGCAGGTAGTATGTGATGCCAAGGGAATCATCACTTCAGTATATGCCAACTATCCAGGGTCAAGCCATGATAGTTTCATATTCAGAATATCACCCCTAAACCGGGACCTTGAAGCTGGGCGGCATGGCGACACATGGCTGATTGCTGAGTATAAATGCCTCTGCACATGCATGCATGTCAGACACTGAGTAATGTAAAAACCCCACTAATGAGAGCCATTATCACCTCCCCAGGGGACAGTGCCTACCCTCTGAGCACCTACATGATGACACCAATTTGGAACCCCACCACACCACCCGAGGTAAGATACAACAAAGCCCATATTGCAACCCGGGCATAGTGGAGCACACATTCGGAGTGCTCAAGTCAAGCTTTCGCTCCCTTGACTGCTCTGGTGGGCAGCTGCTATATGCGCCCCCAGAAGAGTGCCGGATCATAGTGGCAGCATGTGTCCTGCACAACATTGCAACCCGGTGGTGCGTGCCGGTGGACATAGTGGTGCCCCCACATCCCCAACCACATGCACGGCTGCTGCGCATGGGAGGTGAAAGGGCACATGGTGAGGCAGCCCGTACCCAGCTTGTGGCAAATTGCTTCACCTAAAATCCCACCCCTGCGGAGTGCACACAGCCCTGGCACATACCAGCTGACAATCGATGATGACAAAAGGGACAGTCAACTGTCACAACCATACCAGCCTGAGATTGTTCACCTGAAATTGTTACATTGTGCGCATCCCTAGCTACTTAAAGACACCCAATGCTGTGTCGCAAAAAGACACACATTCATGCAGCATGAACGACTATACCATTGCAAAATACCACATCAAAATCGTGCCATGTCACCCAACCCCTCGCCATTTAGCTACCCAACACACCATGGCATGGCATGCAATGTGAAAGGAACCAAATGAATACACAACACATGACACAAGTGTCACAAAGTGCACTGTCCCTAATGGAAACAGGCCACAGACAATATGCTCTCAGTAATCAATAAGAAACAGCACACAAGAACAAATACTTACCAGCACACAAAACATCAGTACAGGATGAAACAGTGGCAATATATGACAGTAATAAATTAAAGTAGTGCAAGTGTCACAACCTGACTAAGGCAGCACATCGACCCCTTCCAACTGCAGAGTGTTGCTGTCAGGCAAATGCGTCAGTGTACTGCATACAACATGAACTGCATCTGCAAAGGAGATGGGCTTGTTAAGACATGAAGAAGGTACCTGTGAATAAGGATAAAGACATGGATGCACAAGCAAATATCAATCCACCATGCAGTGGAGAATCGAACAACAATCCCCACTAGGGATGTACACACAGTTTTGACTACAGACTGGCCACACAACTCATGGGAGCTCAATGTCACTGTGTAAGTTACTGTCACTTGGTCACACCCTTTGCAAGCCCATGGAAAGGGGAAGCAGGAGGGGTATGTGTGTCAGGAACCCAAGCATCTAACCCAAAGACAGGACAAGCCTGCATGTGCCCAGCTGGAATACACAGTGGATGCCTACGGGAGCCACACAAAGCAACACACTGTATAAAAAAAAAAATAAAAAAAAATATCAGGACCGGGGGGGGGGGGGCACCCAGGAGGGATGAGGTACAGGATGCACCCCAACCCCCACATGCGTGGATGGTGAGAGGAAAAAAAAAACCTCCATGTGATCATGGCCTGCACGGCTACGCTACAGTGGGGAACTGTCGTAGCTGTCATCACCCGCTGCTGCTACATCAGGAGGTGGCCGTGATATGGGAGGCAGACCACACAAAGCCCTGGTATGGTCCTCCATGGCAGCAAGCATGCGGGTCTGGAAGGTTTGGTCCTGGAGTATAATGGTACGGAGATCCCCATGCAGCACCTCACAGGTAGCACGCATTTCTGCCTGCATGGCTTCGCGTGATGCCCAGATCTCCTGTTGGGTTGCCTGGAGCTCAGCTGATAGTGTACGTGTCAGCTGCTCCAGCAGCTGTCTGCCCTTGTACTCCGGGACACCTCAAGTTCACCCAGAGTATCTCTGAGGGACTTGTGTTCTAACCTGAGGGCTTCCCTGTGGGCCTGTGACTCTACAGATATGGCTGTGCGCAGAGTCTCCAGTCCAGCCCGTCGGTCCCTGTCGGACGCCAACATGTCCTCCCTGTGTGAGTGGCAAATGGAGTCTGTTGCCTGCTGCTGGAGCTCCATCTGCCTTTCAGGGGGGAGAATGGAAGTGGCCACCCTATCCATTGCCTGAGCCATCATTTCACACGATTCCCCCTGTTGTGCTGCTATACTGTACATGGAGTTCTCCCACACAGTATTGCCTGGTGGTACACAGCCACCGCGTTGGCGGGCACCACATCTGTTTGGGGCAAGGCGATGTGCACCTTGCTGTGCTGGCACTGCCTGAGGCTGCAGGACTGCATTCCTCCTTTGATCTGCTGGCCCAGGAACAGGAGCAAATATTGTGGAGTGTGACCCTGCATCCGTAACCGCCACAGGCGGACTTTCCAACACTGAAATACCCATAGAGGGGTCTATCCCTGGTGCAGGTGGGTTGGACAGAACAGCATCCCCGCCAGAAACACTCACCTCCGACGGCACATATGTCTCAATGTCCAATTCAGCACCTGATTCATAGAGGTCTCCGGAGGTGTACCCAGAGACACACGTGACAGCATGGTCTGTAGGAGAAATGGGTTTTCACCCACCACCACCCCACGTCCTCCACTGGTGCCCGGTTGTGGCTATGATTCCTCCTGGGTCTGCACCATCTCCTCCTCCTCAACATCATCAAGTGCCTCATCACCTGCAAAAACATGAAAGATAACAAATGGAAATAGGCATGAGCACCATAGCACACGCACATAGGCCTGACGAGGCAGAGATCCAGTACATAAATGACACATGTCCCACATGACAATAAACCTGGCATGCATGCACTGTCAATGAGTTGGAAGGGGAGGCAAAAAGCAGACACTGAGGACTCCAAGATGGAAAAGCAACACATGTGCTGCATGCTGGATAGCACTGGCATCACACATGATCCCGTGAGTGGCATGTCCAATACACATACATGACACATGCCAGCACACAGATGGCATGTAGCGTAGCCATGGTACATTTGACAGCCATATGGTAGGAAATAAGTACTGTCACCTATCCATGTGAGATGGACATCATGAGATACATGCAAAAAAGTGTGACAAAACACGCATGTGCCAGACACTGCAACAAATCCAGTGTTCACTGATGCAGTGATGGCAGGCACATGGATACATGAATGGTTGGTCACTTCAACATGACAGAAGACAACAGTCATATTCAACATTCAAACAGGGTCCAAAAATGATTGTGTGCAGGCCATGTGTGGGTGCACATTACTCAATCAGCCTGAATGGTGAAATCATTCCCATAACAAGGTAATAAATGTGGGCAATTGTGGGGTGTAATCTATGACTGAAGTATGTTGCATTTGTGGCAGTACGGCAAAAAAATGTGTGGTAAAAATGGCAAGGATTAAAACAATCAGGCTGAATGAACAGGAAAACATTTTGAACAATGTTGTTGCAAGATGACAGTTGAAGGGCAACTGCAGTAATCAGGTGTAAATTGGCAACTGTGGTCAGAAGGGATACTGTCATACCCAAACCCAAGGACGGGGAATGGTTTTGAGGGACCACATGGTTGACCCATACCAGTCATGACTACACAGCCTCACCTGGCACTCAATCAGAACACATCACCCAAGCAACATACACATGGATTGCACACACATGCATGGGCACTCACCAGACAATGCTTCAAGATCTGGTAGGTCTCCTCCGCCTCAGATCTGATCCTCTGTGATGAAGCCTCCAGCGATAGACTCATGTTCAGTGAGTTGGTTTTCCTCTGGTGGAGACCCACCGCCAGTCACCAGAATAGAGGCATGATTGGAAGCCAGCTTGTTCTTTGCTCTGCATTTCAGGTCATTCCACCGCTTAGAGCAATCATCAGCTGTGCGCTTCACGAATCCAAGGGAACTAATGCAGTCCGCAATGGTCTGCCAGTGGGCCCTACGTTGAGCAGGCGTAGTCTTGCACCCTGCAGGCACCACCATTTCGCGGCTATGTGCCAACACATAGGCCACAAGTGCATCTAGTTCGGCGTCATTGAAACTAGGCTTCCTTGACGTGCCGGAGTGCGTAGCCGTGTCTGGGGTCCCAGCCTGTACTGCAAGAGCACCCTTCTTCTTCTTGGAAGGTGGTGTGGGCCCTGAGTGGCTTACGCCGCTCTGGTTGGTAGGGGCAGAAGTGCAGGTGGACTGGGCACTGGAACTTTCCAAAGGCACACTGACCAAAGGTCTCACTGCAGGCATTGGCTGCAGGGTGATGTTGGCAGGACCAACCTCGGTGTGATGGACTTGGACCGATGCTGTCCCTGCAGCCTCCTCAACCTGACTACTTGGGGCAGCAGATGACATTGCTGCCCCAGATCCACGTGGCCTGGTGACAGCAACTTTCACCGCCACACGTGGCTTAGACTTGGTGACATGGAAGTCAGCCTGGGAGTCATCCTGTGCCGGTTCAGTTGACAATATGGGCCGATTTAACAAGGGCTGAGCTCGGATGGTGTCAGCTACATTTCCCCCAACCATGGGGGGGGAGAGGCGGCATATGTGTCCCTGATTGGTCCTCCACACACTGGCCTCTTGGGCCACCCTGCACATCCTGGCCACGTCCCCTACTGCGCCCAACTCTTTGAGCTTGGCCACCTTTGCCTCCCTTACTGCTTGGTCGCCTCCCAGCCATGGCACTGATGTTGTTGTGCGTATGGGAGTTGCAGTAAACAATTGTCCTGGGCAATTGGGGTGAAAGGTGTAGGGTACTAGATGGAATTCGTACCCTAGTGTTCTAGAAAGGCTGTCTGTGACCCCTGTGGGAAGATGATGGGTCACGCAACACACAGGCACCCCGAAAACAATATTTAACGTGCACGCAACCCCCGGTAGAGCATGTGCGTGGAAAAATGAACCCGCACTTACTACGCTGTGGCACCCAGAAACACAAAAATAAGCCTACGCGTGGTACATGCAGCCTACAATGACCTCTGAATGGGTACACGACACACGGGGGCAACCACAGTTGGAAAATATGTGCGCAACTCACCTTCTGCCTGGAAAAAGAATGTGAAAAAGAAGCGCGTGTGAGCGTTGGCAACACCCCCGCTAAAAGAAGAATTGAACGCTGTCTGAGTAAACAGGGAGTACGGACTGGTTCCGTTGTGAAGTTATCGCGTGTGAACTGACAAGAAGTACAAGAATCACTTACTCTCCACAAAAAGCACGTACAAGAAAATGGCGTCCTACGCATACCTTTTAAGCCAGCCCACACGTGCAACATGCAACATCACTTACGCGGGTACTTGCTAAGGCCCTTTCCTCCAATTGCACACAGTCACACCCGGACATGCAGTTTTTGCACATGTTCAATCAACATGCACTCGTGTTGAGGGAAACGCCCTTGCGCGTCATGTCACAGATGCGCTTACGCGCTAAGGGCCTTTCCTCAAATTACACGCTGATGTGCAGTTTTTTCACGTGCCAAATCACTCTGTATCAAGCTGGCAACACAACAACACACGGAAGACCACGCTCCTGCCCAGAAGGCCATTATCCTGCCCCCAGAGCCCTGAGCACGCTCCCACCTGCCATCTGCTGCTGCCTGCCTGCCTGCTGCCCACGTGCCGTGCTATTTGGTGCCTGGATGTCGGCTATCAGCAGGGGTGCAGTTTCTGTGACCACCCCTGCTGGAACTGAAGACTCCCGACTGGGATACCATCACTCCACAGCCCAGCCCCAGGACCCAGTTGCCCACCCACACCTGCCTCTGGGGTTGCCATGTCAAAACAACACCATCTGGCACCACTGGCAACCCCCAGCCAAAGAGGCAGAGGGCTACCAGTTTCAGTGCCAGTGAAGTTGGTATCCTGGTGAAGCAAGTCCTGGGGCAGTATGATGCCCACTTTGGAAGTTCGCGCGCCGACAATGAAGGACGGAAGAGGATCTGGATGGACATCGTGACTGCCATCAACGCGGAGGGGGTGGCAGTCCGTGACATTCAACATGTCCGGAAGCGCTGGGAGGACTTCAGGTCCAGGGCTCAACAAGGCCCAGCACCTCTTGAAGGCAGCGGATGCCAAGGGGAGCCGGGTCCACCTAACCAACAACCAAATGAGGGTCCTGGAATGTATATGCCCAGTGCTCCACCTCCAGGTCCTTGAGAGGCAGACCCGTCTGGAGTCGAGCGGTAAGTGTACATGTGTACTGATTGGACGCTGTGCATGTTGAGGTGTGGCAGGAGTGTGCAGGTTGTACATATGACTATGTAGGGCCATGTATGCATGTGTATGTACAGAGAAATGAGCCTGCTGCATGTGAGTTCTCTCATGTGTGAGACACATCTATGGTGTATGTCTTGGCAAGCATGCTTGGCAAATGCAGGTGTGGGTGCACACATTTTTAAATCCTGTGTATGTACTGTGGCATGGTTGTGGTGTCACACATGGATGCTACTTCTACCTGCATGTATCTGCACTATGTACATTTGCATGTGTGTGTATTTGACAAGTGTGCAACTGCGATACACCATGGATGCATGTGACACTGACATGTCGGAGGCTGATTGCCAGATATGACATGGATGGGGATGTTATCACAGCGACAGGTGGTGGAGATGTACAGATGCATGTATGTGTGGTGGCGTGTGTGCATGTGTTCTGCACTCCCCGTGTTGCATGTGGCGTCAGGCTCACCTTCAGCAGCTCATGCTGTTGTTTGTGTATGGATGGTGCTGCCTGGTGCAACATTCCTGTTGTTGTGCTCATGTGTGCGAGTTGAAATGACATGTGTTTTGGGGAGAGTGATGCCATGTTTGAAGTTTGACACTGCCACTCATGTGCAACTGTCATGTGTGTATCAGAACATTGTACCGTGCCCTGGCACCTGTGTTCTATCTCTCCCTGTCTGCAGCGTCAACTGATGAAGAGGGCGGAGACGGTGCTGTGGAGCAAAGCGGCAGGGATCGCACCACCAGCCAGAGACGCAAGGCCCAGCTCCCCTCCCAGGTTGTCATCTCGTCGGGGGAATGAGGAGTCTGGTGCTGCGTCCGTGGCCGCAGCTGCCGAGGGTAGGTCCAAGAGGCGGAGGTTGGAGGTGGACTCCTCAGCAGCAGAAGGGGCAGCTGAGACCCCACAGGGTCTGATGGAGGAAGATGGCACAGAGTCATCCAGGTTGGTGGGGGGTTTGCTTGAGGAGGAGGCCGTGGAAGGGTCACACACAGGGTCTGGAGGGGGGATTCCTCTGGTGCTAGTGGTACAGTCCAGGGGCAGGGACAGGAGGCAGCACAGGCTGCCGTGGAGGTGCCTGTGTGTAATCCTGTCACCGATCCTGTGACTGCATCATCCCGCACCAGCAGGGAGGCCTATGTCCAGACCCATTTTCAGGCAGGGGATGAGCGCACACCAACTGCCCTTCCTCTTCCTACAGACGTGGCAATCCGGGACCGGGTTGAGCCTGTCCTGGCTGGGATGGCGTTGCGTCGACGGGGCATGCAAGGTGACCTGCACTGTTTTCGTGAAGACACTGCACGTCATCTCGGATGCCTCTTTGACCGCATCAACCTACTTGGACGGGTCACCAAGACTGGATTCCTCCGTCTGCTGGAACTTCTTTCGACCCCCTTCTCACCTGAACCCCCGATGCACCAGTCGTACTCCGTGGCATCATCCGGCCCATATCACCTGGGTACCCTGTGGAGCTGCCTCTGACCCAGCGGCCAGGCTGGTGGAGGACACATCCCTGCCACAGTCGGGAGTCGGAGGTCCAGCAGGGGTGGCCACACCAACAACTGCACCCCAGCAGGAGGAGGACGTGCAGGCATCAACAGCCAAGGCACAGGCACAGCAGCAGCAGGCTCAAAGTGGGAGCGATGATGGCTCAGGGACATCAACATCAGAGGGGCAGGCATCGGCCCGGAGGGCTGGAGGACCCTGGATTGGGAGTGTCTTCCGTGTGGAAGCGGTTGGGCCAGCACATAGATGCGGAGCGGTGGCAGGCGGAAGAGGCACGGCTCACTATGGTCAGGGCGGAGAACTCCATTCGCAGGGCACTGAGGCGGGCCGAGTTTCTCGAGGCAATTCGCAGGGAGTTGGACATGGCGTCATCCCTGCGAAACCTCAGGGCCATGGAACAGGCCCGCCTCTAGGACACAGAACAGGAGTTCGATGATGCCCTGGCCCGGGAAATTGGCAAGTGAGCCATAGGACTTGCCTGCCGCCATTGTATATAGTTAGTTAGTTATTGATAGGTTTCATTTATGTTTTTCTTTCATTTGGGTCGCTTGGACTATGCCCACCTTTTTGTAGATAGTTCTTCATTAGGTAGTATTTTTTGTAGGTTTCATTTCAATGGTTGGGCTCATGGAGCCTGGATTCGTTATTTGTATATATAGTTGAACAGTGGATTTTTCATCATTTTTATTTTATTTTTCACCGTGGAGCAATGGATTTTACTTATTTCTTTCCATTTGGATTTGCTTTGTTGGACGGTCACTTTGGACACATTTTCATTTGGATTTCTTTGGATTCTGATTTCATATTTTTTTTCATTTTGGAACATGATGCATTTTATTTATTATTTCCATTATTGTGTGATTTCATTTCATTCACTTAATTTTGTGTTGAATACAGTTTTGTTTCATACTTCAATGTGTGGTATTCTCTCATTGGTTTCATGCATGTCACGATGTGGGTTTTCACATTCACTGTCACCCATTGTGTGTGCGTGTGATGGACATGTGTTGATGTACATACATGCCATGTGGGTTGTTTCATGTAATGGGCATTTCAATGTGGGGTGAATATAATACTTGGTTGGTTCTTTGGGCAGGAGTGTCGTGTGTTGGGATTTTGGTGGCTATGAGGGCCATAATTGTGGATCATGATGACGTGTTGGAGGGTGACATGAGTCTGGGCCTGCTGGCAGGTGCCCGTCACTGCCAGGTGGGTGGGGGGCAGGGGGACATGAGTCGGGGCCTGCTGGCAGGTGGCCTCACTGCCAGATGGGTGGGGGTGCAGGGGGTAATGAGTCAGGGCCTGCTGGCAGGTGCCCCTCACTGCCAGGTGGGTGGGGTGCAGGGGGACATGAGTCGGGCCTGCTGGCAGGTGCCCCTCACTGCCAGGTAGGTGGTGGTGCAGGGGGACATAAGTCAGGGCCTTCTGGCAGGTGCCTGTCACTGCCCAGGTGGTTGTGGGTGCAGGGGGACATGAGTTGGAGCCTGCTGGCAGGTGCTCCTCACTGCCAGGTGGGTAGGGGTGCAGGGGGACATGAGTCAGGGCCTGCTGGCAGGTGTCTGTCACTGCCGGGTGGGTGTGGGTGCAGGGGGACATGAGTCAGTGCTCACTATGGCATGGTTACATGTGGGCTGGCTGGCGGGAATGCCCAGGGTGGATGGGCTGCCTGCGGGGCATTCCCAAGGTGGATGGGCTGCCTGCGGGGCATGGCCTGGGGTGCAGGGTAGTCCCCTGTGGTGTGGGCTGCCTTCAGGGCCTGGGGAGGGGGGAGAGGGCACATCTGGGAGGTTCCACACTGCCAATTTGCATGTGATACTCCCCACGCACCCCTCAGAATACACGTACCCGCTCGCCCAAGGCCTATCGCGTGTGATACTCCCCACGCTCCCCTCAGAATACACGTACCCCGCTCGCACATACCCTATCATGTGTGATACTCCCTGCGCTCCCCTCAGAATACACGTACCCTGCTCGCACAAACCCTATCGTGTGTGATACTCCCCACGCACCCCAGAGAATACATGTACCCCGCTCGCCCAAGGCCTATCGCATGTGATACTCCCCGCTCACCCCTCATAATACACATACCCCGCTCACCCAAGGCCTATCGCGTGTGATACTCCCCGCGCACCCCTCAGAATACACGTACCCTGCTCGCCCAAGGCCTATCGCGTGTGATACTCCCCGCGCACCCCTCAGAATACACGTATCCCGCTCACCCAGCTAAATCGCGCGTGAAACTGCACAATCACCCCTCAGAATACACGTACCCTGCTCTCCCAGCTAAATTGCATGTGAAACTACACGTGCACCCCTCAGAATATATGTACCCCGCTCGCACAAGGCCTATCGTGTGTGATACTACCCGCGCACCCCTCAGAATACACGTACCCTGCTCGCACAAGGCCTATCGCGTGTGATACTCCCCGCGCACCCCTCAGTATACACTTACCCCGTTCACCCAAGGCCTATCGCATGTGATACTCCCTGTGCACCCCTCAAAATACACGTACCATGCTCGCCCAAGGCCTATTGCGTGTAATACTCCCCGCGCACCCCTCAGAATACACGTACCCCGCTCGCCCAAGGCCTATCGCGTGTGATACTCCCTGCTCACCCCTCAGAATACACGTACCCTGCTTGCCCAAGGCCTTTCGCGTATGATACTCCCTGCGCATCCCTCCGAATACACGTTCCCCTCTCCTCCAAGGCCTATTGCGTGTGATACTCCCCGCGCACCCCTCAGAATACACATACCACACTCGCACAAGGCCTATTGCGTGTGATGCTCCCCGCGCACCCCTCAGAATACACGTACCCCACTCGCACAAGGCCTATCATGTGTGATACTCCCCGCGCACCCCTCAGTATACACCTACCCCGCTCACCCAAGGCCTATCGCGTGTGATACTCCCCGCGCACCCCTCAGAATACACGTACCCTGCTCGCCCAAGGCCTATCGCGTGTGATATTCCCTGCGAACCCCTCAGAATACAAGTACCCCGCTTGCCCAATGCCTATCGCGTGTGATACTCCCCACGCAAACCTCAGAATACACATACCACATTCGCACAAGGCCTATTGCGTGTAATGCTCCCCGCGCTCCCCTCAGAATACACGTACCCCACTCGCACAAGGCCTATCGTGTGTGATACTCCCCGCGCACCCCTCAGTATACACCTACTCCGCTCACCCAAGGCCTATCACGTGTGATACTCCCCGCGCACCCCTCAGAATACACGTACCCTGCTCGCCCAAGGCCTATCGCGTGTGATATTCCCCGCGTACCCCTCAGAATACACGTACCCTGCTTGCCCAAGGCCTATCGCCTGTGATACTCCCTGCTCACCCCTCAGAATACACTTACCCTGCCTACCCAAGGCCGATCGCGTGTGATAGTCCCCGCGCACCCCTCAGAATACACATACCACACTTGCACAAGGCCTATTGCATGTGATGCTCCCCGCGCACCCCTCAGAATACACGTACCCCGCTCGCCCAAGGCCTATCTTGTGTGATACTCCCCACGCACCCCTCAGAATACACGTATCCCACTCGCCCAAGGCCTATCACGTGTGATACTCCCCGCGCACCCCTCAGAATACACGTACCCCGCTCGCTCAAGGCCTATCGCGCGTGATACTCCCCGTGCACCCCTCAGAATACACGTGCCACGCTCACTCAAGGCCTATCGCGTGTGATACTCCCTGTGCACCCCTCAGAATACACGTACCCAGCTCGCCCAAGGCCTATCGTGTGTGATACTTCCCGCGCACCACTCAGAATAGACGTACCCCGCGCACCCAGCTAAATCGCGTGTTAAACTGCAGTGCACCCCTCAGAGTACATGTAACCCTCTTGCACAAGGCCTTTTGTGTGTGATACTCCCTGCGCACCCCTCAGAATACACGTACCCCGCTCGCACAAGGCCTATCACATGTGATACTCCCTGCACACCCCTCAGTATACACCTACCCCGCGCACCCAAGGCCTATCACGTGTGATACTCCCTGCGCACCCCTCAGAATACACATACCCTGCTTGCCCAAGGCCTATCGCGTGTGATACTCCCCGCGCAACCCTCAGAATACACGTACCCCGCTCGTCCAAGGCCTATAGCATGTGATACTCCCCACGCACCCCTCAGAATACACATACCACACTCACACAAGGCCTATCACATGTAATACTCCCCGCGCACCCCTCAGAATACACGTACCACGCTCGCCCAAGGCCTATCGCGTGTGATACTCCCTGCTCACCCCTCAGAATACACATACCCTGCTTGGCCAAGGCCTATCGCGTGTGATACTCCCCGCGCAACCCTCAGAATACACGTACCCCGCTCGTCCAAGGCCTATCGCATGTGATACTCCCCGCGCCCCCCTCAGAATACACATACCACACTCGCCCAAGCCCTATCGCGTGTGAAACTTCCCAAGCACCCCCCAAATGCACTGTCCCTGTGAACTGGTGCAGGGTTAGCGCGGCCCTTTGCGCTGAATTTGGGATTTCAATGCCTTATCCTTGCGCAAGGGGCATTCTTGGGGGCGTAACTGGCGCTGTGGGATGTTCTCTGCGCCAGCGCTCAAAATGGCTTTGATGTTCCATGAATACGTGGTGCGCCTGAATGCTGTTTAGCGCACACGGCTGGCACACGCTGGCGCACGCTACCTCTCTGCAATGCTCGCATGCGCTGCCTCTGCGCTGAAATCTATGAATTACCCTGTATAAGTGGCGTTGGTGGTGTAAATCCCCATTTAATTGAGTCCATAGGACTCAATGGGGCATTTTTGGCAGAATTACTGTGGCAGTAATTCTACCAAAAATCAGCGGAACTATGCCAGATTTACCTCCAGCTCATAATTGGAGGGGAATGCTCCAACTTTCCGCCAAACTCATAATTGTGGTATTGCATCCATACTGCCACATTTGTACCAGAAGACTAGCTCATAATAAGCACTATAATCATGTTTTTAGAAATGGCTCAGCATGGAGAAAAACACTGCACTTTACTCAATGTTTACAACTACTGGCCAAGTTTTGTTGTTCTGAAGTATTGTAGATTGTATCTTTTTGTGGAGTTTGAATACATTTAATAATTTTCCAATTTTGATTTATACTTTTAGACCTTTTTCTGCTCATTACCACACAGCTAAGAGCTATACCACCTTTGCCTTTTCTGGTAACGTGAGCTGAGGAAAGGCTACACTCTCAGAAAGGCGTGAAGGTGAGCCAGTAGCAACCCAAACATCAATAGTACAATGTCCAATCAAGGGTTTATAAAAATATATATTTTAATTAAACAAATCAATCTGACAATTGACTATTAAAACACTAAAAAACTATCCATCCCTGTTAAAAGAAGACAGAAGATGCTGAGCATAAATGTTTAAACAGCCTTGATAATTTGTCAAGGAGTAAGACAGGCAAGTATTTCAACAATGTGTTTTTATAATGATATATTTTGCTGGAAAAAGGAGCAAAAGGTACTTAACCAATCTCTAAGGCCCCAAAACATGGACCACGGGGGACAGGGTCATTTGAAAGTACATGATTCCAAAGTTACATAGTTCGCCTGGGTTGAACCATGCTTCAGATGGTTGTGCTTGCTTGTCAAGTGGGCATCGAGTCAGATTTGAGGTTGTGCTCTGTGCTGTTTGATGCAGCTTCAAGCAAGGTAGGTCAAATACATCCCTAGGTTTGGTTCGACGATCGAGAATGGTACAATACTATGAGGACCGGAAAGGTTCGTCTAGTATGAATGCAGTGAACACAGTTTAAATGTGGCTCGATCAATTTGCGGCAATGAAAACAGGTATCCTGGCTGTTCTGGCTCATTAGGAGTCACCCTCAATGTGTGCTGGGAGCAGATAGGGAGCAGCACTTGCCAATTACTTGGAGTGCTCCTTCTACACCTCAATGTTTTAATTTTAATTTTATTGTTTAAAGCGCAGGCCAAGCTCGAGGGTAGTGATGCCCTGTGGCAGGTGTGGGTAGCCACTGTCTGGGCTGGCATCTTTTAACAGCAGCGCAGTACCATGAGTTGCAGCCTGTGGGTCCATTGGGATTCGTCCTTGGTCAGGTGTTGCTGAAAAAGCCATGTTTTGAGAGCTTGGAGATTTTGGGGACATTACGAGTCGATACTGGTACTGAATTGCAGAGGGAGGGTGCATGACAACAGAAGGACTGTTTGCTGGTGCTTTCTTTGCAGACTTGTTGTGATTCAAGCTGGTTGGGCGATTTACTGCACAAGGAGCATGTACCACCACATTTGTGGAGCTTAGGTGCCAGGTACACTGTTGTGCAATTCGTGACTTCTTTGTAGATGATACAAATGACCATATCCTCATCTGGAGAACAATCCAACCTAGTTGGAGTGGGAAGGGGTGGTTTGGTACACACACCTGTACTAAGATGTGCTGCAGCAAAGTGCACGGCTTTTAGGGGGGCAAATTGAGTGGCTGGGAGCCCTGTCAGTATGGCATTTCCCAATCGATATGTGAGGCAACAAGGGCCTGCACTATGGGCCGGATATCCTGTGGTGGGATGAAGGGTTTAATTCTGCAAAAGGTGGAGATTTGTAGCCAGAGTGTTTGGGCCTTCTTGGATATATTGTTTCTACAAGGACAGGCTGCTGTCAGTGGTGAAGCCTAAGGAATTTTCACAATCTGAGAGTTGCAGATCAAATACTTCTAGGTGCATATCATTGACAATCGACAACTTGTCCATTGTCGGACAGGTTGTTGCTTAGCAGTGGGATTTATGAGGATGAATTCCGTCTTGGATAGGTTAAGTTTGAGGTAGGTAGTCAACATCCAGCAAAGGAATGGCTAGGTAATTGAAGAGACAACTGATGGCTTGTGGGCTTTGCACTCTCATGTAAAACTGAGTATCATGCTCGTATTGGTGAATAGCTACAATGGGATATTTATGAATGTGCCCAGAGTCTCTGTTTAAAGGTTGCAACATGTTCATCTGAATGACCTGATGTCTGTCCGAGAGGTAGGAGATAAAAATATTCAGGACAGTGCCACATAAACCCATCCTGTCGGCAAGGAGGGAGAGGATGCAGAGGATGCAGTGGTTGACAGTGTCATATGCAGGCAAGAGGTCAAGGAGGATGAGTATGCATGATTCACCCTTATCCATGATTTGACGGACATCATCCACTACCTAGGTGGTGCCTGTCTCGATGATACACTTGAGTCAACCTCCTGACTGATAGACCGCAATGGCTGGGGGCTTTGGAAAGATCAACTTTCACCAAATTAACTTTTTCTTAAGTTCTAGATAGTCCACATGTGAATCAAAGAGTTGGTACGAGAACCTCTTTTTTATAGGCAAAATGCCACAAGGGATTGTTGGAAAGTGAGCCTGCTTTAAGGGAACCAATCCCTGTCCTTGGAGAAGTCCTCCTGGCTATCTAATGTCATATCAAGATGGCTTTGTTCTCCAGGAAATTGAGGGGAAACAAAGTAGAGAAAATACCACAGAAAAGTAAGATGGAGGAAACTTCTTCAAATCCAGTGGTGCTTCCATGACTGTCCAAACTCTGCCATTGATTCACCTTTCATCTTTAAATACTCTATTGGTGCATCCCCATAGTCGTTTGCAGGCCCATGTTATGAACCTGGCTCTTTGAAATCAGGCTCTCTTTGTGTCTCCAGTTAGGAGATCCCAGTTCTGGCAAGCTAGGTGCTTTCTTCCCCTGCAGATAGTGAATAAATGCATGCATCCTGCCCTTTTGTCTCATTCACTGGAATGCAGACAAATAGGTGATTGAACTCCACATAGCCTCTCATGGCTGATGAGCTCACAGGAATGACACAGTTATCAAAAGTAACTATCAATTAAATGGAAATATTTCCATTAATAATGGAGGAAATCGAATAATTTGGAACCCAACTTAATTAGAAAAAGGCAGAAGAACGGCAGAACAAGAACTAATATGCTTTATAGAAAACATGCCTAGACAATTAGATAACCCTGATGTGACAATGATACAAACATTTGAACAGGTGTTAGTGGCCATTAAGTCTATTACTATACAAAAACGCAATTACACAAGCGCTACTGAGAGATGGAATGCCAGTTATCCAAAGGAGAAAAATGTTGACAGAGCAATACATAAGGCCAAACTCAGAATAACTATCAGTGATTTGAAAAGTGCTAACTGATCTGACTCCACACAAAAATGTAAAGCTTTAAAGCGACTGAAAAAGTGTACCAACAGTGGGTATGTCACCATCAAGCATATAAGGCTAATGAAGTTTGGTAAACTGTGGCCTCCTTTCCCAAGACCAATAATAATCAGGGTATATGGACAGTGGTTAATGGCACTAACAAGAAATCTTTATCTATTAACAGTGTGCCCAAACATGAATGGATCACACTCGTGACTAAGTCCCTAGGAGCCTATGACAAAATCGATGAGTTATTTTCATTTAATGTGGTGGTCTGGAGAGGCAGTTATATGACTGATGAACTTATAAAATTGATCAAAAGCCTTCCTACCTCCCGAGATATAGGCCCGGGCGGCACCTGTAATGCACTTGTGAGACTGTCCCCTGAGAAATGAGCACATGCCCAGTATGTATTATTCCAATGGATAGGTAAACACGGCCTGATACCCAAAACATGGCGTGAAAGTGTCATCTTACCCGTCTATAAAAAAGGAAGTTGGAAGGATCCCTCTAACTATCGGATGTTGGCGATGTTAGACATCCCCGCCAAAATATTAGCAAAAGTTCTACTAAAAGAATTGAATCAGGGATAACAGCCTACCACATTCTCCCCCTAATCGATCAGGCTTGTGTGCGAAATTGTCTACCACCCATAATATCACCAAATTAGTTTCTACAATTGAATACTCATTGAATAGACGACAGCTCCCAGTTTACGGCAATTCATTGATTTTGGCACAGCCTTTGATACCAAAAACTGTGGAATAAACTGAATCAATGGGGGATACCTACGGGCTGCTATCTATGATTCAGTTACTGTATACTGACAAATCAGTTTGAGTACAACTAGATGGTGAAGGTAAACTATCAGAATCAATAACAACATCTCAAGGGGTCATGCAGGGCTGTAGATTGGCTGACACACTTTTTTAATTTGTATTTAGCTGACTTCCCATTGGAATTAAATCCAATTCCATCTAATGATCTTAAAATAGGCTGTTCTAAATTAGGTTGGCTAGGCTACACAGACAAACTCTTGCTTTTAGATAACACTCCTAAAGGACTGTAATACACTCCTAAAGTCCAAGACTAAGTTGAACGCCCAGGAAAAGGTTGCAGCAACTAATGGATTATAAATTAATATTGGAAAAGCCAAAGTAAATGTTTTATTAGGAAAAACAAAACCCCTAAGTGTGAAAAACCTTAGGTGGTCTATTGATAGTCAGCACATTGAAGTCATAGAGTGTTACAGATATCTAGGTGTGTTAGTTGATCAAAATGTGTGTTGGAAACAACAGTGAAGTGAAACCAAATTGAAATGCATGAAGATTACAATAGCACTAAGTCATTTTATAGGCACAGCACACAAGGAGGATGTTCAGTCAGCACAATGTTATTGTTATATTCTTCTAAAGTTGTACTTTGCTTGCTCTATGGTGCTGAAATTTGGGCAAAAAAGTTTAAAAGTGAGATGAACAGATTTGAAACAAAGATTTTAAAGATTTCATTTAGAATGCCAAAATCACTTCCATGCGAATATATACTTCTTGACTGCAATTTGATGCGCATAAGCAATATTTTAGAGTACAAAATGGCTATGCTGTTTGCCAAACTAAGTATTCTGAACAATGACACTTTTATGAAATGTTATAGTAACTTAGATAATTAAACATCTGCTGATAAAGCTGATTCATGATTTCAGTAAAGAAAGAGATATGATTGATCTTGCAACTAAAGTTAATATTGGTATGTTCTTGCAACACTGGTTGAATGATTCTGGAAGACCTAAATACCAGGCCGCGTTTCCAGATAGCAAAATAATTAGGCGTTATCTACCATTTAAGTTTAACATGTGTGACACGTTAGAAATAGTAATTGCGTGTCAGTTGGGGGGCGTGGCCGAACGCCGACGAATATGGCCGCCTAGTCCAGCCGCTCCGCCTCACCATATTTTTAAATTGGCATTAAGCACTTTTCTCATATCGTATTTACCCTTTTATTCCTTGAAATCAGCTGTTCTACTGCTCCGTTCTATACTGCAGAGGTGGTGTGGCAGCTCTGCTTTTCTCAAAGCCACACCGTCGTCCGAAGCTGCAGCCCCGACTGAGGTCCTGTGATGTGCCGCTCCTCATGTGAAGAGGAGCTGCATCACATGCTACGTGACACACCGGCACCGCCCCTTGGAACTTCCTCCTCATTACAATGCCACCTGTAGGCCAACAGCTTAGGCAAAATCAAAAGTGAGATTTTTTTTTTCTTTTTTTTTTTTCTTTCCTGGTTTCTTCTATATAACATCATGGACTCATGAACAAACAGCGCTTCATAAATAGTTACATAAAAACTATATTATATCGGCGCTCTCTTTTTAAATATTATCCCTCCTCGTGATACTTCAATGGAAGTAAGGGGTACTGCGCTAAACAATATTTTCATCCTAAAAGCAATATGACTTTAAATTCTATATTAAAAATATAACAATTTTTTTTTCTCTTCAATCAGCATATGCTCTTTTCTACTGTGTGCACGCATATCTGCAAGAGTTTGTTTGACTGCTCTTTTCTTCATCAATCATAACTCTTTCATCTGACTTCTGCAGCCCCCACTCCTAATATCTGCTCAGTCCTTTATCAAATTGGGTTTTGTTGCTTGAGTGCATGAGATCTTCACCATCCACCCTTAATTGAATTGGTGGTCCTATACTACACCTCAATATCTATAGTTTGCTCCATATTATTATCTGTCTATTCACCTTGATCTCTTATAATAGGAGATAGGCAGTATGTATAATATAGAAATAATAATTGCATACTACTAGATACTATAACACCACAGTGGTGCACCATAAACTTACTCAAAGCTGAATATGCACTCCCAAGAATTATAAAATGGCATCCAAACCTGCTGCTGGTATCACAAACATACTATTGATCTACGTCAACCTCCTGATATTGCTTCAGTTAATTGCTCCTTATGTAAAATATCAATCCTGCTTTTATACATTTCTATTTTTGTCAATCACTCAATCTTCAACTACTGACAACATGGCTACCAGCAAAGTCAATAAAAAAATGTGTCTTCTACAAAAGAATCCAATATTTCGTCGACCAACCTTAAAAGAGCTAAAAGTGACTCTCCACCCCTGCTTGGTATATGCAACCCTGCCTTTGAAGCCATATTAGCTGAAATCAGAGCACTCAAACCTTTTATTGAGACTACAAATCTTAAACTTCAGCAGTTAGATGACAGATGTATAGAATTCGACAATAGAGTTGACGAAGTGGAGAGAAGAGATGGGTTGATAGAATATTTATCTCCCAGAGTTATACTGCTGGAAAAGTTCATAAAAGATCTTCAAAAACACAACAAAGACTTGGAAAACCATAGCAGATGTAATAATCTACGAATTGCATGTCTCCCTGAAGGTTCTGAAGGCTCCGACCCCATTGCTTTCCTGCAAAAATGATTGCCTGCCATACTACATCTTTCACCGGATATAGCATTTAACATACAGTGTGCTCACAGAATTGATCAACCTACAGTCTCCACCACTTCTCGTCCTTCATCCAGAAAACTCATTTTTTACCTTTTAGAATACTCCCAGCTTCAGCTCATTATATCTACTGTTAAGGAACGTAAATCCCTCATCTGGCATGGTAACAAATTATTAATGTCCCAAGATGTGGCTAGAAGCACAGCCATCCGCAGGAAAACTTTCCTATCATTTCGACCAGCCCTGAAGCAGTTCACCATCCGATATGGACTGTACCACCCATGCTCTTTTAAAGTTACACATGAAGGTCGCACGGCTGTGTTTGAAGACCCAGCCAACCTAAGAATTTTCATCCAATCCATCAAAAATGAAGATATGCACACGTCATCCCTACTAATGCCTCAACCTCAACCATTACTTGAAAACATGATCCTTTTACTTGTTTCTTTTTTTTTTTACTTTGCTACTTACTTTGTCATCACTATTCAGTTATTATAAGGTGGTGAAGCGGGCGCTGCCGCAGGATCCATCTCCCACTGTGAGTCGTTCATTTTCCTTTTGATGACTCAGAAGGCGTTACCTATCCCTGCCACGTTTTTCTTCCTTCTTTTTTTCTACTTGTCCTGTCTGATCTCTACCTTCATTATTGTTTCCTTGTCTATAAACATGCAGTACATGGTCAGACTCCCTATCCTCTTCCCTGACCTTTGCTTGGGTATCTATTATTTAAATTACATTGCTACTGTACTGAATCTTAACATATGTCATAGTATCAAGCTCGATGTCTATCATTTTTTGAATGATTTATGATCTTTAAGTGTATCACATGGAACATCAAAGGCTGTAATAATCGCATCAAAAGATGTAACATCATATCACACCTAAATAAATGCAAACCATCATACAGGAAATACATCATACATGTTTACAGGAAACACACCTATCTAGTAAGGAAAATATGAAGCTTAAGTCCCTTTGGGTTAAGGAGATTATTTCCAGTCCCGCTGTTGCCAAAAAAAAATGAGTTGCTATATTAATGAGTAAAAAACAATTCTTCAAAATTCTAGATCAAGGTGCAGACACAAATGGTAGATGGGTTTGGGTAAAACTTTTAATGGGATCCACACATGTTTCCATTTTAAACATATATCGTCCTACTATGCCAGATCCCAACTTTTGGATTTCTATCAAACAACTGATACTCAAAAATAACTAACAATCTGATCATGTGTGGTGATGTTAATCAGGTCCTTGACCCATTTCTTCATCGAAAATCCAGCTTTATGTTTAAAACAAATAAACTCACAAGTCCTTTAAGAACTGTCTAGCTGAAAAAGGACTAATTGACACTTGGAGGCTGTTCCACCACACACAACTCGATTATACCTTTCATTCACCCCCTCACAACACATTATCACGCCTGGATTATATCTTCTCCACCAAACCCCTTACTGGTTCCATCGTCGATTCCAAAATTTCCAATATTATTATTTCAGACCACGCTCCAGTAAGTACCTCCTTTTGTCTTTCAGACATAACTAAGACTTCTACCCGCTGGAAACTCAATAACTTCTATCTACAAGACCCATTGTTCATCCAATCTGTACATTCATTCTCCCAACAATACTTTGCAGATAATCAAGACTGTGACACTTCAGTTGTAAATAATTGGGATGCATTTAAGAGGTGACATCATGGCTTTCTCGGGCAAAAAAAGAACCAATGAAAAAACACTTAGATGATCTTTATTCCCAACTCACTCAAGCTGAACAACGTTACTATCAGAACTCTACCCCGGCCAACCTCCGTCAGGTCTTAGCTTTACGTTTCCGAATCGATAAAGATATTACTGATCTCGCTGCAGGAACCATTCTTAAATATAAAACAAAAATGTACCAAACGCTCTGACAACATACTTAACTGCTTTAAAAAGTTCTATGTAGATCTATATACTCCCAAATATCCTATTCCTCATAATAATATTGTGTCTTTCCTTAATAGTATTAGAAGATCATCATACCCGAAAACTGGCCATTCCCATCTAGATAATGACATTACACTTCCGGAGATCACTAAAGCTATTAAAGGCTTGGGCAAATGTAGAGCACCAGGTCCCAATGATTTATCAACCAAATTCTATGATAGCCTATCTAGGTCCCTTATCCCAAAACTCAAAACACTTTTTTCCTACTTTATTTCTCAAAAATCAACATCTGGCTCATTCTCAGAAGCTTTACGCATCATATTTCCTAAACCAGATAAGGACCCTACAATTCCCAGCAACTATCGTCCCATTTCCCTCATCAATATTGAAAGTAACATCTTTGCAAAGATAATCGCTAACAGAATAGAATCCTCTCTCCCAGCCCTCATTAAATCTGAGCAAACTGGTTATGAGAAAGAGCGTAACATCTCCTCAAATGCCACGCTGCTACTTAATGACATTCATTTAGCTGCAAATGATAAAAAAGATAAACAAGGCTATGCATCCATTGCATTAGATGCAGGAAAAGCATTTGATCGTGTTAATTGCGATTTTATGTTTCGAGCTCTACATTGGCACGTGTGTGGTGACAAATTAATTTCCCTGGTCAAACTTCTATACTCTTCTCCTAAATCTTCTATCTAGCTCAATGGCCCAACTTCCTCCTTCTTCCCTCTACTCCGAAGCACTCGACAATGCTGCCTCTTCTCCCCTATCCTATATATTCTCTCATTAGAACTATTATTAGAACTAATAAGATCCAATAAAATCCCAGGTATTCCAACAGGAATGTCACACAGTAAAATAACTGCTTATGCGGATGATATCCTTATTGTTATTAAGAATCCCAAACTTCATCTCCCTACTCTACTTAACACGTTATCTGTTTGGTCTAGTATCAGGCTCCAAACTTAATAAAGATAAATCAGAAATCATGCCCCTGAATTCCTATTGCCACATAAACAACATTGAATCCTTCGGCTTTAAATGGTGTAGTGTCTCTATTAAATATTTAGGTATCCGTTTTGCCCCATGATCCAAGATACCATTAAACTCAATACCCAGATTTTCTTAGGAAAGCTTAGAAACCTAACATGCAGATGGTCCCCACTCTATCTTTCATGGTGGGGACGATTAGACACTATTAAAATTATGCTTTCTCCTATTGTTTTATACAACTTACAGCTCCTTTCGGTTCCCCTATATCTTTCCTTTTTAAAATCTATATATTCTATTCAACTGAACTTTTCATGGGGCGTCGGAAAAAGTAATAGAATAGCCTTACCCAAGCTGAAAATTCATTATGACATGGGAGGGGTCAGATTGCCAGATTTTAAACTCTAGCACTCTGCATTTCTATTAAAACAATCCTGTCACTGGTTTGCTGACCCAAAAATATCTGACACCCCCACATGGTGTATCTTAGAGAAGCATTTAGCTCACCCACATGATATTACGGACCGTATCTACATATTTAAACGTTTATCCATATTTATCTCTGATCCCATAAAAGCCTCCGTCTCAGCCCTAGAAACCTTTCTCTTTCCTCATTCTAAAACTCCCAATAAGTGCCTCTCCCCATTACTTTGATGTAACAAGAATATTGTGATTAATAACAAGGCCTTGAATCAGAGATCATGGTTAAAAAAAGGTACTAGATTTATTCAACAAATCTTTCATGGCCCATCCATTCTCTCCTTTCTGCAAGTATCACTTCAATTTGATATCCCCAAGGCAGATTTTGAATACTATAACAGGGTAGTCAACTCCTGCCTAGATGCGCTCACTCATTTTTCTAATGATGCTCTCTCTCCAGATCCCTTCAGACTATTACAATTTACCATGAGCAAAGATATCAGAGCTTCAAAATTTTACAATATTCTTGCTGATACATCTGAAGTTTGTTCAATCCGTCTTAACTGGGAAAATGACTTACTTTGGCCGCACATTTAATGATCCCTTCTGTTCTCCAAAATCAAAAATATATCTGTATAAGCGAATATTACACTACATTATTTCTTCTTTATTCATAGAACATTTATTACCCCTGCAAAACTAGCAAAATCTAAAAATAATTGTTATTCTAAATGCTGGTCTTGTAGCATGACACCTGCCTCATATATACACATGTTCTTTGAATGTCCATTTACCTTCAGCATTTGGCAAGATGTATGGAAGTTCATTAAACTTGTTTTTTCTGTGAATATCCCGCTATCCTTTTTAAATATCTGTTTAGGGAATTTAGCTATGACAACTAACATCTCACCTGACTCTGCAAAACTGTATGATTTATGTATTGCTACAGCATTGACATGTATTACTGCCAACTGGAAAGACTTCAGATCTCTTTCTGTTAGAGGATGGTGGAACTCTATTTGGCAAATTCAAAGAATGGAACTCTGTATGGCTAGTAATCTTAATTCTACTCCTAAATACAATGCTAAATAGTTTTTTAATGCAATATCTCAACTGTTTCAATGTAACTGCACATGGTACCTGAACCTTCTAATTCACTCCCAACTTTACATCTACCTTATATGGGTTTTATTGACTGACTTGGCTTGTTTTACAATTACAGTTAATATGTATTTCTGATTGATACATAGTCATATTATACCCATCCTTCCCTTTTCCTTTCCTCCCATGTGTCTCTGGTATGTATCTTGTCTGTTTCCTCATTCGTCTCCCCCACATATAATCATTATCTTTGCAGAATTCATGTAATAATGTCTTCCTATACATTTTTGATCCTTCATTCAAGTATAGTAACATAACTGTTTTATTAAGCATTTATTTTATTATTAATATTGCTACTAGTAGTAATCTAGGACTTCTGTTAATCTTCTGGCAATCATTTGTTCTTTTATTCATGTTTACATCTGCACAGTATGGATACTTGTGCTATTATCATTCTATCATACTAATAAAAATGTATTACAATTTAAAAAAAGAAATAGTAATTGCAATATGTGGAATAGCATGAGAAAATAGGTTGTGTAGATTATGTGGGACTATATCAATAGAATCTGCTGAACATATCATATGTCGATGCAAGGGTCTCCTGCAAAATATTTGAAAGCCTAAGACAATGCTAGCGATCCAGCCAATATGAATGAAATATGAGAAACACTTTTAAATAGAAACAATATGAATTACATTTTTCACATGATGAAGTTTTATGAGCTTGACTTAAATATTATTAAACAATTGTCTGTTGGCATTCTTTTTTTTATAGCAGAATGTTAAGAATGATGAATTTGGAGTGTGTTGGTGATTTTAATTTTGTTTCTTATGAAATTGGATGTATTATTGAATGTTACATCTAAAACCTTTGCTGACTATTCACATATTATTGTAAGAAATACATATATGGCTTTAAGAATTATGTCAACAACCATACCAACAATATGTATGGCTTATATTTCAAAGGCATCCTACCACCATATTGGTAATTTATCCTTATTATTAGCGTTTTGGAACAGAGGTGTACAATGCTGTACCACAGTGACTTTGCTATCACAGAAGCTGTGAAACAGGGCACCTGGTGTGACTCTGATTCTGCTCTGTGCCACTAGACTGCAGGTGCTGCAGATCAGGATACAGATGCAGCAGGGCATAGGTGGGCACTATGCTGTTTAAATAGAGTTCACTAAAAGGAGTTCTCTGGTTAACAGACAACCCTTTCTGAGAAGGATTGCACACCTCTTTGTATTATTAATTAAATTGCATCCCAGCCAGACTAGCAATCCTTGCCAATGTGGTTTGGCAAAGGATGATTAATTTCAAGTATGGGAAAGAGTTCAGCATATTCAGTTGAAAGACTTGTCCTTCTCTCTCTGACGATCGTAATGGCTGCAATGAAAAAAATGTGTTAGTTCACTCGGTTAGCTGGAGACAAAAGATATGTAATCGACAATGTTCCATTGACCAAACTAATACACCAATGGCTCATCATCTATATCCCTTTCACATATCTTTAAGAAACTCCTTGTCCATTGTTTTCTGCTGCATTTCAAGATATTGTTATTTGTCTTATTTTCTGTGATATACTCTTGACTCCATTATAGCAATCACCCCACTGTTTGCATATAGGGCCGGTAACCTAAGAGTGAAGACACTAGTGCAACAAATTCCAGACTAATCAACAATATAGTCTCATTATAGCTCCTAATGGAAAATACACGTAAATCCCAGCTGAGACTGTGGCCGGGTCCAGACTTGCATCCAAAAGATGCTCAGGCCCAGCAGCCTCCAGGTAATAATTTAGGAGAGCATGCTATCTCTACTGGCAACTTTGGTGGTGTTAAATCTACATTAAACATCAGTACTACCAGATATACGTCTGAGTCGGACTCCTTCTTTTTCAGATCAGTCCCATCGCCAGGCTCTCATACAACCGCTAGTAGAAGAGTAGAAGAGTAGTGACCCAAGTGCCAGAGAAATTCCATCCTCCTTACAAACTCAATGTAGTCTGATGTCAGATCTGACAATTTCACTGGCACCATTCCTGATGCTTTACAAAGCTATAAATGAAAACTATAAAGACTAGTCCACGATGCTGGACATGACTCATTCTAAATGAATTCATATCGACCATATGATGGAAGTAGGAGCAAATACAAAATTACAACTTGAAGCGGAAAGAGAGATCTTAAAGTGGGGGCGTGATCCATACAAAAAAACACCTACAAATTTGACTAGAGAGACTCAAAAAAGCCCGGCCAAACGGATCGTGGCTGCTAAGAGCCTTTACGAAGAGCCAACGATAGATCTAATGACCATACCAGAGCAAACTGATTCCATCTCTGCAATCTCAGAAATGATAGAAGAGACTGATGGGTCAACTCAGGTTACCTCTGGCCCCCTTGACAACCCTATGAGTATAACATAACATCCCTGAGCCTTCCTCCAGAGTCAGGATTCGTTGAGGGGCACTTGGACTCCAATGTGGGGGAAGAGGAACCATTTGTGGACCCAATGGCTGAGGTGGAGGAAGTAGAGGGTAAAACCTATGAAATATTCTATGCAAGAAGGAAGAAAAAGAAGATGGGTAAAATCAACCCACCAGCTGGCTCTAACCAACAATTAGAAATATCCAAGAACCAACCTCCCAAAAAAGTGGCTAAGTCGAATGGCTCTAGAGGCTTTATTCGAAATCTTAAGTCTCATGTCCCCGATATAAAGTCGACGACTGGGAGACCACAGAGTGTTACTCCGATGGAAAAGAGGAAAGAGCCAAATGTTTCCCTTGATGAGGATAATGCCATGGTGATTTCGTCTGTGAACTCATTCACCAGGAGCTTCTGAATTGATCAGTTTATGAGATGGATGAGGTTGATCACAAGCCGTTGGCCTGTTTATCTGAGAGGAACAACCAAGAGGTGCCGGTCGACCAACTTTCAACAACTAGCAAATGTCATCTCCCATCTGTCCCAACCGCCTGAGCCCTTTTGATTCTGGAAGAGATACAGAAAATGGTAGTAACTAACACAGGCTCTGAGGTCCTACTGCCTACTCCACTTGAGAGAAATGCTGTACAATCAAGCAACCCACTTGGAAATAGCTTGGCTCAACGCATTCCACCTAAAAGGAGCTACTCCTCCAGACACGTTATGAGCACCAGAAGTTTAGTGGTTAAATGGTTTCAAAATTGAGAGACAACATGACTGAAACACCTAAATTATACTTGGACAGATTACAGCAAACAAATGATGGGTTATGAATGAACCGTCCAAACATTTTAAAACTCCTACATCATATTCCAGTACTAGAGGCTTTAGCCTCGGCAGATATTGCAGCAGTCGAGTTTCCCATCTCTCAAAAATTGGACTATGTGTGCTTACCCTCAAAGTCAAAAATTGTCTCCAACCTGCTTATGGGGGTCGTGGATGAGTTTTGTCCTCTGGGATTTGATTAAAGCAGTAAGAAGATTCATCAAGACTCTAAATATAATGCATGGGGCAGAGAAAGGCACCTGCCAGTCCTGTGTAAAGAAGATGGTGCCTGGATCTTGGGCAATCGAAGAGAGTGTGAGGCGCTCACGCCTTGTGAGTTTACAGGACCCTACAACAAGGCAATGATACAAGTGGCATTGAGCCCGATTAAAGTCACTTTTGACCAATTGCCAAGGTTGAAAAGGTCAATAGTGGTGAATTTGGCAGCTCCCGACAATGACTTCAAGGAAGAAAGCTGGGTCTGGGTAGCTATTACCCTTAACGCCAATAGGATCTGTTAACCCCGGGCTGCCTCCGATTGCGATCAGCTAGAGGTGGATTCATGGAATACTAGGGGTATCAGCCTTCTGTTTCATGATTTGGCTTGGGGTTTTGACGTTTTTGATATTTTATGCAAACAGGAGACTTGGTTATCGGCTGCGCCAGAGGAATCTCATCTTTTTCTAAATCCTGCTATTAAGAAGGGAAGAGAAAGACAGAGCTCAGGCCTCCTCATTTTAATTAAAAAAAGATATTGCCATTAAATCTGTTAAATCCACTACCCAAAGCCCCTGTTTGCAAACCATATTAATGGAATGGGAGGGGACATGTTCATTTTCCATCTGATGGTGATTAAGATTTATTGGAATCCACTAGAGGAGGGGTGATCTGGAGCTTTTGAATTTGTTAATGAAGGTGATTGATGATTTAATTATCAAGTGCGGAAACCCAAGTATAATAATCTCTGCGGAGTTAAACATGAATTGTTTGAGTATAGGGGAGAAGAGACTTAAATTTTGCTCCACAACTATGGCAGAGAAAAAGAAAAGCTCCAGGACAACGGTCTGGATGCAGGAAATGGCAGAGCAGGGTTTTTAATTGTTGAATGGCCACACGCCTGGGCACATTTCAGGGGCTGCACTGTGGAGCTGAGGAGATCAGAACTCCACCTTCGGCTACTTTTTCATCTCACCAGGAATTGCCACTTTTGTGAATACACTCAAAGTTATCCCAATGACATACAGTAACGATGATTTAGTCAATCTGATACTGTCCCGGCCGACTGATAAGTTGGGGGATAAATGGGAAGGTACTGTCCAAGTGGTGCCAAAAAGAAATCCCCTCTCTCTAAACCCTGATGAGGTAGCATCTCTGAATAGTCGCTTACGCTGATTTAGCCGCTAATAACCAGAGAAATGACTATGGGCTTCATTGCGAGCATGCCTGTCCGGTAACAATGGTGCCGGTAAGCCTACAGGCACCTTTGTTACTGGAACGGCACACTCTGAGTCTGCGGGCGACTGCTGTCCCGACTGCCAGGTATGAGCGGAGTTGTAATGAGGCCCTATGTGTCTCGCTTGAATGATTACTGGGAGATCAAGGGAGAGGGATGAAGGTCACTATTTAAGCCAAAACATCAGTTCAACTATGAGGTGGTAGCCGAAAGGCGCAAACTCAGAAGCAACATCAGGCAACTAATCCTATACAGTCGGAGCAAGGCGAAAAAATGAAGAAAGAAAACAGCACTATAAAAATTGGCTGGACTCTGAGCTAATGTCTGTGGCTCCTGCTAAATGAAGCCTGCTAAATGAAGCCGGAGGCTTGCAGAGGGCCTTGATTTCAAACTCAGTTAAGGAGCAAGACTGGGTAAGGTTTTTTGGAGCCCTCTACCAAAAACCGGGTGGCTTGAAAGCAGTCGCTAAGAGTGATCAGATAAACCGAAGTGGCGGATGGTGCTTATCATTCTCGAGAGAAGAGAATATAAATGTAATAATGAAGGTTAGCAATTCTAGGCCACCAGGCCCAGACAGTGTTTCCAATTTCATGCTCAAAAAAGCTCCTGATGAATGGGCTAACTTCTGTATGACTGTTTTTTCTAAAATTGCATCTAGCAGCAAGCTTCCGAACTCCTGGAGACAAGCTGTGGTTATTCCTGTTTTTAAAAAGGGGAATCGACTTGACCTCAAAAATGACTGCCCCATTGTGCTCCTGGATGACTTAGGGAACTTTTTCGATTACCTCATTTTAACAAGGCTGACAAAATGGGTAAAGGAGTCAGGCAACTTTGATTCAAAACAATCTGGCTTTGTAAAATAGGTAGGATGCAGTTGGAACCTTCTCCTCTTAAACAATCTCAAAATTAGAGCCTTACGAGAGGGAAAGAAAACATATAGTGCCTTTGTCGATTTTGCACAAGCTTTCAACAGTGTTGGCAGAGAGCTGCTTTGGTCAAAATTAGACTCATGGGGCTGTCCTAGAAACATCAGTTTCCTCATCATCTCCCTCTATACCTCCACTTCAATGCAGGTGATGCTCACCATAGATGGACTTCGATCTACAAAAATTGTGACCTCAAGAGGGTTAAAACAAGGCTGTCTGTTGGCCCCTGAACTACATTATTTGTTTATTTCAGATCTTAAGGAGGCTATTGGAGGGGGTGTCTCATTTCCACAAAGGCTCAATGGCGAACACGTTGGATGTCTTCTTTATGCAGATGATTTAATTATTTTGGACCAGACACAGATTGTCCTTCAACACGAAATAGACATGTTACAAAAATACATTCAGGCCCATGGTCTTAAAGTTAATGTGCCTCATTATCAGTTTGCAGGTCCGGAAACAAGGCTGGCGGTAAGCTCGCCGGTACCCTTTTTTCCGGACCGGGAAACTACAAGTCTGTACCCAACAGGTCTGACCATGCCAGACACCATGGTCACGATTTGAAGACTTTTCATGGGAGCACCGGCACCATCCGCAATGGTGCCGGTGCTCCCATGTCCTCACCCCCATAGAGTCCCTTCGGAGTCTATGGGAATGGGGATTTACAAATATACCGGCACATGACTTAAAGTCAGGTGCATGGCACCTGGAGAATTAACCAATAACTGTTATGAACAGTGCAAAATTCCTGGGAATTGACATCAATCCTAGCGTCAGCTATGCCACGCGAGTGATGGACCAGGGGCTACACAGGCATGTCCAATCCTCAGGAAATTCGGAAAGTTCTCTCTGATGCCAGTGCTTAAAGTTTATAAGCAAATGTAACCCCTATTTTGATGTATGCTGGAGAAGGTTCACTAAGTCTAGCATGGGATATCTGCCCCAAACTGGAGGGCCTTTTCTGGAGGAGGACCCTCCGTTTGCTGCATTGGACCCTATAGCATAGATAAGACACGAGCTAAGGCTGGCGTCCTTATATGCAGTGGTTACATGGAAAGCCCTCCTCCTCTACTGCAAACTCTTATTAGAGAACTCGCCTCCTCAATTTAACATCTTGAAAAAAAAGAAGGCTGTGAAATGGGACTGGGCTGTGGAATCCTGGGTCGAGCATTGTATTGGAATATTGGCAAAAATAAAAACTATGGAAGATCTGCTCTTATCCAATCCTGATGCAGTCAATTTGGCTGGAGGATTGGATTAGAACAACAATGGAAAAATCAAAATCTTCCTATACCTGCCTTGCTATGGCCGAGATTAAGTCTTTAAACAATGTACCTAAATAAGTGGTTACATTTCCTAGCATGCGCCATCGAACAGCATTCATGAGATTGATATTTAACTTGCTCCATACGAGAAAGGTTCTACTCAAATACAATCAGGCAAACGATGTAGAGACATCTAGTAAACTATGTAGCGAACCTGTAGAAACATTAAAGTAATGAGTCATGTTTTGCTAAGAGTTGAGAAAAACTAGAACATCCTTCATAGGAGTTTTTGTAAGTGTGTTTCCAGCAAAGAACGCCGAGGAATGGTGGTCTGCTTTGGGCCGCGGGACTGACCTTAACTTGACATTTGCATTAATAATATTTGTAGAGGAAATATTTAACAGATTGGAAAGGGCCTAGGTTAAGCATAAACTACGATCCAAGGACTCCCGTTTCTTGCTGTTACATGTGATTTTTGTTTTTAAAGAGCAGTACCTTTTTCCCTAGTGTTTTCTTCCTTGTTCTTTTGTACCTACCAAGATTTTAACAAAAAGGTAATTAATGCTGATAAATGTTGATTGTTTTAATGTAATGTATCATATTTTTTGTTAATGTATGTGGCAAAGGTTTGAAATAAACCAACGCTTTAAAAAAATAAAAAATAAAAAGAAAGAATTACATCAGGTCAAGCCTCTGTTTTGGAGCCAAACTGGGGAATCCTTTAGCTGCCTGCAGTCTTTTCATTCCGCTTCGGAACTTCCCAAGACTACCTAGTACTACATCAGACTCTGCAACATATTACTATTATATTTGAGAAATCTGTTCCTTTAAAGTTTGAATAATGTGCACAACTTGGTAGTACTTGCCATATACCATTGAATTCACATTGTGTAGTCATCAGGTGTTGGTAGTGTAAGGAACTCATGGTGGCAACACTAAAGACAGACACAGGTGATCCCAGTTCAAAGGTGTTTATTGAACATTATAATGGGTGAGATAAACGCCTAATCTAAATTTAATCTGAGATAGGAGCAAGCTGCAACAATCAAATAATAATAAAGTAGTCCTAGTGGTGTCTTGGAAAATAAAAAGGGCCTGTACTAAACAAAAACTATTGCCAATTCCTTACTGATAAATTACACAAAGATTGTGGGATAATGTTCACCAGAAAGAAAGAAGTTTCACAAAATGAAAGGTCAGGATAGTATGGCTGGGTCTCCCTTCCCAACGTTTGATGCACGGGAAAAGGCGAGACTCTGGGTCTCATCAGCACAAGGTTCACAGTTCATGTTCAACAATATCATAACCTTCAAAGGCTAAGTCTCTTTCCTGGTAAAGTCTCTTGCCTTAGAAGGCCTGCTGCTTCACAACGACACACAAACAAAAGATCTCTAGGTGATATTGGACCTTGGGCGATAGTTGTTCACCCAGGGATCTCCCTACGCCGGGCTCGGATCCTCCTTGTAAAAATGGCCCTCCCTTCTTTGGGCTCACTATGGCCTTTCTTTAACACTGTTCATGTATTGCTTCTTTGCATCAGAAAGTGGGGTTTTCCTTCTCCTAGATTGTCTTTGCCATCCCTCTGTTGGGTTCACAATTGCCCTAATCCACAGTTCACAATCCTATTGGAAAGCAGGGTTTCCTTCACTAAGCTTTCCTCTGGGAACGGCTCAGAGACTTACAATTGTATAAGGGATTTGATGTATCCCTAATAGGACCACTCTGATGCCTCATGCCACCCTTTCCTAGGGCTCCTGGTTCTTGTACTTTCAAAGAACAGGTACCGGTCAGAGTCTTTCGAATGAGCACCCATGTGGTGCCAGACCACTTTGTGCCTGAACCTCAACTGGGCTTTTGTTAAAGTTCAAACACATACACAAGCTTTTCATCTTTCGGATTCCTTGCGTTCAAAATGTTGCCACTTGCAACCTTGGGCTCAACACAGTTCAGTTTACTATCACTTTCCTCCAACTCTCCAGCTTTGCTGAACCCATTGGCTTTTTTGTTCTCTGGAGTCAAGGATAGTACCACGGTAGCTGACTTGCCTCTACGCCTGCGTTATCAAAGCGGGAGGCCCTGTGTACCATTGACATCTGCTGCTCCGCACAACAGATGTATTTCCCGATCTTATGCTTTCCCTTTCGGAAGATTCACGGGTCGGAGTTCAAAAGGCAAGGACAATTCCCCCTTCATCGTCCTTCCAGGTCTGGCCGCCTTTCTTCTCTGTTTGAACTGCTGGTTTGGTGTAGCTGTGTTCTCATGCATTCATCCTTGCTCGAAGTGTGCTTTTGTGCTACACCTTTTATCCCTGTGGGGAAGGTAAAGGGCCATTATGTGTGCATGGTTATTGTCAATTGCCTGGCTCTGCCTGAACCGTGTGTTGTGACATGTCAGGTAAATGGCTCTGGTGTTAGCCTGTTGTCTGTTAAAGTGTCAGAAAGTGTTCATGTGGCAAAAGGGGGCGGGAGGGTTAACTTCTAATACCATGACGTTTCTGGGGTTCAGTGTTCTTAGGTGTATCAGTCAGCCTCCCTGTTTTGTCAGAAAAATGAGGGCTAAACCTCTGGTAATATCCTATTAACCCTAGAAAAGCTCTAAGATCCCTTTTAGTTTTGGGTGTAGGTGTATCTAGGACAGCTCTCACTTCTAATGTTGGGACTGTATGTTCCCATTTTCTACAACAAAAAAAACAAGATATTTTATGACTGATTGTGCCAATCTGCATTTAAATGGATTAGCAGTTAGGCTGGCTTGTCTGAGGACTCTCTTAATAGTATGAAGGTGGAAACGGTTGTATTCCCAGGTTTTACTATAAATGACAATATTGTCAATGTAAGATCCACAGAAGTCGGAATTTGGGGCATAAGATTTTAACCATTAGGGGTTGGAAAGTGGCTAGTGCACTGTGTAAGCCAAAATGGGTGGACTTTGAGTTGAAACAGTAAAGGGGTTGAAAACACTGGGCCTCATTACAAGTTGTGCGGTAAAAACCGCAAATTAGCGGCATGACGCTATTAACGTGTCCGCCCTTGCAAGAGTGCGCTAATAGCGCACGATCACGAGTACGCGGACAGGAGCATAGCGCCATGCCGTTAATGACCCTACCGCCATGCCGGTAAAGTCCCCTAAAAGTCCGTGACCGGCTTCCACGAAAGTGCAGATAGCACTTCCGCCCTCGCGCTACATGCAAATAGCGGTCACCGCTATTAGCGGTGACCGTTAAATTGCGGAACCGGAAATAGCGTCATCACACAGGAACGGGAAAGAGCACGGAGGCCATCTTCAAAAACACAATCCATTGCCATCCTCTGCCCCCAGGACCTGTTTCGAGTTGTGAGCAGTGCAAAATCATCTGGGACACCTGTATCATGCCCAAGGCATTAAAAAAAACCTCCGACAGGCAGCGCAAGGAGAAATATATGCCAGAGGAACTGAACATGCTAACACAGACCCTGGCTGAGAATGCCGAGGTAGTTTTTGCGAAAGACATGCGCCGGCCAAACTTATTGAAAAAAAAAGCCATCTGGTAGGAGGTAGCAGTTAAAGTCAGTGCTGTGGGCACCAGCATGCGCACTGTGCGTGAATGCAGGAAGAGGTGGGACGACCTCAGACTGCGGGTGAGGGGCATCCTGGCTGAAAACCATTGCATTGCCAGTGCCGGTGGAGATGGTTCCCCAATAAGAATGAAGGAATGGGAGGAGACATGTTCAAACCTGATTGACATTGAATCCATTGAGGGAGTGGGCAGCATGGAGTTCGGCGTGGGTACCACTTCAGATGGAGGTGAGTGTACACATGACAGGATGCGATGTGAATGTACTGCCCCCCCCCCCATATGTGAGCACAGACTCCTCTCATGCATGGACACACATCCACACATGCATCTATCCCTCACCATGTCAGTGTCAGACCCAAACACACACACACACACATCACCAGAGTCAAGTGCCAAACACAACCATGCATGGATGAGGCACTGAACTGGCAAATCACCTGCATCCACAACTACTAAGTCCCAATGGCCACAACTGCATCATTTATGTAATCTGCATTAAGTATATTGAAACACAACCAATGCCATCCCCCTTCTCGTCCCTGACAGGCTCACATACAGATGGTGAGGATGCCACTGATGCATCCCAGGCACCAGCTACGTGCAAGAGGCCAAGGGCACAGGAGCCGGAGGACACCCCAACAACATCCAGGGGCAAGGGGGGAAGGTCACACCTGACGAGCAGAAAACATTGTCACTGTGCCACTGCCAGGGCAGTAGTAGCTGCACCAGAAACTGCAGCCCCACCACCGGTGATGAACCCACTGGCACTAATGCCAGCCACCGAGGGCCCACTATCAGCTGCGGCAAGCTCCGCTGGTGAGGCAGCTGCCACTGCCCCCCTATCCGATCCAGAGGACACCCTAGTGGAGCCTATGGAGATGCACACCCCAAGCCCCCCTAGAACCCCAGAGCCAGCCCCAACCCAGACCCCTGGGTCTGATGTGACTGTTGAGGACAACTACCCAGCAATTATGTCCCCCATGTTACCTTCACCTGCTGCAGTGGGTGCATCAGAGGGCACAGCATCCAGTGCACGGTCACCCAGCACTGCCCCCCCAACTGACCACCATCCTGGGGCGACAACAAGAGCTGACTGTGCTGGTTGGCCAGCATGTCGAGGAGGCTGCCCGACACAGGGAGAACATTGTGGAGACGGTGAGGCACTCCACTGAGAGAATGGATGCGAACACTGACAGGCTATGCAACAAGATAGCGATGCTCAGGGAGGTCCTTGTTCGCATGGCCGACACCATGGACCGCCACTGTTCACAGCCAGCCCAGTCTGCCCCATCATCATCTTCGGGGTCGAGACAGACAAGTCCCCTCCGGCGCTCTACACGCACCACCAGGCGCACGACTGACCATCCCCAAGATGCTGCCAAAGACAATGGCAAATAGGGTGTGAATGGAGATTCCTCTGTGTGCATTGGCCAGGGCAAACATGCCAGACACATGAGGGACTGTTGGTGGGGGGTGGAGGGTAGGGTGTTATGGGTCTGTTGTGGGGGGTGGGGGGTAGGGTGTTATGGGTCTGTTGTGGGGGGTGGGGGGTAGGGTGTTATGGGTCTGTTGTGGGGGGTGTGGGGTAGGGTGTTATGGGTCTGTTGTGGGGGGTGGGGGGTAGGGTGTTATGGGTCTGTTGTGGGGGGTGGGGGGTAGGGTGGTGGGATGTTTTGTTACTTGCACTTCTACACCTTTCTGTTTCTCAATGCACTGGTTTAAGATCAAAACACAAGCTTGGACATCTTCATTGTGTATGTGTACTTTATTGGTGACAGGGTCCATTGCGTGCTCCCAAACATACACCAGTGCATTGATACCCATATCCATGTGACAGTACGAAAACATGTTCCTCAGAATATTTGGTTGATCAGATGCTGTCTCACAGCACTTCCCTCCTGCCCATCCCCTCTTGCAAGACCTGCATCCCCTTCACCTCCATCCTCATCACCATCATCATCCTCATCAGGTGCTTCCATTTCAACCTCAGGGGGCAGTGGCACATTCCGTCTGATACAAATATTGTGCAGCATGACACATACCGTGGTGATCTTGCCCACCTTCTCATGTCCATACAGGAGAGCACCGCCAGACCTGCTAATGCACCTAAACCGTGAATTGAAAAGGCCAAAAGTCTGCTCGATCACGATGCGGGTACGGCTATGTGCACGATTGTATTCCTCCTCGTGCCTGTTCTGTGGGTTCCATACAGGTGTGAGGAGCCAGGTCTTCAGGGGATATCCCGCATCACCTGTGTGGGGGAAGGAACAGGGTCCTGTTACTGTTCACCTCAAGAGCGGCCTGTTCATATCACACAAATTGATATTGCATTGTGATTCAAGTACACAATTGACAGCATACATGCAGATGGTCTGGGTGACAGCAACCTGCAAGGGGGAGGTTGACCCTGCAAGTAGACATGCCACATTGATGCCTCAAACAGTAAATGACATGTCCTGGGTGATGCAAGGTCTTCGGTGTCCCTGGGCCCAGGCAGATATGTTTCCACACTGCTGGTGTACAGCCATTCCAACATTGATGTTGCCATGCAGAGAGGCATCTCTTCAGTGGTGGAATAGGTGCGTGGGGAAATGCTATGGCTAGTGGTGATCCCTTTGCATGCATTATAGGGCATATTGCATTATTGATGTTGTGCTGGACTAATTCAGAATGCTATCTTGATGGCATGTGTGGAATTTTTGTATTTTGTGGCGTGGAATGTTGTGCAATTTGTATGTGGATGGATGTTTAATGTTACTAGACCTGGAATGTCATCTGTGTTGTGTAGCTTATACTTGTATGTCGGTTCATCTCAAGTACGTTGCCGCCTTCCCAGATGGACTTTGCCGTACATCTGTATGTGCATTTTGTCCACATATGATAGGCTACACCCAGTTGGAGTACGTATCTCTCCCCCCCATTCACACCCAGTTGGAGTATGTATCCCCCCCATTCACACCCAGTTGGAGTACATATCTCTCCCCCCCTTCACACCCAGTTGGAGTACGTATCTCTCCTCCCCCATTCACACCCAGTTGGAGTACGTATCTCTTCCCCCCATTCACACCCAGTTGGAGTACGTATCTCTCCACCCCCCCAGTCACATTGCCATGTGCTTGCCCTGCTACTCACCAAGTAGCCACGAACGTTGTCCGGTGTGTTGCTCCATGTAGCGTGGGATAGTTGAGTTCTGCAGGACCATGGAATCATGGGTTGATCCGGGAAATAGAGCACAGCAATGTGTGATTATCTTGTTGGAGTCACATACCATTTGGACATTGATAGAGTGGAATTGCTTCCTGTTTCGGTAGACTACTTCATTGTGATGTGGGACCACCAATTCCACATGGGTACAGTCGATGGGCCCAATGCAACTTGGGATGCTTGCCAGTGAATAGAAGCCAACTTTTGTGTTTGCAATCTCCTGGGCAGTCCGTGGCATAGATATGTGTTCAGGTGCATGCTTCAGGAGGGCATCGAGTACCTGGTTCAGCGTGCGGGAGAATACTGGTTGTGAGATGCCATGCATCTGTCCCACTGTATGCTGGTAGGTGCCTGTGGACAGGAAGTGCAGCACACTCACCACCTTCAGTAGCAGGGGGATGGCAGTTCTGATGTCTATGAGGCTCACAATGTTGTCGTGGATCATGTCCACGATGCTGGTAGCCCTGTCCAGACGGTACAGGGTGTGTATCTGCTCAGGGGTTTGGTTAAATGGACTGGCTCTGATCCTGGGGATTGGTGGGTGCCTCTGTGGTATGATTGAGGGCCGTGGTGGTGCTTGCTGTGCCTGTCTTGCCCTCCTCCTGTGTCTCCTTTGTGCTGCCTGTTGTTGTTGCAGTTGCACTGCAATGAGGTCCTCCAGGCCATGTAATGCTGCCAGTATTGGAACCATCTTGGTGTGGGAAGGAGTGTGGGAATGGGTGTGGTGTACTCCTTTTGAGCTGCCACAGTCTCCATTGCCTCCACCTGTGCTGATTTTGTCCACCTGTGGCAGGTGGGAACACTGCTCAGTTCTCTTAACGGGTGGTTCGCGATGGCGGTATTAGCGCCATGGCGGTAAGGGGTTTTGGGTGCTTTACCATGCCGCTATTAGCATGGCCACTTGACTCGTGATGGTGTGCTATTGGCGGCATGGCGCTATTTACGGGATGGCGGGTCGCGCGCACGCGGACTGGCCGCTATTAGTGGCAGCCTACTTAGCGGTGCCGCGAATAGCGGTGAGCCGAGTCGTGATCCGCATGGGGATTTAATGTTACCAGTATTCCATTACCAGTAACGTTAAATCCCTACCACCTATCGTGGAATGAGGCCCACCGTCTTTTCTTTATCTGGTCTACGGCCCTCATTACACGGTAGGTGGTAAACCACCATGGAGAAAAGGGGAATTACCACCCCATTCCAAGGTTGGCGGGGCGGTAATTCCCCCTTTCTCCATGGCCCTTTCCCATTCCCATTTTTGCCCCATAGGGCACAATGGGAATGGGGAAGGAGCTAATTACGGTACCGCAAATTGTGCTACTGTAATTAGCAACAAGGTCCCTTTGCGGGTCCCAACTTTAACGGCTGGTCTACACCAGCCGCCAAGGTCAGGTCCCGCAAAGGGACCTCGTAGTAAGGCAGAAAGGTGGCTGCTCTGAGTTTATCAATTATGTCATTGATGTGTGGCATGGGATAGGCATCACATTTGGATATTGCGTTGACTTGCCAGAAGTCTATACAGAACCTCCAGGAACGGTCCGGTTTATTGACCAACAGGATAGGGGAGGACCATGGGCTTGATGAGGGCTCGATAATATTAGCTTGTAGGATTTTGTTTCTTCCTCAACCATTATTTGTTTACGGGCCTCTGGGAGTCTGTAGGGTTTTAAACGTACCACTTTTCCCTCAGGTGTTCTAATATAGTGGCAGGTGCCTGTAATTCTTCCTGGTTTGTCTGAAAATACATCGGGGAAGGATGTGATTACATCTTTTCGATCTTATTGTTTTTGGGTAGACAACTCAGGGTGAATTATTTCAAAGTTGTCTACATCTTTTGGCACCAAAGAAGATAGTACTTTGGCATGGGTGGCTGACGGGTTCTCCTTCCACTCTTTTAGGAGATTTATGTGATATAAATGGCCCTTCTGTTTTCTATCCGGTTGGGGTACTTTACAAATGCAGGTTCCAGTTTGTTCTACTATTTCATAGGGCCCATGACACTTAAAAACAAGCTTGTTTTCTGAGGGGGGTAACAGGACCAATATGTGTTGCCCTACTGAAAATATTCTCAAGCTTACTTTCTTATCGTAGTTAGATTTTTGTTGACTTTGAGCCTTTTCCATATGAGTGGTGAAAAGATCTCGGACAAGTCTCATATGTTTTCTCCTTTGGGTAGCGGTTTGCAAGATGGAAATGGGTGCTCTTCTTGTTCTTCCCAGGTTTCTCGGAACATGTCGAGGGCATCTCTGGGTTCTCTGCCATAAAGTAACTCAAAAGGGTAAAATCTTGCAGAGGCCTATGGTGTTTTCTCACTGCAAATAGTGCCCACAGGATCATTCGGTCCCAGTCTTTGCCATCTTTATCTACTAGTTTCTGCAAGATTAATTTTAAGGTCTTGTTGAATATTTCTACCAAGCCATCAGTTTGGGGGTGGCACACAGAAGTTTCTAAGGCGGTAATATGGAGTAACTCTTTGACCTCTGCCATGAGTTTACTGATAAAATTTGAACCCTGATCAATCAATATTTCCTTGGGAAAGCCAACCCTGGAAAAATATGGTAGGAGGTGTTTAAGGATTTGCTGGTTGGTATTATTTCTCATTGGGTATGCTTCGGGTTGTTTAGTGGCATAATCAAAAATCACTAGGACATACTTGTTCTGGATGTTTCTAGAATCCCAACGATGTCCATTCAGATTCTTGAAAAAGGGACTTCTATGATGGGTAAAGGACTTTAAGTAGCAGGTAAGGAGATGCATGTGCTAGTTTTTTTTTAACATACCTCCCACGTCTGGATGAAGGTCCTAATATCGGCGTGGATAGCTGGCCAGTAGAACTTCCTAATGATGTGTGCCTTGGTTTTCGCCTGTCCTAAATGGCTCTCGGTAAGATGAGAGTTTGTGATCTCCAATACAACCTTTCGGTGGGTCCGGGGATCACCAGCTGTGTCTCTATCAACCCTTCAGTCAATGTTTCCCTTCTGTACAATGATCCATCTTTTAAGAAGAAAAAGAGGCTCCCCTTTTCTATACCTTCTCCTTACGGGATAGCCTGTAGGAAGTCCTCAGTGAGAGCCCAATAATTTTGCTGGGTGAAGGCTAGATCAGGATAGATGGTAGGTTCCTCTCCCATTGTGCCTTCAATGTCAGAAGGTTTATCAGCTTCCCCAAAGCCCAATGCAACTCTTTCCATTTTGAACCGTTAGGCCCTTTTAAATGAGGTAGCGCATCATTAGATGGATGGGGATTTAGAATAACTCTTACACCAATACTAAGACCGATTTAGGAAGTTGGCAAAAGTAAACTGTTTTATTCTCAATTGTCTAAAACAGGGTGTACAGCGGACATCAAGTGATGTTGCACGGCATAATCTCAATGCATCACATAAAAAATAACACTTTTAAAGTAAACTTATCATACATGACGTCACACTACTAGGCAAACTAAGACAACTTATTTAGGATTGTGGTTGGTCTACGGGGAACATCTGAGTATACTTTCTTAGGGGATTGGATTCTGATTGGGTCTCTATAGCCAGGTGGACAACTTATGCCCACCCCTTGTGCAAGTCATCCTCAATATTTGTTAGATACATAACACATCATTGTCTCATAAACTATAGGGCTCTTCAGTACATGGCCCTTTTAAATTGGTTGGCACACTTGTACCCTTCTGGAATATTCGACTTGCTAGCAGCACGCAAGCTGGTACCCCACGTGCTGGTGGGTGGACTTGAACAAGCCTCCCTACCCAATTAGCCCATCATCCATCATCACTCATGCCTTCTGTCATTTGAATTGTCTTTGAACTTGGTCTTGCAAAGTATCACTGCTCCTGAGAATGGAAGGGAGTGCAAGCACATTCTTATCTTCAAGTCTCGCTGCTTCTTGCCCATGTTCTATTTTCATCTACCGCATGTGACAGGAGACCGTGTTTTAGCTCCTTCTCTGCATTTAATGAAATTAAATGAATACAACTTGGCACTCATAGTTTCTTTCCATTGCACCTTAACAAGAGCTCTCCTCACTTTTCACGTTCTTTGTATCTCCTTGAATAGATAACCAGTTCTTGGCTGCCCCAGCCCTTAACACTGGTCAAACAGCTTTCTCGTTTCTTCCTCGATTTCTGCTGTTTTTGTCTGCTGCGCCACATTTTCAGCCCTTCTCTTTCACAGGTCCTGGCTTACTAAAGTTGTGACATCAAATATCCAGATTCCATACATGTATATATATATATATATATATATATATATATATATATATATATATATATATATATATATATATATATATATATATATATATATTGGTGGCACCGCCTGCAGTCTATTCACTATGTATAGACAGCCTCCATGATTATTTAGTCTACTTGCATTGCAGCATCTGTACAGTTATAAAATGACATATTTTCTTTAGTTCTCTTCACACGTGCAATCTTCAATTCACACATAAAGGTTACTCCATTCTTTTTTTTTGTCATCAGATTGCATAAGGTCTATACATTCTATTCTTTGAACATTCTTCCTAGTGTTTCACTCTAATCTCTTGTGACGTCATCAGGCTCTCTTGTTCACATCTTCACACTTCTTCCAGGCTCTCTCTCAAGAGACTGTCATCTCTTTGGGGATATATCCTGTAAGGCTTTCTCAATAGATACCTTATCTCAAAGGCTTTTTTTTGCGGTATGGGTACCAATACTGGCGTTGCGCATGTTGAAAATTCTGGCTTCGAACATATAGGCAGAATAGGGGTGGGACTGCTGGTAGAGGCATTTGGCTCCTCCTCTACACTCCCCCTTCTGGTTGATTCATTAACCACTCCCCCATCAGTCTTCACATCTAGACATCCTCACCAGAAAAAGTGCTTCTTTGGAGACCATATCTTCCTTACTCCTTTCAGAGATCCTACTGATTTTGTATGGTCATCAACACTCTAGGTCATGTGACTACATTGTCAATTTGGGCTGCAGTAAAGCCCTCAGGTGCTAGAATGCTTGCTTCTATATATTTTCTGATTTCATCATATGTCAGCTGCTTGGGTACAAACCCAGACTCAACATCGATCATGCTCTTCATTGCTACTGCTTTATTTGCTGTCTTACACTGTGTGATTATTATCCTGATCACACAGAATCCAAACATGATCATAATCAATAGGGCTCCAAGAAACTTGAAGATATTCATCATCCATTGTGGAACCCATAAAAAGATTGATGCAAACCAGCTGTCATCAGCAATATCTTCTACTTCACCTTCCATCTTGATGTGCAAGTTCGTTAGCAAATTTATGGCCTCTGTCAATGTCTCATTCTCATCATCGTGAGAAGGTATGAATGTGCAACCTGATTTCCCGATTTTGGCACAAACACCTCCATCCATTTCTCTAATCATGTCCAGGACATGCCTATTCTAGCGAGTCATCATTCTTATGGCTCTCAATTCTACCTTGATAGCATTGCATCCCTTTATAGTAGTGTTGATCGTCGGCAGGAGCTCCCATCTGGTAATCTGTAGCCATTTAGCATTGGCCATCACCTGGATCCCTGGCATAAAGATAGTTGGAATACCTCAGCAGTCTGACTGAACAACCAGTGTTCATACGGAATAGCGTCAAAGGCTTCTATTGACTTTGCTGAAAAGTAATTCTCCCTTCTTGTCTTATTGAGAAATCCAAATGATCTTCTCTACCTCATATGAGCATCTGCCTTTGGAAACTCTCCAATGTTCAGGTCACTCTTTAGAATCACTAATGCTGAAACATGAATAAGTACTATGGAACACAGCCCTCCCCAATCTTTGGGCAACTTCATAAAAGCTCTGAATTCACAGACCCAGTACTGATCCATCAACAATAGTCTTTCATCCTTCATGCCTGGTACATCGAAAAATTTGGCCAAACTGCTGATTCATTCCAACCTTTCCGGTGCCATTGTTTCTGAAACACAAGGATGCACTAGCTGGAGGTACTATCTGCAAAGGTCCTCATTTATCATTGGCCCACGTCAACCACTTCACAATTTTCGGCCAATGATGCTTGCATTCATTCTCTGCAGTATCTATGACTGGCTCATAAAATCCTGTTAGAGCTGATGCTTTACAAAAAGCCAGGCCTTCAGCCCATCCTTCTGCAGTCAGCACTGTTCCCTTGATTTGCAACTGACCTCTTTCCATGCATCTTCATATTTCTTCATGATTCTTTCCTTGACAATTTAGCATTTGGTTTCTTCTCATCTGATTCCTGCTCCATTCATTCCAGGCTGTTCATAACTTATCACTCGATTCTTGTATCTGATTTCTCTCCTGTATTTAAATCTTGCACATAGTCATCTTCTCTTGGAGATGTTGTCTCATTCACTGATACCAAGGATACTGTTTGACCTTGCAACTGACCTCTTGTCTGACAAAATGCAAGGTGCATCAGGCAATGAGCTTTCTGGACTGCTACCTCTATAGCTATACATATCTTGAAAGTCCCCATGGCATAAGGTATGAGAGCACAAACATAGCAACTCTCTTTGGACGTTCTCTTTCCCACCTTTTTCATGTGCTGATACCACATGTTATTACCGGTGTGCTACAGTGTCTAGATACTTATTGAATTAATTATCATCTTCCCTTGTGCTTCTCCTGTGTCTCTCCTTCACAAACAAAATGCTTGCTTAATATCAGAAAGAGTTCTCTTTTCAGGGAGAACCATAGGAACATTTCTCTCAGCAACAGGCAATCCTACATGAGCTACTAAAGTGGGGAGAATCACAAAAGGTCCTGGCCTTTCAGTAATAGACAATTCTATATGATTCACTAGAGTGGGCAGAATCAAGGGGACCTCTACTTTGCTTTGACCAATGAAGTAATTAATATGGATCAAAAGAACTGGGAAAACAAGGATAAATTCTGGGCATGCATATATTATACACCAATACATTAACACTCACATTTAAGATTCTCTGAACGTCGCTGGGCTTGCTCACTTTCAAAAACGGTACCATTTTCAACGTTCCTCATTGTGCCTGTGTACTGCTATAAGGAAGGAAAAACCCTTTTAATCAGACAATTCTGGCATATCAGGTAGCTGCAAGATCAGTACAACTATCGCCACAAGCAGCCTCCTTGTCAGAGGGCCATTTTAGGATCATGCAGAAAAATATATAAGTCAACACTAGGCCCAACAAGAGCTCGAAGAATACATACAAAAACAGCAAAAAAGAGCCTATGAACATCCTCGTTTGTCAGAACCATAGGCTCAACCAAAAAATTGTGTTGTATGAAAATAATGAGTGTATTGTTCACACTTCCAATCTCTTATTAGATGTTGCCACTCAAATATATCATCAACATGTCAACAACTTTCTAAAGTTCATTTTTTCAGAGATTCCTGCAGCTCAAGAACTGAGTTTGCACTCCTGCTATAATATCTATAAAGAGTGTCTGGGGTGAGCCACAGTCCAAATGGACACTTGCATGTATTTAATCAGCAACCTTAGCATACTTCTTCCTCGTCATTGATTGTATCTACACGTGCTGAACTTCTCCTTCTTGTCTTGCTGCCAAATCGATCGTTAGCGGTACAACAGTCTCAGTGGTGTGGAGATTGACATTGTTCAGATGGATCCAAGCACGTCTCCCTTGGACTTTCACTGCTGAGGGAGTGACGTTTCCACAATATAAGCTCCTCTAAATCACATTATATGCCATTTTCTGGTTTAGTTTTGAATCAATATTAAGTCTCCAGCAAAAAGTCTAGGTACAGATAGTAGTTCAGAAATTCCGGTTGCTTAATGGTCTTCATCTGTGTTCTGAAACTGACCCCCCTGCGCTTAAATTGATCTGACATGACCGAGATACTAGTGGTCAGACATGTCAAGTACGCACATAACTAATTTCCTAACATTTCTGCAGTCTTCTGGGCATCACTTCTGCTCCTCGGTGGAGGAGACAAAGGCATTCTCATTTGCCTCCCTGTCACTAACTCGTGAGGTGTGAGGTGGTGGTCTGACACAGGCTGATTCCTGAATGCACATAATGCTAGGAGCAGGCAATATAGCCATCCCTTCTTCAGTGTCAATTTGAGCTTTGAGATCCTGGGTCTCATTACACGGTAGGTGGTAAGGGTTTACCGGTACCGGTATTTTACCGGTACCGGTAAATCCTTACCGCCTTACTATGAGGTCCCTTTGCGTGTTGGGGAATTTAACGCCTGCTTTTTGCAGGCGTTAAAAACCAACCCGCAAAGGGACCAGTGGAGCTAATTACGGTACCGCAATTTGGGGTACCGTAATTAGCGCCTTCCCCATTCCCATAGAGCCCTATGGGGCAAAAATGGGAATGGGGAAGGGCAATGGTGGAAGGGGGAATTACCGCCCCGCCAAGCTTGGAATGGGGCGGTAATTCCCCTTTCCACCAAGGCGGTGCCGGTATTTTACCGGCATGAACCATGGCGCTAATAGCGCCATGGTTCACCACCTACCGTGTAATGAGGCCCCCTCTCTTTAGGGAGACCGTTGAGTCTCTCACATTATCTGTTTGTTTGTGGGTGATAAGCAGAAGAAAACTTGTGCTTAATGTTCAGTGATATGCTAATCTGTTCAAATACTTCATTAACAAAATGGGGCCCATTATCGGATCTCAGCAAGTCACACACAACCCCATCTTGGAAAGATTTATCATACTAAAAACTTCACTGCACAATCGGCATCACGCTGTGTACAAGGACCTGCTCTGATCCACCTGAAAAAGGGACACACCACCACTATCATATATCTATATCCATTACATACTTGCAGCATGTCAACATAGTCAATATGTAAATGCTGAAAATGACCATTCGGTCAAAGAACCACTCCTCTGATCGTTCGCAGTGTATGCCCAGCGGTAAACTTTTGACATACAATGCAATTTACTACATAAAATGCAAGGTGTTGTAACTGGTTCGGTTGCGAACCAGTCCTCCACAATAGTTGCTGCAAGGCTTTCCCTAGTTACATGTGCAGGGTAGTGCAGCTGTTTAGGCACTAACTTTAACAATGCTACTGGCATCTCTGGCTTTCCAGTCCTTTTTGTTTAGCCTAATGCCTCCGAGGGGGATAAAGAACACCCCTTTTGTTTCCATAATTGTTGCTCTTCCTGTGGTGCACTGCCTTGAATTTCCATCAATTGTCGGTAAATGATTAAATCCTTCAATTACTACCATAATTGTGACTGTTTTCTCCTTTACATCTGGAGTATCAAAATTTGAAATATCTGGCGAATATGCAACGATTTTGGCCTCTATGTCCACGCCTTCATTCCCGCAAGAAACAAAGTCAGCTTGCTTAGTATGTGCTGCACTTTTACTATCGCTATGTGTACTGTAGTGCCTTAATAAGCCTGTCCAATAATGCTGCGTGTTGCACTGGAGTGACATCTACTCAGAAGTAGCCCCTCCTTTTCCAGCATACACAGTTGGCATCAAATAGGTGAAGTCACAATATACCGTCACTTCCTGCAGTGCATGAATTTCGAGCGTAACAACAAGTGCTACCAATTCTGCTGCTTGCGCTCAAAAGTGAGACGTAGTCTTGCACTTGCTACAAGCTCAAATTAGCTGTTTGTTTTATGTCTCACTACAGCTGTGCAAGAATGCCTTTCCACTAGTTTGATTGATTTTCAAAGAACCATCAATGAAAAAAATCTCCTCCCCGCTAATGCATTCTCTTTCATGCATGGATGTCTTCGTAGAACTACTCATATAGTTTGTGCATTCAAGCACATGCTGCCCTCTTCCACAGGCTCAGCTAAAAATGTGGAAGGGTTCATTCACTATTTCACATCTGACTATTTTAATCGCTGGATTCAAACTGATCACATTATACGCAGAAGCTCTCTGAGAGGTGAATGTAACCTTAGGTTTCACCAAAATATCAAACAAAGCATACTCCACAAAAAGTGTCATAGAACACCCCATTACAATACTGGTAGATATTTCAATTGCGAACATGGCTGCCACCAGGGACTGTTCGCAAGGAAAGTGTCCCTTCATAACTGCATCTAGAATCCCGCTGCAATATGCCACAGGTATAAACCCTAGTGCTGTCCTCTGTGTGAGTAATGCCGTCATGACTGTCACATTCGTGTGTGAAAATAAAAAAACTCCCCAGCATAATTGGGAATTCCTAAAACAAGAACTAAACAAATTGCTTTCTTCAATTCTTCAAACCCTCCCTCCATTTCCTCAGTCCATTCTATTTTCTTATAGTTTACCTGTGCTTCCTTTAGAGCTTGCAAAAGGTGTCTTGTGTACGAAAAATAATCAAGCACACATGCTCTAACATAATTGCATAGTCTCAAAAACTGCTGCATTTGCTTCACCATGTGTGGTTTTTCTGTTTTCATGATCTATGTTAAACACCTCTTCTTGACAATACTATAACTTCTCTTTATCTACCTTGTATCCCTTGTCTGCTAGGATAGTCATTAACTGGATCGACTCTTGCCTGCACTCGTCTTCTGTAGTGCTACAAATCAGTATGTCATCTACATACTGTTTTACAATGCTATTTAAATCAATATTTAAATAACATACTGAGGTCTGGCCCTCCTTTCTCCAATAAAGGGAACTGTGTGAATCCCAATCGCAGTCGACTCCCATCGTCTGTCTATCCATAGTTAGGGCAATGGTTCCTCATTGCTTTCTACCTGGCAGTGACCTCAGCCTACTTGCATATGGTGGTGGCTTTCCCTTCTTGCTATATGATCATCCTCTAGGATGTTCTTAATTTGGATCTTAAAAGGATCTGGTGTCCTATCCTTAGGTTGCTCTAAATCAGACCATCTTACTTCCTTGTCTGTCTGTCTGTCTGTAGTCATCCCTCAGGCCGCATGCACTTCCTCCCTTTGTCGAACGGAAAATCATATTGTGCCTTCTTTATTGTATATATTGGCCTAAGCCCAGTCGCTTTGCGAAGAAATCCGCGCTTCAAGGTTCTGACCTTAGATCGATTTAGCCATCATTTTAGGTTCATCCGCCATTTTGATTCTTGCTCCAAAGTCACCCTGTGTTCTAAAATGGTGGACAGTGTTCTTCTGTTAGTAACATGGCCGTCTTGACCTCTGTATGCATGTCAATGCTTAAACTACCTGTAGGCCAAATGTTAGGGTCATGTACTGAGACCTTGTCCTTCGTTGACCTGTGGATAAAGGATTACCTGTGCCAACGATACTAATCCATGAACATATATTAAGCACAATGTTGTGTAAATACTAAACGTGAACACTTGTTGAACTACATTGTATTAAAATATGTACTAAGGCTTATGTTAGATCCAAGAATATACTGTTGCTATTGTGACTTGTTGAACATGTAAACTGAAGGTGATCCATATGCATATAGCTGGGCGAGTCAGAGTTGAACTCGGCACAAACCCCAGATTGGGAATTATTAACGTACAGAGGGGCTGAACATCTTGTTACTAAACTGTATAAAAGGTACACATATTCTGATGCACACCCACACTCACTTCACACACCAAACAGGGCTGGTATTCGCTGTGTTGTACAGAGGGCCTCATAGCTATCTGTTACTTTGTCCTTTGAAAACTGTTCAGTTGTAGAATAAAGATCTGTGTATCTTTGAAAACCCGTATTGGTGTATTTCCTTTTGGGGTACTCAGCCTTGATATTCTCTTTTTGCTTTTACAGATGGTGCCCGAATAGGAACCCTCAAGATTGATGCCAGCACGTTGAAGGTTGACATGGCTATCGGACCGGGATCGGACGGTGTAAAGGGGGCCCCTTTCCTGAATGAGAAGCAATACCTCAGAAGCGCTGCACGGCCCGATCCCTGGACGGTGAGCACGCGGTCTGAGTCGGCATCTTGACGAGGGTCCATATATCGAGGCGGGCAGATTTGCCGAAATCACCAAACACGAGGTAAACTTTGTTAGAAAGTTTTGAAATCCGATCGGACCTCCTTATGATTTGATCAGGTGAGTTGTGACCCGATTCTTAAGTAACCTGATCATTTGTTTTGCCGTATTACACTTGCAAGTGCAATTATCGACCAGCTAACACCAGTATGCTGATATGCCTGGGAAATTGTCTGCCTGCTTCAGGGCATTATTCCGCAAGGACAGACAATCTTTGTAACTTAGCTGTCCAGCGCCACAGGAGGGGCCGCTGGCTTGTACTATGTACTGGAAGCATGGCATTGGTAGTATAGTATTTAATGATATTTGGCACAGACAAACTAGTCATGCTTCCGAACTTCAGTGGACAATCAATTGTAGTTTTGAAATCCCTCGTACTGAATACTTAGAATCTATATTATTTAAGAAAAAGCTAGACCTGCAGCATTTGACGTATTACAGAATTGGAAGAAAGAAGCTTTACAGCGGCTCAAGAGTAGAGAAAAACATGCGCGCCGCCATAACACGAACGCCAAAAAAGCATTGTTATATGACCACAATAAACAGTCTGAGTCAGCTAGGAATATGGATAGGGCTTTCTCACTTGGTATCCAGAATATCTATCCCTCTAAAGACTTTCATGTTTCTGACAAACTTATTGATAAATTGTTAAATGAACGAAGGCCTGGTGCCACTGCGCCACCTCTGTATTTTCCTCTACCTGCTGTTGTTCCTACCCCTGCTCCTCCCTCTCCTCCTATTGATCCTCTTCCTCCAGCTGTTGGTCCTCCTTTTGTTGCTGTTCCTCCACCTGCTCCTCCACCTTTACCTGTTGTACCAGTGATGGCACCTCCGTTGAACCTGCCTACTCTCCCTCTTCCAAGCGATTCTACACCACTTGTAGTAGACCGGGGAGCGGGATCGAGGGTCGTCACTGGCAATACTGTGTCACTAGAGAAAAAGCATGAGTAACTGCGTGGGCTGAGCATTGTATGGAGAAGGGTGATCAAGCTTATATTTTTGCCACACTCTCTAATATAGACAGTTTTCCTGAGAAAAACGTTTTTATTGAGGGATTAGGGATTCATTTATGTGTAATGTGGCACAGCCTAAATGATACAGATCTTCCACAAGGATTGAGGAATCTAAATATTTTGGCGTTTTCTAGAGACACTGCGGAGAAAGTGCAAGAGCATGTTGACAGGGTACTTGAGTATAGAGGGGAGCTGGAAAGGTTACAGAATGAAGATGAAGATGGAGATAGTTTTGCTACTATGTTCGTACAAAAACGGTTCTTTCCTTGTCGTAAATCGATAACTGAGGAAGCACGGATTTGCACGAAAGACGCAATTAGATGGATCTAAGACACATCGATAACTCCTGTTGAAGTATATGACACATATAGTCAGTATATGCCAGAAATGCAGAGGAAAGAGTGTTAGGGAGAATTCTCTGTTTAGGCTGAATTTCCTAACCTAGTGAGTCCCCCAGCAGCTTTGCTGGATATGTGGGGTTTATTTTTTTCTCCTGCCAAGAGTGAGACTCTTTTACCCTCACTCTTGGGCATGATTTGAGTGTGTTTCTTTGAATCTAGATGTGTTTAATGGGCTATGGGGTCTTTTACTCCATAGGGCTTCATGTGTTTTTGTGATGTGTGTTACACAGCACCCTCAGTGCAGTGACACAGGGGTGTCATAGTGACCCCCCAGTATAGACTCCATACCCTGGGACTGACTACTGTCTCCCAGGGCATGTAAAGTCACCATTGACTTTGCTAGTCTTAAATTCTGAACAGAACCAGTACAAACCATCATATTGTGGACATACTGGCTGGGGCAATTGAATTGCCCCAGGGTCTAGTAGTGGAGGGGGCACATCTCCGTCCCCCCTGATCGAGTTTTGGCTGGTGGCAGTGGATACTACTTTTTATATTCAACCGCAAATATTTTCCTATGGGATTTCCCATTGTTTTAGGCTACTATCTTTATTTAATTATTTACGGTAGCCTCGAACATACCGCCGGTTTATTTAATTAATATTAATTCTCCGGTTGGTATTTTTTGCCAAAACTTGATTCTAAAATGGCGTTTGTGTTCTCTTCTGTGACTCCAACCCAAGTCGAGCCCTTTGTTCCACTTTTTGGCGGGCTTCTCCACCGAAGCCCTCCAAAGTGGTGCCACTCTGTCTGGGGTACTTCGGAGGGGTGGAGGGGGATTTAGGCACCCTGGACTGAGTTGCCTAGGCAACTCAAGTCGCACTCCGTCCTGATTGGCCCAAGTGGTGAGCCGGCCGGCTCACCACTTAGCATGTTTGAGTGACAGCTAGGCTGAGTGAATGGGGGTTTTCTGCATAAAAGCAGGGCTTTGGGGACTGGAACTTCAGAAGTCGCCACAGGACCTAAGAATCCGACGAGGGAGAAGCTGAGCCGACCTGCCACGACACCACCACCGGTGGAGCCCTGCTGGACCGTCTCACCACTTTTCCCAACGACAGAGGAGATCTCCCGCCGGAGAGTCTTCTTCCTTTGACTGGTGGGGATAACCAGTTTCACCGTCTTTTCGCCTTCCCGACGTACCTCGTGGCCGCCTTGCCTGTGCCAAGCACCCCAGCAACCGTGATACCACGTTTTACCATGACTGCGAACGAAGGTACCACCTTTAACCGGAAAACTCTGCGGCTGGTTTCTTCCCTGGTAGTGCAACGACCTTCATCTTTCCTCCAAGTCGAGATCTTCTCTTCCCCTGGACGACGACATGACTTGCACCCACTGACAGGAACAACTGCCATCGCTGGAGGATCCTTCCCACTTAAGGTACCGTGTCCCGCCTGGCTTCCCTTGCTACTGACTGTACGGGGTAGATTTAGCCCCCGGCTTTCGAACCTGGGTTAGCCTGGGACACCCTGGCTAAACTTTCCTAAGCCTCTCTAAACTCTTTTTGAACTCTCTGCAAGATTTTCTCAGCCTAGAGTAACTGTGTGATCTTGGGCGCATTTGTGCTCTGCTCTCTCTAAGAGTGGGCCCAGCCTTTGGACTTTGGCTCCCCAGTGACCTTTGCTCTTCTACCTTGCTAACAGTGTTCCTGAACCTTAGAGTGGTGTACCTTTCCATATTCTGTCTTTTTCCCTCCCTTTCTCACAAACTTATTGGAGTGCCATCTAGTTAAGCGCTCACCTCTGGATGAAAATAAGTGGTGTTTTACTGTGACTTATCTGATAAGGAAAAAGGGGTGTACATATTATAATAGTAAGTGTGTTTACAATATTTTACAACAAGAGTGCTGGAGTGTTTCAAACCGTGTGTTTTTAAATAAATAATTATATACTTTGATACCAAAGCTCTGGTCAGTGTTTGCTTGTATTATTGTATCTGAGTGCCTATTGAGTATACTTTGCATACTGCCTAAATCTCTTGAGGGAAGTCTGACTGCTCAGCCACAGCTACCAGGTAAATCTGGGTGGTACAGACTGCTACCAAGTGGGTTTACTGCCAACACCTGTAGTCTTAAATCTTTTGCAGTGTTCCCTAAGGGAACTGGACAGATTTCTGCCTAACAAAGTGATACAGGTAATGGTAGAATACCTACAGGATGAGTGTGTAAAAAGAAAGATTTGTTGTCCCGCAGAATTATTGAGTATTTACAAGAGAGCTTTTTTTTCGTTTGACACTTCTTTGGCTGCTTTAGCACTCAATTTGGCTCTGTTACTAAGTAAGCGTTCGGAGTTGCCTACTTCTCAGTTGCCTATGAGAGAGGTTCCTTCGACACTTGTCCCAAAAGTTGAGGTTCCAGCGGACATCAGAATGGGTGCGCAGGCCTTTGAAATTCCTGCACACTATGTATCACAGTTTGTTCACGTCCCGTTTTCGAGACAGGAAGTGAACACCATTAGACAATCTATTCCCGACAATAGGAAAAATCCAACAGGGTTCTACAAAGAAATAGAGTCTGTTTTGCAATTCTCATAATTCATTCTAAGTGATATTGACTTGTTATTTCCTGTACTCCTGCCTGTCAACTTGTGGAAACAGATTAGAACTGTTGATGATGTGCTAGGTTTAGGTGATACATGGACTAACATAGTTAGGCTCGATGGAGAAAGCCAGCTGGCGAAAGACCGTCTCAAGTGATACTAACTTTGCCTGACAGTATAGTTATGAAATTGAAAACTATAATTCCCGAAAAGAGTATTATTTGGGACAAGCTTACTGCTAGTGTCCAAGGGAAGTCTGAGGGTGCTACCGAGTTCTTCAATCGGTTCGAACAGGTATTTTCAGATTTCAGTGGAGAAGACTTAGGCACAGAGTCTGGGAAAATATTATTCGTAGACAAATTTGTGCGTGGATTGCTGCCTGACATCCAGGCGCAAATGATGTCTTCTGAGAGCGCATGGCAAGCGAAGTCTCAATCAGAAGTACTGCACATGGCTCAGTACTATGAGAATCGTGTCAATCATGAAAAGGAAAGAGTCGAAAAGAGGAAAGGTGATTTGAAGACAAAAGTATTATTGCAGCAAATTGTTAGAGGCCCTAGAGGGGGTAATTCATAATTTAGAGGTCAGTATGTTCAACAGGGTAGTGCACCCTTGCGTCCTGTAAACATTAACCAGTGTGTTTATTGTAGACAAGAGGGTCATTGGCATGCACAATGCCGATCCTCCGACAGAGTTCAAATAACACATTTGGGAATATGGGTAGACGATCCTGAGGTTGCCTGGTGTAGGGGGCCCTGATAGTGGTAATTTTTCACAGGATTCACACACACGGGACAATCGGGCATTAAGTGTGGATAATAGGAACATTTTTGACCATCCTTCTGCCGCTTAGCTCTCTGAAGAACTTCCTTTCGACAACATTCTGTTTCACTAGGATTGCCCGAAGCAGGGTTTGGAACCAACGCCTATTCCCGTTAATCATAACGGTCCCTATGTTGAAATGTTAGTGGGAAATAGGAAACATCTATTCTTGATAGATAGAGGGGCACAGAAGTGTTCCATTGATCGTTCTCGGGTTCCAAACATTCCACTGTCAGGGCAAACCAATGTTTCTGTAGGGTTTTCTGGCACACCAGTTGTTTGTCCGGTTTCTTCACTGGTACCTATTTCTTTAGGTCCCTTTATGGACCATTGTCCATTTCTTTTGACTACCAATTGTGGGGAGAATTTATTGGGGTTGAATCTGTTGAAGGAATTAAATGCGGTAATTCATTGTTTTTCTGATGGAGTGCGTTTGACGATTTCACCACAGCAACTTTCTGTCTCTCAATTCTTGACCAGACAGTTGCCCCCAGAATTTAGTGATGTTCTGGAGTGATTATGGGCAATAGACGAAAATGATGTCAGTGTTTTACAAATCAAACCTGTTAAAATTGTCTTGAAACATGGAGTCAAGTTGCCATGTATTCCACAGTATAAGATCTCGGTTGACAGTGAGCAAGCTTTGAAATGCATCGTCTCCGATTTTGTGCATCGAGGGGTGATTGAGGAAATTGCAGGTAGTTTGTGCAATAGTCCGGTTTTGCCCGTGTACAAAAAAGGTGATAATGCAATTCCTTTTCATTTCATAATTGATCTACGTGCCATCAATAAGATCATCACCCCACAATTTCCAATTGTGCATGATGTGACGACGATATTAACTATGATCCCAGCTTCAGCTACCTACTTTAGTGTTGTGGATCTAAAGAATGCTTTCTTTAGTATTCCTATGCACAAAGACAGTAGATACTTGTTTGCGTTCACCTTAGGGGGACGTTTGTTTACCTTTACCCGTGCACCGCGAGGTTACATGGAAAGTCCTAGTATTTATAGTAGGGCTTTGAAAGAGCAGCTCGATACCCTTGAGTTGCCCTCTACTTGTACATTGCTTCCATATGTCGATGACTTGCTTTTAGCTGCTGACTCAGATAGCGCTTGTAAAGAGGGTACTGTGTTATTGCTTACTCCCCTGGCTAAAAATGGACACAAAGCTTTGCTTAAAAAATGTCAATTATGTTGTCAGGAGGTCACCTATTTAGGCTATCTCCTGTCAAAGGAGGGAAGAAGGTTGACACCTGAACAGATAAAACTAATTTCTAGCATGTCTTTTCCCAAATACACAGAAGGAAGTTAGAGCCTTGATAGGTATGGCTTCTTACTGTAGGCAGTGGATCCCCAACTTTTCACTAGTGATTAAGCTGATGTTGGCTCTGACGAAGAAGGGCATTTCTTCACCATTGCCGTGGAACATGGAACCCCAGCGTGCATTTGATTGCTCAAGACTGTGTTGTGCTCGGCACCGGTTTTGGGTACAACACATTATGAAAAGGCCTTTGTGTTGTATGTGCATGAATGTGATGGATGTGCTTTGGCTGTATTAACGCAGGAACATGGAGGGAAGAATAGGCCGTGTGGCTACTTTACATTCGCCCTTGATCCTGTAGCATGCGCTTTGCCAAGATGTTTGCGAGCTGTCGCTGCTGCTGCCTCTGTAAAACAGAGTGAGGGAATGGTCCTAGGCCATCCTTTAACCCTAATGGTACCTCACTCTGTAGATGTTCTACTGAACAGAACTCCAACGCAACACCTCACTTCCGCACGCTTAAGGAGATATGAATTGATCTTGTTTGCACCACACATACAAATTAAGAGGTGTTGTGTTCTTAATCCGGCTGAACTCTTACAATTTCCGCAAGATACTGCTTGCAGTGACAAAAAGTCGCATGATTGCCTTTAAACTACTGAACAAGAGACAAAGGGTAGAATCGATCTGAAAGATACTCCTTTAAACAATCCACAAGGGGAGCTGTTTTGCGATGACTCCTACTTCAAACTTCCGGATGGTACATCCACAGCTGCTTATGCAATCTCTACATTGAGCACGGTCGTGGAAACCAAGAGAATCACGCTTAACTCTGCGCAGGCCGCAGAGATTATAGCATTGACCAGAGCTTGTGAACTTTCCGAAGGGCTTACAGTAAATATATACACTGACAGTCAGTATGCCTTTGGGGTGGTTCACAACTTTGGGAGACTTTGGTCAGAAAGAGGGTTCTTGACTTCACATGGTATGAAAATCCAGCATGGCTCCTTGATAGTACGGCTACTCTCAGCGCTTGCACTCTCTACTCAGCTAGCTATCGTGAAATGCGCAGCGCATCAGAAGATTGTAGATGATGTAGGAAAAGGGAATGCTTTTGCTGATCAGATAGCTAAACAGACTGCCACTGATCTCTCTTCAGACATGCTTATTTCAAGGGATGCCACAAATGACTGTACTATGGATGAGGGCATTGATTCCGTAAGGGATATCCAAGCCGACGCCACGTTAGAAGAGTCTAAGAAATGGGCTGAGGGCTTGGGGAAACTTGATGATGATGGCTGTTGGGTGGACAGAGTTGAAGGGAAGTGGCTACTTCCCGATGTGCACATGATGATGATGGTTGTTTTGGCTCATGGTCCCATACACATATGTGCTCGTAAAATCACTAAAATGTTGGAAAAGTATGGGTAAATGATAAAATCTCTAAAGTAGCTGAACGCTTTGTTCAGGAATGGATGATGTGTTTGCAGCATAATGTGTGAAAGGGCACATCAACTCTTAGGGGTAGTTTTGGTCCCCCTTCTGTTCCCTTCGTGGTCATCCACTTTGATTTTATTGAGATGGAACGGTGTAATAATCTAAAGTACGTGTTAGTCGTCATCTGTGCTTTTAGTAAATGGGTTGAGGCTTTTCCTGTCATAGACCCCACAGCCATGACTACTGCAAAGACTATGTTAAAGGAATACTTCCCGAGATTCGGGTTTCCAAGAGTCATCTGGTGGGACAATGGTCCACACTTTATCGTTGCTGTAATTCTGCAGAAATGCACGGGATTACAGATTGATAAACGGTTCCATTCGGCTAGACACGCTCAGAGTTCTGGACTAGTGGAAAGACACAACGGCATCATCAAAAACAAGTTCGCTAAGACGTGTGCCGGCACCAAACTGAAATGGCCGGACGCCTTACCGATTGTGTTGTTATCAATTTCGAACAACCCCTCAAACTAAGACTGGGCTCTCTCCCTTTGAGGTGGTTATGGGGAGGCCTGCTAACATTTGGAACGTTCTGAAGTGTTGTTCTTTGCGGGATGTTGAAAATGTACTTCTTTCAGATTACTGTAGCCAATTGACTAAAAACTTGTATTTGATTCATCACCAGGTGGGAGAGGCTTTACCTGTACGATACGAGGGTCCCGGTCACAGCATACCACCTGGGGAGTGGATCCTCGTAAAGTCCTTTGAGCGATGATCTTGCCTTGCACCTCGTTAGCACGGCCCCTTCCAAGTCCTGCTGGTCACACAGACTGTGGTGGGGGTGGCAGGCCGGAGAAATTGGATCCACGCGACGCACACCAAGAGGATTCCACACCCAGTGCCATATGATACAGAAGAAACAGAAACCCTTACCAATGCTGTAACCAACGACCACGAAACAGCAACCAGCATTGAGAGTGCATCAGAGATTCTCCCTGAGCCTGTGGGGCCTGGGGAAAGAGCCATTTTGTCTCCACAGTCGACAACAGTTTTGTTTCCGGAAACTGTTCCAGATCTTGCATCTAATTCCACTTCTGATTTGTCGCTTCCAGCAGGAAGTGACGACACATTGTTCAAGGATCAATCAGTACCAGGGATCACAAGGTACGATCTGCGTCCAAGAAAATAGACTTACTGCACGGTTTGGCTGTGCGTTCAGAGAAGAAAAAGTCATCAAGGGCTTGCCTTTTTGGCCCGATCAATTGTTTGTAAAGGGATTCAGTTGGGTAGGGTTTGTGGAAGGACTAAGAAAAGACTCGGCCTGGAGGTCGCCAGCTAATAACACTGGTGCATTTGTTTGAAGATTAAAATGCCTGCAACCGCTCCCGCTCGTATGGAAAAGGGAAAAGACTGTGTGACCAGCTACGGAAATGAACATTTAAATGTTTGGGCCCCGAAAACGTATTGTTGTCTTGTGATAATGTTAATTGGTTTTAGAATAGTCATTGTTTTAGGTTTCTGGTATCTAGAAAGAGGTACATCTGCTTCAGAATTTGTTGCCTACTGAAAATGTACCTACTGTTTCTACTCGTTTCGTGCATCTGCGCACTCTATCTCCTAGAGACTCTCAGCACAGACAGAGATATCATAATAACACACTATTACTCATCATGAATGCTAGACATGCCATTTTTAACAAATCTAATTGCTGGGTCTGTTCACATTTACCGCAACACAGGGATAAGGGGCTAGGTTGGTATATTCATCCTCTACCTTTGACAACTGCATGCTATGCTTCTCTTAGAGCACTATTCTTTGGTCGCTGGAACGATAGCATCTCAGGGAACTTTGATGGGACTAATTTTAACCAGTTTGAAAAACGTGTTCTGACTCCCTTGGGATGTTCGCTTTTTGCAAATAGGAGTAAGCTTTACGTTGCTTCTATTAGGCCTTCCGATAGACTGTCCCGTCCTTTTCAATCTTTGATCTCTTTCAAGATGGCTCCTATAGGCAATAAGGATTCCACGCCTCCTTCCTATACTGTCAACCATAGCCCTGATTCAGTTTCTTTCTGCATTCATAGGAATGGTACTCAGTCAATGGGTGATTTTAAAGGTTGCACCAACGTCGCAAATTTGACTGGTGAGGACAGACCTTTGTATGTAGGCGAACCTCTCTACTTTGTTTGCGGTAATGTAGCATTTCCATGGCTACCCAGGGATTGGCAGGGAACTTGTTATTTAGGGATTCTGTTACCCGGGGTATTCATAGCCAGTACTGTAGAAATTTCAAAGACTAGTCCACGGCGGGACAAGAATGGTGACACTTTAGCACAAGTTCTAGGCGATGTAGCGAAATCCTTTGTGCCATTTTGGGGACAAATAATGATCAGGAGACTAGCGAATGTACTGGAGAGGACCATCAACCGGACCACTGACATACTCTATAAATGATTCTAGAACAGAAAGCAATAGGTTAGTAGCACTTCAGAACTGGAAGGCACTAGGTGTCATCCTGGCTGAACGTGGAGGGGTATGTAAATTAGTGGGGTCTGCTTGCTGTGTTTTCATGCCAGATTCCTCCCCAACTATCTTCAAGGCAATATAGAATCTACATGTCCTAAGTTCAGAAGTGCATGTTCCCAAGGGAAACTGGGATCTTAGCGCTTGGTTCTGGGACTTCTTGCGATCTTGGGGTTGGAAGCTACTTTCGGTCTTGCTGATCATTTTAGGAGTTGTGCTGTTTCTTTGTTGTTGTATATAATGTCTTCCTGGTATATGTTCGATGCTAGGGGGATGTTGCGCACAGGCGATGGGTACATTAGGACGCAAGGTATATGCCCCAGACAAGAACTCCAATGAATATGTGTTGAAAGAAATCTTGGTAACTGATCTTATGGCAATTGATATCTCCGATAGTGATTCAGGATGTATGGACGTCGAGACGTGGAGTTACTCGTAAAGTGACTAGAAGTAGTATAGTGCTTGGCTTATGCCAAAAGGAGGGTTTGTTGAACGGAAAATCATATTGTGCCTCCTTTATTGTATATATTGGCCTAAGCCCAGTCGCTCTGCAAAGAAATCCGTGCTTCAGGGTTCTGACCTTAGACCGATTTAGCCGCCATTTTAGGTTCATCCGCCATTTTGATTCTTGCTCCAAAGTCACCCTGTGTTCTAAAATGGTGGAGAGTGTTCTTCTGTTAGTAACATGGCCGTCTTGACCTCCGTATGCATGTCAATGCTTAAACTGCCCGTAGGCCAAATGTTAGGCTCATGTACTGAGACCTTGTCCTTCGTTGACCTGTGGATAAAGGATTACCTGTGCCAACGATAATAATCCGTGAACATATATTAAGCACAATGTTGCGGAAATACTAAACGTGAACGCTTGTTGAACTACATTGTATCAAAATATGTACTAAGGCTTATGTTAGATCCAATAATATACTGTTGCTATTGTGACTTGTTGAACATGTAAACTGAAAGTGATCCATATGCATATAGCTGGGCGAGTCGGAGGTGAACTCGGCACGACCCCCAGATTGGGAATTATTAACGTACAGAGGGGCTGAACATCTTGTTACAAAACTGTATAAAAGGTATGAATATTCTGATGCACACCCTCACTCACCTCACACACCTAACAGGGCTGGTATTCGCTGTGTTGTACTGAGGGCCTGATAGCTATCTGTTACTTTGTCCTTTGAAAACTGTTCAGTTGTAGAATAAAGATCTGTGTATCTTGGTAAACCCGTGTTGGTGTATTTCCTTTTGGGGTACTCAGCCTCGATATTCTCTTTTTTCTTTTACACCTTTTCCCCACAGAAGATTTCTCTCTCATCGTCTGACACTGTAACGCTCACCTGGTTCCCACAGGGGTGCTGGTCTAGTCTGGATTGCTGTGGCCTCTTCTTGCGTGATGCGCAGGACCCGGAACACCGATTGGACAGGACCTCCAAATCGTGCTTGCCTGGCCCGTAGGAATATCCTTCCCATATAGGGTATAAAAGGGGCCCTGACCAGTTCCAGAGTGTATCGAGTTATTGTATGGATATTCTGCCACCCATAAAATGTCCTTCCAATTACCCTCCGATTGGTGCAACATACATCGTAGATATTGTTCAAGGGTATCATGATGACGGGAAATAACCAGTTCTTGCAATTCCTTTTCTGGCAAAAATAAGCGTCCTTGGAAGTAAGGTAAGCCATCCTTGACAGAAAAGTTAGACCCCCTTTTGATCCAATCCTGCAAGGCTGAAGAGTCCAGGAATTGTTTCACTCGTGCTTGAATGTCTTCAAGGGTTTGTAAAGTGGTTATCCCCAAAATTCTTTGTTCGGGAATTATTGGCACAGGTTCTGTGTTTGTGTCTATTTCTTCCATTCGAATTCGGGATAGAGCGTCCGCCTTACCATTCTTATAGCCGGGGCGGTAGGTGATTAAAAAATCGAACTCAGCAAAGAACAAAGCCCATCGGAGCTGTCGAGACGATTGAGACTTGGCAGTTTTTAAATATTGTAAATTTCGGTGATCAGTGATCACGATGATGGTATGCCGGGCGCCGAGGAGATAATGCCGCCAAGCCTTGAAGGCGGACTTAATGGCTAATAGTTCCTTATCGGTGATCGCATAATTTATCGCCGCCGGCGAGAACTTTCTGGACCAAAATGCTACGGGGTGCAGTTGGTTGGTTTCAGGGTCTCTCTGAGACAGGACAGCTCCCATGGCTAAGCTGGACGCGTCGGTTTCGACTATATATGGGAGATTGGGACGCGGGTGCTTCAAAATAGGTGCGGACGTGAACTTAGCTTTCAACTCCTGAAAGGCCTGTTCGGCTTCCTCGGTCCATTCAAAACGTTTATTTTTTCGCAAGAGTGCTGTGATGGGTTGCACCACACGTGAAAACTCTGGGATAAACCTGCGATAAAAGTTGGCAAAACCAAGCATGCTTTGGACACCTTTCACCGAACTAGGTGATGGCCATTTGAGGATGGCATCCACTTTCCGTGAATCCATTCAGACCCCTTTAGGTGTCAGGATGAATCCAAGAAACTCAACCTCGGTGGTATGGAAAACACATTTTTCCAGCTTGGCAAACAGTTTGTGCTGGCGCAGTTTCTCTAGGATGGCCCTGACATGCTTTCTGTGATCAGATTCCGAAGAGGAGTACACAAGAATGTCATCGATATACACGACAACACAGACATCGATGAGTTCCCGAAGGACATCGTTCATGAAGAATTGGAAGGCTGCAGGCGCGTTGCACAACCCGAAAGGCATCACCTGGTATTCGAATAGTCAATATTTTGTACGGAAGGCCGTTTTCCATTCGTCGCCTTCTTTTACTCGTACCAAATGATAAGCCCCCCGGAGATCTAACTTGGTGTAAATGCAAGCGTCCGTCACCTGGTCAAGGAGTTCAGGGATCAGAGGCAGAGGGTAACGATTTTTAACAGTTATCTGGTTCAATGCGCGGTAATCGATACAAGTTCTAAGGTCGCCTTCTTTTTTAGGCACGAAGAACAAAGCTGAGGATGCCGGGGACTTTGACGGGCGAATGAAACCATTGGCGAGGTATTGATCTAAATATTGTCTCAAATGCACATTCTCTGGTTCAGTAAGGGCGTAAATCCTGCTACAAGGGGGTTGTGCACCGGGCACCAGATCGATTTGGTAATCGTATGATCTCTGGGGAGGTAACTTGTTGGCCTGTTCCTTTTGGAAGACGTCCTGAAAGTCTTGGTACTCTGGAGGTAGTTGCACGGGGACAGAAGTTACTAATGCTAGATTAATCTTTGGATTTTCTGGGTAGCAGGTTTGTGCACAATCCGGGAAGGTTATTCTCTTCGCTCGCCAATCAATTCGAGGATTATGTGTCTCTAACCAAGGGATTCCGAGAATAAGCTGAAACTGTGGAGCCTTGATTACATCAAACACAACTGCCTCCCGATGGCCATCCGGACCTACGAGTGTCACCTCAGCTGTGGAATGTGTTACCGGTCCAGAGGCAATTTCGGTTCCATCTACTGTGGTGATGACATCTTTGTTGGTTTTAGGACGCAGAGGGAGGTTTATCCTAGAGACCAATTCTCGATTCACATAGTTTCCTATAGCCCCGCTATCGATGTATGCCTTTATAGCATGCAACCGTTTAGGCTGTTCCGGATCAAGGAGGACCATTGGCACAATGAAATGCGAGGTCTGAGAGTTAGTTTTCAAGCTCGGCAAGCAGACCCCTACGCTTGCCGGGCGTGGTCGTTTCCCGATACAGAGTTTCCATGGATTTTATCAGCGGCTCCTACCACCTTCTTGGGCGGCTTAACCTACGGCAATCTCGTAGAAAGTGTCCAGAGGACCCACAATAAAGGCAAAATTGCATCTGTCTTCTTCTTTCCTGTTCTTTTTGAGTTAGGGGTCCTTTAACACCTCCGATTTGCATAGGCTCCGAGGCATCAGCCCTCTTGGGGTTAGCGTGGGTCTTGGCCAACACCCGGGTTTCAAACTTGAACTGATCTGCTTTTCTGTTTTGCAGCCTGTGATCAAATTGGACCTCTAAGTCTATATATTCAGTGCATTCTTGGGGCGGATTTACAACTTGTGCCAGGACATCTTTAAGTTCTCCGCATAGACCTCGATAGAATAACGTGATTCTTTTATCCTCTGGCCAACCAGTTTCCACAATTAGTCTATTGAAGGTTGCAATGTAGGATAGAAGGTCTTGATTGCCCTGTCGCAGAGATAGAAGTTCGTCATCCAGAGCCTGTCCCTGGGAGTGTTGAGCAAATAACCTTTCCATGCTTGTTTGAAATCCTTGAAAATCACGAAGAATCGGGTCATCTTGAGTTACCAGTGGGACTGACCAATCGGCAGCACAGCCGCTGAGATATGACAACACAAAGGCTACCTTGGTCTGATCATTAGGGAAGGCCCCAGGTCTGCATAGGAAGTGCAAACGACACTGATTCATGAATGCGGCGAATCGTTTGGGGTCCCCAGCAAAGCGTTCAGGTGGGGCCAGCGGCATGTTTCCAGGTAGATTAATCTGCACCGGGTTACTGGAAACCACAGGAGCGGGGTTCCCCCCGGAACCGGGTAAAGGAGTTTGTCCAGCTTCACCTTGCAAAAGCTGTCTAGCCAGGTCATCAGCTCTATCCTTTATTACAATCACTTCCCTCCTGAGGGCACTAGTCTCTTGATGAGCGGCGTGTACTTCGGCCCGTAATTCCCCCAGTAATTGGGCCAACTGGTCAGTTTTGGAAGTTTCCATAGCGCCTGGGTTGGAATTTGTAGGAAGGCTTTGCGTTCTGTAATGCTCACCTGGTTCCCACGGGGGCGTTGGTCTAGTCTGGATTGCTGTGGCCTCTTCTAGCGTGATGCGCAGGACCCAGAACACCGATTGGACAGGACCTCCAAATCGTGCTTGCCTGGCCCGTAGGAATATCCTTCTGCAGATGAGAAAGGGGATTAACAGTCTGCAGAATAGTGTGCTAGCTCCCCCCTTTCCCCCTTCCCCCTTCGTTCCTCTCTAACTTCCTCCAAACCCCGGTTTAAGCTCACCTTATGGTTTGGAAGGATGAACTCTCCATCCTGCTTCTGGTGCAGGGGCGCGTGTTCGTCCAGTTACTTCACTGGTTTTCAGAATGGCGCTGGCAAAATCCACTTGACTTTCCTGAGCGATGCGCCGTAAGTATGAAAGTTCAAAGTTCAAGTGAGGCCCCCTTTGTTTTCTTTCTAACCTGTGATCTGTCCTTTATTTCAGGTGCAGAATGAAGGCGATGCGTCAAGGGGTTAAACTGCCGAGTTGAGTAGTGATGAGGGCGATCCCTCTAAATGTCCTTATCATTCCCCAGAAATGTCTCTTGTCCTTTCCCCATAGGGGCCGGGGTACGGTACCTACCAACGGGGCGGCGCCGACCCGAAATGTGGAAGAAAATCCGGTAAGTATTATGGCTGTTAATCAGGCTTTCCTTCTGTGTTCCTTCTGCTCACCTTTTGTTTCTTCCTCTCTCCCCTAGGTGCAGAGATGTGGCGTCCGATGCTGACAGCCGCGATGGAGCCGGGAGATGTCTCGGACAGGTGAGTGAAACGTGGCGTTGCAGCGAGCAACACAATGCTTTTAAATGGAAGTCTTTCTTCAGGGATGCTGGCGAGAAGATTCCGGATGCAGGTAAGAAGTTTGAAATAGTCCTTGGTTTTCACCTTTCTCTTCTCTTCCTTCCTTGCAGGTCTTCCAGGTTCGAGGCGGGCGTGGCTGGAGTCCAGGAGCAGGAGCAGACATGGTGAGCGTTAAGCTGCAGGAAGCAGAACAACGCGAAGCATGAGCTGCTGTCTGGGCGTGGCTTAAATAGCCCCCAAAGAAGTCCCAGGTATGTATCCTTCCCCAACTAGGTATGTATCCTTCCCTGGCCACGCCTGAGTGAAAAAATAGTCCCTATGAAAAAATAGTCCCTTTCAGGTCTCAGGGAGGCCTGAAGCGTGCAGCATGGTCTGCATCAGGTAAGTGCACAAAACACCTCCCTTTATGAGTCTGGCGCCTATGGCGCCAGGACTGATGTCCAACATGAGCCTGGCGCCAAAGGCGCCAGGACTGAGTCCAAAGAGCCCCTATAAGGGGCCGCTGGGCTTTTACCCGAGGGCATGATGCCTGCTTCCGGCGGTGCTGGGCCTGGCCTGCTGCTCCAGGGGTAGGCATCATGACAGCCACATCTAGCCCCCAGCTGGTATGGCTCTCATCCCTTTCACCCTTATCTAAAGTCAGCCTGTATAAGGATAAAACTCTATGCTCGGGACTGAACGGGTCACTTTCTTTGCTTCATGATTAGAAGACCAGGGATCGAACTCCCTTCCCTTGGTTTCCCGATTTGCTACCTTCTTTTAAGTATTGATAGGCCTTATCGATCCTATCTCCAATCCTCCCTAAAATTCTCTTCTAGGGCTACTCTAGATGGCCATGGCATTGCTTCCTTTGACGGAAGAAACCCCTCTATATTTCCCCATTGTATTGCTGGACTCCGTTCTATTAACTCCTTCTGAATTCAATACATATTGTGACACCGCTGTCTCCTTTTTATTTCCATTTCTTCATCTGATTCTCTCTGCTTTCTTGCATCCCATCTAACTCTTTCCTCTTCTTATCTTTTCTCTTCTTTCGTTCTTCGATTGCTCTCTGCCTGTTTTCATACTTTCTTTGCTCCTCCGCCCTTCCTTCCTTCCTTTGCTGCTCTTCCTGATACATCTGTTCTTGCCTCTACCTGCTCTTTCTCTTGTGTTCATCCTCTTCCAATCCCCCTTCTTGTTCTGTCTTTTCTGTCCTGTACGTCTTAATCTTCTCTTTGCCTGACTTCGTCAATAATTTTCCCATCGAACTAGAGTAATATCTGTCATCCCATCCATTCTTTCTGTACGACTGTTACCGCATCAGCTTTAGCCTTCCTTCCTTTCCATCTCTTAATCTCTCATTCTATGTTTGTACAAAATGGAGTTTCATTCTACGTGTTTTCTAGTAGTTCACATCTACTATAATACTTCTATATTGTGTTTAATCGTGCAGTTTCCCCCCACTTATACACTACATAACTTCATATGGGATTTGCCTCACCTGAAAGTACAATGGTAATGGGATATACTCATTTCCATCCCTACATTCCCCCTTTCGTTACTTCTACAGTAACAAATTCTACTCCCCCATATTTACGTTCATTGGCCCTCCTTTCTGCTTCCATGCAGGTGTTCCCTTAATCAGCGTCCATGCTCTGCACACTTGTAAAATGTCTCCCCTTTGTGCATACTGTACTAGTTTACATGAGATCTAGATGCACCCCCCACCAAATCAACCCATACCTCTTTATCATTTTCGGGATCAGGGGGAGGAACAATGGTTGTGTGGTATAAGTAATCAACTATATCACCAATGGATATTGGGACCATGTGGCGTACAGGGTGGTCAGTTTGGTCAGTTTGCATTTCTCCCTCCTTTGTATGACAAGGTATTTTAGTATTACCAATAGTAACCATCATCATTGTGCTATTAGGTATTGCTTTGGCACAACACCAGAGACCCAATTGGCACGTGCAGGAAATCACTGAGATGAACACAATAATGTGCACCTGCATTTACACTGTTGTTCCAAGTCATGATGGCAACCAGCTGAAGGCCATGGTCAACCAGTCTTCTTCTTGAACTCCAACTTCTTTTTTCATCTTCACCCCTAATTCATGCACTGCAATGTCCCGTTCTCAGCATCTTCTGAAGGTACGAATGTGCAAAATGAACTCCCGATCTTTTTGCAAACACTTCCTTCCATGACTATCAAGAGGTCCAGTATGTGGTGGTTCTGCATTGTCATTAGTCTTAGGGCTCTTAGTTCCACTCTTATAACATTGAACCCCCATTCGTTATCATTAGCCAAATGGATCAGCTCCCACCGCATGTTTTGGAGCTATTTTGCATTGGCCTTGTCTGGATTCTGGGTACTAGAAATGCAAAAAATGTCTCTGCTGAATTATGGAGCTTATATTCATCAGATATCTGTGCTAGCAGGTCAGATGAGTATTGAGATAGATAATTTGAAGATCTCTTCTTTCTTTGCAGCTGGTCATAACTCTCTTTCTTGGGGAAGATGCAAAAGTCTGGGGGTGGCATTGTGTGCTGCACTTCTATTGTCGGGGGCAGTGTGGGCTTTTCATCAGGCAATGATCCCCCCTTCAAGTGCTCTTCTGGTACCACCAACAGGGATGAGTGCAGTGTTGCTAGTGAACAATAGCCACTCCAAGAAGGCAGGAGGTGCAAGTATGCTTGATGGCTGCAGACCCAGTAATAATCCATCAGTGTTACAGTGCCTTTACAGAGGTCTGGTATTAGTATAGTTCGGTTACACCATTGGTTTGATCCCACTGAAAAAGTTCCTTCACTGTGATAAACATGGTTCATAGTTTTCTTCCTTGTGCACTTTCACTGGTTTCTCAACTGCTGCGATCCATGTAACTTTATGATATGTTCTGTCCATATTTGTGTACATGCTTGTTCTATGAGAGCTTTTGTTTTTTCTGGATATCATACAAGTCCTTCTGCTTTACACACAAGTATGTTAGCTCATTCACCTTTAATGCAAGGGGGTAGAATACACAACCTCGTAGGGCCCATGGAACATGGAATTGTTCCATTTTCGCACAAAGCTTCTGGCATAGACCAGTTAACCCGGTAACAGTGGTTACACAGGTGTGGCATTAGGTTGTGGTGCAGTTGATGCTAGTGTGTCTTGTGCGTGTGTCAGAGCCATTTGTTTTGCAATACTTTTTTTGCATGTCTCAGCTGAGACAGATATTGTTTGAACTCTTCCCCAGAATTGCTGCTGCTCTATGAGCATCTGATGTTCTTTGGTACCAGTGACAGGGGTGTTTGCATGCATCTGCCAGTCACTTTTTCATGAGGGGACAGGTAGTGGTCCTTACTGGGCTGTGTTCACAGATGAAACAGGGACTGGGGAAGGCAGTACACCCAATTCTTTTTTAGGGTGTTGAATAGTTTGGAGAATCTGCTTTTAATGAAGTTGTTGATCTTCTCCACCACCCCTTTGCTTGTGGGTGGTAAATCGAGCACATACGATGTGTAATTCCTAACAGGGTAGTTATGTATAAAGTTATAGGATAGTGAGTACCATTATCTGACCTTTAGATGTCACACACTCCACAGCGGGGAAAGACCTCTCTGATGAGGAATTGTGCAAGCACACTTGGCATCTGGGTGGGCACATGGACCGGCCTCAAACCACTTCAAAAACAGATACACTACCACAATCAAATATCATGCCCCAGTACATCATTCCCCCATGTCTGCGTAGTCAAAGTGCAGCTCACGGAATGGGCCAATCAGGCGGGGCAAAGTCCCTCTTATTGTTCTTAGTGTCATTCTTGTACTAAACACTTGACACATTGTACATTGGAGCACCATCAATAGCAAAAAATGCAAGTATCAATTTTCACCTAAATTTGCTTTACGTGTTTCAGGAGTATAATTCCTTCCTCATGAGTTTTTAGTTAAATCTTGCCCTTTTCCTCTTTCTTATTCCTGTAGAGAATTATAAAAAACATGTGATCAGTGCCTTTAGATTCTAATTATACAATGCCAATATTTATCTGCCATGTTTCTAGGGAAATAATCACCTGGATGCTGTTTTCAATTCTAGTATCCACAATTGTAGATCTTCTGGTGTGTAGTCCACCGACCCCTCCCATTGGAAGGAGAATGAATGCTGGGAAAATTAAAAGAATGCATTTGCATGCATATTTTTCTATAATTGAGAAGATATGTCTCTAAATGAGCATAATTAAATAAAGGGGGGGCAATTCCATTGTAAGTCATCGTCATGTACCTTCATTTTCAGATCCTAGAGTCAAAGCCTTCTTGGTTGTTTTGAGATGATGTGCTATTTGAGGATTCTTTCTCAAGGTATTTTCGTAATTCTCTGGATGTTCGTGAGGTCTGAAAGTGTAGATTTACAAGATGGCCGTGCCCTGTTTATAAATATGTTTCATTGGCCCTCATTACGACCCTGGCGGAAAGCGACTGACCGGAGCGCCACAGCGTAAATAGCGTTTCCGCCATTGTACGAAGGAGCAAAGTGCGGCCCATTCCGACCCATCGGGCACGAGCACCACGCCACGGCGGAAGTGCAAAGTCCGCGATGGCGGAAATGACCCCAAAACGGCCCACACCGCCGCCGTACGGCGCCCTAGGTGCAATACCGCCACCCCACTTAGCGGTCACCGCAGTGTGCGCCTACCGGAAAGTACGGTGCCCGGAAATATACGGAAACGGAAGTTAAAACATGGGCCCGGAACGGGAAACATCCCGGCGTACACCTATAAAAACACCAAAACCACACAACCACTAAAATCACTACCCTGAAACACACCCCAACCCGTCAACCACCCTAGCGAAACCACGAAAAATGGGAAAAGTAGCGAAGAAAGCGTGCGACCGCAAGCGGCAGGTCCACTTCTCCCGTGAGGAACTCACCGTGCTAACAGAGACCCTCCAGGAGAATGCAGCCGTCGTCTTCTCCACGCAAATGACCAGGACGGCACTTGCAAACAAGAAGGCCATATGGGCTCTGGTGGCACAGCGGGTAAGTGCGGTGGGGACCGCACCCCGCACCCCACAGCAATGCCGCAAGCGATGGGACGACCTGCGGATACGCGTCCGCAGCATACTCTCTGCCAACCGCAACATTGCCACAGCCACCGGGGGAGGTCCTGAATCACCCATCAAGTTGACCCCCTGGGAAGAAATCTGTGCCTCCACCATCGGAATGGAGAGCATAGAGGGAGTCGGAGGGATGGAGAAAGGAGTGCAGACATCCGAAGATTCAGGTAGGAGGGCCAGATAAAACAATGCCAAATCCACAAAGTCCAACCATGTGAAGTACCATGCGTCCACATAGTGCAACAGAAACACATGTCCAGGAGAACGTCCACACACATCGGCCTGAAAGCGCACGTCAAAACCCACAATAAATACATAAATAATTAAAAACCCCTAATACACGCACTACACGTGCAGCAGGCACACCCTAACTGCAGGCTGCCAAACAACTGCACCCTCACTCCACACACAAATCAAAGCACCTCCAAGACCCCGACCCAAATCACCCTCAGGTACCACCCCAATGCATGTGATACAATGCCATTCCAATTCCCACTGACCCATCAATAACCCTCGCCCTCCTTTACTCCACCACAGGGTCCGATCCAAACGAAGAGCTACAGGACACCCCTACCAGCACACCTGCAAAGAGGGCCAAGACCAACGGCCAGAGACCCTCCACCTCAGCTGCACGCATCAAGACACGGCAGCAGCACAAATCAGGTGGCAGCACAGAGGAGGGAACATCAACAGGCACCCCAGCAGCCAGCATGGCCACAACACCACCACCACAGGTCCCCCCAATGGATGCCACAGAAGGCACTGCCTCTGGTGGCAGCAGCACCATAGGTGACACCCCATTGATGGCAGCATGCTCGGACACAGAAGACGGGGATGTCGAGGTCAGATCCATCCATGACCTGTCCCAATCCCCCTGTCTGTCCCCTCCCGTACAACATGAGGATACCACGCAGGTGCAGCCACAAGACGACGACTGGCCATCCCCCACAAGCCCTGTGGCAAGGCAACATGAGGACAACAGCCCCTCTGTGACACCACCGCAAATGGCCATGGCCCAGCAGAGGCAACAGTCCCTCGACAAGTTAATCGTCCAACAGCAGCAAATGGCCACACTCCTCAAGGGCCATGCCGATGAATGTGGGGGCACCAAGGCAGACATAGAAACATCAACAGAGACACTTAGGGCAGAAATGGAGAGAGGTACAGAGACGCTAAGGGCACAAATTGAGAGTAGCACCGAGAGCCTGAGAGTCCAAATGGAGAGTAGCACCGATAGCCTGAGGGGGGAACTGCATGCGACGTCCAAAGACGTATGTGCCGAACTTGCCGCAGTGCGCCGTGTGCTCACTGAGCTCTCGCAAACCCTTAGGGACATGCATGGACGTGAGCAGGCAGACACATCATCCGTTGCAAGTTCCGTCCAGGGCAGCCCCCAACGTAGATCTGGAAGGAACCTGCGCTCCACAGGCAGGGGTGCCCCTGATACCCGCAGAGGGGGCATGCAATAGCGACAGCCCACTGACAATGAGCATCTTTGGACACTGGTGTTCGGGTGGGAGGTAGGAGGGTGGAGGGGGTGTGTTGGGCTCACTTGGGTGGCGGGTCGATAGGGTGTTCAACATGATATCACATATGCCATAAAAAGTGCACGATCAACCAATGAGAAGTGTGGACATTGATCTTTGTGTACTAGGCCATCATAGGCGTACAGTCCATATTGTGCATGTCCCAGACACACGCAGTGCCACGAGTCCCGTGTCCATGCATCAGCCACCAGGCGTGAGTGCTAGAAGCATACATCAATGAGATGCTGACGAATGTCACGGCCCTCCGGTGCCTCGCAGACTCCATGAGGTGCTGCCACATCCCCACCCTCATCATGACCATCATCAGGTGCTTGCAGTTCTGCGTCAGGGGGCATGGGCACATTTCTACGTACGCACATGTTGTGGAGCATGACACATGCCATCACCATCTTTGCAACCTTCTCATGGCGGTACAGGAGTGCCCCGCCAGACCTGCTGAGGCAGCGGAAACGAGTCTTCAGTAGGCCGAATGCCTGTTCTATGACTACACGGGTACGTGAGTGGGCATGGTTGTAGTCCTCCTCATGCTGGTCCCGTGGGTTCCGGACTGGTGTGAGGAGCCATCTCTTCAGTGGATATCCAGCATCACCTGTATGTGGACGAGAAACGTATGATGTGGAATGCCATTGATACGTACGCACACCCCCCCCCCCCTTCCTGGCAGTTCATTGCCAATTCACATACCCCACATCATCATGCATGTAATGAGACTCACCGAGTAGCCAGGATCTGTTCCCTGCGTGTCGTTCCATGTAGCGTGGTATTGTAGAGTTCCTCAAGACCATAGAATCATGGGTTGATCCAGGGAATCGGGCACAACAATGTGTAATGATCCTGTTGGAGTCACACACCATCTGTACATTCAGGGAATGAAATTGTTTTCGGTTGCGGTACTGGGCCTCCATGGCATGTGGGACGACCAATTCCACATGGGTGCAGTCGATGGCACCAATGCAACCCGGTATGCCGGCAAGTGCATGGAATCCCACTTTTGTGTTGGTAATTTCCTGCTCCGAGCGTGGTAGAGAGATGTAGTCGTCTGCGTGCTTCAGGAGGGCATCGAGCACTTGCAATAGTGTCCGTGAGAACAGTGGCTGAGAAATGCCATGCAACTGTCCGACTGTGTGCTGGTAGGTGCCTGTGGCCAGGAAGTGGAGTACAGACACCACCTTCAGTAGGGGTGGGATGGCGGTTGGGCTATCTATCATGCTGACAAGGTCAGCCTGTGTCATGTCCACAATGGCGGCTATGGTGTCCCGGTCCAGACGGTAGAGGGTGTGGATCTGCTCATCAGTGAGGTTGAACGGATGTGCTCGGAGGCGTTGAATTGCGGGCTGCCTGCGTGGTGGTAGTGGCTGTGCTGGTGGGCCTTGCTGGCCCTGCCTTGGCCTCCTCCTCCTCCTGCGTCTCCTCCGTGCGGCTGGTTGTAGTTGGTGTTCGTCTACTTCTTGGAGTCGGAGCACTTGCAGTGCTATCAGGTCCCCCAGGGCCAACATCGCGAGTCCTGCCGGTAGCATTTCGGTGTGGTTGTGGGAGGAGACTGGCTGTGCAATTTATGTGTTTTCAGGCTGTATGGCCTCCACCTGTGGTGATTGATTCCACCTGTGCAAACTGCTCTCCCCTTTGGCCGAGCACGTCCCGCGCACAACGCTGCAATTCGGGGAATTGTATCTTGCTATTGCAATCATGTATTAGTACCCGATGGCCGTGTAAGATTGGTTGATATGTTCATTCTGCTGTGGTCCCATTGTTTCACATACTATCTGTGCAGTCGCGAACAGACTTGTGAGGGGTCAGTGGGACGTAGTACTCGAGTAACGGTGGGCCCTCATGCATCACTGTACCGAGTTGCAACGACGGGCGGGGCGTCCCATTCGTGGGTGAAGGCAGTTGCCATTTTCACACACAGCCGCACTCGATGGGATAATTAGTGATTTCAAACGGCCACAGATGCCTTTTCGACGTGATGTTGCAAATGAGGAATTCGAAGGGCGGCGCTTTCGGTTTCCAGCTAGCGGCGAGGAGATGCCCACAGGTCTGACTGCAAATATAACGTTCTATTGTTCAATGTCCTTGAGACAGGGCCCATGGCGAGGGAGCAATGATTGATATGAATAGTTTGGGATGCGCAATAGCTACGTGGGCGATGAGGCCGTCCGTTCCCAAATACATGTTACTTCACAACACTGGAATTACGGGCTGGGGCACTGTGGATTTAGCAGGCTGCATAACGCACAGACTCAATGGATGTTTCTAATGTCATGTGAGTAATTATTCAGGCATTTTGATCCCGGGATGAGGGAATGATGGATGGATGCATGGGCAGGTGATTTGATACAGAGTTTGCCATGTACAGGGCTTCTTGGGATCTATCCGCCTCCCCTACGCTATGTGATGCAGGGCTGCCATAGTGGGACCATCGTCCATCTGGCCTTGTTGAGCCCTCCCTGTCTCGAGGCGCCCTCAGACACTCGTTTGCGATGGTGTTTGCACCTCGATATAGATGGTTATGAGTCGCAAGTGGTTTTGGGGTGGTGATGTTCCTTTGGAGTGGGCTAGCATGCATATGGCTGTGGATTTCGTGTGATCATTGAAGTGAGTTGTTGGTATGTAGTTCTGATGGCCATTCTGTTCTTTTTCTTTTCTTTTGGTTGACAGGTATCTCCTCCCCTTTTGCCACTGCCATCTGTATGCCACTCCTGCAGATGGATTTTACTCCCGACACCTGCTGCTTCGTGTTAATCAGTGGAGCAGCATTACGATCTTATGGGACGATCGCCAATGGGCCACATGCCCTTACGCAGTACTGGTGGCTCGGAGCAACATTTCGGCCTTTCAGCTGGACTAGTGCCTCCCCATTGGGACGGCCCTGCGGTTCTGTGCGCTTCCATGTTGCCTTTTCGGACGTGAATGTGGCTCTGTGTACCATGGGGGAACAGGGCGACACACAGGTAGTGGCTGGTCATTTCTTGCGGAAGCAGCCCACAATGGTGATTGGTGTTTTGGATTTCATGGCCTGATGGCTGTATGTGCTTGGTGATTTTGATGTGCATAAATATCTATTCTGATTTGGCCCGTGTAGCGTTTTTCTTTGCAAGTGATGTGGCATATGCCTATTTGGGGGGCGATGTATTGTGAGGAGATCTGCATTGGGTTCCAGCTTCGGGGTTTAGTTGCGTGGTACTGTGCTGTGCGCGTTTGCCTACGAAGCCCAGTGAGGTCAGGGATGGGGGCTGCCAATATGCCAGTTTGAATGTTGTCATGCTCAGGGGCGGGGGATTGGGTTTTGTGTAACAGATGCCGGTCAGCCAGGTGGACTGGTTGAATGATGTGGTTTTCGGTATATTGCTGGTCACAGGTGCCTGTGTTTGCGTGCGTTTCTTGGTGGGGGACTGTGGTCATGTCCATTGGGATGGCTTCTGTATTCGTGCCATCTGTGCCCTGCAGCTCCCATTGGCCCCTGTTGTGTTTCTTTTGTTCGTTGGCATGCATGGGTGACTTGTACATTTCAATGGTTGCATTGTGGCTTCATTGCACCTACGGGGAGTTGTACTTTGTGGGCAGGGAGCGGTGTACAGGCACTCAGTGGGGCCGTTTACGGTTGATTCGCGATGCCGTACTTCTCGCCATGGCGGAATGGTACATTCCGCCATGCCTGATGGCGTTAGGTACATGTCCGCTAGGGTCGGAATTGGCGTACCGTTGCACCATGGTGGTGTTTGCGGTTTGGCATGGCGCGCGCGCGCGTGCTTGGTGCAGTTAGCGTTGGCGTTCACTACGGTGTCGCTAATGGCTTCGTACTTTGCGGTGACGGGTCATAGTCGCACCGAGCGCTATTCGATGGCGGTATTGCATTTCCGCCATCGTTTTTCGATTTCCGCCAGGGTCGTAATGAGGGCCATTGTGTGTAAACAACATGATGACGTTATATAATGTTGTAAATAGTTTATTCTATTAGATCTTTTCATGTTCTTCATATGGAATGTCACAATCACACTAACTGGAAGGAAGAGAGATCGACACTCTCACCCAAACCACAGAAGCCGAATGAACTCGACCCTCCCGCCGTGGTTGGCACAGGCACCTGAGTTAGTAAACAGGTCGCCACGTGGCAGCCAATGGGGGGAAGAGGGGTTAGGGAGAGGTTGTGGATAGGGAGGGGAAATTAGGAACACCGGAAAGAGAATAAGGAAACTCCTAAGGTGGATGGGACTGGGGAAACACAGGAAAAAACCCTACTCTAACCTCACATAGAATGAACAGAACAATCACCTGCACAATTAACATATACCTGATTCCTGAATAGCACACCTTAATACGTGTACTGTATCCTATTCTGAAATATCATACAACACATAAGCAAGCAATATGACCACAAATAAGGGAAAGCTTCCCAAAATGATTAGACAATACACATGGCCCTTCGGCCAGCGTTAGCAACATACAACATAAATGCATTTCCTTTAGTTCCTGGCACTAGTGAAATGTCATTGTCCATATGCAGTACTTCCTGCATTAACCCATACGAGATTGGCAAAGTTCTTGAATTATACGAGTAACAAAAACACTTTAGTTTCTCATACGGATTGAATTCAAAGTGATTAGGGCGTTACTTATTTCAGGTCTGCGGCGCCTGTGGGACTTCCCAGACAAATAATGAAACAGCGGTAAATCATTCCAAGCAGTTCAGGAAATATATTGCCCTCACAAGTACTTATCTTGAGTCTGGGAGCCCCCTGGGACTTCCCAGACGAAGAACAGCAAGCGTTGTCTCTGCCTGCTACTCAGCGTCCCTCCTGCTCCTACTGCAGTGTGAACGTGTGCGATCAAGCGTTCCTCCTCTGCATCTCGTTTTGTCGCACGCGGACGCCTTCCTCTTGTTGCCAAACGCGGCAGCCTGCTCCTGCTCCCAATAAACAATAAGCCACACCTGCCCACCGCCGTTGCCTGCCTTTAAGCTGTCTTGATTCTTGATGCAGTACAGCTGGCAAGGGGCGCACGGGCCAAACTACAAAATAACACAAAGGATGCTGGGAACTGAAGCTTCCTTATCCTTCCAGCACATAATGTGTCAATAGGCATATTTTAGCACTCCACACCTGTGCCAAACCTGATTCCTGACATTACTTCCTCTTCCAGGTCTCCTCCCAGGACCTGGTTTACCAGGGTTGCGTAAATTAAACTGTTTCACTAACCTGGGAGCATGAACCTCTCTAGCTGGTTCCCAAGAACAATCCTCAGGGCCGTAACCTTCCCAGTGGATGAAATACCATAGTTGTCAATATCTTTTTCTGGAATCCACAATGCGTTTTACTTCGTATTCCATGTTCCCATCTTTCACTATGGCTGGGGGTTTCTTCGTAGTTGTCCCTGGAGCTGCGGGTTTAAGCAAAGAAACAGGGAATACCGGGTGTATTTGTAGAGTTTTAGGCAAACGCAGTTTCATAGCTGTTGGTGACACACATGCAATGATTTCATAAGGTCCAATAAATCTAGGCATAAATTTACGAGATCCAACTATGGAGAGATTTCTGGTTGATAACCAGACCCTGCCTCCTGCTTTGTAACGTGGACTCTCCTGTCGGTGTTTATCAGCATGTCTTTTATAGGCTTTCTTAGCCTGTTCCAAATTGCTGTGCGCCTTCTGTCGGATCTTGAGAAGCAACTGTTTTCGATCTTGCAACACAGGTAGATTCTCCACTTCAGGTAAATGTTCTGGTATCATATTTTGCTCATACCCAAATAAGCATTCATTAGGAGACATACCCAATGACGTGTGCAGTGTATTGTTATATGTAAATTCAGCCAACCAGAGTGCCTGTACCCAAGACTCTCAGCCATCACCTAAATAGCCTCTCAAATATTGTTCGAGTGTTTGGTTGACCCGTTCTGTCTGACCATCAGTTTGGGGATGATAACTCGTAGAGAGAGCACAGTTGATTCCCAACATGCGACAGAAAGCTCGACAAAACCGTGAGGTGAATTGAGGTCCTCTATCTGAGACAATACTTTTTGGCAAACCATGTAGTCTAACCACATGTTGAAGAAACAACTCTGCTAACCTGCCTGCTCCAGGTATTCCTTCACAAGGAATGAAATGCGCTTGTTTGGACAAGAAATCCACCACTACCCAAATAGTGTCAAACTGCTTATCAGGTGGAAGGTCGGTAATGAAATCCATTGATATATGGGTCCATACCTTCTCAGGAGTGGGTAATGGTTGAAGTAACCCTCTTTTCTTTACATGATTTGCTTTGTTTCTCATACAATTCTCACATTTTAGTAGATAGTTGGTCACATCCTGTCTCAATGTAGGCCACCAAAAATACTTCTCTAGCATAGTTTTTGCATTTTTCTTTGACCAGCATGTCCCGCTAATGGAGAATTATGAAACCAATATAATGCTTTTTTCTGTACTTCTTTAGTAGGTAGAAATAATCGGCCTTGATGGTACGGCAACCCCTGCCACACCTTTCTTTCTGGATGACTGTCCCGCCACTTCTGGAGTTGCTGAGGTGGTAATGCTCACTTGACCTCGCCAATTAAGTTGGTGGTAATTGCCCCAATGAATTTCTCTGAGGGAATAATTGCTCTTACTTCACTCTCCACACTCTCCAAATTTTGCTGCCTAGACAGTGCATCTGCTTTGCCATTATTCTTTCCTGGCCTGAAGGTTACTACGAAATCAAATTCATTGAAATACTGAGACCAGCGGAGTTGTCTGGGACTAAGTTTGTGAGCAGTCTTAAAGTATTGCAGATTCTTGTGATCAGTCACCACTACTACCTGATGCTTAGCCCCCAATAGGTAATGTCTCCATTCTAGAAAAGCTGATCGAATAGCTAACAACTCCTTGTCCGTGATAGAATAATTCTGTTCACAACCCGATAACTTTCTAGAATAAAATGCCACTGGATGCCACACTCCCGCCATATCCTTCTGTGACAAAATAGCCCCCACCGCCAAGTTACTAGCATCAGTTTCCACCTTGAAGGCTTGACTTGTGTCTGGATGTCTCAACACTGGTGCAGTGGTAAAAGCTACCTTTAAAGTCTGAAAAGCCTTTTCTGCTTCAGGACCCCAAACAAATGGTGTTGCCTTCTTAAGCTATCGTGTAATTGGTGTTACAATGACTGAAAAATTACTAATAAAACGCTGATAGAAATTGGCAAATCCTAGAAATGAATGAGCGTCCTTGATACATTGAGGAGATGGCCAATCTGTCACAGCTTGTACTTTCTTTGCATCCATTACTACACCCTCTGGAGTGAGAATAAACCCTAGAAACTCTACCTGCCTAGTGTGAAAAGCACATTTCTCCAATTTTACACAGAGCGGATACTCCTGTAACCTCTGAAGCACTGCCCTCACATGCTGAACATGTTGTTCTGGTGAAACTGAATAAATCAAAATGTCGTCAATGTAAACTATGACAAACACATCAATAAAATCTCTCAAAACTTCTTGCATAAAGAATTGAAATGCCGCAGGAGCATTGCATAATCCAAACGGCATAACCAAGTATTCAAATAAACCAAACTTTGTCTGGAATGCCGTCTTCCCCTCATCCCCCTCCCGCACTCTGAGCAAGTGGTATGCCCCCCTTAAGTCCCATTTCGTGTATATTTTTGCCGCCCGCACCTGATCCAATAATACTGAAATTAGAGGTAAGGGAAGCTTATTCTTAATGGTCACCTTATTCAATGCGTGGTAATCAATACAAGTTTGTAATGTCCCCTCTTTCTTAGAGACAAAAAACAAGGGAGAGGAGACAGGGGACGTGGAATGTCTAATGAACCCCTTCTCCAGCATTTCATCCAGATACATTCTTAAATGTTCATTTTCCGTTTCTGTCAGGGCGTAGATTCTGCTAAAAGGCAACTTCTCCCCCTCCTCCAATTCAATGACACAATCATATGGTCTATGGGGTGGTAGTTGCTCTGCCCCACCTTGGTCAAATACTTTTGCGAACTCTCGGTATTGCAAGGGAATCCCTGCTTCCACTGTTCCTACCACTTGATCCTTTCTTTCTTGATCAAGCAACCATCCCGAAGGTTCCATCTCAGATATCATGTGTCCTTGACACTTCTGCTCCGTAAACTCTACAGTTTGCTTTTCCCAATCAATCCTGGGATTTTGTTGCACTAACCAGGGCATTCCTAAAATTAAACCAAACTGTGGAGCAGCTATTAAATCAAAAGCAATGTCTTCTCTGTCTCCTGATGCAAATGTCATCTGTAATTTATGCGTTTGTTGTTTGATAGGACCAGATACTAACGGAGAACCGTCCACTGATTGAATCCCTTCCACTCTTGTTTTATCTTGTACAGGTAGTCCTAACTGGTGTGCCAATGTAATGTCCACAAAATTACCTGTGGCTCCTGAATCCACCATAGCCAACACCACTTGCTTAGACATCGCCCAACATAACGTTACCAGAATATACAAATGAGATGTCTTGCTCCCAACTGTATTTGCCACTAATTTGGGGAACCTTGCTTCCTTTGGGTCTGTCACCTGAGTTCCCCCTAAGGTCGGCCCAACTCTTTTCCCGCTTCCTTCTTGCCTCGTTCCCCTCCAAAATTCTTTTGCGGAGTATTTGGACAGGTACGAATAAATGACCTGCTGTCCACAGTACAAACATAATTTATTAAGTTTCCGTTGTTCTTTTTCTGCCTCAGATAACGGACCTCTGATACTAGCAATCTGCATTGGTTCTACATCGCTACTCCTTCCTCCTCTACTCATGTCCAATCTCACAAACGGGACTGCTTCTGGTTTCTTCTTGTCTCCCCTTCTCTCATTCATTCTATGATCTAACCTAAGGGCTCGGTCTATCATCGCTGTACAAGTACTGGGTTGCGGTTCTACCTGCGCAATGGCATCTTTCATTTCTTCCCGTAGCCCTTGATAAAACAGTACCGTCTGTTTTGCTTCTGGCCATTCAGTTTCAATCACTAATCTATTGAACTGTGTCACATATGTAACCAAATCTCGTGATCCCTGTCTTAACCCTAACAACTCCTTGTCTTGGGCCAATGAAACCTCCCGTCTATCAAATAGTCTACCAAATTCTCCTAGAAAATTATCCCAGTTATATAACAAGGGGTCATCTTTCTGTACTAAGGGCATCGCCCAGGCTTCTGCATTCCCTGTCAAACAGGATATTACAAAAGCGGTTCTGGCTTGGATGGTCTCAAACACCGCAGGTTTGCACAAAAAATGGAGTCTACATTGCGTAAGAAAGGTCATGTATTTCCTAGGATCCCCTGAAAAACGTTCTGGTGAGGCCAATGGTCCACTACTCGGTGGTTGGACAATGACCGTAGGATTGCCCCTAATGGAAGTGCCCTCCGTAGTGGAGGTACTGGGCCCCTCTAAAGGGGTACCTTGCGCTACCAACCCTTATACCTGGGTTTTCAAGGTGGTAGCTTGCCTAGCATGTGCTAATTCCAACTCAATATCCTGTAAAACCTTTAGCACATCTGCTGGAGGTGTCGGGTCCATTTGGCTTAGGTGGTTGTGAGTATCCCAATTTGGGGGTGGCTTATTATGTCACAATCACACTAACTGGAAGAAAGAGAGATCGACACTCTCCCCCGAACCACGGAAGCCGAATGAACTCAACCCTCCCACCGTGGTTGGCACAGGCGCCTGAGTTAGTAAACAGGTCGCCACGTGGCAGCCAATGGGGGGAAGAGGGGTTAGGGAGAGGTTGTGGATAGGAAGGGGAAATTAGGAACACCAGAAAGAGGATAAGGAAACTCCTAAGGTGGATGGACTGGGGAAACACCGGAAAAAACCCTACTCTAACTCACATAGAATGAACAGAACGATCACCTACACAATTAACATATACCTGATTCCTGAATAGCACACCTTAATACGTGTACTGTATCCTATTCTGAAATATCATTCCCATACAACACATAAGCAGGCAATATGACCACACATAAGGGAAAGCTTCCCAAAATGATTAGACAATACACATGGCCCTTCGGACAGCATTAGCAACATACAACATAAATGCATTTCCTTTAGTTCCTGACACTAGTGAAATGTTGTTGTCCATATGCAGTTCTTCCTGCATTAACCCATATGAGATTGCCAAAGTTCTTGAATTATATGAGTAACAAACACACTTTCATTTCTCATACGGATTGAATTCAAAGTGATTAGGGCGTTACTTATCTCAGGTCTGGGGAGCACGTGGGACTTCCCAGACAAATAATGAAACCGCAGTAAATCATTCCAAGCAGTTCAGGAAATATATTGCCCTCACGAGTACTTATCTTGAGTCTGGGAGCCCCGTGGGACTTCCCAGACGAAGAACAGCAAGCGTTGTCTCTGCCGGCTACTCAGCGCCCCTCCTGCTCCTATCGCACTGTGAACGCGTGCAATCAAGCGTTCCTCCTTTGCATCTCGTTTCGTCGCACGCGGACGCCTTCCTCCTGTTGCCGAATGCGGCAGCCTGACTCCAGCTCCCAATCAATAATAAGCCACACCTGCCCACCGCCGTTGCCTGCCTTTAAGCTGCCTTGATTCTTGATGCAGTACAGCTGGCAAGGCGCGCACGGGCCAAACTACAAAATAACACAAAGGATGCTGGGAACTGAAGTTTCCTTATCCTTCCAGCACATAATGTCTCAATAGGCATATTTTAGCACTCCACGCCTGTGCCAACCCTGATTCCTGACATGGAACCTATTGTTCCAAGTGTACCGAAATTACCAGTGTTACTAATAGTCATTTAGATTAAGTGTGACCCATTTTATGAAAATAACTTTACCAAATGCCGTTCCTGGCAACATCTTATACAATTTGTAAATCAACTGTGGGCGTGTTTTTTACTGTTGAAAACCAACCAATGTTGTTTTTTAAGGATAATGGTTTTTCAATGGCTGGTCTAGTTCCTCATTGGGAGAACAATTTATGAACGTCTATATGATCTTCGTTATGCACTAAAATTGGCTTCATCTTTACGAGTCCACTGCCTCTCTCATGCAATTTGGGATGGTTCTAATGATGTCATAGTGAAATAAATCACATTGTTTACTTACAAAGAGTATTATAAAAAGAACCTGGTGTGCCTTTAATCTAGATGTTTGCAAATAATGAGTATGGTGATAGCCATCTATTAGACGCATGTTCATTGTGTAGAATAATTCAATATTATTACCAATATTTCTAATCCATACAAGTGACGGGTGACATCATCAAAGTGATTGTTGTGACATGCTCACATTCTGATTCTTACAGTGTCACGGTACTTGCTTAGTTTCTCATGTATTTGCAAACTTTCAAAACATCAAATGATCTGTGGTTCTGATGTACACAATCTCACATATTCATGTCCTGGTTAGACCCTCATAATTAGTACATTCCTAGTACTATGCTTCACATAAAATGACTGTGCATTTTGCACAGTTGTTGTGGTTGGTTGCATAACCATTGGGTCTTTGGGAAAAAAAAATCCATGTAGGATTAACAAAACCCTAGTACATTTATTTGACGTTACGTGTCACACTATGTTTGTTTGAAGTTTGCAGTACTTAAAGGAATACATAAGGTGCACACATAAGTGCATTTGCTGTTACAAGCACTGTTCCAGTAGGAGGAATTGTAAAGGTGTATGTGTTTTGCTTTTCGAAAGTGCTAGTGGTATGGCTGTACTTAGAAACCAGTTCGCGTATTCTAACTCTGTATAGTTTTGCAGTTTTTAAGAATATCCTTTGATGCAGTTTTATTCCTGTTGGTGGATTCTAGGTATTTTTCTATTGGAAACACATATTATAGAACTATTGGTGCAGTTAGATATCAGTTGGCGTATTGTCACTGTTGATAGTTTTACAGTTTTTAAAGGTATATTTTGAAGCACTTTCCTTCCTTTTGGGGGATTTTAACTCTTTCACTATTGGAAATTAATATTGCAGTACTATGGGTGTAGTCAGATGCCAGTTGGCAAATTCTCACTGTTGATAGTTTATCAGTTTTGAAGGGTATGTTTTGAAGCACTTTCATTTTTGCTGGTGGATTTTAACTTTTCCACTATTGGAAACTAATATTGCAGTATTACGGGTGCAGTTAGATACCAGTTGGCGTATTGTCACTGTTGATAGTTTTACAGTTTTTAAAGGTATATTTTGAAGCACTTTCCTTCCTTTTGGGGGATTTTAACTCTTTCACTATTGGAAATTAATATTGCAGTACTATGGGTGTAGTCAGATGCCAGTTGGCAAATTCTCACTGTTGATAGTTTATCAGTTTTGAAGGGTATGTTTTGAAGCACTTTCATTTTTGCTGGTGGATTTTAACTTTTCCACTATTGGAAACTAATATTGCAGTATTACGGGTGCAGTTAGATACCAGTTGGCGTATTCTAACAATTGATAGTTTGACAGTTTTGGAAGGTATGTTTTGAAGCACTTTCATTCCTGTTTGTCGATTTTAAGTCTTCCACTATTGGAAAGTGATGTTGCAGTATTATGGCTACAATTAGATACCAGCTGGCGTATTCTAAATGGTGATAGTTTTATAGTTTAGAATGGTATGTTTGGAAGTACTTTCATTCCTGATGGCAGATTCCAACTATTTCACTATTGGAAGGGTCATTGCAATGTTATGGGTGCAGCTAGATAGCAGTTGGTGTATGGTAATGGTTGATTGTTTTACAGATTAGTGACTAAAGTTTGTAGACCCTCATCATCAGTACAATTTAAATACTATGGGTGAAACAACATTAGTGTGTGTTATGCACAGTTGTTTCTGTGTGCATAATCTTTGGGTCATTGGGGAAAAAACGGTATAGCATTATCAAAAATGTATAACATGTACATCTGTCAGCATATTGAAACTGTTTTCCATTTACAAACAGCATCGTAGCGCTATGGAGGTAGTTACATACCAGTCGTTTTATAGTTTTATAGTTCAGAAGGGTATTTTATTTGCACTTAGATACATGTTGGTTTCTATTGTGCAGGTTCAAGGAAAAATAAGTAGACATTTGTTAGAATTGCTGGTAATCTTTGCTTTAGAGTAATGGAAGTGTCATTGCTCTCAAACCAACCACATCCTTTTTTAATATATGCAGTATAATGACCTGCATTGGTTGTGGCACCAGTGTGGTTGATTATCCCTATTGTGAAGGTTTTGTTGCCAAGAGATAGTTGGCCTTTTCTGAAGCTAGTATGCTCTCAGTTGTGTTTTGTACCATCTGTGTTGTCCATTAAAAGCATTACTGTTACATATTGGCTATGTGAGTTTATGTGAAAGGTAGACGATTGTCTGAATTGCAAATAGTACATATGGCCCTCATTACGACCCAGGCGTTGGACCATGCCGGTAACTTACCGACTCCGCCATGGCGGAATGGGCAATTACCGCCCCATTCCGAGGTTGGCGGGGCGGTAATTCCCCATGCTGCCATGGCCCTTCCCCATTCCCATTTTTGCCCCATAGGGCTCAATGGGACTGGGGAAGGCGCTAATTATTGCACCGTAAATTACGTTGCCGTAATTAGCTCATAGGTCCCTTTTCAGGTTGGTTTTTTAATGCCTGCTAAAAGCAGGCGTTAAAGTGCCACCCGCAAAGGGACCTCGTAATCAGGCGTTAAGGGTTAACAGCGCTGCCACCTTTTATGGCGCCGTTAACCCCTTAATGCCTGGGTTGTAATGAGGGCCAATATGCCGTGATTGGCATTTTGCACCAGCTGCTGAAATGGAATGGGTTCCCAATTAGGTATAGATACATACACAAATTGTTCACTATGGACTTGCTCCTGTGCAACATGGTTGCAGAGAGTGCATGAATGTTTCCACGTATATGAAATCTGGACGATTTCATGAATAGGTATATTTTTGCTTTCAAGTACTTGCAGTAAGTACAATAGAAATTCATGTTGCTTTTCTGTGAAGGAGGAGCATTTGAAAACACAATTGGTCTGAGCCGGTCAAGTAAATGTTTTCAATAATTGGTGGCAATTGGAACAGAAGAGTGATTGCTACATTTGCATAGCAATTTACACCAGTTGTGTTGGAACATTTAAATGGAACAGAGAGTTCTGTGTATGTGTCATTTGGAGGACCACCACTTGTTTTTTAAAAGACATATTTCTCTTTGTTTGTGCTGTTGGATGTGCACTTGCGTTTGCAATACCTAGTTTTGTGGTTGTGCTACTTGATGCAGTAGCAACTGCTTTAAGTTTCTTTGTTGGTACTGTTGTGAGATCTCTTTCAAGTTCTGTTTACATTAATTTTCTTTTAACAAGTTTACCTTTTTGAGGGACAGAGTAGATATTGAGATCGGGTGTGTAGAGTGCATGTAGTCTGTTGTACTCCACGATGCAAGGAATGTCAGCCTTGACTTAGTTTGTATCAAAATTGACTAGAAATAGTCCTTCGAGTGTATGTAGACCTGACAGTGCTACGTAACTCATACCGTCTTTAAAGACTGTGCTGCCAATGTCAATCAATGCCTGATTTAGGGTTAGACCTTGCAATTTCTGAATAGCGACTACATATGCAAGAGACAGAGAGAATTGTACGCTGCGTACATACATGTCTTTGTAAAGAAGGAATCGTGCTGTTGATCGTCCTATCCTTTTATCTTCTGAAAGTTTGTCAAAGTGGATGTTGACAAACTTAATGTTGTTGTCACGTGGATGCAGCAAACATCTGTTCCAAGTGCTCCATTAACTAAACCTTGCTCCATGTCAAGGTTACACTTCAGAATTACTCTACAGTTTAAACACAATGTTAATATTTTCTCTGAACCATCTGTGTTGGAGATAGAGATTTCTACGCTATTCAGTCATGCTAATGCTTGTTGACACATTGGGAGTGTCATGCCGCGCACTTCCAGTTTGTCTCTGGAGTTAATATGCACTATCGGTTGCATTTCTTTTTTTAACATTGTCTCACTGAATTGCATACAGCTTGCTAGGGTTGGCATTAAGGACATACATTTCCCATTTTTGTGTACTAATTGTTCCATGACATCAGGAGCAGATGTGTCATGCCCATATAGCTCATGGATGAGTCTACTATTTAAGATGGATTGTGCATCTTTAGAAAGAAGACCAATCCGAACACTTTTGAAAATGTTAGCACCGGTGAGGTCTGCAGACTGACGTATGTTTTGAAAAGCTATCCACACAGACTTAGAACCTAGAAGTCTGGGCCACATTCCTGTTGCAAGGCCATTCTTAGCTCCTGTACATTTCCTGACACATTAAAGGGAGCTGAGATCATATGAATATGTAAGAAAGTCTTCAAGAAAGATTCTCACAAACAGTAACTGATTTCACTTATCAATGCCAAGTGTAAGATCCTTTCTGGGGGTGCGCCACTTGAGACATGGCTCTACTCACACCAGACTATCCAAAATGTGAGTTGTGGTCTCTTATGGGAAACGGCACCATTGCCCAGTGTATAAGGAAACATGTTAATCTGTACAAAGGATTATTGTTTTTAGGGTTTAGAAACCTTAAGATTTATTTTCTTTCTATTGTGCAGGACTGTCTTTGGCTGCCCCATGTTTCAAAAGAGCCAGCTTAAGGCATTATAGAATTTCTTAACACACTTCACTACGGAGAATGTGGGTGAGTGCACTTTGGACATTTTGGGGAAACACTTATTTTTGAGCAGCAAAAGGTGCAAGTTAAGTGTGCACCCTAGTGCCCATAATTTGTTTCTAAAATATGTTGAACACTGCCACAAGTGAGCCTGAATGCCCCCAGCTAGGCATGTCAGGAGTACACAGTTTACTCTTTAGGGATGATATGGAATTGTTAGCTGCATGGAAAACAGCCTGGTAACCCTGACAGCCCTTCTGAATGTTATTGCATTTGAAAGAGACTAACTATAAATGCTGCCAAATCCAACATAATGGACATCAGTCCATGTCAAGCTGCGAAGCATACAATATGGGTCAATGAGGATTTGCTGGAGAGAGTCAACCTTTTGATTAGCTTGAGGTGCTCTTTGGGGATGAATATGAGCGGTCCTTTCAGGAGGATACAATTGAAACTCCCTTAAAAGAAGAGACTGGTGCAATGTGTGACTTTATAAAACAAGCAATGGCAATAGTTTTGGTGTTTACTGTTGTTCTTTGCCTTTTTGAATGTATAGGCCCCAGTGTGCAAGGAGGAAAGTGCAAAGTTTCAAAGGAGGATGAGATAAGTGGCACTGGTGTGCAAGAGAATGCAAAGGCAGGGGAAGAAAACAAGGGAGGAAACAAAAAGGAGAGGGTGCCATCAATTATGAGCAAGAGTAAATATGAGCGAGAAAGGTTGAGAGTGAGAGGGTAAGAAATAAAGGGAAAGCGTGAGAGGGAGGATATGAGGGGGTAGCGAGAGGGGATGGGGTGGGTAGGTTGTATAGAGAATTGGGGTGGGTGGGGGTAGAGAGAATGTGGTTATGGTAGGTGGATGGAGTTAGACAGAGTGGGGGTAGAGAGAGTAAGTTTAGGGTGGGTGTGGGTGGAGAGGGTGGTCGTAGGGTGGCTGGAGGTAGAGAGAGTGGCACCAGGGTGGGTGATTGGGGCAAGAGTGATTTGGGTTAGGATGCATGGGTTAGAGAGATTGGAGGTGGTGTGGCTGGGTGGGGATGGAGACAGTGGAGGTAGGGTGGGTGAGGTAGAACGAATGGAGGTAGTCTGGGTGGGTGGGGAAAGAGAGAGTGGCGGTAGTGTGGGTAGATGTAGGTTGGGAGTGTGGGGGTAGAGAACGTCGGGGTTGGGCGGGTGTTGGTAGGGTTGGTGGGTGTAGAGAGAGTGGCCCTATGTTGGGTGTGGTTAGAGAGAGTGGGGATTGGGTGGGTTGAGGTAGAGAGAGTGGGGGTGAGGTGGGTGAGTGGGGGTGGGGTTGGTGGGTGTAGAATTTGTGGGTGGGGTTAGAGAGAATGGGTGTAGGGTGGGTGGGATTAGAGAGAGTGTGGAGTAGGTTAGGTGGGGGTAGAGGGAGTGGAGGTAGGGTGGGTGGGTAGGGTTAGGGAGAGTCGACTTATGTAGTGAGAGTGGAGCATGAGGGTGCTCAAGAGGCCAGCCAAGATGGCCACTCTCTCCTTTCATCAGCCATGAAACAACATACTCTTGAGGGAGAAAGATAGCGGATGTCACATGGAACCGTTGGTGAGTTTTCCTTCTCAATATCTGTGGGAGAATGGCAAGGTACCGTTGGTCAAATCCCCAGCGGCGGACTGGAGGCAGCCTCAGAGGCGCTGATGTAGCAATGTTGGTAGGCGAGAAGGGTATCTGACACTAAAAACATTAAGCACTGCGTAGCAAAGTAAGACCTGAAGAGCTACGCAGTGCTGAACTCCACAGGCAGTGAGGGTGAGAGTCCTGAGATCCTGAGTAAGTCCAGTCTGGACAACCGCAGCAAGTCACTGGAGTCAGAGTGGGCCGGAGCAGAAAGACAAGCAGAGACAACAGATTTGCTCTCTATGAAAGTATTGTGATTGGGGTCGGCAACTCAGGCTTCTCCCTACAACAGGGTGCCTGAGCGAACCTACATAACCATGCCGAACGGCATGGATGAGATTGAAAAGGAGCGCAGTGACTCAGGTCCACAAGAAGCAGTGGCTGTCTTGGAAGAGGAAGCGATGGTGGCTCCAGGTCTGCAATACACGGAGGTGTTCCAACATTGCTAAGTCTACCGCAGTCTGGATGTCTCCATAATAGAAGTATCCGCCAGGCCTGCATTTGGGAAGCATCGAAGCAAATGAGATGGAGAACAAATGAGGTGAGGAGATGACCGGAGGTGCATTGTAGCATGGTGGTTTGGTATATGATCCAGAGGTCAGAAGGTAAACACATCAGTACACGGCTGAAGACTAAGGGATATAATATGTACACCATGAAAGCATTCTGACAGACTCCTGTGGCCATAGATAATACCAGTCATGAATCTGATCGCACCAAGAATCTTTAGCAGCTTTATACTAACATCTGCCATTCATTTACATTGGACGCCCAAGGGTGCAGGTGGTCCGGGCAGGGGAACACATTACACCGGGGGTACGCTTTCCCAAAGAGCACAAGGATGTTAGACTGTATGTTCCAAATCAAAATCCACTAACATCCCCTGGTTGCTTAAGACTGATTACTACTACAATGAGGAGGCTGTGATGAGCCACGTAGATTGGGCATGCTGTGAATACAGAACTGCGTCACTGTGGTGCTAGATCCTCGACACTAAAAAGACCATCATTGAAGGATTAAGAGATCCAAAGGTACACATCAAGGCGAGAAGGGGTTAGGTTCTGAACAACGGTCCATATCTCTGCCTCTTGCATTAACTACGTCTAAGTAGCTAGCACTTTGTCGGACCAGTGCTGTAGGAAGTCTTTCAGTGTGTTATAAGGGGTGAATGTATAGCAAAGAAGTGTGGAGTAATGGAAATTATCAGAAAAATAACTGGAAGACAGTGAAAAGACTCTCAGAAGCCTTGAAGCCGACATTGATGGTATTGTTGACCCTGTCAAGCAGGCCTGAATACATGATGAACTCCATAGATTTAATGACACAGCATATAGGCAGGTCAAGTTTATGGGTAGGCAAGCTGCCGTTCTTCATCAGTATGGGGAGGGTCGGTGACCTGGTTAACTACTAGCATAGGTGGCTTGAGTTGAAAATTCAAAAACACATATTAAAGCTTAAAGAGACTCTACTGGGAAAGTAATATGCACAGACAACAGGATTATTCAAGTGATGTGGGAATTTTACACAGTGCCAAACTCATCGCAAATCGAAGCTCTATAGTCACTTCTTGATGGATTCTTAGATCAGGCACACTTGTGTAAAGGAGCGTTATGAGTGACATATATCATATCACTACGTTGGTTAAGTCAAGAGGATAGGGAATGGCTCAGCAAATCTAATACACTGCATGAGGTCCAGCGAGTGATCGGGGAACTTCCTTCTGGATGGCGCCCAGGCAGATGGATTTACTCCTGATTTTTATAAAACATGCTCAACAATTCTGGCCCCACATCTTTTGAAGGTAAACCATCAAGCCCTTGAAAAGGGAACTCTTCCGGAGTCAATGAGAGACATAGTGGTAACAGTACTGATTAAATCCGGGAAGGATCCCATGGAGTGCAAAGCCTACTGGCCGATCTAACCTATTAACATGGATAATAAGATCCTAGCCAAGGTTCTGAACTTTAGATTTGCACCATTAATGACGAAATGTGTGTAAGCCAATCAGGCAAGTTTTATACCCGGAAGGTCGACATCCAATGAACTTAGATGAATATGTGGACTAATGTCAGCTGTCAATCTGCACAATCGGTAGAGTCCACCCCACTAGATGCAGAAAAGGCATTTGACTTGGTGGAGTTGCCATTACTCTTGGCAGGGTTGAGAAAGATGGGTGTTCAGGAATGATGTTTATGATCATTTTCCTGGATATGTGAGATGCTTCGTGGGGTTGCTGTTAGGCTTATCCAAAAGACAAGCATCAATGATGTGGGGTAGGGGGCCCTCTCATGTGAGAAGTATCTGGTTGAAAGATATAATGTTTTGTTTTGATATGGAATCAGATGTTAGACTCATGGCACAAGCAAGTCCAAGACCCAGAGATATATGGGGTCCATATAAACATGATCAGCTTACAAGACAGAGGACTTTATCTTAGCACTTGGACTAATATCTTAGCCCAATAGTGTATGAAAAAGTGTATCTTACTGGAATATTATATTGTTTTGCTGGCACAGCCTGAACAAGTGGGAACAGCTGTATTGGTTCAATGTTGTACAAAACAATAAAGAGAATATAACAAAAAGAAGTGGAGGGAGTGGATTTAGGGTGGGTGGGTGTAGAGAGAGTGGGGGAATGATGGGTGGGAGTAGAGAGAGTGAGGGTAGGAGTGGTGGGCTAGAGAGAGTGGGAGTAGTGTAGGGCTAGAGAGAGTGGGGGCAGTGTGGTGGGCTGTGGTAGAGAGTGGGGCTAGGGTAGGTTGGGTGGTGGTAGAGAGAGTGGGGGTAGGATTAGGTGGGGATAGAGAGTAAGGGTAGGGTGGGTGGTGATAGAGAGAGTGGGTGAAAGCTGGCTGTATGGGTGGGGTACAGAGAGGTGGTAAGTTAGGTGGGTTGGCATGGCGAGAGTGGTGGTAGGGTGGATGGGTGTAGATAGAGTGGCAGTAGGTGGGTGGGTTTAGAAAGAGTGGGTGAAAGCTGGCTGGATAGGTGGGGTAGACAAAGGGGTGTAGGCTGGGTGAGATTAGAGAGGGGGTAGATTAGGTGGGTTGGCATAGAGAGAGTAGTGGCAGGGTGGATGGGTGGGGGTAGGGAGGGTGAGGATTGGGTGGATGACAGTAGATATGGTGTGGATTGGGTGGGTGGGTGAAGAGAGAGTGGAGTTGGGTGGGTGGTGTTAGAGAGAGTGGGGGTAGAATAGTGTGGGCGTAGAGAGTGTGGGAGTATGGTGGGTGTAAAGGGAGTGGCCGTGAGGTGAGTGGGGGTAGGGTGGGTGGAGGTAGAGAGAGTGTGGGCAGGGTGACTGAGTGGGCATAGAGAGAGTGGGGGTATGGTGGGTGGGATAGAGCGAGTGGAGGTAGGGTGGGTGGGTGTTAGTAGAGAGAGTGGAGGTAGGGTGGGTGGCTCGGCTTTATAGAGAGTGGAATTAGGTAGAGGGAGTGAGGCTGAGGGTGCTCGAGAGCATAGTCAAGATGGCCGCTCTGAAGTGAGCTGCACAACAACCCTCATAAATCTGAAACATCTCTCCTGTCATCAGTCGTGAAACAACATAAAGTTGAAGGAGAATGATGGCGGATGTCACAGGGAACCGGTGGTGTGTTTTTCTTCTCAATACGTGCAGGAGAGTGGCATGGGACCAGTGGTCGCAGAGAGAGGGGCATAGTGTGGGTGGGAATAGAGAGGGGGTAGATTAGTTGGGTTGATGTCGAGAGGTAGGGTGGGTGGGTGGGGGTAGAGAGGGTGAGGATTGGGTGAGTGACAGTAGAGATGGTTGTGATTGGGTGAGTGGGGGTAGAGAGAATGGGGCTGGGGTGGGTGGTGATACAGAGAGTGGGGTAGAGTACGGTGGGGTAAAGAGAGTGAGCGTAGGGTGGTCAGTGGTAGAAAGGGTGCAGGTAGGGTGGGCGGGTGAGGGTAGATAGAGTGAGAATTGTGTAGGCAAGGGTAGAGTGGTGGGATAGGTGAGGGTAGTTGGTTTGGGCCAAAAAACATGAAGAAACATGAACACGATCACTGCTGCCCGTGGTGCTCAAGGTGCCCCTGCCATCTGGCCCGCCCTGCCCCCTGCTCACATGGAGAGGAACTGACCTCTAGGCACAGCTGCACCATTGTGCACAGTCACATGACTGTGACTGCAGCCCTTGCTCCCACTCACTGCACCCATTCACCTGGAGAGTAAACAACCTCCAGATGCTGCAGCCCCATCATGCATAGCTGCACGACTCCTGTGTCACCCCTTCATATTTCCACCTCCTAGGGCATCCCCATTGAAGTGCGTTGAAATCAAGGGCTACTTTCCATTCAGTCTGCTCCTTTTGGCACTGAGTGCACCCTTTCATTCATTACTCTGGTTGCTCTATCTACCTTCTGTCTTTTCAACTCATGGCCATGACTAAGTTTACTCAATACCTCACTTCACCCTGGATTTCATCCTGCTCTTTCTATGTCTTTTCCAATCCCATCCCTTTCTTCTTTTCACCCTTTTCACCATGTCTGTCTCCACCTCTGGAACCCTCAAGCCTGATCTATTCCCAAATATTTTCTTATACTACCTCGATTCTTTCAGTTGGACTTTGGAACGCCTGTTCCTACTGTAATAAATCCCATTCCATCTTTGATTCTTTTTTCTATCTTAATCTACAATTTTTTTGCCTGACCGACACCTGAATATTTCCACACAGCAGCTCCACCCCTTTTCTTACTATCGATTTTACCAAATGTACACATTCACCACAACCTATTGACCACGGAGATGGCACCAGTATTCTTTTTACTTTTTTGGACTGCTTCCCCTCCTTCATCAAACTTTCCAATCTACCCTTCCTCTGAATATCACCTTTCTTCATTCTCTAAACCTTACACTTTTGCCTTTCTTGCTATTTATCAACCTCCTGGCTCTCCCATCTCTTTCTACGAAGACCTAGACTCTTTGCTCTCCTTTCTGCAGCCTTCTACCTCTTCCTTCTTTCTCCTTGGAGACATTAATATGCATCTTTCCTCGACTCATCTTTTATCGCCCCTTATTCCTCTTCTTTATTTTGATTTATTTATTTGTAGGGTGCTGATAGCTCTCAAGCATCAGGGTGCATTAACATCCACACAGAGGGACAGCAGTACAAATAAGCAACACAGGACAGTGATCAAGCCATACATAGATCACAAGTAGTCTGCAGAAGACAAAGGTTGATTAACAGGAGAATTGTTCCATTTGCGGGCTGCGACTTTGGGGAAGGATTTACCCATGCTGTTAGACCACTTATGAGGTACAATAGCTATCACCTCCGAGGTGGCAGATCTAATGGTACGACCCGGAACATACAAGTTTATCATAGCTTTAAGGTAAGCATGTGCTTTCCCGTGGATACATTTATGTACCAACGTGGATGCTTTGAATTCTACTCTATCTTCAACTCCTAACCAGTGCAGGTCTCTTCTGGCGCCACTGATATGCTTGAATTTGGATTTTTGTTTGATTATCCTTACCACATTGTTCTGAATATGCTGATAGCTAGCCACCCTTTATTTGTTAGCTCTCAGTAGCAGAGCATTGCCATAATCCAAGCGTGATAAAATGGTTGCTCGTCCTATAGTGGCACAATTGTCTTCACTCAAGTGGGGTTTATAAGCTTTCAGCAATCTAAGGTAATAAGAGCAGTTTTTGCTGATATAGTGGGCTTACGCAGCAGCGCTCATAAATTCTTCTGTTACCATCCCAAGGGTTTTGACTTTACTCAGGACTTTGATATGAGTATCCTTGATCAGGAAGGACTCATAGTTGGAAGATAGTTTAGCTCTGGCTTGATGAGAACCAAATATCGTCAGCTCAGTTTTCTTGCTGTTTAAACACATCCAGTTGAGATCCATCCAGGATTCAACCATATTGTATACATTTGTTACAGTTCACAGTCCTTCTTATAGTCCTTGCTTAGCTCTATCACCAGCTGTGTGTCATCAGCATAATTTGTGAAAAAGATGTTAATGTGATCAAGAACTAGACACAGAAATCTTAGATAGAGATTAAAAACTAACAGTGACATACTAGAGCCTTTTGGGACCGCACAATGTATTTTTCAAAGGAGAATTTGTCCCCCCAATGTACCCTGGACTTCCTATTAGATTGAAAAGATGTTATCCAACCAATTGCCTCTTCAGTACAGTTAGCTAATTTCTCTAAAGCCTTCTTAAAGAGATTGTGGTTGAGAAGATCAAAGGCTGCACTAAGGTTGAGAAGGATAAGGAGACCTGCTTTTCCCTTGTCCATTATGCTTAAAGTTTTAGTCTGAAGATCTAGCATGGCAGTATCAGTATTGTGGGTGGCACAGAAGCCAGATTGTTGATTATGTAACAACTGGCTTGCTTCTACATGTGCCTGTAGTTCTAACACAGCAATTTTGTCCACAACTTTCAGTATAAAAGTACAGCTAATTATGGGCCTAAGGTTACTGGGGTCTCTTTGGTCTAAGGTAGCCAGTGGTGTAATATTGAATGTTATTCAATTCCAGTCCAACTCTCCCATCTCATGTCTCCAGCTCACAGCTCGACCTGATTTTTTCCTCTCTCCCACTTGACTTCACAGTCTCTGAAATATCTCTTTACTCCTCTGATCATTCTTTGCTATCCTTCTCTTTCCTTCTTCCCTCCACTCCTATTCCCCCTCTTCTCCAACAGCCTTCCTCCATCACGATCTTTGCTCTTTCTCTCCCGTCTCCTTCTTTTCCTCCCTTTCCAAAACTCTCCCCTCTCTCTCAGCCTTTTCCACATTTCTTATCAACAATGACTCTGCTATTCTGTATAGCTCTCTTTCATCTACTATGGACCTGCTCCACCATTCAATGTCCTTTTCCCCCTCCAGCAAGCCTCCAAAGCCGTGGCTGACTCCTGGTCTTCATTCCATCCAAGCGCCTTGAGGAAGGCAGTACATACCCAGAAGAAAGCACATTTTTCTTCTGACCTCTTTCTGCTTTCTGTACTTCACTCTTCCTATGATGCTTCTCTTCTTGCAGTCAAAAAGACAAGTTTGCTTCCCTTACCTCATCTCTCTCCCGTCATCTCTGTTGCCTGTTCATGTTATAAACTGGATGCTGTGCCCTCTGGATTCTGAGCATTCTATTTCTTCATCTCTGTCCTCTTGTGAGGTCTTCATCTCCAAAGTCACCACGCTGCTCTCATCTATAACACACCTTCTCTCACATCCCCCTCCTTATCTATACCTGCGCACCTTTCTTCCAAGCCCCTTCGTGTTTACCACCCTTACTGATTCTGACACTGCCTCTTTTCATACTCTGGCTCAACCTACTGCTTCTCCACTTCACCCTCAGGCGTCTCTCTTTATCCCCACTGTCTACCCCTTAATCATCATCTTCCTGGCATCTCTCCTCAATCTCTCCCTGTCTTTCGCCTCTGTCCCTTTCTCCTTTAAACCTGCTTTATCAATCATTCAAATCCTAAAGTAGAGGAGGAGCCAAGTACCACAACCTCAAGCACCTCGCCCATATTGCCTATATGTTGGGAACCAAAGTGTGAGAAACCTGCAGTACCAGTGAAAATACTGATACCAAGGAGAATCCTAGAGGCAAGGTTCCCATTGAGAAAGCCATACCTTCTTACAAGACACTATGATGGCCATTTGAATGAAATCCCAGAAGAAGCAGGACCAATGAATGAAAAAGCAGAGTGGTGACGTCACACAAAGCCAGACTGATGTACATGGAAGAGATGAAGAGACAAGAGATGTGAATATAATCTATAAGGCATCAAGACAGTGGGCCTCATTACAAGTATGGCGGTAAGGCAACAACGGCGCCAGTATTGCTAGCAGCACTGTTGCTACCATACCACCATACTAGGAATTCTGCTCGCGGGTGCCCTTGCAGCCACCAGGTCTTACCTGGTGGCCGTACCGGCACCAGGAGCAGAACATGATGGTAGTACCGGTACCAATATTAACGGTACCGGTGCTACCACCCTACCCATTCCCATTGAGCTCTATGGGCCGAATGGGGAGTCCCTTAATACTGGCACCCGCGAATGGGCAATTACCAGGTCTACCAAAAACAGCATGACCCAGTAATTCCCCTTTCGTGGTTGCTGGAATTAAATGGATACCGGCGGCAGCTGTGCCTGTACTACAGGCACGGCAACCGACAGCCTCGTAATGAGGTCCAGTATCAAGATAAGTGACATTTCGGGCTCTAAATGAGGAAACGTATGCTACAGAAGCAATGTAGATATCAAGTCATTTTACACATGTACAGATGCAAAGAAACGCAGGCAGACAAAGTATTTGAGAGGCTAGCTATGTAGTGAATCGATTGCGACATACGCCAACAAATACATATGTAGGAATGAAGTAAAGAATGGATGTTTCCATGTGTTATTGCAGAGTTGGAACAAAGAAGATAGGCCTTTTTTCCAGTGTGTCACAGTTGAAAAACAACTAAATTGCAGAGGTGAATCTCAGAAAGGCGAGGCTGGATGAGCCACAAGAAGCCAACGTCTTATCAGACTGGGATGAGCAGACATTAGTTACAATTGTGTGAAAGAATGAAACTCCTGTTCAGAAGGCATAGACAAAAACAAGGAAGACATCAGAGGTCTATTAAAAAACTGTATTTTAAATACACTAGAGCTCAAATTTGTGGTCTTCAGTCACATGAATGCATGAAGTTGAACAAACATGACGAGCCATACCAACGCAGAGAGGCAGAGCGTGCCTCTACTCCCCTGTATTCTCTAGGGCAAGGAACATTTCCAAGACTAAGTTCAAAGCCTTAATTGACATGCAGACCAGTACGGTTATGATAGATGATATGCTAATTGATGGGAAGCTATGGTTATGACCAGCTCACCAGCACCTGGAAGTCCAACCTGTGTGCTGCTAATGTGGGTGGAAAAGTAGTGATGGATGTAAGAGTGCCAACCAATTGTAGGGGGCAACATGATTAAGAGCCCTAATGTTTGTGTAACCAATAGGACCTTGTGTATTTAGTGATGTTCATAGTGACCTGTTTGAGGCGAGGGATTAGTTGCCCCACCTGATGTTAAGGGGCCTATCACTTTCTTAGATTAGTATGGAACATATACTTAGTTGTTCCCTCTAAGCCTATCACATTTGCCGCTAGGTTTTTGTAGTTTGCCACGTAGGATGACGTTAATAAGTGCATAGGTTGACGTCATCAATGATGAGTTTTACTATAAGTATAATGTTTTTTCTTAGGCAAATTGAGAAATCATGCTATGAGATGTCCATTGATGTTGTACTTCCTATTTTAGATAATTGATATTAAAACAGTTAACTTTTGCCAACTTCCTGAGTCATTTTGATTATTGATGTTTGAGTAACTTCTGCATTCCCATTCATCTCAAAGTATTGCTACCTCGTCTTAAAGGGCTGGGTTGGCTGTCCCGGTTCACATTGTATCAGAGACAATGGTTCAAGTAGGTTTTGGGTTCCCCGCAATATCGCATGTCCTCTGCCATTTGGCTTAAAGGACGTGAAGCTCCATGTAGATAGCTGAAATAGTTTTTAGAATTAAGCCTTGCAAGCGTAGGTGAGACGGGTCCCTCGGTTTGTACGAAATCCACTCCTGACTTCTACAGGAAGCTGAATGGACGGAAGGTTGAAGCGGCTGATAAGGGGGAGGCGATTCCCGAGAGTCGGAAGTTGAAAAAGCGAATGGTGGGTAAAACTGAGTGAGGTGGCAACATTGTGAATGGGCAGTGAGTGGAGAAAGTGATAAGGGGAACAAGTAACGGAGAGAGGTTTTGGTAAAGACAACTCGAGACGATTAGTGTCAAGTTATTAAGTAATTGACTTGAGAAGAGGAGCCAAGCAATTGAGAAACTATGAGACGAGGATCATCACAGAAGAGTAAGCCCAGTGTCTTGCGTCATAGCACATAACGGAAGGAGTTGTATCTAGAGTCCAATTGGCGGATGAAGTAGGCTTCGGACCCATTAAAAAACTTGTCTAAAGAGAACAACTCACATCTCAATCAGGTATTTTTTAGGGGCGAGGTTAAGTCTTGAGGATCGCAGGCTGAGATATATGTGGCCGGTCGAGTAGAATGGAAGATATTACTACACTTAAACATCTATGCAAGCAGTTGCCAAAACACGCACTTAAGGTTAAAATGTACAGTGCAGAATGGATTAAAGGCACGGCAGACAAAATGGTCATGCCATAGCCACAAGCGGGATTACTTTTAAAGGCAGTTTTGCAACACATGACGACATATTTGCATGCAGCACACACAGGAAAAAAGTTAGATAAAAGGCTAGAAAGCTTAGAGCTCTAGAAAATGAATCAGAAGGAAAGAGAAGAGCCACCTTCTGAAGACTGGATACTTAACATAAGAGGGCGGTGAGGAGCCTGCTGCCCCCCATGCTGCGTCTGAAGTAAAAGACGATAGTATACAAGATGATGGATTATACCCATTAAGAGGACTTAAGGATGCAGCATGGTACAGCAATCCGGCATATGAGTCGCCTGCGCATAGCAGCGACAAGGGTACCGAGAAGATTCCTGAAAGAGAGGTGAACTCCAAAGTCTCAAGGGACAAAGAAAGAAAGTACAAGGAGAGAATTGAGCAAATACATCCTTAGATATAGGAAGAGAAATAAAGAGATGGAAGGTAGAACAGGATAAGGCTGATAACATAGCGCTCATACAGAACGAATGGATGGGTGGTCAGATTTTGCTCAAACTTGATGGTAAGAGCATTGAGGAAGTAAGGCAAAGAGAAGATCAAGACGGACAAGACAGAACAGGTAGGGGTAGAGAGGAACGAGTGAAAGAAGATGGGGCAAAAAGGAAGGATAGACAAAGATGAGAACAGTTGTATCAGGATGAACAACTAAAAAGGGAAGAAAGGGCAGAAGAACAGAGGAACTATGACAACAGACAGAGAGACAGAACGAGAAAGGCTAGAAAGAAAGAGAAAGGAACAGGAAGAACAAAAATTAAGGGATAAAAGGATACAAAGATGTAGAGATGAAGAAATACCAAGGGCAAATGAAAGAAGAGATTTGAAAAGAAACGAGGAAGAAAGAGAGAGAAGAAACAAGGAAGCAAAGAGAGCTTGATGATTAAATAGAACGAAAGAGAAGGCAGAGAGCACGCGATATTGAGCATGTAGAAAAATAATGAGTGGATCCTAATCCAGAAGTAGCATGGGAGGACATAGAAGAGTTCTCCCCAAAACATGAACCCATACCAGGTTCGTCTACAGCAAATCTAGAGGATGAGTTTGACTCTAAAAGCATTGGGGATGCATTCAGTAAAGTCTATCATAATATGAGGACTAGAACTGAAAGGAATGGGTAAAAACGATTGACTCGAAAGTACACAGTTGTGCGACAGAGAGGGAGTCTTGAGTAGTTTTGAGCCTAAACAGTTGTCTTTAGACAGACTAACTCTGAATAGAGATGAAGAGGAGGGAAGCCACACAAGTGGAGGCAGAATATGTCAGACGAAGGCAGAGAAACCATCAGTGGGGAGGAGGGAGGTAACGCATGTGGTCCCGAGGGATGTTGTCTGTTGGGCAAGGAAGTGAGATGGTCAGAACTAGATCTACCCACATTGAGGGCATCAGAATCTCTGGCACGACTAGAGCAACCTAGAGGGCGATCCCATAGTGAGAGGTGAGACTCGCCACCTTATGTGAGCAGATTAAGATCACTGCCAGGAAGAAGGCGGTGTGGAACCGCTATCCTTGGAGAGAGAGCAGACGATGTTTGGTCGAGAGCAGGATACTCGATTGTCACTATGCAGAAAATGGCTCACGATGGAGCACCATTTAATAACTGTACAGTGGCAGTCTGGAAATCGCTCAGAGTGTTGTATCCAGACACGTCAGATATGGGAGCTATAATGACATAAAAGATGCAGGAAGGGTATGATCCTTTTGTTTACATTCAACATTTCCAAGAACAATGGTCTTTGGAGACTTGCAAGCCTTGGGGGAAATCTATACCTGTATTTTATCATATACTATGCCAAGGGCTGTCAGAGCCAGTACAAAAGCAGCTCAAGAAGTTAGTCGGCATTGAAGCGAAGCCATGGTCGAAAATTCAGCGGACCATTGTGCATTACTGCATGCTGTTGCAGGAGAAGAATCGAAAGAAAGATGACGCTAGGAAAGGTAAAAAGGCTAATGAGTGCAGAAATTATTGTCAAAATACACCATAGAAGGGGCGATGTTGACAAGCGGAGAAGGGTTGAGTTCACAGCGAACAGTAGGTATACCACCGGTGAATAACCAAAGGCAGTACGATCAAAGTAATAATAGATCCATACCACGAGGTAGGGTAGGTTTCCAAGGCAGAGGCTTCCAGAATAATCAGGGAAACTTCCAGAATAACCAGGGTGGGTTTCAAAACACGCAGATTGATAGTTAAGGCATGCAGGAAGAGCACATTAGGAGACCCCCTGTATTTTGGACTTGTGTTATGTCAGGAAACCTTGCACGCATGTGTAGAAGTCAAGGTTTTGTGCAAAATGGACAATTCTCAAGAGTGGGGACATCATACCCTCGTACATACACTCAACAGAATGGACATGGGTTTGCCCAAAATCAGACAGTACAGCAAACACAATCCCCGAGAATGCAACCAGGTTTGCAAACACAGCAGACAATAATGAATCCACTGCAAGGGCAGTAAAAGCATTTGCCCATGCAGATACAGCAGGGCACAAGTACAGGACAGTTAATGACTCCTAGGATAGGGGGTGTCACTGTCGAAGAAGGAAATTCTTTGACTGTTGCGGGTATAAGCACATACCCACAATAGGACAGCTCAATGGAAGATTTGATGTGTTCAATACTATAATTGACGCCCAATCCTCAAGAGGAACCAAGGGTTGAAATCAATATAGGAAGCAAATCTTTTTCTTTTTTAGTAGACACAGGGGCAAAATGCTTGTGTATATGAGAGGGGAAAATTACGTCATCTGGGAATGCAATGAATTGTCAAGGTTTCACAGGAGCTACAAGTAGAGTTGTTTTTACTGAAAAATTGTCTGTCTCTATAGGAGAATGTGACATGTCTGTACCATTATTATATTAGGTTGAGATTTAATGACAAAATTGAATATGACAATTTAATTTACTGATGAAGGCATAGTATGTTCAAGGCCAGGAATGCATTATTTAAATGTGAGTAAACTTATCATGGCATTCACAGGACAAATGGCCATACGAGGAGCACCATTAGAACCAGAGGTGTTTCATCATGGGGTACACATTTTGTTAACATGGTTACCGGATTTAGTGGGTAAAACTGTGAGAATACCTGATGAGTTTTTATTCAGGACAAGGATACCTATGGATGAAGAGGGAGGACAAGTCTTGCCCTTAGAATTACAAGCAGCCATAGTGCGAGTAGAAATGGCTTTGCTTGATGGAACTGATTATGAAGGAAGGCGATGGTGCACAGTAATTGCCATTAGGGACGGTTATAGATTGACTGATGTCACTGACGAGGATATGTTTAGAGACCATCCGTCAGATGATGAAGTAGTATTTGAAATTAGTATTACTTATTGGGTGAGAACAATCAAACGTGAGGTTCCTCGGAAAATTATGTTAGCATTGAAACGTCCTGAGGTTTTCGATGAAGATATGGCAAAGGTCCAAGCTTCATTGTAGATAACAGGCCTCCATGACTTAGGCTTATTGAAGGGGGCTGGTGAAGTTAAGATTAAATTGAAACCAGGAGCAATTTTACCTCAAGAACCACAGTATCCTATGTCTCGAGAGCCAGACAAAGGTATTTTCAAGACGATATCTGCCATGTTGGAACAAGGTATTTTAGTGACATCAGAGTCACCATGTAATATGTCTGTGAATCCTGTGATTTTGCTCTAGTTCCTAATCCTGTGACAATCTTATGTAGTATCCCTGTTGAAGCACGACATTTCACGGTGATTGACTTGAAAAATGTGTTTTTCTCAATCACATTGCATAAGGATTCTCAAGATCTGACATCATTTACATTTCGTCAGACTAAGTTAAATAGCACAAGGTTGCCGCAGGGGTACTGTGAGTCTCCATCGATTTTCAATAGAGTCCTGCATATGGACTTAAGCAATATTGATGTGCAAAGTGTTGTGTTACAATATGTAGATGACATATTGTCTGTAGCACCTCAGAGGAAGAGTGCAGACATGAATCAGTTCAGTTGATGATTATTCTTGCAGAGAAAGGATATGAAGTGGATAAGAAGAAATTGCAGTATTGCCAAGAGAAAGTGCTATACCTAGGTCAGTTAATTTTGCATGAATGAAAGAAAGTTACTCCTGAGAGAGCTGAGTACATTTTGAAAACAGCAAAACCACACACGATAAAGCACATGCAAAGATATTTGTGCTATCTCCTTTTCTCTCTCTTTGATCCTCCTGCACTGGTGCACAATTATATGTATTTCAGGCCAACCCTTGGCTTCTATCCCAGCTATTTTGTCCAAGGCCTTCTGTACCTCCATTGGGAGCCCCTTTTTGATGATAAAAATAGAACAAGGCGGTGGACTGGTTCCACGCCGTGCCAGTTTCGCTTCCCCATAAATCCTGCACCCGCAGTATGAATTGCATAGGATCCCTGTTCTCCTCCATTGTACACTGCATCACTAAATGTAAATCTGGAATATCTGGAAATGTGTGCCGCAATGCATCCCACACTTGTGCTCGAACGTTGTTGAACGCCGACCCATTGTGGCGGTCACAACTCATTGTTACCCCGCGGAATCTGGCCTTTTCCCACACTGTGTCTGCTTGGTCACCAATTGCTGACACTAATACACTTTTCACATCCCCTATTGCTAGTGGCACTCCTGCCCTGTTTTTCTCAAAAGTGTGTATCCATTTCCCAGCCCCTCCCGATACTGGGGGGAGGACCTTCAGCAAGTTGTTTTTATCCATTTGAGCCCATGGAATGTAGTGTGGCCTACCCGCTCCTTTATGTATCAATGTCATTTGTAACTTGTGTTTCTTTCCTACCTTGCTTACCGCACCTTTTTTTATTTTACTTACCATCATATTCCCCCCTCGCTGTCTTAATCTACCCTGCCATAGTGGTGGTGATGGTGTATCTGGGTAACAGCGGTTTGGCAGTGGGGCCCCGGCCTCGGCAGCTGCCTCTTCATATTCGTCTAAATCACTCCATACCTCTTCTATTTCTGATTCTTAATCATTGTTTTTTTCACGTCCTTCTCCTTTCTCACTTTCTGGGGCGGGCGGGTGTATAATCCTCATGGGTTTGTCATTTAGATGAAACAGGAACTCCCCTGACTGCCACTCTTTCTCTCACCCTTGTGGTATGCGTGTTCCTTGTGATGATATTGATCGCGCTGGCTCTGAGATTGCTTGCACCACTTCCCCTGCTGTGCTTAATGTTGGTGTTAGATCTGCCATGGATAACGGTGGCACCTCTCCTCCCCCTGGCAGCATTTGGCCTCTATCGCACAAGTGTGCCAAATTCACGGGGGGTGCACTTGTCAGACCATACAAACCTCCTTTATCATAGGGCGGTGGTGCTATGGCGACTGCTCCGGTTGAGGGTGTGGGGGTGGGACATGATGGTGTGTACAGGGGCTCGCTGTATCCTACTGCTGGCCTTGACATTTAAGGATATATTTTCGTTGTATTGCCTTCAGCTGTAGTGGTTGTGCACTCGCCCTTTGGCGTTCCGCTTACCTCTTCCTGCGTTTTCTGGTTTTCGTTCGTTCTTTCTTTACCTACCTCTGCTGTAGGCGTAACTTCTTTAAACATTCGCCACAGGTCTAGTACTTCTCTTCTATTCTGTAGTTGTTCCCCTTATACCTTGCCAACAAGTGTGTGGACACTAAATCTAACACCCTTTTATCAAATGACCCACCTTCTGGCCAAATTGGCGTCACACTGTCTCCTTTTAGCTACTGGTGTTATTCCCCCCATGATGATATTTTTTCCCTTTGTCTGTACTTGCCCTTCAGTCTCTCTTTCCCTCTAATCACTTCTCCACTTGCCTTTCTTTCCTTCTAGCTGGACAATATACCACAAATCTTTTCAATTACCTGTAGTTTGTATGTACACATATGTATCAAATTATATATATAAATCAATTTTCAATGTTATCCTTATAATTGTTGCATGTTCAAATTCAACAGTTCATTTTTGCATATTTTGCCATTTTACCCACAAATCAATCACAGTACTTGGATATCCTTGACGAAAATGGACAGAACACAAAAGACACATAACACATATCATGCACATGCACTACCTGCATGCTTTTTCTTCCCATCTGTTCTTTTTGCCACCCCTTCCCCGTTTCGCCTACTCTTCTCATTCACTCCCCACCTCTTACCCCCTCTTACTCTTTTCCAAGAATTCTTTCGTAACTAGAAAAAGAATGTTCTAAATAACTACTCCAAGTCTACTCAATATACGAGACTCCTACTATTTTCTCTGTATCTTCACTTATTTATTCTGCACTGGACGAGACAATGCTACGCGGCACCGCCTTCTACCCCGTTCGGGCTAGGATACCACTTCTCTTTTTCTCTTCACTTCTCACAAAAACCTAATGGCCATATAAAGGACAGATCAGAAAAGCCTCATCATCACTCACACAGGCCCTACTCTTCCCTATAACCCATTACCACCTGTCCTCCCTATTTCCCCCTTACCTTTCCTTAGTAACCTTCGCAACCGGCACTCACGTGTTCAGTCAGGTGACTCGAGGGTCACCGCTCACAGTACGACCCCAGTCAGGTCTGCACCCCAACCAAGCCGTGGCCCGCCTCAGCAAGCAGCTTTTCAGTAGGGTATTCGTCAATTGGGAACTCTTGACCCTTCTTCGTAGAGCGCACAGGCTGGTCGTTTGTGGAGGTGATGGTTTCGCTGGGGAGCGTCCCGGATCTCGCTGCACGGTGCCGGCCTCGAGGCACATCTCCGATCACGTCAGGGTCAACAAATGCGTGTGCCCTCCCTGACTTACACGTGTAAAATGAGTAAAACGGACACTCCCTGGACAGGGAATAAGGCACAAAGAGCAGGCTGCGAGAGTTCAAGGAAAAGTTTATCTAGATCTCTGAGAACGCTCTGACCACATCAAGGTTACACCACATTAAATAAGCACATTGACATATCTAACATATGATGCTACGTTGGACCCGGATTGGTCAGCCAGGGTGGTGTCTTAGGTGTGGGCATCATCTCTTCCTCGGGGTTGGTTGCTTGGTTGGCGGGAGGATTGACGTCAGACATTTGTGCTCCGGATGGGTGAAGCTCAGGTCGCTGTGAAACAAGGTGGTCACTGTCTAAGCTGAAAAATACATTCTAAATAATGCATGCACTAAATAATGGTTGATCAAAAAGACACTCAGTAGTTTATCATGTCACTATACAAATCACACAGGTATCTATATCATCTGTAACATTTGGGTTATACAGATCACAGGTTTAGGGGTCTTGACCACTATAATACTCTCATTGAACTGTGGGGTTAGTCTCACAAGAATCTCAGGTATGTGGCATTTGTTAGTATTAGGCACGATATACTGCAGCAGGGGTCTAATGTTAGTTGGGGGTCTGTTGGGTGGGCTTCATAGCATGGTCAGCGGTCTGGCACATGAAAGGAATATCTTGCAGGGGCACAGGGTTAGAATGGCAATAAGTTTCAACTGGCAAGGGTAAGAGGGTAAGGACACTTTTGTGGAGATGGACGAGCTATGTGCTTGGCTCATGTTGGTTCACATGCAGGACAGTGATCTCAGAGGAAAAGAGATGTGTTGCATTTATTATTTGTTGCAAGCATCTCCGGCTTCAGCGTGAGAATGGAGCTGCTGAGTTTTACAGTCAGAGTGGGAACGAGGGTGGGGGCCATATGCTCTGAGCTGCTGCGGTGGGGAAAGGGAGAGAGGCATTTTGTACTATCGCAGTGAGGCCTGGTCACCAAGATGGAGTCGAAAGAGGGTCCAAAAAATTGATGCCCCGTGTCCTGCTCAGTGATCCCATCTACGCAAATGTAACCCAAAGTTATCATTGCATAAGGGTGAGGGGCGTACCCACCACTGGAGGCACTTGGTCCGAGTTTTTTACTGAGAAGTGATGGCTGAGAGGGGCCCATTGGCCCCTTGTTCCCACACATTATGCAATTATATGAGAGCATGGGTCTTTGATTGCAGTTCATATATAAGACCCTTGTTGCAGGCTGTGAAAAATGCACAGGCAACCCAAGAAAAACATTTCTGGACAGAGAAAATGGAGGAAGGGTTTGATGAGTTCAAAAGGCAATTTACACAGCTCCAGTTTTGAGGATTCCCAATTATGCTGAGGAATTATTTTTATTTTTCACATACTTATTTATTTATTATTATTAATGTGATATAGTTTAGTACACAAGTACAAACTTTACACATAATAACCAAACAAATGAAAGGAAAATAAATATACAAAGAAGAAGAAGATCATCTTAAAATCTTAAAATCCACTAAACATACCATGTTCTATGTGCAAATCTAAAACAAGTTAATAAATAAAATGACAGAGAAGAATGAATAATAAATGACATAGGATAACAAATTAATAAAATAAAAACCATACAGCCCCCTGGGCATACTTGTCGTCGTATTCGGACAACAACTCTTATCGTGACTGTAGCCATTGATCTATACAGCATAAGCAACCAAACGGTCTCTACTACATTAAACCAAGGGACCCTCTGGGACTATGTTTTATACAGACCTTAACATCCCGCCAGACCTGAAATAGTGCCATGTGTAATTTAGGGTTGCGGGTATTGACACACTGTGTCCAGAATTCTGTTTGTTCAATGTATTCTTTGTTATGAACAAATCCGCCCAGATGTCTAATGCGGCTGACTATCGTCATCGTACACAATGTAAAAACATGTCGTGCGGTTTCAGGTTCCTCAGGGAGATCACATATTCTACAGAACCTATCAATTTTAACTAGACCCTTCTCCTGACCCCTGGAAGCCAATAATGGTAAATGATTAATGCGAAGAAATAGGATAAAACGCCTCAGTTCATCCGACGGGCATAGATTTAAATAAGTCTGTGGCTTCATAAAGGTGTATACAACATGTGTGATAAAGTTGTAGGTTTTCAGGCCTCCAAGATGGACATAGTTACATTGCCAGTCCCAGAGCCTGAGTCGCTGCCCAAACTTATTGAACAGACATTCATTATCACAACCCCACTCCGGTTGCCATCCCACTTCATCGCATAATTTAATCAGCTGATGTTCATAGCTTTCCAATTTGCCTATTTCCATATCCTTACTAATGCATCTCAGAAGATCGTTTGTCGGTTCATTCTTAAGGCGAATATAGAATTCCATCCGCTTTTTTAGCACTATGGCCCTGAGAGAGCTGATTCCCAGTTCAAGTCTGATTACAGCCATGGGTATACATTGGGAGAGACCCAACATTTTCTTCCAAAAGATACCCTCTATAAGCTGTAGCCATCCCAAATTCATATTATAGAGAGGATCTAAACCATAGGTAACCATCGGAACTAGGCATTGGATATATAATTGGCGAGCCGCCCATATCGAGAACCCACTACGTTCTTGCGTGAATTTATAGATAAGTGCTGTCAATTGTGCCGCTTTAGTTTTCCACAGTTGAATACAGGTGAGGTAATTGCCCTTATGATCAAACTCAACACCTAAATATTTATAACTAAGGGTATAGTCGATTTCGGTCATCCCAATCATCATGCGGGGTCTAGCGACTCTCCCTGCCGAGAACAAAATCAAATTTGTTTTGTTGATGTTAATTACAAGTTCATTAGTCTCAGCGTAGGACCATAATTGCTTAGCCGATCTAACCAGTCCACTAAAGGTGTGGTCTAATATCACCAGTCGTCGGCATAGGCAAGCATGGGGCAATGGCAAGAGCCGATTTTAGGGGGGCAGTTATTAACTCCCTCTAGGCAATCTGGTGCATCAGACACAAATAGGTTGTACAAAGTAGGGGCTGTAACACACCCCTGCTTCACCCCTCTGGTCTGGGGTATAGGATTGGTCATTGTCCCGCAGTTATCCAGACGCACCAGCACCGTGTTATCTGAATGAAGAAGTTCTAGGTAGTACAATAGAGTTTCAGGGCAGCCAAATCTCCTTAGCTTCACCCACAAAAGGGATCGATTCACTGAGTCAAAAGCGGCCCTGAAATCAATGAAAAGTGCATATATTGGCGGATAATGGTGTTTCAAGGCTTTAGTTCTAAGTGCATTCATTATGAACAAATTGTGGGTGGTAGAGTAGCCTGCTCTAAAGCCGCTTTGGAACTTGTCCAGAATGCCAACACTTGCCACCCATTTTACAAGTTCGCTGAGTATAAGGGCAACAAACATCTTTCCAGTGCAGTCCAGCATGGATAATAGCCGGTAGTTTTCCGGTTCCGTTCTATTTCCTTTTTTGAACACCGGAATAAGGATTGCTGCCTGCCAAGATGTTGGTATTCGACCCTCTTGGAAGATTTTCCTAAACAGTATATTAAGCAAGCATGCCCAGAAAGGGGGATTTTCCTTCAATACCACATTTGAGAGACCATTCGGACCCGGCGCTCGGGAGGGATTAAGTTCTTCAATTCTACTTTGGATTTCTTTAGTGGAGGACACAAAAGGGGGAGCCCTAGGTTTCCTCCTCACAGTGCTACTGGTGATATTATCAGACTCACCATTGCGTTTTTCCAGAAAAGAAATCCAGTCATTTTGGGATATGGGATTGACCATATTAGATGATTTTGGCCACTTAGCCTCCCCCAAAACTGACCAGATATTTCGGGTATTTCTACTGCATATAGTGCTAACAGTATGTTGCCAATTAGCCAGTTTTCTCGCTCTCTTATGTAATATCAGCCACCATCGATATTCTTTTTTCAACTTCCCTGTCATTATGGCAGCGGCCATTTTAGATAGCGGGCCGTCTCTGGTCCAACGTATATCTCTTCTCAATTTCCGCTTTCTATCTCTAATGGCCCTGTCATAATTAGTTTCTTTCGGGGTCTTCCCCGCCACCGTTTGTGCTTTACGGGCGCCATGCTCACCCGAAAAATCGCTAATCCATTTTTCAATTTGCATTGGTGACATACGATTAAGTTGGTCAATCATTTCTGGGCCCAATCTTGCAGTGGCCCTAGAGGCATTAGCTATGTTCTTATCCGACCAAGAGATGCGATTTAAGGAGTGATTACAAGTCAGTTGTCCCAAGTTTACCTCTGCCCCCCTAGGGATAGTCACTCCCATAGTCAGGATCAGAGGGTCATGGTCACTCCATTCACATTCTTTTACCAACATATCATACACAATTGAGGCAACCTCCCCGCTAGTGAAGATGTAATCAAGAGTACTCCCCGATCTTCCGTTATTCCAAGTAGTCTTACCAGGCCTGTCACTTTTAGTCCGACCATTAATTATCTCTAGGTCCCAACAGCCGAAGAAACCCAACCAGCCCTCCCCCTCCTTGTCGGTGGACGGGAGGTCCCAGAGACTATTCCTGGACAGATAGGGATTATTGCCGGTGCCTCCACCACAATTTATATGGCAATTTAGGTCCCCGGCAATAATACCAAGAAACTTTTCATTGGTCATTCTCCATTCAACAAGGAGATCATGGAGGATGTCTTGAATAAGTTCTCTTATCCTTGCTCCTGGAGGGTTGTAAATGTTAACAATTAGCATTCTGTCGCTAGCCGATCTTATATTAGGCGTCACTTCCACAGCACAAATATAGTCGCAGTTAATAACTGGAATCTGTCTACTCGAGATCTTGTTCCTTACTGCAATGGATAGGCCCCCAAACGGACGCCCCCTTTCTCCCTTCTTCGCCAGAGTGTGATATGTCCTGTATCCATCTATATCTATGACAGATGTCAGCCAAGTTTCTTGCAGTAGAATGATTGAGTGTTCAATTATAAGAGCCAACAAGCCCTTATCAGAAAGAAGGTGCTGGTAGCCATGAGTGTTCCAGCTCAGCATAGTAAAATCTCATGGCTGCTGCAACACCATGGGCAATGAGTCCGATAGCCATTTCAGAGTCTTCTGGATATCAGCTAATTGGACCTTCTCGGTGGATGGTTGAGGGGGTATACCAGCCTTGATTTTAGGTACCACATAATCCTTGCTGGGGAGGGATGGATCTTCCGTATCTTTGTTCACATCCACCTCCACACCAATCAGTTTTAGGGATTTCTTGTGTGACCGGATCAGCTGAGCTGAGGCTAGAACACAGCAGTGAAGGGCCGAGACGTTAGGGTTACGCACCTCCAATGGTTCGACAAAGAGGAAACCTTCCGAGCGTATTACACGCAGCTGAGGAATTAAGTGGAGTTTGGCTAGAACTTCAGTTCTTGTCAACCATAAATCTCTCTTTTTCTGATTCAGGTTTTTAATTATGCAGATTTTACTTGCTTGAATATCCTCTTGATCTTCAGATTCATCTATGGGGGGGATGTGAAGAACTCTTCCCCCTTACTTTCCTCGTTTCGCCCGGGTGACGAGCATTTAGTGGACTCTCCAATAATGCTAATCGACATTGCGGAATCAGTAACATCCTGGGCCGCACTCTCAGCTTCTTGTACAGGATCTGGGATAATCCAGCCAGATATGGATCCCGCCCCTCTTCTGGCACGTTTCTTCGCTTTCCGTCCCCTTTTTTTGCTCTTTTTTGTACGCGCCACCGGCGGGATAGTGGCTGGTAAGGGAGAGGCAATTTCTACTACGACGTTTTTAGTCGCCTCCCGCTTCTGATGTCTGCGTTGCTTTTTGGTCAAAGGGACAACCGTAGCGACTTCCTCAGGCACTACAGAATTTGCTTTGTCCCTTGGGCCCACAGGGAATGAAACTTCTTCTATTACAGGCGGTGTTGATGGGGCTAGATCTAAACAACCCGAGGGGTTTGGTAGTCTAAGCTGAATCATTGAGTTTGTGTGGATCCTCCCACACAGCTTTAATAACATTTTCAGCGCAAATTGTACTGACGCCATAGAAGCCTGCAGCTCACCTATTGCCACACCATTGGGATCTTCCGTCAACCCCTTACCCTCCTCATCCGTATGCTCCAGCTCTTCTGGGTCGATGAAGAGGCCAGGGGATGCCGATAAACGACCCAATGTTGGCTCGATCGAGAATGTAGGAATGGACTGAGTAGGAAGGATGCCAGATAAGTCAGAGATCGAATTGTCCGTGTGTTTTGAGTTAGAAGTCACACTGATTTTTTGATGATTATCTTGGGCGGGTCTCATAACCTGGGCTTCCACCATAATTGGGCTTTTCCCAACATGAGCAGGCTGTTCATTTAAAGTTGCCATTGATTTTTGAATCGAAATACAGAGATCAAACAGTGAGTTGTTGTCGATGTCTTGGTAGTTGGTGGAGTCAAGCACCCCACTGCCATTGTGTGGGGGGGAGAGAGTCTCTTTATCAGGATCCACCAGATCCTTCCCTGTAATGGGTTTGGGTACCCCATTCCCAAACAAGGCCGGGATGGTTCCTTTTCCTGGTGGAACACAGACTCCATTTGTGGAAGCCTTTATTGTTGACTTTAAAGGTTGTTTCTCCCCTTTTCCCCCATTGCCTTTACGTAGATTGTATCTTGTGTTCCCTGTTTTAGGTTTCGCCATAGTTACCGGGCTCACCTTGATGTACAGTTAGAATATCGTAAGTGATACCGCGTAGACAAGTACTTTATGTGATGTCCCTGAAAAGCTAGAGAGAGTAACCACCCACAGTGCATAGTGAAGCCTCAGGCGGAATCTGAAGGGTGGACAACCCTCTCCCCTCTCTCAACCGGGACGCTGCCTCAGTATCAACAAACAGTATTTGCCTTACCAGTCTTCAAATATCCCTTTGACGAGTCCACGGCCAGGATTTAGGATATTGTCCTCCGCAGTCCACCGCCGTCCACAAGTGACCACAAAGGACCACTTGTCCTCCCACTTTTCCGCGCGCGCTCCCCGCTGGAAATTGTATTTTGTAGAGTCTGCTGCTGCTCACGGGTGCAAAGCTCCGCCTCCAAATGATGGTAACTGCAAAAATACTTAGAATGCACCACGAATGCACCACAAAGGACCACTTGTCCTCCCACTTCTCCGCACGCGCTCCGCGCTGGAAATGGTATTTTGTAGAGTCTGCTGCTGCTCACGGGTGCAAAGCTCTGCCTCCAAATGATGGTAACTGCAAAAATACTTAGAATGCACCACGAATGCACCACAAAGGACCACTTGTCCTCCCACTTCTCCGCGCGCGCTCCGCGCTGGAAATGGTATTTTGTAGAGTCTGCTGCTGCTGAAGGGTGCAAAGCTCTGCCTCCAAATGATGGTAACTGCAAAAATACTTAGAATGCACCACGAATGCACCACAAAGGACCACTTGTCCTCCCACTTCTTTTTCACATACGAATGGCACCAGTAATGAGGATTCACTTTCCCTGCGAACAATCTTTGATAGCCGCCGCCTTCAACATTGAGAAGGCTGCTAGCATAGTAATGGGATGTTCCATGACGTTATTTGTTGAACGTGCTTTGTTTGCTATTTTGGAAAAACCGAAAGGTACGTTTACTTCTCAAAGGGCTTCTGCCTACGAGGTAGTTATATTGAATCTAGCGATTAAAATAGTCAGATGCAGAATAGAGAACCCTGCCATGTTTATAGCAGAACCATTGGCAGAAGACGAGCATGCACATGATTGCTCAAACTATGAGGAATTTTATAATGAGATCCTGAGGGTAAAGGAAAATGCTTTGACAGCTGCAGAGATTCTCTTTATTGGTGGTTCTTCTAGAATCGATCAAGATAATGGACAGAGATATATAGGTGCCGATGTGGTAATGCACAAGGCAAATGGGGAATTTGAAGTATTGATAAGTGCACGATTACCGTCTCACTTTTCGGCACAAGCTGCAGAATTAGTGGTACTTATTGTCACGCTCGAGAATCATGCAGACCAGGAAGTAACCGCATACAGTGACCCCGCCTACGTGAGGTCAACGGTACATGCATGGTTAGCACATTGGAAAAGGAGGGGGGATACCTCAGAGCGGATGGCTCTCCATTGCAGCATTCCACCTTATTGGACAAACTCATTAAAGCATTACACCTCCCAGTAGCCATCGTAGTCGTTAAATGCGCTGCTCACACTAAAAGGGCAGACTTTATCTCACGTGGAAATCAAGCTGCAGATGAGGAAGCGTATTACATGATCAGACAGTATTATGATGTTTCAAACAGCTGATGTGAATGAAAGTATTGTGGTAATGATGAGTGTGTCTGATTGTTATAACAACTTGTCCAAAACTCAGTTAATGGAAATTCAAGGGGAAGTGCCATAGAATTTGAACGACTGGTGTACGCAGAGGGTGTGTTCTTTAACTCCTTCTGAATCATTGTGGTGACAGGAGAGCACTGGTAAACTGGTGATGCCTGCAGCCTTATTTTGGGTGGCATTGGAACAGCTACACTACCTAGCGCATGTCACTAGAGAGAGCCTTGCTGCAACAATTGAAGAGCAATGTTTTTTTGGAGTTTATTAGAACACGTTGCATTTTATGCAGTGAACTGCATCGTATGTCAAAGGCTTACTGCTGGGCACACGGTGCGTACAGTTAGAGGAGTTATCCGGAGACCTAATGGTCCCTTTCAGTATTTGCATATTGACTATGTCAACATGCTGCAAATCTGTAATGGATACAGATATATGATTGTAGTAGTATGCTGGATTGCAGCGGGTCCATGTACAGATCCAGATTCAACCTGCGCTGCAAAATTTTTAGTACGAGAAGTATTTCCTATATGTGAAGTATTAAGATCAGATAATGGCCCTCATTTTGTCAATGAAGTCTTTGACCAGATAAGCTTGTTGCTCAGTATAAAGCACAAGTTTTCATCAGCTTATCATTTGCAAGCGAATGGGGTCTGTGAGAGACTGAACTGCTTGCTTAAAGAAAGAATAGCCAAATTGAATATTACCTTGAAGAAAGGATGGTTGCATTGCCTACCACTGGCATTGTATGCGTTGAAAAATCAACCTGGTTCTGACCACCATCTTATGCCCCATGAAGTAGTGGCAGGAGGAAGATGAGGACACCCCTCACACCTCTGTCTAGAACAAGAAGTGATGCCCAGAGGACAGCAGAATTGTTAGAAAAGGAGTTACGTGATTGCTTAATATGTATGACTACAAGTATCTCTGCTCTGTCATTTCAGATCAGCTCAAACAGAAGGGGCATCGGGCTCAGAACACAGATGGAGACAATCCAACAAACGGATCTGAAGAATTATGTCTTCCCAAACTTTTCCACAGTGATCAGATCTTGAACAGGAGCTTTATTTGTCGGTGGCACGAGCCACGCTTTAACATCCCATTCATTGTGGAGGACATAACGCTCTCAGCAGTGAAAGTGCAAGGTAGATGTGCTTTGATATTTCTTGGATATTTCTTGGAGACGTAAAAACCTATGCTGGAGAACCCCCTTCACCCCTGCCCCTATTGGAAGCATCGGGGAAGAACCTCAGCACGTGCAGACAAAATCCATGACGAGGAAGAAGGACGGAGAAACTATCAAGTAAACAGATTCAGAATACTTTGGACTGTGGCTTGTTTCGGGACCCTCTTTTAAGCTGCTAAAATGGAGTGAAAGAAGACTATTTGTTCTTGAGCCATAGGAGTTTGCTAAACATTGGACTGAGACATATTTAAGTATTGATCAGGAAGGAAAGAATGCCAGATTTGGATTTCCTTTTTTTGACAACTGGAAGAGGGAACAGTTCCGTGATTCCTTTCTCACTGAGTTTCTCTTTGGAGGCGTGCATGGTGGTGCCCAATAACAATGTTCATCAGACCATCCTTGCTATTTTTCTCTACATTCTTGCCCTGCATTGGTGGGAAGAACTACTGACATTCGTGATTTCCTGTAAGCTCCTAAAAATGGCCAAATCTTGAGGAGATTGCTCACAGCCATAACAGAGCAAGTTCTCCAGCTTCCTGATTACACTGGAGAAAACACCAATGCCCCTATCTGATGAAAATGCTCATAGACTAGTAGGATTGGTTTTCCACTGCCTGATTGAGGAATGCCTCCATCTTTTTGGAAGACAAACTGATGTTTGCACTTTCTTCAGAGATGCGAGGAATACAGTGTCACTTAAGGAATTACTACGCTACATAATCAAACAGGTTCACCTATATTCTGAGCAAACACTGAGAAGTGAATGAAACTTTTGGAGAAAGAGTTCCAGAGCCTACAAGCTGTAGTTTTCTACTTCTTGCTAAAGAGGCACCAACATGTGTTCAGCAAAAGGATGACTCTTTAATCAGGAACCTTGTTAATCGATCTTTGATCAGCCAGCTACCTGAGGAGCTTGTTGAGAAAATTCAGATATTGCCAGAGTATTGCATGAAGTTGCCTGAATAAAAGTTGAGTTTACCTTCCTTAAAAAAATATTAAGAATGGTCAGCATCAATAGTAATAATGTTATAGCTAACAACGAGAGACCTCCACGATGTGCAAGAACCTACTTTTGTAAGAAGTGGGCCTACCTATACTTCATTTATACATGCATTTTGTTTACAGTGATACTTCTCTCACTGAAAGTGTGCACTGCTTACTATCTGGATCCAAATAAAGCAAAGATTCCTGTGTATCTTCCTATGCAGAAGGAGGGTACAGATGTGGCAACAAAAAGGCAGCTGAGACCTTATGTAATTGTCCCTAGAGGTAGAGGTACATTCAAAAGCACTTGGTTCTGTGATAGATAAATCTAGGCTTCCTTTTGGGGGAAGGTCACGTATGGAGATTATACGAGACACCTTTTTTCCTCCATATTATGTTACTAGGTTGAAGCTTCTGAAACCTTTGCCTACACAATTCGTACATGTAAAGACACAAAGTCCACTGACAAATATTTCTGTAATCGGTCCAGTAAGAAGGAATTATGCTGACATACTTCATAAGATGATTATAGAAAGTCATAAGAAAAAAAATTAGACTTAGGAGAAGTGCTAGGGAGGACGATCATGAGTTAAATGATTACCTGGATAGTACAGCATACTTGGGGAATAACATATGATGAAAGAAGTGGGTAGGAGTACCTTGTAGGAGAAATGCTTTGTATGTGCACTCCTGCCTTATAGCATGGGGAAGTCTAAGATCTTCATAGCTATTGAAATAGATGTCCATACAGGACATTGTGTATTACACATAGCACTCTGCCGCACAAGCGGTCTTGAATGGGCAACTGAATGTACAAATCCAGAAGAAGATGATTATGTCCAAGATACAAAGACAAGGTTAACAGCTCACACTAGGAATTATGTGATCAGATACGAAAAGCCTGCAGTAAAGGATCTTGAATCAGGTGGAAAATAAACAGAAGACTGGAGAGACCAGGAAAATATGCAGAAGAAATTCAAAGATGAAAAAACAGGGGACAGATGCAGATCTGGGGATCAGTGCTTTCACCTGATGGCTGGGAAGAAGGAGTGGCCATCTGCAGAGCCTGGATGGTCATTGGTTTCTATCAGCCAACCATTGACATAGTGCAGAATGGATGTAAACCTTCATGGCCGAGACTTGCCACATTGTTGACATGGGTCAAAGATAAAGGAGGACCCTTGCAAATAGTGCCTTTGGAAAGTGCAAAACTGTGCTTCAGAAGTAATGGCACAAGAAAAGTTGGAAAGAACCATAACTGTGGTTGCATCTTTGATGTACCAGGAATGAGCATTGGAACAGCAGTGATAATGGATCACTACTGGGCGCCTGTGTCCAGAGCTTATTCGAAGCTGCCCAAGGAGTGGGCAGGACGATGTTCCATAGTACAAGTTCATGTTGCAGCGTTGGTGATTCCTAAAAATGACCTGGCCATTGACAACTTTGCAAAAGCAGATGCTCACCTGAGGAAGAAGAGATATGTGTAGCTGATAAGTAGATTGAAGAGAGAGAACTATTTCTCAGCCAAGTCAATAGAAGCTTTTGATGCCATTCCATATGAACACAGACTGTTCAGCCAGACTTTGTCGATATTCACGTTGATCTTTATGCTGAGTATCCAGGTTGGAGCAAATACTAAAAGGTTGCAAATTACCAGATAGGAACTGTTGCAGACAATCAACACCATCAGAGAAGAGCTGAAAGCCATACGATTGATCACTCTTCAGAATATATATTTCTTGAATATGATCACAGCTATGGATAGAGGTGTTTGTGCAAAACTTGGAGAATCATGTTGCACATTTATATCATCTCATGATGATGAGAATGGCACCCAGACAGAGGCCATAGTGATGCTGACGAAGCTGCATATCCAAATGGTGGACAAAGTGGAATACATTGCTGATGATAGCTGGTTTGGAGCGCACTTTTCTTGGGTTCCACAATAGAAGGCATATATTTTCAAGTTTCTTGGAGCCCTGATAGTAATGGTATTGCTTGGATTCTGTATGATTAGGATAAGCAAAGCAAAGCCATAGGGATGAAGATCATGATTGATGTTCAATCACGATGGGTGACCAAAGAGTTAACCGACGAAGAAATCAGAGATTTTGTGAAGCCCAACATCCATGAACCTGAGGAAACAAAATTCCTGTATCCAAATAATCATAAGAAGTTTTTGGGAAGATGGATCTTTGTAGTCCAAGTGACCAGTGCATGCTCATGACTTGGAACAAGGATAAGCATGTGAAATCAGCAGGATGCCTGAAAGGAGTGATCAAGATATGGTTCCCAAAGCATTTCTTTAGATGAGGATCTCTAGATGTGAAGACTGATGGGAGAGTGATTGATGAATCGCCCAGAGAGCGGAGTGTAGAGAAGGAGCCGAGGACCCCCACATCAAGCATCTCGTCCATATTTCCTATATGTTGGGAACCAGAGTGTGAGACACGTGCAGTACCAGTGAAAATACTGATACCAAGGAGAATCCTGGTGGCAAGGTTCACATTGAGAAAGATATACCTGCATATGACACAGTATGATGGCCATTTAAATGAAATCCCAGAAGAAGTAGGATCAATGAATGAAAGATCAGATTAGTGATGTCACACAAAGCCAGACTGATGTACATGGAAGAGATGCAGAGCCAAGAGAAGTGAATACGGTCTATAAGTCGTCTAGACAGTATCAAGATAAGTGACATCTCGGAGTCGAGATGAGGAAATTTATGCTACAGACACAATGAAGCTATCAAGTCATTTTACAAGTGTACAGATGCAAAGAAACACAACCAGATCAAGTATTTGTGAGGTTAGCTATGTAGTAAATAGATTACAGTATGCGCCAACGTATACATATGTAGGAATGAAACAAAGAAATGGATGTTTCCACAACGTGTTATAGCAGAGCTGGACCAAAGAAGGACAGCCTTTTTTCTAGTGTGTTGCAGTTGAAAAACAACAAAATTGCAGAATTGAATCTCAGAAAGGAGAGGCTGGATGAGCCGCACGATGCCAAGGTTTTATCAGACTGGGATGAGCAGACATTAGTTTCAATCGTGTGAAAGAATGAAACTCCTGTTCAGAAGGTATGGATGAAAAAGAAAGATGTCAGAGGTCTATTAAACATAGTATTTTAAATACACTAGAGCTCAATGTTGTCTTCAGTCACGTGAATGGATGAAGTTGAACAAACATGACGAATCACACGTACGCAGACAGGCAGAGAGTGCCTCTACTTCACTGTATTCTCCCAGACAAGGAACATTTCCAAGGTCAAGTTCAAAGCCTTAATTGACATTCAGACCACTGAGGTGGTGATAGATGATATGCTAATTGGTCGGAAGCTATGGTTATGATCAGCTCACCAGCACCCGGAAGTACAACCTGCATGCTGCTAATGTGGCTGGAAAAGTACTGATGGATATTTGAGTGCCAACCAATTGTAGGGGGCTGCATGATTAAGAGCCCTATAGTTTGTGTAACCAATAGGACGTTGTGTATTTTGTGACGTTCATAGTGACCTGTTTGAGGGGAGAGCTTAGTTGCCCCATATGATGTTAAGGAGCCTATCACTTTCTTAGACTAGTATGGAACATATACTTAGATGTTCCCTCTAAGCCTATCACATTTGCCACTAGGTTTTTGAAGTTTGCCACGTAGGATGACATTAGTAAGTGCATAGGTTAACTTCATCAATGACAAGTAGGTTAACGTCATCAATGACAAGATTTTACTATAAGTATAATGTTTTTTCTGAAGCAAATTGTGAATCCATGCTTTCAGACGTCTGCTGATGTCTGTTGTACTCCCTGTTTTAGATAATTGATACTAAAACAGTTAACTTTTGCCAACTACCTGAGTCACCTTGATTATTGCTGTTTGAGTAACTTCTACATCCCCATTCTTTGCAAAGCATTGCTACCTCGTCTTAAAGGGCTGGGTTGGCTGTCCCGGTTCACTAAAACAGCCCTTCCTTAAACCCTCCTCACTATCTAGCTAGTGTCCGATCTCCCTTCTTCCTTTTCTTTCAAAACTCCTTGAATGGGTTGTCTACTCTCAGATCTCCTCAAATCTCAACCATCACTTTCTCCTCCCTCTGACTTAAACTGGTTTCCACCCTGCTCACTCCACAGAAACCACCCTACTCCTCACAATAAATCTTCACCTTTCACTTAACATCAATCTCTCATCCCTTCCCTCTCCCTGCACTTGCATGTTGCGAATGCTCACATGGCCTAGTGGGTCTGCTACAATCTTTTGCAGTTTTTTTGCTTCTCATTCCCATGTTCCCTCCATGTTGCCCTGTGGGCACTTTGGAACACAATTTACTTGATCTATAAGCGACTAACAAATGGCCAATAAAAAATAAATACTCATTGGACCTCATTACGAGTCCGGCGGTAACTTGGTGGTTTTTCCGGCTCGGTTACCGCTGGACTCGTATTACCATTCCGCCTCTGTGATTCCCAGAATTACCGGGGCATTACAACCCTGGTGACCCAGGAATTCCAGAGGTGGAATTTGGTAAATCCCCATTCCATTGCATCCAATAGGAATCAATGGGAATTGGGACCATGGAAACACCGGCACCATCTCGTGATGGTTCCTGTCCAGACCTGGTGGGAATGACACCTCCGCCTGCAGGACTCGAAATCACCCGGTATGGAAACAACAGTGGCGGCAGGTTTAACGCAACTGTTATTTCCATACCGGGTGACTCGTAATGAGGCCCATTCTCTTTCTTCTATCTATCTTTACACAGCTTTTCACATGGTGGAACATCCTACTTTCCTTTATTCATTCATTACAGTTGGGCTTTCCACTTCTATTATTAGCTAGTTCTGTTGGTTTCTCTCAAATCGTTCTTTCTCTGTATATATCTTGGGCTGGTTATACTTCTCCCCAACCTATTCAACACAATGTTCACCACGGCTCAATGCTGGGCCACCTAAATTCTCTTATCTACACTACTATTCTCTATCATTGAATCATTCAATCTTTCCTCTCATTTCTACGCAAAAGACTCACAAATCATCTTCTCTTTTCCTACTTTTTCTGACTCTCTTCATGCTCCTGTTTGATCCTGCCTCTTTGCTGTCCAGGGTTGGATGCACTCCCACTTCCTCAACCCTACAATAGCTGAAATTCTATATGTTACTCCTATTTCTCCACCTCCTCTCTTCCCTGCCTCCGGTCTCCTTGTCCTCCATCTGGTCCTCCCTGTCTCCACCTCTGCCTGCAACCTTGATGTTAATTTTGCCCATTTTTAAACTTTGTCGCTCACATATCCTTGGCTGCCAGCACTTGCTGCTTTCTTCTTTTCAATATCCGCAAAATATGTCCTTATCTATTCTTTCATGCTGCTAAACTTTACATTACATCTTCTATTCTTTCTCGCCTTGATTATTGCACTGCTCTGCTCTTTGGACTTCCTTCATCTCATCTCACTCCTCTATTGTCAGGTTATAATTCTGCAATGTGTCTTGTTTTCTCACTTCCTAATCACTCTTCTATTACCCTATCTCTTCTCTCCATCTCTTTCCTTCCCTATGTCTCTCGTCTTTTCATCCACTTTCTCTGTATTGTTATTAAGTGTTATCAGGGTCTGGTTTCCCCTGTCCTGCTCTCTTGTCTCACTCTATTAACCTTCTCATTCTCTCTGCTCTCAGCACCTTCATTTTAGTTCCTCTCCCAAACTGCCTTGTGCTCCTTAATGCATCCACTCTCTCTCTTCTAGCCCCTAAATATTGGAATGCATTGCTACGTGACATCCACGCTTCTCCTTCCCTTCACATATTTTTCTCACACATTTAGGCTCTTCTTCTCTCTTCCCTTCCATATTCCTAAACTCTTTCTCATCCTGATTGTCATTGGACTCATTACGTCATTTGTTTGTACTGTTTTTTTTTTACTCTTTATACAGCGCCTTTGCAAAGGCAATTAATGAATGTCAATATATACAAATAGAAGAAAGGTATCCTTTGGAGGACTTATCAAAAAGAACGCAAACAAAACCCAACCAGTTCATGCAATGGGGGTGGGGTGTGTGGGTAGGGTGGGAAGAGTTGAAGTGGGTTAGGTGGAGATACATAGAGTGGGGGTGGATGGTAGCGGGAGTGGGGTGGGTGAAGAAAGGCAACCTCAGAAGGACAAAAAAAAACAGATCTGCCATCAATGTAGTCCAAATATAGCACATTTGGAAACCCTGCACAGCTGGGAAATGGAAAGCCAGGCACCCAACTTGCCTCTTACAAAGTAGCTGATTGGAGCAAAAATGGTTAGTGAACTTCGCATTGGATAATTAGGCAAAGGAATTTGGAAAAAGAGATTTTAGACATTTGGCAGTTTCATGTCATGGCATTGCCCATTGCTATGCCAGACAGATATTCTCCGTTCAGAACCCCCATTCCCTCTATCTCTCTCTTCTGTAACAATGGTTTGGGCAATTTTGTGGGACCACCCACATTTGCCAAAACCAAAATGTTGGTTGATAGTCAGTTAAGGCCTTTGGAAGACATGTCAATGACTGGAGATTTGTGTTAGCGAGCTATTGCGGCACACAAACATTGATGCATTGAGTAATGCAGAATACTTGTTTTTTTTAACATAGGCTGGGCCTCCCTTGTACAGTATTGGTTAAATGGGGGTTAAGAACATTGTGCCTCAATACAAGTTCAGCAATGTGGTAAACAAGTGGCAGTAATTATGTTACCTTCACTTTTTTGGGTGGTAACTGAATTGTTACCACATTTTCCATCCCAATAATTTCGAGTTTGGACGGAAAGTGGAGGATTCACCTCCAGCAAAAAGATGAATCCTCCACTTCACCACCCAAACAATGTGGTAGATTTGCTGAGTGGTATTATCATTCCTGGTAAATCCACACCGTAAATCTATGGAGTCCTATGAGAACAACAAATGGGGATGTACACCACCATACCACCATTGGTAATCCTGTGGTAATGACATGGGACGGAGCAACAGTAACGGTAAATGAGTTTAGAAGTAAATGGGTAGAGTTACTCCTAATGTACTGGCCAACCCATAACGAGGCCCATTGTGCTCTTCTGAAAATCTCCTGATGCATTGCTAAGTAGTTTTACTACTCTCCACCAATCAGTCTCTAAATGCCGCCATAATGAAATTTGCCACTTAGATCACGTTGATAATCCTTCTTGATTTTGCAGTATTGATAACTGTTCCAGCATACTATGGTTGTATAACAAACACATTTCTAAATCTGCAAAGCATAGGGTTATGGACATTGTCTGGGATTTCGAAGTCTTAGCAACATGAACAAAGGCTGTTGAGCCTAAAATCCTCCTTTTCACTTAAAGGGATCAAAGGTACATAGTGCTATCTTGATGATGCCAATAACATTAATATGATAAATGAGTTCATACATTTGTGCCTTGACTTTGTGACCATCAAGTTGTTTTCTGTCAGATGGGTCCATGCAGTGCTTGGTGATTAATAATGCCCAGGCAAGGCAATCTATAATTGTATTTGTTATTAATTTCCCAATCTTGTGTATGCTATATTTAGAACTACGACTAACATGTTTCTGCACCAAGCTTGCTTAGTTGGCTTCCAGGATTACCTTAAATGTGAAGGACTCCACCTGCCTGCAACTTCATGGGTGGATAGCCACCTTTTCAGGTAGGGCATGGTAAATTAGAAGAAAACGGGTTGGGAACAAATACTGATGCAGTGCTTTAGCTCATTTGAATTTAGGAGACTGAAAAACCACATTGCTCATTATATGGGTATATTTTATAATATATTTAATAATATAGTATACAACCTCATCCCCTGTCCCTTTCTCCTTCTCTCGTCAAATTCGTATTCACTTTTTATTTAATCATGTAGCTTTATGCACTTTGTTTTAGGATGATATTACAGGCATTTTTGAAAATATGTTTTATCTATTCAATACATTGATTAATTAGGTACATTGATGAATTGAATGATTGTGGCGAGACCCATGCCTCCCCTATTTACTTATTCCCAGATCTCGTTGGGTGGTTGAGAAGTCATTTTAATTGTGTGTGTGGATCTTTAGGAGATGGACTCTCTCTTTTAGCTTGTGCAAACATGGCTTTTTCTATGTTCCTCTCTGTAATCATATGTTGCTGCTCAGGCTGGGCTCACGATTAGGCACTTCTGGCTCTTTAACCAACACAGGTTCTGCTCTTGATTTAGGAGCTCATCATTTTGGCCGTGTTCCAGCCTCTTCAAATCATGTCACTACCTCAGCCCAAACCTTCTCTCTTTCTGCAATCTCTCTTGTCAACTGTTGCAGCTTCAACCAAAGCCCACCCACATTCAGATGGCCTTAAGTGGTCCACTCAGATAACACCACATACTTGATATCCAGTCCTATTTGTTACAGTGATGCTCTCCTGTTTCCAAAGCACTCCTAGCAGGGTTGCCCTTTACCACTCCTCTCCCACCTTTCTAGGTTATCCGTTGGCAGGATCTACTGTCTGTAATGTTGTGTCATGATGCTTCAGGTACTGCCTTTGATTCAAGTGCAAATTGCTCCAATGCCTCAGATATCTCACATGTTCACTCCATTCATCTACATTTATGACAACAATGGTGGATTTTAGATGGCCACACTGGCTTTCTAAAATAGTATACTAGTTTCCCTTGAGCAATACCTTCAATGTTCTAGATCTTGTTCCCCAAGGTGTTATCTGAAATCTCTGACCAGATCTCTACCACTGCTTCCAAATTTCTAGCCTTTTCTGGGTCTAGAGTGGAGGCCAGCTGCTGGTTGAAATGTGGGAACACATGGGTTCTTCAATTGTACTTACTGGCCTACTAGTAGCAGTGGGTAGGCTGTACGGCTTAGCTTTCAGGAGTTGAGTAGAGTTTCAGGATACTTGAAAAACATTATTGCAATCAATATATGGATACACATAAAATTGATTTGTACAAGGAAAGGCAGTACTAAAAGTGCAACATGCAAAACTCTCAAGATCCAGACATTCAAGAGTTAATAGCCACTAGAGTCAGGTTCAACCATGAAGTCACAGCAGTTCCAGGGCTAACAGGAAGTCCTTCAGTTCCGTGGGCACTCGATGTGCACACACAACGAATGCAGGATTCTCAACCGTTTCACTTAGGTGGGAAATCAACATGTTAGCCAATTGTTACCATAATGGTCTAACAGGAGTGGGTAATAGTCGTATTCTCTGACTACTGCATATCATTTGCATGCCTGTCATTCATGATCTTGACTTTTCTGAGAACCCCATTTGATTCCGATGCTCACAAGTGAAAACTAGGCCAAATAATAGAAGTGTTTTGCTCAAAACAAACTCAACAGTCTGAATGGTATCTAGCAATCAGAACCTCGGTTACCGGTCAAGCTGTGAAATCTTTGAGGTGGTTTCCCACTATTGTGTGTGTCGTGTGAAGTTCGTCTTTATGCACTCAAGCACTTGGCGAGTGCTAGAGACTGTCATGGTACATGATTCTAGGCCTCTGATATCATTGGCCTTTTGTGCCAGAAGGATCCTCTGGAGTCCACTCTATTGCTGAGAAATTGGAGTTGTCTTTGCAGAACCCACAAGTGGTGAGAGGACAAGTAGTGCAGTACAACATTCGGGTGTATAGTGCAGACCTATCGAGTCTTTGTAGGCATGATTGTTTTGATACTAGGCCACTGCCCAATTAGGACGAGTCGGTAAGATGATTATGTGTAGTTATTTTAGTGTTCACAGCTGAATCGGTCTGCTAATGAACATTTAATTGCTTGCTCTTACTCTGCCCGAGGAATGTGGTCACCTTCTTTGCGGGGGACTTTAGGGAGGGGAAGCAGGGCTGTTGAGATTGTATCCTGGTTGGTCACACTAAGATGGACACCAATCCTCATCATAACCTGTAAACTATGACATTTCACAGACAGGAGGTTTTAGGAATTTTGGCATCCTCTTCAGCAGGGCACTTTCAATCCTTTTCGGGGCAGCCATTTCTTTCTGTACATAAATAAAGCAATGTATCAGGATATCCACGTTGATGCACAATTGGGTTCAGTGTTAGGAGCTTAAGGACCAACCTCTGGCTCTCCTTTATAACAACGTTGTCTCCCACTAAATCTGTGGATGCTACTTTCAACTTGTTTGACTCCTTCTTTAACGAAAGTGGACGACATGGGTTCTCTTAAGCTATACTAGTCACCCTGCCAAAACTGGCTTCTGGCAAGGCAAGGCTTCACCATATATGGACACATCCATTCCTTGCAAGCTTTGTAGAAGCAATGTCTGAATGGAAGACCCTGACTTGGAGATGTGGGAAGGTAGAGGACCAGATGCGCTCCAGTGGAGTCCAGCCATGCTGTCATCACTGAAAAGCTTAGGAGAGGCTGCCTCCAGCTGGGGAGCGCATTTGCAGTTGGCTAGGCAAGATCACGTGACTGTATAATTTAGAGGGGAGCGAAGATAAGTCAACCCTCGTGGGGCATATCAGGATAAGCATCTCTTGGATCCGAGCATGGAATGTACAAGTCATGAATCAGTCTTTTAACCATAAAGCAATAGGTATGGCAATGTTTATGTATATAGTGCCTGTACACAAGACAAGTGTTTCAAAGCGCTACAAACACGTACACTACTCTACTACTCCTGATACTTCTACTAGTATCAACACAGTGATTAGAAGTCAATAACCACTACTTTAAAAATGTGATCTGTTATTCTTGTTATAATGATGTTATCGTTGTTCAAGTTCTTTATTGTATCGTACCTATTTGCAAGGCTTCCTTACCAATTAGGTTCTCCATTATTAATGGCAAGTTCTCTGCCTGCCATATATTACATTTATTTAATTTGTAATTATCCAAAAATAGTCTCTGTTTTGCAACTGCAACTTCTAAAGGCTAGGACACTACCACGTGGCAATCACTGTTTGTCTCACTGCAGGGAAGGGAACCAATTTGCATTTCCACTGACAAACCTTGATGCGCGCGAGCTTTACAGTGCACCGCATCCAATTTAGCTAAGTGACGCATCTGTTCTCATACAGAACAGATTAGATAAAAATATCCGGAAAAGCGCTAGTTTGGAGAATTAATTGTTTGATCAGTCCACTGCAGGCATATTTATTAAATTACCCAGTATTTTAGCACACAGCTTTCTAAGATGAAGTGTCCTAGATGCGTCTTGGTAAAGTGATTGATTGGCACAAATCCATACATGATGTTTAAGAAGCCAGCGGTGCCAATTTAACTGTCGAAAAGTAAAGGGCGACATAATGCTGGCGTGCAAGAAACATCCTCTTCGGTAATTCGTCAAGTGCACATTAGACACAAATGTCACTTGACGATAATTTGAGTGCTCGTCTGATATTATGCACACTCGTTATTATTTAAGTTTGATGTGCTACTGCACATAGATCTTTGCTGGGTTTACTTCAACCAACATTCATCCGACACTTCAACACTAAAATGAGAAAATAATGTTCCAAATTCAGTTTTATCACTTGCTCCTTATCACCCTGCCTCACCTTCCTTTTCATTTCATTGTTCTCAGACTCGCTGTCACGTTTGTTCCCGACTCAGTTTTGTGTTGTTTCTAGTCTTCTTCCTGCATCTTGGGGTCGAGTCACAAAACCCTTTGGCTGTCAAGTGCGTCTCATATTCTGTGGTCACATGTTCCTGCATGCAGCATTGATTCAAAACAGGGGTTTGTTTACATTGGGAGGGACTGTCTTCAAGGACAGGAGACCAAGATCAGCAGCTCCTCTAAGCATGCCTTCAAAGTGTTGCTCTCTAACTGACGCTGAGCCAAGCACTGGCCAAATGACCACACACCTGTGGGAGCCTGGGCTCATTTCCTCCCCTTTAGGCATAGGTGAGCATATTTCCACTGGGGGGTTATTCGCTGCAATAATGCTGTACATGATCAGTTCCACCATGTGTGCAATTGATGTCTGCAGTGGACTTAAGAACACTATACATTGCCCATTACAGGGAGACCGGCACGGGAGACACAGCTGGACAGATTGCCGCATATGACATCATACCACTTTGTGAATAAGGGATTTACTTTCATAAGGGACAGTCAAACCCACGACATGTGTATTGCCTCCAAAATACGTAGGTGGCAAAATCTGCAAGCTCAACATGAACATGTCTTCGCATGTACAAGTGCATGAAGCATGCCGCCTGCAGAATGATGGGGTTTCCCCACTTACATGGCAAACCACATTCAAAAGAGAGGAACAGTCGGCCTGTGGTCATACACTTGGGATCTGTGGCAATTGTCAATGTCACCTTTTCTCTTTAGTGACATTAGTAACTGCTCAGAAAAAAAGAATGGCTTGTAATTAGTGAGTGAAGATTTGAAGGTGTTAAGAATATTTGATGTAACTCTTTGGAAGCCTTCATGAAATATTATTTCAGCAAAATGTTAGAGTAAACATTGCCCTGAAGCAATACAAAACACACAAGGGCTTTCAGGGCGTGTACACGTGGGCTGAGGTATTAATGTGTATTCCATGGAGAGGACACCTAAAAGGTTCACCACATTATTGATACAAGATTAAAAACCATACCTTTTGTTGCCCTAATCAGAACAACAGCCACCCTCTGTTTTAATTATGGTGTATGCCAGTTGGCTTGGGATGGCTCTGAAATGTAGACGGGTGGCTGGACAGAAGCTGTCAAACCCTTGTGCGGAAAACAAAAAGGGATCATCAAAAAGTGGAGCCAGGAAAGAGAAGATTTGGGAGGAGATCATACCAATCTCAGCCTCCCATTTATGGACTGAACCTGGTGATGCCCCCGAGTAGGATGGAGAGTTTGAGGATGGGAAGAGGTGTCCCAGCTCCATGCATCTCTTCCCTCCCCTTCCACGCCCACAAAGAGTGAATGGGGATTTAAGGGGTTAATAGGAGATATGAAAACTTGATTGCACTTTTACCCCCTTCTAGCATTCATCATGTGAAGTTATCAGAAGAGGGGATGACATAGAAAGGGACATGGAGGGAGAAGGTGGAAAAGAGGACAGACAGAAATGAGAAAGGCATACGAGTGGAAAGATGGAGGGAGATGTGAGGTGGGGTAGGGTGTGGGTGGTAGGGGGATTAGGAAGGTGGCTGAAAGATCAAGGAACTGAGACATACGGAGGAACTGATAGAAGAGATAGAAGATATATGGCAATGTAAGGTGTGACGAAATGACTTCTATTTTGCTGGAGTACAAGGATGAGTAGTGGCTAAACACCTACTCGGCCCTCACACTTCTATGAACCAACAGTGATCAAAACCAAAAAGGTAAAACGTGCACCACAAGATATATACCTCCTTCACCTTTTGTGGTATTGTGAGCCGAGGGAAAGCTGTACTCTAAGAAGGGGTGTGAACGTGAGTCAGTAGCACACTAAACAGCAATAGCATAACATTTCCAAAATAAAAAAAGAAAGTCCAATCAATGTTCTATAAAATACGTATACTTTAGTTAAAAAAATAAAACTTACCATTAACTATTAAAAACACTACGAAAACCCCACCCCTTTAATGGAAGACAGAAAATGCAAAGCCAATATGAGTAGGCATGCTGGATACTTCCGCAGAGAGGAAAAATGCCATAATCGCAGTAATGCCACTCAAAAGTGTATGTTCTATAAAAGATGCACATGGTCCTTAATCAATGTCTACAGTGCCAGTAATAGACCAGAGGGACATGAACTATACATAGTGCCTGATTCCAGGTCTTAGGTGATTCAACAGGGTCAAAACAGGTTTCGAGATGCAATGCTTGTGGGTATGAGTCCTAGCGGCTCGATGCTTGGTTCAACTCAACAGTGGTTTAAAGTCATCTGCACAGTGCGCTAATCTTAACAGGACAGGTGACAAAGGTCTATTGGGGCAATGTAGTGTCAGGCTGGTTTAATGTAACAGCACTGAGGTTCAAAGGATGAATGCCAAAGGCAGCATTATGGGTTCTGGTGGTTCGAAAGTGGTAAACATGGTTTGTAAGCAGTTTGAAGTGGGTTGTGAGATGGAAACAGGAGACTTGGCTGCTTTGGTCCTCTAAGTGCTGCGAGTTCTACTGCATGGGTCCTTAGGAGAAGGTTTGCATTTTCAGACTCTGCTCTCCCTGAGCAGTGAGAGCACACCATGCTCTCGTTATCTATCAGAATGGTATGCCTTTGTCCTCAGCAATGTCAACTCCAATGTGCTGTGGGGATGGGTAAGTAGCATAGCTTTCCTTTATGTTTGAACACCTGTCTTCAGCTCTAGCAGAAGGCTTTGGATAGGGATGCTCTCCGAACAGGGTCTAAATGAATGCTCTCCGAACAGGGTCTAAATGAATTCTACCTGATGTTCTTGAATGTCCAAAAGTGAATCCAAGATGCATTGCAAGACTCCCTAATGTATAGATAAAGGGCTGGGTTTGTCATCACTGTCCCTGAGACACGTGAACCTGGCCTCTGATGTGATACAGAGAGTATCTTGTTCTGCAGAAGGGACGTGACAGAAAATTAAAGAAAAGCCCACAGAAAACGAATTGTGTACTCTGGCTGTATTACCTCTGCCCCTATCTCATCCTGCATCATCAACAGCTCTCTGGTGTTCAGCCCCTACTGTGAGTTAGACCCTTGATATGTATTTATTCTTTGAAGCCAGATCTCCTGTAGTCAGCTACTGGGTCTGGTAGGTAGGAGTTACCCATCCTCCCAGACAGTCAACAGGGGCAGGTAAATTGGCCTTTGACCCATTCACTGGAATGCAGAAAGTCAGTTGCCTGGAATCCCCTCCTAGCTGGTCTGGGCGCACAGGGTTAGCATAGGTTTCCTAAACACCAGATATGCCTTTAACATTATGTGAATTATCAGCCACCATACCAGATCCTAGGTATGGCGTATATGTCCGGATTATCCTGCACCAGGTGATCATTTATCATACTTATTATGGTTTTGTAAAATAGGCGCAGACTGAGATACAGCCTCCACACTGCAGTGACTTAGGTGTCCCAGCAGCTGTCAAATGGGGGCACGTGTGACCTCTGAACCTGTTCCATGCCACTGGATAACAGGAGCTGCAGATCAGGATACTGATGCAGCAGGGCACAGGTGAACACCATTCTATTGGCAAAGCATTTAAGGAAAGGAGAATATTGGATTACCCAAATAAAAATGTATCATTAATACAAATAAAAAAAGCTAGAGCTTTTACATCCCTGCTAGATGGCAATCCTTCACAAAAGGTGAATTGAAGGATGGACCCTCAAGAGAAAGTGGAATCAGACCAAGATAGGGATATGGAAAAGTGTCAGGGTGGTCTCAGGAAAAGGCATATGAGACATACATCTTGAAAGTAAAATGTGAGTAAGGAAGAAAAAGGATTAGAGAGAGTTAAGAGAGAGCTCATGAGAGAAGGGGTGAGTGAGACATAATGCACATGAGAGAACAAGTGGGAGTTAAGAGACTGATATCAATGAGATGGAGTTTTCCATATTCTAATTTATTTTAGTATGATTTTGTTAATTATTATTTTGCTCCACTAATTTTGTTTTGTTTTTGTATGATCAAGTCTTCCTCTGTTTTGTACAATTTCTGTAAAATAAGTCATTGGGGCATTTTCACTATAATGTGTGTATTGTCTAGAACCTTTCATTCAGGGAAAACCTCCTATACTTCCACATTGTCAGACAAATAATGCACAGCTTTTTTCATCTTTCATCACCCTACCTCCCTGCCATCAATTTCCAACCCACTCCTTGTCTCTACCCTCATCCCTCACTGACCCTCTTAAACCCTTCAAGTTACTGTGATCAGTCATCACTATGCTCAAGACCACTTTGTTCTAGACTCCCTACATTCCCCTGATTTTTAGCAAAATGGGTCAAAGAGGGTGGGCAGAAAGAAAGAGATGCCTAGCAGACGCAGATATTTAAGAGATATAGGGGGACTACGAACACTCAGAGACTTGAGAGAGGGATGACAGTCTTAACATCAAGTCCCATAGGCCTTGTATATATGCCCCGTGCTACTGCAAAGGAGATGTGGCTCCTCTGAGGAGTGCTGTGGCTTGTTCACCACAGTAAAACAAATATTACATAATAAGTGTGGCTTCCAACACCCGTGACCATGTTGTAAAAGTATATTTTGCATGAATACCGACTGATAGTAAACATTGGCCTAAGCACATTCGCATTGCACTATAAATCACATTGGAATGAACCTGAAACAGGCTGACTATGCCACCATTTTAAGTTATCCACCATTTTGATTAACTCCTGGTTTCTGTCCCTTGTAGAAATTGGGTTTTCGGCACCAGCAGAGCAAAATGAACTTTGTACTGCCAACGTAGATAAAATTGCTGAAGCTGCTAATGTGGATTGTCGGTCCTGCACTAATGAAACCTTGGAGTTAAACAAGAGCTGTGCTAATCAGTAATGTAGATGCCATCTGTACCAAAAGTGTCTTCCCGTTCAAATAGCGAAACAGAATGATGAATAGCTGAACATGTGCTTTTGCAGAAATCTTTGGTTTCGCTCCTTGAAACTAAGCTGACTTTAAACTTAAGAACAAATGGTAGACAAATATAAGTAAATTAAATAAGGACTGTTACCTTTGTGTCCAATGTTTGTAAAACATATGAAGTGTTTAACAGAAAACAATCAGCTATTCAAGGATGTTTTAACATGTATTAGTTTTGTGGAAAGGCTATGTACCGTAGGTTAATGTGTTCAACAAAGAGGGGCTGGATGATGTGTCCGGGATTGTGAGAGAATAGTATAAATACTCATGTTTTTGAAATGTCCATTTAACATTAAACTGCTAGTTAGTTATTCTGTTGCTCTGAAGAAGCATAGTCACAGCATTCTACAAATGCCTCTGGTGGAAGAAGCAGTACAGTTTTAACTGTGAGGTGTGGCTACTTTCCCCCTTGTGTGTTTATGAACAGGACAATTGCTATAAAGCAAACCTAAACTAAGCAATTCCAATCATAAACTTTCTTTGACAAATGTACCAGTACCCCCTCTATTGAGAAAGAACAAGGGCACACACAAATGTTGTACGGTAATGCTCCCAGTCACAAAGGTCTACGATCATAGTTAAGCAAGTGTTGGATGAAGCACCTCTCCTGGGACAGAGATCCAAGGGTCATCATTTGGATTACCCTTCTGCATTATATGAATTCAAAAGAACTTCAACATTTGACCTGCACTAAAGACAGTAAATGATGTGCCAACATCCAGTCAGCTCTATTAAATACAATTTCTACGCTACAATCCAAAATCAAAGAAAAACAAGACAGTCTGAAGCTGGACAACCGTCCACTTACCTCTGCTAGGGTCCTCCCCTTAGACGCCTCTAATATCAAACCTTTTGCTTTCTCCCCTCTCACTCTTGCCGAGGTGGAAAATATCATCTTGAGAATCAAGTCTTCTAACTGTCAAGGTGACCCTTGCCCCACTCCCATCTTCAAGGAATCCGCCCATGAGCAGGCCCCATTCATCATGGCCTTCATCAACTCCTCCTTTAAAACAGGCATTGTCCCCGACAACCTAAAAGACGCATGGGTGATCCCACTGCTCAAAAAACCTTCTCTAGACCCAACCATACCCACTAACTTCAGACCTATAACCACCATCCTGTTCTTACTCAAGATCTTAGACTGTGCAGCATACCTGCAGATCCAAGACTACTTGGAATCTAATAATCTTCTAGGTCTACGCAGTCTGGATTTCGTCCAAGACATGGGACCGAAACGGCTCTGACAGACTTAAAAACCCAAATCGAGGTCCTGAAGGACAACGGTAAACTAGCTATGCTACTCCTACTCGACCTCTCTGTGGCCTTCGATTTGGTCAACCACCAAATCCTATGCAGGCACCTGCCCTCGGCCCCCCACTCCTCAGCCTCAGCCTCGGCCTGGATCAAATCCTTTCTGAGTAACAGATCCATGAGGGTCTTCTCCCCAAAAGCAGCTGCGCACCCCGCTCCGATCCTCTGCGGCGTTCCTCAAGGATCTTGTGTGTCCCCTACACTTTATAACGTTTTTACCAAACCGCTCTTTGATGCACTTGACTATCTGGGTGTCTCCTACACAAATTATGCGGACGACACCCAGATACTCATCCCCATCACGGGAGACTATCTAGTTGACACCAAGGCCCTTAACGACATCTACCTGGTCATCCAGGCTTGGATGGCCCAACACCAATTATGCCTCAACGACGACAAGACAGATCTCCTCATCCTAGGCTCTGCGCAGCATCTAAGCAAACTAGAACCCTCCTACCAGTCTTTTAACATAGATGGTAATACCATCAAAGTCTCGAAAGACACAAAAACATTAGGCTTCTACATTGTCGCCACTCTAACCTTATCCCGAAAGATAAATGCAGTCAGATCAGCCTCTGCATATACCTGTAAACTCATCGCTGCCTGCAGACCATATCTGACCACTCCTAACAGCATCACCCTAGCCAGAACCCTCATTATGTCTAAAATTGGCTATTGCAGTGCCCTTTACTTAGGAACCAGTCAAGGGAATCTGAACAAACTTCAAATCACCCAAAACAATGCTATTAGAGCAGCCTTAAACATCCCGCGCAACCACCACATCTCCGAATCTAGAACAAACTTACTTTGGTTACCCGTCAAGCAGAGAATCTCTTTGAAAACTCTTGCCCTCACACACAAATGCTTGGCTATCAAAGTCCCCCCTTACCTTTGTAGTCGGATCTCACTCCATTCATCCACCTGACCTCAAAGAACTGCCCAGACCCACTGTCTCTCGATCCCAAGATTCAAACTCCAAAAAGCTGGGGGCACAAGCTTCCCTGTCCTTGCCTCCAAGCTTTGGAACACCCTCCCTGTCACCATTAGATCTGAAGATTCCTTCAAATCCTTCGAGTCTAAAACAAAATCTTGGCTTTTCAAACAGAAGTGAGAAGCTCTTAAATATGCTCTGCATACTACAACCCTACAAATACGGCCGCTGCCGGCCATCCCTTTGCTCCTTGCTAGATGCACATGCTCTTCTCTATGCCTCCAATGACCAACATCTTGTAACTCATGTACTTAGCTAAGTCTGTATTCATGTATATAATGTATGTATATATATATATATATATATATATATATATATATCAGTCTGTATGTAACACCTGCATAAGTAGCACCCTGATGCCTCCGGGCCGGAAGGTGCGCATTATAAATAAACAAAATACAAATTTGCATAATGTGTCAGAACTTTTACTTTACTTTAATAGATTTATTCTGCACAACCAGAGACCCCTGGGTTTAAGGGCACACACAAATCACCAAAGACTAACAAACAGGACCAATAACATTAAACAGAGAGCCTAATGAGAAGCCAACCAACCCAATGAAGTTTAGGCAAATAACAGAGTTTTTAGTTTTTTTCTATTATAAATATGACTTTTGTTCTATCATAAACAAGATCTCTGTCGACTCCCCAAAGGAGAAACACATCCCAATAACGCGTTCCATGGGATGGTGCCCACTCACTAGGGTCAACAATTCCACTGTAGATAACTTGCCAGCCCAGAGATGAAATTGCCAAGTTCATATGAGTCAACTTTATGTTTGATAACTTTTCTCTAGCATTTAGTCCTTTGTGTAGTTTTACGAGTATCTCATTTCCCACAAAATACATTTACAAACTTTGCAAAGAGCCCATGTAGCAACGGATCAGCCCTAACTGTTTTTTGAGTACCAATCTATAATTTGTACACATTTCTTGAGGAACTGTTTGAGGATTTGTTGAGATTCAAGACTTCTAGTATAATTGGTTGGTGATTCAAAGGTGCTAGTAGTTCAAGTGGGGCACATTGTATGTGGTCATGTGGAAAATGCGGTGAATGTGATAGATACGCTTTGAGGGGAGTGGCATGCCTACTATCAGGGCCTGGCTCAACTTTCATCACCACACAGTGCAATAGTGTGTCTTTTGCAATGCACTTTAGCTCAGTGACATAGATCAGCAGAGACAACACTTGATTATCAAACATAAATGCCAAGAAAATAGGATTCAGTACGAATTAGGTGTGGATAGACTCTAATGGTATGGACCTTCAAAAGCATTAATAACTAGATGAACTAAACATATGGCATCATGAGTTGCATCATTAAAAGCCTTACCTATGCAAGCAAATGACAAATACACTTCTGCCTTTCATTACAAAACACCTTAACACCTACAACGTGCAGTTCTCCAAACCCAGAATCTGCACAGTGGACATAAGTGACACATAAAATCGTATTCAAAAGCATGTCTTCACGTGCCGTGGTGTGGTTTTCTTATATTTCTTGTTCTAAAGGATGTGCTTTTTGCACCCTAGGCAACTGACTTAATCAGGTAACAACATCATTCCTTAAAATATCCAATGATTAGAGCCTTTATTTCTGAGTAGCCATTTTCTAAGAACTAGTGTTAACAAGAGTCATTGGGCCTCATTACGAGTCAGTCGGTCCGGAAATAACGGTGACGGTAAACCCGCCGCCACTTTTGTTTACGGCCCGGCTGATCTCGAGTTCTACAGGCGGGAGGTGTCATTCCCGCTAGGTCCCGCCAGGTTTAACACCACCCTCTTGCAGGCGGACGTGGAAACACCGGATGGTGCCGGTGTTTCCACTTCCACATTCCCATGGTGGGACTCCATGGGAATGGGGATTTTCCGAATTCCGCCTCCGGAATTACCGGGTTGTAATGCCCCGGTGAGTCCGGCAATCACGGCAGAGGCGGAGGCGGAATGGTGATACGAGTCCCGTGGTAACCTACCGGAAGTTCCGGCACGGTTACCGCCTGACTCGTAATGAGGCCCATTGTCCTCCACATGTAAAGATTAATTGTCTGGGTATTCCTTCAAGGAAAAAAAACATATTTACTGATGCAATCTCACAGAGTGTCTGACCAGACACATATTGGAGCTGCTACATATCTCTGACCTCTACTGTCATGATTCACTCCATTCGCTCCTCTTCATTCTCCAATGGAGCATGGTTTGAAGGCTACATGCTATTCAATCAATATGTTTATGTGGATAGATTGGTCCACCAAACACATACAAATTATAGAAGAGACAACACTGATTAAATCCCCTTCTCGCATAAAACCCTACACAGAATATCAATCAGTCACATTTCACATTTCACAACAATATACAATAGCGTAATAACAACAATTCATAGGATCCCATACAAAATCAATACAACGAAATACAAATGACAAATACACACCCTCCTGACTAGCTCCTAGCAAATCTCCCTCCACCCATCCAAATGCCATTGAGACATGGGTGACTAGCAGGGTCTTGACCACCCTCTCATAACTGTAATGGCTGAAATGCACACACTCATATTAGCACCTCCTCATGTTCCCTTACTTTGGACTTTGGTCCCTCCAAGGGCATTCACCCAACAGCATGATGGGGCCATAATTGGGGTGGAAGGTGCTATAGAAATGTAAAAAAGTAATGAATGAAAATCCATCATCTCGTATAGTTGGACAGTGTGGATGGTTTGCATATTTGTGCATGGCCCCACTCTGGTCGAAGGTGGTGTGGTGGGTGATGGAGAGTGGTGTGCCCACACTGGGTGCAGCTTTTAGGTCATGGAGAACGGTGAGGCACACACAAAGCTCTGTGAGTGACTCTTATTAAAGGGAAAGGGCGAGACTGGCACAGTAGTGCAGGTGACCCCACCCAGGAACACATACTTTTTATTGACAGCACCAAGGGCTCTGCATAAAGTCAGTGGTACAATGATGAATGAACACCCCCATGCAGGAATGACGCCATCACATTAGCTGTACATGGTGTAAATGTCATAGAATTGCAATGGGGAGAATTACAGTAGGTGAGAAAGGAGGAGCACATGAATCACGTGAAACTATCTTACTTTCAATTGCTACTCAATTGGCACGGAACACCAGCAACTATCAATAGATTTTGATTATTAATTAATGCAAATTGTTGTAGTTATCGAGTATGCAAAGGTGTTATGGGAGATTAAGAAAACAACTTATTATTGAGAGAGCTTATGAGAAGTTCACATCTTTTTTTGAATGCACCATTCCCATGCAGTTTACTAATTTCCCTGCAAAGTAAACTGCAGATGTGCACTTTTGTTGAGCTAGGTCGCAACTGTGCATGATCAGGGCGCAACAAAACTCCTTAAGATTACCTTTCAACACATTCATGTGGCATGGGGTGATAAGTACAGTCACATACACACAAGCAGGGGCCAAGTCACAAAATTTATGAGACGTAGAAAACAAAGAGAAAAACATGCCCCCTCCCATTATTCACCCACATTACATTTCATCCCTGCTACCCAACTAACTGAGTGGGCGTGCCGCAAAACAGAGTGGTGGGCGTGTTAAGAAACAGACAGCCAGGCCAGCCCACCCATTCATATGTTATTGAGGGCATACACCAAACACTGCCATTCATATTGGTTGCCTTGAAAAGTGAGGGCTGGACTTTGGGACTCAGCTACATGATTGCAGGGTGCACATTTTCAGTGGCAGACTTAAAGGGTGCTTCAATGAAAACAATTTTAATTGTCCGCCTCTTATTCACAGTTGGAATGAAAATAAAAGATGGAATCTCTCATGATTTGCATGAGAGTTTCTGTCAAGAGTTAGAAAATGCAAGCATCAGTCTGTGGCCTAAGGTAGGGCCGACCAGACAAAGAGGATGAATGGATAGATGCTTTAAGTTTTCAAATCCAGGGTTATAAAATATTGTCTCTTGACTAAGCAAATGAATACTTATGCTCCCAAAATATGAATCACAAAAACATTCGAGGCATTTGAAGACATAACCAATCAAAAACATGATCCAGAATTCAGAAACATAATTTCACCGACTGTGGCCTACAATGCTATATATAGGGCATGCACAGTTCGATTTCAGTATTATTTTGAATAGGAGATTCCTTAAGCAATTGAAGGAATAGGTTCTGTTTGAGGGAGTGTTCAAAAGTAATACAGTGTAGATGTGGGAAGACTATTCAAATTGGATTTATTTGAGGGTGAGGTAGACATTTAAAATATGGTTTAGCTAAGGGATAGGTAGACCATTAACATAGGACTGAATTGAGGGAGATGTATATCGCTACATTACAGTGGAATTATGCTGAGGGAGGTGTATACATTTAAAAATGGAATAGGCTGTGTTTTGTGACTATTACTTAGTAATACTAGGAGACGAGTCTAGGAGACGAGTCTTCCATATGTTTGTCAGTTTCACTTTGAAGCCACGGGGGTGTATTTACTTGGTATACTGGGTGTGCTAAAGATTTGTGGCAGACACATGGACATATTAGTTACAGAGAACATGTCTTTGGAGACATGGGGAGATTATATACCATGCTAGTAATTTAGTGTGCCATCTTTTTGTGATGACACAGACAAGTCTAGGTCTAAAAAAAATCTTACTACGTCTTGAAGGCAGGAGAGTACATCCAGTGCATTAACTCAGTGTACTAGTTTTGTGATGGGCTAGAAAACATATTAGCTGTGAAGAAAAGTCTTTGGAGGCAGGATGAAATTGTTTATACAGCAGCTGCATATCATGGACCGTCTTTTTGTGGCAAATGAACGAAAATACTAATTGCAGAAGAGACAAGTCATACAATTCTTTGAAGGCAGAGGGAGATTATAGTCATTGGATATGGCACACCGTGCTATCTCTTTGTGACCCATGAGAGACGATGCTATTTGAAGAGGACAATTCTTAAAATCGTTGAAGACAGGAGGAGGTTGTATTCAGTAATCGAAACAGTAATCCATCTGTCTGTGTTGAAGGAAAGAAAATATTATTTGCAAAGAAGAGGTCTTGCAGTTCTTTGGGGGCCGAAAGTGATTATATTTAGTGGCTATAACTCAGTTTGCAACACATGTGCATCTCCTTTTGGATATGGAGAGGTTTCCTTGATGCAACCCTCTAAACAGCAGACAGTCCACATACCACACCCCACCCATACTATCAGCATACAAATCGTTTTTGCTTCTGTACCATAGTTCCAGTGACTGTCTGCTGTGGTGACTGTAACAGTGTGAGATGCCATAAATGTTTGTGCTCATACTGTTCTGTTCATGAGTCTTGTTCCTACTATTTTACAAACACAGTAGTGCACAGACCTGAACATTTATGTGTGGACTGCAGCCCCTGCCACATGACAGCTGTAAAACATTCAATGCTGAGCACCTGCTGAATTCTGCCTAGCACTGAAGCACAGTTGATTCTTTGGTGGAACATTATTCAAGTGTGATATGTTACATCATGAGTCACTCATATCTCGTGCAACATTATCTGATTTCATATTCCAGCAAGTTTAAACTACACAAATATGCTATTGCATGTTCATCTTACGAACAATTAATTGCATTCTGAACAATTAATTTCATTCTTGTACATTTCCAAAATTGGAAACATCTTAAAGGCAAATTTTACTCAGAAATGTTATTGGCCCAATCGACTGGGCATGTATTTTTGCCTTAGTTTCTCTCGCAACTATACATGCGAAAATGATGGGTCGGGTACTGCCATCTTGTGCTAAACCTATCCGTAAATCCATCGCCCTATGCTCAAGTGCACTTCTGGCAGTAATTCCGATTACCCGCCCCTAAAGCTGACATCACTAGATGCACAAGCCCCTTTTCACAATGCCAATGCACATCTCATGTCAATGTTCACTCTGCGCAATCTATTGATGTGTCTCCATGGAAATGCCAAGATCCCACTTTCCTCGACAAGTTTAAGCAAACCGTTTCTGATCACACAACATTGGACTTTCTTTTTCCTTTGTGCCAGTTTATTTCATTCCGAGCCTCCCCGACTTGTTTTGGCTTTGTTCAGCTTCTTCCAAGTATGATGCACAGACAACATGTACTTACACTGCCTAAAATGAATTAACTCAGTAGTCACTTTTTTATTTAAACATTTATTATATGATGTATAAATGTATTTACCAAACCATATTTAAATTCTACTTTAACTTGGAATGTTTTTTACATGGAAAAGAAAAGTGTTAGACCATGCAATGTTTTGCTTATCCTGACAATAAGTCATGCAAGTCCAGCTCCATATACAAACACTAATGAACCAAGATCCAAAATATACATTTGTTCGAGATTCTTTATATGCTTTTCCTAAATTGTTTCATTCAAATCTATATTTACATTATACAACAAAATGAAGTCATATACATCGAAAATAAATTTCATTGTTGCATATATTTAAAGTAGTAACCCAAAGTAAACAAAGTAAACAACATTACGCATACACATACATCAAGGATATAAACAAGAAAAATAGAAAACTAAATTAGTCTCATTAAGATTAGATCCAAATGTGTCACACGTTGCTCAAATGATTCGACTAACCATACATCGTGCCATAGTTGGTAGTCATACAATTCCAAAACCTGAAGAAATCCTGTCAACTGTCATAACTATCACTGTACAAATGTTTTAGTTTGAACAGACCAAACCTATCATTCAAGTGCGTCCACATGCCAGGACTCCCAAGAAAACCAAATTGTGAGTATTCTATTCATTGAGTGATAGTGCTAAAATGACAAAGATATCATCAATTACTTCACTTTGAAGTTAAAAACAATTTTTCCCAACGTTGCAAACAGTTTTTGCTGAAATGGGTGTTAACATTTCCAATTGATCCCTGCTTGAAAATAAAATTACTGTCAGTACTTTGCTTGAAAAGGTACATTTTCCAGCATAACAATTCCTTACATTTTAGAAGGTAGTGCAAACAAAATAAATGGAATTATTGGGTTCATTCAAGACAACTATTTCTGTATCTCTTCCACAGGTGTTACAGGCTTGTGGCCTATCAAGCATTTACATGGTGGGTTCATGGAAGTCTGAGATTCTGCATTCGATGAGGAATACCTGCCTGTGTGGTTCAAGCCATTCATGAGAAATCCCCCAGTGACTATGGACAATACAAGGCATTGTTACAGACAGGACCTCAACCGCAGCAGTACAATTTATAGTTTGTCATTGCCATCTACCTTACCAAACTAACTAAAAGAACCAAAATGAGTTAATATGAAAGGTTGTTTGACATTTTTTTGTAAGTCTGCTATGCCAAGAGGATCATGACAGATCAGTGTCCTTTAACAGGTTTTCTGGCATATTTATGCATGTAATGTGTCATACAGTACAAATTGTACTTTTTAACACAAACAACATTAACAATTCATCATAATACAACCTACATAAGCAAACAGTAACACACAAGCCTAGCCTGCACGTCCTGCTAATCATCATGAACACCAAACCTAAAATACCACTGCACAAGCCTTTAAAAACTCCAATTTACGTATAGATAAGCATAGTTCATTACAGTTTAAAATCCTCATCCAGAAATTGTGTTCTGTGGCAATAAAATGTATCTCTAGAATTTGAGTCTGCTGTATCCACACGCTAGGGCACTGTACACACAAATGGTTTAAAGTCTCTACTTGCTTGTGACAATGGCCACGTCGCTGATCGTGTGGCACATCAAGTAGGCTACCCAAAATGTCTTGCGTTGGTGCCAAATTTAACCTGAGTCTCAAAATGTGGAGCCTAAAGTGTCTTGAAGGGTGTTTTTTCCAATAGGAGGCAACAGTATTAACATTTTTAATTGTGTACGTAAAGTGATCACCAAAACATTGATATTGCAACAAGGATTTTCGTAAATGTGCCCATGCATGTCTAGATAATTTTGTCTTTGTAGCTTTGGGGCATATTGCACTTGCCTCATCCACATCCATCCCCCTCTGGTCACTTCCCAAATGTTGCCGTGTGCTCGCAAAGTGACTGGGTTGGTTAAGAGCTAACAAGGTGGCGAATACCATGTACACCTCAATGAGCTCTTTTGCATGTGGAGCAATGGCCACATGGCCACCCCAGACTCCATACTCCATTTTAAAACCCCCATCCCTGCAATCAACATATGTATGTGTCCTTTGACTATGTTCCATGCCTATTACGCTCGCCTCATGCACATCCATCCCCTCTGGTATCAATGGCAATTTGCACCTGTGACTGTGTGCTCGCAAGGGGACTGGACTGGTTGGGAACTAACAATGTGCCAAATACCATGTACACCTCAATGGGCCATTTTATATGCTGACCATTGGCCACATGGCCACCCCAGACCCGGTCTCTTCAGACTTCCCCTTGAAGACCCTGTCCCTGCAATCAACATATCTCTGAGTCATTTGACTTTGTTCTGCACCTTTTACACTCCCCTCATGCACATCCATCCCCCCTCCAGTATCAATGGCAGTTTGCGCCTGTGACCGTGCAATCGCAAGGGGGCTCGGTGGATGGGAACGCTCAAGGTGTGCAATACTATGTACTCCTCAAAGGGTTCGTTTGAACGGGGACCATTGGCCACATGGCCACCCCAGACCCGGTGTCTCCAGATTCCCATTTGAAGACCCTGCCCCTGCAATAAACACATCTCTATGACCTTTGACTATGTTCGGGGCCTATTACGCTCTCCTCATTGACATCCACCCCCCTGTCCGGTATCAATGGCAGTTTGCACCTGTGGCTGTGCACTCTCAAGGGGTTGCACTGTCGGGAATGAGAACATCAAACAAACACATAGAGGCTGGGTGGGTGTGAACAAACACATTAGACATTTACATACACACCCACTTTTGTGAGCCTTTAAAAACACCTTGAAAGCTACCAGGAAAACATCTCTGCAATCTACAGTGTATGTCATCATATGCCCACCTTTTACCTTGAATCAGCTCATCTGTCCTTCCAACCAACGATCAGTCAGCTATTGGTTTCTGGAGTTTCATCGTTTTCTGCTCTGCAACTTTCTATTGCTTTATGCACAATGTACACCATATTCTCATTTGAATTTATCTCAAAAATGTCAACATTTTCAACCAATCTATGTATTTTTATCTCGGTAATTAACACATTACATTACAGAGCATTGCTTTCAAATGTAATTTTTCATAATCCATATTTTAAAGACATGTTTTCTTTAGGTGGCTCAAAGTTTGTTCAATGTATTAGTCAATTGTTTCTGCTTGTGGTAGACCAATGATTTCTGACTAATTTGATCAATGTGATGGTTACACCAAGTTACAGGGCATATATTTAATCGAAAAAAAAAGTTTCTGGTTGCCCTAATATCAGCCATGTCAAAGGTCATGGTACAGTGATGCATGTATTTCCAAAGGATTTCAATTTAATAAGGACATGGATGTTGAACTGCGGATTTCCAGTGTCCGAGATTGGAAGCAGAGCCAAGGATGTCTTGGTGGCGTGAGGGGCAATGGATTCCACGTCTGCAGCATGCACTTCTCAGACGATATGTACGAACCATCGAAGCAGAGAAAAAAGCATCACCTCTGACTTCCCAATGTAGTTCCAACTGAATTTCAGCACAGACTGACTCAGGTGAGTAGTGGACGTTGAAACATTTATATATGTCACTATGTACTTAATTGGTCTGTATACATATGTCTTCTAAATGACCACTCAATGCATTAAAATAGTGAGTGAAAATGTAACATGATGAACGGGTTTGAGTTATTGGGGAATATTTCCATCAATATTTTACTACACAAGTTTCCTCCGCGACACAATGGACAGTAGTTTATACATTTTTCCCTTTAGACTACTTTGTGCATCTCTATTTTAGTGATACACAAATAGTAAATTGCAAGGGAGCCTTTCTAATATATATATATATATATATATATATATATATATATATATATATATATATATATATAATATATATATATAACATATATATCATCCTTTAAAAATAGGTTATTTTCGTAAATGTGTTAATTACATTTACATTTAATGTGTTAATTAAATGTAAATGGTAAATGTGTTAATTACCATGTCTGACTTTACGTAGACCACACTGATGAAAATACAGACCGTTACCATGGTGGAAACCACAGACACGTCAAATATTGAAGCAGTGAGGCCAAGCGACATGCACATGAACTTATTTTAGAGTGTTTGATGTGGTCTAAATTTAAGAACTAATGTACATTTTCTATTGAACACTGTTATGAGGACAGAGATTCAACATCGACCACTATTCTGGAGTCAACAGCAACCTCACTCACCTTCCAAGTAATTATTTTATACTGATCTTTCAGTTGCGACTAGACAATACATTTATATGGTCAAGTTCAACTTGAAACATATTCATCACTTTTATGTATAATATTAGCTATTAATACAAACTGTGATGTTGAATTGTATTTCAATATCGACCATGTTTTGCATGAATTGTATATTTTTTATATTTTGCTTTTACATTGTTATCATAACAATTACTTTGATATAGCGGGGATGCTGAAAATTCAACAACATATGACTGTTCTATTGCAAAGGGTCTGGAGGATGAGGTATAAGAAGGGAGAATGTATTGAATTACATTAATAGCTGTTGATTAATAATATTTTGTTTGAAATTAAGATAAGTGAATTATTTTTAGAATGTACAATACTGTCAACAAATTGCAAGCATTCGATCAACAACCTTGTTCTGTGTATTGCCCAAACTGTAAAGTATTTCAATCAGGCGATACACTATGGTCTAGGCCTAGTATGCAGCGCACAGCTGAAATGCTTATTTTATTAGATCTATACGTTCAATATTTTGAGTGATACACCACTCATATCACACCCCTTATTCAAAAACCCGGGTCACAATGGACCAGGAATCAGGCTGGTTGGTAAAGGTAATATGTATTTATTTATTTAAAATTCAAATCACACATATACTTTTTAATAGGTAGCAACAATCACCAATATGGTGACAATAACAGATAGGAAGGTATGTAATGCACTTAAATTCATTCTTTAGCAACACACAAGGAAAACACCAGAGAAATAGAATATGTTTGGCTTGTTTGGAAGGCTAGCACTTAGAATTTACCCCTAAAATATTCCTCAACCCACAAACAAACAATTCTAAAGAGATATGAGAAAGCAGCAGGTAATCAGGAATAAGGAATAGAAAACAGAATACAAATCCAACCCCCCCTCCCCAAACAAGAGAGAAAAACGGATTTGAAATCTTACACTTCAAAATGACATTTCGGAAATGGCTGGGTGAAACAATGAATGTGTGCAAACATTCTTAAATCAATACAAATCTCTATGGGAGCAACATTGGAAAGATCCTTACAATCAGGAGCTATAGTCTGAGCAAAATTAAACACTTTCAAACAATTTTAAAATGAAAATCACACATGTAAAACTTTGCAAAATTGTGGATTCCCACCTAAAAATTAAGAAAACGATTTTTGAGAAAAACAGGTGGAATACACTGATTTTGAGTTGGGATGTAGCTATAGGTCTTAGGTATAATCCAGAGTTGAAATGAGGTCTCTATCTATTAAACTGAGGAAGATATGCAAGGTTGAATGAGAGGCGTTTTTAGAAAAATCGAGTAATGAAAACAGAAAAGTAACTCAGTTTGGACAAGAAAATATTTACTATAATTTTACTCTATGCTAAAGCATTCCGGCCAGAATACCAAGGAAGGACACAGTAAGCTCTAGAGTTGATTCATGACTTCAACACCAGATCCCCAGCGCCCGCTCCGGCGGAACCAGTCAGATCTATCAAAGTAGGATTGATGGTTTAAGATTTACACATGATGAAAATGACTAAAGAAATGGTGCTTAGCAAGATGAATCAAAGACAGGATTGCAATAAGGATTCTGACAATGTTACAAGTTATTAAGGTAAGGATCGGATGCTTGAGAGATTGGGATAGGGCAATTTTGGACCGTCAAGGGTTCTGGTCATCACACGGATCAGGTCTAACCAATGACATCTGGGCAAATCTGATGGGACCGGATCATCTAGGCCATTCTGGTCACTGGACTGCACTGGACTGGTCCTTCCGGTTACTGGAGACTGGAGATCAGTGGGATGGTGAGTTTGGAGGGGCATGCATCTAGTAGTAGCAAGTCAGGTTGGATCAGGATGCTTCCCTTGGGTTTTGGGGATTTTTAGAATTTGAGGCCTAGCTGAAAAGGGGTTCAGCAATGCAAAGGCCTTGGCTTTGCAATGAAATCTGGAATCAGGATCAAGCAGGATGAATAAATCAGGAACAGGACTCCATGCAGGAAATCAGGAAGAAAGTCAGGAGTCAGTGTCCTGTGTGTTGTCAGGTTCCCTTATTTATCATGCCAAATGACATCACTACAGTATATGGCAGGGACAGGCTTACTGCCCACACCCATAATACTAGGATTGGGCAAGAGCATAGTTTCCGCCTTGCTCTTCACTGATTGGATCACAGAAAAGGATGTCATGTTTATGGGATGATTTTTACAATGACTAGAAACCTCCCTTAGCTACTGGAACCAAAGACTCATTTTCCCACAAATACATATGTATACAGTTATAACCTCTGAGAAAATCAGATACACAGGTTACATATTTTGTGGGTCATATTTCAATCCAAATTCCAAGTCTGTGGGATCTGGTTTTGCCTTTCTGCTACATTTTGGCAATTTTAACCATGAAAGATATGGCCTAAAATGTCCAAACTTTGTACATATATGCACATTTTCCCTTGGGATGTGTCTACAAAATGTTATGTGTGCAATATCAATACTTTCCCCACAATCTGTTATTCTTTACAACTTCTGTTCTTCATGCAGTAATGAGTTCTACCAAGTTTTCAAAGAAAGAGAATAACATTAGATTTAAAACTCCAAACTTTTCATATTTTTCCTCATTGTTGCTGCAAAGTTAAATGTCTTTACAGTTCAGTTACAAAATAGGCTTTTTAAAACCAACAGGAAGTCTATTGTCACTTCATCAGTTTTTTTCTTTTCCTCATCTGTAAGCAAATGTCAATTCCTTTGAAGCAGGATGAGGGGCCTCTCTCTTGATTGAAGTTTACTGCCCCTCACACTTGAAAGGTGAGAGTCTCAGCCTGCTATTGTTCCATCCTGGAGCAAAGGCGAATGTCTTATGTGACTTGGGAATTCCCTTTCTCCTCGTTCATTCAAAGCCTCCAAGCTAGCAATTAGCCTTTCCTGTGCCAGAAGTTTATGCAGTGTCACCCTTTCTCAGGGCTAGCAACTGGCAGAGCAAGTATTTTTTTTTAAAATAGTTTGCCAACTACGCCTGGAATTTAGCTTCTATTTTCTCCTTTTAAATATCGACTTTAAACCTATGGAATTAAAACAGTTTATATGTGTATTTCTACCAGTAACAAATCCTTTTACATTTCTAAGTAATCAGGCCTTCACCCCACAATGTACTTTAAATAGGCAATTTTCCCCCTTCGGTTAGGAAACAGCTCATTTTAATATTTCTTTGAATTCTGTTTTTTTCTCAGCAAATATACACTTTCTGCCACTATAGTTCTTTTCTTGAGTGCTGGAATTGTTTTGCAGCATGGATACAGTTACAGGCATCTATTAAGAGTCTTTCTCTGGTCAGCTGATTCTTGATACTGTTGCAAAGAAAATAGACACGTTTCTTGTCTAAAATGAAAACAAAGCCTGTGTTGATTTTTCAAGGATACATTGGACAGGATCTGTCATTCAAATGAGGCCCGTTTCCTCTGAGACAGAATTAATTATCCTGGGCATTGCAGGGCCTTTTAAATCACAGTGGTTCATGCGAAATTGATGAATTTAGCACCAAGCAGCACTTTTAAGGTTTGAGAAAGTGTCATTTTAAAGATGCTTTTAAGGTTTTTCAGCAAAATAATGCTGCCTCTTTCACTGCACTCCATGTTCAATGTAGCAGAGCACACTGGCACATTCCTGCAGTGAGTACTATGTTCCAACCCACCTGAAATGTGTGTGGCTGGGTGGTGCAGCCATTTTCTGGTTGATACAAACACGCAGTTTAGAGATCTTGGCGCACACAGGAGTTAGCACGGCCATTTTGTGGTTTCATGCACCAATGCAGCAAAGTGATGTACCATAGCACAGCTGAGTGAGTCAAAATATCCCACAAAACACATGCAACAATGAAAGTAACCCATCACAAAAACACACTTTGTAACTGAATTACATGGAACCGTTCACTATTTGAATGGTTTATGTTTTTGTTAATAAGTTTTAGCTGCCTTCCCAAAGCTGAAAAGGGGCAAAAAAAACACATCACAATGCCACATATTTTAGGTGGCAACAAATACTCACTTTGTTTTGCAGGATGATCTAAGACTGTCTTCCTGTGACATCTCAGAAGGTTATCAGGTAAAATGTCAAATATGTCTTTCTAGAATGTTACACGTACACAGTGTTCAACTCTATCATATTAAGAATGTAAAACTTTATTCCAACGATTAACCATATTGTTTTTCGATGTTTAACTGATATTGTAAGGGCAACAATCATTAAAACAACAATCTTAAGATGTACTTTGTGCGATCAAAGATTTTAACATCAAATTGTTTATCAATGCAACTATTTTTGTTGAATTTGTTATGTACAAGGAATGTACTACTGAAGCGGTCACATTTGAAGTAACACATGGACCAGAGGTATACATAAGATATTGTAAAGATCAGTTATCATTCTTTTTTCTTTTCATGTAATTTTTAAGATGTTTTAATGGTTCACATTTGCAAATTAGGTTGTAGTTCTAAATATGTACATATACTTCTTGAAGTGGAAGAGTACATTGTTTGGTTTATGCATTTTCAAAATGCACTTTTTAAGCTTGGTCTTGTGGTTGGCAAATCAAAATTGACTGTTTCAAGACGAATTAGGAAAACCAGTGTAAATAACTAACAGTTTTTTTAACAAAGTTGTTTAGAAGTTATTTAATATATATTACATTTGAAAGTTTAAAATCATATATTCTGTATGTGTACTATCAAGTAAGCATGTCTTTTAAAATTGATTAGAGGCCTAGGAAGAAGAGGAGCAGTAAGACTCAACAACACAATCTAAAGATGGTGCTTGCCAAACCAATGTCACTTTGGAGGGACTACATTTTGAGTCTCAGCATGGTCCTCTAAAGATTCAGAGTCGTGATGCAGATGTCCAGTGGCCGGAATTTGAATCGAATGTCACAGTGACCCATGAAAATAACCATGGATCATTGTGCCAGCACACAACACCCAGGAGAGACAGAAACCAGAGAAGATGTTTCAGAATTGCTAGAAGACATGCTCACGCAATCCACACCCTCTAAAAAATGTCAATCAAGGAAAGAGACATTTTCTCCCTATTTTCCCAATAAAAGCATAAAATATGGAAGTATCACACACTGAAATAAATGAAGCATTTTTTTCAATTGATAGACAAATGTGGTCATGATCTAGACTTCACTCTTCCTAGTGTGGTTGGCTATTAACAGGGCCAACATACATTTTATTTGACTGATGCCTGCTAGAGATTATTAAAAGTCATTGGTAAAGTGTGTTCTTTTAGTCAAAGGCACCAACTTGAAGATCAAATGTAGCTGTGTTCACCATCATAACACATTTTTATGGTCTGCTCAGCCTATGCTTGGAAAAGTGCCTGCTGGAAATGTACTTGTTTCATCTGCTTTGTTGTTTAGTTGATAAACGTTCAGTAACATTTCAAGTTTCTGTACATTTGTGCGAGTTGAGTTCCTTGCTGAAACCCAATACTACAAATATCAGAACTATTTCTTGTTCCCCACTATTAGCCAGGCCTGAATCTCGAACAGATATCAATGGACAATGCTCTTGCTGGAAAAAGGCTCACATTTGCTGGTTATGGACAGTGTGACAGTCCTCGGTTTTCTGGTAAATACTGCACTTACCACTTACAAGACATGGGAAGCACAACAACATTGAGTTGAGTCAGCGTGCCAGTTTCTGAATGTACATCTTCTGTTGCCATGGAGAAATATGGTTTCCTTAAATCCATTGAACTTCTGCCATTCAGGGGAATCAAAATAGACCTGATAGCCACTTTCAGGCACGTTGGAATAGCAAAGGCCATGCAACAGCAGTTCCCACAAATACAGCATCAATATGATATATGGCACATCGCAAAATCAATGTCTTAAAGAATTACATCTGCTGGTAAAAAAAAGGTACAGAAAACATTTGAACTTCGTCTCAGTCTATCCATAACCATATTTGGTGGAGCTCAAAAACATTTGAAGGATCTGTAGATATTCTGCTAGAAAAATGGCATTCAGTGCTGCACCATTGTTCAAACATACACTCTTTCTAAGAAAACAAAAATGTCCAACAAATGTGTTCATGGACCTCTGAGAAAGTAGCAGGAGAATAAGAAAAAGTATTTGGTGACAGGCTACCCTCCTCACACAACACTCGAGAAGATTGTGTATGACAAAACGCTGTCAACAGACTTGAAGGGACTCACAGGATACTGCCACAATTGAGAATTTGAGGTGTTCCTTAATATGTGCCTAAACTACATGCCTAAAAGTTAGCATTTTGCCATAGACGGTATGGAGGCCAGAACAAGACTGGCTGTACTTTGTACACAAGAATAACATAGGTAGGGAACAAGCAAAAACTGCACACATGTTTGGGATGTTTTGTTAGAACATGGTGTTTACAAAAAGAAGCAAACAGTGGGTGGCAAAGCCAATATCGGAGCAGATGAAATTTGAATTTGTTAAAGATCTGACATTGACTTTGCTGGCCAGGCATAGGAATGGAATGGCTCCAGATATTTTTCCCAGGGCCCAGTCCATGCCACATACCATCGCAACAGAGGTTTATTTTCCTCATTTACTTGTTGAAAGGTTGACATCAAGATTCAAATGATATGTACAGGCTTCACAATTTTTTTAAAAAAACATGTTTACATCTTTTGTCCAATGATTGAAAACTGGATTGATTATACAAAAAATGGAATAGCACAAAACATGCAATGTCATTGTTGAGTAACTTATTTGAATCTAATTATGTTTTGTGATGTAATCCTACCAGATATGTATTAATAGTTTTTAAACATGTCCTTTTTTATACTTCTTTTACTCAATATCATTGATTTATATTACAACAATAAATGTCAATGTGATTATTCCAAGTATGTGCCTTTGTTTCAAAATCACGGAAAAGTCTTTTATGATTAAAATGATATATGCATATGCTTTTTAATTTTCAAACAATTTGTAAAAGGTTCCAGTAAAATGTTATTTACAAGAAATAGAACATCGACTGAAAGTAATGCAATCACATAATTGAATATTTACAATACAACAGATGCAAGATGTTATATTAAAATTGTTAGAATTTATCTTGTACATAGGACATGTATTGGCGGGACAGTAACTATTAGCTATGTGATTTATAGTAATCAAGTTATATGACTGAGCTGAAGTCGAAGGGACACAAGTGTGGACAGAGTAGCACCACATTTTCCAGTAGTTCACCCACTCTTTTCAGAGTGCACCTTCATATGTTAATTTCAATTGAAACACCATCCAATTGGTACGTTAAAGAGTAAAACATTTTTTCAAAGGGGGGGACTTAGACACTGGATTAAGGTCTGACCGTGCACAATGCTGAGCAAATAGGCTGACGATGTATGGATTTTCGCGTGCAACAAAGATGCATTTAATTGTAAACCTTGACGAACATTACTTCTCTGTTGCATTGCATTAAGAAGAGTCATTAACACCAGTTGTAATTTGAACATATGTTCAGAATGCAAAGAAGCATCACCTTGTTTGCACAAGGAAGGACTGAAGCCAATTCCACCAGGAGTTGCATTGGCTTGGAAGTCAAGGATATATATTTTGCAATGGCCACTTAATCTAATGACCAACTTTCCTGATTTATACCTCTGTTTCATTTACACAATTTTACATACACTGCACCCTGTGTTGTTCTTCCAATGCACCACATCCTTGATGCCCTCTATCCTATGCTTACTTAGAATAAAGTTTCATACCTCTGTTAAAATGTTGTGACTTCGCTTTACTCTTTACTGACTTCCCTTCCCTTACCTAGCACGCAACCCTTTTCATTTGCCCATATTGCCCATTCACTAATTGCTTGAAACTCACCCCCTTCCATTGCCCTGGTTCACATTTACATTGTAGATAACATTTATTTGCCATTCATGTTATGCAAAACACAAGAAGAAGTTGTGGTTGCGCCCTTGATGGTAATGTAGGGGACTGCCCCTGGACAACACAGCGAAAGATGTTGCGTGTACTTCACATATATTGTGCTGACATATTGCATGTTCTTGTAAAGTTTGCTGCATATTTCAATTCATGGAAGCAGATGTCAATGCACGAGTTGTCATCCATGGATATGGTGATGGAGATGGAGTAAGTCTGATCAATAATTTGTATTTGTGTTGTGCACGAAGCGGAGGAGCTTTCCTTAATAAAACTAAAGGTTTCAGAGAGGGCCTTGGAAAGGGGTGAAAAGGATGGCATGCCAGATGCCACATTTTACAGGAATTTAGTTAAGGGGACAATGTTGTCTATTATGTGGATAAAATGTGCATGAAATATAACCAGTAATGGTACTATTATAATAATGTGTAATACCTGACTATTACAGAATTCCGAGCGTGTTATTGTACTGTGCCCAAATGTGAGTACCACAATCTACCTTCATTTTGTTTTTCATGGTTATTACACAGGGTGCTATCAAACTCTTTTTTGTAATGAACTCACACAAGCTCAAGAATGTCATCAGAAAACTGGAGAAGCAGTCATACAGAATGAAAGCAATACAAAACTCTTTTAAGATATGCAGTCTAACTTCATTGTCGAGCAGGGATAATAGTAAGTGGCTGTGTATTAGAATAGACCAATGGTGTATGGGCCAAAGTGTTAGCCAACATTGAAATCCTGGGTGACAGAATATGTCATTTAAATGCATACTTTGCCGATGTGCAGTATGAACATGCATGTTTGGCCTATGCTCAATTCATCTCACTGTGGAGGCCCACATCTGGAGGCCACCCAGGGGCACCTGCAACATTGCAGAAATCAAGATGATTGCTGGACAAGATCTAAACAGAAGCTAGTAAACCTTACAAAACTCAGCTAATTCTAGGCATGTTTTTGCACTTTGCACGTGTGTTCCTGGGAGAAACAGTACAGCCAACCTGGTGGGCAATTGCCCCTTTGCCGCCCTTGACAGTCCACCCATGCCATCTCTGTATATTAACCCACCACTTTTCATCCATCAGTAACTATGCATCTGTATTTAACAGTGTAACTATCTCGCTATATCCCATTTGATTTGTGAAATGAGTTTGTGCATGTTGAATCCACACTGACGGTGGGTAGCGAATAGCTAGTTAGCTAACAGAACTGTGCACTTATCAGGTGTTGGGAAGTAGGTGCATTAAATAATGTTGCAATAGGTGACAGAGTCCCAAGGGTGAAATTATTTAACCGATGGACAAAATTTCAAAAGTCGTATGGGGTTTGAGTTGGAAAAGCCTGTTTTCATGGTGTGTATTCTAATTCTGTATTTTGAGAAGTGAGTAGATGGCTTGTATGTGTATAGGTGCGATACAATTAATTTTCATTTTGATGTTGTTGCTTGACTTTACATTGAATAAAGACGGGCATGTGTTTGTAAAAACTCTTTCAACAGTAATGCAATCGACACCTAGCCCGATCTGAACTGCATGTGCAGTGTGAAGGCACCAGGAAGTAGACACAGATAACTGAGTAAAGCTTGGGTTATAAACTTTTATTAAAATAAAAATAAGGTTGCAAAAAGGCATAATTTGCCCTATGCTAAGGTAGGATTTCCATACCTAACTGAAACTAATGATGGTCTGCGTTTCGGAAGTACAAAGCAAATTGTCTGTGTCCAAAACCTATAAATGGCCTTACATCTACTTGTATATAATGAGTAGGGATGGCAGCATCAACATGAGAAGTGTCCAATAAACGGTTCAGAGCTTCTTCCTGCTCTTGGTTGGAAAAGGGTTTTCCCTTCCCCAAGATTCAGAATAGTTCACTTTACCAAAAAGAGGGGTTCCCTTCCCCAAGCTTTCAAGTCTCTCAATGTTCCAAAACTACACAATTCCTTGGGACACTTCCCAGCTTGTCTGGCTTTGTTGCCTTTCACCAATTTCACGAATATAACAATGTTCATTTCCTTGTCTTCAGATCACACAAGTTTTCCTTGATATTCAATTGCAAGCTTATGAGTGAGTTAAGTGGCTTTTCTTTTAGGTGGGTGCACTGGGTCTAGGTGCAGTTGTCGGACTACACGGTCCACCCATTACAGGATACACAACCAGAACACCTTACTTGCTTCTTCTTCACAGTTACTCTGCTACTGTTTTAGCTTCACAGTGTTATTGAACGTATCCTCTTTCTCAATACTTGTGTTGCCTCCATTCCCATGTTATACTTTCAAAACCTCTAAGAGATGTGTCCACTGCTTACTCTTTCGTGTTATCACAATGATAAACTATAACAATAAAGATAGATGTGATCCAACACATACTTCTCTAAAGACTTCAAAATGGTCTATAGATGACTGCTCATATCCAATTTCTGCTGAAATCACTATGTGCCAATGCCGGTTGAGCCAGGTGACGAAATCTGCAAAACGCCAGATAACGTCACCATTATAACTAAAATGCATTCTTGGTAGCTAGCAATCACATGTACATATATGCCACTCCGAGCAGAGCTCTGTCTTACCTATTGACTTTTGTGCCGCTGCCCCAATCTCGTTTCTTGGCCTCTGGTCACTTTATTCGACTTGGATCACAATGCAGTGGAAAATTCGTCTGTAAATTTGTGACAAGGTGATCACTAGGTCTATTTACATGTTGATATACATATCATGAATATTGGAAATTATGTAAACAGGATGTTAGACATTCCGTCTTTTTATGTTTACATTCATAGTTCAGCTCCTGAAGAACGGAATAGATCCCTGAAATGTGTTGAGCAACTTATTGACCTCTAAAAAAGAAAAAGATAGAAAACCTTTTTGGGACTATATCTCTTTTTGAAAGGTAAAGCGTATCATTAAATAATTGTGTGCTGTTCATTCAGCCTTATGGTATGCAGCGGACCGGAGTGTCCATAGATTGGGCAACATTGTGATATATTAGCAATCAGCTTTGTGTCAGGGTTGTGATTCCTCCCCTGCACCCGACTTGTGTTACATTATATTGAGAATCTATTTTTCTTGCATTTAAGTTTGGGTATGCATTGTTATCATGTTTCCTTATTCTTTCAGGTTACACAGTTACTTATGTTCTTATGGCACTTTCCAATGCTTGCCCCCCCTTCGTTTATCTAAGGGGCTTACTTCGGCCCACTTTACTATAACATTAACGTGCATCTTTTTAGACACAGGGCCTCATTACGAGCATCCAGCTAAAAACAAGCCCATTACTGGCATGGAGGAAGTACCGGGTCCGTGCTCGTTTTTACGCCGCTAATAGCGGCTCATTACAGGTGCGCGAGCAGGTGTGAATCCCCATGTCGGTAATGGCCATACCACCATGCCGCTAAAGGCCCTCCAACCTCCCGATAGTGGCATCATGGGACCCGCCGATACCACCTCCGTCTAGGAGGCACTCCTTATAACCGAACCGGTTATAACATCATGTAAACACCATACTCGTAATCCCGGACCCGGAAGTAATGTCATCACGTCGGAACGGGAAATGCACCAGCAGCCATCTTTAAAAACACAATCCATTGCAATCCTCCGAATCCACCAGTTCTGCATAGGAGAGACCAGGGCCATTGAATAGAACATGTCCAAGGCTACCCGAAAAACCAACCCCCAGCTGCGCAAGAAGCACTTCTCAGATGAGGAATTGAATATGTTGGCAGATACCCTTGCTGCCCATGCAGATGAGGTCTTCACCCATCACCTCAAAAGGGAGGTGCAGAAGAGGAAGAAGGAGATATGGGAGGAGGTAGCACGCAAGGTGTCTGCAGTTGGCACCACCCCACGCACAGTCAAAGACTGCACAAAAAGGTGGGACAACCTCCGCCTCAGGGTCTGCAACATCCTGGCCAGCAATCATCGGGAGGCCATGGCCACAGGTTGACCACTCCACAGTCAAACTCATGCGCTGGGAGGAGACATGCAACACAACCATCCAGATGGAGTTGATAGAGGGCTTCGGGGTGATGGAGACGGGTGCCGCAACATCTGGAGATTGAGGTGAGTGACCCTGCAAACCCCAGTAGGGCAAACCATGACGTAGCACAAGTGATGTGGACTAAAGCCTAGGCCCATCACAGACACATTAACATATCCATGTCCAGATGGAGGGCCAAACCCTGCCACGCTGAAATGCATGCTGATTGCCAATCCCATTACCAACATACAGCCAACACACAGGGACCATTCCCATGTCATACATTACACAAACCCCAATACAACGGTATACCACCTGGCATGCCTCATTGCCGAATTGAGACGTCACAGCAAATGCAAATATGCCCCCCGTTCAAACTACCCTGTGTGACACACCTGTAAGATATCAATGCATGAGAAATGAAAAACTCCACAGCACCTTCTCATGCACCTTGCATGTAACACCATCACTGATGCCCTTCATCTCTTCTTCCCCACCAGGCACTGATGGAGAAGATGGCAGTCAAGACACAGCTACAAGGCCATCCACGTCCCGGGCCAAACCACCTGGCACTGGCAAAACCACCTCTGGGGCAGCATCGCGGCCCACAGTACAAGCCAGGGTGAGTGCACAGGCCATGCCGGCACATGAGAGCCCCACAGCAGTGGATGAGACTGCAACCACAGAGCTGCCAACAACAATGGAAGGGGAGGCCAGTGGCACCCATTCCACTGCAACAAGTTCAGTGGGTGAGGCAGCAGCCACAGCCCCACTCAATGACGTTGACATAGGAGCGGAGGAGTACGTGGATCAAGAAGGTACAATCCATGTGGCATGTCCACATACCGCAAGCCCACCGTCCACCCCCCAACATGCCTCTCAGGCCTCACTCTCCTGCCCCATGCTGGATTCTGCAGTTCTGACCACTTAGTACCACCCCAGAGGCCAGCCCTTCAATGATACGCCCTGCCGCATCACCATCAACCTCTGCTGCTCCCACTGACTTGGAGGCACGGCTGTCAAGGGTGGAGGCAAGGCAGGACATCATGATTGCATTGTGCGCCAATATGTGACTGACGGGGAGGAGACAAGGCGGGAGATCTGTCAGGCCATTGCTGGGAACACTGCCGCAATCAATGCCTGTGCTGTAATGATCCGTGACAGTTTGGGGGCAGTCACGCAAGTCCTGACCGGCACACTGCAACACATGCAGCAACAAAAACCTGCACCACCCGTGCCAATCCCTATGGCAAACACCCCATCCTCCACACCCACACCCTCCGCATCCTCCAGCCCTGTGCGACTGACAAGGCGGAGTGCGAGGCAGACAAAAATGCTGCCCCCAGACACAAAGAAAGCACGCAAATAGTGTGGGATAACAATGGGAGTGGGGAAGGTGGTGTTGGTGGTGTATAGGGGATTAAGGGGGTGTGCACTGGGGTACGGGGAGTTCATTGGGGTATGGGGAGTTCATTCGGGTGTATGGGGAGTTCATTGGGGGTATGGGGAGTTTGGGTGTGTTGGGGAAGAGGGGAGTGGGGGTGGTGTGTGAGTGGTGGAGGGGTGTGGCACTTTTCTGTGGTTTTCATTAATACACCCGTTGTGTGAAAAATCATTTAATGCCTGGACATTGTTCATTTTGTGTTTATTCATGACAGTACACAGTGCACAACTCCCCACATACCCTGTGTGCATGTCCACATGGATCCAGTGCTCAGTGTAGCACTGACACATATCCATCAACGTCCCTGTGTTTCAGAAGTATTCGTCAATCAGTGATTGGCGTACAGGACAGCCATCTTGTGCATCATGTACTGGCAGGGGTGCTGCTTCTCTTCCATCATCATCCTCATCATCCTCACCCAGTGCATGCATGTCAATGTCAGGTGGCAGTGGTAAATTTCTCTAGATGAACATGTTGTGCAGCATGACACAGGCCATGGTGATCTTTGCCCTCCTTCTCACGCCCATAAAGGAGTGTCCATCAGATCTGCTTGGGCAGCGGAATCTCACCTTCAAAACGCCAAAGGTCTGCTCAATCACGACACGGGTACGGGTATGAACCCGATTGTACTCCTCTTCGTGCCTGTTAGGTGGGTTCCGTATCAGGGGTAAGTAGCAATGGCTTCAAGGGATAGCCTCCCTCACCTGCATGGGAGTACAACGAGGTCTGTGTGAGTCATTCTGAGCTGCCAGCTTTAGGATTCACGGCCATGGCCACAGCTATTTGGTGTTGACATGCACATGTCCCTGTACATATGCACACAGATTATTTGGATGCAGTGTGTACTGCAATATGGTCTGCTAGTCTGGATAGTGTTGTACAGATGATGCAGGGTATTCACTTGCATGCTGATGCAGATGTACTGTGGATGCGGAACAATGTCTTGCCTCCCATGATTGCAGTGTATTCTACTGTGTGCCTAATCACACTAGCAACATTGGCACAGTTGTAATCATGTTTAGTCATGCATTGCTTGACATACCCATGCTGGCCTGGTTGTGCGTCTTGCATGTTGTTATTGATGTACGGCATTGGTCTAATGTGCGGCAGTGATGTGTCATGTTCGGGTTGGGAGGTTCAGGTCAGAAGTGTTTAGCTCTGAGTGCATCGTCCACTCACTGCCCGTTCCCACCCAGGTGGAGTATGCATCCCCCCCCCCACATTCCCACCCAGGTGGAGAATGCATCCCCCCCCATGTGGAGGTTGCATCCCCCCACATCACAACCCGGATGCACTGCCATGGGCCAGTCAGGCAACTCACCAAGCAGCCAGGCACGTCGTCCAGCATGTCGCTCCATGTGACAGGGTAGCGTGGAATTACGCAGCAGCATGGCATCATGTGTCGATCCGGGATATCGGGCACAACAATGTGTGATGATCTTGCTGGAGTCACATACCATCTGCACCTTGATGGAGTGGAATTGCTTGCGATTGCGGTACACCGCCTCTATGGCATGAGGGACGACCAATTCGACATGGGTGCAGTCGAGGGCACTGGCGCAATTAGGCATGCCTGCCAGTGCATGGAAGCCTACGGCATGAGGGACTAACAATTCGACATGGGTGCAGACGACGGCACCGACGCAATTGGGCATGCATGCCAGTGCATTGAAGCCTACTTTAGTGTCGGCAAGCTCCTGGGCAGTCTCTGGTAGCGATATGTGGGTGCTAGCATGCTTCAAGAGGGCTTCCAGCACTTGGGTCAACATGCGTGAAAAGAGTGGTTGTGATATACCATGCAGCTTGCCCACTGTGTGCTGGTAGGTGCCTGTGGCCAGGAAGTGGAGCAAGACATCCCCTTTAGTAGCGGGGGGAAGGCAGTGCGTATTTCAATGAGGCTGACAATGTCATCTTGTATCATGTCCACAATGGTGGTGATGGTGTCCCGGTCCAACCGGTACAGGGTGTGGATCTGCTCAGGGGTTAGATTGAATGGACTGGGTCTGATGCGAGGGATTGGTGGCTGCCTATGAGGTACTACTGTCTGCACTGGTGGTAATTGCTGGGCCTGTCTCACCCTCCTTCTCCTCCTGTGTCTCCTCTGTGCTGTCTGTTGTTGTGACTGAAGTTGTTGTTGTAGTTGCTGTTGTTGCTGTAGTTGTAGCAGTACAGGCATGTCCTCCAGCCCCATGATTGCAACAGCTAGTGGTATCATTTTGATATGGGAATGGGAGTGGTGTGTGGTCCTTATATACTGGGACAGGCTCCAATGACTCCACCTGTGGTGATTGTGTGCACCTGTGGCAGTTGCCTTCACTGCAGGTTGCTATTTACGGGTGGTCTGTGATGCCTGTATAGCCGCCATCGTGCAGGCCCTAATTACTGACTTTGGGATGCTAGTAAGTGTATGCCTGCGTACTTTGTGATGGCCTCCTATTACCGGCATCCCGGTATTTCCTCCATGAAGGGTCACATGTACGCGCGCATGCCGGTATGAAGAGGCATGGTACGGGTGGTGGTGGTATTGATGGGTTGTCAGGTCGTAATGGCCCGGACCCATTAACAATGCCGGTAATACCATTCTGCCTTCCTATTTTCATTACCTCCATGCTCATAATGAGGCCCACAGTCTACCAATGACATGCAATAGATTGGAGGATTGCCCCCTAAGGTTCCATGGGGAGCTATCCACTCCAACATGGAACCCGTAGGTTCCACTTGCCAAACACAGGAGCTGACGTGTACTAGCACCCACAAGACTTTATGTCGTGGCGCTTCCCCCATCCTCTCTAGATCCTAGTTGCCTAGGTTACCGAGGCACAGGGAAGCTCTGAGAAGAAGCATCCATTGGGCGGACATGGTAAACTACACGAGGACGGGTGGTCTATTTGAATCATGCTCAAACTTTATTTTTGGCGAGTATGGTTACGAAGCAGCGCCTCGTCCTCCTTACATTTTTTTATTTTTCAGTGCAGAATCCCGATCAGTTTGACTAAACGGTCCACATGCAACACAAGTGCAACAGAGGTTACCATGGTAACCAATGTCTAGCAGAAGAAGCGCATGAGATGCTGCAGCCTGTAAGTGTTTATTGTATGCTCTAATTACACCTCTAGAGAAACCATTTGGGCATCATTTTTCTCACAGCCCACTCGTTTTGTGTTTCCAGCTTGCTAGAGAAGGTATTTAAGATTGCAAGTTGTCTGTACCAGGTGGAGGCACTAGATTCCAGTGCACACCACAGCATCCCAGAGTTGTTCAGACTTCTTTGACTCACCGGGTACACTGTCTAAGGTGCTGTCTCTGGCTTTAGCAGGTTCTCTGTGGCTGTTGCTGCTCCCGGCTCAGCATGCGTCTCATTCAGGATTTCTGCCACCTCAGTTGTACAAAGAAGGGTCTCTTTGACTCGGGGAGGTATGCAGACCAGCTTTGCTGCTGCAGACCTTTTGTATGCTTCTGCCACAATCTGCTTCCTCTGCAACAACTGTGCAGCTCGTAGGTGCTTTGGGTACTTCCTTCTCTTGCTTCACCTCCGACTTATCCTGCAAGGATTCCACAGGTGATCTCACTAGCCTCACCTGAGCAGGCCATTTATACCGCCCCCTTGGCCTCAGGTGCAGGCAATGTTCCTTTACTCCATAACTATCTTGGTACTCGGTGTCCCACCTCCTCATCCAAGTACCAAAATGGTGTTTGTGTATGTCTGAGTTAATAAATAGAGAGGATGTATGGCTCTGGGTTTCTAATACCCTACAAAGGCCTGGGGGATATTTACTCCTTATAAAAGGGAAATGGGGAACACTGTGTCTCACCCAATGGAGAAGTGGAGGGGTTGTCACAATAAAAATACATTTTTAGTTATAATGTTGACATAAAAACAGAACGGCTCTTATGAGAGCCTCATATAGAAAATATTTAATGATATTGAAAAAGTAGAGTGTGTTGTGTTATTTATTTTTTTAACCGCAAAATAGTTGTGATGATTTAGTAATAGTAAAGATAAAATAGTTTGTACATTTCTATGTTTGAATGAGTGTGTAATCTGTAGTCCTTAAAAGGACTGTTGTGCGGTAAATTGATTGTAGATTTTCAGCAAAGTTGGATTGATGATTTATTGTTCTGAAGGAAGTGTTCATTTCCTTCATCAGTTTGATTTACTCTATCATGTCTATAAAGATTAGACATGTACAACTGGATGTGTTTAGTTGTTTACGCTGGATCTGGCGCTGGTCAAGTTGCAAGTAACAAGGGGCTGCTTGCCCATAATCTTCTTTGAAAAAGACAAGAAAAAGATGTGTTGTTCAATGAAAATCTTAATATTAAAGGTGCCCCTGGTGTTGACATGTGTTGTTTGACCTCCTCACAAGTCTTTTTCAAAACTGGGCACAAGAACTAAGTGTGTCATATATATCGAAGACATTTGGAATCATGTGTAACAAATGCACATTTAACATTTATACATGACAACAGGATTGTTGTGAACAAAACCGTCTAAATGTGGGCAGACGGTTACCCATGCCCAAAAATGAAAATCAAATTTGAATAAGCAGAAAACAAAATTCCGAAAAACAATGTCAATATGTGAGATTTCAAGGGGTTGGATATGGAACGGATTTGCACGGGAATGAGAGGAGAAAAGAGAAAAGGTGGCAATATACATGTTGTCAGGACTGATTTTCTATACTTTGGCCTGGTGGACAGATGTATAGAAGGCCAACCTATATTGTGACAGGGACTACTCTGGGAGCTGTAGCCAAACCAGTTCAAGGTAACAGCGATGAAAGGTCTAGGATAAGTCTCAAGAGGTGGTGAGCTTGTTAAGGGTCCACAATGAGTACACACAATGGGAATCACAAATGACACTTAAACAGTATGTATACAAATACAGTTATTTATTGCCAAATGTCACTATGAAAAATGACTACCAACAGGTAGAAGTACCACACAACGCTAATAATAATTCACATATATACAGTCACTAGAGTAGGGCATAATTCAAATCAAACTCCTGTAAAAGAAAGTACAGATTAGCTTATGCACCTCAGGCCCATCAACCTTAACTTCAAAAGTCCTTCCATAAGTTGTCTAGGATCTTATACCCAAAAGTTCAGGAAAAGTTCCAACACCGTTTATGTTGCAAGAGAAAAAAGTTATCTAGGGTCCAGTGAATGGTTCCAAGGGTCAGAGGAGAGTTTATTGTAACTAATAGAAGTGTCCCCAAATTTTGGAAGACTTGCATGAGCAAGCAATGGCAAAGGCAACATATAGCAATAGTTTTTTAAATAAAAGTTAGGATAACATTTAAAGGAAGTTTAGGTAAAAACCACTGTAACTCAACTCCCATGCTTCAATTCTTCCCAGGACTTGACAGGTCAATGGAAGAAGGTCTGAGGTTGCTTTTCCCGCCGTCAGCCTCAGTCCTTAATTCGCGGGGGTTACCGGCTCGAGCTGATCTCCGGTCGGTGTCTTTCGTTGGTGCAAGGACTCTCAGATGAAGAATGCAGGAAAACACGATTCAGAACCGCTCTCAGGATTGGACTCGACTTAGGTAAGCTATTTCGGATGATGGTCACCGCAGCACGGTGATGCAAAGGGACTCACTACGCATGGTTAGACTTTCTCTCCTATCTGGGGTCCCCTTGATGCTAGGACTCCAATGTTTCACTGAGGTAAGTCTTGTAGGACAAGCTGAGGACCCCCAAGTTCCAGTATTCAACGTGGAATAGTGATGTTGGCAGCATGGTAGCCCAAACTCAGAGCTGGTCAGCCACAGGACGGTCCCAGGACACTGCCGATGGCTCTTCTTCACAGGGTACTGTGCAGACATCAGGAATGGATGTTCCCTTCACTCCACGGGTTGAAGCACCCTCGCCGGACTGCTGAAGATAAATAGCAAGACAGGGTTTCTCCAGGATAGCAGCAGAAGTTGGTTGCCAGGCCTCCTTCAGGTGGGTCTCTGGTCTCTTCACGTGTCTCACAGCTGGAAAGGAGTCTTGGCTCCTTCAGGTTACTCCAGGATCTCTGAAGAGTGGGTGCAGGGTCCTCTTCTTATACTAAAAGCCACGTAAGAGCTGTAACTCTTACTAGCCAATAGCAGAGTTAGCCCCACACACACCCAAGCAGTGTTCCTATCAGGACCACTGGCTGGAACACTCATGCATAACACTCAGACACACTGAAACCAGTTTGTGGATTGGGACCAGACAGTCCCAGCCCACATCCTGTCAGCAAACACACATAGGCCTCCAGTAGCCCGCCAAAAGCCTCTGCTTTCCCAGGCACTGGCAGTCCATATAATCAGTTTCCTGGCATCACATGCCAGAAAGAAGGATAAAAAAACAAGATGGCCAGAGACAAGCAAAAAACCATGTGGCATGGCCATGTTTGGTCACTCGCCACAGTTATTAGCCAAAGGTGGTGAACGTGATAACGCTTACATGAAAAGCACCAAAACATGGTCAAAAGCCACTGCTGCCACCAGCTTGTCCATTTAGCACACATAGAGCAACCAGAAATCATTTGAGTGTTAATCTAGGGCAAAATCGAAAATATTACCATACATGATAACAAGTTACTAACAGTAGTAACACAGTAACTAGACTAAGGGAAACAATGTTTCTCAGTACTGAACTGACAGCCTGAAGGAAATGTCAGTTTCCCCATAACAGATGAGCAAAAGACAGTGTAGTCATGCTTAAGGCTTCACTGCACCGTAAACAGTACAGGTCAGGATCAAAAATAAAAGTACAAAGTTTGGGGGTCCATTAAAATGGAAGGGAAGGTGCAGTGAATACAAATCGATCCTAACACATAAAAGTGAATTTGCATGCGTAAGGAAATACAAGCCATGTTGATTCTCCATCATTGTAAGAATCAGATCATGGGCCTGGCTAAATAGTAAAAAGGCTCTTGACACGGGCCACTATACAAAGGAATGGTGCACTCACCTTTTGTGTCTCTAACGATCACAGTCATTGGGGGTCATTCCGAGGTTGGCGGTAAGTATTGGTTTTTACCGGCATGGCGGAAAGAGCGAGTCCGATCTGGTACCACGCCGCTATTTACAGGCTATTCCGACCTCGCGGGCACAAGCTTTCCGCCATGCCGGTAAATCCCCTAGCGGCGTACCGCTAAAGGGCCCGTTAAACCCCTTACCGGCATGAAGCGAGACGTTCTTAACAACACCGCCATCGATGCTTCGCCGTCCATAATTAGCGGTGACCATAATTTACGGATACCGTAAATTAAGGTCACCGCTAATTAACGGATACGGAAATTTCGTCATCGCACAGGAACGGGAAGGAGCGCGGCGGCCATCTTTAAAAACACAATCCATTGCCATCCTCTCCAGGCAGCACCCTTGGGACGAACCTGAACCTCGGAAAAGGCCTACACAACTGCCAGCTATGCCCAAAGCCCCGAAAAAGACAGCGGACCGCCTCCACAAGCAGTGCTTCAGCCCCGAGGAGCTGCAGGCCATGGTGGGCCACCTGGAGGAGCACACAGACGTAGTGTTCAGCAGTGACATGCGCAGAGAGGCAGTGGTCCGGAAGAAAAACATATGGGCAGAACTTGCTGAAAGGGTGAGCGCAGTAGGCACCACCCCCTGCACCCTCAGGGACTGCCGCAAGCGGTGGGACGACTTGCGGTTGAGGGTGCGGAGCATCCTCGCAGCCAACCGCAGCCAGGCACTGCTGACTGGAGGTGGACCAAGTTCACCAATGAAACTAGTGCCATGGGAGGAGACCTGGGTTGCATTGATTGGCACAGAATCAATCGAGGGCATCGGTGAAATGGAGTGTGGGGCTCCGTCGTCTGCTGATGGAGGTGAGTGTTCAAAGTCAACATCGCCAATGGCAAATACATGTTGAATACACTTCCAAGACCCGTCCAATGCACCTTGTCATACTGCCTTCCACCCATTCTGATAATGGCAAGACAACTGCCACCAAGGGGAAGATGCTACCACATAATGCCCACCAACCACAGTGCAGTAACTAGCACATCCCAATAAGCACACTGTGAAGCAGGCTTGGCAGTGTGCGAGTCAGACTGCACATGACCAGGCCAGGATTAGTGACTCCCACACCTGCGTACATATCCGACACATCCGTAGAAACCAGTGATGTAGTAACGGCCAAAATGCCACCAATCCAAAATGACTGAAATGTGAATGCTGCCATTAATGACATTAACGTCTCACACAACCACTCATGTTGTAACTTTGTTCTACACCCACAGGCAGTGAGCATGAGGGCGATGAGCCTGAGAGAAGCCGTCCCACCACATCCAGTGCCAAAGGCAGGGACCACTGCGTACCTGCCAGGAAGGACAAAACCACCACAGCTCCTCCAAGGCCCATTGAGGTTGCACCACCCCCATCCCTCACTGCATCAGCGCCTGCAACAATCACCACACCAAGGTCAGAGGAGTCCAGCATCTCTGGGGAGGTGGCAGCCACGGCCCCTCTGCAAATCCTGGACAGCCCCGCGTCCATCTGTCGGGTGTCAGAGGATGACTCCTACCCCACTGTATACACCCCCGAGCCATGCAATGTCCCCCAGGTGTCGTGCAGGGACTCTGGGGAGGGTGACACACCAGTCCGAAGTGCACGTGGCGATGCACCGGGAGATGCAGATCCCGTGCCCAGTACCCCATTCGAGGCCCTGTCAGGGCATGTCGACCCAATCCCCAGCAGGGATGATACACCATCCCAGGAAGCACTACGTGCAGGACAACTCACTGCCCTCATCACTGACTTCAATGAGGAAAACTGCCAGGGCAGGTTGGAGTTACTCGATGAGCTCAGGCAAATGTGTCAGGTGTTCACGGAAAGCACCAACCGTGTGTGTGAGGCACTTGGACGCATTGCAGACGCCCTTGTGGCAGCACGTCCCATTCCTGCGACTCAGCAGGAGGACACCCCCTCAACCAGTCCCCCCACCCCGGCAAACCCAGCGCGCCGCTTGCTGCGTTCTCAGCGGCGCAGGAACATGCCCCCCCCGGGCACCGGGAGCATGGATCAATAGACAATGCTGCCACACGGGACTACTGTTGCGGAGTTGGGGGAGTGGGGGGTGAGGGTGTGTATGGGAGTTGGGGGGAGGGGGGTGAGGGTGTGTATGGGAGTTGGGGGCAGGGGGCGAGGGTGGAGGTTTTGTTGTTCACGTGTGACCCTACTAATACAATACACCGGTTGTGCATAAGAAATATCAGAGTGGACAGTGATCAATGTGCATGTGTCTTTTAATGACTCACAGTGCATGGTGTACATGTATCCCCACAACCAGTGCCCGATGCCCTGTCATCCTGACACCCTCAGCTGACTTGAGTGTCAGAAATATTGTCCAATCAATGATTGCCACACTGCACATCCCTCCTGTGCATCTGCACTGTGATGCTGTCCGGCCAATTCTTCATCCACCCCCTCATCATCATCTGGTGGTAGCAGTCCCAGGTCAGGGGGCAGTGGCACGTTCCGATGGATGCACATATTGTGCAGCTTTACACATGCCATGGTGATCCTGGCCACCTTCTCGTGGCTGTTGATGAGTGCTCCTCCCGAACGGCTTCAACAGGCCAAATGTCTGCTCTATGGCCACCCGTGTACGGGTATGGGCTCGATTGTAGTCCTCCTCATGCCTGTTCTGTGGATTGCGGATAGGGGCCATGAGCCATGGCTTCAAAGGGTAGCCACCATCACCTGCATGGAAGGGGAATGAAGGTAAGTGTTTGTACATTGATGGTGGCGAACTGTAGCAGTCTTGCATGGCAGCTGGTGATTCCTGGCCATACACACAAGTCCCTGGTTGCATCAACCCCATTACTGGCCCGGCTATGTGTCCTGTGCCATGGAATGATGGAGGGGTAGCTTCTTCAAGATGGCTTATGGTGTGCACTCACATCTTGTTGCACGTGCACCGTATATGCGTGCAGCAGTGTTGGCCTGAATTCATTGATGTGTTGGGTTCTGTGAGATTTGGTGGCAGGGGGTGTTGACTGTAGTCAGTAGCATACTTGTCTTACTGCACTGATCAGTACCATGTTGACTTGCACCACTAATATGGGTGTGTGGAACCAGTGACACGCTGCTGTATCCCTGTTGGGCTCACTTCTATGCACTCCCAGGGACGTCTGTCTTGTGTGGTGGGATGCAGGAGGCTGCGAGATAGTGCATATGCAGTGCATGGTGCAGGATACCCTTACGGTGTGTGAGGTCCGGCGATGATTGGTGCTTGTGTTGTGGTATTGGGCCAGGTTACCTGTCGGACGAGTAGTGTTGTATTTTCTACATTCTAGCATCGCTGTGATGTTAGGCAGTCATGTGTCATATCGATTGCCTTGTGGCACTGTGTTCTGTGGGGTGTGCATCGTTCACCGGCGTCAACATTCCCACACAGGTGTAGGATGCACCCCCCCTTTCCCACCAAGTTGGGGTATGCATCCACCCTACTCATGGCCCCAATGCTCTGCCATGGCCCAATCAGGTGACTCACCAAGCAGCCAGGCACGTTGTCCAGCATGTTGCTCCATATAGCGTGGTAGCGTGGAGTTCCGCAGGACCAGGGGGTCATGTGTTGATCGGGGGTATCGGGCACAGCAATGTGTGATGGCTTTACTGGCATTTCATACCATCTGGACGTCAATGGAGTGGTATTGCTTGCGGTTGCGATACGCCACCTCCATTGCATGTGGAAAGACCAATTCCACGTGGGTGCAGTCGAGGGCACCTATGCAATTTGGCATGCCTGCCAGTGCATGGTAGGCATCTTATGTATCCAATATCTCCTGGGGTGTCTGGTGTAGGGATATGTAGTCCCTCGTGTGTTTGATGAGGGGATCCAGCACTTGGTTGAGTATATGTGAAAATATGGCCTGTGGTATGCCATGCATGTGCCCTATTGTATGCTGCTACGTGCCTGTGGCAAGGAAGTGGAGAACAGACACTACCCTGAGTAGAGGGGGGATTACAGTGTGGATTTCTATGAGGCTCACTATGTCGTCATGTGTCAGGTCCACTATGGTGGTGATGGTGTCCCGGTCAAGGCGGTACAGGGTGTGGATCTGCTCTGGTGTGAGGTTGAAGGGGGAGGCTCTGATCCGAGGGATTGGGGGCTGCCGGCATGGTAATGGTGGCTGCACCGGTAGGGCATGCTGGGCCTGTCTCACCCTCCTTCTCCTCCTGTGTATCCTCTGTGGTGGGGGCTGTGGTTGTTGTTGTTGCTGTTGTTGTCGTTGCTGCCTTGCAAGCAGGGCCTCCACCTCCAGTAATCCTGCTACAATTGGTATCATCTTGGTGTGGGAGGGGGTGTGGTGAGTGGGTGTGCTTCTTTTGTGCTGTGCCAGACTCCATTGCCTCCACCTGTGCTGGTTGAGTGCACCTGTGCCTCTTGGAAACACTGCTCAGGGTTCTTAACACCTTCTCGGCGATGCTGGTATTTACTCCATGCCGGTAAGGTACTTTGCGGCCTTGTAGAGGCCGTTTTTTGCATGTCCGCATGACTTGGGATCAGCTCCGGTTTACGCCATGCCGCTAATTTCGGCATGGGGTGTCGTGCGCGCACCACGAGACCGCTATTTACGGCCTCGTACTTTACGGCGCCGTAAATAACGGTCTAGAGGGTCAGAATGGCCCATAAAGGTAAACGATGCTGATAATCCTTTACCGGCATCGTTTTTCCCTTAACGCCCAACTCGGAATGACCCCCATTGTGTGTTGCGGGTAGAATAATATATACATGGGGCCAAATCCCCAGATTCCTGAAAAATACATTGAACCTGATATGTGATGGGCAAAATGTATGCATGTCATAGGCAGGCACATCTATAGAATTTTGGTTAAGAGGAGTTATGTATAATGCATGAACTATGGTGCATATTGATTTCCTGTCACTGCTTCATGGAACAAAGCAGGAATCTATAAGAGCTGATATTTACATATTCTAAGTGGTACAAATAGTACCGTAGATATATACATGATTGCAGAATAGAGCAAGCTCGGAAAGTAAAGCTTCGCCTGCCGTTGTTGTGCACCTAATCTTATCTATTCATCAGTGGAAGTTGCTGTTGCTAAGCAACAATATATAAGCTGTGCATGAAGGTCTTAGTCAAGATGGAGCAACGTTGCTGAAAGTCACTATGGATTTAAATATAGCACTCTTGAGATACATAGCACCCTTACCAGTAACAGGTGATGTGGTCCCTCTGTAGCTGCCGGATCACTCGGCTTGATGGCGTGCCGCAATCTACTTGGATCTCGGTTGCAGTTAGATTTGTTCATATAATGGAAGAAGAAGCAATGACATCCAGCGCATGCGTAGGAAGACATCCGCTGCAAACCATTGTTCCAGAGAGGCCATATTGGAAGGGTCAAAGTTTGGTGCCCCATGTTAAGCTCAAACTCATGTATTTGGCTGTCGATATCCATACTGAGCGTTAATAGGGTGTTGTCAATTATAGCAATGTTGTTGCAGTAATATAGCAAGCAGTTGTTGTGACAGGCTAAGTGATAGTGCTTACCTGTACTCATTTTTAAGTTTAAATTGAGCGCTGCATGTCAATGGGCAGGGTAACACTTAACATAGGTGTTTATTACAAATATATATACGGTCGGTACTGGGAACCTAGCTATGTTTGCATTGGTTTAAGTAAATGACACAGTTATTAAGACTCTTTAATTACAGTCCTCTGTTGTGCATAGACTGGAAGTATTTACACATTCCAACCTTAAATTCTAGAACTCATGGTATTAGTTCTAGGTGGTTGTAGCAATAAGGACATTTTTGAACACTCAAGTACTTAGAAAAGGATATAAATATGATCTGAGCTGCTTCCTGTTATTCTGTTGCTGTGAAAACACATGGTTGCTCAGCAATTTACTCACTCCTCTCTTTCGTTCCAGGAGTGATCTGTAAGATATGTGAGTGTTGCAGCCAAGAGATAATACACATTCATAATATAGGACTAAACACATCAAATATATCAAATCATTACAAAAAGGATCCCATTTCATGATCTGTGTTCAGGCCATTTTGGGTGGTACGCAATTGGCAAAAGATTTTTGACTCAGTCTGCTGCAGTTTCCTCCCCTTATGACCTCCTCGTTTGCTCTCAGATCTTTCTTGGTATCTAATTGGTGTGAGGTCTGTCAGTGTATCGCAATAGGAAATTTAGCATTCTGACTGCCAATTGTAAAACTGGATATTGTTGTTGGATATCCAGTTATGTTTGTGATCTCTGATGAATGCAGAAACTCATTTAATCATATTGCTCCGAGATTTCTCCATTTTAGAATTAAATCTGGTGGTTATTGTTGCATATGAGTCATGTTTGAAAAAATGAAGGTGGTGAGGAAAAGGTTCCATGAGTTTTTCTAAACCTTGTGTCATAATCAAAGACAGAGATATACCTTGTACATTTCCCCAAATCATTGCCTCTGCAATGAATGAGTATGGCTTCTGGCAGCTCTGGTCTTCTCAAATGCAACCATTTAGGAAACATTGGGCACCATCACATTCCTCACAATCCAAACCATCTAATTCGAAAGTCAGGGAAACCAAGGTAAAAATCAATATGTAGGTTTTGACAAAAAACATTAACCAAAATAACCAGGATTCTCCAACAAACCACAACGTTTTAGCTCCAGCTATGATGTCTGCACTCTATCACGGATTTCTTGAAAATGCATGCTTATTTGTAAATTAAGTATTACTTGCTGTGGAGTATGACAGTGGGCCTCATTACAAGTACTCCGGTCTGGAATTAACACTGCCGGTAAAACCATACCGGCACCGTTTCCATGTCCGCCCAATCATGACCCGCGGCCCCGGTAATAGCACCACCCTAAACCGCCACCGCGGAAATAGGGTTCCCGTTAAGTCCGTCTGCACGGAAACCCCTCTGTTACCGTCAACACAAAACACTGTGAGCATCACAACTAGCGCGGACACGGAAATACCGGCAAAAAAATGGCATAAATACCGTGATCACGGTGGCGTAACCGCCGCCACCGCAAACATGGCGTTATACACTGCCTGCTGAACTGAATCAGGGCACAGGTGCACCAAATCAGCCCAGCTGGATCTAGCAGGCCACTGGGAGCCTACAAAAGGGCCACACCCAGCCCAACACAACACAGAACCATGCAGGCAGCAGGTCTAGTAGCACTGGGACTGGGCCTACTCAACCAACAGGCAGCACTGCACATGGTGGCAGTAATGGCGCAGAGGAGGAGGCGTAGGCGGAGGAGGCGCAGGCGGCAACCAGCCAACCCTGCAGCTATGGCAAACCCCATTGCCCAGCCAGCCCGACCCCGCCGCCAGCCAGCAATACCACGCATCAGGGCCTCACCCTGGAACCTCACCCCAGGACAGATCCACACACTATACCTGCTGGACCGTGCAACAATCCTGCACATCACCGCCATGATTGAGGACAACATCAGCAGCCTAATTGACACCCCCTCCGCCACCCCCCCCCTCTTGAAGGTTGTCTCAGTACTGCATTTCCTTGGCACTGGCACCTATCAACACACGGTTGGTGAGCTGCACGGCATATCACAACCCTGTTTCTCCAAAATCCTGGTACAGGTACTAGATGCCCTGTTGCGCCATGTGTCGGAACACATAGCCCTACCCCGCACCCTCCCCGAGGTCATTGCCACCAAGTTGGCCTTCCATGCCATAGCAGGCATGCCAAATTGCATAGGCGCTGTTGACTGCACCCACGTCGAGCTGACAGTACCACATGCAATTGAGGCGGTGTCCCGCAATAGGAAACAGTATCACTCTTTGAATGTCCAGATGGTTTGTGATGCCATGCAACTGATTACACACTGCTGCGCACGTTTCCCAGGCTCATCACATGACTCAATGCTACTGCGGAATTCCACGTTGCCACTGTACATGGAACGCTATGCCGGACAAAGCACATGGCTATTGGGTGAGTACAGCTGACGATGCTACAACCCTGTCGGAGTGGTGTGTGTGTGTCCAGGCCAATGAGCATTGTGAGTGTGCCGCTGTGACCGCACATGCATCACCCCCCTTCCATCTACCAAATACACAGCGGATGCCAAACATCATGAAGGAAGACATGACAGGGCACCGCAATGTGCCCGTGCACACGCTGGCACAGCCAATCCCGTCACTGTCCCATGAACCCTGTGCCACTGCAGACACCCACCCTCAATTGAAACACTGCCTCAAAAAGCACGAGAGGCGTGTAAATGAGACGACGTGTATTTACTACTTCCGTACAGTGGAGTCACTCTGCCATGTGTGGACAGCACTGCACCGTGACATGCACACAATCAAATGTCACCCGCAGGGCACAGTAAACGTGCAAGTTAATGTGTAGGCCCATATGCAGTCAGCGACATACATCGTGATGCCCAAAACATACCTCCACACACTGCATGGTACATATGCATGAATGAATGATGATACAAGTATGCACAGCAGCAGATGAGGACATGATGCCACAAACACTGACGTGTTCCCCCATCTACATCCCATGTAGGTGATGCGGGATATGCACTCACGCCATGGATGATGACACCTGTACGGAGACCAAGGAACAGGCATGAAGAGGCATACAATAGGGCACATATCCGCACACGTGGAATGATTGAGTGGACATTTGGACTGCTGAAGGCCCGTTTCCGCTGTCTGAGCAGATCTGGAGGATCACTGCTCTACAGCCCAGTGAAGACAGGTAAAATCACGCTCGTATGTGCCATGCTGCACAATATATGCCTGCGCAGGAACATCCCAATGCCACAAGACGCAGATGAGGAAGATGGGGATGGGGATGGAGATGGGGATGGGGATGGCACCGCCTCCTCCTGGGGGTCCACATGATGGCCAGAGAGCACGGGATGTCCTGATTCGCATTTACTTTTGAGTCACAGCACATTCACAGAAATGCACAAACATGGTGACGACAATGAATTAATAGTTGCACTGCAAAATAAATGATCAATGTCCACACATGTATGTCTTTATTTGAAATGGTGATGTATTGATGTAATAACAAAAGGGAAGGAGGTGCATTGGTTAGGGAAGCTGTACACCCGGGGCCACCCAGCACCCAAACGTGCCCACCCCCACCCAGAGCCCATTGTTCAAACCCCCAAAACTACCTAACCCAACACCCAAACGTGCCCACCCCCACCCAGAGCCCATTGTTCAGTCCCCAAAACTACCTACCCCACCACCCAAACGTGCCCACCCCTCTCACACCCTTGTAGTCCACATGTGTCCTGCACTGCCCCACACACATGCCACCACTTCCGTGTGCGCTTCTGTGCCTGTGCAACCTTGCCCGAGGGTCCCGTTAGCCTACTCGTGCGCCTCCTTGGACTGGCAGTAGTGGAGCTGGATGGGGTGGTTGTGTTTGATTGGCCAGAATCTGGGATTGAGGGCATCCGTGCCAGATTTGCCTGTTGGCCAACCGACATGGCCTCTACAAGCCTGGAGGTGTGGTTGTTGCCCTCCCGCACATGGCGTGCAAGGGTTACTATAGTGCTCGCAAAGCGTCCAATGGACCTCGACAGGTGATGCACTGAGGCGCTGTAGCTCTCCCTCTGCAGCCTGGATTCCTCTAGCTGCCTCTCCACCAGCTGGGTGAGGGTAGCCTGCTGGTCCTCCATCTGCTGCATGCGGGCATTCAGTTCGGCCATGGATGGGGTGGGCGACCTCATGGGACTCCCCAGTGAAGTGGGGATGAACCCCAGCTCATGGAAGGAGCCCAGGACTTGCACTGCCTGGGGGGGGTTGTTAATGGGTCCTTTGGCCCACACATGCACTGCCTGAGGGGGGGTTGTTAATGGGTCCTTTGGCCCACACATGCACTGCCTGGGGGGGTTGTTAATGGGTCCTTTGGCCCACACATGCACTGCCTGGGGGGTTGTTAATGGGTCCTTTGGCCCACACATGCACTGCCTGGGGGGGGTTGTTAATGGGTCCTTTGGCCCACACATGCACTGCCTGGGGGGTGGGGTTGTTAATGGGTCCTTTGGCCCAGTACTCACAACTGCATATTTACATGTGGCATTCATGTTTGGGCACTTACCGGCATCTGCAGGTGGGCTCACTCCTGCCTCAGACTGCCCGATCCCATGGATTCCCTCTAGGTGGAGGACGCTGCTGTAACGCTCCTCCCATGCTTGCAGCCTCAGTGGGGAAGTGGGTCCTCCGCCTGTCCCACTGCTGCGTTGGCGGTGTGTGGAAATGAGGTTGCGTACCCTCAGCCTCCGGTCGTCCCACCGTTTTTGGCAGTCCTTCACGCTCCTCACTTCCACGCCCACAGCGGTGCACTTGCGTGCAGCTTCGGCCCACACCTCCTTCCTCCGCTGCTGTGTGGCACGCCGTTGGTCGGCGCTGAACAGCATCTCAGCATTGTCCACAATGTGCTCCACCAAGACGGTTAGCTCCGCCTCGCTGAAGCGCTGTTTGCGCTGCCTCTGAGCAGGAATCCTGGCAGACATGCTGGTGGTCCCTTTTGGCTTCTCAGAGTTAGGATTGTGCTTGTGCTGGCTCTGGATGGCAATGGATTGTGCTTTTATATGATGGCCGCCTCTCTGTTTCCTGTTTTGGCGATCATGGTATTTCCGGTTCCGTGTCCATGGCGGCGGAGGCGGAAACGGGTTTTGTGCCACTTGTGGCTGCGTTATTTCCATTTCCGTGGGGTTTTCCGTGACGGCGGTAACAACGTTTCCGAGTCCGTGTGGAGCGCGCGACCGACAGCGTGTAATCGGACGGTTTTTCCGCAACCTTGCGGACACGGAAACGTTTTTACCGCCGTCACGGATTTTGCACGGTCCCAGACTGGCAGGTTGTAATGAGGCCCATTGTCTTCTTGTGTGTGATAGGCTAAAGTGAAAATGTGTTGGCCATTTTGGTAGTTTGGGAATTTTAGTCCTCTTTCATTGACATTGTTTAAATGTTTCAGAAGCAACCTTTTGTTTTATGATCTCATTCTGCTTGCAGAACTTGTGCTGTGCCGATGGTGTATGATTGGATCATTCGAAAATCTGTGGATCTTTTGGAGAAGTAGACAGTCGATGTTAAATGTTTTGTTTTTTGATCAGTTCCATATTTCATGGACTGCCTTGTTTGAGTCAGTTAAAGAGAACATACATTTGCTTTTACTGTTTGGGTATTGAAAGTTAGAAATGTGGTCTTTGAGAATGGTTACACTGTACAGTACAGTATAGTCTTTCAGTAGCAATGTCTATCATCAGTAATCATGTGCAATTAGATAAGGTGACAGTTACTTCAAGTGTGTGTAACAGGAATGCATTACAGCAGTCTAATGAAGGTGTTTAAAGTAGTGAAATATTTTTGAAAGATATTTTGGTGTCACATTTGTAACAGCTTCTGCTGGTATAGTGAATGTTGACAGCTTGTGGGTATTGTAGTTTAGTATATACTGGCAAATTGTACCTGCACTGTGCACAAGTTCTGTAGACAGATATGATAATAAACTCAATTTTTGAAGATCAGTGATCCGTAGGTTGCTGTTCCGAATCACTTATCGCTTGATGTGCTTTGCACTCCGAAGTAAACTGCAGTGAGAAGTGGCATGTGCGGCTGGCTGACATACCCAAGGGCAGAAGTGGAGAGGAGGTGAGAGTTGGCATGCTGCAGTATACTGGTACCCTCCGTGTGCTCTCCCAACCTGTTGCCTCACCCTGGCATGGTGCCGTGCGTTACGGTGCATTGCAGTGCAAATGTCTCAGAAACAGTGTGTCCTAGGCTCTTGAAACGTGGTTTTCAAGCTCCCAAGGTACCTTTGAGTTGTGTTCCTCGCACCGAGATGCTTAACATGAACTCTGAGCAGCCCTTCTACTACCACATTGATATCACATTGATATTTTGTTGATTTCAGGCAACTGTCTCATGTGTGAAGAGGCTGAAATCTAGGGCACAGGGATTGGTGTCCTAATGTCATGTAGCCAGTCCGGAGGGTTCTAAGAGGTAACTATGTAAAATGTGGTGCAGATTGGTGGAATGGTGTGAAATGGTGTAAGGAACAAAAGATTGTGGTGTAAATAGTTTGCTAATGATAGGCTCTCCCCACCTGTCACCTCACCCTGCTGTGGTGCAGTGTGTTGCATTGCAAATATATCAGAAACGGTGTGTCCCAGTGCCTTGAAATGTGGTTTCCGAGCTTTGTATTTTGTTCTTCACATCGAAACACTTAAAAGGAGCTTTGTCCAGTCCTTCTATGACCACATTGATGTTTTGCTGATATCAGGCAACCATCTCATGTGTGAAGTGGCTAGAATCCAGGGAAAGGGGTGGGGTGTCCAAATGTCACGTAGCCTGTAATGTACAGAGGGTCTCAACAGGTAATTATGCATATTTTGGTGTGGATTGGTGGAACAGTGTGGAATTGTATAAGGAACAAACTAATAGATGTTCTGCTTAATATTTAGAGATGCAAAGGTGTAGATTGCCGTGTATTTTCTACTGCGACTATTAGTTTTGGGGACTTGATTTGTTAAAAGAGAGTATTTCAAAGGGCATTGATGCAACACTTGTGATTTTGAATTGTGGTAGTGAAATTTGCAGGGGGAAAAGTCGTCTGTGTAGAAAATGTGCTGTGGAGCCCTGCATCTTTGAACATTTTGTCAAGCCCATGATCCGACTCACCATGGCACACAAAAAACACCCTTTATTTGGAACTCAGAGCAAAACCTCTAGTAATTACAATGTAATAAAATCACAGTTTTATTTTAATTAAAACACACTCAATAATAATTGGCCACAAGGCCACCACTTAAGGCCTAATGAGATGGCCCACAGTGTCTCTGCTGGTCTCTGCCACAGCTGCTCGTAATCCTGGGCCCATCTCCCATACCTGGACCCCCCACCAGCATGCAACACCATCAGCTTTGGTGAAGGTAAGCCTACATTTGTCCTCAATGCTCATGGCTACTCACTGCTCTGTAAAAAATGTGCTGCGCACGCTCAGACTGCGCAATGACCAGCAATCTGCCCCACCTAGTCTCTGCATCCACCCTATTCCCTCCGGTTTCCAAGTACCTGCACCCTACTTCCAGCCCTCCCCATACCAAGAACAAAACTTCACCCTCCACCATTAAGGCCCCCAGCACACCTGCCAAACACATACTTAACATCACTCCCACTCCAATATCTGCAAACTGTCATTCAGCCTCCGTGCACTGTCCCTCCCACTCTGCTGTGCCCATCCAGATGCCTCAGCTCTCTCAGTACCTCCAGGCTATGCTCCAGGACATGGAATATCCCCCTCTCCATCGGTTCACAAACCACAACCAAAAGAAATGTGCACATTGGCATTCACGCTCATGTACGCCCAGTCATCAAAACACACCATCTTTGCAAAGTTCACATGCCTATCCCATGACATCCCCAGAGCCCTGCTCCACCCTGCCTCCCACCACTACAGAGGGCCCATCACCTATTGCCACCAGAACCAGCACATCCACCACAGCTATCAAACCTACCACCACCAACACCACAGCACAATGAAAACCACTAGAGGGAGCTATTGTCAAAGCAAGATCCATCCCTGCACTTGCTATGGATATAAATGATCTCATTAGCACCCTCAATCTGAAACTTGGGAGCAGGCAACATCTGGACCAGCTCTCTCCCCAGCAGTCCCCAATCGCTATGTGATATACATTAGCAACAAACCTACTGGGAAGGGGGTAGGCATGCCCATTATTGCCAAAGAAACACTTGCTATTAGACAAATGAGGAACTCCTTGGCTGTGAATTGTGAACTCTTCTCCATCAAAATAGCCACCTCTCACACTGAACCCCTCAACCTCCTCATCATCTATCTCCCTCCAGAACCCATACTCTCCTTCAAAGAGGATCTCCTTCATCTACTTGGCTCATACATCAAGCCCACAATCAAAACAATACTACTAGGTGATCTGAATCTTGGCCTTAACGACTGGGAGGACATCAATGCTACCTTGGTCACCAACTCCCTCACTGTGTTGGGATTTACTCACTGTATCAATATCCCTACCCATGCCAAAGGCTGCACCCTTGACTGGATGATGGACCTCTACTGTCACACCACCATTGATGCCAACACCCCCTGCCCTTGGACTGACAAACACATTGTGGCTTTCACCATCTCGCCTTCCACACTACCGGCCCCACCCGCCATCACTCTGCCTCCAACACAAAACCACAGTTCTCGCAAACTTTTGAAAATGCCATTGCATTATTTCAACAGGATCTGAATCTCTTCTATCTCCACTCCAACGACCCCAACTCACTAGCAGACCTATACGCGAGGACACTTACAAGGTGAGCTAACATTGTTGCACCACTAGCACCCCGCAAACCCAAACAGGCAAGACATGCCAATGCCTAGTTTACTCCAGAGCTCCTCAAGCTCTGTGCCAAAAAACGCACAGCCGAAGCCAACTGGAGGAGTAGCCCCACAGACTTGCACAAAATCCGCTTTGCCAGTGCCTTCAAAACTTACAGACAAGCAATAACCACAGCTAAAGCAACCTCTTTTAACATCATAATTGCCAAGGCTAACTCTAGCACAAGGGAGATATCTACCATTCTAAGAGAACTCGAAACGCCAGCTGCCCCACCTCCCACCACCACCAAAGGTGCAGCATGGTGCACAGAGATACATAATGCCATGTTCAACAAAATAGACATGCTGGCAACAAAATCCACCACAAACAAAAGCTACTGAAATGCCCTACCGTGGCCACCACAGCACACTTTCCTGACCTTACCAAGCAAAACACTGAACTACCCCCCTGTTCAATTTCAGTCCCATCACTGAAGAAGATACAGCCTCCATCCTTTACAGCCTGAAACCCATGAGTTACAAAGAAGACATCTGTCAAGCTGCCCTTGTCAAGGAATGCTCAGAATCACTTGTCCCATTCATCACCAAATTCATAAACAGCTCCTTTGCCACTGCCCTTGTACCACCCAGCCTTAAAGAAGCCTGAGTTCTTGAACTGATCAAGAAAGCTTCCCTCGATACAACCATCCCCAACAATTAACAGCCCATCACCACAGTCCCTTTTCTACTGAAAATGTTTGACAGAGCAGACTTCACGGAAATCACAGCGGCTCTGTGTGTTTTGGGCTCTCTTTTAAGTCTGATACACAATTTCTGTGTTATTACAGATTACCCTCCCTAATTAAGTTTGGGAACTGGTGGGACTGGTATATTTCGAAATTCCAGTACATGTTTGAGGACTTAACCACAGAGCCTTGAGGTAAATAATCAATTTTCTGCCTCCAGGTAGACGGAATAAGAATGTCTTTTTAACTTGAATGTAAATATAGACAATGGGAAAATTTTTCTCCTTGTTTGTTTTTATCTCCCCACTAGCAGCATGCCCACCTGTGAAAAACAGGATCAAGATCACATTATTTTAGTTTTCTTAGAAGCTATGTCAAGGTCGAAGTGACGAATAAAGTTCCGTTCCTCCTGAAGAAAGTTCTGTACTAAATCTGTAAAATTGAAACATGTCGAGGCAAAAGACTAGTAATGATTACTACTAGTTATATGTGTTTTCTTTATCGATTTGTAAATTTTCAGGTGATTTTTCCGAAGACATTTTGACATCGGTGTTGAATAATTGTAAAGGAATACTGTAAAAGCAATTATTGTCATGTGCACTTTGTCCTTGCTTTCTCTCTTTTTTAACAAATATTTTCAAACTTTTTAGATAATTTTTATAATATTTTATACAATTTTGATAGATTTTTGGAGTTCCGTTTAGGAGTGTGGGTCTGTCTGTATGGGTGGGGAAAGTTTACTTTGTTGTTCTCTATAATTTGATTTTGATATACCCTTGTATATACAAAGTACTAAATAAGGGGGTTTCCCTTTTGTATACGGATGTACCACCTCATCACAGCAGCCCATTTTTCATCTGAGGCCACAGCCTGGGTCTCCTCATTCCGGAAGGACATGTCCATGATAGCGTTGGCTGACAATGCCAGTGCCCCGCTTGATCACATCTCCTGCAGAGTCCCTCAAGTATTGTGCATAGGCCTTACCCTCTACCGTATATTCACCAAACTCCTTTTTGACCTACTTGATTCCCTTGGCATACTCTACACCAACTATGCCGACGACACACACATTTTCCTCCCCCTGTCCACAAGCGACCTTGACGACACGCACGGGCTAAACAAAATGTTCTCTACTATCCAGACCTGGATGGCCACATACCGACTCTGCCTGAACGAAAAAAAGACAGAGATCCTTGTGGTCGGTCCCCCATCTGCAACCAAAAAACTCAACACCACCTACGCATCTTTCAACATGGATGGCATCCAAATCCCTGTATCCTCTTCCAGGGCTGTCATGAGGGTGGTGCTCGAGGGGCAAACTGCTCGGGAGTGGCCTCGCGGCACCCTTCCCTGTGTCCCTTAACCACCTCGCAGCAGTGGTCAAATTGTCCCTCTCACGCACACTAATCAGGTACAGCATATATGGCATCAGTGCATGCTTGCCTCACACAAAGAATAGGTGCAGGCAGCAGTTGAACAAGCTGTGTCCATATACAGAGAAGGTACAGCCCAGACAGTTGCAATACAAGCTGCTTACACGGCACCAAGAACAGATAGCTGCACAGGCTGCGGTATTACATGCTCCCTCTCACAAACACACACCATAACAGCAGGAGAGTATCCAGCATTTCAAGTGCCGCTACTTTCCTCCCGAAATGCAGTGTATGCGATTCCATTCAGTCCCATTTGTACCCCCGTCCCCACCGCCTCAATCAATTTTTTTGGTAACATTAATGTCAGATGGCATTTTACAACATAATAAATAAAGAAAACTGGAGGACCATTACAGATGCAGGAAACTCATCTATTAGAGCTTTGAGGGGCAAAATACATGCAAACCTCCAAATTTGCATATGGAGAAGTGACTTCACAGAAAAGGACATTGCAAGTAGAATCATTAGTCTTTGATAATTGGCGACACCATAGAAGTGACTTTAGGCTATGTTGCCATAAGTAAGCCAAGCAGAAATAACTTTGTGGTGCAAAATACCTAAATTGCACTATTATTATACATGGAGCAACTCTATAGTCGTTCATCTTTTTTTTTAAATAACAGCATGATATACTAACATCAGCTATGAAGTGAATCACTTACAGAGCTGCAAATAAGACACAGTGTGATTAAATGATTTGCCCAGGATCACACACTTTGATTAAATGGTGAAACCAGGTTGTGGACAATTTAAGCAACTGAACACATCTTTCCAGGTTTGGTTGATATAGATATTTATTAAGGTTTTGCTTTGCAGTTCATGGTCTTAAATCATACTTTCTGTATAGCAATGCCTTTGAAGCAAACCACATTACATAATAAACTAGCCTTTCATAATAAACTAACTATACACTATATCCATCATCATAGAAATATGTTGCGCAATAATAGTATGGCTTTAGTTTTATTCTCCCCATCCAGCATGCAAATTCACAATACAATCATGCAGATTAACGTGAGCCTAACAAATACCTCTTGGGTATTTGCATGCTTTATGAACCATAGTCATTTGTTCATAAAGCATGCATCATTATACACCATTCTCACTTCTGATCGGCCCCATTCACTTTTCATAAGGGACAAAAGTCCCTGCTAATAGACACCCCTCCCTCCCACCAGTGTCTAATAGCTCCTATTGTAATGCTCGGTACCAGGACAATGAGGGTGCTGAGCAGGAACTCCATGCTTGGCATCCTCATTGTCCTGCTAGTGGGACACCTTTCCCGTCCGACTGCCAAATGTCCAGGCCTGGCTCTAAAAGAGGTAAACATGATACTGAGCCCCCCCCCCAACCACACCCACTTGGGTAAAAAAAATGTTTGAAAAAAATGTTTCCTACACCCTCTTAACTAGGGGACCCCCCTAGGGGGCTCACAGGATTGTTCCGGGGGCTGCAGGCACTTTAAAATATAAACAGATTGTCTACTGCTTATATTTCTATGACATGCAGTCAAGTTAATCCTTTCTTTTATTAAAAACAGTCATCTTAATCCCTTTCTAAAGAGTCTTCCCCCAGGGCCGTCACAAGGGGTTTGCAGGAGGGCCAAACTGCCCCAGGCCTCGTGGCACCCTCTCCTGAGTAGAAGACAGCACAGTCCACCCATATTCTTTATTCACACGGGGGACTGTGCTGCCTACTCTCAGCCCCTGCAATGGTTTTGCTGTTTGTTGAGGAGCCGTTTGGTTTTGCATCAAACAGCAACATAATTGGAGACAGCAGGGCTCATGAGTGAGCTCTGCGGTCTCCGTTATTGAGCTGACAGTGTAGACACGCTGAATGACAACAGAGGAGTCATCTCCTGTCAGGCAGTGTTTCAACGTGTCAGGGTGCTGCTCAGATGCTTTTGAAGGGTTTATGGAGGTAAGGTAAGTGTTTATTTTACTTTAAATTAAATGTGCATAAGTGTATTTACATGAAATATGCATGTATATGTGTTTGAATGTGCGCGTGTATGATGGTGTTCATGTGTGTGTCAATGCTGTTTTTTGTTTTGTGTATGCGTGCATGCAAGGAGTTGTGTGACTGGTGGATGATTGGCTGGGTGAAAGTGTTGTAGGTTACTGTGTGTGCCAGCCCCCACCCTTATCTTTTGTGGCACTGCAGGCCTCTACATTTATGGTCGGGGCATGTCATTCTTTTTAGTTTGGGCTATTAGGTGGAAAGTGACACCAATGAGCCAAAATGATTGCATTGGAGTACAGGCAGTGGTGGAAATGTACTTTTCTTTACAGGTGCAGTGCAGGGGATGGGGCAGATCCAGGGAGGGGAGGATTGGGAGCAGGTCCAGCAGAAGAAGTGTGCATACCCATTTCAACATGCTAGGTCAGGGCCCCCTGATTAGAGTGAAATCAGTCTGAGGCAACCATGGGGTGCATACATTACCATGGCGACAAAGCTAAGGTTAATAGCTGCCTATTATCATGAGATGGCAAGCCAGCAGGGATCTTAAACACTGAAAGACCACTGAAGAGCTGTAAACTCTTCTTCGTCAGCAAGTTGCTGTTGTGGAGGAACCAGTGTTAGGAGGCAATGAGGTGATAAGACTTCTGTAAATCGCTTGTGCAAGTGATGGCCGGAAGGGCTCCAGTAAACACAGCACATTGTAAGCCCCAGAACAAAAATAGAAAAAGGAATGCATTGCTGTGCTAGAAGACTGCTGAATGGCAATATGAAAGGTTAAAAGGCCCTGATCAGGAGGGTGTAGGACAGGTATTTTACTCACCACCATAAACATTTGCCTCTTAACCCCTCAGAAGATTTATCATGAACACCTGGAAACCAATTTCTTATAATGTCAGCAAAGTACAAAATCTGCATCCCTTAAAATGCACATCAATATTTCCGGTACAGTGCAGCATTGACAAGGGATGTCACAGGGCTCCTACTCAGACGCTCAAGTGGTCTTGTGGTGAAGTGTCTCACTTCTGAACCTAGCGACCACAGTCCAAATCCCTGCCCGACATAGTTTAAAACACAAATGCACCACAGCATTCAAAAATATATGTATAGCACACATATATTTGCAAGGATTGTGGAGCCTGATCTAAGATGTGGGGAGACATTTTCTGCCGAATCTGGGATCCAGGAAGATAAGCCCCGACGACAGCACTGAGTACGGATAGGGGGAAATGGCATATGAAGCAGGACCCATAGCTTGTAGGTGTTGTTTGGTTATTTGTCCACCCAAGGACTGCCCATGGCCATGCTAATCCCTATGGCAAATCCCATCCAGTTCCTGACCCCAGCCACCCAAAATACCTCTCCATGGGAACTCTTGAGCTAGCTTTAATCAAGGCTTATCATCAAGCTTTGCACTCCAAGTTCCTGACAGTGTTTTCTCAAAGGAGTCATCTGAGAGGTAATGAATTAATTGGAGTGTAAATATGCCACTGGTGTAATACACATTTCTTGACCTGGTCTGCATTCAGCCACTCTAAAAAACACTATTTGTATCCTTCACTGAAGTCCTGTTAACAACAAGCCTTTGCAAAGCCAACAGTGTTGGCTTATGCATAGGTATTAGGCATTTGCCAGGCACTGCTATTAGATGCTGGGCTACTCAATCCATTTTGCACCTGCTACAATCAACGGCCAGTTAATACCATTACAGCAGTGCCTTTACCATTCCTACACGAAATCCCAAACTGTTGGCATTGCAAACCCTTGTTTTGCTTTACCTGTGATGTACAGGACCATGCATCAAGAGTAAAGCAAACATAAGTGTTACTACATGGCTTATCTTGACCACATTGAATGTAGGACAGTCTAGCCAATCTTAACACGTATGTTGCACAGCCAGCCTGGGTATACTTTCTGTGGCATGTCATTTTTATTGGCTGGGAGTCCTACAGTAATCCTGGCATATATTGGTGCAGCTTGCATGGATATACATGCAAACAGACAGCATAAATATATTTTTATACTGACATATGTTGTGGGTAAAGGTGGCATGAAATGCATTGGGAAATGTTCCTTTCCCCGGTTGGTGACTTGCAACTATTGGGTTTCTCCATATGCTACCATACAAAACCAATTGCAAACTGCATGGCTGTCTACCCATTTTTCAAAGAAAGTGCTGTAAAATGCACCATTTTAACCCAATGTTTCAAATATTTTCTTGGGAGTAAGAAACCCTCTCAACCACCACTTGTTTGGTTTGGGCTCCTCAACTATGCTCAGTTGATCCCGCATAATTGGGGCAAACATTTAAGCCTCTTCAGTGAAAAAATTCACCTGCCTCATCTGTACATCATCTATCTGTCACTGTGTATGATGTGTGTTTTAATGTGCTCACAGGGGTAGGACCAGGCTCGGACTGGCCTTATAGCAATAGGCCCGTGGCTGAACCAAAAACTCAAAATGCTTGTGAGGGCCAGTTTTTTGGGTCAAAGTGGGACACCTTTTTGGCCAATCTGACTCAGTTTGATTAGTTACTTCACTATGCAGCTAATATTTTTGACCAGTGTTGCTGAATAAATATTCTTTAGAATGCCCAGTTTGCATCACATTTTATCAAAAGCCTCCCCCCTTGGGCACTATGCAAACAGTGTCACAAAAGGAATGAATTGCCATTTGCAACTGTGGGCCACTTTTTCATTGGTGCCAAAGACAATTTTATGGCCCAGTCAGACTCTGGGCAGGGCGCTCTTTAATACTGGTGTCACACAGCACACGCCGTCATGAAATCCTATATAAATGTATGAGTATGATACAAAAGTTAGTCTGGCATAAACCTTTCTTCAGTAGAGAAATCTAACTTTGCTGTAGTTGTTTTGCAGTTGTGGTAACAAACTATATTTGGGTTCCTCCACATGTAAACTCAAGGGGAGATTTCCAGCGTCTCCTGTTTTCGGGAGTGCCACTTCTGAACCAGTGCAAAAAATCATAAGGAGGCCTCACGAAATATTTTGCCCCGGGCCTCACCACACCACACCTTGTGACAGCCCTGTCCTCTTCAGTTAAGACCCTGGGAGTCTGCCTTGACACCACTCTCTCACTCGCACAAACAGTGAATGTTATCGCCTCATCTGCCGCCCACACCACAAAGCTCATCAATGCTTCCCGAGTCTTCCTCTCCCAGGACAGTCGCCTCACCATCGCCAGAGCAATCATCGATGTAAAGCTGGACTATTGTAATGCCGTATTTGCAGGCACATCCCAATACAACATTTGTAAGATGCAGGTGATCTAAAACAATGCCATCAGAGCTGCCCTTGACATATTCACAATGGAATACATCTCAGGTATTTGGAAAGAGGTCCACTTGCTCCCTGTTCATGAACTGTTAATTTTGTTCAAGTCTATATCTGACTCAGCCCCACCCTACCACATGCAGATAAGCAACAGAGCCCAGTCAGTCCGGCCCCTCAGATCAGCATACACTGACAAGCTTCTACTTCCTAAATTCAAAAAAATCAGAGCAGGTGGGACTAGCTTCCCTTCATTTGCAGCCAGATGTTAGAACGCACACCTGCTGCCCCTCAGAACTGAACAGTCAGACTGGGTGTTCAGGAGAACACTGAAAATGTGGCTTTTCAACTAACATTGTTCTGAGGGTCTCACCCCATGCCTGTATCTCCCCTGCCCTCCTCCCCTCTCCTCTCTTCCCTTTTTGTTCCCCACTCAAGACAAAAGTGTAACTGGTTGTAACAGCGCCTTCATGCCTCGGGGCTTATTGCGCTTTAACAATGTAAAAAAGAAAATAAATTAATAAATTGGCAACACAGGGGCTTTGAGGCTACCTGCTCTATAACACACTGTTTACACTGCTTCCTTCTTTCATGCCACACAAATGATCCAGCATGGTAAGTGTTTATGGGTGTTCTACGGTTGAACATATGGAAAGCTGCATGTTAGTTTGTTGTTAAGTTGTGGGTAAGAATGAAAATTAATTTTTGCTCATATGCTGGATCACCACATTGCAAAAACTAAAATGTGGCTAAAATGTATTTTTACTGTAAAAACAATAAATGGCCAATGCTTCATTGCATTTCATTACTGGCACACCACGCTATTAAGCATTTCTATTGCTAAGAGAAGAATTAAGACACTATTTTGAGTTACAGTGCTTCCTTTTTCTGTGGCACACCATCCTGTATGTGTGCTGAAATGTTTTAGCATTATTACTCTCAACGTAAAAAGACACTCAAACCTGAAGCTTTCTATATATCTGCAATTACAACACCCACAATACCTCCCCATTCAGTCTACCAATTGAAACTGTTAGAAATTGTAAACCAAAGCTTCTCACAGAAAACATGCTTGCACAAGGCTGTTCACCTTCATCCAATTTCTGCAATGTATCCCTAATGCTTATACTTGAAGTCACCACAATGCTATGTTTCACAAGGGCCAGCATGTACTAACCCCACTTACTCTGCTCATGTCATGCAGTGTGCTAAAGAAAGTAACCTAGCATGAACAGAATGGAATCATTAAACAATGGGCCTACTTGAAGTTATGCCCTACTGAACATGGAAACCTTACGGAAGATTTAATTATAAGTCTGTACATTTCCAGTTATGCTTGTATGGCATGTAGCATGTAGAATTAATTAGTTTAGGGTGCATGTTTGATCTAGTTCCTTAAAGTACATGTCCAAATCTGCCCAGTGGTTTTCATACTACAGACTGATCGAAAACTTCACTTTTTCTCTAAAATGAATGCGATTAGGCTGAAAACAGTGTTTGTATGTCAACGTTTTCATTTTCTAATGAGAAGTCTCTATTTCTAGTGACTATTAAGCTAAAGAATGGGAGATAGCAGCTGTTAGAGGTGTACAGTTAAAGGGTCGAAAGCAAAAGGGACAATTGCAAAAGGGTCGAGTGCATTCGACCGAAAACCAAAGGATCACTTTTTTTTTTTAATATTTTTTTTTTGCTCTAGTGTAGCTTTAAAGGTGTTTTTTTCACCCCAAAAACAGGGGTTTGAGGGGGACCCCCCCAAAACGAAAATAATAAAAAAGAATTTGATCCTTTTTTTCGGTCGAATTGACTGGACCCTTTTGTCATTTGACCCTTTTTTTCGATCCTTTGACCTATAACCGCTGTTAGATACTATCTCCTATACTTTAGCTAATTAGTAGCGCCTACAATACTTTAATTGGGTCCAGTAATTATAGTTTTTGATTGCATATATTACACTATTTGTATATTTAATGTTGTGTATGAAATTATATTTGGTGTTAGAGTTCAAATATTAATTATGTTTTTTTTCTGCTGTAAAGAACAAGAATGCCTTCAAAGGGTGATATGCAACAAAGGAAGGAAAGTTATTTGCAGGTAAGAAGTGGAGAATGCAATGGAACGAATCAAACATTCACATAAAAATGTGGAGACATTAGTAAGTACGCTAAAATAAGAGCTAAAGGAAATGTATGACAAAATCAAAGATAGGTTCCTACATGATCTTGCATGGTCTAAATAATCATGATAAGCATGAATGTTCCTGTGCCCACTACAACCCTTTATTGATATATGTTAGTGGACAGGCTGGTACAGTAAAATTGTTTCTAATTCATGCGTTGACAGCAATGATACAACATATGAGCAATTGCTCTGTATCATGTATTGTGACTGTTCCAACAGAATTAGTAGCATTCAATATAGGTGGTGTTACTTTACATTAGTTGTTGATTCTTACCAGTCGAGTATAACAATAAACTGGAATACCTAAAACTTCAAATGCAGCACAAGAAGTTGGGAGAGGTCTGAGAAAATGAAATGTCTTGATTTTGGTTGAAGTGAGCTGAGCATGGTGTCATACTTGGAACTAGCTTTCATTCACTTGCAAATTAAAGAGATCTTGAAGACTGAATGTGATGTTTTGCTTGGTGGAAAACATGTCCTTGTTTTTGGAGATGTGTCACAGTTAACTCCTGTGGGAGGTCAACCAGTCTTCAAGATTCTTCAATCAAGGATAATCAAAAAAATATAGATTGCATTGGTAATGTGAACATTTGGAATTATTTTTCAATATAAAGAGCTTACCATGAATATGAGAGAGTCTGCAAATTTAGAGTATGCAACAATTTTGAAAACCATTTGCATGGGTTTGTTAGAGGATGATAGGAAAACAGTGTTACATGGTAGACTGGATTCTAACATGTTTCATGCATGTTGCACTGGACCTGATGTCATGTTGAATCTCCAAGAAAAGAACATTTCTTGTTTTGCTTTGATGTGTACACTTGCAGAGTGTGACAAGTTCAATTCTATAATGATGCGCTCTGAGAAACAACCAATTATAGAGATAAAATCATGCAATGTTTTAGATGGGTACCTTATGGCACTAGAAGTAGATTAAAAAAACAAAATCGTTATTCACTCTATTAGAAACATCATTTTAAAGAACTGCAGGTTTAGAATCAGTTTTAAAACTGTGCATACATGCACAGGTTATGTTAAAGTGGAACCTGAATGTTGATATTGGCCTAGTGAATAGAGGAAAGGGAACAGTGGCTGCATGTGTCAATTTTCCTCACAATACATATATAGAATATATTTTGGTTAAGTTTGATTGTGGAGAGGAACCTCACTTGATTTGTTGTACTTCTACATGCTTCATGATTTTTAAAGGTATGTTTTTGAAAAGAATGCAATTTTCATTGTGCTCTGCATATGCAATAACTGTGCATACATCCTAAGGATTGACTTTAGAAGCTGCACTTATAGATATAGGTCCCACAGTTTTCAAAGAAGGAATATCATATATGGCACTGTCATCCTTAAAAATGAGGATTGGTTTGTATAAAACTTTAATGAGAGAAAAGTTGATGTGACATGTCATGTATTGAATAATACAATAGGTTATATGTACATGTACATGTATGTATGCTCCTCAACTTGGGTTATTACCAACCCCTGTAAGACTTATTTCAACAAATAATAAGCAACATGAAAAGGTACATTCAGTAAAAATGTTTACTATACATTCTGTAAAGGAAGGCAATCTGACATTGTCTGAATGTAAAATAGATTTGAAATACTCCCACCGTAGATTTATTAATGAAACAAACAGGAGTATTTTGTTTCAAGTGACACCACTCATGCAAAAAGTAGCTTCAACAGTAGACAGAACCATATGTGTGGAACTTTCAAGTGTTAAACTGTTGGTAGATGAAAGACCTCAAGAAATACATCTGGCAATGTGAATTCGACATACAGTAATTGTTGAAGCTAGAAGAGAGAATTTTTCAGAAAATACTCAACAAGATGCTCAAGAATATTTAATGAGTAAGCTTGAGGTGTTAGTGAAAGATACAGTAAGTGTAGATCATTTGATAGGAATATTTTATGAGTGGAACCATGAGTGTCCATAATATCATAAACAAGAAAGGAGTTGTGATCTTCTGGAAAGTATTTTATATCTTCTAGTGCCTGATCAGAAAAGTGTACATTTTGCTGATCTGGTAATAAAAGCGTATCATGATATAAGGTGAAGTCAGTGTGATTCTGATTTGCAATCAACACTTCAAAATCTAGAGTATATGAGTACCTTTTAGTAATGATATTACCATTTTAAACTTTAAAAATGCTTAGATGTTGAAAAGCAAGAAAACATTTCAAACATCTGCCACTATATTTCAGGAGGGAGCATACATTCAAAGTGGACATTCCACAACATATGTGCACCCAGAAGTAGATTGGCATGTGTGCAATGACACTACAGTATCACACAAAGCTAGATTGTCTAAGTGTTTAAAGAATGTCTACTTCATATTTTTAGACCCAAATTGTAAACTATATGTGTACATCTACAATAAAAATGGAAATACAAATTAAGTATATCTATAAAGGAGAAATGTGTTATGGTAAATTTTTAAGAATATCTTCGCTCACATTTAGTAATTTCTAATATGGTATTTATAAAAAATGTGTTCAGCAGTAGATCTATGCTAGATATTATAAAAACAATCATTCTGCAATCTTCTTCTTCTGTTTCATTATGTAAAACATTATGTATATTTCTACATATTGTAGTGCTTCCTATAAGTAGTACGTTATATAAGTGGGTCCTATGTATATTATTTTTACTGTTACAGAGTGTAGTTTATGATAATTGTTTATGTATGAAACAAATAAACAGTTGTAAAGAGATCCATGAAGAAACATCACAGAAATATAAAGTATTAAAAAAGAAGGCCAGTATAAAGAAAGTTTGTAATATGATGCACAGATTGTAGAATATTGTCATGAATTTATTATGTGTGTAGGTGGCCAAAATAAGGATGCACATTCATTTTTCAAGAGGTAGTCTAATGACAATGAACACCGATTCAGTAGGTTTTGTATTATCTATCTATGTATGTTGTGATAGGGGAATATTTTATTTGTCTTCCGTATTATTTTATATAATAGTGTGACTTCACATTAAAATGTTTTCACTCAAAATAATGAAACAATATCAGCATGGCCTGACATATGTAGTAAAACTCATGACATAGTTAGGCTTGTAGGAGTGTTTAGCGTGTTTTGGGAGCACAGAGTACAGCACCACTGCACAGGATCAATCTATAGCATGTTTTTTTTTTTTTGAAGTGCAGCGCCACTGCATGAGTTTGGTGCATTGATATAATGTGGTACAGCAAGACATGAGTTATTGAGCATTTTTATGCGGCGCCACTGCATGGATTTGGTGCATTGCTATGATGCATTTGTTTCAAGCTATGTGTTGCCGGTGTAACATGGACATATAAGTAAGGGCAGGTTATTCAGTCAAAAACGATTTTTACATATAAAATGCAAATACATTTTTCACAGTTAAAAGCACACATCTGTACCTTCAAAATGCACACCATTTCTCACCTGAAATGCCTATGTTGCAAGAGACACATTTGGTAATTAACCAACTAATCTCACTAACAAGACTAATAATTCTAGAACACCAGTCTGCGCCAAATCGATATATTCAATTGATAATTATCACAATAAGAGAACAAAGATATGCGATAGTAAATATATATTGGAATCCAGCTGCAATGCCCACCAAAACATTTCTCAAAGATCTGGAAGAGTTATGGTTAGAGATTATTAAACTCCCTATATACCCGAATGTAATTCTGGCGGGCGATTTAAATTTGCACTGTCTGGATGCCCCCAATAAACGTATGGATAGCAGACTGGTCTCCTGGAACACTTTTATTGAGACAAAAAATTTGGTTATGTTAAATGGTTCATGCCCTGCCGATAGCCGGCCACAGAACACATGGAAAAAGGGACATTCCTGTGCCATTATTGTATGTATGCTCCAAAAGATGGGCTCAAAAAACTCTGCGCAAATATGGGCACTAATTAATAAGACCAACCCTAATACGCAGATCTCATTACAAATCAATGACGTAGCAGAGGCTCAATGGGTCGAACATTACACAAATATGTATGCCTGTCCCGAGCCTATTATTTCACCACTTAGTCAGTGTGACCCAGGAGTCTTTACTTTGCAATTCTCAGTAGCAGACATTTTATTCTATATTAATAAATCTAGTAGATCGCGTGCCCCTGATCCAGACGGGATCTCTAATTATATGATGAAGCAAGATCCGAACCTATGGGCAAAGATTTTATATCAACTCTACTCTACAATCATGCGCACTCAACAATTGCCTAAATCATGGTCTCTCTCTATTATTGTCCCGGTGTTCAAGAAGGGTAATAGACAAGACCCCTCAAATTATAGACCGATTGCCCTCCTTAATACACTGGGCAAGATCTTTGCCCGGTTGATTCTCAGAGACTTGCGGGCTTGGATAGAAACCTCTGGTAATATAGATGTATTCCAAACCGGATTTGTTGCTGGTAAAGGCACAGCAATAAATATCACAGCAATCAATGCAATCAAAGCTAAGTGTGAATGCCTTAATCAGTCCCTGTTTTTAGCTTTCGTGGATTTTAAAGAGGCCTTTGATTCAATTGATAGACATCTTTTAATTAGTAAATTGATTAAAATGGGCTGCCCCGGTTCACTAATTAAACTGATTGCGCTTCTCCACACAAATACTGCAATTCAGATAAGAACCACTTTAGCTGGGCATTTAACCACCAAAATCCCGACAGCAAGAGGTCTGAAACAGGGCTGTATTCTGGTGGCCACTATTTTTAACCTGTTTATACTGGACATGGGTAAGAATTTTATCGATATCAACTCTGTCTAGCGGCTGATAAAAGGCCTTTCACTGTATGTTCAAAGCAATCATATGGCTATCAATTTAAGCAAAACACAGATCATGCAATGTCATAACAAAAAATGTCGCCCCTTAAAATCGTCCATCTGGACTTTCCAAGAAGAGCTCATCTCTATTACCACACAATATAAATATTTAGGAGTGATTATTAAAAATCTGAAGTGTGATATTCCTTATGTCCAGGATATAAAACAAAAGCTGCAAACACTAATATGCCAATCTAAAGTCCTCTTGCACAAATTTGGTAAATTTACATGTTCTCAGATACTTCTATATTACGCCCAAAAAGTGCTACCGATAATAACATACGGCTCTGAAACTAAATTACCAAGAGACCGTGTGTTTTGGGATCGACTCGAGGGAAAATTTTGGCGAGCAGTTTTTAATTTACCGAATTCAACTCCAGGACCTTTGATACGTTATGAGCTAGGAGCCCTTTCAATGTTTGTGTTTTATGCGTGGAAATTGTGTTCGTTAATGAGGAAATTTTTGTTGTGTATAAATTGTTCAGATTTATCTTATATATTGGCTATATACATGCTGAAATCCACACATCTTTTCCCCAATAAGTGGAGAAATTTTGTTATCAATCTTTTAGTAGAAGCCGACATTACTATTGAATTGCTTTTAATCAATCCCAATCGTGCCCAGAGAAAACTATATCAGCATGACTGGATTTGCACTTTAGAGTTTTGCTCGCGGTATAAAGATTATAGCGGTTTGCCTTTCGGTACGAAAAGAATGAGAACTGCTGCCTCTTATTTACTTAAATTCCCCTTGCCCCACTTCAGAAACAACTATCTCCGATTTAGACTCAATCTATGGCCCACCAGAGAAATTTTAGCTCGAAGAGGTCAAATAACAAAACAAGAAAATATTTGTCGGTTTTGTCAATTACCAGAGTGTGAGGAAACTTTAAAACACTTGATAGTAGGTTGCCCTTCATTAAAAGAATTACGCTGTAGATTCTTCAAAAAACTGTATGAAAATTATAACTGCTTAACTAAAGATGTACTTTGGTTTAGAATATTCTCCTCACCTCTGCAAGCTGTCCGGATAGCTACTGTCCAATTTATGTTAGCACTAAACATTGAGAGATAATAAGTACAGCTTACATATGTGTGTTATGTAATTAACGGCCTCTTCACATGTGATCTATTAATGGTTTTAACGATGTGGTAATTCGAACCTATTTTAGATTGCTTTTATAAATGATAATACAGATGATGTACATATATGAATTGTGATTTTGCTACCTTTTGCTGTTGTTGTAAAATGATGAAATGCTGAAACAGAGGGGTTGTAGGGTTTTGTTCGGTACTGATTTGAGCTTGATTTTATTTTGAATTCATTTTGATGTTCAATGTGATTAACTTGTGTTATGTATTACATTGAAAGGTTGATTATCAACCAACCAATTAATAAAAAAAAAATAACAAATTATAACTCATTAATAAAAGAATGTGTCTTCACTGCAAAAAGAGGCAGACTCTGAAAATTAGTTTTAAACACACATTCAAGTTTTTTTTTTCTTTGCCTTCCTGTGCTCTGTCCACAGTAACTGCAGGAAGCAAAGACTTCGAATAAGCAGGAAATCAGCTTGTTACAGTTGCAACTGTACAAGAAGAACCATTGTTAAAAGTAGGAGGATAGAACATGATTGATTCTGATTGGAGCACGTCACATCAAGCATCATGTTAGAGGCTGTGACTAGTGCTTTGCGGCAGAATCTGGGGAAGAAAGGCAGAGACATCCTGACACAGCTCGAAGAAGGACGGGGTTGACAGCTGGGGATGTCTGATTCCTAAAGCAGATTCAACTTGGTTGCAGAGACTGGCTTTTCCAGTCAACAAGTTCCAGTTCGAGTGACAGCAGATGCTTGTCCTTGCTGGGTGAACCCCTCCAGAAGGCGAACAGCCAAAGAAGTTACATGCTGAATAAGCCTGGTAATTATCTCGCTGAGGTGTGGGGGCTGAGTGTGTACGAGAATATTCAGTCAGTGTAGGAAAGGAGATTCCTGTGCTTTACCCATATGTTTAATGTTGCAAATTGAATTCTTGTCTCCGCCACTCTCTTTTCAGGGTATCACAAATAATGCTGTTACTGTGCTATTTCATTTATTTCTGTAAAGAGTGAGATCGTGTTTAAATGCAACTTTTATAATACACAAAAATATCTGAAAGCAGACGGGTGGTGTGTTTATTTTCTCTTTCATTTGTGCATTTATCAATACAGTGCTGATGATGTGGGGAGATGTTTAGACAGTGCAATTGTCATTTTTAAGGTAGCTAGAAATAAGATTTGGCTGCAGCTGTGTGCACAATGTCATTCAGTAAGAGCAATTATAACTAACTGTGTGTGTTGTAGTCTGCCGGAGGTCTATGAGTCGGCAGAAAGGGAGGCCCGGGACATAGTTCACTACTGTATATAAGATAGTGAAAAATACCACATGATAGCTCGCTGCCGTAGATAAGACAGAGAGAAATTGCCCATGGTGGCACACTAAAAATGAAAATGTGGTGTTCCTGAAATGCAAGCCTGAGGTCTCTCTAGTTATTACACGAAAAATCTAAACAAAAATAAGGGGTTCTGGATATTGGGGCCACAAATAAAACAAAGGAATTATGCTCACCAAAATACCACCAATCAGGAATACCAACACGCATGTCTGTGTGCTGAAATAATGCATGTCCACTGTATTATTGTTGTACATGTCCCAATCTGAATACAAGGAGTGATTGTTGCTAAATTATTTTTCAGCGGTAAGAAAATACCGCCAGGCCCCAAATCTACACAAAATACCCAACATATTTATGGTGCGTTGCAGGCTGAGAAAGTGATGACAGAGCACCTACTGGGCGTGGCAAGTGTGTCTCACACTGTCATCAGTACATTAAAGGGGAACCCATTTCATAATAGCAGTGTTTTGCTAAAAACGAATTTCAGAATGTCACAAAGGGAAACCATATTTTCAGACCTAGTGCAATATTTAGAGGCAAAGTTGTTTGCACATGGGACGTGGTCGTCGAACAGTACCTTAGAATGGCATGACCGCCTTCAGGGTGAGGTGCAGAAAGAAAAACTAGACAATATTTTTGCAGAAGGCAACATAATTCAGGTCTGCCTTACAAGATTATTGAATGCAGCCAATAAAAGTGCAGAGAAAGACTGTTTAATACGGCTATGCGGCAAAATATGGTTTATTTTGAATAGGTCCCTGCAAATGCAGGAAAATGATACCCGGATAATTATCAGGTTAAAGGCTGAATTAGATGGGGCAAGTAAAAATCAGGAAATGTTAAGAGCAGAATTGGATGTATGCCAAAAAGACATGCAATTAAAATGCAGAGACTTTGATGCTCAGCTATCCAAAAGCAAGAAACAATTTGAGGATAGTGAGCAAGAATTGGTACACTTAAAAGCCTTAGTGGACCACATTAGACAGGATAAAGATGAGGTTGTTTCAGAAATGCAGATTTTACAAAAAGAACATTGTGAAAAAGAATGTGATCTCCAGAGTGTAGAACAAGAAATGATTAAAATGACTCAAGAAAGAGACAAGAGAAATAAAGAGTTCAATGAATGCCAAATGCAAATGTGCCACATGCAGGAGGTGATTAATAAGATGAGTGATGAAAACAACTATTTGCAAAATGAAGCAAACAGACTCCTTAAAAAGTGTGAGGACTTAGAACAGCAAATGTGCATTCCCAGGTCCCAGGAGAGGCCGCAGGGTACCACATTCAATGGAATGGAGGTGAATTCTAGTTCTGCCCAAGGAGCTAGTGCTCCAGTGACTGGGCCAGTGACTGAACCTGGTTGCAGCACCCTTGGGGGATTTCATACTCCCATTGGGGGCAGCCACCAATCTCATACACCTGAAAACAGGATTGAATCACAAAGTAGTGCAATTCCATGCATTTCAACAAGTAGCCCCATAAAAATAATGAAATCCATTAAAGCCCTGATCAAACCATTTAAAAAGGGAGGTGAATGCTGCATTTAGGATCACTTAGAAGCGGTTCATGACATTTTTAAAGCACTCCAGATACCTAAGGAACAGTACAGACAATATTTTCATTTAACTTTAGATGCCCCGACGGCCAGCATCATAAGGGGATTAAATGAACAGCAGAAGATGACATGGGTGGAGTTTGAAAAATAAATTAGGCGTCATTTTTCTCCTTTCCAGTCATTGCAGGAGGCAAAGAAAGTCACTTACACAATCACTGCTGGACCTAATACATCCCCTCGCCAATTTTTACAAGACTTAAAAGGAGCATTTTCTCGCTTTGATGTATCTTTTGACCCAAATTCCAATGAGTTTAAAACTGCATACTTCTATGGGCTACAGAAAGACATCATATCCCAATTGGTCCGTGAATTTGACCGTGACAAGTCCCTTGAATGCATTGTACATCAAAGCACAAAACTATATGAGGTACTCTATTGTCAGGGTAGAGAAAGTGATAAAATGAAAGATACTAGACCTAAATCTAAAGAACACTCAGCCACAGTAATGGAAATCAGGTCAGCCAAAATGTCCCTTGAGTCTGCTCAAAGCCAAGGTAAAAATAATGTGACACCTGAACAAAGGGGTAATCAACAAAGATCGCCCTTTCCTGTACCAATGTTCCAATCACATGATCCTAGTAAAAGGCAGCGCTACATCAGCCCTAGGTATTTAGGGGACAGACCCCGGGTAGGATATCGGCCTGATATGGCGGGTATGAACAATAACCAGATCAAAGAAATGATGGTCCCCACCAGTCATTGGGGACACAGAGCAGATTTGATCCCAACACCATGATATATGGTAATCAGGGTAGACCCCGATATGTGGATTGATTTACTGATAATGGAAATCAACATAGGGGCCAGTACCACAATCTGAGAGACAGGACATGAGGTAAAACATGAACTACAATCCACGTCAGTACAATGATTCCCCACCCGGGGACTATAATCAAAGGATGGGTGCACCTCGCTCCCCTCCACAAATGAATCAAGAGTTCAGAAACCATCCCAACAGACATCAATCACCGGAGAGGTATCAGAATAGATCCAATGAGGGGGAAAACAACCAATATCGACCTAGGCCACAGAAAGAGGATTCTAGAGAGATGGAAAGGTTCCAGTGCCTTGAGGCCCAAGTGAACATGTTAGCTGAGCAAATAGGAAAGCTCTATACAGCACAAAAACAACCATCTAAAGAGGAGGCTGATGGCCCTAGCAATGACCGGGGGGCTTCTTAGAAGTGACTAAGTACTTATGACACCTGCAGTGCCAAAAAGACAGATTGCCCTGATGTAATTTTGCATAATGACTCTGAGATGCCTAATGATTTAAAAGTGAAAGCACCAATAAATGAACATATAACAGAAAATGCAAATACTAAAAAAAGAGGTACGGTTTAACCTAGAACTAAATCAAATATTGAAGATTTGTGCAAATAAAAAAGAAACACCTGGAATTCCAAAAGAACAAAGAGACAGATTTAAGAAAAATGACTCATGCATGAGGAATACCAGTGAACAGGGAGTAAGTGGGGATGCTATAGCTCCTTCACCGGGGCAAGCAAATCAATGACCAAACACAGGTAGAAAAAGGAAATACTCAAAAGGAGGGTACGGGACAATCACCTGAAGAATTCTTTGAGCCACATATTTTTGAAGAGGCTGAAAGGGCTGGTATCAAACTAAAGGATCACAAATGCACAGAATTAAACAATGACAAATTGCTGAATGATGTTGTTACACATGTTCAGTTGGAAGGTTGTAATGTGGTCTCTGATGTTACCCAGATGGATGGGCGAACAGTGGCCTCACTCCAAAAAACCTCTGATCATGGAGAAATGAATAAAGTCTCTCGTGCAGAAATGGGTAAAAAGGAGGGAAAAATGTCTTTCCATTTACCAATGTGCTTAGCCAAAAGTGAAAAAGGCCTGAGAAAGGTGAGCCCTGAAATCAGTAAGAATTCACACTTCTTATGTGTATTAGAGGAAGCTGAGGACAGATATTATGCACCCATCACTGTAGAAGAAAAATGCCACACGTTTGCTATGATTGACACTTGCACACAGGCCACAATTATGTCCAAGAGCTGGTAAAGAGTATCAATGAAGGGAGACCCCCACAGAGTCAGATCACAGTGAAGGAAAATCAAGGTCCAGTGCATAACTTTAATGGGGAGGAGGTGCCCATCATAGGTGTAACTGAGGTTGACATAAAAATAGGAAAGCACAGAATGAAACAAGAGGTATTGATCACATCTATTTGTGAAATTCCATTTCTGATGGGGACAGATTGCCTGAAAAGATTGTCTCCTCTCATAGATGGGGTGAATGGAGTGCTGTGGTCCTTAACCAAAAAACCATTGAGGCCTAAGAAACTAAAATCACAAAACAGCAACATAAATTAATGTCACACCGTTGCCATAACAAATGATGCTGTGGAGGTATATCTCCAGAATATTTCCATACCTAGTGTCACTGTTATATTAATGTGTCAAGACAAAATGCAGAGCGACAATGAAGGACTACCTGTAAAAATCTACTTGGACCCAAGGAAAAATTGGCAGACTGCCATAGATGAGCACACATTACGTTTTTATTTAAAAGAGAAAACAATCAAACAGAATATTGCTCCTAAAACAGATTCAGAAATACACATTACCAATCTTGCTGAAATACACATGGAAGATGAGCAACCATGGGTTCATGTTGGTATAAATGACTGTTTTAAAACAATAAAAGCCACTTTAGCGCTTGAACAGGAGAGGAGCTTCATTAATGAGAAATTGTTGCAAAAAATAATGGAGAGGGAGGAAATTCCGAAATTTAGGATTAAAAACCAATATGTTTCTGGGTTGGACAGTCCAGACTTTGAAAACCGAATTGCAGGCAGATGCACGCTTAAAATTAGCATTGGGCAGAAAACAATTTATCATAATGTATGGATAGTGAGTGGAGCACAAAATGACTTTTACATGGGCAATGACATCATGCACAGAATGTGTATGGTGTTAGATTTCCTTAATCAAAAAATATGGTCACGCCTAGGTGGGCCTGCACCTGAATTTGAAGACAAAAGAAGAGCTTTTCATTGCGCGCAACTGGTTCCTTATGCAATCGAATTACAAATGAGGAAAGATACTATTATTCCTGCATGTACAAAACAGTTTGCAATAACACTGAAATGCAAAAATGGACAGCAGATGAAAGACTCTGATGCATTTGTATGCCTGAATGAATCCATAAAACAGCAAGGCCCGGATTATGAATACATTCCATTGGTAGATATTGGTGAAGGATCTGTAGAAATTATGGTAAATAATCAAGGTTGTCAGGATATTCATTTAGAGTAAAACTCCCATTAGGAATGGCCATACAAAAATCACATTATACGGCAGATTTAAATAACATGGTGATTGGAAATATCCCTGAAAAGTATGTAGATGCCAAGGGTGAGTTGCCAGAACACCTGGACTCTCAGCCCAAAGGAATATTTAAAATTCATTCTGTGTATCCTAATGATTCAAATGAGACAGTGTGCTGCCATCAAGAGGATTGCATAATATTTAATTTAAATGAAAATGAAACAGAAAATCAGCCCATTGAAGTGGAAGCTGATATGCCAAAATATTTAAAAGTGGCAGCTTTACAAAAAGACACAGCCACACAGTTAGAGGAAAGCGCCGAGATTCCCTTAACAGAAGATTTTCCAGAATTTTCCAAAATGGTAGAAGAGCAGATCTCCTTAGCAGCTGCGTGTGACAGCGATGAGGATAGAAACAATCTGAGGGAGATATTTATGGAGTTTAAGGATGTATTTGCAAAAGATGCTTATGATTGTGGTTTAACTGATTTACAGGTGGCCACACTCCCAGAAGGGTGCAGCAGAAGTCCAATGTTTGTACGCCAGTATAGACTACCGCTGGCATGTTTAGAATCATTGGCAGAGATTATTAAAAATTTGGAATCGCGGGGAATCATCATGCCCATTCATAGCACATCCAATACACCTATTTTAGGTGTGTTAAAGCCAAATGGTCAATGGCGGCTATGTGCAGACTTGAGGGAGTTAAATAAAAGAGTACCAGTGTCCAGATGGCCATTGCCATTCATTGATCAGGGCCTAGCTCAGGTACATGGTTCAAAAGTGTTTACCACATTAGATCTCACATCTGGATATTGGTGCGTATCATTGGCAGAGGAGCTACAGAATTTATTTTCCTTTACATTTGACAGGACTCAATACGCCTGGCTTAGAACGCCATTCGGGTACATCAATAGTGGGAGTGAATTTGGCATATTTTTGAGAAAGGCCATGCCTGATGCAGCGGAAAGAGGAACCATAGTTTACGTGGATGAGGTCTTGATAAAAAATGAAAGCCTGAAAAGTCGTTTTGATGAAATAAGACATGTGCTTGGCCAATTGCAGAAAGCAGGCGCCAAAGTGTCTTTACAAAAAGCACAATGGTGCAAGAAAAAAGTGAACTTTCTAGGCCATGAAGTGACTGAACATGGGCTAAATCCACAAATGAAAAAAATAGAGGTCATACAAAAACTAAAGGACCCTAAAAATGTGAAAGAGGTAAAAAGTTTACTAGGGATGACAGGCTATAACAGAAAAAATCATTGAAAATTATGCTGAAATCACTCAAACATTGACTAAACTGCTTAAACTGAATACTCCTTGGAAATGGGAAAAAGAGCAGTCTGAGGCAGTGGCTAAACTGAAGGAATGTCTGGTAAAGGCACCATGTTTAGCATCTCCCATAAAAAGGTAGGGATTTCTTTATAGAAATAGGTTTTTCTGAACATTGTATGTCAGCAGTGTTGTCACAAAAACATGATTTGAATCACAAAACAATTGCCTATATAGTAGTAGTATAGTAAGGCATTTTCCCAAGTTTAAATGAAATTTAATGAATGTGAAAAGGCCGTATTAACCACTATGTGGGCGCTACAACATTTCTGCAACATTGTTCAGGAAGGAAAGGTGATTATTGAAACAAATCATCAACCTTTGCAGTTTTTAGAGAGTAAAAGAATTAGGTCAGGTCATCTAGCACAGTCCAGAATCACTTCATGGACGCTGGCATTACAAGGTTTTCCTGTAGAAGTGAGATATGGACAAAATAAAAAGAGCCCAATTGCTCAAGGGTTAGCTGACTTACATGACTGCGCAGCTGAACAAATATCAAATGAAATGGAAGTGGAACCTAATTGGCAGGAATTTGAACAATCACCACACAAAGCTTTTGATGAAAAAACATGCAAGGATTTGCCAACTGTATTTGTGGATGGTTGTGCTTTTCACATTGAAAATGACAGTAATAAACAATTAGTGTCAGGAATAGGAAATGTCTGGTTGAAATGTGAAGGTGTCCCCAGTATAGGGATGAGGATTGGAGCGAGGAGCAGTCAAGTGGCGGAATTGGCAGCCATTTATAAAGCAATTACTACTGCAGTTGATAGAAAGTTCAGTGAAATTGTCCTGGTGACTGATTCTGACTATGCACGGAATAGTTTTGTGGAATATTTACCTGGCTGGAAAGCAAGAGGAATGATTACATACAACAAAAAGCCACTTAAACATGGAAAAATGATACAAGCCATAGACAAATTGGTGTCAGGGAATGATATAACAATATACTGGAGAAAAATGTGTGGGCATTTAAAAACACCAGGAGAGGATAAGGAGGGAAATGATAAGGCAGACCACCTGGCTAAAATTGGGGCTGTGATGGGAGAATTGCTACCTATTGATGATTTACTGGGAGAAATACAGATTGATGCAGTAACACGTTCTAAAGCACCAAAGAAGGTAGATCAACCAGCGGTACAATGGAGTCATGATACGCCAGACCAAGATTTGATTGAGGGAAAAAAGAATGATCGAATTTTGGGAATCTATTACAATCATTTAATAGATCCTGAACAAAACCCTTTAACAGAAAATGATTGCATGGGAAAAGAAGAGTTGAGGGTGCTAGTAAAGAATAAAAAATTAATTAGATTACAGGATGGACTCATGATTAGAAAGTCCATAACAGGACAAATACAGTGGGTGGTACCCCTTTCATTCAGAGGGCTGATGCTACACCATGCACATGATGCCATAACTGCAGGCCACATAGGTTCACAAAAAACATTGGAGATACTAAACGATTATGCTTACTGGCCACATATGTCCCAAGATGTGGAATTATATACTAGAGGATGTCTAGTATGCGCCCAATTTAAACCTGCTTCACCAATGCATAGAGCACCATTGATGAAAAGAGGCCTAACTCTCCCATGGTCAGATTTGCAAATAGACTATGTAGGCCCTTTAAAAAGGTTGAGCAGGGGAAACCGTTATATTTTAAGTGTGGTATGTTTGATGTCGAAGTGGATTGAATGCATTCCTGCACCAGATTGTAGTGCGCAAACAGCAGCCACGTTGCTGGTGAACCATGTGTTCTCAAGGTTTGGGTTGCCACAAAGAATTGAGTCGAACAGAGGAAGTCATTTCACAAGTACCCTAATGAGTACGGTATGGCAAATACTGGGTGTGAAAAGGAAACTACATATCGCATATCGGGCAGCCTCTTCAGGTGGAGTTGAACGGAGCAATAGGTCTGTTGTGGATATTTTAAAGAAATTCGTGGCAGAAGCAGGTTCCAGCTGGGATTTACGTTTACCGTTGGTTCTGATGGCAATCAGATCAACTCCTGCCAAAGCAACAGGTGTTAGCCCCCATGAGGTCTTGACAGGTAGGAAAATGGTGTTACCACAACACCTGCTATACAAAACACATGAGCAGACACTTGTGAGTGCATCCACAGTTCATGAGTACATTGATGAACTGAGGAGGCATTTGCAAAATGCATTTGCTTTTGTGCAGAGAAATTTGGAAAGGGCTGCTGACAGTGCTAAGACATACTATGATAACAGAACATCAGTGAGAGAATACAGTGTTGGGGATCAGGTGTACAAGTTTCATTTTGGAAAAAGTAAACAGAAAAATTGTAAATTTCTAGCAGCCTGACAGGGGCCATTTCGAATTATAGATAAGATCTCTCCTGTAGTGTATAAAATTTTGAAGAATGAAGGTGAAACAGCGATAGAGCAGTTTGTCCATGTAAATCTGATCAAGCCATGCCATCCCAGACACGAGATCAGGCGGCTTGAGCATGTAGAAACAGAAAGCCCTGGGGCTGCTGCCCACTGATGCACACAATACAACAGAAAGTCCCTTGAACACAAAAAGATAAGATAAATGGGTACAGTCAGGAGGCAGTGACAGAGAAGTTAAAAAGTTGATTATTATAATGGCACATAAACACTGTAATATATGTAAATAAATAAATAATATAAAAAGTAAAAAAAATATATAATGGAAGCTCATGGTCGGTGTGCAGAATGAAAATGCATTGAATTTAAAATGTTGGTTCATGTATGCTTATTTTCTTTTTAACCTGTGTTTAATTTCAGAAAAAAAAATGTTTTATTTTTGGCAAAATGGTGGTTAGTATTGTGCTATATACTTAATCTGTTTCTTTTCTATTTTGGTTTAGAACATTAACTATTTATACCGGAGGTCAGGGGAGACAATGGAATATGGAGTCCACTGGATGAAGACCAAACGATGCCTGCCTCCGGGTGGAGGTGAAGACAAAATAGCCGGAATGCCAAAAAAAAGATGACTTCTATAGAGAAGTATCCAAGAGTACCAAGATGAAAGAGTACCCGAATGAACCAAAAGAGGCAGACAAGAGTCCTGACATATGGAGTTCCACGTATTTATTATTTTAATTAATTGTTTTAATCTGTTATGTTAATTATTTGTTTTAGTTAGTTGTTTTATTTTATTATTTTCAATTGACTTCAAGTATACAATTGAAATACTGGACACTTCCATTGGGAAGGCAAATGTAGAACATTTGATAAGAATTGATAAATTCAGTTGAATTTTAATATTATATTGATTGAACAGCGACTTTCAATTTTCATCTTCACAACAAGGATGTTAATTGTATTGGATTGTTACATTTTTGAAAGAAGGAAAGGAACAAGTTGGATTTTTTCAAATTGTGGCTCGGATTAGCCAAATTAAAAAAAGGAGGGTATATGTAGGAGTGTTTAGCATGTTTTGGGAGCACAGAGTACAGCACCACTGCACAGGATCAATGTATAGCATGTTTTTGTTTTTTTTTTGAAGTGCAGCGCCACTGCATGTGTTTGGTGCATTGATATAATCTGGTACAGCAAGACATGTGTTATTGAGCATTTTTATGCGGCGCCACTGCATGGGTTTGGTGCATTGCTATGATGCAGTTGTTTCAAGCGATATGTTGCCAGTGTAACCTGGACATATAAGTAAGGGCAGGTTATTCAGTCAAAAACGATTTTTACATATAAAATGCAAATACATTTTTCACAGTTAAAAGCACACATCTGTACCTTCAAAGTGCACACCATTTCTCACCTGAAATGCCTATGTTGCAAGAGACACATTTGGTAATTAACAAACTAATCTCACTAACAAGACTAATAATTATAACTCATTAATAAAAGAATGTGTCTTCTCTGCAAAAAGAGGCAGACTCTGAAAATCAGTTTTAAACACACATTCAAGTTTTTTTTTCTTTGCCTTCATGTGCTCTGTCCACAGTAACTGCAGGAATCAAAGACTTCGAATAAGCAGGAAATCAGCTTGTTACAGTTGCAACTGTACAAGAAGAACCATTGTTAAAAGTAGGAGGATAGAACATGATTGATTCTGATTGGAGCACGTCACATCAAGCATCATGTTAGAGGCTGTGACTAGTGCTTTGCAGCAGAATCTGGGGAAGAAATGCAGACATCTTGACACAGCTCGAAGAAGGACGGGGTTGACAGCTGGGGATGCCTGGTTCCTTAAGCAGATTCAACTTGGTTGCAGAGACTGGCTTTTCCAGTCAACAAGTCCCAGTTCGAGTGACAGCAGATGCTTGTCCTTGCTGGGTGAACCCCTCCAGAAGGCGAACAGCCAAAGAAGTTACATGCTGAATAAGCCTGGTAATTATCTCGCTGAGGTGTGGGGGCTGAGTGTGTACGAGAATATTCAGTCAGTGTAGGAAAGGAGATTCCTGTGCTTTACCCATGTGTTTAATGTTGCAAATTGAATTCTTGTCTCCGCCACTCTCATTTCAGGGTATCACAAATAATGCTGTTACTGTGCTATTTCATTTATTTCTGTAAAGAGTGAGATCGTGTTTAAATGCAACTTTTATAATACACAAAAATATCTGAAAGCAGACGGGTGGTGTGTTTATTTCCTCTTTCATTTGTGCATTTATCAATACAGTGCTGATGATGTGGGGAGATGTTTAGACAGTGCAATTGTCATTTTTAAGGTAGCTAGAAATAAGATTTGGCTGCAGCTGTGTGCACAATGTCATTCAGTAAGAGCAATTATAACTAACTGTGTGTGTTGTAGTCTGCCGGAGGTCTATGAGTCGGCAGAAAGGGAGGCCCGGGACATAGTTCACTATCGTATGTAAGATAGTGAAAAATACCACATGATAGCTCGCTGCCGTAGATAAGACAGAGAAAAATTGCCCATCGTGGCACACTAAAAATGAAAATGTGGTGTTCCTGAAATGCAAGCCTGAGGTCTCTCTAGTGATTACACGAAAAATCTAAACAAAAATAAGGGGTTCTGGATATTGGGGCCACAAATAAAACAAAGGAATTATGCTCACCAAAATACCACAAATCATGAATACCAACCACGCATGTCTGTGTGCTGAAATAATGCATGTCCACTGTATTATTGTTGTACATGGCCCAATCTGAATACAAGGAGTGATTGTTGCTAAATTATTTTTCGGCGGTAAGAAAATACCGCCAGGCCCCAAATTTACACAAAATACCCAACAGGCTTTGTTTTTTTTTATTGAAAAATCTACAGTTTAAACATATGTAAAAACTTTTGTTTCAATTCTACTGACATCACACACTGGACTTCCACAAAACCAATAGCTCTTCGCATCAGAGAAAGAGGGTAACCGAACAGAAACAAAGATAAGAACATGTCAGCTAGTTTGTACATGACGTGCAGAGAGTCAATTCATTCCCAGTTCATTTTCATCAAAACACAGGATTGAAAGTTAAGGTCACAGCTCAAAACGGGCATTTCAATAGTGCATCTAGATAATTTACTATTGCACCAACATGTTTTACATTAACACCAGATGAAATCATAAGCCACCAAGTGAACATGTCAACATCTAGAGGAGCAAATTGACTCAGATGTATAGATCGCAAGGCACTGGTTTTCTCACACTCAATGATTAAATATTTCAACGATTCGACTGTCAAGGAACAGAAACAAAATAAATTGTCTTTTGCCAGTTTGTTTTTTCGTTGCCAGAGGATTTCCTTAGATTTCAAGAGGTTCAGTCGAAACCTAAGGAATTGCTCACGATAGTAGTGAGATGGAGAATGCATTAAGTAATGCGACTGGAGATTTAACTTTTTTTGACCAGTACCTAGCCAGTTTGTTGAGGATAGTTTTTCCTGTCTGTCTATGTTGATGATCCAAGCCCAAGATTAAAATTTTATTTTTGCAAATTGTGGTCTGGTGAAAAGTTAGGCTTGTTGAATTTAATTGTGTGCTGTTAAATACTTGCTCTATGGTCAAACATGTGACAGAGTTTGAAGATTATGTAATTATAATTGTTCTTTTATACATCACACAACACTGAAATGTTTTCTTTCACTGAGACCTGGCTTCATGATTCAGCTGGCCAGTCTCTCTCTATTCCACCTGGCTTTAAAATGCTTAGAGTAGACAGAATGGCAGACAGAGGAGGGGGCATTGCCTTGATATACAAATCATTTTTGACGATTCAAAAGTTTGGCATAAAGGGAATGGTAGGATGTTATGTTATGTTGATTTGTACCGTGCACAGCTACCACCCAGGGCAGTCTCCAGGTGCTCGTGTGGCTCTGCAAGAGATGGGTGTGGGGGTTAGTGGAGATAGGATGAGAGGATAGATTCAGAACCAGGAGGAACTGGTTTCTGTGAGTGTTGTTTTTCATGTTTGTTTAGTGAGAGGCTTCGCGCATTGTAACAGTGAGGGTAAGATTTGGTGCCTCTTGTGTGTGGTAGTTTTTTGTGTTTGTGTTAGTGTGTAGTGTGGGTTATGATGGGTCGGTCATGTGCGCTGGTTAGATAGTATCCATAAGGGATCCAGAATCACAGTTGGTCGTAGCTGTAAGATAGTCCTGCATCTTGGTGTGTAGTTGAATTGCTGATGGTTTTATGGACTATGTGGGTGGTTCACCCTAGGTGTGGACATAGTAATGGTTCTCTGTTTGTTTATGTGGAGTTTGGCTAGTCTCACTATGGTGTAGTGACATCAGTTATGCAGGAGGATCAGGAAGGTGATCTGTGGGATTGTCTGTGGGAAGGGGATCATGTTAGGATCATATCTAACCCTAATACCACCATTAACCTTATCCTTTTATATCGGACACCATCAGCCATGCCAGAGTTCCACTCTCAATTGTGCGACTCGATCAAACCAGCCTCCAGATTTGTGATCTCAGGAGGTTTTAACGTATGGGTGGCTGATAGCTCTAATACCCTGCTAAAGAACTCTTCATTAATCCTGGTATCCCATGCAATTATATACCAATAACCAATGTGCGTTTCCTGCTCAAGATTCTGGATTGGGCTGCCTACATGCAAGTTCAAGTTCAAGATTTACTTGTCCACAATAACATCCTTGGCCTAAAGCAATACTACAGACATTGTAGACATTGGAGAATGGTGGAACCACCCACCTTATGCTCATTGACCTATCAGCAGCCTTTGACTATGTAGATCACACCTTACTGGTAAATAGGTTGGTACATTCTGCCTCTTTTTAATCTGCAGCCGTCGATTAGGTTAAGTCTTTTTTCAAAGGCCGCTCTGCCAGAGCCTTCTGCAGTGATGCTATTGCAGACAAATGTGTTGAGACTTGTGGGGTTCCTCAGGCATCCATCCTATCCCCCTTGCTTTATAACATCTTTACAAAGCCCATATTCAACCTGCTTGATGCCACTAAGGTATTATATACCACCTATGCTGATGACAACCAGTGCCTAATACCTCTTTCAGGGGACTATGCTCAAGACACAGATACCATCAGCTTTATCTTCTCTTTGTTCCAGTCATGGATGCTGGACCATGGTCTCACTTTTAATGACTCGAAGACAGGCTGATGAGAACAGGTACTGCAGCTTGGATTAAGAAGTTAGATTCCAAATACTGGGAATTCCTTTTAGCCGCCTGCTCTATTGCTACTCTTGCCAAAGTAAGGACACTGAGTATTTTCCATAATCAAGTACTTATCATGAAGGAACATGTTAACAGTCTCACCACTTCTGCTTCTTATTATCTTAAATTGTTGACACAGTGAAGACCTTAATTGACCCATGAACTCTGTATAACCATCGCGACAGCCATTATTGGCTCATAAATAGACTACTATGCCAGTGTGCTGAAGGACATCTGGAAAGGAGCACTCACAAAACTTCAGATCATCCAAAATAGCTCAGTTCAGGCAGAAGAGATCTTAGGCACAAGAGCTCACATCTCAGAAGCTAGGAGAGCGCTTCACTGGCTTCCAGTTGACACCAGGATCACATTTCAACTGTTCTCCTTAACACCCAAGTGCGTATATGGCATCAGCCCAGTTCACCTTTCAGACTGTCTTTGATGTTCTGCAAACTAACAACTCCCATCTTCTGTGTGTGCATATAGCTATGTTGACCATGGTAAATCAGGGAGATTTTCAGTATATTTCTCCCAAATGCTGGAATGCCCTACCCCTCTGATCTCAGAGCATCTACCTCTCTTGACCGCTTTAAGTGTGGCTTAAAGACGGTGCTCTTCTCTTGATTTTCTCATTCTTGCTCTCCCCATATATGGTTTCTGTTCTGCTGGATACCTTTTTTGTTTTTTGATATGATTGTCCTGTAAGCCTTCTGTCTAAGCTCTATACAAATATGAAATAGATAAATAAATAAAATGTGTCCCGGTTTCCTTACTAAGGTCACATAAATTACTCTGAAAATCCTATACATATTACAGTAAAATTTAGAAACTGTTCAATAGTACAAGTATCATTATACATATTATACTTGGGCACTATTATAGTAATTACAAACACTATGGTTATAAAATAATATGTCGCTGGAAGTAGACAAGTATTCTATCCAACAAGATGTTTTTCCCTCTACAGCAAAATGATTAATTGTCACAACCTTAATTGGCTGAGTACTAACAATACATACTATTATGAACACAACTTAACCAGTATTCTTTTTATTTGTATTATAAAACATGTTGCTCATGACAGATTTCATGTTAACTAAGCTACAACAATGAAGCGATGAAGACATATTCAGCTAAGCAAACATAAATAATAATTCATGTTTTATCTGTTTTTTTAAATATTATTTGTAGAACATAAGTTGTTTTGTAATGTGTGTACATCATTTTAATTGTTATAACATCTTTAAAAATCGCTTTAAAAGTTTTAGTTTGCAAACATTTCAGGTGAGGAATATATTGTAGCAAAACCTTTGAAATTCAATGGAACAACTTGAGTTGCAGGGAAGTTAAGGTGAGCAATGCACTGTAACACAACCATTCACATTCAGGGAAACAACTTCACTTTCAGTGATGTTAAGGTGAGCAATAAATTGTAACACAACCTTCCAAATTTAGGGATTAATGTTAGTTGAAGGGATGTTAATGTGAAAATTGAATGCAACAAAACCCCTGAAATTCGGCAGACAATTCAGGTAAAGCCACTATTCCTTGCCACCCCATGTTGCACAGTATATGACCACAATAATTACTTCAGAGATGACATCACTGATTACATTGCTGGTGACATCTCTAATTATATCATACATGATATCACTGATTTCATCACTGATTACATAACTGATGCCATCAGACATGACATATTTTATTATATATATTTAATGTTGAAATTGTAACACTATTATGTTGCACATGAAACACATATGCATATTATCAGAGTACATAATTTTCTACTGTAATTATAAGGCACATTTAGTTCAGCTGTAATTTTGTTAAATATAGTGTATGCTCTACAGCTTGAAGTATCTAGAAAATTGAATATAAAAAAGGACAGTATTTAAAGATTGTTCTCCTTTTGCAGTTTATCTGTTTTACTTTAATATTAATTTATAATTAATTTAGAGAAGAAAAACTGAAAATAATACAAAAGTAATTGCATGTTAACAAGTAAAAATGTAATTTGTAAACTTCACTTCTTTTGTATAAATATGTCATTTTGAAGTAATAATACTTTTTTCAAGGTTAGCCGTGCTTAGAATTTTTATAATATATCCCAATGCATGCATGTTCTTTCTTATAACACTTCTCTTCTCATTTACAAAACAATATGTGTACATACTATTTTTATAATAAACACATTGAATCATTTAAATGTGTACATTTAAGATGTATAAAACAAGCAGGTTTCAAAATGTTTCTAATTCTGTTTAATTCTATTAATATGTTTTTACATATATTGTATATACATATTTATTTTCTTATATATATTTGCCATAACGAGGTACATTCTATACAATGGACAATGTTATTTGCTGGCTATTTAATAAAAGTGAACATATTTATAAGATTATACATATGTATACTTGTATCTTTTACCAAATACTACACATCACTGTGACCGCCCATCTTGTTCCAGTGGCCACCCTGGCCAAACAGGTTATACAGACGAGTGCTGACCCTGGTGCTCAATATCATTGAATAATAATACATGCCATGAAAAAGACCCCTCTAGGGTCGAAATACGTTTCGGCACTAGCGACTAATAAAAGCACCTTCAAAGTAACCTCCATACAAGATTCGGCTCTTACTTCAAAATTGAGCCTAGATCAAGTAAAGTGTCAGCGCATGGTTTGAGTTTAGTCCCCCCCTCCCTAACCACTTTCCTACTACACATGAAAGCTTCACAAATAAAGATGTCATGCATTTGTAGACATTTAATTTTTGTATACAATATTCTCATAGTTATTAAGAATACTGGAAGCACATATATAGAGGGGATTCTATTAATATTGTAACATACTTAATGGGTCATCCTATGTCTGATGCCATCAGTGACATAATCAGTGATGTCATCATTGTGGTTATATGCTGCGCAACAGGGGGCAGCAAGTAAAGATGGCTTTGCATGAATTGTCTGCCGAATTTCAGGGGTTTTATTGCATCAAATTGTCAAATGTTACAATGTATTGCTCACCTTGACATCCAAGCAACTAAAGTTTTTTCTCTGAATATGATATTGCTGGCTGCCATGTATTATTATGGCAGTGCACATTGAAAGAACCTGGGACCAGTGACACAGATGTGCAAGCAGAGTGCTAGTACGCTGGACTCCTCGTCTGTGAAGTAGTTTTTTATCTCATGAAGATCAGTTGTGCAGTCTCTTCATCTGAAACCTGAAAAGGGAGCTCCTTTTAGCAGATTACATCTGTTAGGTTTGCCAATTATTTCAAATTCTTGCCTTGCAATGTAGGCAATGTATTGAAGCAATACATCTCTAGAATTCATTGTTATAACTCAAGGATGAGCTTTTGTAAAATGTACCAGTGAAGCTTATTTCTCCTCACACATGAGTGCAGTTTTTCTAAAGCCTGTGTTTATAAATTCCCATAAGGCAGAGTTAATGTGAGTGTGCTGTTATATTTGGAAACTCATATGTTGTCTTTGCGACTACACCAGGCGATATAAACATTTTACAACACCCCTGCAAAATGTTAGTATCTAGTAAAATGGTCTCTTTAACACCGTAAATATTGCCTCCCCCCAGCATTCCCTTCATGTCTTGTTTCACTTCCCTTATCCCTACATGTTGGAGTAAAAGGTTTCAATTCCAGACTAGAATCATTGCTGAGCTTCACAAGATTGCACTTCAATACTCTCAAGGCCTGATTCACAAGTCGTTTTTCAGTAGGGCTACCCCATTGAAAAAGGTTTTGTGAATCAGGCCCTGTTCCTCTATATTTTTTCTAGTCAAAATCCCTTTCAGGAGTTTTATAACTTGCATTTATGGACCTGTTTTTGCCACTGTTGAAGAAAAATGTTTCTGCTTCATACTAAAGGACATAAGAGTTGGGTGTGAGTGACCGACCATTTGTATCAGGAGAAAATTGGTGTCTTGGAGCTGTAGTCTAATTTCTAGAGAGAGGGTGAATTATATTGGTGATTAACAATTTGTGGGTGGGCCTTCCTAACCAGTAACATCTTGCAGGTCTGTGCAGTAACGGGTTGCATTAAGCGCGTGTCACTATAAAGGGCTGCAAGACTAGCATTAATAATTACAGGGACAATCAACTTTATCGTGATATCCAACATTAGATACCTGGCAAAAAGCCTGGGGTGCTAACATTTTGATGAAAAGACCAGTTTGGGCATGTGTGTTCTTTATTGACAAGAAGGAGCCAAACAAGATGGCCACCCTCGAATAAGTGAAGGAAGCTCTAAACGGTGATACTTTTTACTTTCTGTTGTGCTGAGAACAAGTAAGGGGTGACGAGGCTGAATGACATCCTGCAAGTAAGTCACACATGCAAATACAATGTGGGGTAGAACAGAATCTTTGAGACAGTCAAGCCACAAGCTGGGAGAGGCTGGGAGAGGCTGGGACAGTCCAAACATTGCTCTCAGTTTTTCGGAATGCAAGAATGTACCAGTAGGCACACTCTGTTATCCAAGCAACCTGATTACCCCAGATGACATGGGTTTACGATAATATTAGCTTTGAAGTGACTCACACATATATCCGTTCTTATTGCTGGGATATTCGCCTTACATTCTTATCCACTTAAGTAGGGTAGGGGGCACAGAGACCTTTTATCATGTGGTTTGGTATGACGTTTTTTTATAATGTGATTGTTACATGGTGGGCACAATGGAATGAACACTGCAGTGACTACAGAGATTTTGTGATGCAAACTACTGGGTGTTGACATGCTCATACAGATCGCTCTTGAGTATGTCCGTGAAAAGATGTAAGAAATGAATTAAATAAACAAGCCCTGACCAGAAATGTTGCACTTCCGAACAAATGTGTGCTCAGTGAATGGCTAAGGCTTTTGGCTATATCGAACAGGAAATGGATGGGATCAAATATCCAGTGTTAAAATAGTGGTGTCCGCCCCTCTGTCTGCACCTGTCTGAGCACATTTGGCAGTGGGACATCTCATGACATTTTACAGGGGTAAGTTTGAGGTGGGCTTATGTTATACAGGGTGAAACATGAGGGTTACAAGGCGTGGTAGGGTAGTGGAGTGGTGGTGACGGGGTAAGAAATCAGATCATGAGGGGCTGGTCCCTGTAAACAAAATGCTGATGAAATGCTATGTGATGCCTAAAGCCACATGTACCACTTCCAAAATTATTTCATTCAGTAATAACAAGCAACTTCTCGTTGTGCACTATATTCGATTCATGGTACACTCATAATATAAAAGCAGGTCTTACAGATATTTCAATCTGATCTCCTAGAAAACTTACAATTACTTTGAGATTCTGCATATTTAGCACACTGAAAACAAGCCAGTAAAAAGCTGTTCAAATTGGCAAAAAAAGAAGCTCATCTGGGGATGTGACTGGAAGAAAGCCATTTCTATGGCAGTTTCCTAATGGAAAATGGACTTTATAAATGTTCCTTTGACACTTGAAAATAACGAATGTCTGTGGATAAAACCGCACAGCCCAAATCTCTTCACTTATGACTATTTTCTTTAATTACCAGCTACAGTCAGAGCCTAATGGAATTATTATATTGCTTTTATACATTATAAATCAAATAAAACATGCTTTTTTTAATGGTGACTAAGAACAAAAAAAGACATTTTATAGCTGGGTTCGCAGTTACTCAATCTCTAAAGCTATTAAAGGGAAGGGAAGGCATTCTAGCGGCTGCAGAGACAATTTCGAGCATACATCTTGTGGTCAGTCAAAGCAGCCTTCTTGAAGGTAGCAGAAGTAGACAATATGATACATTAAGTCCCACACTTTATGCCACGTAAATTAACTCCGATGAGGAAGGAAACTTGGATGAAACCGAGCTGTGGTCACAGAGAATAACAAAATAAGTATTCTCTTACAAAAGCAACGGAACATCGCCGGCAATATAGACGTACTGTAGAAAAAAAACAAAGGTAAACAACATGCCTATACATAGTGCTTGCATTATTAAGCATATTATAGACATTTGACAGTTATAAAACGCCTTCATGCATTTAACTTGAATTGATCAACATAGCTGGTACTATATTTTTAAAGGGTGCAATCACTATCTGTTTCAAGCAAGGTGGATTGCACAGACGTTACTCAACAACATGTTAGCCAATAGCACGCATACAAAACACTGTTACAATCTGCAGTTATCAACATTGACAGGAAAAAAGTGTAATCTACCCCACTGCCGGATAATAGACATTTCACAGATACAAAATCCATGCACATATAACTGTAGTTGATCACCACAGCAAGGGTTATCTTTTAAATATCGAGAAGTCCTTTAGATATTGTCATCTTGCCTCCATAAGACTTCACCAGAATGTGATTGTGAACCCAGGGACGCCATTTCACGAAAATGCCAGTTGGAGCAGAAGTTATATCACATGCCCCTTGAATTCTGATGACATCACAAGAAGTGATGTAATTTGATCCTGCATCAAGTGACATCAAAGGAAGTGATGGCACACAACTGTTCAACCCTTGACAAAACAGGAAGTGGCATCACATGGCATTGTTCCTCAGTACACTTAGAACAATATAGTTATGCTATCACTGTAATATGATATAGATTTCATATAAGAATGGATCACCACATGTATCGTTAATATCAGTGTGTAAAGGCCCATATTACCAAATGACTGTGAATGTAAGCATTTGAACTTACCTTTGCAATCACCTTTGCAATCACAGCCATCTCGAGGTTCCGGACAAGGCAATACAAGCTGCTCCTTGTTGGTGTGCTCCAGCCGTCCTGCTCCCATTCCTGTGCCACAGGATGCAGAAACATGGCATAGAACAAATGGCAACGTGTGTTCAGGGGGCATCTAAATAAAAAAAGAGGCAAAACAGCATGCAGCAAAAGCAACAGCAAACCTTGACTTTCAGCAATTCCCTTGGATTTGGCAGGGCATTTTAAAAAGTATCAAGCACCAAGAAGTTCACATATTGTAAAAAGTAAAATCAAAACAGGCTTTTTATATACAAATGTCCCCTCCTTCCAAGCTCTATGAATGAAACCTGACACTACAGTGAGTAACACGCTCCTTATGGACCAATTCTCTAAACCAGTGAGCTATAGAGTAAAGGCCAATAGCGAAAGGAAAAAGTACAGAGAAGCTATTGTTGGAAAGAGAAAGAGGAAGTGAATCGTATTGCACTTGCCCGGCAAGTTCCTTCTTGTATGACTGCCCATGCATCAGCCAATCACACTGACTGCCATTCTAAACACTGAAGAGGAATCCCCGAATAATTTTCTAGAGTCGACATGTGCTTTTAATCTTTCATAAACTATAAAATCAATCCCCCATCTAAGAATATACAGGGGAGTTGGAGAACAGCCATATGTGATTCGGTATTGCAATGCGAGCCGTGTTTGTTTTCTATGCTATAAGTAGCATGTTTTGCTTTTATCATATTTAATGTGTGGCTAATTTTAGAAACCCCGAGAAGAAGGAATTGTTAGTTTGGTCTTTCCAGAATCCAAACTTGTGAGCTGTATGTAGGTGGAAAGCAGAGCCCATTGGCCCGGCGGGTTGTCTAATACGCTGGGGCATATCATATTGCCCTGTTTTACCACCCACTAGTCTATCCGTCATAAATGATGGAGAGAGACAGGGCTGTAACGGTGCTAGTGCAAGGCTAGGCAGGGTTTTTAATTTGGCCATGGGAAGGTGGCACTGGCATGCTGCTGCTGTCAACGTTTTCACATATGTGTTGTTGTTTTCCTAAGAGCAGCCCACCAGAGTGTCTTGTTAGCAGTTTTGGGGAGTAGGGTGGAAAAGTGAGCAGGGGAATATTATTTGCAGCATTCGTACGAACTAAGCTCCTGTTGGAGTACCAAGGGCATATGCAAGCACACGTGCATGCAGTCATTCTATCCACATCCCTCTTTCTCGTACTTGAATCTGAGGTATCCACCTCCATCACATGAACCCCTTTTGAATAATCCAGCCCCTTTCACCACTGGAAGTATATACTACACAATAGTTAGCTAAAACAAAATTCCTAATTTCATACCCACCTTGCCACAAATTGCTGTCCGATCGACACACATGCCTCGCCATTTGACATGCACTACAATGCACATGGCTTGTTGTTCAGGAGAATGTTCAAGTATGTGCTAAGATCCTCCCACCTTAGGGACCCCAGCTCTCTCATGTTTTTTTTACCTGATTTGGATTGTTGTATTTTCACTGTGTTTGGAATCTGACAAAATCCATAGGCATCTACTTTTTGTATGGTGACACCCAGCCCGTTCAGTGCAGTGTCACAGAGAAATCCCTTTAGATTCCTCACAAGGTTTAAATACCTTTCCGTGGGTGAACTTCAGTTCCCAAGAATAGTAAAGTGAAATTGACTTTACTTACCTTTTCTCTTTGTAGGTCCAGCACACACCATTTTATGTGTAGTGCTCTGGGGGTTACCTAGTAACCCCTTATCCTACATTTTCATGTAACATGTTTATGTTACCCTCACTATGTTAAATGGCTGATAGCAGTGGTTTAAGTTTTCCTACCATTGTGCTTTTCAACCGCTGGCTGAACCCTAAGCTGCTGTACAGCACCCATGGGTGACCATTGTGTCAAAATGGCCCCTCACTTCTTTTTTCACCATTTTCTGTTTGTGATGTCTTTCTTGGGTGTTACCCTGTGTATTGAGACATATTTAAGCCCTTTTTTTATCTTATCTTTGGCGGGCTTCAGCCCTGAAGCCCACCTCTGGCTCCAGTGTGTCTGGAAGTGCAGGATGTGAGGCAAGGTCCAGAAACTCCCCTGTCCTTTGTCTCTAGGAATGCCTAAATGTAGCCAGCCCTGATTGGCTGGAAGTACAGCCATGCTGCGGTGTGATTGACAGCCTAGGCTGTGCATGAATGGTAGAAACCTGCTTAAAAGGCGAGGGTTATGGGACTAGAGGAAGAGTCGACCACTGGGAGAAACACACAATGAAAAAATCATAAATGAAGCTTACTGCAGCCTCCTGGACCTTTGAATTTCCCAGTGAAGCCCTGCTGCTATACTGAAACTCCTTTTTCACTTTGACAGAGAAGCTCCGGAAGGGACAACTTCTCCCCTTGAGTTAGGGGGACCAACTAACCCCGAGACGAACTCCACTGGCCATCTTCCCCAACTGGCTGTACTTTTTTGTTGCTGCAAGAACCGAATGCCAGGGGCCGAGTAATCTGTAGTCGAGTGAAACGTCTGATGCGGTAACGAATCTGGCTAGAAGCCACAGGAGTCTCCTTAGGACCCTCCAGAAGCAGAAAGACCAGATCCCAGGTCCCCTCACCAGAGTGCAGGACCTAAGACGTGAAGGAAGCCCAACCGGTATCCGAGATCTGCGACGGTGCTGTTTGCTAAGCATTGAAACCGAAACCGCAAAGTCTGCTGAACCGAAAAGAGCCCGTAGCTGCCGACGACCTCCCCAGTACTGCCGTAGGAGCTGTCCAGACGGCCTCCCTCTTGTCCCCATTACTGAAGCTCAGAAACACAGGGTCTGCATCACTGTAGCAAGACAGAATCAAGCTGGACCTCTCTTCTTAAAACCAGAGGTAATGTTTAGGCTTGGGATACTTACCTCATTATCTTTTAGCTGTGCTTTTCTCAGTTAGGAATTGCATTGGCTTAACGTTTAGTGTTGATTTCAACTCTTTTCACGGGCTTAACAGCTTGTTACCCTGCACGTGATTTTTCTACAAACTCTCTAACTTTGTGCAAGACTTGTAATCTAAGAAGTGCAACAGATCCATAGAATGTGTTCAAATTAACTTTGGCTGTCCTGGCTCCCTGAAGGCTCTTCTAGTCAATTGACTTTGATAGTGTTTGTACCTCATAGGTACTAACTGGTTTAGACTGTTACTGCTGGGAAAAGCTTGTCTAGATTTTTCATTGGAAGATTTAGTTGTCCTCATATTTACTGAGAACCGGTTTAACATTTTCCTTCCCTAAACCTTTCCTTTTTGCAACCTCAGAATCTGCAATGTATAACTAGTGTGATATATATATGCCATTAATGTACCTCGTGATTGATGTCACCTCAAGGTGTAGGAATTGTTTAAGAAGCATATCCAAAGATTATCCATTAACTTGTTCTGATTCTGAAAAGTAATTTTAAAGAACTCTTATTTAAACACTGATGTTAATTAAATAAATAACTATTTATAACTAAAACCTTCAGTCTAAGTGTTACTTGGCTACTTGTATTGACGGATTTCATTTGTACAGCTCTACAGCTCACATGCACACCTCTTGAGATTGGCCTGACTGTTCAGTCACACTACCAAGGTGTGTAGTACAGACCTATACCAAAAGGTAGGTGACCTAATACCAAACAGATAAGTGTTGTGTAGTCTCACACAGTCTAACTGCATCAATGCTTACCTAACACACATGCCTCGCCATTTTACATGCACAACAATGCACATAGCTTGTCTCTTTCCATTTCACTCCAGGCACATACTGTATGCAACCTCTTATTGTGGATGGTGCTTACTGCAAGTCTGTGGATGGTGCTTACTGAAAGTCAAATGTAAATTTTTCACAGCATTGCTCCATGCCTAACTCAATTTATCCTGACCGTCCTCCTGATGACACACACAGTTAGTTGCATGGATCGCTGTTGGTCAATGAGTGCTACTGATCTCGTGTTCCAACCAAAACTGTTTGCAAGAGCCTTTGACTATCCACGAGCAGGAAAGGTCGTTGCACATGTGTGCAGTGTTCTGTCACGCTGCCTACCGCTGCCTACCGGGTTCAGGAATGAGAACATCTGTGCACAGAAGCGAGACATGACAGAAGATGTAGTCTTTGTGACTATTGCAACATGCACTTGTCCCCAAGTCATTTGTTAACCTTGGGACACCTGGATTCAATGTCACACGCCACACCTTCCTAAAACGAAGTAGCACCTTTGCCAATACACAGATGCAAAAAACAAAGCACAATGTAAAAAGCTTTAGTGTGATATAAAAATACAATGTAAAGAAATGCCAGAGGGCAGGGGTTGCAGTGCAGCATAATGGGTTGCCATTGTGTCCCTGTGTGAAACAGACTTCCGTGGAACATAAGAAGGCTTTCTTTTCTGACCCCAACCTTGATATCCACTGAGGACTAATGATTGCACTTTCTCCTACTCTTCAAATGCTTTTTTTGCAATGGAGAGTTGATTCCTGTAGCTACAACTCACACAGGTGAAATAAAAGAGGCAGTTTACATACATTTCCAAACTGTTGTGGTTGTTGGAGCCACAGTATTTTACTTCTGAGAGCTGTACAAGTAAATGATCCACGGACACAAGAAGTGCAGCCACCGCTGGGGGATGTCACAGTGACCACAGCCATGTTTGAGGCAGTGGCACAATACAAGATTTGGTTGTGTGGCACTCACACAAACACCCACAAGGATTTCCATGCATGATGTTAGTCCCCATGGCACAGTTAAGCCCAGTGACATACTCCTTGTCAGAAAAGAAGGCGTCTTATACGGCCTCAGAACCAGAAGATGGATCATGTAGGCGCTAGATGCTGGATTGGGTTTTATGTGTAATGGAAAGTTGTACTAGAGGTGGTGGTGTGTGTTACAGGGTAGGCAGAGCTGAATTGTACAGGTCTCAAATGCTGATGTAAAGCCATACTTTCCAAGGTTGGATGCAATACTGTTAAGAAGTTACTGGTTGATGTACCTGACAAAATCAAGGGTCTACAAACATTGGCCATCTGAATCCCTTGCTAGTATAGTTAATGGTGAGAGATCAGTAGTGGTTCAAAACATCTGGTAAGCCACATGTTGCTGACTCCTGGATTAAGTGTAATCATGCTGACTCTTCTGTGTAGGGCTATTTGTTTAAAACCTTTTAAAAACTTCAAAGGTTTCTTTGCTTGGGGGGCACATTTTTGGGACAGAGATATTCTGCAAGTTTCACTGTGTATTTATACCGAGCTGTATGGAAATGAATCCTGCTCTACCATTGATGCTTGTGGTTGGTATTGCATTACTTGGTGACAGAGTTGGGTTTTTGCAATTTAGTGTAATCACATGACAGATTTGCCCAGCTCAGACAGTAGAGGTAGTAGTGGATCTCTTCCCCTCAAAACCCTGTGTACTGTGAAGACATCATGAAGTAGACACAGACAACAGATTCAGCATTGGTTCTCACAATGTTATAAAGTTAAGAGGCAGGATTGAGTAAGACCTAGCTGGCCCTATTCGAAGGTGGGAGTTCCCTACATAAAGTAAACTAAGGATAGTCTGTGTCAGGAAGTCCAAATCAAATGTCTGTCTGTGTCCAAAACATAAACTTGCCCTCACAATTAACTGTATACAATGGGTACGGACATCAGCATCAAAATGAATAGTGTTCAAAGGAAAGTTCAGGGCTTCAGAGCTTCTTCCAGCTCTTGCCTTATGATCAGCTTCCCCTTCCCCACATTCAAAACAGTTCACCAAACATCAAGGTCCCCTTCCTTAATCGTTCAGCTTCTCTGATATTAGCACGTTTCTCTAGTTCAGATAGGCAGTTCTATTTCTTGATTTCAAAGTCACAAACTAGGTTGTTGCAAAACCCAATCCTCTTTATGGATACTTTCATTGGCTTTCCATAGAGGGTCGCTCGGTCTAGCCCCAGTTGTTGTACCATAACAAGGTCCACCCATTAGAGGTCATGCATCCAATACCCCTTTTTAACTGCTTCCACCAACAATTAGCCACTGCTTCCATTTGACAGTGATTCCTCAGTGTCACACTCTTCTTACACTGTACTGTGGCTTGGTTGGCCACCATGCACCTTATTACAATTTCTGTATTCCTCTGGCTCTTGCCAACACAGGTTTTCTCTTAACCTGCACAGTTCATTGGCACCCTTTTAGCTTTGGGCCAATAATTGGTTTCTCATTTCATACCGTTCTAGGGACTCTCTTGACTTTGCCAATACTTGTGCTTCATACAGTACAATCTGTGGTATCTGCTACATGCACCACCTTTCTTTCACTCCCTTCACGAGTGCTCAACTTGCTTTTTACTGTATGTAGCATTAGAAAAAGTGCTTACAATAATTTTCAGTTTGTTCCCTGGTTTCCACTTACTGGTTGCACACAGCAGCTCCCTTCTGGTTGTTGTCCTTTGTGATGGGCCTCTCAACGCTCCTCGTTCTGATTTCCAGCTTCCCCAGACTATGCCTCTCCCTTGCGGCAGCCACAGAGAGCACTGCTCACTCTCCTGGTTTCCCACGACAGGTTGGGTTTGTGGGACTGCCATGGCTCCTGCTGTGTGGGCCTGAAAGGGAGGATAGCAGGACTTTGAAACACATCCGCAGCCGACATCACCCTCGGCGACTTCTCTCCTGCTTTACACACGTCACGGCACCTGGGTCCCTAGCTCCCTTCTCTCCAGCCCATACCTCCTCCTTCCATGCGGTTAGCATTTATATATCTGTTAGGAGTGTCAAGTGACCCCAGGTGTGGGTCATTAATTCCAATTGCCTGACTATGGCGAATCCCATTAGGTGGACGTGCCTGGTTGTTCCACCTGCATATCTCCATAGCCCTCTTCTTCGTCTCAGTACCAGAATGGTGTTTGGGGATGTTTGAGGTAAAAAAAGAAGTATGCATAACTCTGTGTTGACTCTTATACGTGTGGGTATCAATCAAATGAGGATGTTTCTTCCTAGTTGGTCTTCCTAGTTGGTCTCTTCTTTGTCCCAGTATTGAGGTGGTGTTTCTGGGGGTTAGTTTTGGAGGGATGAAAAGTGAAAGCGCTGACACTAGCCTACAATGGCTTGAGTGATAGAGGGTTCACTGTAAAAAGGGAAAGGGGCATACCATGTCTCACTTAAGGATGTCCTCTCCCCACTCCCCATGCTCCATGACAATAGGACCTTTGACCTGATGAACCTTTGCATCCCCAAGATACATTGGAGAATAGAGATAGGGAAATAAAACCATAGGAGCCTCAGATTATTCAAAACTGGCTCGTGGAATTGTCAAAGAGGGTTTGGAATTAAGAATTAGGCATTTGAAAGACACAAACTAAAGGAACAAGCTATACAAATTGGAGAAATAGAGGAAACCCCGGAAAAGAGGAGCAATGTTTAATTTGCCAACTTCAAATAGTCTGAATAAATCATTATAACTGAAATTGACCGAGCTAGATACAAAATTGTGGAAGAGGATAAGGAAGAGAAAGATGTTATTGAGGCGCTATGCACCTCAAGCTTAAACTTCAATCACTATGCCTCATGCTCATTAGCAGCGCAAGTGTAATCCCAAAGCTCCCAGCAATCAGACTCAAAGCATGGTGAGTGTGATAAACAGCATCAGCTCCACGCACATTTACAAGCCCCAAGACCATAACCAGGTTTGAGTGCTGATGGCACTGATCGCCTGGTACCCGCCCAATGGACACCTGGGAATTTGAAGAATGTCTCTAAAGAGTTAGAATGTCAGATAGGAGTCAGGGAAATCTTATGAAGAATTGAAAATGCCTCACTGTTGCAAACCCTCCTGGGCTTTTACATATGAGAGCAAGAGGGTGATTATGTCAGCTGAGATGCTCCAACATTTGGCTACAGAGAGTGACTGGCCCACTGAGGATATAGGAACTGGTGGGAAATTGGTGCAGGCCTGATATGCATTAATACAGGACATTGCAATAGTTGCAATAGTGTGCCTAAAGAAGACTGATTTGACCAAGCTCAATAAACGTAAGCAAAATATACATGAGTCACCTGCAAATTCTCTTGATCAGTTGAAGTTTGTATTCTGCTGTTTTTGTTCAGGGGTCTATTGCCAAAATGTCAGCAGCAGTGATAGCATGGCAAACAAAACAAAGCTCCTCTCAGAAAGTGTGTCCATATTAAATCATTGTTTTCTTGTCAGGAGCAAATGAAGGAGCTGAGTGATTGCAAGTTAGAGGTGCTTCAATAACAGAATATGCAGTGGCAACAGCTGGGGTGGGCATGCTTAGTGGATGTAAATGTAGCTGGTGGGGGTAGACCAGCGGCTGAAAGAAGAAATGAGCAACCAAGTGCAGAATTAGAGGATGCAGAGTTAATGCAACCAACGTGCAATACATTCAGCATGGGTTTGTGACAAGTAATCGAATATTGAAATCTGCCTGGGAGATTGGAAGTTCAAGTGCTCACATTGGTCTAAAATCCAAGCCACATCAAAAGTTAAAACCTCTATTTTATGCATGCATAGACAGCAGTACATCAATAAGGTGCCTTTATTGAATGAGAAATGAAATGTAAAGGTGTGCTTGTTTAGTACATGCACGGAGAAACTGCTCAGAAATCAAATGTAAAGATTTCCACTATCATCACAGACTGTGTGGGCATTTACAATACTCCAGTGATTCATTTTGTGGTCAAAGTTCTAATGGTGTCTGTTGGCCCATTTTAGACAGTCATGCATTTATTTTGAGTCAACTTGTCATGAGTGCATTTGTTAGGAAGTGACCTGTTGTTACGATGCACTATTTACTGTACTTTAAATGGAGTACTTTTAGATATTCGAATGAGCATGAGGGTGACGATTGGAACCCTTAAGGGAATAGAAGAGTGAAGCAGATGAGGCAAGCTAAGCAACAGAATGAATGTTGAAAATACCCCAAGAGTTGTGGTCGCAACATGCACGTCAAGTGGGTCTAATACAAAATGCTTATCCAGTAAAATTCAGGAAGAGATCACAAAACCG